>NC_080798.1:22998009-24262763 GCF_028018385.1 Neofelis nebulosa | reverse complement strand
ACTTCTGTGCCTCGGGTTTCCAACTGTGCGAACCTAGGAATACAGGAAGTTTGTTAAAAGATGCTTTCTACACAGTGACGTTTCCCAGAGTTGAGTGTACGGCACTTTGCCTACAGTTAACGCCATAGGTTTTCCAACACTTCACTTACCTGTGAAAAAACACTGTCGGGAAAGCACCTTTCAGTGAAGGTCTTGTGTCACCGAGTTCGAATTCTTTGAAAACCTATGGGGGAACTATAAGTAAAGTGCCATATACTCACCTCTATGGAATGACGCTGTGGAGAAACTCTCTTTTGACCAATATCTGGCATCACTAAGTTAGTTAGGGTTGTTTGAAAACCCATGCAGGGCACTAGAAGGAAAGAACCATGTACTCGTCTTGTGAAGCAACACTTTTAAGGAAACCTCTTTCCACAAGCATCTTTCCCTAAGTTTGAGGTGTTTGAAAACCTTGCAGGGAAGGCTGCGGAAAGGGCCATTATGCTAAACTCTGGGAAAGGACCCTGTTGAGAAATGTACTTTCAACATCTCGTGTCACTAGCTTAGCAGCATTTGAAAGCCTAGGCGTAGAAGCTTAACGAAAGGTCTAGCCACTCGACTTCTGTGGAGAAACCATTTCACTCACTAAGAAGCGTCTGGAAACATTTGCAGGGAGCCATAAAAGTGCTATAGACCGAGCTCTTTGAAAAGACACTGAGGACAAACCATGTTTCCACCAACAACATCTTGTGTCACTAAGAGAGAAATGCCTAGAGCGAGAACGAGAAAGCCGTGTCCTGTACTCTGTGAAACAAACTGCAGCGAAAACATCTCTCAACCGCAACCTCTTGAATTGACTGTAGCTCAGTCAAAAGGTCTAGAAAACGTGTGCAGGAAAGTCTATTAGGGACGTCTTATATAATCACCTCTGTGAAGAAAATGCACTGTGAAGACCTCTTTCAAATCACATCTTGTTTCAGTAGGTAAGAAGTGTTTGAAAACCTTGGCCTGGTAGTAGAACTAAAGTGCCATTAAATCACCTCTGTGAAACACTGGAGAAAGCATCGTTCAACACGCCTCTTGTTTCGCTAATTTAGAAGATTTCGGAAACCTATGCTGGGAGGTAGAAGCAAAATGCTGGACACAGAATTCTGTGCAAGAACTCTGTAGAGAAACCACTTTTGAACGAACACCTTTGTGTCAACTAAGATAACGGTGTTTGCAAAGCTTTGCAGGAAACTGAAGGAAAGTGCGAAACCCTCCTCTCTGTGAAACAGTGCTGGGGAGAAACCACTGTTCAACTAACGTCTTGAGTCTCTAAAAGTGTTTGAAATCTTAGGCTGAAAGGTGTAACGAAATTCCCATTCCCTCAACTCTGTGAAAGAACACAGTGCGCTGTGAAAGCCCCTTTTCACCCTTTTCAACTAACGTCTTGTTTCATTGAATTGCAAGTGTTTGCCGCCCTTGGTCGCAAAGTGCAATGATACTGCCAGACACTGACAACCCCACGGGAAAACCACCTTGCAGGTACCATCTTTCAGCGGGTTACAAGGGTTTGAAAATCTAGTCGGGGAACAATAAGGAAAGTGCAATTCACTCATATCTGTACAACACTGTGAAGAATCAATTTCTCAACAAGCATGTTGTTTCACTGAGAAGTGTTTGAAAACTTCTGTGAGGAACTCTAAGGAAAGCTCAGTGTACTCACATCCGTGAAACACTGTGGAGAAACAATGTTTCAACCAGCACCTTGTTTCTGCAAGTTAGAAGTGTGTGAAACCCTAAGCTGAGAAGTAGGAGAAAATTGCCCGTTAGGCCACTCTGTGAGTTAAAACTGTGGCGAGGATGTCTTTCAGCTACCATCTTGTTTCACTGGGTTAGTAGTAACTGAAAACGTATGCGAGGAACTAAAAGGAAAGTGCCACACCCTCAACGCTGTAAAACGACTTCGTGAAGACACCATCGTTCATATACCTTCCTGTTTCCATCTGTTGGAAGTATTGGAAAACGTCAATGTAGAAGTGTCAGGACAGTTACAAGTCATCAACTCTCTAAAACAACGTGGTGAAGAACCCATCTGTCAACTCACCCCGTGTTTCACTGGAAGCTTTTGAAAACCTAAGCCCAGAGGAATGAAACGAAAGGGCCATACACTCAACTCTGTGAAAGCATAGTATGGAGAAAACATTGTTTAAACAATGTCTCGTTTCTCAAAGTGAGAAGTGCTTGAAGACACTTGTGGACATATAAATAAAGTGCTGTGTGCTATAACTCTGACAAAGGGCCGTGAGAAGAAACCTTTTTTCCATGACTTTCTTGTTTCACTGCTTTAGAAGTATCTGAACCACTAGGCCTAGAGGTATGTACACGGAAGTGCCATATACGCAACTCTCTAAAACACCACGACTCTCTGAAACAGCCAACTTCCAACTAACATATGATTTCACTAAGTTATGAGTGCTTGAAAACTCATGTGGGGTTTATGCGGAAAGTGCCATACATTCAACTCTATGAAACGACACAGGGAAGAAACCGTCTTTCAACCAACATCTTGGTTCACTAAGGTAGAAGTTTGTGAAAACCCTTTATGCAGGGCCCAGTGGAAAGTGGCATAAACTGAACTCTGTGAAACAGCACTGCGGTAAAACCACCTTTCCACTAACATCTTCTCTCACATAGTTACAAGTGTTTGAAATTCTCTGTGGCGCTTCTGCACAAAGTGACACGCACTCAGTTTTGTGGAACACTGTGGTGAAACCATCTTTCAACTCACATCTCGTTTCACTAAGTTAGAAGTGCTGTGAACCCATGCGGGTCCTCCATGGAAAGTGCCATGTCCTCAACCCTGGGAAACAACACTGTGGGAAGCCATGTCTCAACTCACATCTGGTTTCGCTAAGATAGAAGTGTTTGAAAAACCCATGAGGGGTCTATGGGGAGAGACAGTACCATATGTTACACTCTGGGAAACAACACTTTGGGGAAACCGTCTTTCGACTGACACCTGGTTTCAGTAAGTTAGAAGCGTTTGAAAACATATGAGGAGCCTACATGGAAAGGCCATAGATTCAACTCTGGGAAACCACACAGTGTGGAAACCATCTTTCCACTAACCTCTGCTCTCACGCTGATATAAGTGTCTGAAAACTATGCAGTGTCTATGCGGAGAGTGCCATACACTCTACTCAATGCTACAACACGGTGGGAAAATGATATTTCAACTTACACCTGGTTTCACTCATTTAGAAGTATTTGAAAAGCATGTGGGACCTAAGGCGAAGGTGCGCCGTACACTCAAACTCTAAGAAACACTGTGGGGAAACGGTCTTTCACCTAACATCTTGTTTCATCAAGTTAGAAATGTTGGCTAACCTGAGCAGTGAACTGTGAGGAAAGTGGCATAAATTCGTCTCTGAGAAAAAGCGCTGTGGAGAAACCATCTTGCACCTAACATCCGCTTTCACTAAGTCAGAAGTGTCAGAAAACTGATGCGAGGAACTGTCAGAGAAGTCCTCCATACTCAACTCTAAAACGACACTGCGGCAAAACCACCTTTCAACTCCTATCTGCTTCCTCTGAGTTAGATGTGTTTGAAAACCCTTGCAGGACCTGTGCAGATAGTGCCATATTCGCAACACTTTGAGGAAACCTTCTTTCAGCTGACATCGGGTTTCACTAAGTTAGTAGGGCCTACATAGAAAGTGCCATATACTCAACTCTGTGAAACAACACAGTATGGGAACCGTCTTTCAACTAGCATCTGGTTTCACTAAGATACAATGTTTGAAAACTATGCGGGCCCTTTGCGGAAAGTGCCATACACTCAACTCAGTGATATAAACACAGAGTAAACCGTATTTCAACTCACCTCTGGTTTCACTAAGAAGTGTTCGAAAACCTATGTGGGGACTAGAGGGAATTGCCCCATACTCACCTTTGTGAAACAACAATGTGGGGAAACCATCTTTCCACTATCATCTCGTTTCAGTTAGTTAAAAGCGTTTGACAATATGTGCGCACACTATAAGGAAAGCGACAGAAACCGAACTCTGGGAATGAACACAGTGGAGGAAGTATGGTTCACATAAAATCTTGTTTCACTATGATAAAAGTGATTGAAGACCTATACGGGAACGATGAAGAAAATTTTTCATTAAGAAAAATATGGAGGAAACATTTTTCAACTGAACTTTGGTGTCACAAATGTATAATCGTTGGAAAACCTATGCAAGTAACTCTAATGAAAGTTCAATACATTAGACTCTGAAAAGCACTGTTTTGTTTTCCTTTTTGTAACAGATTTTGAAAACTTAGGTCTAGAAATAGAAAGAAAGTGTCCTATGGTCAACTCTGTGAACGCAGGCAGTGGAGAAACCCTCCTGCAGCTAAGACCTTGTTTCACTAAATCAGAAAAGTGTGTAGCAAACAATGCAGAGAACTACGTGGAAGTTATCAGGTATTGAACGTTGTAAAAACACACAATGGAGACACTGTCTTTCAAGTAATATCCGATATCTCTAAGGTACCAAGCTTTGAAAATCTATTCTATTAGTTCAAATAACATTTCCGACACACTGTGGTTTCACAAAGTTAAGTTTGTGGCTTTTTGTTACAGGTCCCCGCATAAGTTTTCAACCACTTCCTAGTGAAACCAGACGTTATGTGGGTGACGTGTTCTCCACAGTGTTGTTGCAGACTGAAGCTTATGGCATTTTTTCTTATGCTTTCCTCCAGATTTTAGACGTCTGCCTTACTGGTGCAAGATGTTAGTTTAAAGATGGTTTCACCACAATTTTATTTCACGGTATTGAGTATATACATTCCACTTTTCTTTATAGTTTCCCACATAGGCTTTCAAACCTTTCTAACTTAGTGAAACAGGATGTTAACTGGAGGATGGTTTCTCCACCGTGTTTTGTCCCAGAGTGAGTATTGGCCACTTAGGCTATTCTTACAGGCCTAGTGTTTCAAGCCTCTTTAACTTGAGTGCCACAAGAGGGTAGTTGAAAGATGGTTTCATGACAGGGCTGTGTCACAGAGTTTAGCATATGGTAATTTGCCTCTAGCTCCCGGTTAGGTTTTCATACACCTCTAACCTAGGGAAGAAATACGTTTGTTGAAAGAGGCATTCTTCCACATTGCTGCTTCACAGGGTTGAGTATATGGACATTTCCTCACCGTCCCTCCCATACGTTTGCAAACGCCTCCCACGTACTGATTCCAATGTGACTTGCATCGTGGTCTCTCCAACACTGTTGTTCCACAGAGTTGAATATATGGCACTTTCGTTGCCATCACCCACCTTAGGGTTCAATCTTCTGAGACAGGGTGTTACTTGAAAGACGACTTCTTCACAGGGTTGCTTTACACAGAGTTCAGAATAGGACACCATCCTTAGAGTTTCCTGGTCAGCTTTCCCACGTTTCCAATTTAATGAAACAAGATGTGAGTCAAAGGATGGTTTCTCCACAGCCTTGTTTCACCGAGTTGGGTGTATGGAACTTTCATTAGAGGTACCCGCCGAAGTTCTCCAACAATTCTAGCTTAGTGAAACAAGTTATTAGTTGAGAGATGTTTTCTCCACAGCGTTCTTTGACAGAGGTGAATAAACAGCACCTTCCTTATCGTTCCACGCATACGTCTTCAATCACTTCTAGCATGGGGAAACCGTATGTTAGTTGAAAGCTATTTTTTCCCCGCTGCATTGATTCACAGGTCACTTTCCTTATAGTCCCCGCATAGGTTGGCAAACACTTCCAACTTAGTGATCCAAGATGATGGTTGAAAGACAGCTTTTTTGCCTCAGTGTTTCTCACGGAGTTCAGTAGCTGCCACGGTCTCGTTATACTTGTAGGCCTTTGTTTCCCTACAGTTCTAACTTAGTGAAACAAGAAATCAGTTGAACGATGGCTTGTCCACTGTGTTATTTCACAGAGGTCAGTTTATGGCACTTTCCTTACCCTTCCTTCCCCCATAGGTGTTCAAACACCTCGAGCTTGGTGAAACAATTGATTGGTTCAAAAAGCATGTCTCCACAATGTTGTTTACCAGAGATGAGTATATAGCACCGACTTTGTTTCCCCGCATAGGTTTTCAAACACTTCTGAGTGATCGACGGTTTGTCCACGGTTTTGCTTCGGCGAATTGAGCATATGGCACTTTCTTGATAGTTCTGCATGAATGTTTCCCGACACTTCTAACTTCATGAAACAGACGTTACCTCAATGATGATTATGCATGCCATGGTGCGCTTAATCACAGAGTTGAGTATACGGCACTCTCCTTTGAGTTCCCTGCATAAGTTTTCAAGCCTCCCAGTTAAACCTAGGAGAAGGGCGGTTTTCAAAGATAGGGCTATATAGCATTCTCCTTATAATTAATTACCCGCTTAGTTTTTCAAACCCTTCTAACTTAGTGAAAGAACGTGTTAGCCTCTTCCAACGTGTTGTTTCACAGAGTTGAGCTATGGCAATTTCCTTCCTGTTCCCCGCAAACATTTTCCAAGACTCCTAACTACGTCATCCAAGCTGTTATTTGGAAGAGGGTTTCTCTTCCTTGTTTCACGGAGTTCCACAGGTTTTTCCACACGCGTCTGTTTTCACGAACCAGGATGTCAGTTGCAGGATGGTTTCTCCACAGTGTCATTTCACACAGTCGATGATACGGCACCTTGGTGAGGCATCTATGCCTAGCTTTCCCAACACTTCCAATGTTGTGAAACAAGAAGTCACAAGCTTGTTTCTGTGTGTTACTTCATGGAATTGAGCTCATGACACTTCCCCTACAGTCACTGGCGTAAGTTTGCAAACACTGCTCACTTAGTGTCCAAAGATATTCGTTGAAAGCAGATTTCTTCGCAGTGTTGTTTCAGAAAGGTGAGTATGTGCTATTTGCCTCGTCATTCCCCACAGAGCCTTTCAAACACTCCTGAGCGAAACACGATGTTACTCGAAAGATGGATTCTACACAGGGTTTTTTCCACAGCGATGAGTACAGTGCACTTTCCTCCTAGCTTCCCTGCAAAAATTTTCAGTCGCGTCTAACTTGGTCATGCAAGATGATCCTTGAAAGATGAGACCCTGATGAGACCATGTTGTGCTACACAGGGTTATTTCACAGACCTCCCCGTACGGCACTTTTGGTTTTCCAACAATTCTAACTTAGTGACGCCAAAAGTGAGTCGAAGGTAAGTTTTGCCACGTTGCTGCTTCACAGAGATCAGTATATGGCATCGTCCTGAGAGTTCCCTGCATAGGTTTTTCAAACATTTCTGACTGTTAAAGAGGTGTGTTGTAAAATGGTTTCTCCCCACACTTGTTTCACAGATATCAGTACACGACGTGTTTCTTACAATTCGTGCAAAAGGTTTCAAGCGCTCTCACCTCGGTGGAGCGAGATGATAATTGGCCGATGGTTTTCCCACATTGTTGTTTCACTGAAGTTCAGTATATGGCCCTGTCCTTATATTTCTAGGCCTAGTCATTCAAGCGCTTCTGAGGTAGTGAAACAAGATTTTGCTGAAAGATGGTTTCTCCTCCGTGTTGTTCGGCAGTAGATACCAATTTCCTTACAGTCCCCAGCAAAGGTTTTCTAACAGAGTGAAACAAGTAGTTAGCTGAGAGCTGGTTCCCGTGCTTTGTTTCTTCCCAAAGTTGAGTATATGTCACTTTCCTTATCGTTCCGTGAGTAGGTTTTCAAACAACTCTACCACAGTGACACAAGAAAATCCTACAAAGATCGTTTCTCCATAGTGTTGTTTTGAGAGATGATTATATAGGACTTGCTATATAGTACCCCACCCGTAGTTTCAAAGCAATTCTAACGTAACTAAATGTTCATTGGAAGTTTTTCTCTTCTCGGCGATTTCTCCCCACAGGGATGAGTATATGTCGCTGTTTTTGGTTTTGGTTTTTTTCTTTTTCTTTTTTCTTTTCTTTTTCTTTTTTTTTTTTTTTATAGTTTTTCAGATAGGTTTTCGAGACAGACACATCCAACTTCACGAAACATGATGTGAGTTGAGAGATACGTTCTCCACTGCGTTGGTCCACAAATTTGAGCTTAGGGTACTTATTGTCCTTTCAGTTCCTTACATACGTTTTCAAACACTTCTCACTTAGGGAAACAAGGTGCTTCAAAGTGGTTTCTTCGCAGTATTGTTTCCCAGAGCTCAGCATATGGCGCTTTCATTATAATTCCACCCGTAGGTTTTCAAACACGCCTAACTTAGTGAAACAAGGCATTACTTGAAAGGTGGCTTCTCCACAGTGTTGTTCCACAGATTTGAGTCTACGGTACTTTCCTTATGGCTCCTAGCACAGGTTTTGTATCTTTTCTAGCTTTGTGTTACAAGATTTCAGGTCATAGGTGGTTTCCCCAAGGTTGGTTCTATAGAACTGAGTATATGTCAGCGTCCTGAGAGTTCCGTGCATAGGTGTTCAAACATTTGGTACTTTGTGAAAGAGGTTCTTTAGACTTGGCGCTCTATGGTGTCGTTTCACAGAGATGTGTGTATGGCACGTTCCTTACAGTTCCTGCATTGGCTTTTAGACATGTCTACCTAAGGGAAACGAGATGTTCCTGGAAAGGTTGGTCATTAGCCGTGATGTTTCACAGAGTTCAGTGTATTGAACTTTCGCTATAGTTCTAAACCTAGGTGGAGGTGAACTTGTAACTTAGGGAAACAAGGTTTTCTCCAATTATGGTTTCTCCAATGTGTTCGTTTCACAGGGCTGATGATCTAGAACTTCTGTGATACTTCTGTGCCTCGGGTTTCCAACTGTGCGAACCTAGGAATACAGGAAGTTTGTTAAAAGATGCTTTCTACACAGTGACGTTTCCCAGAGTTGAGTGTACGGCACTTTGCCTACAGTTAACGCCATAGGTTTTCCAACACTTCACTTACCTGTGAAAAAACACTGTCGGGAAAGCACCTTTCAGTGAAGGTCTTGTGTCACCGAGTTCGAATTCTTTGAAAACCTATGGGGGAACTATAAGTAAAGTGCCATATACTCACCTCTATGGAATGACGCTGTGGAGAAACTCTCTTTTGACCAATATCTGGCATCACTAAGTTAGTTAGGGTTGTTTGAAAACCCATGCAGGGCACTAGAAGGAAAGAACCATGTACTCGTCTTGTGAAGCAACACTTTTAAGGAAACCTCTTTCCACAAGCATCTTTCCCTAAGTTTGAGGTGTTTGAAAACCTTGCAGGGAAGGCTGCGGAAAGGGCCATTATGCTAAACTCTGGGAAAGGACCCTGTTGAGAAATGTACTTTCAACATCTCGTGTCACTAGCTTAGCAGCATTTGAAAGCCTAGGCGTAGAAGCTTAACGAAAGGTCTAGCCACTCGACTTCTGTGGAGAAACCATTTCACTCACTAAGAAGCGTCTGGAAACATTTGCAGGGAGCCATAAAAGTGCTATAGACCGAGCTCTTTGAAAAGACACTGAGGACAAACCATGTTTCCACCAACAACATCTTGTGTCACTAAGAGAGAAATGCCTAGAGCGAGAACGAGAAAGCCGTGTCCTGTACTCTGTGAAACAAACTGCAGCGAAAACATCTCTCAACCGCAACCTCTTGAATTGACTGTAGCTCAGTCAAAAGGTCTAGAAAACGTGTGCAGGAAAGTCTATTAGGGACGTCTTATATAATCACCTCTGTGAAGAAAATGCACTGTGAAGACCTCTTTCAAATCACATCTTGTTTCAGTAGGTAAGAAGTGTTTGAAAACCTTGGCCTGGTAGTAGAACTAAAGTGCCATTAAATCACCTCTGTGAAACACTGGAGAAAGCATCGTTCAACACGCCTCTTGTTTCGCTAATTTAGAAGATTTCGGAAACCTATGCTGGGAGGTAGAAGCAAAATGCTGGACACAGAATTCTGTGCAAGAACTCTGTAGAGAAACCACTTTTGAACGAACACCTTTGTGTCAACTAAGATAACGGTGTTTGCAAAGCTTTGCAGGAAACTGAAGGAAAGTGCGAAACCCTCCTCTCTGTGAAACAGTGCTGGGGAGAAACCACTGTTCAACTAACGTCTTGAGTCTCTAAAAGTGTTTGAAATCTTAGGCTGAAAGGTGTAACGAAATTCCCATTCCCTCAACTCTGTGAAAGAACACAGTGCGCTGTGAAAGCCCCTTTTCACCCTTTTCAACTAACGTCTTGTTTCATTGAATTGCAAGTGTTTGCCGCCCTTGGTCGCAAAGTGCAATGATACTGCCAGACACTGACAACCCCACGGGAAAACCACCTTGCAGGTACCATCTTTCAGCGGGTTACAAGGGTTTGAAAATCTAGTCGGGGAACAATAAGGAAAGTGCAATTCACTCATATCTGTACAACACTGTGAAGAATCAATTTCTCAACAAGCATGTTGTTTCACTGAGAAGTGTTTGAAAACTTCTGTGAGGAACTCTAAGGAAAGCTCAGTGTACTCACATCCGTGAAACACTGTGGAGAAACAATGTTTCAACCAGCACCTTGTTTCTGCAAGTTAGAAGTGTGTGAAACCCTAAGCTGAGAAGTAGGAGAAAATTGCCCGTTAGGCCACTCTGTGAGTTAAAACTGTGGCGAGGATGTCTTTCAGCTACCATCTTGTTTCACTGGGTTAGTAGTAACTGAAAACGTATGCGAGGAACTAAAAGGAAAGTGCCACACCCTCAACGCTGTAAAACGACTTCGTGAAGACACCATCGTTCATATACCTTCCTGTTTCCATCTGTTGGAAGTATTGGAAAACGTCAATGTAGAAGTGTCAGGACAGTTACAAGTCATCAACTCTCTAAAACAACGTGGTGAAGAACCCATCTGTCAACTCACCCCGTGTTTCACTGGAAGCTTTTGAAAACCTAAGCCCAGAGGAATGAAACGAAAGGGCCATACACTCAACTCTGTGAAAGCATAGTATGGAGAAAACATTGTTTAAACAATGTCTCGTTTCTCAAAGTGAGAAGTGCTTGAAGACACTTGTGGACATATAAATAAAGTGCTGTGTGCTATAACTCTGACAAAGGGCCGTGAGAAGAAACCTTTTTTCCATGACTTTCTTGTTTCACTGCTTTAGAAGTATCTGAACCACTAGGCCTAGAGGTATGTACACGGAAGTGCCATATACGCAACTCTCTAAAACACCACGACTCTCTGAAACAGCCAACTTCCAACTAACATATGATTTCACTAAGTTATGAGTGCTTGAAAACTCATGTGGGGTTTATGCGGAAAGTGCCATACATTCAACTCTATGAAACGACACAGGGAAGAAACCGTCTTTCAACCAACATCTTGGTTCACTAAGGTAGAAGTTTGTGAAAACCCTTTATGCAGGGCCCAGTGGAAAGTGGCATAAACTGAACTCTGTGAAACAGCACTGCGGTAAAACCACCTTTCCACTAACATCTTCTCTCACATAGTTACAAGTGTTTGAAATTCTCTGTGGCGCTTCTGCACAAAGTGACACGCACTCAGTTTTGTGGAACACTGTGGTGAAACCATCTTTCAACTCACATCTCGTTTCACTAAGTTAGAAGTGCTGTGAACCCATGCGGGTCCTCCATGGAAAGTGCCATGTCCTCAACCCTGGGAAACAACACTGTGGGAAGCCATGTCTCAACTCACATCTGGTTTCGCTAAGATAGAAGTGTTTGAAAAACCCATGAGGGGTCTATGGGGAGAGACAGTACCATATGTTACACTCTGGGAAACAACACTTTGGGGAAACCGTCTTTCGACTGACACCTGGTTTCAGTAAGTTAGAAGCGTTTGAAAACATATGAGGAGCCTACATGGAAAGGCCATAGATTCAACTCTGGGAAACCACACAGTGTGGAAACCATCTTTCCACTAACCTCTGCTCTCACGCTGATATAAGTGTCTGAAAACTATGCAGTGTCTATGCGGAGAGTGCCATACACTCTACTCAATGCTACAACACGGTGGGAAAATGATATTTCAACTTACACCTGGTTTCACTCATTTAGAAGTATTTGAAAAGCATGTGGGACCTAAGGCGAAGGTGCGCCGTACACTCAAACTCTAAGAAACACTGTGGGGAAACGGTCTTTCACCTAACATCTTGTTTCATCAAGTTAGAAATGTTGGCTAACCTGAGCAGTGAACTGTGAGGAAAGTGGCATAAATTCGTCTCTGAGAAAAAGCGCCGTGGAGAAACCATCTTGCACCTAACATCCGCTTTCACTAAGTCAGAAGTGTCAGAAAACTGATGCGAGGAACTGTCAGAGAAGTCCTCCATACTCAACTCTAAAACGACACTGCGGCAAAACCACCTTTCAACTCCTATCTGCTTCCTCTGAGTTAGATGTGTTTGAAAACCCTTGCAGGACCTGTGCAGATAGTGCCATATTCGCAACACTTTGAGGAAACCTTCTTTCAGCTGACATCGGGTTTCACTAAGTTAGTAGGGCCTACATGGAAAGTGCCATATACTCAACTCTGTGAAACAACACAGTATGGGAACCGTCTTTCAACTAGCATCTGGTTTCACTAAGATACAATGTTTGAAAACTATGCGGGCCCTTTGCGGAAAGTGCCATACACTCAACTCAGTGATATAAACACAGAGTAAACCGTATTTCAACTCACCTCTGGTTTCACTAAGAAGTGTTCGAAAACCTATGTGGGGACTAGAGGGAATTGCCCCATACTCACCTTTGTGAAACAACAATGTGGGGAAACCATCTTTCCACTATCATCTCGTTTCAGTTAGTTAAAAGCGTTTGACAATATGTGCGCACACTATAAGGAAAGCGACAGAAACCGAACTCTGGGAATGAACACAGTGGAGGAAGTATGGTTCACATAAAATCTTGTTTCACTATGATAAAAGTGATTGAAGACCTATACGGGAACGATGAAGAAAATTTTTCATTAAGAAAAATATGGAGGAAACATTTTTCAACTGAACTTTGGTGTCACAAATGTATAATCGTTGGAAAACCTATGCAAGTAACTCTAATGAAAGTTCAATACATTAGACTCTGAAAAGCACTGTTTTGTTTTCCTTTTTGTAACAGATTTTGAAAACTTAGGTCTAGAAATAGAAAGAAAGTGTCCTATGGTCAACTCTGTGAACGCAGGCAGTGGAGAAACCCTCCTGCAGCTAAGACCTTGTTTCACTAAATCAGAAAAGTGTGTAGCAAACAATGCAGAGAACTACGTGGAAGTTATCAGGTATTGAACGTTGTAAAAACACACAATGGAGACACTGTCTTTCAAGTAATATCCGATATCTCTAAGGTACCAAGCTTTGAAAATCTATTCTATTAGTTCAAATAACATTTCCGACACACTGTGGTTTCACAAAGTTAAGTTTGTGGCTTTTTGTTACAGGTCCCCGCATAAGTTTTCAACCACTTCCTAGTGAAACCAGACGTTATGTGGGTGACGTGTTCTCCACAGTGTTGTTGCAGACTGAAGCTTATGGCATTTTTTCTTATGCTTTCCTCCAGATTTTAGACGTCTGCCTTACTGGTGCAAGATGTTAGTTTAAAGATGGTTTCACCACAATTTTATTTCACGGTATTGAGTATATACATTCCACTTTTCTTTATAGTTTCCCACATAGGCTTTCAAACCTTTCTAACTTAGTGAAACAGGATGTTAACTGGAGGATGGTTTCTCCACCGTGTTTTGTCCCAGAGTGAGTATTGGCCACTTAGGCTATTCTTACAGGCCTAGTGTTTCAAGCCTCTTTAACTTGAGTGCCACAAGAGGGTAGTTGAAAGATGGTTTCATGACAGGGCTGTGTCACAGAGTTTAGCATATGGTAATTTGCCTCTAGCTCCCGGTTAGGTTTTCATACACCTCTAACCTAGGGAAGAAATACGTTTGTTGAAAGAGGCATTCTTCCACATTGCTGCTTCACAGGGTTGAGTATATGGACATTTCCTCACCGTCCCTCCCATACGTTTGCAAACGCCTCCCACGTACTGATTCCAATGTGACTTGCATCGTGGTCTCTCCAACACTGTTGTTCCACAGAGTTGAATATATGGCACTTTCGTTGCCATCACCCACCTTAGGGTTCAATCTTCTGAGACAGGGTGTTACTTGAAAGACGACTTCTTCACAGGGTTGCTTTACACAGAGTTCAGAATAGGACACCATCCTTAGAGTTTCCTGGTCAGCTTTCCCACGTTTCCAATTTAATGAAACAAGATGTGAGTCAAAGGATGGTTTCTCCACAGCCTTGTTTCACCGAGTTGGGTGTATGGAACTTTCATTAGAGGTACCCGCCGAAGTTCTCCAACAATTCTAGCTTAGTGAAACAAGTTATTAGTTGAGAGATGTTTTCTCCACAGCGTTCTTTGACAGAGGTGAATAAACAGCACCTTCCTTATCGTTCCACGCATACGTCTTCAATCACTTCTAGCATGGGGAAACCGTATGTTAGTTGAAAGCTATTTTTTCCCCGCTGCATTGATTCACAGGTCACTTTCCTTATAGTCCCCGCATAGGTTGGCAAACACTTCCAACTTAGTGATCCAAGATGATGGTTGAAAGACAGCTTTTTTGCCTCAGTGTTTCTCACGGAGTTCAGTAGCTGCCACGGTCTCGTTATACTTGTAGGCCTTTGTTTCCCTACAGTTCTAACTTAGTGAAACAAGAAATCAGTTGAACGATGGCTTGTCCACTGTGTTATTTCACAGAGGTCAGTTTATGGCACTTTCCTTACCCTTCCTTCCCCCATAGGTGTTCAAACACCTCGAGCTTGGTGAAACAATTGATTGGTTCAAAAAGCATGTCTCCACAATGTTGTTTACCAGAGATGAGTATATAGCACCGACTTTGTTTCCCCGCATAGGTTTTCAAACACTTCTGAGTGATCGACGGTTTGTCCACGGTTTTGCTTCGGCGAATTGAGCATATGGCACTTTCTTGATAGTTCTGCATGAATGTTTCCCGACACTTCTAACTTCATGAAACAGACGTTACCTCAATGATGATTATGCATGCCATGGTGCGCTTAATCACAGAGTTGAGTATACGGCACTCTCCTTTGAGTTCCCTGCATAAGTTTTCAAGCCTCCCAGTTAAACCTAGGAGAAGGGCGGTTTTCAAAGATAGGGCTATATAGCATTCTCCTTATAATTAATTACCCGCTTAGTTTTTCAAACCCTTCTAACTTAGTGAAAGAACGTGTTAGCCTCTTCCAACGTGTTGTTTCACAGAGTTGAGCTATGGCAATTTCCTTCCTGTTCCCCGCAAACATTTTCCAAGACTCCTAACTACGTCATCCAAGCTGTTATTTGGAAGAGGGTTTCTCTTCCTTGTTTCACGGAGTTCCACAGGTTTTTCCACACGCGTCTGTTTTCACGAACCAGGATGTCAGTTGCAGGATGGTTTCTCCACAGTGTCATTTCACACAGTCGATGATACGGCACCTTGGTGAGGCATCTATGCCTAGCTTTCCCAACACTTCCAATGTTGTGAAACAAGAAGTCACAAGCTTGTTTCTGTGTGTTACTTCATGGAATTGAGCTCATGACACTTCCCCTACAGTCACTGGCGTAAGTTTGCAAACACTGCTCACTTAGTGTCCAAAGATATTCGTTGAAAGCAGATTTCTTCGCAGTGTTGTTTCAGAAAGGTGAGTATGTGCTATTTGCCTCGTCATTCCCCACAGAGCCTTTCAAACACTCCTGAGCGAAACACGATGTTACTCGAAAGATGGATTCTACACAGGGTTTTTTCCACAGCGATGAGTACAGTGCACTTTCCTCCTAGCTTCCCTGCAAAAATTTTCAGTCGCGTCTAACTTGGTCATGCAAGATGATCCTTGAAAGATGAGACCCTGATGAGACCATGTTGTGCTACACAGGGTTATTTCACAGACCTCCCCGTACGGCACTTTTGGTTTTCCAACAATTCTAACTTAGTGACGCCAAAAGTGAGTCGAAGGTAAGTTTTGCCACGTTGCTGCTTCACAGAGATCAGTATATGGCATCGTCCTGAGAGTTCCCTGCATAGGTTTTTCAAACATTTCTGACTGTTAAAGAGGTGTGTTGTAAAATGGTTTCTCCCCACACTTGTTTCACAGATATCAGTACACGACGTGTTTCTTACAATTCGTGCAAAAGGTTTCAAGCGCTCTCACCTCGGTGGAGCGAGATGATAATTGGCCGATGGTTTTCCCACATTGTTGTTTCACTGAAGTTCAGTATATGGCCCTGTCCTTATATTTCTAGGCCTAGTCATTCAAGCGCTTCTGAGGTAGTGAAACAAGATTTTGCTGAAAGATGGTTTCTCCTCCGTGTTGTTCGGCAGTAGATACCAATTTCCTTACAGTCCCCAGCAAAGGTTTTCTAACAGAGTGAAACAAGTAGTTAGCTGAGAGCTGGTTCCCGTGCTTTGTTTCTTCCCAAAGTTGAGTATATGTCACTTTCCTTATCGTTCCGTGAGTAGGTTTTCAAACAACTCTACCACAGTGACACAAGAAAATCCTACAAAGATCGTTTCTCCATAGTGTTGTTTTGAGAGATGATTATATAGGACTTGCTATATAGTACCCCACCCGTAGTTTCAAAGCAATTCTAACGTAACTAAATGTTCATTGGAAGTTTTTCTCTTCTCGGCGATTTCTCCCCACAGGGATGAGTATATGTCGCTGTTTTTGGTTTTGGTTTTTTTCTTTTTCTTTTTTCTTTTCTTTTTTTTTTTTTTTTTTTTTATAGTTTTTCAGATAGGTTTTCGAGACAGACACATCCAACTTCACGAAACATGATGTGAGTTGAGAGATACGTTCTCCACTGCGTTGGTCCACAAATTTGAGCTTAGGGTACTTATTGTCCTTTCAGTTCCTTACATACGTTTTCAAACACTTCTCACTTAGGGAAACAAGGTGCTTCAAAGTGGTTTCTTCGCAGTATTGTTTCCCAGAGCTCAGCATATGGCGCTTTCATTATAATTCCACCCGTAGGTTTTCAAACACGCCTAACTTAGTGAAACAAGGCATTACTTGAAAGGTGGCTTCTCCACAGTGTTGTTCCACAGATTTGAGTCTACGGTACTTTCCTTATGGCTCCTAGCACAGGTTTTGTATCTTTTCTAGCTTTGTGTTACAAGATTTCAGGTCATAGGTGGTTTCCCCAAGGTTGGTTCTATAGAACTGAGTATATGTCAGCGTCCTGAGAGTTCCGTGCATAGGTGTTCAAACATTTGGTACTTTGTGAAAGAGGTTCTTTAGACTTGGCGCTCTATGGTGTCGTTTCACAGAGATGTGTGTATGGCACGTTCCTTACAGTTCCTGCATTGGCTTTTAGACATGTCTACCTAAGGGAAACGAGATGTTCCTGGAAAGGTTGGTCATTAGCCGTGATGTTTCACAGAGTTCAGTGTATTGAACTTTCGCTATAGTTCTAAACCTAGGTGGAGGTGAACTTGTAACTTAGGGAAACAAGGTTTTCTCCAATTATGGTTTCTCCAATGTGTTCGTTTCACAGGGCTGATGATCTAGAACTTCTGTGATACTTCTGTGCCTCGGGTTTCCAACTGTGCGAACCTAGGAATACAGGAAGTTTGTTAAAAGATGCTTTCTACACAGTGACGTTTCCCAGAGTTGAGTGTACGGCACTTTGCCTACAGTTAACGCCATAGGTTTTCCAACACTTCACTTACCTGTGAAAAAACACTGTCGGGAAAGCACCTTTCAGTGAAGGTCTTGTGTCACCGAGTTCGAATTCTTTGAAAACCTATGGGGGAACTATAAGTAAAGTGCCATATACTCACCTCTATGGAATGACGCTGTGGAGAAACTCTCTTTTGACCAATATCTGGCATCACTAAGTTAGTTAGGGTTGTTTGAAAACCCATGCAGGGCACTAGAAGGAAAGAACCATGTACTCGTCTTGTGAAGCAACACTTTTAAGGAAACCTCTTTCCACAAGCATCTTTCCCTAAGTTTGAGGTGTTTGAAAACCTTGCAGGGAAGGCTGCGGAAAGGGCCATTATGCTAAACTCTGGGAAAGGACCCTGTTGAGAAATGTACTTTCAACATCTCGTGTCACTAGCTTAGCAGCATTTGAAAGCCTAGGCGTAGAAGCTTAACGAAAGGTCTAGCCACTCGACTTCTGTGGAGAAACCATTTCACTCACTAAGAAGCGTCTGGAAACATTTGCAGGGAGCCATAAAAGTGCTATAGACCGAGCTCTTTGAAAAGACACTGAGGACAAACCATGTTTCCACCAACAACATCTTGTGTCACTAAGAGAGAAATGCCTAGAGCGAGAACGAGAAAGCCGTGTCCTGTACTCTGTGAAACAAACTGCAGCGAAAACATCTCTCAACCGCAACCTCTTGAATTGACTGTAGCTCAGTCAAAAGGTCTAGAAAACGTGTGCAGGAAAGTCTATTAGGGACGTCTTATATAATCACCTCTGTGAAGAAAATGCACTGTGAAGACCTCTTTCAAATCACATCTTGTTTCAGTAGGTAAGAAGTGTTTGAAAACCTTGGCCTGGTAGTAGAACTAAAGTGCCATTAAATCACCTCTGTGAAACACTGGAGAAAGCATCGTTCAACACGCCTCTTGTTTCGCTAATTTAGAAGATTTCGGAAACCTATGCTGGGAGGTAGAAGCAAAATGCTGGACACAGAATTCTGTGCAAGAACTCTGTAGAGAAACCACTTTTGAACGAACACCTTTGTGTCAACTAAGATAACGGTGTTTGCAAAGCTTTGCAGGAAACTGAAGGAAAGTGCGAAACCCTCCTCTCTGTGAAACAGTGCTGGGGAGAAACCACTGTTCAACTAACGTCTTGAGTCTCTAAAAGTGTTTGAAATCTTAGGCTGAAAGGTGTAACGAAATTCCCATTCCCTCAACTCTGTGAAAGAACACAGTGCGCTGTGAAAGCCCCTTTTCACCCTTTTCAACTAACGTCTTGTTTCATTGAATTGCAAGTGTTTGCCGCCCTTGGTCGCAAAGTGCAATGATACTGCCAGACACTGACAACCCCACGGGAAAACCACCTTGCAGGTACCATCTTTCAGCGGGTTACAAGGGTTTGAAAATCTAGTCGGGGAACAATAAGGAAAGTGCAATTCACTCATATCTGTACAACACTGTGAAGAATCAATTTCTCAACAAGCATGTTGTTTCACTGAGAAGTGTTTGAAAACTTCTGTGAGGAACTCTAAGGAAAGCTCAGTGTACTCACATCCGTGAAACACTGTGGAGAAACAATGTTTCAACCAGCACCTTGTTTCTGCAAGTTAGAAGTGTGTGAAACCCTAAGCTGAGAAGTAGGAGAAAATTGCCCGTTAGGCCACTCTGTGAGTTAAAACTGTGGCGAGGATGTCTTTCAGCTACCATCTTGTTTCACTGGGTTAGTAGTAACTGAAAACGTATGCGAGGAACTAAAAGGAAAGTGCCACACCCTCAACGCTGTAAAACGACTTCGTGAAGACACCATCGTTCATATACCTTCCTGTTTCCATCTGTTGGAAGTATTGGAAAACGTCAATGTAGAAGTGTCAGGACAGTTACAAGTCATCAACTCTCTAAAACAACGTGGTGAAGAACCCATCTGTCAACTCACCCCGTGTTTCACTGGAAGCTTTTGAAAACCTAAGCCCAGAGGAATGAAACGAAAGGGCCATACACTCAACTCTGTGAAAGCATAGTATGGAGAAAACATTGTTTAAACAATGTCTCGTTTCTCAAAGTGAGAAGTGCTTGAAGACACTTGTGGACATATAAATAAAGTGCTGTGTGCTATAACTCTGACAAAGGGCCGTGAGAAGAAACCTTTTTTCCATGACTTTCTTGTTTCACTGCTTTAGAAGTATCTGAACCACTAGGCCTAGAGGTATGTACACGGAAGTGCCATATACGCAACTCTCTAAAACACCACGACTCTCTGAAACAGCCAACTTCCAACTAACATATGATTTCACTAAGTTATGAGTGCTTGAAAACTCATGTGGGGTTTATGCGGAAAGTGCCATACATTCAACTCTATGAAACGACACAGGGAAGAAACCGTCTTTCAACCAACATCTTGGTTCACTAAGGTAGAAGTTTGTGAAAACCCTTTATGCAGGGCCCAGTGGAAAGTGGCATAAACTGAACTCTGTGAAACAGCACTGCGGTAAAACCACCTTTCCACTAACATCTTCTCTCACATAGTTACAAGTGTTTGAAATTCTCTGTGGCGCTTCTGCACAAAGTGACACGCACTCAGTTTTGTGGAACACTGTGGTGAAACCATCTTTCAACTCACATCTCGTTTCACTAAGTTAGAAGTGCTGTGAACCCATGCGGGTCCTCCATGGAAAGTGCCATGTCCTCAACCCTGGGAAACAACACTGTGGGAAGCCATGTCTCAACTCACATCTGGTTTCGCTAAGATAGAAGTGTTTGAAAAACCCATGAGGGGTCTATGGGGAGAGACAGTACCATATGTTACACTCTGGGAAACAACACTTTGGGGAAACCGTCTTTCGACTGACACCTGGTTTCAGTAAGTTAGAAGCGTTTGAAAACATATGAGGAGCCTACATGGAAAGGCCATAGATTCAACTCTGGGAAACCACACAGTGTGGAAACCATCTTTCCACTAACCTCTGCTCTCACGCTGATATAAGTGTCTGAAAACTATGCAGTGTCTATGCGGAGAGTGCCATACACTCTACTCAATGCTACAACACGGTGGGAAAATGATATTTCAACTTACACCTGGTTTCACTCATTTAGAAGTATTTGAAAAGCATGTGGGACCTAAGGCGAAGGTGCGCCGTACACTCAAACTCTAAGAAACACTGTGGGGAAACGGTCTTTCACCTAACATCTTGTTTCATCAAGTTAGAAATGTTGGCTAACCTGAGCAGTGAACTGTGAGGAAAGTGGCATAAATTCGTCTCTGAGAAAAAGCGCCGTGGAGAAACCATCTTGCACCTAACATCCGCTTTCACTAAGTCAGAAGTGTCAGAAAACTGATGCGAGGAACTGTCAGAGAAGTCCTCCATACTCAACTCTAAAACGACACTGCGGCAAAACCACCTTTCAACTCCTATCTGCTTCCTCTGAGTTAGATGTGTTTGAAAACCCTTGCAGGACCTGTGCAGATAGTGCCATATTCGCAACACTTTGAGGAAACCTTCTTTCAGCTGACATCGGGTTTCACTAAGTTAGTAGGGCCTACATGGAAAGTGCCATATACTCAACTCTGTGAAACAACACAGTATGGGAACCGTCTTTCAACTAGCATCTGGTTTCACTAAGATACAATGTTTGAAAACTATGCGGGCCCTTTGCGGAAAGTGCCATACACTCAACTCAGTGATATAAACACAGAGTAAACCGTATTTCAACTCACCTCTGGTTTCACTAAGAAGTGTTCGAAAACCTATGTGGGGACTAGAGGGAATTGCCCCATACTCACCTTTGTGAAACAACAATGTGGGGAAACCATCTTTCCACTATCATCTCGTTTCAGTTAGTTAAAAGCGTTTGACAATATGTGCGCACACTATAAGGAAAGCGACAGAAACCGAACTCTGGGAATGAACACAGTGGAGGAAGTATGGTTCACATAAAATCTTGTTTCACTATGATAAAAGTGATTGAAGACCTATACGGGAACGATGAAGAAAATTTTTCATTAAGAAAAATATGGAGGAAACATTTTTCAACTGAACTTTGGTGTCACAAATGTATAATCGTTGGAAAACCTATGCAAGTAACTCTAATGAAAGTTCAATACATTAGACTCTGAAAAGCACTGTTTTGTTTTCCTTTTTGTAACAGATTTTGAAAACTTAGGTCTAGAAATAGAAAGAAAGTGTCCTATGGTCAACTCTGTGAACGCAGGCAGTGGAGAAACCCTCCTGCAGCTAAGACCTTGTTTCACTAAATCAGAAAAGTGTGTAGCAAACAATGCAGAGAACTACGTGGAAGTTATCAGGTATTGAACGTTGTAAAAACACACAATGGAGACACTGTCTTTCAAGTAATATCCGATATCTCTAAGGTACCAAGCTTTGAAAATCTATTCTATTAGTTCAAATAACATTTCCGACACACTGTGGTTTCACAAAGTTAAGTTTGTGGCTTTTTGTTACAGGTCCCCGCATAAGTTTTCAACCACTTCCTAGTGAAACCAGACGTTATGTGGGTGACGTGTTCTCCACAGTGTTGTTGCAGACTGAAGCTTATGGCATTTTTTCTTATGCTTTCCTCCAGATTTTAGACGTCTGCCTTACTGGTGCAAGATGTTAGTTTAAAGATGGTTTCACCACAATTTTATTTCACGGTATTGAGTATATACATTCCACTTTTCTTTATAGTTTCCCACATAGGCTTTCAAACCTTTCTAACTTAGTGAAACAGGATGTTAACTGGAGGATGGTTTCTCCACCGTGTTTTGTCCCAGAGTGAGTATTGGCCACTTAGGCTATTCTTACAGGCCTAGTGTTTCAAGCCTCTTTAACTTGAGTGCCACAAGAGGGTAGTTGAAAGATGGTTTCATGACAGGGCTGTGTCACAGAGTTTAGCATATGGTAATTTGCCTCTAGCTCCCGGTTAGGTTTTCATACACCTCTAACCTAGGGAAGAAATACGTTTGTTGAAAGAGGCATTCTTCCACATTGCTGCTTCACAGGGTTGAGTATATGGACATTTCCTCACCGTCCCTCCCATACGTTTGCAAACGCCTCCCACGTACTGATTCCAATGTGACTTGCATCGTGGTCTCTCCAACACTGTTGTTCCACAGAGTTGAATATATGGCACTTTCGTTGCCATCACCCACCTTAGGGTTCAATCTTCTGAGACAGGGTGTTACTTGAAAGACGACTTCTTCACAGGGTTGCTTTACACAGAGTTCAGAATAGGACACCATCCTTAGAGTTTCCTGGTCAGCTTTCCCACGTTTCCAATTTAATGAAACAAGATGTGAGTCAAAGGATGGTTTCTCCACAGCCTTGTTTCACCGAGTTGGGTGTATGGAACTTTCATTAGAGGTACCCGCCGAAGTTCTCCAACAATTCTAGCTTAGTGAAACAAGTTATTAGTTGAGAGATGTTTTCTCCACAGCGTTCTTTGACAGAGGTGAATAAACAGCACCTTCCTTATCGTTCCACGCATACGTCTTCAATCACTTCTAGCATGGGGAAACCGTATGTTAGTTGAAAGCTATTTTTTCCCCGCTGCATTGATTCACAGGTCACTTTCCTTATAGTCCCCGCATAGGTTGGCAAACACTTCCAACTTAGTGATCCAAGATGATGGTTGAAAGACAGCTTTTTTGCCTCAGTGTTTCTCACGGAGTTCAGTAGCTGCCACGGTCTCGTTATACTTGTAGGCCTTTGTTTCCCTACAGTTCTAACTTAGTGAAACAAGAAATCAGTTGAACGATGGCTTGTCCACTGTGTTATTTCACAGAGGTCAGTTTATGGCACTTTCCTTACCCTTCCTTCCCCCATAGGTGTTCAAACACCTCGAGCTTGGTGAAACAATTGATTGGTTCAAAAAGCATGTCTCCACAATGTTGTTTACCAGAGATGAGTATATAGCACCGACTTTGTTTCCCCGCATAGGTTTTCAAACACTTCTGAGTGATCGACGGTTTGTCCACGGTTTTGCTTCGGCGAATTGAGCATATGGCACTTTCTTGATAGTTCTGCATGAATGTTTCCCGACACTTCTAACTTCATGAAACAGACGTTACCTCAATGATGATTATGCATGCCATGGTGCGCTTAATCACAGAGTTGAGTATACGGCACTCTCCTTTGAGTTCCCTGCATAAGTTTTCAAGCCTCCCAGTTAAACCTAGGAGAAGGGCGGTTTTCAAAGATAGGGCTATATAGCATTCTCCTTATAATTAATTACCCGCTTAGTTTTTCAAACCCTTCTAACTTAGTGAAAGAACGTGTTAGCCTCTTCCAACGTGTTGTTTCACAGAGTTGAGCTATGGCAATTTCCTTCCTGTTCCCCGCAAACATTTTCCAAGACTCCTAACTACGTCATCCAAGCTGTTATTTGGAAGAGGGTTTCTCTTCCTTGTTTCACGGAGTTCCACAGGTTTTTCCACACGCGTCTGTTTTCACGAACCAGGATGTCAGTTGCAGGATGGTTTCTCCACAGTGTCATTTCACACAGTCGATGATACGGCACCTTGGTGAGGCATCTATGCCTAGCTTTCCCAACACTTCCAATGTTGTGAAACAAGAAGTCACAAGCTTGTTTCTGTGTGTTACTTCATGGAATTGAGCTCATGACACTTCCCCTACAGTCACTGGCGTAAGTTTGCAAACACTGCTCACTTAGTGTCCAAAGATATTCGTTGAAAGCAGATTTCTTCGCAGTGTTGTTTCAGAAAGGTGAGTATGTGCTATTTGCCTCGTCATTCCCCACAGAGCCTTTCAAACACTCCTGAGCGAAACACGATGTTACTCGAAAGATGGATTCTACACAGGGTTTTTTCCACAGCGATGAGTACAGTGCACTTTCCTCCTAGCTTCCCTGCAAAAATTTTCAGTCGCGTCTAACTTGGTCATGCAAGATGATCCTTGAAAGATGAGACCCTGATGAGACCATGTTGTGCTACACAGGGTTATTTCACAGACCTCCCCGTACGGCACTTTTGGTTTTCCAACAATTCTAACTTAGTGACGCCAAAAGTGAGTCGAAGGTAAGTTTTGCCACGTTGCTGCTTCACAGAGATCAGTATATGGCATCGTCCTGAGAGTTCCCTGCATAGGTTTTTCAAACATTTCTGACTGTTAAAGAGGTGTGTTGTAAAATGGTTTCTCCCCACACTTGTTTCACAGATATCAGTACACGACGTGTTTCTTACAATTCGTGCAAAAGGTTTCAAGCGCTCTCACCTCGGTGGAGCGAGATGATAATTGGCCGATGGTTTTCCCACATTGTTGTTTCACTGAAGTTCAGTATATGGCCCTGTCCTTATATTTCTAGGCCTAGTCATTCAAGCGCTTCTGAGGTAGTGAAACAAGATTTTGCTGAAAGATGGTTTCTCCTCCGTGTTGTTCGGCAGTAGATACCAATTTCCTTACAGTCCCCAGCAAAGGTTTTCTAACAGAGTGAAACAAGTAGTTAGCTGAGAGCTGGTTCCCGTGCTTTGTTTCTTCCCAAAGTTGAGTATATGTCACTTTCCTTATCGTTCCGTGAGTAGGTTTTCAAACAACTCTACCACAGTGACACAAGAAAATCCTACAAAGATCGTTTCTCCATAGTGTTGTTTTGAGAGATGATTATATAGGACTTGCTATATAGTACCCCACCCGTAGTTTCAAAGCAATTCTAACGTAACTAAATGTTCATTGGAAGTTTTTCTCTTCTCGGCGATTTCTCCCCACAGGGATGAGTATATGTCGCTGTTTTTGGTTTTGGTTTTTTTCTTTTTCTTTTTTCTTTTCTTTTTTCTTTTTTTTTTTTTTTATAGTTTTTCAGATAGGTTTTCGAGACAGACACATCCAACTTCACGAAACATGATGTGAGTTGAGAGATACGTTCTCCACTGCGTTGGTCCACAAATTTGAGCTTAGGGTACTTATTGTCCTTTCAGTTCCTTACATACGTTTTCAAACACTTCTCACTTAGGGAAACAAGGTGCTTCAAAGTGGTTTCTTCGCAGTATTGTTTCCCAGAGCTCAGCATATGGCGCTTTCATTATAATTCCACCCGTAGGTTTTCAAACACGCCTAACTTAGTGAAACAAGGCATTACTTGAAAGGTGGCTTCTCCACAGTGTTGTTCCACAGATTTGAGTCTACGGTACTTTCCTTATGGCTCCTAGCACAGGTTTTGTATCTTTTCTAGCTTTGTGTTACAAGATTTCAGGTCATAGGTGGTTTCCCCAAGGTTGGTTCTATAGAACTGAGTATATGTCAGCGTCCTGAGAGTTCCGTGCATAGGTGTTCAAACATTTGGTACTTTGTGAAAGAGGTTCTTTAGACTTGGCGCTCTATGGTGTCGTTTCACAGAGATGTGTGTATGGCACGTTCCTTACAGTTCCTGCATTGGCTTTTAGACATGTCTACCTAAGGGAAACGAGATGTTCCTGGAAAGGTTGGTCATTAGCCGTGATGTTTCACAGAGTTCAGTGTATTGAACTTTCGCTATAGTTCTAAACCTAGGTGGAGGTGAACTTGTAACTTAGGGAAACAAGGTTTTCTCCAATTATGGTTTCTCCAATGTGTTCGTTTCACAGGGCTGATGATCTAGAACTTCTGTGATACTTCTGTGCCTCGGGTTTCCAACTGTGCGAACCTAGGAATACAGGAAGTTTGTTAAAAGATGCTTTCTACACAGTGACGTTTCCCAGAGTTGAGTGTACGGCACTTTGCCTACAGTTAACGCCATAGGTTTTCCAACACTTCACTTACCTGTGAAAAAACACTGTCGGGAAAGCACCTTTCAGTGAAGGTCTTGTGTCACCGAGTTCGAATTCTTTGAAAACCTATGGGGGAACTATAAGTAAAGTGCCATATACTCACCTCTATGGAATGACGCTGTGGAGAAACTCTCTTTTGACCAATATCTGGCATCACTAAGTTAGTTAGGGTTGTTTGAAAACCCATGCAGGGCACTAGAAGGAAAGAACCATGTACTCGTCTTGTGAAGCAACACTTTTAAGGAAACCTCTTTCCACAAGCATCTTTCCCTAAGTTTGAGGTGTTTGAAAACCTTGCAGGGAAGGCTGCGGAAAGGGCCATTATGCTAAACTCTGGGAAAGGACCCTGTTGAGAAATGTACTTTCAACATCTCGTGTCACTAGCTTAGCAGCATTTGAAAGCCTAGGCGTAGAAGCTTAACGAAAGGTCTAGCCACTCGACTTCTGTGGAGAAACCATTTCACTCACTAAGAAGCGTCTGGAAACATTTGCAGGGAGCCATAAAAGTGCTATAGACCGAGCTCTTTGAAAAGACACTGAGGACAAACCATGTTTCCACCAACAACATCTTGTGTCACTAAGAGAGAAATGCCTAGAGCGAGAACGAGAAAGCCGTGTCCTGTACTCTGTGAAACAAACTGCAGCGAAAACATCTCTCAACCGCAACCTCTTGAATTGACTGTAGCTCAGTCAAAAGGTCTAGAAAACGTGTGCAGGAAAGTCTATTAGGGACGTCTTATATAATCACCTCTGTGAAGAAAATGCACTGTGAAGACCTCTTTCAAATCACATCTTGTTTCAGTAGGTAAGAAGTGTTTGAAAACCTTGGCCTGGTAGTAGAACTAAAGTGCCATTAAATCACCTCTGTGAAACACTGGAGAAAGCATCGTTCAACACGCCTCTTGTTTCGCTAATTTAGAAGATTTCGGAAACCTATGCTGGGAGGTAGAAGCAAAATGCTGGACACAGAATTCTGTGCAAGAACTCTGTAGAGAAACCACTTTTGAACGAACACCTTTGTGTCAACTAAGATAACGGTGTTTGCAAAGCTTTGCAGGAAACTGAAGGAAAGTGCGAAACCCTCCTCTCTGTGAAACAGTGCTGGGGAGAAACCACTGTTCAACTAACGTCTTGAGTCTCTAAAAGTGTTTGAAATCTTAGGCTGAAAGGTGTAACGAAATTCCCATTCCCTCAACTCTGTGAAAGAACACAGTGCGCTGTGAAAGCCCCTTTTCACCCTTTTCAACTAACGTCTTGTTTCATTGAATTGCAAGTGTTTGCCGCCCTTGGTCGCAAAGTGCAATGATACTGCCAGACACTGACAACCCCACGGGAAAACCACCTTGCAGGTACCATCTTTCAGCGGGTTACAAGGGTTTGAAAATCTAGTCGGGGAACAATAAGGAAAGTGCAATTCACTCATATCTGTACAACACTGTGAAGAATCAATTTCTCAACAAGCATGTTGTTTCACTGAGAAGTGTTTGAAAACTTCTGTGAGGAACTCTAAGGAAAGCTCAGTGTACTCACATCCGTGAAACACTGTGGAGAAACAATGTTTCAACCAGCACCTTGTTTCTGCAAGTTAGAAGTGTGTGAAACCCTAAGCTGAGAAGTAGGAGAAAATTGCCCGTTAGGCCACTCTGTGAGTTAAAACTGTGGCGAGGATGTCTTTCAGCTACCATCTTGTTTCACTGGGTTAGTAGTAACTGAAAACGTATGCGAGGAACTAAAAGGAAAGTGCCACACCCTCAACGCTGTAAAACGACTTCGTGAAGACACCATCGTTCATATACCTTCCTGTTTCCATCTGTTGGAAGTATTGGAAAACGTCAATGTAGAAGTGTCAGGACAGTTACAAGTCATCAACTCTCTAAAACAACGTGGTGAAGAACCCATCTGTCAACTCACCCCGTGTTTCACTGGAAGCTTTTGAAAACCTAAGCCCAGAGGAATGAAACGAAAGGGCCATACACTCAACTCTGTGAAAGCATAGTATGGAGAAAACATTGTTTAAACAATGTCTCGTTTCTCAAAGTGAGAAGTGCTTGAAGACACTTGTGGACATATAAATAAAGTGCTGTGTGCTATAACTCTGACAAAGGGCCGTGAGAAGAAACCTTTTTTCCATGACTTTCTTGTTTCACTGCTTTAGAAGTATCTGAACCACTAGGCCTAGAGGTATGTACACGGAAGTGCCATATACGCAACTCTCTAAAACACCACGACTCTCTGAAACAGCCAACTTCCAACTAACATATGATTTCACTAAGTTATGAGTGCTTGAAAACTCATGTGGGGTTTATGCGGAAAGTGCCATACATTCAACTCTATGAAACGACACAGGGAAGAAACCGTCTTTCAACCAACATCTTGGTTCACTAAGGTAGAAGTTTGTGAAAACCCTTTATGCAGGGCCCAGTGGAAAGTGGCATAAACTGAACTCTGTGAAACAGCACTGCGGTAAAACCACCTTTCCACTAACATCTTCTCTCACATAGTTACAAGTGTTTGAAATTCTCTGTGGCGCTTCTGCACAAAGTGACACGCACTCAGTTTTGTGGAACACTGTGGTGAAACCATCTTTCAACTCACATCTCGTTTCACTAAGTTAGAAGTGCTGTGAACCCATGCGGGTCCTCCATGGAAAGTGCCATGTCCTCAACCCTGGGAAACAACACTGTGGGAAGCCATGTCTCAACTCACATCTGGTTTCGCTAAGATAGAAGTGTTTGAAAAACCCATGAGGGGTCTATGGGGAGAGACAGTACCATATGTTACACTCTGGGAAACAACACTTTGGGGAAACCGTCTTTCGACTGACACCTGGTTTCAGTAAGTTAGAAGCGTTTGAAAACATATGAGGAGCCTACATGGAAAGGCCATAGATTCAACTCTGGGAAACCACACAGTGTGGAAACCATCTTTCCACTAACCTCTGCTCTCACGCTGATATAAGTGTCTGAAAACTATGCAGTGTCTATGCGGAGAGTGCCATACACTCTACTCAATGCTACAACACGGTGGGAAAATGATATTTCAACTTACACCTGGTTTCACTCATTTAGAAGTATTTGAAAAGCATGTGGGACCTAAGGCGAAGGTGCGCCGTACACTCAAACTCTAAGAAACACTGTGGGGAAACGGTCTTTCACCTAACATCTTGTTTCATCAAGTTAGAAATGTTGGCTAACCTGAGCAGTGAACTGTGAGGAAAGTGGCATAAATTCGTCTCTGAGAAAAAGCGCTGTGGAGAAACCATCTTGCACCTAACATCCGCTTTCACTAAGTCAGAAGTGTCAGAAAACTGATGCGAGGAACTGTCAGAGAAGTCCTCCATACTCAACTCTAAAACGACACTGCGGCAAAACCACCTTTCAACTCCTATCTGCTTCCTCTGAGTTAGATGTGTTTGAAAACCCTTGCAGGACCTGTGCAGATAGTGCCATATTCGCAACACTTTGAGGAAACCTTCTTTCAGCTGACATCGGGTTTCACTAAGTTAGTAGGGCCTACATGGAAAGTGCCATATACTCAACTCTGTGAAACAACACAGTATGGGAACCGTCTTTCAACTAGCATCTGGTTTCACTAAGATACAATGTTTGAAAACTATGCGGGCCCTTTGCGGAAAGTGCCATACACTCAACTCAGTGATATAAACACAGAGTAAACCGTATTTCAACTCACCTCTGGTTTCACTAAGAAGTGTTCGAAAACCTATGTGGGGACTAGAGGGAATTGCCCCATACTCACCTTTGTGAAACAACAATGTGGGGAAACCATCTTTCCACTATCATCTCGTTTCAGTTAGTTAAAAGCGTTTGACAATATGTGCGCACACTATAAGGAAAGCGACAGAAACCGAACTCTGGGAATGAACACAGTGGAGGAAGTATGGTTCACATAAAATCTTGTTTCACTATGATAAAAGTGATTGAAGACCTATACGGGAACGATGAAGAAAATTTTTCATTAAGAAAAATATGGAGGAAACATTTTTCAACTGAACTTTGGTGTCACAAATGTATAATCGTTGGAAAACCTATGCAAGTAACTCTAATGAAAGTTCAATACATTAGACTCTGAAAAGCACTGTTTTGTTTTCCTTTTTGTAACAGATTTTGAAAACTTAGGTCTAGAAATAGAAAGAAAGTGTCCTATGGTCAACTCTGTGAACGCAGGCAGTGGAGAAACCCTCCTGCAGCTAAGACCTTGTTTCACTAAATCAGAAAAGTGTGTAGCAAACAATGCAGAGAACTACGTGGAAGTTATCAGGTATTGAACGTTGTAAAAACACACAATGGAGACACTGTCTTTCAAGTAATATCCGATATCTCTAAGGTACCAAGCTTTGAAAATCTATTCTATTAGTTCAAATAACATTTCCGACACACTGTGGTTTCACAAAGTTAAGTTTGTGGCTTTTTGTTACAGGTCCCCGCATAAGTTTTCAACCACTTCCTAGTGAAACCAGACGTTATGTGGGTGACGTGTTCTCCACAGTGTTGTTGCAGACTGAAGCTTATGGCATTTTTTCTTATGCTTTCCTCCAGATTTTAGACGTCTGCCTTACTGGTGCAAGATGTTAGTTTAAAGATGGTTTCACCACAATTTTATTTCACGGTATTGAGTATATACATTCCACTTTTCTTTATAGTTTCCCACATAGGCTTTCAAACCTTTCTAACTTAGTGAAACAGGATGTTAACTGGAGGATGGTTTCTCCACCGTGTTTTGTCCCAGAGTGAGTATTGGCCACTTAGGCTATTCTTACAGGCCTAGTGTTTCAAGCCTCTTTAACTTGAGTGCCACAAGAGGGTAGTTGAAAGATGGTTTCATGACAGGGCTGTGTCACAGAGTTTAGCATATGGTAATTTGCCTCTAGCTCCCGGTTAGGTTTTCATACACCTCTAACCTAGGGAAGAAATACGTTTGTTGAAAGAGGCATTCTTCCACATTGCTGCTTCACAGGGTTGAGTATATGGACATTTCCTCACCGTCCCTCCCATACGTTTGCAAACGCCTCCCACGTACTGATTCCAATGTGACTTGCATCGTGGTCTCTCCAACACTGTTGTTCCACAGAGTTGAATATATGGCACTTTCGTTGCCATCACCCACCTTAGGGTTCAATCTTCTGAGACAGGGTGTTACTTGAAAGACGACTTCTTCACAGGGTTGCTTTACACAGAGTTCAGAATAGGACACCATCCTTAGAGTTTCCTGGTCAGCTTTCCCACGTTTCCAATTTAATGAAACAAGATGTGAGTCAAAGGATGGTTTCTCCACAGCCTTGTTTCACCGAGTTGGGTGTATGGAACTTTCATTAGAGGTACCCGCCGAAGTTCTCCAACAATTCTAGCTTAGTGAAACAAGTTATTAGTTGAGAGATGTTTTCTCCACAGCGTTCTTTGACAGAGGTGAATAAACAGCACCTTCCTTATCGTTCCACGCATACGTCTTCAATCACTTCTAGCATGGGGAAACCGTATGTTAGTTGAAAGCTATTTTTTCCCCGCTGCATTGATTCACAGGTCACTTTCCTTATAGTCCCCGCATAGGTTGGCAAACACTTCCAACTTAGTGATCCAAGATGATGGTTGAAAGACAGCTTTTTTGCCTCAGTGTTTCTCACGGAGTTCAGTAGCTGCCACGGTCTCGTTATACTTGTAGGCCTTTGTTTCCCTACAGTTCTAACTTAGTGAAACAAGAAATCAGTTGAACGATGGCTTGTCCACTGTGTTATTTCACAGAGGTCAGTTTATGGCACTTTCCTTACCCTTCCTTCCCCCATAGGTGTTCAAACACCTCGAGCTTGGTGAAACAATTGATTGGTTCAAAAAGCATGTCTCCACAATGTTGTTTACCAGAGATGAGTATATAGCACCGACTTTGTTTCCCCGCATAGGTTTTCAAACACTTCTGAGTGATCGACGGTTTGTCCACGGTTTTGCTTCGGCGAATTGAGCATATGGCACTTTCTTGATAGTTCTGCATGAATGTTTCCCGACACTTCTAACTTCATGAAACAGACGTTACCTCAATGATGATTATGCATGCCATGGTGCGCTTAATCACAGAGTTGAGTATACGGCACTCTCCTTTGAGTTCCCTGCATAAGTTTTCAAGCCTCCCAGTTAAACCTAGGAGAAGGGCGGTTTTCAAAGATAGGGCTATATAGCATTCTCCTTATAATTAATTACCCGCTTAGTTTTTCAAACCCTTCTAACTTAGTGAAAGAACGTGTTAGCCTCTTCCAACGTGTTGTTTCACAGAGTTGAGCTATGGCAATTTCCTTCCTGTTCCCCGCAAACATTTTCCAAGACTCCTAACTACGTCATCCAAGCTGTTATTTGGAAGAGGGTTTCTCTTCCTTGTTTCACGGAGTTCCACAGGTTTTTCCACACGCGTCTGTTTTCACGAACCAGGATGTCAGTTGCAGGATGGTTTCTCCACAGTGTCATTTCACACAGTCGATGATACGGCACCTTGGTGAGGCATCTATGCCTAGCTTTCCCAACACTTCCAATGTTGTGAAACAAGAAGTCACAAGCTTGTTTCTGTGTGTTACTTCATGGAATTGAGCTCATGACACTTCCCCTACAGTCACTGGCGTAAGTTTGCAAACACTGCTCACTTAGTGTCCAAAGATATTCGTTGAAAGCAGATTTCTTCGCAGTGTTGTTTCAGAAAGGTGAGTATGTGCTATTTGCCTCGTCATTCCCCACAGAGCCTTTCAAACACTCCTGAGCGAAACACGATGTTACTCGAAAGATGGATTCTACACAGGGTTTTTTCCACAGCGATGAGTACAGTGCACTTTCCTCCTAGCTTCCCTGCAAAAATTTTCAGTCGCGTCTAACTTGGTCATGCAAGATGATCCTTGAAAGATGAGACCCTGATGAGACCATGTTGTGCTACACAGGGTTATTTCACAGACCTCCCCGTACGGCACTTTTGGTTTTCCAACAATTCTAACTTAGTGACGCCAAAAGTGAGTCGAAGGTAAGTTTTGCCACGTTGCTGCTTCACAGAGATCAGTATATGGCATCGTCCTGAGAGTTCCCTGCATAGGTTTTTCAAACATTTCTGACTGTTAAAGAGGTGTGTTGTAAAATGGTTTCTCCCCACACTTGTTTCACAGATATCAGTACACGACGTGTTTCTTACAATTCGTGCAAAAGGTTTCAAGCGCTCTCACCTCGGTGGAGCGAGATGATAATTGGCCGATGGTTTTCCCACATTGTTGTTTCACTGAAGTTCAGTATATGGCCCTGTCCTTATATTTCTAGGCCTAGTCATTCAAGCGCTTCTGAGGTAGTGAAACAAGATTTTGCTGAAAGATGGTTTCTCCTCCGTGTTGTTCGGCAGTAGATACCAATTTCCTTACAGTCCCCAGCAAAGGTTTTCTAACAGAGTGAAACAAGTAGTTAGCTGAGAGCTGGTTCCCGTGCTTTGTTTCTTCCCAAAGTTGAGTATATGTCACTTTCCTTATCGTTCCGTGAGTAGGTTTTCAAACAACTCTACCACAGTGACACAAGAAAATCCTACAAAGATCGTTTCTCCATAGTGTTGTTTTGAGAGATGATTATATAGGACTTGCTATATAGTACCCCACCCGTAGTTTCAAAGCAATTCTAACGTAACTAAATGTTCATTGGAAGTTTTTCTCTTCTCGGCGATTTCTCCCCACAGGGATGAGTATATGTCGCTGTTTTTGGTTTTGGTTTTTTTCTTTTTCTTTTTTCTTTTCTTTTTCTTTTTTTTTTTTTTTATAGTTTTTCAGATAGGTTTTCGAGACAGACACATCCAACTTCACGAAACATGATGTGAGTTGAGAGATACGTTCTCCACTGCGTTGGTCCACAAATTTGAGCTTAGGGTACTTATTGTCCTTTCAGTTCCTTACATACGTTTTCAAACACTTCTCACTTAGGGAAACAAGGTGCTTCAAAGTGGTTTCTTCGCAGTATTGTTTCCCAGAGCTCAGCATATGGCGCTTTCATTATAATTCCACCCGTAGGTTTTCAAACACGCCTAACTTAGTGAAACAAGGCATTACTTGAAAGGTGGCTTCTCCACAGTGTTGTTCCACAGATTTGAGTCTACGGTACTTTCCTTATGGCTCCTAGCACAGGTTTTGTATCTTTTCTAGCTTTGTGTTACAAGATTTCAGGTCATAGGTGGTTTCCCCAAGGTTGGTTCTATAGAACTGAGTATATGTCAGCGTCCTGAGAGTTCCGTGCATAGGTGTTCAAACATTTGGTACTTTGTGAAAGAGGTTCTTTAGACTTGGCGCTCTATGGTGTCGTTTCACAGAGATGTGTGTATGGCACGTTCCTTACAGTTCCTGCATTGGCTTTTAGACATGTCTACCTAAGGGAAACGAGATGTTCCTGGAAAGGTTGGTCATTAGCCGTGATGTTTCACAGAGTTCAGTGTATTGAACTTTCGCTATAGTTCTAAACCTAGGTGGAGGTGAACTTGTAACTTAGGGAAACAAGGTTTTCTCCAATTATGGTTTCTCCAATGTGTTCGTTTCACAGGGCTGATGATCTAGAACTTCTGTGATACTTCTGTGCCTCGGGTTTCCAACTGTGCGAACCTAGGAATACAGGAAGTTTGTTAAAAGATGCTTTCTACACAGTGACGTTTCCCAGAGTTGAGTGTACGGCACTTTGCCTACAGTTAACGCCATAGGTTTTCCAACACTTCACTTACCTGTGAAAAAACACTGTCGGGAAAGCACCTTTCAGTGAAGGTCTTGTGTCACCGAGTTCGAATTCTTTGAAAACCTATGGGGGAACTATAAGTAAAGTGCCATATACTCACCTCTATGGAATGACGCTGTGGAGAAACTCTCTTTTGACCAATATCTGGCATCACTAAGTTAGTTAGGGTTGTTTGAAAACCCATGCAGGGCACTAGAAGGAAAGAACCATGTACTCGTCTTGTGAAGCAACACTTTTAAGGAAACCTCTTTCCACAAGCATCTTTCCCTAAGTTTGAGGTGTTTGAAAACCTTGCAGGGAAGGCTGCGGAAAGGGCCATTATGCTAAACTCTGGGAAAGGACCCTGTTGAGAAATGTACTTTCAACATCTCGTGTCACTAGCTTAGCAGCATTTGAAAGCCTAGGCGTAGAAGCTTAACGAAAGGTCTAGCCACTCGACTTCTGTGGAGAAACCATTTCACTCACTAAGAAGCGTCTGGAAACATTTGCAGGGAGCCATAAAAGTGCTATAGACCGAGCTCTTTGAAAAGACACTGAGGACAAACCATGTTTCCACCAACAACATCTTGTGTCACTAAGAGAGAAATGCCTAGAGCGAGAACGAGAAAGCCGTGTCCTGTACTCTGTGAAACAAACTGCAGCGAAAACATCTCTCAACCGCAACCTCTTGAATTGACTGTAGCTCAGTCAAAAGGTCTAGAAAACGTGTGCAGGAAAGTCTATTAGGGACGTCTTATATAATCACCTCTGTGAAGAAAATGCACTGTGAAGACCTCTTTCAAATCACATCTTGTTTCAGTAGGTAAGAAGTGTTTGAAAACCTTGGCCTGGTAGTAGAACTAAAGTGCCATTAAATCACCTCTGTGAAACACTGGAGAAAGCATCGTTCAACACGCCTCTTGTTTCGCTAATTTAGAAGATTTCGGAAACCTATGCTGGGAGGTAGAAGCAAAATGCTGGACACAGAATTCTGTGCAAGAACTCTGTAGAGAAACCACTTTTGAACGAACACCTTTGTGTCAACTAAGATAACGGTGTTTGCAAAGCTTTGCAGGAAACTGAAGGAAAGTGCGAAACCCTCCTCTCTGTGAAACAGTGCTGGGGAGAAACCACTGTTCAACTAACGTCTTGAGTCTCTAAAAGTGTTTGAAATCTTAGGCTGAAAGGTGTAACGAAATTCCCATTCCCTCAACTCTGTGAAAGAACACAGTGCGCTGTGAAAGCCCCTTTTCACCCTTTTCAACTAACGTCTTGTTTCATTGAATTGCAAGTGTTTGCCGCCCTTGGTCGCAAAGTGCAATGATACTGCCAGACACTGACAACCCCACGGGAAAACCACCTTGCAGGTACCATCTTTCAGCGGGTTACAAGGGTTTGAAAATCTAGTCGGGGAACAATAAGGAAAGTGCAATTCACTCATATCTGTACAACACTGTGAAGAATCAATTTCTCAACAAGCATGTTGTTTCACTGAGAAGTGTTTGAAAACTTCTGTGAGGAACTCTAAGGAAAGCTCAGTGTACTCACATCCGTGAAACACTGTGGAGAAACAATGTTTCAACCAGCACCTTGTTTCTGCAAGTTAGAAGTGTGTGAAACCCTAAGCTGAGAAGTAGGAGAAAATTGCCCGTTAGGCCACTCTGTGAGTTAAAACTGTGGCGAGGATGTCTTTCAGCTACCATCTTGTTTCACTGGGTTAGTAGTAACTGAAAACGTATGCGAGGAACTAAAAGGAAAGTGCCACACCCTCAACGCTGTAAAACGACTTCGTGAAGACACCATCGTTCATATACCTTCCTGTTTCCATCTGTTGGAAGTATTGGAAAACGTCAATGTAGAAGTGTCAGGACAGTTACAAGTCATCAACTCTCTAAAACAACGTGGTGAAGAACCCATCTGTCAACTCACCCCGTGTTTCACTGGAAGCTTTTGAAAACCTAAGCCCAGAGGAATGAAACGAAAGGGCCATACACTCAACTCTGTGAAAGCATAGTATGGAGAAAACATTGTTTAAACAATGTCTCGTTTCTCAAAGTGAGAAGTGCTTGAAGACACTTGTGGACATATAAATAAAGTGCTGTGTGCTATAACTCTGACAAAGGGCCGTGAGAAGAAACCTTTTTTCCATGACTTTCTTGTTTCACTGCTTTAGAAGTATCTGAACCACTAGGCCTAGAGGTATGTACACGGAAGTGCCATATACGCAACTCTCTAAAACACCACGACTCTCTGAAACAGCCAACTTCCAACTAACATATGATTTCACTAAGTTATGAGTGCTTGAAAACTCATGTGGGGTTTATGCGGAAAGTGCCATACATTCAACTCTATGAAACGACACAGGGAAGAAACCGTCTTTCAACCAACATCTTGGTTCACTAAGGTAGAAGTTTGTGAAAACCCTTTATGCAGGGCCCAGTGGAAAGTGGCATAAACTGAACTCTGTGAAACAGCACTGCGGTAAAACCACCTTTCCACTAACATCTTCTCTCACATAGTTACAAGTGTTTGAAATTCTCTGTGGCGCTTCTGCACAAAGTGACACGCACTCAGTTTTGTGGAACACTGTGGTGAAACCATCTTTCAACTCACATCTCGTTTCACTAAGTTAGAAGTGCTGTGAACCCATGCGGGTCCTCCATGGAAAGTGCCATGTCCTCAACCCTGGGAAACAACACTGTGGGAAGCCATGTCTCAACTCACATCTGGTTTCGCTAAGATAGAAGTGTTTGAAAAACCCATGAGGGGTCTATGGGGAGAGACAGTACCATATGTTACACTCTGGGAAACAACACTTTGGGGAAACCGTCTTTCGACTGACACCTGGTTTCAGTAAGTTAGAAGCGTTTGAAAACATATGAGGAGCCTACATGGAAAGGCCATAGATTCAACTCTGGGAAACCACACAGTGTGGAAACCATCTTTCCACTAACCTCTGCTCTCACGCTGATATAAGTGTCTGAAAACTATGCAGTGTCTATGCGGAGAGTGCCATACACTCTACTCAATGCTACAACACGGTGGGAAAATGATATTTCAACTTACACCTGGTTTCACTCATTTAGAAGTATTTGAAAAGCATGTGGGACCTAAGGCGAAGGTGCGCCGTACACTCAAACTCTAAGAAACACTGTGGGGAAACGGTCTTTCACCTAACATCTTGTTTCATCAAGTTAGAAATGTTGGCTAACCTGAGCAGTGAACTGTGAGGAAAGTGGCATAAATTCGTCTCTGAGAAAAAGCGCCGTGGAGAAACCATCTTGCACCTAACATCCGCTTTCACTAAGTCAGAAGTGTCAGAAAACTGATGCGAGGAACTGTCAGAGAAGTCCTCCATACTCAACTCTAAAACGACACTGCGGCAAAACCACCTTTCAACTCCTATCTGCTTCCTCTGAGTTAGATGTGTTTGAAAACCCTTGCAGGACCTGTGCAGATAGTGCCATATTCGCAACACTTTGAGGAAACCTTCTTTCAGCTGACATCGGGTTTCACTAAGTTAGTAGGGCCTACATGGAAAGTGCCATATACTCAACTCTGTGAAACAACACAGTATGGGAACCGTCTTTCAACTAGCATCTGGTTTCACTAAGATACAATGTTTGAAAACTATGCGGGCCCTTTGCGGAAAGTGCCATACACTCAACTCAGTGATATAAACACAGAGTAAACCGTATTTCAACTCACCTCTGGTTTCACTAAGAAGTGTTCGAAAACCTATGTGGGGACTAGAGGGAATTGCCCCATACTCACCTTTGTGAAACAACAATGTGGGGAAACCATCTTTCCACTATCATCTCGTTTCAGTTAGTTAAAAGCGTTTGACAATATGTGCGCACACTATAAGGAAAGCGACAGAAACCGAACTCTGGGAATGAACACAGTGGAGGAAGTATGGTTCACATAAAATCTTGTTTCACTATGATAAAAGTGATTGAAGACCTATACGGGAACGATGAAGAAAATTTTTCATTAAGAAAAATATGGAGGAAACATTTTTCAACTGAACTTTGGTGTCACAAATGTATAATCGTTGGAAAACCTATGCAAGTAACTCTAATGAAAGTTCAATACATTAGACTCTGAAAAGCACTGTTTTGTTTTCCTTTTTGTAACAGATTTTGAAAACTTAGGTCTAGAAATAGAAAGAAAGTGTCCTATGGTCAACTCTGTGAACGCAGGCAGTGGAGAAACCCTCCTGCAGCTAAGACCTTGTTTCACTAAATCAGAAAAGTGTGTAGCAAACAATGCAGAGAACTACGTGGAAGTTATCAGGTATTGAACGTTGTAAAAACACACAATGGAGACACTGTCTTTCAAGTAATATCCGATATCTCTAAGGTACCAAGCTTTGAAAATCTATTCTATTAGTTCAAATAACATTTCCGACACACTGTGGTTTCACAAAGTTAAGTTTGTGGCTTTTTGTTACAGGTCCCCGCATAAGTTTTCAACCACTTCCTAGTGAAACCAGACGTTATGTGGGTGACGTGTTCTCCACAGTGTTGTTGCAGACTGAAGCTTATGGCATTTTTTCTTATGCTTTCCTCCAGATTTTAGACGTCTGCCTTACTGGTGCAAGATGTTAGTTTAAAGATGGTTTCACCACAATTTTATTTCACGGTATTGAGTATATACATTCCACTTTTCTTTATAGTTTCCCACATAGGCTTTCAAACCTTTCTAACTTAGTGAAACAGGATGTTAACTGGAGGATGGTTTCTCCACCGTGTTTTGTCCCAGAGTGAGTATTGGCCACTTAGGCTATTCTTACAGGCCTAGTGTTTCAAGCCTCTTTAACTTGAGTGCCACAAGAGGGTAGTTGAAAGATGGTTTCATGACAGGGCTGTGTCACAGAGTTTAGCATATGGTAATTTGCCTCTAGCTCCCGGTTAGGTTTTCATACACCTCTAACCTAGGGAAGAAATACGTTTGTTGAAAGAGGCATTCTTCCACATTGCTGCTTCACAGGGTTGAGTATATGGACATTTCCTCACCGTCCCTCCCATACGTTTGCAAACGCCTCCCACGTACTGATTCCAATGTGACTTGCATCGTGGTCTCTCCAACACTGTTGTTCCACAGAGTTGAATATATGGCACTTTCGTTGCCATCACCCACCTTAGGGTTCAATCTTCTGAGACAGGGTGTTACTTGAAAGACGACTTCTTCACAGGGTTGCTTTACACAGAGTTCAGAATAGGACACCATCCTTAGAGTTTCCTGGTCAGCTTTCCCACGTTTCCAATTTAATGAAACAAGATGTGAGTCAAAGGATGGTTTCTCCACAGCCTTGTTTCACCGAGTTGGGTGTATGGAACTTTCATTAGAGGTACCCGCCGAAGTTCTCCAACAATTCTAGCTTAGTGAAACAAGTTATTAGTTGAGAGATGTTTTCTCCACAGCGTTCTTTGACAGAGGTGAATAAACAGCACCTTCCTTATCGTTCCACGCATACGTCTTCAATCACTTCTAGCATGGGGAAACCGTATGTTAGTTGAAAGCTATTTTTTCCCCGCTGCATTGATTCACAGGTCACTTTCCTTATAGTCCCCGCATAGGTTGGCAAACACTTCCAACTTAGTGATCCAAGATGATGGTTGAAAGACAGCTTTTTTGCCTCAGTGTTTCTCACGGAGTTCAGTAGCTGCCACGGTCTCGTTATACTTGTAGGCCTTTGTTTCCCTACAGTTCTAACTTAGTGAAACAAGAAATCAGTTGAACGATGGCTTGTCCACTGTGTTATTTCACAGAGGTCAGTTTATGGCACTTTCCTTACCCTTCCTTCCCCCATAGGTGTTCAAACACCTCGAGCTTGGTGAAACAATTGATTGGTTCAAAAAGCATGTCTCCACAATGTTGTTTACCAGAGATGAGTATATAGCACCGACTTTGTTTCCCCGCATAGGTTTTCAAACACTTCTGAGTGATCGACGGTTTGTCCACGGTTTTGCTTCGGCGAATTGAGCATATGGCACTTTCTTGATAGTTCTGCATGAATGTTTCCCGACACTTCTAACTTCATGAAACAGACGTTACCTCAATGATGATTATGCATGCCATGGTGCGCTTAATCACAGAGTTGAGTATACGGCACTCTCCTTTGAGTTCCCTGCATAAGTTTTCAAGCCTCCCAGTTAAACCTAGGAGAAGGGCGGTTTTCAAAGATAGGGCTATATAGCATTCTCCTTATAATTAATTACCCGCTTAGTTTTTCAAACCCTTCTAACTTAGTGAAAGAACGTGTTAGCCTCTTCCAACGTGTTGTTTCACAGAGTTGAGCTATGGCAATTTCCTTCCTGTTCCCCGCAAACATTTTCCAAGACTCCTAACTACGTCATCCAAGCTGTTATTTGGAAGAGGGTTTCTCTTCCTTGTTTCACGGAGTTCCACAGGTTTTTCCACACGCGTCTGTTTTCACGAACCAGGATGTCAGTTGCAGGATGGTTTCTCCACAGTGTCATTTCACACAGTCGATGATACGGCACCTTGGTGAGGCATCTATGCCTAGCTTTCCCAACACTTCCAATGTTGTGAAACAAGAAGTCACAAGCTTGTTTCTGTGTGTTACTTCATGGAATTGAGCTCATGACACTTCCCCTACAGTCACTGGCGTAAGTTTGCAAACACTGCTCACTTAGTGTCCAAAGATATTCGTTGAAAGCAGATTTCTTCGCAGTGTTGTTTCAGAAAGGTGAGTATGTGCTATTTGCCTCGTCATTCCCCACAGAGCCTTTCAAACACTCCTGAGCGAAACACGATGTTACTCGAAAGATGGATTCTACACAGGGTTTTTTCCACAGCGATGAGTACAGTGCACTTTCCTCCTAGCTTCCCTGCAAAAATTTTCAGTCGCGTCTAACTTGGTCATGCAAGATGATCCTTGAAAGATGAGACCCTGATGAGACCATGTTGTGCTACACAGGGTTATTTCACAGACCTCCCCGTACGGCACTTTTGGTTTTCCAACAATTCTAACTTAGTGACGCCAAAAGTGAGTCGAAGGTAAGTTTTGCCACGTTGCTGCTTCACAGAGATCAGTATATGGCATCGTCCTGAGAGTTCCCTGCATAGGTTTTTCAAACATTTCTGACTGTTAAAGAGGTGTGTTGTAAAATGGTTTCTCCCCACACTTGTTTCACAGATATCAGTACACGACGTGTTTCTTACAATTCGTGCAAAAGGTTTCAAGCGCTCTCACCTCGGTGGAGCGAGATGATAATTGGCCGATGGTTTTCCCACATTGTTGTTTCACTGAAGTTCAGTATATGGCCCTGTCCTTATATTTCTAGGCCTAGTCATTCAAGCGCTTCTGAGGTAGTGAAACAAGATTTTGCTGAAAGATGGTTTCTCCTCCGTGTTGTTCGGCAGTAGATACCAATTTCCTTACAGTCCCCAGCAAAGGTTTTCTAACAGAGTGAAACAAGTAGTTAGCTGAGAGCTGGTTCCCGTGCTTTGTTTCTTCCCAAAGTTGAGTATATGTCACTTTCCTTATCGTTCCGTGAGTAGGTTTTCAAACAACTCTACCACAGTGACACAAGAAAATCCTACAAAGATCGTTTCTCCATAGTGTTGTTTTGAGAGATGATTATATAGGACTTGCTATATAGTACCCCACCCGTAGTTTCAAAGCAATTCTAACGTAACTAAATGTTCATTGGAAGTTTTTCTCTTCTCGGCGATTTCTCCCCACAGGGATGAGTATATGTCGCTGTTTTTGGTTTTGGTTTTTTTCTTTTTCTTTTTTCTTTTCTTTTTTTTTTTTTTTTTTTTATAGTTTTTCAGATAGGTTTTCGAGACAGACACATCCAACTTCACGAAACATGATGTGAGTTGAGAGATACGTTCTCCACTGCGTTGGTCCACAAATTTGAGCTTAGGGTACTTATTGTCCTTTCAGTTCCTTACATACGTTTTCAAACACTTCTCACTTAGGGAAACAAGGTGCTTCAAAGTGGTTTCTTCGCAGTATTGTTTCCCAGAGCTCAGCATATGGCGCTTTCATTATAATTCCACCCGTAGGTTTTCAAACACGCCTAACTTAGTGAAACAAGGCATTACTTGAAAGGTGGCTTCTCCACAGTGTTGTTCCACAGATTTGAGTCTACGGTACTTTCCTTATGGCTCCTAGCACAGGTTTTGTATCTTTTCTAGCTTTGTGTTACAAGATTTCAGGTCATAGGTGGTTTCCCCAAGGTTGGTTCTATAGAACTGAGTATATGTCAGCGTCCTGAGAGTTCCGTGCATAGGTGTTCAAACATTTGGTACTTTGTGAAAGAGGTTCTTTAGACTTGGCGCTCTATGGTGTCGTTTCACAGAGATGTGTGTATGGCACGTTCCTTACAGTTCCTGCATTGGCTTTTAGACATGTCTACCTAAGGGAAACGAGATGTTCCTGGAAAGGTTGGTCATTAGCCGTGATGTTTCACAGAGTTCAGTGTATTGAACTTTCGCTATAGTTCTAAACCTAGGTGGAGGTGAACTTGTAACTTAGGGAAACAAGGTTTTCTCCAATTATGGTTTCTCCAATGTGTTCGTTTCACAGGGCTGATGATCTAGAACTTCTGTGATACTTCTGTGCCTCGGGTTTCCAACTGTGCGAACCTAGGAATACAGGAAGTTTGTTAAAAGATGCTTTCTACACAGTGACGTTTCCCAGAGTTGAGTGTACGGCACTTTGCCTACAGTTAACGCCATAGGTTTTCCAACACTTCACTTACCTGTGAAAAAACACTGTCGGGAAAGCACCTTTCAGTGAAGGTCTTGTGTCACCGAGTTCGAATTCTTTGAAAACCTATGGGGGAACTATAAGTAAAGTGCCATATACTCACCTCTATGGAATGACGCTGTGGAGAAACTCTCTTTTGACCAATATCTGGCATCACTAAGTTAGTTAGGGTTGTTTGAAAACCCATGCAGGGCACTAGAAGGAAAGAACCATGTACTCGTCTTGTGAAGCAACACTTTTAAGGAAACCTCTTTCCACAAGCATCTTTCCCTAAGTTTGAGGTGTTTGAAAACCTTGCAGGGAAGGCTGCGGAAAGGGCCATTATGCTAAACTCTGGGAAAGGACCCTGTTGAGAAATGTACTTTCAACATCTCGTGTCACTAGCTTAGCAGCATTTGAAAGCCTAGGCGTAGAAGCTTAACGAAAGGTCTAGCCACTCGACTTCTGTGGAGAAACCATTTCACTCACTAAGAAGCGTCTGGAAACATTTGCAGGGAGCCATAAAAGTGCTATAGACCGAGCTCTTTGAAAAGACACTGAGGACAAACCATGTTTCCACCAACAACATCTTGTGTCACTAAGAGAGAAATGCCTAGAGCGAGAACGAGAAAGCCGTGTCCTGTACTCTGTGAAACAAACTGCAGCGAAAACATCTCTCAACCGCAACCTCTTGAATTGACTGTAGCTCAGTCAAAAGGTCTAGAAAACGTGTGCAGGAAAGTCTATTAGGGACGTCTTATATAATCACCTCTGTGAAGAAAATGCACTGTGAAGACCTCTTTCAAATCACATCTTGTTTCAGTAGGTAAGAAGTGTTTGAAAACCTTGGCCTGGTAGTAGAACTAAAGTGCCATTAAATCACCTCTGTGAAACACTGGAGAAAGCATCGTTCAACACGCCTCTTGTTTCGCTAATTTAGAAGATTTCGGAAACCTATGCTGGGAGGTAGAAGCAAAATGCTGGACACAGAATTCTGTGCAAGAACTCTGTAGAGAAACCACTTTTGAACGAACACCTTTGTGTCAACTAAGATAACGGTGTTTGCAAAGCTTTGCAGGAAACTGAAGGAAAGTGCGAAACCCTCCTCTCTGTGAAACAGTGCTGGGGAGAAACCACTGTTCAACTAACGTCTTGAGTCTCTAAAAGTGTTTGAAATCTTAGGCTGAAAGGTGTAACGAAATTCCCATTCCCTCAACTCTGTGAAAGAACACAGTGCGCTGTGAAAGCCCCTTTTCACCCTTTTCAACTAACGTCTTGTTTCATTGAATTGCAAGTGTTTGCCGCCCTTGGTCGCAAAGTGCAATGATACTGCCAGACACTGACAACCCCACGGGAAAACCACCTTGCAGGTACCATCTTTCAGCGGGTTACAAGGGTTTGAAAATCTAGTCGGGGAACAATAAGGAAAGTGCAATTCACTCATATCTGTACAACACTGTGAAGAATCAATTTCTCAACAAGCATGTTGTTTCACTGAGAAGTGTTTGAAAACTTCTGTGAGGAACTCTAAGGAAAGCTCAGTGTACTCACATCCGTGAAACACTGTGGAGAAACAATGTTTCAACCAGCACCTTGTTTCTGCAAGTTAGAAGTGTGTGAAACCCTAAGCTGAGAAGTAGGAGAAAATTGCCCGTTAGGCCACTCTGTGAGTTAAAACTGTGGCGAGGATGTCTTTCAGCTACCATCTTGTTTCACTGGGTTAGTAGTAACTGAAAACGTATGCGAGGAACTAAAAGGAAAGTGCCACACCCTCAACGCTGTAAAACGACTTCGTGAAGACACCATCGTTCATATACCTTCCTGTTTCCATCTGTTGGAAGTATTGGAAAACGTCAATGTAGAAGTGTCAGGACAGTTACAAGTCATCAACTCTCTAAAACAACGTGGTGAAGAACCCATCTGTCAACTCACCCCGTGTTTCACTGGAAGCTTTTGAAAACCTAAGCCCAGAGGAATGAAACGAAAGGGCCATACACTCAACTCTGTGAAAGCATAGTATGGAGAAAACATTGTTTAAACAATGTCTCGTTTCTCAAAGTGAGAAGTGCTTGAAGACACTTGTGGACATATAAATAAAGTGCTGTGTGCTATAACTCTGACAAAGGGCCGTGAGAAGAAACCTTTTTTCCATGACTTTCTTGTTTCACTGCTTTAGAAGTATCTGAACCACTAGGCCTAGAGGTATGTACACGGAAGTGCCATATACGCAACTCTCTAAAACACCACGACTCTCTGAAACAGCCAACTTCCAACTAACATATGATTTCACTAAGTTATGAGTGCTTGAAAACTCATGTGGGGTTTATGCGGAAAGTGCCATACATTCAACTCTATGAAACGACACAGGGAAGAAACCGTCTTTCAACCAACATCTTGGTTCACTAAGGTAGAAGTTTGTGAAAACCCTTTATGCAGGGCCCAGTGGAAAGTGGCATAAACTGAACTCTGTGAAACAGCACTGCGGTAAAACCACCTTTCCACTAACATCTTCTCTCACATAGTTACAAGTGTTTGAAATTCTCTGTGGCGCTTCTGCACAAAGTGACACGCACTCAGTTTTGTGGAACACTGTGGTGAAACCATCTTTCAACTCACATCTCGTTTCACTAAGTTAGAAGTGCTGTGAACCCATGCGGGTCCTCCATGGAAAGTGCCATGTCCTCAACCCTGGGAAACAACACTGTGGGAAGCCATGTCTCAACTCACATCTGGTTTCGCTAAGATAGAAGTGTTTGAAAAACCCATGAGGGGTCTATGGGGAGAGACAGTACCATATGTTACACTCTGGGAAACAACACTTTGGGGAAACCGTCTTTCGACTGACACCTGGTTTCAGTAAGTTAGAAGCGTTTGAAAACATATGAGGAGCCTACATGGAAAGGCCATAGATTCAACTCTGGGAAACCACACAGTGTGGAAACCATCTTTCCACTAACCTCTGCTCTCACGCTGATATAAGTGTCTGAAAACTATGCAGTGTCTATGCGGAGAGTGCCATACACTCTACTCAATGCTACAACACGGTGGGAAAATGATATTTCAACTTACACCTGGTTTCACTCATTTAGAAGTATTTGAAAAGCATGTGGGACCTAAGGCGAAGGTGCGCCGTACACTCAAACTCTAAGAAACACTGTGGGGAAACGGTCTTTCACCTAACATCTTGTTTCATCAAGTTAGAAATGTTGGCTAACCTGAGCAGTGAACTGTGAGGAAAGTGGCATAAATTCGTCTCTGAGAAAAAGCGCTGTGGAGAAACCATCTTGCACCTAACATCCGCTTTCACTAAGTCAGAAGTGTCAGAAAACTGATGCGAGGAACTGTCAGAGAAGTCCTCCATACTCAACTCTAAAACGACACTGCGGCAAAACCACCTTTCAACTCCTATCTGCTTCCTCTGAGTTAGATGTGTTTGAAAACCCTTGCAGGACCTGTGCAGATAGTGCCATATTCGCAACACTTTGAGGAAACCTTCTTTCAGCTGACATCGGGTTTCACTAAGTTAGTAGGGCCTACATGGAAAGTGCCATATACTCAACTCTGTGAAACAACACAGTATGGGAACCGTCTTTCAACTAGCATCTGGTTTCACTAAGATACAATGTTTGAAAACTATGCGGGCCCTTTGCGGAAAGTGCCATACACTCAACTCAGTGATATAAACACAGAGTAAACCGTATTTCAACTCACCTCTGGTTTCACTAAGAAGTGTTCGAAAACCTATGTGGGGACTAGAGGGAATTGCCCCATACTCACCTTTGTGAAACAACAATGTGGGGAAACCATCTTTCCACTATCATCTCGTTTCAGTTAGTTAAAAGCGTTTGACAATATGTGCGCACACTATAAGGAAAGCGACAGAAACCGAACTCTGGGAATGAACACAGTGGAGGAAGTATGGTTCACATAAAATCTTGTTTCACTATGATAAAAGTGATTGAAGACCTATACGGGAACGATGAAGAAAATTTTTCATTAAGAAAAATATGGAGGAAACATTTTTCAACTGAACTTTGGTGTCACAAATGTATAATCGTTGGAAAACCTATGCAAGTAACTCTAATGAAAGTTCAATACATTAGACTCTGAAAAGCACTGTTTTGTTTTCCTTTTTGTAACAGATTTTGAAAACTTAGGTCTAGAAATAGAAAGAAAGTGTCCTATGGTCAACTCTGTGAACGCAGGCAGTGGAGAAACCCTCCTGCAGCTAAGACCTTGTTTCACTAAATCAGAAAAGTGTGTAGCAAACAATGCAGAGAACTACGTGGAAGTTATCAGGTATTGAACGTTGTAAAAACACACAATGGAGACACTGTCTTTCAAGTAATATCCGATATCTCTAAGGTACCAAGCTTTGAAAATCTATTCTATTAGTTCAAATAACATTTCCGACACACTGTGGTTTCACAAAGTTAAGTTTGTGGCTTTTTGTTACAGGTCCCCGCATAAGTTTTCAACCACTTCCTAGTGAAACCAGACGTTATGTGGGTGACGTGTTCTCCACAGTGTTGTTGCAGACTGAAGCTTATGGCATTTTTTCTTATGCTTTCCTCCAGATTTTAGACGTCTGCCTTACTGGTGCAAGATGTTAGTTTAAAGATGGTTTCACCACAATTTTATTTCACGGTATTGAGTATATACATTCCACTTTTCTTTATAGTTTCCCACATAGGCTTTCAAACCTTTCTAACTTAGTGAAACAGGATGTTAACTGGAGGATGGTTTCTCCACCGTGTTTTGTCCCAGAGTGAGTATTGGCCACTTAGGCTATTCTTACAGGCCTAGTGTTTCAAGCCTCTTTAACTTGAGTGCCACAAGAGGGTAGTTGAAAGATGGTTTCATGACAGGGCTGTGTCACAGAGTTTAGCATATGGTAATTTGCCTCTAGCTCCCGGTTAGGTTTTCATACACCTCTAACCTAGGGAAGAAATACGTTTGTTGAAAGAGGCATTCTTCCACATTGCTGCTTCACAGGGTTGAGTATATGGACATTTCCTCACCGTCCCTCCCATACGTTTGCAAACGCCTCCCACGTACTGATTCCAATGTGACTTGCATCGTGGTCTCTCCAACACTGTTGTTCCACAGAGTTGAATATATGGCACTTTCGTTGCCATCACCCACCTTAGGGTTCAATCTTCTGAGACAGGGTGTTACTTGAAAGACGACTTCTTCACAGGGTTGCTTTACACAGAGTTCAGAATAGGACACCATCCTTAGAGTTTCCTGGTCAGCTTTCCCACGTTTCCAATTTAATGAAACAAGATGTGAGTCAAAGGATGGTTTCTCCACAGCCTTGTTTCACCGAGTTGGGTGTATGGAACTTTCATTAGAGGTACCCGCCGAAGTTCTCCAACAATTCTAGCTTAGTGAAACAAGTTATTAGTTGAGAGATGTTTTCTCCACAGCGTTCTTTGACAGAGGTGAATAAACAGCACCTTCCTTATCGTTCCACGCATACGTCTTCAATCACTTCTAGCATGGGGAAACCGTATGTTAGTTGAAAGCTATTTTTTCCCCGCTGCATTGATTCACAGGTCACTTTCCTTATAGTCCCCGCATAGGTTGGCAAACACTTCCAACTTAGTGATCCAAGATGATGGTTGAAAGACAGCTTTTTTGCCTCAGTGTTTCTCACGGAGTTCAGTAGCTGCCACGGTCTCGTTATACTTGTAGGCCTTTGTTTCCCTACAGTTCTAACTTAGTGAAACAAGAAATCAGTTGAACGATGGCTTGTCCACTGTGTTATTTCACAGAGGTCAGTTTATGGCACTTTCCTTACCCTTCCTTCCCCCATAGGTGTTCAAACACCTCGAGCTTGGTGAAACAATTGATTGGTTCAAAAAGCATGTCTCCACAATGTTGTTTACCAGAGATGAGTATATAGCACCGACTTTGTTTCCCCGCATAGGTTTTCAAACACTTCTGAGTGATCGACGGTTTGTCCACGGTTTTGCTTCGGCGAATTGAGCATATGGCACTTTCTTGATAGTTCTGCATGAATGTTTCCCGACACTTCTAACTTCATGAAACAGACGTTACCTCAATGATGATTATGCATGCCATGGTGCGCTTAATCACAGAGTTGAGTATACGGCACTCTCCTTTGAGTTCCCTGCATAAGTTTTCAAGCCTCCCAGTTAAACCTAGGAGAAGGGCGGTTTTCAAAGATAGGGCTATATAGCATTCTCCTTATAATTAATTACCCGCTTAGTTTTTCAAACCCTTCTAACTTAGTGAAAGAACGTGTTAGCCTCTTCCAACGTGTTGTTTCACAGAGTTGAGCTATGGCAATTTCCTTCCTGTTCCCCGCAAACATTTTCCAAGACTCCTAACTACGTCATCCAAGCTGTTATTTGGAAGAGGGTTTCTCTTCCTTGTTTCACGGAGTTCCACAGGTTTTTCCACACGCGTCTGTTTTCACGAACCAGGATGTCAGTTGCAGGATGGTTTCTCCACAGTGTCATTTCACACAGTCGATGATACGGCACCTTGGTGAGGCATCTATGCCTAGCTTTCCCAACACTTCCAATGTTGTGAAACAAGAAGTCACAAGCTTGTTTCTGTGTGTTACTTCATGGAATTGAGCTCATGACACTTCCCCTACAGTCACTGGCGTAAGTTTGCAAACACTGCTCACTTAGTGTCCAAAGATATTCGTTGAAAGCAGATTTCTTCGCAGTGTTGTTTCAGAAAGGTGAGTATGTGCTATTTGCCTCGTCATTCCCCACAGAGCCTTTCAAACACTCCTGAGCGAAACACGATGTTACTCGAAAGATGGATTCTACACAGGGTTTTTTCCACAGCGATGAGTACAGTGCACTTTCCTCCTAGCTTCCCTGCAAAAATTTTCAGTCGCGTCTAACTTGGTCATGCAAGATGATCCTTGAAAGATGAGACCCTGATGAGACCATGTTGTGCTACACAGGGTTATTTCACAGACCTCCCCGTACGGCACTTTTGGTTTTCCAACAATTCTAACTTAGTGACGCCAAAAGTGAGTCGAAGGTAAGTTTTGCCACGTTGCTGCTTCACAGAGATCAGTATATGGCATCGTCCTGAGAGTTCCCTGCATAGGTTTTTCAAACATTTCTGACTGTTAAAGAGGTGTGTTGTAAAATGGTTTCTCCCCACACTTGTTTCACAGATATCAGTACACGACGTGTTTCTTACAATTCGTGCAAAAGGTTTCAAGCGCTCTCACCTCGGTGGAGCGAGATGATAATTGGCCGATGGTTTTCCCACATTGTTGTTTCACTGAAGTTCAGTATATGGCCCTGTCCTTATATTTCTAGGCCTAGTCATTCAAGCGCTTCTGAGGTAGTGAAACAAGATTTTGCTGAAAGATGGTTTCTCCTCCGTGTTGTTCGGCAGTAGATACCAATTTCCTTACAGTCCCCAGCAAAGGTTTTCTAACAGAGTGAAACAAGTAGTTAGCTGAGAGCTGGTTCCCGTGCTTTGTTTCTTCCCAAAGTTGAGTATATGTCACTTTCCTTATCGTTCCGTGAGTAGGTTTTCAAACAACTCTACCACAGTGACACAAGAAAATCCTACAAAGATCGTTTCTCCATAGTGTTGTTTTGAGAGATGATTATATAGGACTTGCTATATAGTACCCCACCCGTAGTTTCAAAGCAATTCTAACGTAACTAAATGTTCATTGGAAGTTTTTCTCTTCTCGGCGATTTCTCCCCACAGGGATGAGTATATGTCGCTGTTTTTGGTTTTGGTTTTTTTCTTTTTCTTTTTTCTTTTCTTTTTCTTTTTTTTTTTTTTTATAGTTTTTCAGATAGGTTTTCGAGACAGACACATCCAACTTCACGAAACATGATGTGAGTTGAGAGATACGTTCTCCACTGCGTTGGTCCACAAATTTGAGCTTAGGGTACTTATTGTCCTTTCAGTTCCTTACATACGTTTTCAAACACTTCTCACTTAGGGAAACAAGGTGCTTCAAAGTGGTTTCTTCGCAGTATTGTTTCCCAGAGCTCAGCATATGGCGCTTTCATTATAATTCCACCCGTAGGTTTTCAAACACGCCTAACTTAGTGAAACAAGGCATTACTTGAAAGGTGGCTTCTCCACAGTGTTGTTCCACAGATTTGAGTCTACGGTACTTTCCTTATGGCTCCTAGCACAGGTTTTGTATCTTTTCTAGCTTTGTGTTACAAGATTTCAGGTCATAGGTGGTTTCCCCAAGGTTGGTTCTATAGAACTGAGTATATGTCAGCGTCCTGAGAGTTCCGTGCATAGGTGTTCAAACATTTGGTACTTTGTGAAAGAGGTTCTTTAGACTTGGCGCTCTATGGTGTCGTTTCACAGAGATGTGTGTATGGCACGTTCCTTACAGTTCCTGCATTGGCTTTTAGACATGTCTACCTAAGGGAAACGAGATGTTCCTGGAAAGGTTGGTCATTAGCCGTGATGTTTCACAGAGTTCAGTGTATTGAACTTTCGCTATAGTTCTAAACCTAGGTGGAGGTGAACTTGTAACTTAGGGAAACAAGGTTTTCTCCAATTATGGTTTCTCCAATGTGTTCGTTTCACAGGGCTGATGATCTAGAACTTCTGTGATACTTCTGTGCCTCGGGTTTCCAACTGTGCGAACCTAGGAATACAGGAAGTTTGTTAAAAGATGCTTTCTACACAGTGACGTTTCCCAGAGTTGAGTGTACGGCACTTTGCCTACAGTTAACGCCATAGGTTTTCCAACACTTCACTTACCTGTGAAAAAACACTGTCGGGAAAGCACCTTTCAGTGAAGGTCTTGTGTCACCGAGTTCGAATTCTTTGAAAACCTATGGGGGAACTATAAGTAAAGTGCCATATACTCACCTCTATGGAATGACGCTGTGGAGAAACTCTCTTTTGACCAATATCTGGCATCACTAAGTTAGTTAGGGTTGTTTGAAAACCCATGCAGGGCACTAGAAGGAAAGAACCATGTACTCGTCTTGTGAAGCAACACTTTTAAGGAAACCTCTTTCCACAAGCATCTTTCCCTAAGTTTGAGGTGTTTGAAAACCTTGCAGGGAAGGCTGCGGAAAGGGCCATTATGCTAAACTCTGGGAAAGGACCCTGTTGAGAAATGTACTTTCAACATCTCGTGTCACTAGCTTAGCAGCATTTGAAAGCCTAGGCGTAGAAGCTTAACGAAAGGTCTAGCCACTCGACTTCTGTGGAGAAACCATTTCACTCACTAAGAAGCGTCTGGAAACATTTGCAGGGAGCCATAAAAGTGCTATAGACCGAGCTCTTTGAAAAGACACTGAGGACAAACCATGTTTCCACCAACAACATCTTGTGTCACTAAGAGAGAAATGCCTAGAGCGAGAACGAGAAAGCCGTGTCCTGTACTCTGTGAAACAAACTGCAGCGAAAACATCTCTCAACCGCAACCTCTTGAATTGACTGTAGCTCAGTCAAAAGGTCTAGAAAACGTGTGCAGGAAAGTCTATTAGGGACGTCTTATATAATCACCTCTGTGAAGAAAATGCACTGTGAAGACCTCTTTCAAATCACATCTTGTTTCAGTAGGTAAGAAGTGTTTGAAAACCTTGGCCTGGTAGTAGAACTAAAGTGCCATTAAATCACCTCTGTGAAACACTGGAGAAAGCATCGTTCAACACGCCTCTTGTTTCGCTAATTTAGAAGATTTCGGAAACCTATGCTGGGAGGTAGAAGCAAAATGCTGGACACAGAATTCTGTGCAAGAACTCTGTAGAGAAACCACTTTTGAACGAACACCTTTGTGTCAACTAAGATAACGGTGTTTGCAAAGCTTTGCAGGAAACTGAAGGAAAGTGCGAAACCCTCCTCTCTGTGAAACAGTGCTGGGGAGAAACCACTGTTCAACTAACGTCTTGAGTCTCTAAAAGTGTTTGAAATCTTAGGCTGAAAGGTGTAACGAAATTCCCATTCCCTCAACTCTGTGAAAGAACACAGTGCGCTGTGAAAGCCCCTTTTCACCCTTTTCAACTAACGTCTTGTTTCATTGAATTGCAAGTGTTTGCCGCCCTTGGTCGCAAAGTGCAATGATACTGCCAGACACTGACAACCCCACGGGAAAACCACCTTGCAGGTACCATCTTTCAGCGGGTTACAAGGGTTTGAAAATCTAGTCGGGGAACAATAAGGAAAGTGCAATTCACTCATATCTGTACAACACTGTGAAGAATCAATTTCTCAACAAGCATGTTGTTTCACTGAGAAGTGTTTGAAAACTTCTGTGAGGAACTCTAAGGAAAGCTCAGTGTACTCACATCCGTGAAACACTGTGGAGAAACAATGTTTCAACCAGCACCTTGTTTCTGCAAGTTAGAAGTGTGTGAAACCCTAAGCTGAGAAGTAGGAGAAAATTGCCCGTTAGGCCACTCTGTGAGTTAAAACTGTGGCGAGGATGTCTTTCAGCTACCATCTTGTTTCACTGGGTTAGTAGTAACTGAAAACGTATGCGAGGAACTAAAAGGAAAGTGCCACACCCTCAACGCTGTAAAACGACTTCGTGAAGACACCATCGTTCATATACCTTCCTGTTTCCATCTGTTGGAAGTATTGGAAAACGTCAATGTAGAAGTGTCAGGACAGTTACAAGTCATCAACTCTCTAAAACAACGTGGTGAAGAACCCATCTGTCAACTCACCCCGTGTTTCACTGGAAGCTTTTGAAAACCTAAGCCCAGAGGAATGAAACGAAAGGGCCATACACTCAACTCTGTGAAAGCATAGTATGGAGAAAACATTGTTTAAACAATGTCTCGTTTCTCAAAGTGAGAAGTGCTTGAAGACACTTGTGGACATATAAATAAAGTGCTGTGTGCTATAACTCTGACAAAGGGCCGTGAGAAGAAACCTTTTTTCCATGACTTTCTTGTTTCACTGCTTTAGAAGTATCTGAACCACTAGGCCTAGAGGTATGTACACGGAAGTGCCATATACGCAACTCTCTAAAACACCACGACTCTCTGAAACAGCCAACTTCCAACTAACATATGATTTCACTAAGTTATGAGTGCTTGAAAACTCATGTGGGGTTTATGCGGAAAGTGCCATACATTCAACTCTATGAAACGACACAGGGAAGAAACCGTCTTTCAACCAACATCTTGGTTCACTAAGGTAGAAGTTTGTGAAAACCCTTTATGCAGGGCCCAGTGGAAAGTGGCATAAACTGAACTCTGTGAAACAGCACTGCGGTAAAACCACCTTTCCACTAACATCTTCTCTCACATAGTTACAAGTGTTTGAAATTCTCTGTGGCGCTTCTGCACAAAGTGACACGCACTCAGTTTTGTGGAACACTGTGGTGAAACCATCTTTCAACTCACATCTCGTTTCACTAAGTTAGAAGTGCTGTGAACCCATGCGGGTCCTCCATGGAAAGTGCCATGTCCTCAACCCTGGGAAACAACACTGTGGGAAGCCATGTCTCAACTCACATCTGGTTTCGCTAAGATAGAAGTGTTTGAAAAACCCATGAGGGGTCTATGGGGAGAGACAGTACCATATGTTACACTCTGGGAAACAACACTTTGGGGAAACCGTCTTTCGACTGACACCTGGTTTCAGTAAGTTAGAAGCGTTTGAAAACATATGAGGAGCCTACATGGAAAGGCCATAGATTCAACTCTGGGAAACCACACAGTGTGGAAACCATCTTTCCACTAACCTCTGCTCTCACGCTGATATAAGTGTCTGAAAACTATGCAGTGTCTATGCGGAGAGTGCCATACACTCTACTCAATGCTACAACACGGTGGGAAAATGATATTTCAACTTACACCTGGTTTCACTCATTTAGAAGTATTTGAAAAGCATGTGGGACCTAAGGCGAAGGTGCGCCGTACACTCAAACTCTAAGAAACACTGTGGGGAAACGGTCTTTCACCTAACATCTTGTTTCATCAAGTTAGAAATGTTGGCTAACCTGAGCAGTGAACTGTGAGGAAAGTGGCATAAATTCGTCTCTGAGAAAAAGCGCTGTGGAGAAACCATCTTGCACCTAACATCCGCTTTCACTAAGTCAGAAGTGTCAGAAAACTGATGCGAGGAACTGTCAGAGAAGTCCTCCATACTCAACTCTAAAACGACACTGCGGCAAAACCACCTTTCAACTCCTATCTGCTTCCTCTGAGTTAGATGTGTTTGAAAACCCTTGCAGGACCTGTGCAGATAGTGCCATATTCGCAACACTTTGAGGAAACCTTCTTTCAGCTGACATCGGGTTTCACTAAGTTAGTAGGGCCTACATAGAAAGTGCCATATACTCAACTCTGTGAAACAACACAGTATGGGAACCGTCTTTCAACTAGCATCTGGTTTCACTAAGATACAATGTTTGAAAACTATGCGGGCCCTTTGCGGAAAGTGCCATACACTCAACTCAGTGATATAAACACAGAGTAAACCGTATTTCAACTCACCTCTGGTTTCACTAAGAAGTGTTCGAAAACCTATGTGGGGACTAGAGGGAATTGCCCCATACTCACCTTTGTGAAACAACAATGTGGGGAAACCATCTTTCCACTATCATCTCGTTTCAGTTAGTTAAAAGCGTTTGACAATATGTGCGCACACTATAAGGAAAGCGACAGAAACCGAACTCTGGGAATGAACACAGTGGAGGAAGTATGGTTCACATAAAATCTTGTTTCACTATGATAAAAGTGATTGAAGACCTATACGGGAACGATGAAGAAAATTTTTCATTAAGAAAAATATGGAGGAAACATTTTTCAACTGAACTTTGGTGTCACAAATGTATAATCGTTGGAAAACCTATGCAAGTAACTCTAATGAAAGTTCAATACATTAGACTCTGAAAAGCACTGTTTTGTTTTCCTTTTTGTAACAGATTTTGAAAACTTAGGTCTAGAAATAGAAAGAAAGTGTCCTATGGTCAACTCTGTGAACGCAGGCAGTGGAGAAACCCTCCTGCAGCTAAGACCTTGTTTCACTAAATCAGAAAAGTGTGTAGCAAACAATGCAGAGAACTACGTGGAAGTTATCAGGTATTGAACGTTGTAAAAACACACAATGGAGACACTGTCTTTCAAGTAATATCCGATATCTCTAAGGTACCAAGCTTTGAAAATCTATTCTATTAGTTCAAATAACATTTCCGACACACTGTGGTTTCACAAAGTTAAGTTTGTGGCTTTTTGTTACAGGTCCCCGCATAAGTTTTCAACCACTTCCTAGTGAAACCAGACGTTATGTGGGTGACGTGTTCTCCACAGTGTTGTTGCAGACTGAAGCTTATGGCATTTTTTCTTATGCTTTCCTCCAGATTTTAGACGTCTGCCTTACTGGTGCAAGATGTTAGTTTAAAGATGGTTTCACCACAATTTTATTTCACGGTATTGAGTATATACATTCCACTTTTCTTTATAGTTTCCCACATAGGCTTTCAAACCTTTCTAACTTAGTGAAACAGGATGTTAACTGGAGGATGGTTTCTCCACCGTGTTTTGTCCCAGAGTGAGTATTGGCCACTTAGGCTATTCTTACAGGCCTAGTGTTTCAAGCCTCTTTAACTTGAGTGCCACAAGAGGGTAGTTGAAAGATGGTTTCATGACAGGGCTGTGTCACAGAGTTTAGCATATGGTAATTTGCCTCTAGCTCCCGGTTAGGTTTTCATACACCTCTAACCTAGGGAAGAAATACGTTTGTTGAAAGAGGCATTCTTCCACATTGCTGCTTCACAGGGTTGAGTATATGGACATTTCCTCACCGTCCCTCCCATACGTTTGCAAACGCCTCCCACGTACTGATTCCAATGTGACTTGCATCGTGGTCTCTCCAACACTGTTGTTCCACAGAGTTGAATATATGGCACTTTCGTTGCCATCACCCACCTTAGGGTTCAATCTTCTGAGACAGGGTGTTACTTGAAAGACGACTTCTTCACAGGGTTGCTTTACACAGAGTTCAGAATAGGACACCATCCTTAGAGTTTCCTGGTCAGCTTTCCCACGTTTCCAATTTAATGAAACAAGATGTGAGTCAAAGGATGGTTTCTCCACAGCCTTGTTTCACCGAGTTGGGTGTATGGAACTTTCATTAGAGGTACCCGCCGAAGTTCTCCAACAATTCTAGCTTAGTGAAACAAGTTATTAGTTGAGAGATGTTTTCTCCACAGCGTTCTTTGACAGAGGTGAATAAACAGCACCTTCCTTATCGTTCCACGCATACGTCTTCAATCACTTCTAGCATGGGGAAACCGTATGTTAGTTGAAAGCTATTTTTTCCCCGCTGCATTGATTCACAGGTCACTTTCCTTATAGTCCCCGCATAGGTTGGCAAACACTTCCAACTTAGTGATCCAAGATGATGGTTGAAAGACAGCTTTTTTGCCTCAGTGTTTCTCACGGAGTTCAGTAGCTGCCACGGTCTCGTTATACTTGTAGGCCTTTGTTTCCCTACAGTTCTAACTTAGTGAAACAAGAAATCAGTTGAACGATGGCTTGTCCACTGTGTTATTTCACAGAGGTCAGTTTATGGCACTTTCCTTACCCTTCCTTCCCCCATAGGTGTTCAAACACCTCGAGCTTGGTGAAACAATTGATTGGTTCAAAAAGCATGTCTCCACAATGTTGTTTACCAGAGATGAGTATATAGCACCGACTTTGTTTCCCCGCATAGGTTTTCAAACACTTCTGAGTGATCGACGGTTTGTCCACGGTTTTGCTTCGGCGAATTGAGCATATGGCACTTTCTTGATAGTTCTGCATGAATGTTTCCCGACACTTCTAACTTCATGAAACAGACGTTACCTCAATGATGATTATGCATGCCATGGTGCGCTTAATCACAGAGTTGAGTATACGGCACTCTCCTTTGAGTTCCCTGCATAAGTTTTCAAGCCTCCCAGTTAAACCTAGGAGAAGGGCGGTTTTCAAAGATAGGGCTATATAGCATTCTCCTTATAATTAATTACCCGCTTAGTTTTTCAAACCCTTCTAACTTAGTGAAAGAACGTGTTAGCCTCTTCCAACGTGTTGTTTCACAGAGTTGAGCTATGGCAATTTCCTTCCTGTTCCCCGCAAACATTTTCCAAGACTCCTAACTACGTCATCCAAGCTGTTATTTGGAAGAGGGTTTCTCTTCCTTGTTTCACGGAGTTCCACAGGTTTTTCCACACGCGTCTGTTTTCACGAACCAGGATGTCAGTTGCAGGATGGTTTCTCCACAGTGTCATTTCACACAGTCGATGATACGGCACCTTGGTGAGGCATCTATGCCTAGCTTTCCCAACACTTCCAATGTTGTGAAACAAGAAGTCACAAGCTTGTTTCTGTGTGTTACTTCATGGAATTGAGCTCATGACACTTCCCCTACAGTCACTGGCGTAAGTTTGCAAACACTGCTCACTTAGTGTCCAAAGATATTCGTTGAAAGCAGATTTCTTCGCAGTGTTGTTTCAGAAAGGTGAGTATGTGCTATTTGCCTCGTCATTCCCCACAGAGCCTTTCAAACACTCCTGAGCGAAACACGATGTTACTCGAAAGATGGATTCTACACAGGGTTTTTTCCACAGCGATGAGTACAGTGCACTTTCCTCCTAGCTTCCCTGCAAAAATTTTCAGTCGCGTCTAACTTGGTCATGCAAGATGATCCTTGAAAGATGAGACCCTGATGAGACCATGTTGTGCTACACAGGGTTATTTCACAGACCTCCCCGTACGGCACTTTTGGTTTTCCAACAATTCTAACTTAGTGACGCCAAAAGTGAGTCGAAGGTAAGTTTTGCCACGTTGCTGCTTCACAGAGATCAGTATATGGCATCGTCCTGAGAGTTCCCTGCATAGGTTTTTCAAACATTTCTGACTGTTAAAGAGGTGTGTTGTAAAATGGTTTCTCCCCACACTTGTTTCACAGATATCAGTACACGACGTGTTTCTTACAATTCGTGCAAAAGGTTTCAAGCGCTCTCACCTCGGTGGAGCGAGATGATAATTGGCCGATGGTTTTCCCACATTGTTGTTTCACTGAAGTTCAGTATATGGCCCTGTCCTTATATTTCTAGGCCTAGTCATTCAAGCGCTTCTGAGGTAGTGAAACAAGATTTTGCTGAAAGATGGTTTCTCCTCCGTGTTGTTCGGCAGTAGATACCAATTTCCTTACAGTCCCCAGCAAAGGTTTTCTAACAGAGTGAAACAAGTAGTTAGCTGAGAGCTGGTTCCCGTGCTTTGTTTCTTCCCAAAGTTGAGTATATGTCACTTTCCTTATCGTTCCGTGAGTAGGTTTTCAAACAACTCTACCACAGTGACACAAGAAAATCCTACAAAGATCGTTTCTCCATAGTGTTGTTTTGAGAGATGATTATATAGGACTTGCTATATAGTACCCCACCCGTAGTTTCAAAGCAATTCTAACGTAACTAAATGTTCATTGGAAGTTTTTCTCTTCTCGGCGATTTCTCCCCACAGGGATGAGTATATGTCGCTGTTTTTGGTTTTGGTTTTTTTCTTTTTCTTTTTTCTTTTCTTTTTCTTTTTTTTTTTTTTTATAGTTTTTCAGATAGGTTTTCGAGACAGACACATCCAACTTCACGAAACATGATGTGAGTTGAGAGATACGTTCTCCACTGCGTTGGTCCACAAATTTGAGCTTAGGGTACTTATTGTCCTTTCAGTTCCTTACATACGTTTTCAAACACTTCTCACTTAGGGAAACAAGGTGCTTCAAAGTGGTTTCTTCGCAGTATTGTTTCCCAGAGCTCAGCATATGGCGCTTTCATTATAATTCCACCCGTAGGTTTTCAAACACGCCTAACTTAGTGAAACAAGGCATTACTTGAAAGGTGGCTTCTCCACAGTGTTGTTCCACAGATTTGAGTCTACGGTACTTTCCTTATGGCTCCTAGCACAGGTTTTGTATCTTTTCTAGCTTTGTGTTACAAGATTTCAGGTCATAGGTGGTTTCCCCAAGGTTGGTTCTATAGAACTGAGTATATGTCAGCGTCCTGAGAGTTCCGTGCATAGGTGTTCAAACATTTGGTACTTTGTGAAAGAGGTTCTTTAGACTTGGCGCTCTATGGTGTCGTTTCACAGAGATGTGTGTATGGCACGTTCCTTACAGTTCCTGCATTGGCTTTTAGACATGTCTACCTAAGGGAAACGAGATGTTCCTGGAAAGGTTGGTCATTAGCCGTGATGTTTCACAGAGTTCAGTGTATTGAACTTTCGCTATAGTTCTAAACCTAGGTGGAGGTGAACTTGTAACTTAGGGAAACAAGGTTTTCTCCAATTATGGTTTCTCCAATGTGTTCGTTTCACAGGGCTGATGATCTAGAACTTCTGTGATACTTCTGTGCCTCGGGTTTCCAACTGTGCGAACCTAGGAATACAGGAAGTTTGTTAAAAGATGCTTTCTACACAGTGACGTTTCCCAGAGTTGAGTGTACGGCACTTTGCCTACAGTTAACGCCATAGGTTTTCCAACACTTCACTTACCTGTGAAAAAACACTGTCGGGAAAGCACCTTTCAGTGAAGGTCTTGTGTCACCGAGTTCGAATTCTTTGAAAACCTATGGGGGAACTATAAGTAAAGTGCCATATACTCACCTCTATGGAATGACGCTGTGGAGAAACTCTCTTTTGACCAATATCTGGCATCACTAAGTTAGTTAGGGTTGTTTGAAAACCCATGCAGGGCACTAGAAGGAAAGAACCATGTACTCGTCTTGTGAAGCAACACTTTTAAGGAAACCTCTTTCCACAAGCATCTTTCCCTAAGTTTGAGGTGTTTGAAAACCTTGCAGGGAAGGCTGCGGAAAGGGCCATTATGCTAAACTCTGGGAAAGGACCCTGTTGAGAAATGTACTTTCAACATCTCGTGTCACTAGCTTAGCAGCATTTGAAAGCCTAGGCGTAGAAGCTTAACGAAAGGTCTAGCCACTCGACTTCTGTGGAGAAACCATTTCACTCACTAAGAAGCGTCTGGAAACATTTGCAGGGAGCCATAAAAGTGCTATAGACCGAGCTCTTTGAAAAGACACTGAGGACAAACCATGTTTCCACCAACAACATCTTGTGTCACTAAGAGAGAAATGCCTAGAGCGAGAACGAGAAAGCCGTGTCCTGTACTCTGTGAAACAAACTGCAGCGAAAACATCTCTCAACCGCAACCTCTTGAATTGACTGTAGCTCAGTCAAAAGGTCTAGAAAACGTGTGCAGGAAAGTCTATTAGGGACGTCTTATATAATCACCTCTGTGAAGAAAATGCACTGTGAAGACCTCTTTCAAATCACATCTTGTTTCAGTAGGTAAGAAGTGTTTGAAAACCTTGGCCTGGTAGTAGAACTAAAGTGCCATTAAATCACCTCTGTGAAACACTGGAGAAAGCATCGTTCAACACGCCTCTTGTTTCGCTAATTTAGAAGATTTCGGAAACCTATGCTGGGAGGTAGAAGCAAAATGCTGGACACAGAATTCTGTGCAAGAACTCTGTAGAGAAACCACTTTTGAACGAACACCTTTGTGTCAACTAAGATAACGGTGTTTGCAAAGCTTTGCAGGAAACTGAAGGAAAGTGCGAAACCCTCCTCTCTGTGAAACAGTGCTGGGGAGAAACCACTGTTCAACTAACGTCTTGAGTCTCTAAAAGTGTTTGAAATCTTAGGCTGAAAGGTGTAACGAAATTCCCATTCCCTCAACTCTGTGAAAGAACACAGTGCGCTGTGAAAGCCCCTTTTCACCCTTTTCAACTAACGTCTTGTTTCATTGAATTGCAAGTGTTTGCCGCCCTTGGTCGCAAAGTGCAATGATACTGCCAGACACTGACAACCCCACGGGAAAACCACCTTGCAGGTACCATCTTTCAGCGGGTTACAAGGGTTTGAAAATCTAGTCGGGGAACAATAAGGAAAGTGCAATTCACTCATATCTGTACAACACTGTGAAGAATCAATTTCTCAACAAGCATGTTGTTTCACTGAGAAGTGTTTGAAAACTTCTGTGAGGAACTCTAAGGAAAGCTCAGTGTACTCACATCCGTGAAACACTGTGGAGAAACAATGTTTCAACCAGCACCTTGTTTCTGCAAGTTAGAAGTGTGTGAAACCCTAAGCTGAGAAGTAGGAGAAAATTGCCCGTTAGGCCACTCTGTGAGTTAAAACTGTGGCGAGGATGTCTTTCAGCTACCATCTTGTTTCACTGGGTTAGTAGTAACTGAAAACGTATGCGAGGAACTAAAAGGAAAGTGCCACACCCTCAACGCTGTAAAACGACTTCGTGAAGACACCATCGTTCATATACCTTCCTGTTTCCATCTGTTGGAAGTATTGGAAAACGTCAATGTAGAAGTGTCAGGACAGTTACAAGTCATCAACTCTCTAAAACAACGTGGTGAAGAACCCATCTGTCAACTCACCCCGTGTTTCACTGGAAGCTTTTGAAAACCTAAGCCCAGAGGAATGAAACGAAAGGGCCATACACTCAACTCTGTGAAAGCATAGTATGGAGAAAACATTGTTTAAACAATGTCTCGTTTCTCAAAGTGAGAAGTGCTTGAAGACACTTGTGGACATATAAATAAAGTGCTGTGTGCTATAACTCTGACAAAGGGCCGTGAGAAGAAACCTTTTTTCCATGACTTTCTTGTTTCACTGCTTTAGAAGTATCTGAACCACTAGGCCTAGAGGTATGTACACGGAAGTGCCATATACGCAACTCTCTAAAACACCACGACTCTCTGAAACAGCCAACTTCCAACTAACATATGATTTCACTAAGTTATGAGTGCTTGAAAACTCATGTGGGGTTTATGCGGAAAGTGCCATACATTCAACTCTATGAAACGACACAGGGAAGAAACCGTCTTTCAACCAACATCTTGGTTCACTAAGGTAGAAGTTTGTGAAAACCCTTTATGCAGGGCCCAGTGGAAAGTGGCATAAACTGAACTCTGTGAAACAGCACTGCGGTAAAACCACCTTTCCACTAACATCTTCTCTCACATAGTTACAAGTGTTTGAAATTCTCTGTGGCGCTTCTGCACAAAGTGACACGCACTCAGTTTTGTGGAACACTGTGGTGAAACCATCTTTCAACTCACATCTCGTTTCACTAAGTTAGAAGTGCTGTGAACCCATGCGGGTCCTCCATGGAAAGTGCCATGTCCTCAACCCTGGGAAACAACACTGTGGGAAGCCATGTCTCAACTCACATCTGGTTTCGCTAAGATAGAAGTGTTTGAAAAACCCATGAGGGGTCTATGGGGAGAGACAGTACCATATGTTACACTCTGGGAAACAACACTTTGGGGAAACCGTCTTTCGACTGACACCTGGTTTCAGTAAGTTAGAAGCGTTTGAAAACATATGAGGAGCCTACATGGAAAGGCCATAGATTCAACTCTGGGAAACCACACAGTGTGGAAACCATCTTTCCACTAACCTCTGCTCTCACGCTGATATAAGTGTCTGAAAACTATGCAGTGTCTATGCGGAGAGTGCCATACACTCTACTCAATGCTACAACACGGTGGGAAAATGATATTTCAACTTACACCTGGTTTCACTCATTTAGAAGTATTTGAAAAGCATGTGGGACCTAAGGCGAAGGTGCGCCGTACACTCAAACTCTAAGAAACACTGTGGGGAAACGGTCTTTCACCTAACATCTTGTTTCATCAAGTTAGAAATGTTGGCTAACCTGAGCAGTGAACTGTGAGGAAAGTGGCATAAATTCGTCTCTGAGAAAAAGCGCCGTGGAGAAACCATCTTGCACCTAACATCCGCTTTCACTAAGTCAGAAGTGTCAGAAAACTGATGCGAGGAACTGTCAGAGAAGTCCTCCATACTCAACTCTAAAACGACACTGCGGCAAAACCACCTTTCAACTCCTATCTGCTTCCTCTGAGTTAGATGTGTTTGAAAACCCTTGCAGGACCTGTGCAGATAGTGCCATATTCGCAACACTTTGAGGAAACCTTCTTTCAGCTGACATCGGGTTTCACTAAGTTAGTAGGGCCTACATGGAAAGTGCCATATACTCAACTCTGTGAAACAACACAGTATGGGAACCGTCTTTCAACTAGCATCTGGTTTCACTAAGATACAATGTTTGAAAACTATGCGGGCCCTTTGCGGAAAGTGCCATACACTCAACTCAGTGATATAAACACAGAGTAAACCGTATTTCAACTCACCTCTGGTTTCACTAAGAAGTGTTCGAAAACCTATGTGGGGACTAGAGGGAATTGCCCCATACTCACCTTTGTGAAACAACAATGTGGGGAAACCATCTTTCCACTATCATCTCGTTTCAGTTAGTTAAAAGCGTTTGACAATATGTGCGCACACTATAAGGAAAGCGACAGAAACCGAACTCTGGGAATGAACACAGTGGAGGAAGTATGGTTCACATAAAATCTTGTTTCACTATGATAAAAGTGATTGAAGACCTATACGGGAACGATGAAGAAAATTTTTCATTAAGAAAAATATGGAGGAAACATTTTTCAACTGAACTTTGGTGTCACAAATGTATAATCGTTGGAAAACCTATGCAAGTAACTCTAATGAAAGTTCAATACATTAGACTCTGAAAAGCACTGTTTTGTTTTCCTTTTTGTAACAGATTTTGAAAACTTAGGTCTAGAAATAGAAAGAAAGTGTCCTATGGTCAACTCTGTGAACGCAGGCAGTGGAGAAACCCTCCTGCAGCTAAGACCTTGTTTCACTAAATCAGAAAAGTGTGTAGCAAACAATGCAGAGAACTACGTGGAAGTTATCAGGTATTGAACGTTGTAAAAACACACAATGGAGACACTGTCTTTCAAGTAATATCCGATATCTCTAAGGTACCAAGCTTTGAAAATCTATTCTATTAGTTCAAATAACATTTCCGACACACTGTGGTTTCACAAAGTTAAGTTTGTGGCTTTTTGTTACAGGTCCCCGCATAAGTTTTCAACCACTTCCTAGTGAAACCAGACGTTATGTGGGTGACGTGTTCTCCACAGTGTTGTTGCAGACTGAAGCTTATGGCATTTTTTCTTATGCTTTCCTCCAGATTTTAGACGTCTGCCTTACTGGTGCAAGATGTTAGTTTAAAGATGGTTTCACCACAATTTTATTTCACGGTATTGAGTATATACATTCCACTTTTCTTTATAGTTTCCCACATAGGCTTTCAAACCTTTCTAACTTAGTGAAACAGGATGTTAACTGGAGGATGGTTTCTCCACCGTGTTTTGTCCCAGAGTGAGTATTGGCCACTTAGGCTATTCTTACAGGCCTAGTGTTTCAAGCCTCTTTAACTTGAGTGCCACAAGAGGGTAGTTGAAAGATGGTTTCATGACAGGGCTGTGTCACAGAGTTTAGCATATGGTAATTTGCCTCTAGCTCCCGGTTAGGTTTTCATACACCTCTAACCTAGGGAAGAAATACGTTTGTTGAAAGAGGCATTCTTCCACATTGCTGCTTCACAGGGTTGAGTATATGGACATTTCCTCACCGTCCCTCCCATACGTTTGCAAACGCCTCCCACGTACTGATTCCAATGTGACTTGCATCGTGGTCTCTCCAACACTGTTGTTCCACAGAGTTGAATATATGGCACTTTCGTTGCCATCACCCACCTTAGGGTTCAATCTTCTGAGACAGGGTGTTACTTGAAAGACGACTTCTTCACAGGGTTGCTTTACACAGAGTTCAGAATAGGACACCATCCTTAGAGTTTCCTGGTCAGCTTTCCCACGTTTCCAATTTAATGAAACAAGATGTGAGTCAAAGGATGGTTTCTCCACAGCCTTGTTTCACCGAGTTGGGTGTATGGAACTTTCATTAGAGGTACCCGCCGAAGTTCTCCAACAATTCTAGCTTAGTGAAACAAGTTATTAGTTGAGAGATGTTTTCTCCACAGCGTTCTTTGACAGAGGTGAATAAACAGCACCTTCCTTATCGTTCCACGCATACGTCTTCAATCACTTCTAGCATGGGGAAACCGTATGTTAGTTGAAAGCTATTTTTTCCCCGCTGCATTGATTCACAGGTCACTTTCCTTATAGTCCCCGCATAGGTTGGCAAACACTTCCAACTTAGTGATCCAAGATGATGGTTGAAAGACAGCTTTTTTGCCTCAGTGTTTCTCACGGAGTTCAGTAGCTGCCACGGTCTCGTTATACTTGTAGGCCTTTGTTTCCCTACAGTTCTAACTTAGTGAAACAAGAAATCAGTTGAACGATGGCTTGTCCACTGTGTTATTTCACAGAGGTCAGTTTATGGCACTTTCCTTACCCTTCCTTCCCCCATAGGTGTTCAAACACCTCGAGCTTGGTGAAACAATTGATTGGTTCAAAAAGCATGTCTCCACAATGTTGTTTACCAGAGATGAGTATATAGCACCGACTTTGTTTCCCCGCATAGGTTTTCAAACACTTCTGAGTGATCGACGGTTTGTCCACGGTTTTGCTTCGGCGAATTGAGCATATGGCACTTTCTTGATAGTTCTGCATGAATGTTTCCCGACACTTCTAACTTCATGAAACAGACGTTACCTCAATGATGATTATGCATGCCATGGTGCGCTTAATCACAGAGTTGAGTATACGGCACTCTCCTTTGAGTTCCCTGCATAAGTTTTCAAGCCTCCCAGTTAAACCTAGGAGAAGGGCGGTTTTCAAAGATAGGGCTATATAGCATTCTCCTTATAATTAATTACCCGCTTAGTTTTTCAAACCCTTCTAACTTAGTGAAAGAACGTGTTAGCCTCTTCCAACGTGTTGTTTCACAGAGTTGAGCTATGGCAATTTCCTTCCTGTTCCCCGCAAACATTTTCCAAGACTCCTAACTACGTCATCCAAGCTGTTATTTGGAAGAGGGTTTCTCTTCCTTGTTTCACGGAGTTCCACAGGTTTTTCCACACGCGTCTGTTTTCACGAACCAGGATGTCAGTTGCAGGATGGTTTCTCCACAGTGTCATTTCACACAGTCGATGATACGGCACCTTGGTGAGGCATCTATGCCTAGCTTTCCCAACACTTCCAATGTTGTGAAACAAGAAGTCACAAGCTTGTTTCTGTGTGTTACTTCATGGAATTGAGCTCATGACACTTCCCCTACAGTCACTGGCGTAAGTTTGCAAACACTGCTCACTTAGTGTCCAAAGATATTCGTTGAAAGCAGATTTCTTCGCAGTGTTGTTTCAGAAAGGTGAGTATGTGCTATTTGCCTCGTCATTCCCCACAGAGCCTTTCAAACACTCCTGAGCGAAACACGATGTTACTCGAAAGATGGATTCTACACAGGGTTTTTTCCACAGCGATGAGTACAGTGCACTTTCCTCCTAGCTTCCCTGCAAAAATTTTCAGTCGCGTCTAACTTGGTCATGCAAGATGATCCTTGAAAGATGAGACCCTGATGAGACCATGTTGTGCTACACAGGGTTATTTCACAGACCTCCCCGTACGGCACTTTTGGTTTTCCAACAATTCTAACTTAGTGACGCCAAAAGTGAGTCGAAGGTAAGTTTTGCCACGTTGCTGCTTCACAGAGATCAGTATATGGCATCGTCCTGAGAGTTCCCTGCATAGGTTTTTCAAACATTTCTGACTGTTAAAGAGGTGTGTTGTAAAATGGTTTCTCCCCACACTTGTTTCACAGATATCAGTACACGACGTGTTTCTTACAATTCGTGCAAAAGGTTTCAAGCGCTCTCACCTCGGTGGAGCGAGATGATAATTGGCCGATGGTTTTCCCACATTGTTGTTTCACTGAAGTTCAGTATATGGCCCTGTCCTTATATTTCTAGGCCTAGTCATTCAAGCGCTTCTGAGGTAGTGAAACAAGATTTTGCTGAAAGATGGTTTCTCCTCCGTGTTGTTCGGCAGTAGATACCAATTTCCTTACAGTCCCCAGCAAAGGTTTTCTAACAGAGTGAAACAAGTAGTTAGCTGAGAGCTGGTTCCCGTGCTTTGTTTCTTCCCAAAGTTGAGTATATGTCACTTTCCTTATCGTTCCGTGAGTAGGTTTTCAAACAACTCTACCACAGTGACACAAGAAAATCCTACAAAGATCGTTTCTCCATAGTGTTGTTTTGAGAGATGATTATATAGGACTTGCTATATAGTACCCCACCCGTAGTTTCAAAGCAATTCTAACGTAACTAAATGTTCATTGGAAGTTTTTCTCTTCTCGGCGATTTCTCCCCACAGGGATGAGTATATGTCGCTGTTTTTGGTTTTGGTTTTTTTCTTTTTCTTTTTTCTTTTCTTTTTTTTTTTTTTTTTTTTTATAGTTTTTCAGATAGGTTTTCGAGACAGACACATCCAACTTCACGAAACATGATGTGAGTTGAGAGATACGTTCTCCACTGCGTTGGTCCACAAATTTGAGCTTAGGGTACTTATTGTCCTTTCAGTTCCTTACATACGTTTTCAAACACTTCTCACTTAGGGAAACAAGGTGCTTCAAAGTGGTTTCTTCGCAGTATTGTTTCCCAGAGCTCAGCATATGGCGCTTTCATTATAATTCCACCCGTAGGTTTTCAAACACGCCTAACTTAGTGAAACAAGGCATTACTTGAAAGGTGGCTTCTCCACAGTGTTGTTCCACAGATTTGAGTCTACGGTACTTTCCTTATGGCTCCTAGCACAGGTTTTGTATCTTTTCTAGCTTTGTGTTACAAGATCAGGTCATAGGTGGTTTCCCCAAGGTTGGTTCTATAGAACTGAGTATATGTCAGCGTCCTGAGAGTTCCGTGCATAGGTGTTCAAACATTTGGTACTTTGTGAAAGAGGTTCTTTAGACTTGGCGCTCTATGGTGTCGTTTCACAGAGATGTGTGTATGGCACGTTCCTTACAGTTCCTGCATTGGCTTTTAGACATGTCTACCTAAGGGAAACGAGATGTTCCTGGAAAGGTTGGTCATTAGCCGTGATGTTTCACAGAGTTCAGTGTATTGAACTTTCGCTATAGTTCTAAACCTAGGTGGAGGTGAACTTGTAACTTAGGGAAACAAGGTTTTCTCCAATTATGGTTTCTCCAATGTGTTCGTTTCACAGGGCTGATGATCTAGAACTTCTGTGATACTTCTGTGCCTCGGGTTTCCAACTGTGCGAACCTAGGGATACAGGAAGTTTGTTAAAAGATGCTTTCTACACAGTGACGTTTCCCAGAGTTGAGTGTACGGCACTTTGCCTACAGTTAACGCCATAGGTTTTCCAACACTTCACTTACCTGTGAAAAAACACTGTCGGGAAAGCACCTTTCAGTGAAGGTCTTGTGTCACCGAGTTCGAATTCTTTGAAAACCTATGGGGGAACTATAAGTAAAGTGCCATATACTCACCTCTATGGAATGACGCTGTGGAGAAACTCTCTTTTGACCAATATCTGGCATCACTAAGTTAGTTAGGGTTGTTTGAAAACCCATGCAGGGCACTAGAAGGAAAGAACCATGTACTCGTCTTGTGAAGCAACACTTTTAAGGAAACCTCTTTCCACAAGCATCTTTCCCTAAGTTTGAGGTGTTTGAAAACCTTGCAGGGAAGGCTGCGGAAAGGGCCATTATGCTAAACTCTGGGAAAGGACCCTGTTGAGAAATGTACTTTCAACATCTCGTGTCACTAGCTTAGCAGCATTTGAAAGCCTAGGCGTAGAAGCTTAACGAAAGGTCTAGCCACTCGACTTCTGTGGAGAAACCATTTCACTCACTAAGAAGCGTCTGGAAACATTTGCAGGGAGCCATAAAAGTGCTATAGACCGAGCTCTTTGAAAAGACACTGAGGACAAACCATGTTTCCACCAACAACATCTTGTGTCACTAAGAGAGAAATGCCTAGAGCGAGAACGAGAAAGCCGTGTCCTGTACTCTGTGAAACAAACTGCAGCGAAAACATCTCTCAACCGCAACCTCTTGAATTGACTGTAGCTCAGTCAAAAGGTCTAGAAAACGTGTGCAGGAAAGTCTATTAGGGACGTCTTATATAATCACCTCTGTGAAGAAAATGCACTGTGAAGACCTCTTTCAAATCACATCTTGTTTCAGTAGGTAAGAAGTGTTTGAAAACCTTGGCCTGGTAGTAGAACTAAAGTGCCATTAAATCACCTCTGTGAAACACTGGAGAAAGCATCGTTCAACACGCCTCTTGTTTCGCTAATTTAGAAGATTTCGGAAACCTATGCTGGGAGGTAGAAGCAAAATGCTGGACACAGAATTCTGTGCAAGAACTCTGTAGAGAAACCACTTTTGAACGAACACCTTTGTGTCAACTAAGATAACGGTGTTTGCAAAGCTTTGCAGGAAACTGAAGGAAAGTGCGAAACCCTCCTCTCTGTGAAACAGTGCTGGGGAGAAACCACTGTTCAACTAACGTCTTGAGTCTCTAAAAGTGTTTGAAATCTTAGGCTGAAAGGTGTAACGAAATTCCCATTCCCTCAACTCTGTGAAAGAACACAGTGCGCTGTGAAAGCCCCTTTTCACCCTTTTCAACTAACGTCTTGTTTCATTGAATTGCAAGTGTTTGCCGCCCTTGGTCGCAAAGTGCAATGATACTGCCAGACACTGACAACCCCACGGGAAAACCACCTTGCAGGTACCATCTTTCAGCGGGTTACAAGGGTTTGAAAATCTAGTCGGGGAACAATAAGGAAAGTGCAATTCACTCATATCTGTACAACACTGTGAAGAATCAATTTCTCAACAAGCATGTTGTTTCACTGAGAAGTGTTTGAAAACTTCTGTGAGGAACTCTAAGGAAAGCTCAGTGTACTCACATCCGTGAAACACTGTGGAGAAACAATGTTTCAACCAGCACCTTGTTTCTGCAAGTTAGAAGTGTGTGAAACCCTAAGCTGAGAAGTAGGAGAAAATTGCCCGTTAGGCCACTCTGTGAGTTAAAACTGTGGCGAGGATGTCTTTCAGCTACCATCTTGTTTCACTGGGTTAGTAGTAACTGAAAACGTATGCGAGGAACTAAAAGGAAAGTGCCACACCCTCAACGCTGTAAAACGACTTCGTGAAGACACCATCGTTCATATACCTTCCTGTTTCCATCTGTTGGAAGTATTGGAAAACGTCAATGTAGAAGTGTCAGGACAGTTACAAGTCATCAACTCTCTAAAACAACGTGGTGAAGAACCCATCTGTCAACTCACCCCGTGTTTCACTGGAAGCTTTTGAAAACCTAAGCCCAGAGGAATGAAACGAAAGGGCCATACACTCAACTCTGTGAAAGCATAGTATGGAGAAAACATTGTTTAAACAATGTCTCGTTTCTCAAAGTGAGAAGTGCTTGAAGACACTTGTGGACATATAAATAAAGTGCTGTGTGCTATAACTCTGACAAAGGGCCGTGAGAAGAAACCTTTTTTCCATGACTTTCTTGTTTCACTGCTTTAGAAGTATCTGAACCACTAGGCCTAGAGGTATGTACACGGAAGTGCCATATACGCAACTCTCTAAAACACCACGACTCTCTGAAACAGCCAACTTCCAACTAACATATGATTTCACTAAGTTATGAGTGCTTGAAAACTCATGTGGGGTTTATGCGGAAAGTGCCATACATTCAACTCTATGAAACGACACAGGGAAGAAACCGTCTTTCAACCAACATCTTGGTTCACTAAGGTAGAAGTTTGTGAAAACCCTTTATGCAGGGCCCAGTGGAAAGTGGCATAAACTGAACTCTGTGAAACAGCACTGCGGTAAAACCACCTTTCCACTAACATCTTCTCTCACATAGTTACAAGTGTTTGAAATTCTCTGTGGCGCTTCTGCACAAAGTGACACGCACTCAGTTTTGTGGAACACTGTGGTGAAACCATCTTTCAACTCACATCTCGTTTCACTAAGTTAGAAGTGCTGTGAACCCATGCGGGTCCTCCATGGAAAGTGCCATGTCCTCAACCCTGGGAAACAACACTGTGGGAAGCCATGTCTCAACTCACATCTGGTTTCGCTAAGATAGAAGTGTTTGAAAAACCCATGAGGGGTCTATGGGGAGAGACAGTACCATATGTTACACTCTGGGAAACAACACTTTGGGGAAACCGTCTTTCGACTGACACCTGGTTTCAGTAAGTTAGAAGCGTTTGAAAACATATGAGGAGCCTACATGGAAAGGCCATAGATTCAACTCTGGGAAACCACACAGTGTGGAAACCATCTTTCCACTAACCTCTGCTCTCACGCTGATATAAGTGTCTGAAAACTATGCAGTGTCTATGCGGAGAGTGCCATACACTCTACTCAATGCTACAACACGGTGGGAAAATGATATTTCAACTTACACCTGGTTTCACTCATTTAGAAGTATTTGAAAAGCATGTGGGACCTAAGGCGAAGGTGCGCCGTACACTCAAACTCTAAGAAACACTGTGGGGAAACGGTCTTTCACCTAACATCTTGTTTCATCAAGTTAGAAATGTTGGCTAACCTGAGCAGTGAACTGTGAGGAAAGTGGCATAAATTCGTCTCTGAGAAAAAGCGCCGTGGAGAAACCATCTTGCACCTAACATCCGCTTTCACTAAGTCAGAAGTGTCAGAAAACTGATGCGAGGAACTGTCAGAGAAGTCCTCCATACTCAACTCTAAAACGACACTGCGGCAAAACCACCTTTCAACTCCTATCTGCTTCCTCTGAGTTAGATGTGTTTGAAAACCCTTGCAGGACCTGTGCAGATAGTGCCATATTCGCAACACTTTGAGGAAACCTTCTTTCAGCTGACATCGGGTTTCACTAAGTTAGTAGGGCCTACATGGAAAGTGCCATATACTCAACTCTGTGAAACAACACAGTATGGGAACCGTCTTTCAACTAGCATCTGGTTTCACTAAGATACAATGTTTGAAAACTATGCGGGCCCTTTGCGGAAAGTGCCATACACTCAACTCAGTGATATAAACACAGAGTAAACCGTATTTCAACTCACCTCTGGTTTCACTAAGAAGTGTTCGAAAACCTATGTGGGGACTAGAGGGAATTGCCCCATACTCACCTTTGTGAAACAACAATGTGGGGAAACCATCTTTCCACTATCATCTCGTTTCAGTTAGTTAAAAGCGTTTGACAATATGTGCGCACACTATAAGGAAAGCGACAGAAACCGAACTCTGGGAATGAACACAGTGGAGGAAGTATGGTTCACATAAAATCTTGTTTCACTATGATAAAAGTGATTGAAGACCTATACGGGAACGATGAAGAAAATTTTTCATTAAGAAAAATATGGAGGAAACATTTTTCAACTGAACTTTGGTGTCACAAATGTATAATCGTTGGAAAACCTATGCAAGTAACTCTAATGAAAGTTCAATACATTAGACTCTGAAAAGCACTGTTTTGTTTTCCTTTTTGTAACAGATTTTGAAAACTTAGGTCTAGAAATAGAAAGAAAGTGTCCTATGGTCAACTCTGTGAACGCAGGCAGTGGAGAAACCCTCCTGCAGCTAAGACCTTGTTTCACTAAATCAGAAAAGTGTGTAGCAAACAATGCAGAGAACTACGTGGAAGTTATCAGGTATTGAACGTTGTAAAAACACACAATGGAGACACTGTCTTTCAAGTAATATCCGATATCTCTAAGGTACCAAGCTTTGAAAATCTATTCTATTAGTTCAAATAACATTTCCGACACACTGTGGTTTCACAAAGTTAAGTTTGTGGCTTTTTGTTACAGGTCCCCGCATAAGTTTTCAACCACTTCCTAGTGAAACCAGACGTTATGTGGGTGACGTGTTCTCCACAGTGTTGTTGCAGACTGAAGCTTATGGCATTTTTTCTTATGCTTTCCTCCAGATTTTAGACGTCTGCCTTACTGGTGCAAGATGTTAGTTTAAAGATGGTTTCACCACAATTTTATTTCACGGTATTGAGTATATACATTCCACTTTTCTTTATAGTTTCCCACATAGGCTTTCAAACCTTTCTAACTTAGTGAAACAGGATGTTAACTGGAGGATGGTTTCTCCACCGTGTTTTGTCCCAGAGTGAGTATTGGCCACTTAGGCTATTCTTACAGGCCTAGTGTTTCAAGCCTCTTTAACTTGAGTGCCACAAGAGGGTAGTTGAAAGATGGTTTCATGACAGGGCTGTGTCACAGAGTTTAGCATATGGTAATTTGCCTCTAGCTCCCGGTTAGGTTTTCATACACCTCTAACCTAGGGAAGAAATACGTTTGTTGAAAGAGGCATTCTTCCACATTGCTGCTTCACAGGGTTGAGTATATGGACATTTCCTCACCGTCCCTCCCATACGTTTGCAAACGCCTCCCACGTACTGATTCCAATGTGACTTGCATCGTGGTCTCTCCAACACTGTTGTTCCACAGAGTTGAATATATGGCACTTTCGTTGCCATCACCCACCTTAGGGTTCAATCTTCTGAGACAGGGTGTTACTTGAAAGACGACTTCTTCACAGGGTTGCTTTACACAGAGTTCAGAATAGGACACCATCCTTAGAGTTTCCTGGTCAGCTTTCCCACGTTTCCAATTTAATGAAACAAGATGTGAGTCAAAGGATGGTTTCTCCACAGCCTTGTTTCACCGAGTTGGGTGTATGGAACTTTCATTAGAGGTACCCGCCGAAGTTCTCCAACAATTCTAGCTTAGTGAAACAAGTTATTAGTTGAGAGATGTTTTCTCCACAGCGTTCTTTGACAGAGGTGAATAAACAGCACCTTCCTTATCGTTCCACGCATACGTCTTCAATCACTTCTAGCATGGGGAAACCGTATGTTAGTTGAAAGCTATTTTTTCCCCGCTGCATTGATTCACAGGTCACTTTCCTTATAGTCCCCGCATAGGTTGGCAAACACTTCCAACTTAGTGATCCAAGATGATGGTTGAAAGACAGCTTTTTTGCCTCAGTGTTTCTCACGGAGTTCAGTAGCTGCCACGGTCTCGTTATACTTGTAGGCCTTTGTTTCCCTACAGTTCTAACTTAGTGAAACAAGAAATCAGTTGAACGATGGCTTGTCCACTGTGTTATTTCACAGAGGTCAGTTTATGGCACTTTCCTTACCCTTCCTTCCCCCATAGGTGTTCAAACACCTCGAGCTTGGTGAAACAATTGATTGGTTCAAAAAGCATGTCTCCACAATGTTGTTTACCAGAGATGAGTATATAGCACCGACTTTGTTTCCCCGCATAGGTTTTCAAACACTTCTGAGTGATCGACGGTTTGTCCACGGTTTTGCTTCGGCGAATTGAGCATATGGCACTTTCTTGATAGTTCTGCATGAATGTTTCCCGACACTTCTAACTTCATGAAACAGACGTTACCTCAATGATGATTATGCATGCCATGGTGCGCTTAATCACAGAGTTGAGTATACGGCACTCTCCTTTGAGTTCCCTGCATAAGTTTTCAAGCCTCCCAGTTAAACCTAGGAGAAGGGCGGTTTTCAAAGATAGGGCTATATAGCATTCTCCTTATAATTAATTACCCGCTTAGTTTTTCAAACCCTTCTAACTTAGTGAAAGAACGTGTTAGCCTCTTCCAACGTGTTGTTTCACAGAGTTGAGCTATGGCAATTTCCTTCCTGTTCCCCGCAAACATTTTCCAAGACTCCTAACTACGTCATCCAAGCTGTTATTTGGAAGAGGGTTTCTCTTCCTTGTTTCACGGAGTTCCACAGGTTTTTCCACACGCGTCTGTTTTCACGAACCAGGATGTCAGTTGCAGGATGGTTTCTCCACAGTGTCATTTCACACAGTCGATGATACGGCACCTTGGTGAGGCATCTATGCCTAGCTTTCCCAACACTTCCAATGTTGTGAAACAAGAAGTCACAAGCTTGTTTCTGTGTGTTACTTCATGGAATTGAGCTCATGACACTTCCCCTACAGTCACTGGCGTAAGTTTGCAAACACTGCTCACTTAGTGTCCAAAGATATTCGTTGAAAGCAGATTTCTTCGCAGTGTTGTTTCAGAAAGGTGAGTATGTGCTATTTGCCTCGTCATTCCCCACAGAGCCTTTCAAACACTCCTGAGCGAAACACGATGTTACTCGAAAGATGGATTCTACACAGGGTTTTTTCCACAGCGATGAGTACAGTGCACTTTCCTCCTAGCTTCCCTGCAAAAATTTTCAGTCGCGTCTAACTTGGTCATGCAAGATGATCCTTGAAAGATGAGACCCTGATGAGACCATGTTGTGCTACACAGGGTTATTTCACAGACCTCCCCGTACGGCACTTTTGGTTTTCCAACAATTCTAACTTAGTGACGCCAAAAGTGAGTCGAAGGTAAGTTTTGCCACGTTGCTGCTTCACAGAGATCAGTATATGGCATCGTCCTGAGAGTTCCCTGCATAGGTTTTTCAAACATTTCTGACTGTTAAAGAGGTGTGTTGTAAAATGGTTTCTCCCCACACTTGTTTCACAGATATCAGTACACGACGTGTTTCTTACAATTCGTGCAAAAGGTTTCAAGCGCTCTCACCTCGGTGGAGCGAGATGATAATTGGCCGATGGTTTTCCCACATTGTTGTTTCACTGAAGTTCAGTATATGGCCCTGTCCTTATATTTCTAGGCCTAGTCATTCAAGCGCTTCTGAGGTAGTGAAACAAGATTTTGCTGAAAGATGGTTTCTCCTCCGTGTTGTTCGGCAGTAGATACCAATTTCCTTACAGTCCCCAGCAAAGGTTTTCTAACAGAGTGAAACAAGTAGTTAGCTGAGAGCTGGTTCCCGTGCTTTGTTTCTTCCCAAAGTTGAGTATATGTCACTTTCCTTATCGTTCCGTGAGTAGGTTTTCAAACAACTCTACCACAGTGACACAAGAAAATCCTACAAAGATCGTTTCTCCATAGTGTTGTTTTGAGAGATGATTATATAGGACTTGCTATATAGTACCCCACCCGTAGTTTCAAAGCAATTCTAACGTAACTAAATGTTCATTGGAAGTTTTTCTCTTCTCGGCGATTTCTCCCCACAGGGATGAGTATATGTCGCTGTTTTTGGTTTTGGTTTTTTTCTTTTTCTTTTTTCTTTTCTTTTTTTTTTTTTTTTTTTTTATAGTTTTTCAGATAGGTTTTCGAGACAGACACATCCAACTTCACGAAACATGATGTGAGTTGAGAGATACGTTCTCCACTGCGTTGGTCCACAAATTTGAGCTTAGGGTACTTATTGTCCTTTCAGTTCCTTACATACGTTTTCAAACACTTCTCACTTAGGGAAACAAGGTGCTTCAAAGTGGTTTCTTCGCAGTATTGTTTCCCAGAGCTCAGCATATGGCGCTTTCATTATAATTCCACCCGTAGGTTTTCAAACACGCCTAACTTAGTGAAACAAGGCATTACTTGAAAGGTGGCTTCTCCACAGTGTTGTTCCACAGATTTGAGTCTACGGTACTTTCCTTATGGCTCCTAGCACAGGTTTTGTATCTTTTCTAGCTTTGTGTTACAAGATTTCAGGTCATAGGTGGTTTCCCCAAGGTTGGTTCTATAGAACTGAGTATATGTCAGCGTCCTGAGAGTTCCGTGCATAGGTGTTCAAACATTTGGTACTTTGTGAAAGAGGTTCTTTAGACTTGGCGCTCTATGGTGTCGTTTCACAGAGATGTGTGTATGGCACGTTCCTTACAGTTCCTGCATTGGCTTTTAGACATGTCTACCTAAGGGAAACGAGATGTTCCTGGAAAGGTTGGTCATTAGCCGTGATGTTTCACAGAGTTCAGTGTATTGAACTTTCGCTATAGTTCTAAACCTAGGTGGAGGTGAACTTGTAACTTAGGGAAACAAGGTTTTCTCCAATTATGGTTTCTCCAATGTGTTCGTTTCACAGGGCTGATGATCTAGAACTTCTGTGATACTTCTGTGCCTCGGGTTTCCAACTGTGCGAACCTAGGAATACAGGAAGTTTGTTAAAAGATGCTTTCTACACAGTGACGTTTCCCAGAGTTGAGTGTACGGCACTTTGCCTACAGTTAACGCCATAGGTTTTCCAACACTTCACTTACCTGTGAAAAAACACTGTCGGGAAAGCACCTTTCAGTGAAGGTCTTGTGTCACCGAGTTCGAATTCTTTGAAAACCTATGGGGGAACTATAAGTAAAGTGCCATATACTCACCTCTATGGAATGACGCTGTGGAGAAACTCTCTTTTGACCAATATCTGGCATCACTAAGTTAGTTAGGGTTGTTTGAAAACCCATGCAGGGCACTAGAAGGAAAGAACCATGTACTCGTCTTGTGAAGCAACACTTTTAAGGAAACCTCTTTCCACAAGCATCTTTCCCTAAGTTTGAGGTGTTTGAAAACCTTGCAGGGAAGGCTGCGGAAAGGGCCATTATGCTAAACTCTGGGAAAGGACCCTGTTGAGAAATGTACTTTCAACATCTCGTGTCACTAGCTTAGCAGCATTTGAAAGCCTAGGCGTAGAAGCTTAACGAAAGGTCTAGCCACTCGACTTCTGTGGAGAAACCATTTCACTCACTAAGAAGCGTCTGGAAACATTTGCAGGGAGCCATAAAAGTGCTATAGACCGAGCTCTTTGAAAAGACACTGAGGACAAACCATGTTTCCACCAACAACATCTTGTGTCACTAAGAGAGAAATGCCTAGAGCGAGAACGAGAAAGCCGTGTCCTGTACTCTGTGAAACAAACTGCAGCGAAAACATCTCTCAACCGCAACCTCTTGAATTGACTGTAGCTCAGTCAAAAGGTCTAGAAAACGTGTGCAGGAAAGTCTATTAGGGACGTCTTATATAATCACCTCTGTGAAGAAAATGCACTGTGAAGACCTCTTTCAAATCACATCTTGTTTCAGTAGGTAAGAAGTGTTTGAAAACCTTGGCCTGGTAGTAGAACTAAAGTGCCATTAAATCACCTCTGTGAAACACTGGAGAAAGCATCGTTCAACACGCCTCTTGTTTCGCTAATTTAGAAGATTTCGGAAACCTATGCTGGGAGGTAGAAGCAAAATGCTGGACACAGAATTCTGTGCAAGAACTCTGTAGAGAAACCACTTTTGAACGAACACCTTTGTGTCAACTAAGATAACGGTGTTTGCAAAGCTTTGCAGGAAACTGAAGGAAAGTGCGAAACCCTCCTCTCTGTGAAACAGTGCTGGGGAGAAACCACTGTTCAACTAACGTCTTGAGTCTCTAAAAGTGTTTGAAATCTTAGGCTGAAAGGTGTAACGAAATTCCCATTCCCTCAACTCTGTGAAAGAACACAGTGCGCTGTGAAAGCCCCTTTTCACCCTTTTCAACTAACGTCTTGTTTCATTGAATTGCAAGTGTTTGCCGCCCTTGGTCGCAAAGTGCAATGATACTGCCAGACACTGACAACCCCACGGGAAAACCACCTTGCAGGTACCATCTTTCAGCGGGTTACAAGGGTTTGAAAATCTAGTCGGGGAACAATAAGGAAAGTGCAATTCACTCATATCTGTACAACACTGTGAAGAATCAATTTCTCAACAAGCATGTTGTTTCACTGAGAAGTGTTTGAAAACTTCTGTGAGGAACTCTAAGGAAAGCTCAGTGTACTCACATCCGTGAAACACTGTGGAGAAACAATGTTTCAACCAGCACCTTGTTTCTGCAAGTTAGAAGTGTGTGAAACCCTAAGCTGAGAAGTAGGAGAAAATTGCCCGTTAGGCCACTCTGTGAGTTAAAACTGTGGCGAGGATGTCTTTCAGCTACCATCTTGTTTCACTGGGTTAGTAGTAACTGAAAACGTATGCGAGGAACTAAAAGGAAAGTGCCACACCCTCAACGCTGTAAAACGACTTCGTGAAGACACCATCGTTCATATACCTTCCTGTTTCCATCTGTTGGAAGTATTGGAAAACGTCAATGTAGAAGTGTCAGGACAGTTACAAGTCATCAACTCTCTAAAACAACGTGGTGAAGAACCCATCTGTCAACTCACCCCGTGTTTCACTGGAAGCTTTTGAAAACCTAAGCCCAGAGGAATGAAACGAAAGGGCCATACACTCAACTCTGTGAAAGCATAGTATGGAGAAAACATTGTTTAAACAATGTCTCGTTTCTCAAAGTGAGAAGTGCTTGAAGACACTTGTGGACATATAAATAAAGTGCTGTGTGCTATAACTCTGACAAAGGGCCGTGAGAAGAAACCTTTTTTCCATGACTTTCTTGTTTCACTGCTTTAGAAGTATCTGAACCACTAGGCCTAGAGGTATGTACACGGAAGTGCCATATACGCAACTCTCTAAAACACCACGACTCTCTGAAACAGCCAACTTCCAACTAACATATGATTTCACTAAGTTATGAGTGCTTGAAAACTCATGTGGGGTTTATGCGGAAAGTGCCATACATTCAACTCTATGAAACGACACAGGGAAGAAACCGTCTTTCAACCAACATCTTGGTTCACTAAGGTAGAAGTTTGTGAAAACCCTTTATGCAGGGCCCAGTGGAAAGTGGCATAAACTGAACTCTGTGAAACAGCACTGCGGTAAAACCACCTTTCCACTAACATCTTCTCTCACATAGTTACAAGTGTTTGAAATTCTCTGTGGCGCTTCTGCACAAAGTGACACGCACTCAGTTTTGTGGAACACTGTGGTGAAACCATCTTTCAACTCACATCTCGTTTCACTAAGTTAGAAGTGCTGTGAACCCATGCGGGTCCTCCATGGAAAGTGCCATGTCCTCAACCCTGGGAAACAACACTGTGGGAAGCCATGTCTCAACTCACATCTGGTTTCGCTAAGATAGAAGTGTTTGAAAAACCCATGAGGGGTCTATGGGGAGAGACAGTACCATATGTTACACTCTGGGAAACAACACTTTGGGGAAACCGTCTTTCGACTGACACCTGGTTTCAGTAAGTTAGAAGCGTTTGAAAACATATGAGGAGCCTACATGGAAAGGCCATAGATTCAACTCTGGGAAACCACACAGTGTGGAAACCATCTTTCCACTAACCTCTGCTCTCACGCTGATATAAGTGTCTGAAAACTATGCAGTGTCTATGCGGAGAGTGCCATACACTCTACTCAATGCTACAACACGGTGGGAAAATGATATTTCAACTTACACCTGGTTTCACTCATTTAGAAGTATTTGAAAAGCATGTGGGACCTAAGGCGAAGGTGCGCCGTACACTCAAACTCTAAGAAACACTGTGGGGAAACGGTCTTTCACCTAACATCTTGTTTCATCAAGTTAGAAATGTTGGCTAACCTGAGCAGTGAACTGTGAGGAAAGTGGCATAAATTCGTCTCTGAGAAAAAGCGCCGTGGAGAAACCATCTTGCACCTAACATCCGCTTTCACTAAGTCAGAAGTGTCAGAAAACTGATGCGAGGAACTGTCAGAGAAGTCCTCCATACTCAACTCTAAAACGACACTGCGGCAAAACCACCTTTCAACTCCTATCTGCTTCCTCTGAGTTAGATGTGTTTGAAAACCCTTGCAGGACCTGTGCAGATAGTGCCATATTCGCAACACTTTGAGGAAACCTTCTTTCAGCTGACATCGGGTTTCACTAAGTTAGTAGGGCCTACATGGAAAGTGCCATATACTCAACTCTGTGAAACAACACAGTATGGGAACCGTCTTTCAACTAGCATCTGGTTTCACTAAGATACAATGTTTGAAAACTATGCGGGCCCTTTGCGGAAAGTGCCATACACTCAACTCAGTGATATAAACACAGAGTAAACCGTATTTCAACTCACCTCTGGTTTCACTAAGAAGTGTTCGAAAACCTATGTGGGGACTAGAGGGAATTGCCCCATACTCACCTTTGTGAAACAACAATGTGGGGAAACCATCTTTCCACTATCATCTCGTTTCAGTTAGTTAAAAGCGTTTGACAATATGTGCGCACACTATAAGGAAAGCGACAGAAACCGAACTCTGGGAATGAACACAGTGGAGGAAGTATGGTTCACATAAAATCTTGTTTCACTATGATAAAAGTGATTGAAGACCTATACGGGAACGATGAAGAAAATTTTTCATTAAGAAAAATATGGAGGAAACATTTTTCAACTGAACTTTGGTGTCACAAATGTATAATCGTTGGAAAACCTATGCAAGTAACTCTAATGAAAGTTCAATACATTAGACTCTGAAAAGCACTGTTTTGTTTTCCTTTTTGTAACAGATTTTGAAAACTTAGGTCTAGAAATAGAAAGAAAGTGTCCTATGGTCAACTCTGTGAACGCAGGCAGTGGAGAAACCCTCCTGCAGCTAAGACCTTGTTTCACTAAATCAGAAAAGTGTGTAGCAAACAATGCAGAGAACTACGTGGAAGTTATCAGGTATTGAACGTTGTAAAAACACACAATGGAGACACTGTCTTTCAAGTAATATCCGATATCTCTAAGGTACCAAGCTTTGAAAATCTATTCTATTAGTTCAAATAACATTTCCGACACACTGTGGTTTCACAAAGTTAAGTTTGTGGCTTTTTGTTACAGGTCCCCGCATAAGTTTTCAACCACTTCCTAGTGAAACCAGACGTTATGTGGGTGACGTGTTCTCCACAGTGTTGTTGCAGACTGAAGCTTATGGCATTTTTTCTTATGCTTTCCTCCAGATTTTAGACGTCTGCCTTACTGGTGCAAGATGTTAGTTTAAAGATGGTTTCACCACAATTTTATTTCACGGTATTGAGTATATACATTCCACTTTTCTTTATAGTTTCCCACATAGGCTTTCAAACCTTTCTAACTTAGTGAAACAGGATGTTAACTGGAGGATGGTTTCTCCACCGTGTTTTGTCCCAGAGTGAGTATTGGCCACTTAGGCTATTCTTACAGGCCTAGTGTTTCAAGCCTCTTTAACTTGAGTGCCACAAGAGGGTAGTTGAAAGATGGTTTCATGACAGGGCTGTGTCACAGAGTTTAGCATATGGTAATTTGCCTCTAGCTCCCGGTTAGGTTTTCATACACCTCTAACCTAGGGAAGAAATACGTTTGTTGAAAGAGGCATTCTTCCACATTGCTGCTTCACAGGGTTGAGTATATGGACATTTCCTCACCGTCCCTCCCATACGTTTGCAAACGCCTCCCACGTACTGATTCCAATGTGACTTGCATCGTGGTCTCTCCAACACTGTTGTTCCACAGAGTTGAATATATGGCACTTTCGTTGCCATCACCCACCTTAGGGTTCAATCTTCTGAGACAGGGTGTTACTTGAAAGACGACTTCTTCACAGGGTTGCTTTACACAGAGTTCAGAATAGGACACCATCCTTAGAGTTTCCTGGTCAGCTTTCCCACGTTTCCAATTTAATGAAACAAGATGTGAGTCAAAGGATGGTTTCTCCACAGCCTTGTTTCACCGAGTTGGGTGTATGGAACTTTCATTAGAGGTACCCGCCGAAGTTCTCCAACAATTCTAGCTTAGTGAAACAAGTTATTAGTTGAGAGATGTTTTCTCCACAGCGTTCTTTGACAGAGGTGAATAAACAGCACCTTCCTTATCGTTCCACGCATACGTCTTCAATCACTTCTAGCATGGGGAAACCGTATGTTAGTTGAAAGCTATTTTTTCCCCGCTGCATTGATTCACAGGTCACTTTCCTTATAGTCCCCGCATAGGTTGGCAAACACTTCCAACTTAGTGATCCAAGATGATGGTTGAAAGACAGCTTTTTTGCCTCAGTGTTTCTCACGGAGTTCAGTAGCTGCCACGGTCTCGTTATACTTGTAGGCCTTTGTTTCCCTACAGTTCTAACTTAGTGAAACAAGAAATCAGTTGAACGATGGCTTGTCCACTGTGTTATTTCACAGAGGTCAGTTTATGGCACTTTCCTTACCCTTCCTTCCCCCATAGGTGTTCAAACACCTCGAGCTTGGTGAAACAATTGATTGGTTCAAAAAGCATGTCTCCACAATGTTGTTTACCAGAGATGAGTATATAGCACCGACTTTGTTTCCCCGCATAGGTTTTCAAACACTTCTGAGTGATCGACGGTTTGTCCACGGTTTTGCTTCGGCGAATTGAGCATATGGCACTTTCTTGATAGTTCTGCATGAATGTTTCCCGACACTTCTAACTTCATGAAACAGACGTTACCTCAATGATGATTATGCATGCCATGGTGCGCTTAATCACAGAGTTGAGTATACGGCACTCTCCTTTGAGTTCCCTGCATAAGTTTTCAAGCCTCCCAGTTAAACCTAGGAGAAGGGCGGTTTTCAAAGATAGGGCTATATAGCATTCTCCTTATAATTAATTACCCGCTTAGTTTTTCAAACCCTTCTAACTTAGTGAAAGAACGTGTTAGCCTCTTCCAACGTGTTGTTTCACAGAGTTGAGCTATGGCAATTTCCTTCCTGTTCCCCGCAAACATTTTCCAAGACTCCTAACTACGTCATCCAAGCTGTTATTTGGAAGAGGGTTTCTCTTCCTTGTTTCACGGAGTTCCACAGGTTTTTCCACACGCGTCTGTTTTCACGAACCAGGATGTCAGTTGCAGGATGGTTTCTCCACAGTGTCATTTCACACAGTCGATGATACGGCACCTTGGTGAGGCATCTATGCCTAGCTTTCCCAACACTTCCAATGTTGTGAAACAAGAAGTCACAAGCTTGTTTCTGTGTGTTACTTCATGGAATTGAGCTCATGACACTTCCCCTACAGTCACTGGCGTAAGTTTGCAAACACTGCTCACTTAGTGTCCAAAGATATTCGTTGAAAGCAGATTTCTTCGCAGTGTTGTTTCAGAAAGGTGAGTATGTGCTATTTGCCTCGTCATTCCCCACAGAGCCTTTCAAACACTCCTGAGCGAAACACGATGTTACTCGAAAGATGGATTCTACACAGGGTTTTTTCCACAGCGATGAGTACAGTGCACTTTCCTCCTAGCTTCCCTGCAAAAATTTTCAGTCGCGTCTAACTTGGTCATGCAAGATGATCCTTGAAAGATGAGACCCTGATGAGACCATGTTGTGCTACACAGGGTTATTTCACAGACCTCCCCGTACGGCACTTTTGGTTTTCCAACAATTCTAACTTAGTGACGCCAAAAGTGAGTCGAAGGTAAGTTTTGCCACGTTGCTGCTTCACAGAGATCAGTATATGGCATCGTCCTGAGAGTTCCCTGCATAGGTTTTTCAAACATTTCTGACTGTTAAAGAGGTGTGTTGTAAAATGGTTTCTCCCCACACTTGTTTCACAGATATCAGTACACGACGTGTTTCTTACAATTCGTGCAAAAGGTTTCAAGCGCTCTCACCTCGGTGGAGCGAGATGATAATTGGCCGATGGTTTTCCCACATTGTTGTTTCACTGAAGTTCAGTATATGGCCCTGTCCTTATATTTCTAGGCCTAGTCATTCAAGCGCTTCTGAGGTAGTGAAACAAGATTTTGCTGAAAGATGGTTTCTCCTCCGTGTTGTTCGGCAGTAGATACCAATTTCCTTACAGTCCCCAGCAAAGGTTTTCTAACAGAGTGAAACAAGTAGTTAGCTGAGAGCTGGTTCCCGTGCTTTGTTTCTTCCCAAAGTTGAGTATATGTCACTTTCCTTATCGTTCCGTGAGTAGGTTTTCAAACAACTCTACCACAGTGACACAAGAAAATCCTACAAAGATCGTTTCTCCATAGTGTTGTTTTGAGAGATGATTATATAGGACTTGCTATATAGTACCCCACCCGTAGTTTCAAAGCAATTCTAACGTAACTAAATGTTCATTGGAAGTTTTTCTCTTCTCGGCGATTTCTCCCCACAGGGATGAGTATATGTCGCTGTTTTTGGTTTTGGTTTTTTTCTTTTTCTTTTTTCTTTTCTTTTTCTTTTTTTTTTTTTCTATAGTTTTTCAGATAGGTTTTCGAGACAGACACATCCAACTTCACGAAACATGATGTGAGTTGAGAGATACGTTCTCCACTGCGTTGGTCCACAAATTTGAGCTTAGGGTACTTATTGTCCTTTCAGTTCCTTACATACGTTTTCAAACACTTCTCACTTAGGGAAACAAGGTGCTTCAAAGTGGTTTCTTCGCAGTATTGTTTCCCAGAGCTCAGCATATGGCGCTTTCATTATAATTCCACCCGTAGGTTTTCAAACACGCCTAACTTAGTGAAACAAGGCATTACTTGAAAGGTGGCTTCTCCACAGTGTTGTTCCACAGATTTGAGTCTACGGTACTTTCCTTATGGCTCCTAGCACAGGTTTTGTATCTTTTCTAGCTTTGTGTTACAAGATTTCAGGTCATAGGTGGTTTCCCCAAGGTTGGTTCTATAGAACTGAGTATATGTCAGCGTCCTGAGAGTTCCGTGCATAGGTGTTCAAACATTTGGTACTTTGTGAAAGAGGTTCTTTAGACTTGGCGCTCTATGGTGTCGTTTCACAGAGATGTGTGTATGGCACGTTCCTTACAGTTCCTGCATTGGCTTTTAGACATGTCTACCTAAGGGAAACGAGATGTTCCTGGAAAGGTTGGTCATTAGCCGTGATGTTTCACAGAGTTCAGTGTATTGAACTTTCGCTATAGTTCTAAACCTAGGTGGAGGTGAACTTGTAACTTAGGGAAACAAGGTTTTCTCCAATTATGGTTTCTCCAATGTGTTCGTTTCACAGGGCTGATGATCTAGAACTTCTGTGATACTTCTGTGCCTCGGGTTTCCAACTGTGCGAACCTAGGAATACAGGAAGTTTGTTAAAAGATGCTTTCTACACAGTGACGTTTCCCAGAGTTGAGTGTACGGCACTTTGCCTACAGTTAACGCCATAGGTTTTCCAACACTTCACTTACCTGTGAAAAAACACTGTCGGGAAAGCACCTTTCAGTGAAGGTCTTGTGTCACCGAGTTCGAATTCTTTGAAAACCTATGGGGGAACTATAAGTAAAGTGCCATATACTCACCTCTATGGAATGACGCTGTGGAGAAACTCTCTTTTGACCAATATCTGGCATCACTAAGTTAGTTAGGGTTGTTTGAAAACCCATGCAGGGCACTAGAAGGAAAGAACCATGTACTCGTCTTGTGAAGCAACACTTTTAAGGAAACCTCTTTCCACAAGCATCTTTCCCTAAGTTTGAGGTGTTTGAAAACCTTGCAGGGAAGGCTGCGGAAAGGGCCATTATGCTAAACTCTGGGAAAGGACCCTGTTGAGAAATGTACTTTCAACATCTCGTGTCACTAGCTTAGCAGCATTTGAAAGCCTAGGCGTAGAAGCTTAACGAAAGGTCTAGCCACTCGACTTCTGTGGAGAAACCATTTCACTCACTAAGAAGCGTCTGGAAACATTTGCAGGGAGCCATAAAAGTGCTATAGACCGAGCTCTTTGAAAAGACACTGAGGACAAACCATGTTTCCACCAACAACATCTTGTGTCACTAAGAGAGAAATGCCTAGAGCGAGAACGAGAAAGCCGTGTCCTGTACTCTGTGAAACAAACTGCAGCGAAAACATCTCTCAACCGCAACCTCTTGAATTGACTGTAGCTCAGTCAAAAGGTCTAGAAAACGTGTGCAGGAAAGTCTATTAGGGACGTCTTATATAATCACCTCTGTGAAGAAAATGCACTGTGAAGACCTCTTTCAAATCACATCTTGTTTCAGTAGGTAAGAAGTGTTTGAAAACCTTGGCCTGGTAGTAGAACTAAAGTGCCATTAAATCACCTCTGTGAAACACTGGAGAAAGCATCGTTCAACACGCCTCTTGTTTCGCTAATTTAGAAGATTTCGGAAACCTATGCTGGGAGGTAGAAGCAAAATGCTGGACACAGAATTCTGTGCAAGAACTCTGTAGAGAAACCACTTTTGAACGAACACCTTTGTGTCAACTAAGATAACGGTGTTTGCAAAGCTTTGCAGGAAACTGAAGGAAAGTGCGAAACCCTCCTCTCTGTGAAACAGTGCTGGGGAGAAACCACTGTTCAACTAACGTCTTGAGTCTCTAAAAGTGTTTGAAATCTTAGGCTGAAAGGTGTAACGAAATTCCCATTCCCTCAACTCTGTGAAAGAACACAGTGCGCTGTGAAAGCCCCTTTTCACCCTTTTCAACTAACGTCTTGTTTCATTGAATTGCAAGTGTTTGCCGCCCTTGGTCGCAAAGTGCAATGATACTGCCAGACACTGACAACCCCACGGGAAAACCACCTTGCAGGTACCATCTTTCAGCGGGTTACAAGGGTTTGAAAATCTAGTCGGGGAACAATAAGGAAAGTGCAATTCACTCATATCTGTACAACACTGTGAAGAATCAATTTCTCAACAAGCATGTTGTTTCACTGAGAAGTGTTTGAAAACTTCTGTGAGGAACTCTAAGGAAAGCTCAGTGTACTCACATCCGTGAAACACTGTGGAGAAACAATGTTTCAACCAGCACCTTGTTTCTGCAAGTTAGAAGTGTGTGAAACCCTAAGCTGAGAAGTAGGAGAAAATTGCCCGTTAGGCCACTCTGTGAGTTAAAACTGTGGCGAGGATGTCTTTCAGCTACCATCTTGTTTCACTGGGTTAGTAGTAACTGAAAACGTATGCGAGGAACTAAAAGGAAAGTGCCACACCCTCAACGCTGTAAAACGACTTCGTGAAGACACCATCGTTCATATACCTTCCTGTTTCCATCTGTTGGAAGTATTGGAAAACGTCAATGTAGAAGTGTCAGGACAGTTACAAGTCATCAACTCTCTAAAACAACGTGGTGAAGAACCCATCTGTCAACTCACCCCGTGTTTCACTGGAAGCTTTTGAAAACCTAAGCCCAGAGGAATGAAACGAAAGGGCCATACACTCAACTCTGTGAAAGCATAGTATGGAGAAAACATTGTTTAAACAATGTCTCGTTTCTCAAAGTGAGAAGTGCTTGAAGACACTTGTGGACATATAAATAAAGTGCTGTGTGCTATAACTCTGACAAAGGGCCGTGAGAAGAAACCTTTTTTCCATGACTTTCTTGTTTCACTGCTTTAGAAGTATCTGAACCACTAGGCCTAGAGGTATGTACACGGAAGTGCCATATACGCAACTCTCTAAAACACCACGACTCTCTGAAACAGCCAACTTCCAACTAACATATGATTTCACTAAGTTATGAGTGCTTGAAAACTCATGTGGGGTTTATGCGGAAAGTGCCATACATTCAACTCTATGAAACGACACAGGGAAGAAACCGTCTTTCAACCAACATCTTGGTTCACTAAGGTAGAAGTTTGTGAAAACCCTTTATGCAGGGCCCAGTGGAAAGTGGCATAAACTGAACTCTGTGAAACAGCACTGCGGTAAAACCACCTTTCCACTAACATCTTCTCTCACATAGTTACAAGTGTTTGAAATTCTCTGTGGCGCTTCTGCACAAAGTGACACGCACTCAGTTTTGTGGAACACTGTGGTGAAACCATCTTTCAACTCACATCTCGTTTCACTAAGTTAGAAGTGCTGTGAACCCATGCGGGTCCTCCATGGAAAGTGCCATGTCCTCAACCCTGGGAAACAACACTGTGGGAAGCCATGTCTCAACTCACATCTGGTTTCGCTAAGATAGAAGTGTTTGAAAAACCCATGAGGGGTCTATGGGGAGAGACAGTACCATATGTTACACTCTGGGAAACAACACTTTGGGGAAACCGTCTTTCGACTGACACCTGGTTTCAGTAAGTTAGAAGCGTTTGAAAACATATGAGGAGCCTACATGGAAAGGCCATAGATTCAACTCTGGGAAACCACACAGTGTGGAAACCATCTTTCCACTAACCTCTGCTCTCACGCTGATATAAGTGTCTGAAAACTATGCAGTGTCTATGCGGAGAGTGCCATACACTCTACTCAATGCTACAACACGGTGGGAAAATGATATTTCAACTTACACCTGGTTTCACTCATTTAGAAGTATTTGAAAAGCATGTGGGACCTAAGGCGAAGGTGCGCCGTACACTCAAACTCTAAGAAACACTGTGGGGAAACGGTCTTTCACCTAACATCTTGTTTCATCAAGTTAGAAATGTTGGCTAACCTGAGCAGTGAACTGTGAGGAAAGTGGCATAAATTCGTCTCTGAGAAAAAGCGCCGTGGAGAAACCATCTTGCACCTAACATCCGCTTTCACTAAGTCAGAAGTGTCAGAAAACTGATGCGAGGAACTGTCAGAGAAGTCCTCCATACTCAACTCTAAAACGACACTGCGGCAAAACCACCTTTCAACTCCTATCTGCTTCCTCTGAGTTAGATGTGTTTGAAAACCCTTGCAGGACCTGTGCAGATAGTGCCATATTCGCAACACTTTGAGGAAACCTTCTTTCAGCTGACATCGGGTTTCACTAAGTTAGTAGGGCCTACATGGAAAGTGCCATATACTCAACTCTGTGAAACAACACAGTATGGGAACCGTCTTTCAACTAGCATCTGGTTTCACTAAGATACAATGTTTGAAAACTATGCGGGCCCTTTGCGGAAAGTGCCATACACTCAACTCAGTGATATAAACACAGAGTAAACCGTATTTCAACTCACCTCTGGTTTCACTAAGAAGTGTTCGAAAACCTATGTGGGGACTAGAGGGAATTGCCCCATACTCACCTTTGTGAAACAACAATGTGGGGAAACCATCTTTCCACTATCATCTCGTTTCAGTTAGTTAAAAGCGTTTGACAATATGTGCGCACACTATAAGGAAAGCGACAGAAACCGAACTCTGGGAATGAACACAGTGGAGGAAGTATGGTTCACATAAAATCTTGTTTCACTATGATAAAAGTGACTGAAGACCTATACGGGAACGATGAAGAAAATTTTTCATTAAGAAAAATATGGAGGAAACATTTTTCAACTGAACTTTGGTGTCACAAATGTATAATCGTTGGAAAACCTATGCAAGTAACTCTAATGAAAGTTCAATACATTAGACTCTGAAAAGCACTGTTTTGTTTTCCTTTTTGTAACAGATTTTGAAAACTTAGGTCTAGAAATAGAAAGAAAGTGTCCTATGGTCAACTCTGTGAACGCAGGCAGTGGAGAAACCCTCCTGCAGCTAAGACCTTGTTTCACTAAATCAGAAAAGTGTGTAGCAAACAATGCAGAGAACTACGTGGAAGTTATCAGGTATTGAACGTTGTAAAAACACACAATGGAGACACTGTCTTTCAAGTAATATCCGATATCTCTAAGGTACCAAGCTTTGAAAATCTATTCTATTAGTTCAAATAACATTTCCGACACACTGTGGTTTCACAAAGTTAAGTTTGTGGCTTTTTGTTACAGGTCCCCGCATAAGTTTTCAACCACTTCCTAGTGAAACCAGACGTTATGTGGGTGACGTGTTCTCCACAGTGTTGTTGCAGACTGAAGCTTATGGCATTTTTTCTTATGCTTTCCTCCAGATTTTAGACGTCTGCCTTACTGGTGCAAGATGTTAGTTTAAAGATGGTTTCACCACAATTTTATTTCACGGTATTGAGTATATACATTCCACTTTTCTTTATAGTTTCCCACATAGGCTTTCAAACCTTTCTAACTTAGTGAAACAGGATGTTAACTGGAGGATGGTTTCTCCACCGTGTTTTGTCCCAGAGTGAGTATTGGCCACTTAGGCTATTCTTACAGGCCTAGTGTTTCAAGCCTCTTTAACTTGAGTGCCACAAGAGGGTAGTTGAAAGATGGTTTCATGACAGGGCTGTGTCACAGAGTTTAGCATATGGTAATTTGCCTCTAGCTCCCGGTTAGGTTTTCATACACCTCTAACCTAGGGAAGAAATACGTTTGTTGAAAGAGGCATTCTTCCACATTGCTGCTTCACAGGGTTGAGTATATGGACATTTCCTCACCGTCCCTCCCATACGTTTGCAAACGCCTCCCACGTACTGATTCCAATGTGACTTGCATCGTGGTCTCTCCAACACTGTTGTTCCACAGAGTTGAATATATGGCACTTTCGTTGCCATCACCCACCTTAGGGTTCAATCTTCTGAGACAGGGTGTTACTTGAAAGACGACTTCTTCACAGGGTTGCTTTACACAGAGTTCAGAATAGGACACCATCCTTAGAGTTTCCTGGTCAGCTTTCCCACGTTTCCAATTTAATGAAACAAGATGTGAGTCAAAGGATGGTTTCTCCACAGCCTTGTTTCACCGAGTTGGGTGTATGGAACTTTCATTAGAGGTACCCGCCGAAGTTCTCCAACAATTCTAGCTTAGTGAAACAAGTTATTAGTTGAGAGATGTTTTCTCCACAGCGTTCTTTGACAGAGGTGAATAAACAGCACCTTCCTTATCGTTCCACGCATACGTCTTCAATCACTTCTAGCATGGGGAAACCGTATGTTAGTTGAAAGCTATTTTTTCCCCGCTGCATTGATTCACAGGTCACTTTCTTTATAGTCCCCGCATAGGTTGGCAAACACTTCCAACTTAGTGATCCAAGATGATGGTTGAAAGACAGCTTTTTTGCCTCAGTGTTTCTCACGGAGTTCAGTAGCTGCCACGGTCTCGTTATACTTGTAGGCCTTTGTTTCCCTACAGTTCTAACTTAGTGAAACAAGAAATCAGTTGAACGATGGCTTGTCCACTGTGTTATTTCACAGAGGTCAGTTTATGGCACTTTCCTTACCCTTCCTTCCCCCATAGGTGTTCAAACACCTCGAGCTTGGTGAAACAATTGATTGGTTCAAAAAGCATGTCTCCACAATGTTGTTTACCAGAGATGAGTATATAGCACCGACTTTGTTTCCCCGCATAGGTTTTCAAACACTTCTGAGTGATCGACGGTTTGTCCACGGTTTTGCTTCGGCGAATTGAGCATATGGCACTTTCTTGATAGTTCTGCATGAATGTTTCCCGACACTTCTAACTTCATGAAACAGACGTTACCTCAATGATGATTATGCATGCCATGGTGCGCTTAATCACAGAGTTGAGTATACGGCACTCTCCTTTGAGTTCCCTGCATAAGTTTTCAAGCCTCCCAGTTAAACCTAGGAGAAGGGCGGTTTTCAAAGACAGGGCTATATAGCATTCTCCTTATAATTAATTACCCGCTTAGTTTTTCAAACCCTTCTAACTTAGTGAAAGAACGTGTTAGCCTCTTCCAACGTGTTGTTTCACAGAGTTGAGCTATGGCAATTTCCTTCCTGTTCCCCGCAAACATTTTCCAAGACTCCTAACTACGTCATCCAAGCTGTTATTTGGAAGAGGGTTTCTCTTCCTTGTTTCACGGAGTTCCACAGGTTTTTCCACACGCTTCTGTTTTCACGAACCAGGATGTCAGTTGCAGGATGGTTTCTCCACAGTGTCATTTCACACAGTCGATGATACGGCACCTTGGTGAGGCATCTATGCCTAGCTTTCCCAACACTTCCAATGTTGTGAAACAAGAAGTCACAAGCTTGTTTCTGTGTGTTACTTCATGGAATTGAGCTCATGACACTTCCCCTACAGTCACTGGCGTAAGTTTGCAAACACTGCTCACTTAGTGTCCAAAGATATTCGTTGAAAGCAGATTTCTTCGCAGTGTTGTTTCAGAAAGGTGAGTATGTGCTATTTGCCTCGTCATTCCCCACAGAGCCTTTCAAACACTCCTGAGCGAAACACGATGTTACTCGAAAGATGGATTCTACACAGGGTTTTTTCCACAGCGATGAGTACAGTGCACTTTCCTCCTAGCTTCCCTGCAAAAATTTTCAGTCGCGTCTAACTTGGTCATGCAAGATGATCCTTGAAAGATGAGACCCTGATGAGACCATGTTGTGCTACACAGGGTTATTTCACAGACCTCCCCGTACGGCACTTTTGGTTTTCCAACAATTCTAACTTAGTGACGCCAAAAGTGAGTCGAAGGTAAGTTTTGCCACGTTGCTGCTTCACAGAGATCAGTATATGGCATCGTCCTGAGAGTTCCCTGCATAGGTTTTTCAAACATTTCTGACTGTTAAAGAGGTGTGTTGTAAAATGGTTTCTCCCCACACTTGTTTCACAGATATCAGTACACGACGTGTTTCTTACAATTCGTGCAAAAGGTTTCAAGCGCTCTCACCTCGGTGGAGCGAGATGATAATTGGCCGATGGTTTTCCCACATTGTTGTTTCACTGAAGTTCAGTATATGGCCCTGTCCTTATATTTCTAGGCCTAGTCATTCAAGCGCTTCTGAGGTAGTGAAACAAGATTTTGCTGAAAGATGGTTTCTCCTCCGTGTTGTTCGGCAGTAGATACCAATTTCCTTACAGTCCCCAGCAAAGGTTTTCTAACAGAGTGAAACAAGTAGTTAGCTGAGAGCTGGTTCCCGTGCTTTGTTTCTTCCCAAAGTTGAGTATATGTCACTTTCCTTATCGTTCCGTGAGTAGGTTTTCAAACAACTCTACCACAGTGACACAAGAAAATCCTACAAAGATCGTTTCTCCATAGTGTTGTTTTGAGAGATGATTATATAGGACTTGCTATATAGTACCCCACCCGTAGTTTCAAAGCAATTCTAACGTAACTAAATGTTCATTGGAAGTTTTTCTCTTCTCGGCGATTTCTCCCCACAGGGATGAGTATATGTCGCTGTTTTTGGTTTTGGTTTTTTTCTTTTTCTTTTTTCTTTTCTTTTTTTTTTTTTTTTTTTTTTTATAGTTTTTCAGATAGGTTTTCGAGACAGACACATCCAACTTCACGAAACATGATGTGAGTTGAGAGATACGTTCTCCACTGCGTTGGTCCACAAATTTGAGCTTAGGGTACTTATTGTCCTTTCAGTTCCTTACATACGTTTTCAAACACTTCTCACTTAGGGAAACAAGGTGCTTCAAAGTGGTTTCTTCGCAGTATTGTTTCCCAGAGCTCAGCATATGGCGCTTTCATTATAATTCCACCCGTAGGTTTTCAAACACGCCTAACTTAGTGAAACAAGGCATTACTTGAAAGGTGGCTTCTCCACAGTGTTGTTCCACAGATTTGAGTCTACGGTACTTTCCTTATGGCTCCTAGCACAGGTTTTGTATCTTTTCTAGCTTTGTGTTACAAGATTTCAGGTCATAGGTGGTTTCCCCAAGGTTGGTTCTATAGAACTGAGTATATGTCAGCGTCCTGAGAGTTCCGTGCATAGGTGTTCAAACATTTGGTACTTTGTGAAAGAGGTTCTTTAGACTTGGCGCTCTATGGTGTCGTTTCACAGAGATGTGTGTATGGCACGTTCCTTACAGTTCCTGCATTGGCTTTTAGACATGTCTACCTAAGGGAAACGAGATGTTCCTGGAAAGGTTGGTCATTAGCCGTGATGTTTCACAGAGTTCAGTGTATTGAACTTTCGCTATAGTTCTAAACCTAGGTGGAGGTGAACTTGTAACTTAGGGAAACAAGGTTTTCTCCAATTATGGTTTCTCCAATGTGTTCGTTTCACAGGGCTGATGATCTAGAACTTCTGTGATACTTCTGTGCCTCGGGTTTCCAACTGTGCGAACCTAGGAATACAGGAAGTTTGTTAAAAGATGCTTTCTACACAGTGACGTTTCCCAGAGTTGAGTGTACGGCACTTTGCCTACAGTTAACGCCATAGGTTTTCCAACACTTCACTTACCTGTGAAAAAACACTGTCGGGAAAGCACCTTTCAGTGAAGGTCTTGTGTCACCGAGTTCGAATTCTTTGAAAACCTATGGGGGAACTATAAGTAAAGTGCCATATACTCACCTCTATGGAATGACGCTGTGGAGAAACTCTCTTTTGACCAATATCTGGCATCACTAAGTTAGTTAGGGTTGTTTGAAAACCCATGCAGGGCACTAGAAGGAAAGAACCATGTACTCGTCTTGTGAAGCAACACTTTTAAGGAAACCTCTTTCCACAAGCATCTTTCCCTAAGTTTGAGGTGTTTGAAAACCTTGCAGGGAAGGCTGCGGAAAGGGCCATTATGCTAAACTCTGGGAAAGGACCCTGTTGAGAAATGTACTTTCAACATCTCGTGTCACTAGCTTAGCAGCATTTGAAAGCCTAGGCGTAGAAGCTTAACGAAAGGTCTAGCCACTCGACTTCTGTGGAGAAACCATTTCACTCACTAAGAAGCGTCTGGAAACATTTGCAGGGAGCCATAAAAGTGCTATAGACCGAGCTCTTTGAAAAGACACTGAGGACAAACCATGTTTCCACCAACAACATCTTGTGTCACTAAGAGAGAAATGCCTAGAGCGAGAACGAGAAAGCCGTGTCCTGTACTCTGTGAAACAAACTGCAGCGAAAACATCTCTCAACCGCAACCTCTTGAATTGACTGTAGCTCAGTCAAAAGGTCTAGAAAACGTGTGCAGGAAAGTCTATTAGGGACGTCTTATATAATCACCTCTGTGAAGAAAATGCACTGTGAAGACCTCTTTCAAATCACATCTTGTTTCAGTAGGTAAGAAGTGTTTGAAAACCTTGGCCTGGTAGTAGAACTAAAGTGCCATTAAATCACCTCTGTGAAACACTGGAGAAAGCATCGTTCAACACGCCTCTTGTTTCGCTAATTTAGAAGATTTCGGAAACCTATGCTGGGAGGTAGAAGCAAAATGCTGGACACAGAATTCTGTGCAAGAACTCTGTAGAGAAACCACTTTTGAACGAACACCTTTGTGTCAACTAAGATAACGGTGTTTGCAAAGCTTTGCAGGAAACTGAAGGAAAGTGCGAAACCCTCCTCTCTGTGAAACAGTGCTGGGGAGAAACCACTGTTCAACTAACGTCTTGAGTCTCTAAAAGTGTTTGAAATCTTAGGCTGAAAGGTGTAACGAAATTCCCATTCCCTCAACTCTGTGAAAGAACACAGTGCGCTGTGAAAGCCCCTTTTCACCCTTTTCAACTAACGTCTTGTTTCATTGAATTGCAAGTGTTTGCCGCCCTTGGTCGCAAAGTGCAATGATACTGCCAGACACTGACAACCCCACGGGAAAACCACCTTGCAGGTACCATCTTTCAGCGGGTTACAAGGGTTTGAAAATCTAGTCGGGGAACAATAAGGAAAGTGCAATTCACTCATATCTGTACAACACTGTGAAGAATCAATTTCTCAACAAGCATGTTGTTTCACTGAGAAGTGTTTGAAAACTTCTGTGAGGAACTCTAAGGAAAGCTCAGTGTACTCACATCCGTGAAACACTGTGGAGAAACAATGTTTCAACCAGCACCTTGTTTCTGCAAGTTAGAAGTGTGTGAAACCCTAAGCTGAGAAGTAGGAGAAAATTGCCCGTTAGGCCACTCTGTGAGTTAAAACTGTGGCGAGGATGTCTTTCAGCTACCATCTTGTTTCACTGGGTTAGTAGTAACTGAAAACGTATGCGAGGAACTAAAAGGAAAGTGCCACACCCTCAACGCTGTAAAACGACTTCGTGAAGACACCATCGTTCATATACCTTCCTGTTTCCATCTGTTGGAAGTATTGGAAAACGTCAATGTAGAAGTGTCAGGACAGTTACAAGTCATCAACTCTCTAAAACAACGTGGTGAAGAACCCATCTGTCAACTCACCCCGTGTTTCACTGGAAGCTTTTGAAAACCTAAGCCCAGAGGAATGAAACGAAAGGGCCATACACTCAACTCTGTGAAAGCATAGTATGGAGAAAACATTGTTTAAACAATGTCTCGTTTCTCAAAGTGAGAAGTGCTTGAAGACACTTGTGGACATATAAATAAAGTGCTGTGTGCTATAACTCTGACAAAGGGCCGTGAGAAGAAACCTTTTTTCCATGACTTTCTTGTTTCACTGCTTTAGAAGTATCTGAACCACTAGGCCTAGAGGTATGTACACGGAAGTGCCATATACGCAACTCTCTAAAACACCACGACTCTCTGAAACAGCCAACTTCCAACTAACATATGATTTCACTAAGTTATGAGTGCTTGAAAACTCATGTGGGGTTTATGCGGAAAGTGCCATACATTCAACTCTATGAAACGACACAGGGAAGAAACCGTCTTTCAACCAACATCTTGGTTCACTAAGGTAGAAGTTTGTGAAAACCCTTTATGCAGGGCCCAGTGGAAAGTGGCATAAACTGAACTCTGTGAAACAGCACTGCGGTAAAACCACCTTTCCACTAACATCTTCTCTCACATAGTTACAAGTGTTTGAAATTCTCTGTGGCGCTTCTGCACAAAGTGACACGCACTCAGTTTTGTGGAACACTGTGGTGAAACCATCTTTCAACTCACATCTCGTTTCACTAAGTTAGAAGTGCTGTGAACCCATGCGGGTCCTCCATGGAAAGTGCCATGTCCTCAACCCTGGGAAACAACACTGTGGGAAGCCATGTCTCAACTCACATCTGGTTTCGCTAAGATAGAAGTGTTTGAAAAACCCATGAGGGGTCTATGGGGAGAGACAGTACCATATGTTACACTCTGGGAAACAACACTTTGGGGAAACCGTCTTTCGACTGACACCTGGTTTCAGTAAGTTAGAAGCGTTTGAAAACATATGAGGAGCCTACATGGAAAGGCCATAGATTCAACTCTGGGAAACCACACAGTGTGGAAACCATCTTTCCACTAACCTCTGCTCTCACGCTGATATAAGTGTCTGAAAACTATGCAGTGTCTATGCGGAGAGTGCCATACACTCTACTCAATGCTACAACACGGTGGGAAAATGATATTTCAACTTACACCTGGTTTCACTCATTTAGAAGTATTTGAAAAGCATGTGGGACCTAAGGCGAAGGTGCGCCGTACACTCAAACTCTAAGAAACACTGTGGGGAAACGGTCTTTCACCTAACATCTTGTTTCATCAAGTTAGAAATGTTGGCTAACCTGAGCAGTGAACTGTGAGGAAAGTGGCATAAATTCGTCTCTGAGAAAAAGCGCCGTGGAGAAACCATCTTGCACCTAACATCCGCTTTCACTAAGTCAGAAGTGTCAGAAAACTGATGCGAGGAACTGTCAGAGAAGTCCTCCATACTCAACTCTAAAACGACACTGCGGCAAAACCACCTTTCAACTCCTATCTGCTTCCTCTGAGTTAGATGTGTTTGAAAACCCTTGCAGGACCTGTGCAGATAGTGCCATATTCGCAACACTTTGAGGAAACCTTCTTTCAGCTGACATCGGGTTTCACTAAGTTAGTAGGGCCTACATGGAAAGTGCCATATACTCAACTCTGTGAAACAACACAGTATGGGAACCGTCTTTCAACTAGCATCTGGTTTCACTAAGATACAATGTTTGAAAACTATGCGGGCCCTTTGCGGAAAGTGCCATACACTCAACTCAGTGATATAAACACAGAGTAAACCGTATTTCAACTCACCTCTGGTTTCACTAAGAAGTGTTCGAAAACCTATGTGGGGACTAGAGGGAATTGCCCCATACTCACCTTTGTGAAACAACAATGTGGGGAAACCATCTTTCCACTATCATCTCGTTTCAGTTAGTTAAAAGCGTTTGACAATATGTGCGCACACTATAAGGAAAGCGACAGAAACCGAACTCTGGGAATGAACACAGTGGAGGAAGTATGGTTCACATAAAATCTTGTTTCACTATGATAAAAGTGACTGAAGACCTATACGGGAACGATGAAGAAAATTTTTCATTAAGAAAAATATGGAGGAAACATTTTTCAACTGAACTTTGGTGTCACAAATGTATAATCGTTGGAAAACCTATGCAAGTAACTCTAATGAAAGTTCAATACATTAGACTCTGAAAAGCACTGTTTTGTTTTCCTTTTTGTAACAGATTTTGAAAACTTAGGTCTAGAAATAGAAAGAAAGTGTCCTATGGTCAACTCTGTGAACGCAGGCAGTGGAGAAACCCTCCTGCAGCTAAGACCTTGTTTCACTAAATCAGAAAAGTGTGTAGCAAACAATGCAGAGAACTACGTGGAAGTTATCAGGTATTGAACGTTGTAAAAACACACAATGGAGACACTGTCTTTCAAGTAATATCCGATATCTCTAAGGTACCAAGCTTTGAAAATCTATTCTATTAGTTCAAATAACATTTCCGACACACTGTGGTTTCACAAAGTTAAGTTTGTGGCTTTTTGTTACAGGTCCCCGCATAAGTTTTCAACCACTTCCTAGTGAAACCAGACGTTATGTGGGTGACGTGTTCTCCACAGTGTTGTTGCAGACTGAAGCTTATGGCATTTTTTCTTATGCTTTCCTCCAGATTTTAGACGTCTGCCTTACTGGTGCAAGATGTTAGTTTAAAGATGGTTTCACCACAATTTTATTTCACGGTATTGAGTATATACATTCCACTTTTCTTTATAGTTTCCCACATAGGCTTTCAAACCTTTCTAACTTAGTGAAACAGGATGTTAACTGGAGGATGGTTTCTCCACCGTGTTTTGTCCCAGAGTGAGTATTGGCCACTTAGGCTATTCTTACAGGCCTAGTGTTTCAAGCCTCTTTAACTTGAGTGCCACAAGAGGGTAGTTGAAAGATGGTTTCATGACAGGGCTGTGTCACAGAGTTTAGCATATGGTAATTTGCCTCTAGCTCCCGGTTAGGTTTTCATACACCTCTAACCTAGGGAAGAAATACGTTTGTTGAAAGAGGCATTCTTCCACATTGCTGCTTCACAGGGTTGAGTATATGGACATTTCCTCACCGTCCCTCCCATACGTTTGCAAACGCCTCCCACGTACTGATTCCAATGTGACTTGCATCGTGGTCTCTCCAACACTGTTGTTCCACAGAGTTGAATATATGGCACTTTCGTTGCCATCACCCACCTTAGGGTTCAATCTTCTGAGACAGGGTGTTACTTGAAAGACGACTTCTTCACAGGGTTGCTTTACACAGAGTTCAGAATAGGACACCATCCTTAGAGTTTCCTGGTCAGCTTTCCCACGTTTCCAATTTAATGAAACAAGATGTGAGTCAAAGGATGGTTTCTCCACAGCCTTGTTTCACCGAGTTGGGTGTATGGAACTTTCATTAGAGGTACCCGCCGAAGTTCTCCAACAATTCTAGCTTAGTGAAACAAGTTATTAGTTGAGAGATGTTTTCTCCACAGCGTTCTTTGACAGAGGTGAATAAACAGCACCTTCCTTATCGTTCCACGCATACGTCTTCAATCACTTCTAGCATGGGGAAACCGTATGTTAGTTGAAAGCTATTTTTTCCCCGCTGCATTGATTCACAGGTCACTTTCTTTATAGTCCCCGCATAGGTTGGCAAACACTTCCAACTTAGTGATCCAAGATGATGGTTGAAAGACAGCTTTTTTGCCTCAGTGTTTCTCACGGAGTTCAGTAGCTGCCACGGTCTCGTTATACTTGTAGGCCTTTGTTTCCCTACAGTTCTAACTTAGTGAAACAAGAAATCAGTTGAACGATGGCTTGTCCACTGTGTTATTTCACAGAGGTCAGTTTATGGCACTTTCCTTACCCTTCCTTCCCCCATAGGTGTTCAAACACCTCGAGCTTGGTGAAACAATTGATTGGTTCAAAAAGCATGTCTCCACAATGTTGTTTACCAGAGATGAGTATATAGCACCGACTTTGTTTCCCCGCATAGGTTTTCAAACACTTCTGAGTGATCGACGGTTTGTCCACGGTTTTGCTTCGGCGAATTGAGCATATGGCACTTTCTTGATAGTTCTGCATGAATGTTTCCCGACACTTCTAACTTCATGAAACAGACGTTACCTCAATGATGATTATGCATGCCATGGTGCGCTTAATCACAGAGTTGAGTATACGGCACTCTCCTTTGAGTTCCCTGCATAAGTTTTCAAGCCTCCCAGTTAAACCTAGGAGAAGGGCGGTTTTCAAAGACAGGGCTATATAGCATTCTCCTTATAATTAATTACCCGCTTAGTTTTTCAAACCCTTCTAACTTAGTGAAAGAACGTGTTAGCCTCTTCCAACGTGTTGTTTCACAGAGTTGAGCTATGGCAATTTCCTTCCTGTTCCCCGCAAACATTTTCCAAGACTCCTAACTACGTCATCCAAGCTGTTATTTGGAAGAGGGTTTCTCTTCCTTGTTTCACGGAGTTCCACAGGTTTTTCCACACGCTTCTGTTTTCACGAACCAGGATGTCAGTTGCAGGATGGTTTCTCCACAGTGTCATTTCACACAGTCGATGATACGGCACCTTGGTGAGGCATCTATGCCTAGCTTTCCCAACACTTCCAATGTTGTGAAACAAGAAGTCACAAGCTTGTTTCTGTGTGTTACTTCATGGAATTGAGCTCATGACACTTCCCCTACAGTCACTGGCGTAAGTTTGCAAACACTGCTCACTTAGTGTCCAAAGATATTCGTTGAAAGCAGATTTCTTCGCAGTGTTGTTTCAGAAAGGTGAGTATGTGCTATTTGCCTCGTCATTCCCCACAGAGCCTTTCAAACACTCCTGAGCGAAACACGATGTTACTCGAAAGATGGATTCTACACAGGGTTTTTTCCACAGCGATGAGTACAGTGCACTTTCCTCCTAGCTTCCCTGCAAAAATTTTCAGTCGCGTCTAACTTGGTCATGCAAGATGATCCTTGAAAGATGAGACCCTGATGAGACCATGTTGTGCTACACAGGGTTATTTCACAGACCTCCCCGTACGGCACTTTTGGTTTTCCAACAATTCTAACTTAGTGACGCCAAAAGTGAGTCGAAGGTAAGTTTTGCCACGTTGCTGCTTCACAGAGATCAGTATATGGCATCGTCCTGAGAGTTCCCTGCATAGGTTTTTCAAACATTTCTGACTGTTAAAGAGGTGTGTTGTAAAATGGTTTCTCCCCACACTTGTTTCACAGATATCAGTACACGACGTGTTTCTTACAATTCGTGCAAAAGGTTTCAAGCGCTCTCACCTCGGTGGAGCGAGATGATAATTGGCCGATGGTTTTCCCACATTGTTGTTTCACTGAAGTTCAGTATATGGCCCTGTCCTTATATTTCTAGGCCTAGTCATTCAAGCGCTTCTGAGGTAGTGAAACAAGATTTTGCTGAAAGATGGTTTCTCCTCCGTGTTGTTCGGCAGTAGATACCAATTTCCTTACAGTCCCCAGCAAAGGTTTTCTAACAGAGTGAAACAAGTAGTTAGCTGAGAGCTGGTTCCCGTGCTTTGTTTCTTCCCAAAGTTGAGTATATGTCACTTTCCTTATCGTTCCGTGAGTAGGTTTTCAAACAACTCTACCACAGTGACACAAGAAAATCCTACAAAGATCGTTTCTCCATAGTGTTGTTTTGAGAGATGATTATATAGGACTTGCTATATAGTACCCCACCCGTAGTTTCAAAGCAATTCTAACGTAACTAAATGTTCATTGGAAGTTTTTCTCTTCTCGGCGATTTCTCCCCACAGGGATGAGTATATGTCGCTGTTTTTGGTTTTGGTTTTTTTCTTTTTCTTTTTTCTTTTCTTTTTTTTTTTTTTTTTTATAGTTTTTCAGATAGGTTTTCGAGACAGACACATCCAACTTCACGAAACATGATGTGAGTTGAGAGATACGTTCTCCACTGCGTTGGTCCACAAATTTGAGCTTAGGGTACTTATTGTCCTTTCAGTTCCTTACATACGTTTTCAAACACTTCTCACTTAGGGAAACAAGGTGCTTCAAAGTGGTTTCTTCGCAGTATTGTTTCCCAGAGCTCAGCATATGGCGCTTTCATTATAATTCCACCCGTAGGTTTTCAAACACGCCTAACTTAGTGAAACAAGGCATTACTTGAAAGGTGGCTTCTCCACAGTGTTGTTCCACAGATTTGAGTCTACGGTACTTTCCTTATGGCTCCTAGCACAGGTTTTGTATCTTTTCTAGCTTTGTGTTACAAGATTTCAGGTCATAGGTGGTTTCCCCAAGGTTGGTTCTATAGAACTGAGTATATGTCAGCGTCCTGAGAGTTCCGTGCATAGGTGTTCAAACATTTGGTACTTTGTGAAAGAGGTTCTTTAGACTTGGCGCTCTATGGTGTCGTTTCACAGAGATGTGTGTATGGCACGTTCCTTACAGTTCCTGCATTGGCTTTTAGACATGTCTACCTAAGGGAAACGAGATGTTCCTGGAAAGGTTGGTCATTAGCCGTGATGTTTCACAGAGTTCAGTGTATTGAACTTTCGCTATAGTTCTAAACCTAGGTGGAGGTGAACTTGTAACTTAGGGAAACAAGGTTTTCTCCAATTATGGTTTCTCCAATGTGTTCGTTTCACAGGGCTGATGATCTAGAACTTCTGTGATACTTCTGTGCCTCGGGTTTCCAACTGTGCGAACCTAGGAATACAGGAAGTTTGTTAAAAGATGCTTTCTACACAGTGACGTTTCCCAGAGTTGAGTGTACGGCACTTTGCCTACAGTTAACGCCATAGGTTTTCCAACACTTCACTTACCTGTGAAAAAACACTGTCGGGAAAGCACCTTTCAGTGAAGGTCTTGTGTCACCGAGTTCGAATTCTTTGAAAACCTATGGGGGAACTATAAGTAAAGTGCCATATACTCACCTCTATGGAATGACGCTGTGGAGAAACTCTCTTTTGACCAATATCTGGCATCACTAAGTTAGTTAGGGTTGTTTGAAAACCCATGCAGGGCACTAGAAGGAAAGAACCATGTACTCGTCTTGTGAAGCAACACTTTTAAGGAAACCTCTTTCCACAAGCATCTTTCCCTAAGTTTGAGGTGTTTGAAAACCTTGCAGGGAAGGCTGCGGAAAGGGCCATTATGCTAAACTCTGGGAAAGGACCCTGTTGAGAAATGTACTTTCAACATCTCGTGTCACTAGCTTAGCAGCATTTGAAAGCCTAGGCGTAGAAGCTTAACGAAAGGTCTAGCCACTCGACTTCTGTGGAGAAACCATTTCACTCACTAAGAAGCGTCTGGAAACATTTGCAGGGAGCCATAAAAGTGCTATAGACCGAGCTCTTTGAAAAGACACTGAGGACAAACCATGTTTCCACCAACAACATCTTGTGTCACTAAGAGAGAAATGCCTAGAGCGAGAACGAGAAAGCCGTGTCCTGTACTCTGTGAAACAAACTGCAGCGAAAACATCTCTCAACCGCAACCTCTTGAATTGACTGTAGCTCAGTCAAAAGGTCTAGAAAACGTGTGCAGGAAAGTCTATTAGGGACGTCTTATATAATCACCTCTGTGAAGAAAATGCACTGTGAAGACCTCTTTCAAATCACATCTTGTTTCAGTAGGTAAGAAGTGTTTGAAAACCTTGGCCTGGTAGTAGAACTAAAGTGCCATTAAATCACCTCTGTGAAACACTGGAGAAAGCATCGTTCAACACGCCTCTTGTTTCGCTAATTTAGAAGATTTCGGAAACCTATGCTGGGAGGTAGAAGCAAAATGCTGGACACAGAATTCTGTGCAAGAACTCTGTAGAGAAACCACTTTTGAACGAACACCTTTGTGTCAACTAAGATAACGGTGTTTGCAAAGCTTTGCAGGAAACTGAAGGAAAGTGCGAAACCCTCCTCTCTGTGAAACAGTGCTGGGGAGAAACCACTGTTCAACTAACGTCTTGAGTCTCTAAAAGTGTTTGAAATCTTAGGCTGAAAGGTGTAACGAAATTCCCATTCCCTCAACTCTGTGAAAGAACACAGTGCGCTGTGAAAGCCCCTTTTCACCCTTTTCAACTAACGTCTTGTTTCATTGAATTGCAAGTGTTTGCCGCCCTTGGTCGCAAAGTGCAATGATACTGCCAGACACTGACAACCCCACGGGAAAACCACCTTGCAGGTACCATCTTTCAGCGGGTTACAAGGGTTTGAAAATCTAGTCGGGGAACAATAAGGAAAGTGCAATTCACTCATATCTGTACAACACTGTGAAGAATCAATTTCTCAACAAGCATGTTGTTTCACTGAGAAGTGTTTGAAAACTTCTGTGAGGAACTCTAAGGAAAGCTCAGTGTACTCACATCCGTGAAACACTGTGGAGAAACAATGTTTCAACCAGCACCTTGTTTCTGCAAGTTAGAAGTGTGTGAAACCCTAAGCTGAGAAGTAGGAGAAAATTGCCCGTTAGGCCACTCTGTGAGTTAAAACTGTGGCGAGGATGTCTTTCAGCTACCATCTTGTTTCACTGGGTTAGTAGTAACTGAAAACGTATGCGAGGAACTAAAAGGAAAGTGCCACACCCTCAACGCTGTAAAACGACTTCGTGAAGACACCATCGTTCATATACCTTCCTGTTTCCATCTGTTCGAAGTATTGGAAAACGTCGATGTAGAAGTGTCAGGACAGTTACAAGTCATCAACTCTCTAAAACAACGCGGTGAAGGGGCGCCTGGGTGGCGCAGTCGGTTAAGCGTCCGACTTCAGCCAGGTCACGATCTCGCGGTCCGTGAGTTCGAGCCCCGCCTCGGGCTCTGGGCTGATGGCTCAGAGCCTGGAGCCTGTTTCCGATTCTGTGTCTCCCTCTCTCTCTGCCCCTCCCCCGTTCATGCTCTGTCTCTCTCTGTCCCCAAAATAAATAAAAAACGTTGAAAAAAAAATTTAAAAAGGAAAAAAATAAAACAACGCGGTGAAGAACCCATCTGTCAACTCACCCCGTGTTTCACTGGAATCGTTGAAAACCTAAGCCCAGAGGAATAAAACGAAAGGGCCAGACACTCAACTCTGTGAAAGCATAGTATGGAGAAACCATCGTTTAAACAATTTCTCATTTCTAAAAGTGAGAAGTGCTTGAAGACACTTTTGGACATATAAATAAAGTGCTGTATGCTACAACTCTTACAACGGACCGTGAGAAGAAACCATTTTTCCATGACTTTCTTGTTTCACTACTTTAGAATTATCTGAACCACTATGCCTAGATGAATGTACTCGAAAGTGCCATATACTCAACTAAGTGAAGGAAAAATGTAGAAAAACCATGTATCAACTATCTCTCTGGTTCACTAAGTTATAACTGTTTTAAAACCTAGGCAGGGCCTAGAAAGTTGTTGCCCTAGTTTCATCTTTGTGAAATATACAAACACTGCAGAGAAAGCATCTTTAATCTACCATCTTCTGTCACTATGTTAGAAATGTTCAACAACCTTTTGGGGTAATTATGAAGAAAGTTTTGTATACTCTTCTCTGAAACAGCACTGTGGGGAAACCATCTTTGAAATACTATCATGTTTCAGTCAGTTAGGAGACTTCGAAAAACTAGGCCTAGAAGTATAATGAATTTGCCATGTAGTCATCTCTGTGAAACATCACTGTGAAGAAACCATCTTTCTACTAACTTCTTTTTCACTAATTACAAGTGTTTGAAAACCTATGCGGGAACTATAAAGAAAGTAGTATAAACTCAAGTCTTGAAACCACACAGTGGAGAAAACATTTTTCATAACCTCATGTTTCACTGTTTTGGAATTGTTTGAAACCCTATGCAGGATCTCTAAGGAAAGTGCCATACACTCATCTCTGCGAAAAAGAACTGTAGAGAAACAATCTTTCATCTAAAATCTATTTTCAGAAATTAGAAGTTCTGGAAACAGAATAGACAGCAAAAGTGCCATAGAATCAATTCTGACATAACACTGTGAAGAAACCATTTTTCAACTAACATCTTCTTTCACCAAGTTATATTTGTTTGAAAGCCTACACTTTAAGTATAATAAATGTTGCATATACTCTTCACTGTGAAATAACATCGTGTAGCAACCATCTTTCAACTATCAAACATCTTGTTTCACTTAACGGTGTTTGAAAACCTAAGTGTAGAATATTAATGAAAGTACCATATATACTCAACTCTGTGGGAAAAAAGTGTGGAGGAACCTCTTTCTACTAACATCTTCTTTCACTATGTTAGAAGTATTTGAAAACCTATGCAGGAACAATAATGAAAATGTCATATGCTCAACTATGTGAAAGAACACTATGGCCAAACCATCTTTCAACTTACATCTTTTTTCCCCAATTTAGCAATGTGTGAAAACCGAAGCCTAGAATTATAATGAAGTGCCCTATACTCAACTGTGAAATAACACCGTGGAGAAAATAACTTCAACTAACTTCTTGTTTCCCCGATTTAGTAGTATTTGAAAACATATGTGAGGATCTAAAAGTACCATGTACTGAATTCTGTGAAACAACCTTGTGGAGAAACAATCTTTCAACTGACTTCTAGTTTCCCTGTATTAGAAGTGTTTGAAAACCTAGGTGTAGACGTGTAACAGAAGTGTCAAATAACGGTGTGAAACAACACAGTGGAGACACTGTCCTTCAACTCACATCTTGGTTCACTGAGTTATATGTGTTTGAAAGCCTAAGCTAGAAGAAGAATAAAAGTGACATATACTCAACTCTGTGAAACCACACTGTAGAGAAACCATCTTTCAACAAAGGTCTTGCACTACATTAAAATCTGAACAAATATGTGGGGAACTAGAAGGAAATTGCCATATATTGAATTCTGTCAAACTGAGGAGAAACCACTTTTCAAAGTGTTTCTTGTTTCACTACTTCAGAAGTGTTTGAACAGCTAGGCTTTAGAAGTATAACAAAAGTGCCATACATATACAAAACTGTGAAACAACATTGTGGAGAAACCATCGTTCAGTTAACATCTTGTTTAACTAAGTCAGCAGTGTTTGAGAACCTTTGTGGGGACCTATAAGAAAGTGCTCTGTACTCATCTCTGTGAAACAACATTGTGAAAAACATTTCAACTAACATCTTGTTTCACTAAGTTAGGAGTATTTGAAAACCTAAGCCTAGAAGAATAACTAAAGTGTTATATACTCAGCCTTGTAAAAGCATACTGTGGAGAAGCCATCTTTCGACAAACATCTCATTTCACAAAGTTGGAGGTGTATGCAAAGCTATTCGGGGAACTAGAAAAGAAAGTGCCAGATACTCCATTCTGTGAAATAACACTGTGGAGAAACTTTCAACTAACACCTTGTTTCACTAAGTTCGCAGGGTTTGAAAACCTATGTGGGCAACTGTACAAAAGTTACCCATACTCAACTCTGTGAAACAGCACAGTAGAGAAGCCATCTTTCAACTAACACACCAAAGTAACATCTTGTTTCACATATGCCACACAATAACCAACATATCGCCAACACTCACTAAGATCTACACGCCAAACACACACCACACACATACCCACTTATACACCACAAGCCCCACACAGAAACCTCACACAGTGCCTGTGTAACACATAAACACATAAGACATATATGAACCAAATCACAACATACTTAAAGTTTCACACACAGTCACACTACATACATAGACCACCCATGTATTCTTTTCTTACTGCTTATAATTCACAGAAAGACACACACCACATGCATGCTACACCAATAATTTACATGTAATGTACAAGACACACATACATCACATACCCAAAATATACATCACAAAGACCACACACCATGTATACACCACACTACATATACAGCACATATATACCACACACAGTTCACATATAACATGAACTTAAATGCACACTCCACACATACATCAAAGACATACTGGTTACGGAGTTCCAGAAGATGGCGGCGTAGGAGGACGCTGGGCTCACCGCGCGTCCTGCTGATCACTTAGATTCCACCTACACCTGCCTAAAGAACCCAGAAAACCACCAGAGGATTAGCAGAATGGAGTCTCCGGAGCCAAGCGCAGACGAGAGGCCCACGGAAGAGGGTAGGAAGGGCGGCGAGGCGGTGCGCACTCCACGGACTGGCGGGAGGGAGCCGGGGCGGAGGGGCGGCTCACCGGCCAAGCAGAGCCCCCGAGTCGGGCTGGCAAAAGCGGAGGGGCCGGACGGACTGTGTTCCGACAGCAAGCGCGACTTAGCGTCTGGGAGGTCATAAGTTAACAGCTCTGCTCAGAAAGCGGGAAGGCTGGAGGACAAAGGGAGGGAGAGCTGCTGAGCCCCCGGACTGCAGAGCTCAGCTTGGCGGGGAACAAAGGCGCTCGCCAGCGCCATCTCCCCCGCCCATCCCCCAGCCAAAATCCCAAAGAGAACCAGTTCCTGCCAAGGAACTTGCTCGCTCCGCGCAAACACCCAACTCTGTGCTTCTGCGGAGCCAAACCTCCGGCAGCGGATCTGACTCCCTCCCGCTGCCACAGGGCCCCTCCTGAAGTGGATCACCTAAGGAGAAGCGAGCTAAGCCTGCCCCTCCCGCCCCCGTGCACCTTGCCTACCCACCCCAGCTAATACGCCAGCTCCCCAGCACCACAAGCCTGGCAGTGTGCAAGTAGACCAGACGGGCCACACCACCCCACAGTGAATCCCGCCCCTAGGAGAGGGGAAGAGAAGGCACACACCAGTCTGACTGTGGCCCCAACGGTGGGCTGGGGGCAGACATCAGGTCGGACTGCGGCCCCGCCCACCAACTCCAGTTATACACCACAGCACGGGGGAAGTGCCCTACATGTCCTCACCACTCCAGGGACTATCCAAAATGACCAAACGGAAGAATTCCCCTCAGAAGAATCTCCAGGAAATAACAACAGCTAATGAACTGATCAAAAAGGATTTAAATAATATAACAGAAAGTGAATTTAGAATAATAGTCATAAAATTAATCGCTGGGCTTGAAAACAGTATACAGGACAGCAGAGAATCTCTTGCTACAGAGATCAAGGGACTAAGGAACAGTCACGAGGAGCTGAAAAACGCTTTAAACGAAATGCAGGGCGCCTGGGTGGCGCAGTCGGTTAAGCGTCCGACTTCAGCCAGGTCACGATCTCGCGGTCCATGAGTTCGAGCCCCGCGTCAGGCTCTGGGCTGATGGCTCGGAGCCTGGAGCCTGTTTCCAATTCTGTGTCTCCCTCTCTCTCTGCCCCTCCCCCGTTCATGCTCTGTCTCTCTCTGTCCCAAAAATAAATAAAAAACGTTGAAAAAAAAATTAAAAAAAAAATAAACGAAATGCAAAACAAAATGGAAACCACGACGGCTCGGATTGAAGAGGCAGAGGAGAGAATAGGTGAACTAGAAGATAAAGTTATGGAGAAAGAGGAAGCTGAAAGAAAGAGATAAAAAAAATCCAGGAGTATGAGGGGAAAATTAGAGAACTAAGTGATACACTAAAAAGAAATAATATACGCATAATTGGTATCCCAGAGGAGGAAGAGAGAGGGAAAGGTGCTGAAGGGGTACTTGAAGAAATTATAGCTGAGAACTTCCCTGAACTGGGGAAGGAAAAAGGCATTGAAATCCAAGAGGCACAGAGAACTCCCTTCAGACGTAACTTGAATCGATCTTCTGCACGACATATCATAGTGAAACTGGCAAAATACAAGGAGAAAGAGAAAATTCTGAAAGCAGCAAGGGATAAACGTGCCCTCACATATAAAGGGAGACCTATAAGACTCGTGACTGATCTCTCCTTTGAAACTTGGCAGGCCAGAAAGGCTTGGCACGATATCTTCAGTGTGCTAAACAGAAAAAATATGCAGCCGAGAATCCTTTATCCAGCAAGTCTGTCATTTAGAATAGAAGGAGAGATAAAGGTCTTCCCAAACAAACAAAAACTGAAGGAATTTGTCACCACGAAACCAGCCCTACAAGAGATCCTAAGGGGGATCCTGTGAGACAAAGTACCAGAGACATCACTACAAGCATAAAACATACAGACATCAAAATGACTCTAAACCCGTATCTTTATATAATAACACTGAATGTAAATGGATTAAATGCGCCAACCAAAAAACATAGGGTATCAGAATGGATAAAAAAACAAGACCCATCTATTTGCTGTATACAAGAGACTCATTTGAGATCTGAGGACACCTTTAGATTGAGAGTGAGGGGATGGAGAACTATTTATCATGCTACTGGAAGCCAAAAGAAAGCTGGAGTAGCCATACTTATATCAGACAAACTAGACTTTAAATTAAAGGCTGTAACAAGAGATGAAGAAGGGCATTATATAATAATTACAGGGTCTATCCATCAGGAAGAGCTAACAATTATAAATGTCTATGCGCCAAATACCGGAGCCCCCAGATATATAAAACAATTACTCATAAACATAACCAACCTTATTGATAAGAATGTGGTCATTGCAGGGGACTTTAACACCCCACTTACAGAAATGGATAGATCATCTAGACACACGGTCAATAAAGAAACAAGGGCCCTGAATGATACATTGGATCAGATGGACTTGACAGATATATTTAGAACTCTGCATCCCAAAGCAACAGAATATACTTTCTTCTCGAGTGCACATGGAACATTCTCCAAGATAGATCATATACTGGGTCACAAAACAGCCCTTCATAAGTTTACAAGAATTGAAATTATACCATGCATACTTTCAGACCACAATGCTATGAAGCTTGAAATCAACCACAGGAAAAAGTCTGGAAAACCTCCAAAAGCATGGCCATGAAAGAACACCCTACTAACGAATGAGTGGGTCAACCAGGCAATTAGAGAAGAAATTAAAAAATATATGGAAACAAACGAAAATGAAAATACAACAGTCCAAACGCTTTGGGACGCAGCGAAGGCAGTCCTGAGAGGAAAATACATTGCAATCCAGGCCTATCTCAAGAAACAAGAAAAAACCCAAATACAAAATCTAACAGCACACCTAAAGGAAATAGAAGCAGAACAGCAAAGGCAGCCTAAACCCAGCAGAAGAAGAGAAATCATAAAGATCAGAGCAGAAATAAACAATATAGAATCTAAAAAAACTGTAGAGCAGATCAACGAAACCAAGAGTTGGTTTTTTGAAAAAATAAACAAAATTGACAAACCTCTAGCCAGGCTTCTCAAAAAGAAAAGGGAGATGACCCAAATAGATAAAATCATGAATGAAAATGGAATGATTACAACCAGTCCCTCAGAGATACAAACAATTATCAGGGAATACTATGAAAAATTATATGCCAACAAATTGGACAACCTGGAAGAAATGGACAAATTCCTAAACACCCACACTCTTCCAAAACTCAATCAGGAGGAAATAGCAAGCTTGAACAGACCCATAACCAGCGAAGAAATTGAATCGGTTATCAAAAATCTCCCAACAAATAAGAGTCCAGGACCAGATGGCTTCCCAGGGGAGTTCTACCAGACGTTTAAAGCAGAGATAATACCTATCCTTCTCAAGCTATTCCAAGAAATAGAAAGGGAAGGAAAACTTCCAGACTCATTCTATGAAGCCAGTATTACTTTGATTCCTAAACCAGACAGAGACCCAGTAAAAAAAGAGAACTACAGGCCAATATCCCTGATGAATATGGATGCAAAAATTCTCAATAAGATACTAGCAAATCGAATTCAACAGCATATAAAAAGAATTCACCATGATCAAGTGGGATTCATTCCTGGGATGCAGGGCTGGTTCAACATTCGCAAATCGATCAACGTGATACATCACATTAACAAAAAAAAAGAGAAGAACCATATGATCCTGTCAATCGATGCAGAAAAGGCCTTTGACAAAATCCAGCACCCTTTCTTAATAAAAACCCTTGAGAAAGTCGGGATAGAAGAAACATACTTAAAGATCATAAAAGCCATTTATGAAAAGCCCACAGCTAACATCATCCTCAATGGGGAAAAACTGAGAGCTTTTTCCCTGAGGTCAGGAACACGACAGGGATGCCCACTCTCACCGCTGTTGTTTAATATAGTGCTGGAAGTTCTAGCATCAGCAATCAGACAACAAAAGGAAATCAAAGGCATCCAAATTGGCAAAGATGAAGTCAAGCTTTCACTTTTTGCAGATGACATGATATTATACATGGAAAATCCGATAGACTCCACCAAAAGTCTGCTAGAACTGATACATGAATTCAGCAAAGTTGCAGGATACAAAATCAATGTACAGAAATCAGTTGCATTCTTATACACTAACAATGAAGCAACAGAAAGACAAATAAAGAAACTGATCCCATTCACAATTGCACCAAGAAGCATAAAATACCTAGGAATAAATCTAACCAAAGATGTAAAAGATCTGTATGCTGAAAACTATAGAAAGCTTATGCAGGTAATTGAAGAAGATATAAAGAAATGGAAAGACATTCCCTGCTCATGGATTGGAAGAATAAATATTGTCAAAATGTCAATACTACCCAAAGCTATCTACACATTCAATGCAATCCCAATCAAAATTGCACCAGCATTCTTCTTGAAACTAGAACAAGCAATCCTAAAATTCATATGGAACCACAAAAGGCCCCGAATAGCCAAAGTAATTTTGAAGAAGAAGACCAAAGCAGGAGGCATCACAATCCCAGACTTTAGCCTCTACTACAAAGCTGTCATCATCAAGACAGCATGGTATTGGCATAAAAACAGACACATAGACCAATGGAATCGAATAGAAACCCCAGAACTAGACCCACAAACGTATGGCCAACTCATTTTTGACAAAGCAGGAAAGAACATCCAATGGAAAAAAGACAGTCTCTTTAACAAATGGTGCTGGGAGAACTGGACAGCAACATGCAGAAGGTTGAAACTAGACCACTTTCTCACACCATTCACAAAAATAAACTCAAAATGGATAAAGGACCTGAATGTGAGACAGGAAACCATCAAAACCTTAGAGGAGAAAGCAGGAAAAGACCTCTCTGACCTCAGCCGTAGCAATCTCTTACTCGGCACATCCCCAAAGGCAAGGGAATTAAAAGCAAAAGTGAATTACTGGGACCTTATGAAGATAAAAAGCTTCTGCACAGCAAAGGAAACAACCAACAAAACTAAAAGGCAACCAACGGAATGGGAAAAGATATTTGCAAATGACACATCGGACAAAGGGCTAGTATCCAAAATCTATAAAGAGCTCATCAAACTCCACACCCGAAAAACAAATAACCCAGTGAAGAAATGGGCAGAAAACATGAATAGACACTTCTCTAAAGAAGACATCCGGATGGCCAACAGGCACATGAAAAGATGTTCAACGTCACTCCTCATCAGGGAAATACAAATCAAAACCACACTCAGATACCACCTCACGCCAGTCAGAGTGGCCAAAATGAAGAAATCAGGAGACTATAGATGCTGGAGAGGATGTGGAGAGACGGGAACCCTCTTGCACTGTTGGTGGGAATGCAAATTGGTGCAGCCGCTCTGGAAAGCAGTGTGGAGGTTCCTCAGAAAATTAAAAATAGACCTACCCTATGACCCAGCAATAGCACTGCTAGGAATTTATCCAAGGGATACAGGAGTACTGATGCATAGGGGCACTTGTACCCCAATGTTTATAGCAGCACTCTCAACAATAGCCAAATTATGGAAAGAGCCTAAATGTCCATCAACTGATGAATGGATAAAGAAATTGTGGTTTATATACACAATGGAATACTACGTGGCAATGAGAAAAAATGAAATACGGCCTTTTGTAGCAACGTGGATGGAACTGGAGAGTGTGATGCTAAGTGAAATAAGCCATACAGAGAAAGATACCATATGGTTTCACTCTTATGTGGATCCTGAGAAACGTAACAGAAACCCATGGGGGAGGGGAAGGGAAAAAAAAAAAAAAAGAGGTTAGAGTGGGAGAGAGCCAAAGCATAAGAGACTGTTAAAAACTGAGAACAAACTGAGGGTTGATGGGGGGTGGGAGGGAGGGCAGGGTGGGTGATGGGTATTGAGGAGGGCACCTTTTGGGATGAGCACTGGGTGTTGTATGGAAACCAATTTGACAGTAAATCTCATATATTAAAAAATAAATAAAAAAAAATAAATTAAAAAAAAAAAAAGACATACTGGTTACAAACCACATAAATTCACAGCCAAACACCAGGGAAGTAACAAACATAACCCCCACACATTCCACATATCCCACAATTCTGAACTACACACACACACACACACACACACACACACACACACAAAACACAGATACCATGAACGCCCTACACCAAAAAGATATCACACATAGAAACTCGACATGCACATCACAAACACACTATATGTATAAAACACACACCCCACATATTAACCACACTTATCACACACACACACACACACAAACTCACACGCACCTCGTATCATTTACCACCCAGAAGCCAAAACATGTGCACACATATTCCACAAACACAAATATGTCCCACATGACACACAAACCAAATACGCTACAAACAGCAAACAGATCACACACCACACACACACTACATACAGAATTCATATCAATCCATGTGTCCTATTTGTATGATACATAAACCGTACAAACACCACACATATAGCATGTACACACATATGCCACACATGCACCATAGATACACCATAATACCACATACTCAATGTATATATTTTGCCACACACATACACGTTGCCCACATATGCCACCCTTAGTACACATATATACACTTTTACCTCACACAGGCACAACACACACATCACACATATACCACACACACAAAGCACACACCCCCAAAACAACAGATAGAGCATACCCATTACATACAGCACACATAGCATTCACACATTACATATACATAACACCTACAACACACTTGATACACATATGCCACACACACACACACACACATCATATACCACATATTCCACGTGCACACATCAATGTAAGAAACACCTTATGTCAAAATATACTGCAAGCACAATCACAATACACATACACCACACAGACACACAACACAGATGCCACACATACTTCATACACACTGCACATACATCACAATTCATACCACATGCACCCACACATCACAGACCTAACACACATATACTAAATATAAACAGGCCATTCAAATTCACTGCCTATATACCACACTTATACCACACAAACACACACCAAATACATACCTAGCATGTCACAGGACACTTCACAACCGACATATACACCACTTCCACTCCATCCCACTACCCATATGCTGCATACCACCACAAACATATATTACTCACATCACAAAGAAAGCACACAAACACCACAATGAGATCATACATGTACCACACACAGCACATAAACTACACATGCAACACATATCCACAACTTACACACCACTCTTAATCTTCACATCAAAGACACATACATGGCTTGTCTCATCACAAGTACAGGCAAAGCAAACACACAAAATGTGTAAATTGCACACACAACACATATGCTCCATATATATCACAGTCACACCACACATGCACTGCCCAAACCATACATAAGACACACACAGAAACACACATACACCACATCCGCACCACACATCTATGTGACATGCATCACATATATACCACACACACACCACAAATCCATGCTACTCTAACCTCAAAATTCAAACATATATCACATAAATATCATACATATATTACAGTCACTCATGCACACCATACATGAAATCTATACACACATACGCCAGAGACACATCGATGTATACCACACACATATTCCTCTATATACATAGATACTCACCAATCATAACACATTCACATTGGTAATATACCACACATAGCACATATACAACACACATACCACTTATGTGCCAAACACTCACAATATATATAACACATAAACACCACGTATACACACAAAATGCACACCAGACATTTATGGTAAACAGTTCACACCAGCAAATGTGCATAAACAACATCAACATATTTTGCCACACACATTACTTAGGACACACACAACACACACAACACACGTGTACCACAGTCATTAACAAAACACAAACACCCCACACACAACATGCGTGCCACACAAACACCACAGGAAAACACACTTCATATGGAGAACAAACACACCAGAGACATAACATGATCACAACTCTTACACCACTTCCACTCCATCCCACCATCCATAGTCTGCATGCCACCACATATCATTATACACCTCATAAAGAAAACACACAAACACCACACAGAGATTGCACATGTACTGCACAGTGCACATAAAGTGCATATACACCACATAGTCCCAACATCCACACCACACTTATACTGCACATAAAAGGACACACACACATCATGTCATGTCACTTATACAAGAAACACAAAATACATGCAAAAGAAACACACAAAACATAAATCACACATATACAATCTACACCACACCACACATGCACCACAAATGTACACATTCATACCACACACACCAAGGACACTCCATATATACCACACATACAACCCCCATGTGCACTGCCCAAGCCATACATAGGTCACACAGAAAACACACACACCACACCCACACCAGACATGTACCTCAAATATATACCACACACACCAGACATACGTGCCATACACACCTCACAAACCAAACATACATCACATGTACATCACACATGTATTACACACACATATTACACATGCTCATTCATATGCACCACACATACAACACACACGCAGGTACACCATACATATACCAGAAACATGCTAATGTATACCAGACACATACCCCCATATATGCAAGTCACTCTCCAATCATAACACACACACAGCACATGTACACATGTAACTTTTATGCCAAACATTCCCACGATATATGTACAATATATATACATAAACACCTCATATACACACCAACTGCACACCAGACCTATATTATACCCACCTCACACCAGCAAATGTGCAAAAACAACATCAACCCATTTAGCTACACACAATACAAAGAACACACACAAACACACACACTGCACGTATACCACACCCAGAAACAATACATAAAAACTGCACATACAACACGTGCCACATAATACCACAGAAACACACATTTCACATGGAGAACAAACACACTAGAAACATAACATAATCACAACTCTTACACCACTTGCATTCCATCCCACCACCCATATGCTACATATCACCACAAATATATATTAACACACAAACACCACACAGAGATCACACATGTACCACACAGTGCACATAAAGTACACACACACCACATATTCACAACACCTACGCCATGCTTATACTACATATACAAAGACACATACACATATCATGTCACTTATACTAAAAACACTAAGTACATGAAAAAGGAACACAAAGACACATAATTTACACACACAATACATGCACCATACATGCTCCAAAAATATACACATGCACAGTACTTACACCAAGGACACTCCATATATACCACACACACACAACCCACATGCACTTCCTGAATCACACATATGTCACACACACACATACACCACACCCACACCAGACATCTACCTCAAAAACTTCAAATATAAACCACAACCGCACCAGACATACATGCCACAAACCTCATAAATCAAATATACATCACATATACACCACACATAAATTGCACACACTCTCTCATATGCAACACATATACAGCACACACACAGGAATACCATACATAAACCAGAAACACACCAATTTATACCACACACATACTCCTCTGCATGCCACACACTCGCTAGTCATAACAGAAACACACCAGAAATTTAACACACATAGCACATACACGACACATATACCACTTATATGCCACACACTCATGAGATATAAAACACACATACACAGCAAATGCACACTACACATATATCATACACCCTTCACACTGGAAAATATCCATAGCAAACATCAACACCGCAATTAGCCACACATAATACATATCACACACACACACCACGTATACCACACCCATAAACAACACACAAACACCACATACACAAAACACGTGCCACACAAATACCACAGAAATACACACTTCACGTGGAGAATAAACATGCCAGGGACATATCATTATCACAACTCCTACACCACTTCCAGTCCATCCCAGCACCCATATGCTGCATATCACCACAAACATATTGCACAGCTCACAAAGAAATACACAAACACCATGCAGAGATTGCACACGTACTGCACAGTGCACATAAAGTACACATACACCACATATTCACAACACCCACACCACGTTTATAGTACACATACAAAAAATATACCCAGCATGTCATATCACTTATACTAAAAACACCACGTACATGCAAAAGAAACACACAGAACACATAAATTACACACATAAAATATAAACACCACACCACACATGCACCACATATATACACATTCACACCATACATACCAAGGATGCTCCATATACACACACAAAACCCACGTTCGTTGCCCGAACCATACACATGTTAAGCACATACACACATACACCACACCCACACCAAACATCTACCTCTCATACTTCATTTCTATACCACAAACGCACACCATGCATACATGCCACACACACCTCACACATCTAAAAATACATCACATATACACCACACATGTATTACACACACCTATGACACACCGCAGAAACACCATTCACATAACACAGATACCACACACACATAATCAAAACACCTACCACAACCATTAACATAAAACACACATGCCACACACATAACACACATATAACACACACAATGCATATTGCACACACTCATCACACACCAAACATCACACATACAACACAAATGGACATATGGCACAAATTCACCATCAATATACCCACCACACCCACATGTGCTGCCGCCATGCCAAATATCCACCACACACAACATATCCACCACAATTTCACACCACACACCACATGCCTCATATGTACCACATATAGAAGACATATATTTCACTGACATACCTTGCACACACAATTCCATAGCACATATATCACACAGATACTATAATGTCATTCCACCTTAAACATGTACCACAAACACATGTACCACACATATGCCAATCATTACCAGATATATCACACACACACATACACAGCACAGACCACACTTAAACTACATATTCTCCCCATAAGTACTACTCTCACAACAATGTATCCCCAACACACAGAGAGTTCACATATATCACACAGTGATCAATACATAACCCTACGATCTACATGCACACTGTCCTCACACCACAGATATACCACACACCCACAACTTACACAGAAAGCAAAAGCCCTACACATACACTAAAGATATACCGCATGTATTCAACACACACACACACAAACACAATACACAAACACCACTCACAGGAACACATACCTCATACACACAACACAACTTTCCCACAAATACACAATCCATGTACCTCATACACTCAGCACACACACACACCACACACACACATACCAGACTCTACTTATTTTCCATACATATACTACACACAGAAAATCCATGCAACATTCACACAAAACACACACGACTCACATGCCACGCATACACAATACTTATACACACACACCATATATACTCCACAAAACCACCAAATAGACACCATGCACACAACATGTACATCAGAATTCCACCACACACACTGCATGGACCTCACATGCACCACTGATATAACACTCCTATTTCACTGATACCACACACAAATCACCCAACATATACACTACAACACTTATTTACCACAGCGTCACAGCATAAACATCACACATATATCACACACACACACACCACACCTACACCAATCACACAGCATGCATATGGCACACACACCACACCTACATCAATACACACAGCATGCATATGCCACAATATTACACATACAGCATTACCACACATAAAGCATGCATGTACAAGCACACCATACACAGAACACATATGCCACAACACAACATATATATACACACACACCAACAGTATACACATCACCAATAACCTCCCATATGGCACACATTCACAAACTACAAATACACCACATTCACACCACAGATACACCTCCCACACAATTATCACACTTACCAGACACACACACCCATACCAAAAACATCTTACAGATGTAATACACATATTCCACATGTGTGCCACCCACATACAACACATACAAGTCACATACACCATACAGAAACACACTTTACACACAAGCCAAACACACACAACACATACATTACACATACACCACATGCACAGCGTATGCACACCAACACTCATCACATTACACACACCACAGACACAACACACATAGAAACATGTACACATACAACACAAACAGCAATCACACATACACCACACTTGTGACACAAAAACCAAATACATCATAAATAATTCACATGCACCACACAGCATACACACCACAATAAACCATACACTATATACACATATGTCACACAAACACCACAAACATTGTACACACATCTTGCATACACCACCAGATGACATGCATACATTACTTACACAAAATACTCCCAAAGCACACAGAAATATATACCTACATGATTACCACACACGTGCCACACACCCACCACACACAACACACAGATCACCACATACACATCACTCAAACTCCTCAAACAAGCATTGTATATACCACACAAAACACACACACAACACCACCAACACAAGTACCACTCACACACCACGTGCACCTCACACATGACACATATAAACCAAAATCACCCAACATGAAACTCACACACAACACACCTATACCACACTTATGAAACATGCACCACAACACACCATACAATAACAAACACACACCACACAAATAACATGGGTATAACAGAGATTTATACCACATGTATACAATGGATAAACCACATACAGCACATATATACCCCACAGTCGCAACAAATATACCCCATGCACACCTAACATATTCACCACAATCTCACCACACTCACAAATGCGTGCTGCAATGCACTGCACATTAATCACACCTGATCCACACATACACAAGACCTATATCTCACATGCAAATATCAGACACACACCACATAACTATCACATATATGCCATACACACCACTGTCAGACATCAAAAGATCTACATACAATATAAATTCCACAGTTACACCAAAAACATACCACACATAGAATCTCAACACGCATCACACACTATGCATATACAACACATGCACCACATGTTAACCATACCTATGACGCACACACACTCACATACACATCACTTCTACACATACTACATATAAGCCACAATGCATGGTCACATATACCACAAACACAAACCATACATATATCACACACAACACACAAACAAAACACACTAGAAACAGGAAACATTGACCCCACACCATACATATACCACATACAGAATTCATAGAAACCATACATCATATTTGTGCCACACACAAAAATCACCATAGCACCCATATAACACAGATATATGCAACCTATGCATTAGAGTTACACAACAAACACACCACATTTATACCAAAGCACATGCTAAATATATATACACACACAACATATACAACATAATTTCACCACACACACAACTCCCACACACATTGCACCTATTTATCAATCCTAGTCCATAACAATACAACACATATACCTCACACAGACATACCACACACATGCCACTCACACAAACCACACAAACCAAAAAGAACAGATACAGCACACACATTACACACATACACCATACATACTCCACACAATACACACCACACATATCACTCACACATTACATATACACAACACATATACCACACTTGATGCACATGTGCCACACTCACATATCACACACACACACACACACATATACCATATACATGCACACCACACATAAGAAACACAATATGCCCACATATACTGCAAGCACAATCTTATTCATGACACATACATCACACACACCACACAGATACACAACACAGATGCCACACCTACATACTCCACACATACTTCATACACACTGCATATATACCCTAACTCATACCACACATACACTCCCACACAGACATAACACACATATACTACACACAAAGAGACAATCCAAATTCATTGCACCCATACCACACTTATGCCACACTTATAAAACACAAAAACACACCAAATACCATGCACACCACAAGATACTTCACAACCCACACATACACCATCTCCACTCCTTCCCATCACCCATATGCTGCATATCACCACAAATATATATTACACACATCACCAAGAAACACATAAACACCACACAGAGATTGCACATGTACCACACACTGCACATACACCACACATATGCCACATATCCACAATACCTACACCACTCTTAATCTACACATTAAAGACACATAGACAGCATATCACATCAATTATATGAAACACACACAGTACATGCAACACAAACAAAAAACACATAAATTCCACACACACAAATTATATACACTCCATTTATATCACACAGACACACCACGTATGCACTGCCCACACCATACATATGACACATAGAAACACATACACCACACCCACACCAGACATCTAACTCACATACATCACATATATACCACACACACACAAATACACACACACACCACAGATACATGCCACACAAACCTCACAAATCAAACATACATCACATATATACTGCACATATATTACACACTCTTCAACTCATACATACCTTATATAGAGCACACATGCAGGCATACCATACCTATACCAGAAACACATCAATGTATACCACACAATACTCCCATATATACAAGACATTCACCTATCATAACACATACACACTGGTAATATGCCACACATAACACATATGCAACACACATACCACTTATATGCCAAACGTTCACAAGATATATAACACACAAAAGCCACATATACACATCAAATGCACATGAGATGTATATTATACACACTTCACCCCAGCAAATGTGCATAACCAATATCAACACAGTTAGCCACACAGAATACATATGACACAGACAAATGCACACACCACATGTATACCACACATATAAACAAAACACAAACACCACACACACAACATGTGTGCCACACAAATAACACAGAAGCACACACTTCACATGGAGAACCAACACACAAGAGATGTACCATAATCACAACTCTTACTTCATACACAGAGCATACATGAACACACACAACTACCTATAAACCACTGACACACCACACACACTCCACACATGCCACACAAATACCATAGCCACACACACACCACATATATGCAACACGTATCATACATACAAAACACACAAAAACACATATCACAACCATTCCAGATACCACACACAGCACACACATACCAAATATACCCACACAGCACTCATACACCAAACAAGATATATCGCACAGACACACCACACATACATCAAACAATAACCACACATACAGAACACTCACTCTGCATGTACAACACACACAATAACCTTACCACACATGTACCACACACCACACATGTCAAACATACACTGAACTGACTAACTACACTGTGTTTAAGATGTCTTTCATTTGGTTTTTAACGTGCATCTAGTTGGGTATTTCCTTTAAAAATCTCTTCATTATCCAAAGAGAATGGCGATGCACTTAACTGTAACAGACACCATTGTGGCTAAGGCATCTTTGAATTCTCTTCTTAGATTCATCCAATAAGAAGTATGCTTAAATACTTCTAAATAATCACCAGGGAATATACAGGTGCTTAACTGCCTGCAACAGCCATGCACTCAGTAAATTCTATAAACATTTTGAAAATACATGAAGTAACAAGTGTTCTTAAATTTCTTTGTGTAAACTCTTATACTTAAAGGTGTAAAACTACCCAGCTGCAAGACTGGTTAATGACTTTCAGTACACACAAATTCTTTGAAACACTCCATGTGAGGAATGGGAAATGACCCAGTGCTTAACTGCTTAAAAGTACAGTGCTCTTCAAAGGGCTCTTTCATGTAGGATTTCATGGACATGTAAAAAGACCATTCGTTTAAATATTCCGTATTTGTGAGAGGGTAATGGCCATGGGCTTATCTTCCTAAAAGTAAAGGCTGTGTTTCAAGCGGCTTGCATAGACCTTTTACACAGAAAAGAAGTGCTTATAGTAAAGCACTAGAGGCGACTTAACTCCCTGAATCTGCAGTGTGCTTAAATTCAGTTAGCACTTTAGGTCAATGTGGGAAGAAGTGCTCCTGTGTATACAAACTAAGGAAGGGACTACTGCTTGATTATCTAAAACTACTCATTGCTGAAGGTGTCTTACATGTAGCTTTTCACATACAGCTCATTGGAACCTTTGTTGAAATGGTGTATATTACCAATAGGAATGGCCATGTGCTTCACTGCATAAAACCACACTGTGCTTAAAGTGGTTTTCATTGTCCTGTTTAAAGTTTTTTTTTTCACTTTTTAAATTATTCTTTAATTCCATTTAGTTAAACTAGAGTGTTACAATAATTTCAAGTGCACAATAGAGGGATTCAACAATTCCATATACACTACCCAGTGCTCATCATGACAAGTACAAGTGCACTACTTTATCCCCAACAACTATTTAAACCATCTCTCCATCCTTTCCCCTCTGGTAACCATTCATTTCTTCTCTATAATTTAGAGTCAATTGCTTGACTTCTCTCTCTCTTTCTATCCCCTTTGTGTGTTATGTAAATCTGTTTCACTTAGATCTCTGGCTGTACACTTGTCTTGTTCTTTAATTTTGGATAAATTTCTGTCTTTTCACTTCCTCTAAGTCTCCATGCCTGTTTCTGTGTAAAAATTTTTTGTTAGCAACACAGAAAGGCCATGTTCTTAACTGCCAGAAACAACACTATACCTGAAGCATCTTTGAGTTAGCCTCTTAGATTTTTCCAGTAATCAGTGTGCTTAAATAATTCTGTATAAGAAGTGGGAAATTTTTATGTGCTTAACTACCTGAAAAAACTGTGTTCAAGGAGGATTTTATTAACTTTTAAGTTCATGTAGTAGCAAGTCTTCCTAAAGTCTTTGACACAAATAGAATGGAAGGGCTTAATGCTTAACTGCCTAAAACTACACTGTGTGTAAATGGTCTTGAGGGACCATTTAGACATTGGAGCAAGAAGTATTCCTTAGCCCTTTTGTGTAAGCTCTAGAGAATGGCCTGGGCACAAGAGCCTGAAACGCCACTGTGCTTAAAGCAAATATCAATTAGTGTTTCAGATAAATGTAGTAAGAAGTGCTCTTCTCTCTGTCAGCTCTAGGGAGGGGCCTTGGGCTTAAGTGTTTGAAACTACTTTTTGCTTATAGTATCACTCATGTAACCATCACATACATTTCATAGGATCTTTTGTTGAAACACTCTCTTACCAGTAAAAAAGACCATGTTCTTAACTGCCTAACACTACCTGGTGCTTCAGGTGTTTTTCATGTAATCTTTAACATAAATTCATAGGAGCTTTCGTTGAAACACTATTAGCAAGGGGAATGGTCATGTGCTTTTCTGACTAACTGTGCTGTGCTTCAAGTTGAGTTCAAAAAGGTTTTTGGATACATGCAGTCATAACCCTTCTGACTCTGGTGTACAAACACTGGAAATGGCCTTGCTCTTAAGTATCTAAAACTACACTGTGGTTAATGCATCTTTTGTGTCACGTACCATGGATATCTAGTATAAAATTTGTTTAAACCCTATTTAGCTTAGGAAATGCTCTTGTGTTTAATTGAAGACAAAAGACTAAAGTGTTTTTGAGTTAGCTTCTTGGATTTACCCAGTAGGCAGTGTGGTTAAATCTGGGTAAGCACTAGGGAATGCCCATGTGTTTGTTTTACTACCTGAAATACTTGTGTACTCAATGATGTTTCCAAATGCCTCCTAAATACAACTGTTCTGAAAGTTCTTTATATTATCAATAAGGAAGGGCATTCTGTGTAAGTGCTTAGAACTACACTGTGCCTTGAAACATTCTTTATTAGCCTTCACATTTATATGAAATTTTGTTGAAACACTATTAGCAATAAGCAATGGTCATGTACTTTAGTGCTTAAAACTATACTGTTTTTCATGACACCTGCATGGACTTCTTACCATTTAATAAAAAGTGTTCCTTACGTGTACTCCATAAACGTTAGAGAGATTCCTTGTCTTTTTTAAAATTTTATTTATTTTGAGGGAGGGAGGGAGGGAGAGAGAGAGGAGAGAGAGAGAGAGACAGAGAAAGAATGCAGGAAAGGCAGGGGCAGAAAAAAGATAGAATTCCAAGCAAGTTCCACATCATCAGCACAGAACCTGATGCCATTAGCAGAGAACGTGATATGGGGATACAGTGCACAAATTTTGAGATCATGACCTGAGCCATGATCAAAGGTCAGACACATAACTGACTGAGCCACCCAGGAACCCAAGAAATGCCTTAACTGCCTCTAACTACACTGTGCTGAAAGCAGCTGTTAATGACCATTTTAGATGAATGTAGTAAAAAGTATTCTTAACCCTTCTGTATAAACCCTAGGAAAGGGCTTTGTCCTTAACTGCCTGAAACTACACTGACATTATGTGTCTTTCATGCAATGCCTGAGACAGCCAGCTTGCTAGGAGGGTACCTTCTCATTCTCCAATTCTCATCTGTCATGAAGAACACTGGTCTTCCATGTATCAATTTTCACCACTTTTCTTAATTTTCAAATGAGGTTATCCTTAGGCTCCATTGAGAGTCAGACTCTATGAGGAATATCCTCTGCTTGGAATTGGGGCGTCTGATGAAGTCTTTGTAACTGTAAGATAGGTGTTTCACAGTAATCCCTTTTAATTTTGTTTCAGAACAATGTGGATATCCAGAGGCCTAGGCCATATGAAGATGCCCAGCAGAGAATGTTTGTGTGTAGGATGAGCCAGAGGTTTTGGAAGGGAGCTGGTCTTTTTTCTGGGGTGATTTGAAATAGTTAGTTCTTTCCAGATTCATTCCATTCCCACTGGAAATGTAGAACATTGGCCCTCATTGGGGACATTCTCTTCCCATCACTGTTTTTTCTAACCAGGTCTTTGTTCACACTTAGGAGCAGGGAGCTCTCACACTCAGCCAGCACCCAGGAAGAACCAGGGTGCTCCCTCTTTGGTCTTGTGTTCAGGGAGAGGTACAAGAGCCAAATATCCAAAAGGAAGATGGCCTGTTAGTCCTTGAACAATTGGTGCTTGGCCAGTTGTGCCTCATTCTCCTGGATGCTTGAGATGCCCTCATTTTCACTAGCAAACAGTTCACACATGGGCAGTATGCTCAGGAGCTGGTGAGTGTAAGAAGATCCCTTTCCAGGAAGACAATACAACGTTATGCTTCCAGATTCCTGAACAACAGCCAGGGGCATCTGACAACTACAGATCAACCACTGCTGTTTGTATCCACTGTTGGGAAAAGTGAGAAAGAGACAAAACCTGGGGTTTCAGGCTCCTATTGCAGAAAGAATGCAGGCCTCTTGCTGACAGGGCTCCCAGATGTATTTTTTAGATGGCTCCCTTTGCTTATTCTTTGCTTCCAACTTGGGAGTCTGGTGGTATCGTGACTGTGATATAGGTTTTGCATTGGGCCCTTCTCAATCTGGTTTCAGAACTATGTGGACATACAGCAGCCTAGGGCATTGGAAGGTGCCCAATGGAGAATGTTTGTATGTAGGCTAAGTCAGAGGTTTGGGGAAGAAGCCAGAATCTGGCATGAGGTAAGAAGAAGTATAGATATGGGACGCCTGGGTGGCGCAGTCGGTTAAGCGTCCGACTTCAGCCAGGTCACGATCTCGCGGTCCGTGAGTTCAAGCCCCGCGTCAGGCTCTGGGCTGATGGCTCGGAGTCTGGAGCCTGTTTCTGATTCTGTGTCTCCCTCTCTCTCTGCCCCTCCCCCGTTCATGCTCTGTCTCTCTCTGTCCCAAAAATAAATAAAAAACATTGAAAAAAAATTAAAAAAAAAGAAGTATAGATAGATATCTCCTTTCTAGATTTAGCCCATGCCAAATAGAAATGCAAAACCTTAGCCCTCCATGTACTCCCTCCATGACTGTTGTTGTTCTCCCATGTCACCATTCCCATTCCAAGATCATGGGCTGTCATTTCCACAGCCAGGATCCAGCAATCAGATGTGACTTACCAGTCAGTTCCTGAGCCAATTGGGAGCTCTCAGGGTCTGATATTCTAAAGGAAAACCCGTCCTCCTGGTACCTAGCCAGCTAGCATAATCTTCATGAAGGAAAACCAGTTTGCTTCCTCCCATAGCTGATGGTGAAGCCTTCACCCTAAAGATCAGAAGGTTTGTGTATGCACAGTATGCTCTAGGAGCTGTTCTACACACTACCAGTCTCTTGAGTGAAGTCCACACCAAAGCTGCATACCAAGCACGTGAAGCACATACCTGCTACTGCTACATCTCTGCTTCCCCATCTGCTAATGGGATGACAGGAAAGACATCAAAGCCAGGTCTTTCCCTATCTATTTGAAGGAATAATGGAGGCTTCATAATGGCAGTGCTTCAGGTGTAGCATGGAAAGATGTCCTTTTACCAAAGCCCAAAGGTGTTTCTAATTCCTGAGACAGGCTATTCACTTCACAGGTCTCCTATTCCCATCTCTAATGAAGAAATCTAGCCCCCTGACCATCATTTTGAACCCCTTTGCTCTATTTTCAAAAGAGTTTCTCCCTTGGGTTCCTTCCTAGTGAGTCTCTTAGAGTAATATCCTCTGCTTTCAAGGGGAGAGTCTGGTGAAGTCCTTGTGACTGGAATAGGTTTCATAACAGGACCACCCCTTAATTTGGTTTCAGAAGTGTATGGTCATCCAGAGACCTGGGTCGTTGGAAGATGCCCAGTGGAGAATAATTGTATGTATGCTGGGCCAGAGGTTTCTGGAGAAAGCTGGCCTACATTATGCACTGAGATGAAGTGAAGAGAGATATCGCATTTCCAGATTGAAGCTATTCCCATTGCAAATGTCGAGCTTTGGTCCTCCTCCTGGCCATTTTCTTCCCATGGCTGATTCTAAATTAAGTTTTGTTCCCACATAGGAGCCATAGAACCTTTGCTCACTCAGCTGGCACCCTCGGGTAGGCCACAGACTCCCACTCTGGTCCAGTGCTCAGTGAGAGCTATCAGTATCTGCTATATAAAAGGAACTTTAGTCCCTGAGTGTGGTGCTTGGCCTGCTCTGGCATAGAAGGTGAAGGAAATCCAGCTTGCTTCACTTTCCTGGTTGATTGAGTTGCCTTCATTTTGAGAGAGAGACAGTTTGCAAATGGGCAGTATGAACCAGGAGAGAATCGGCACAGGAAGAGCCCTTTCCAGGAATAGGGAATGAAGTCCTTGTCCCAGACTCTTGAGTAAGAGCCAGCAGAACCCAAAGTTAGAGCTCAAACAGTGCTGCCTCAGACAATTGATGGAAATATTGGTAGGTACAGACAAATCCAGAAATTTATGGCTTCTGAAGAAAGAATGCAGGCTATTTGCTGACAAGACTCCCAGGTGTAGCCCTGGAGAAGGCTTCTTTTGCCAAAGCTCACAGGAACATTTTATTCTGGATACAACCCAGTTGATGGAGTTTTTGCTGGGTACTTCATTCTCAACACTCTCCATAAATCAACTCAAACAATGAACACTGCACTCCGTCCATTTGCACACTTTTGCTCTTTTTTTTTTTTGAAAAAAATTCTGTCTGGAATCTGTTCAGAGCCAATATCTAGAGTAATATGCCTTTATTCAAGGTGGGAGTCATGTGGTGTCCTTGGAATGGTGATATAGGTTTTATATTGGGTCCTTCTCAATTTGGTTTCAGAACTGTGTGGTCATCCAAAATCCTAGGGTATTTGAAGGTGCCCAGGTGGAATTCTTGTGGGTAGGCAAAACCAGAGGTTATGGGAGGATCCCACCTCCCATGTGGGACAAGAGAAAGGGAAGGTAGATATGCCTTCCTAGATTCGAACCATGCCCATTTGAAACACAGAACTTTGACTCATCTCGTACTCATTCCTATCCCATGACTGCTTTCCTAACTTGGTATCAGTTCATACTCCAAGACCATGGGGCTGTCACATATACAACTTGTGTCCAAGGACTGGTGATGACTTTCCAATATGTTCCTGAATCAAGCAGGATTCTCAGAGTCTGATATCTTAGAGGACAGCTGACCCTCCTGGCCCTAACTGATGGAGATACCCTCATTCAGAAAAAAGGACAGTCTATGCACCTGCAGTATGCTCCAGGACCTGAACAGCGTACAAGTCACCTTTTGAAGAAATAGTGCACCAAGTCCTCATTCCCACCACTTGGTCATCAGATGGAAGCACACACTTCCATACTCGAGAATCACTCCTTCCCTTATCTACAGATCTGATGGGCAGAAGCACACCAACATCCAAATGTTTCCTTCTCTTTCTTAAGGTAGAATGTGGACCTCTTGCTCACAGGGCTCTAAGACACAGCCTGTAGAGGACTCCCTTAGCCAAAGCTCATAAAAAGTTCTTATTCCTGAGCCATCCTCTGCCTTGATAATACACTGTGCTAGTCACTTCATTCTCAACATGACCCAATTCTATGGGGCGCCTGGGTGGCGCAGTCAGTTAAGCGTCCGACTTCAGCCAGGTCACGATCTCGCGGTCCGTGAGTTCGAGCCCCGCGTCAGGCTCTGGGCTGATGGCTCGGAGCCTGGAGCCTGTTTCCGATTCTGTGTCTTCCTCTCTCTCTGCCCCTCCCCCGTTCATGCTCTGTCTCTCTCTGTCCCAAAAATAAATTTAAAAAAACGTTGAAAAAAAAATTTTAAAAAAAAATAAAAAAAAACATGACCCAATTCTCATCCATAATGAAGATCGCATGTCCTGTGTGTATCCATTTTCATCACATTGCTTTATTACCAATCCAAGTTTTTCTTTGGATTCATACAAATTCAGTCTTTCAGAGTACTATCTTCTGCTTCCAAATGTTTAATATGGTCCAGACCTTGGTATTGTGGTATAGGTTGAACCAAAGTGACCCTTGCATTTGGGTTTCATGACTACATGGATATCCAGATTCCTTAGGGCATTGGAAAAGATCTAGCTAGCAGAGAACTGTTTGTGGAGGATGGGCCAAAGGTGAAGGTGGAGCTGACCTCCTTGCTGGGCCTAGGGGAAATGAAGTTAAATATCTCCTTTCCACATTGATCATATTCCCACTGGAAGGAAATATTGAAAGAACTTTGGTCCTCCCTGTAGCCATTCCCTTTCCCGTTTACTGTATTTCTATGTCTTTGTTCACCCTTAGGAGCCATGTAGCTGGCACTCAGCCAACACCAAGGCATGGGCATCAGATTCCCACTGTGTCCCATGCTCAGTGACAGCCATCAGTATCAGCTATCCGAAAGGAGAATAGCCCTCCTATCCCAGAACTTGATGCTAAGCTCTTTCTGGAATGGGAGTGGGGGGTCGGGAGCCAGCTTGCCTGATTGCCCTGTCTGATTGAGGTGCTTTCATTCCTAAAAGTAAACAGTCCACACAGGAGCAGTAGGCTCCAGAATCTGGCCAGCACATAAAAACTCTTTATAGGAAGATGGAAGTGATGCCCATTTCCACATTTTGAGCAACATCTGGTGACACCTCAAAGCTACAGCACACTCAGTGTTCACTGCATTCCCCAATTGAGGAAAAAAACAGGGTTCTTCAGGACTTTCTGACAGAAGAAGGAAGGCCTGTTGCTGACAGAGTGCCCACATGGAGATTGTACAGGAAATTTTTATTTAAGCCCTCAGGTGTTACTCCTTCTACACACAGCCAAGTTTCCAGAAGCTTGGGCTGAGCACCACCTTCTCCACATAATTTTCTTCCAATCTTGGAAGAGTTTGTGCCATCCAGAAACACCTTTACAATTCTTTGTGCTTTTTCTGGAATAAGGTTCTTCCCAAATCCACTCAGAGTCACTGTCTCAGAGTCATATCCTCTGCCTTCAATCTGGGAGTCAGGCCCAGTCCTTGTGAATGTGGGAGAGGTTTTGCCACAGAGATGCCTCTTATCTAATTAATTTAGGTCCAAGAGTATGTGGAGTTCCAGAGGCCCAGGGCATTTTAAGGTGCCCAGCAGATGATGTTTGTGTATAGGTTGGGCCAGGACTTTGGGGCAAAGTCTGGCTTCCTTTCTGTGCTGTTGGGAAATGAAGTAAGACACCCACTTTCCAAGTTGATCTCAATTCCCTTTAGAAATGTCGAGCTTTGGCCCTCCATGTGCCCATCCCATTCCCCTTGCTGTATTTCTCATGGTTTTTTTTCCTCACTTAGGAACCATGGAACTGTCACCCACTCAGTGAAGCACCCCAGGTGAGGCCATGCAATCCCATTATGGTCCTATGATCACTGAAAGCTGGAAAGGTCTGGTATACCAAATGAAAGATGGACTTTAGTCCACAAGTAATTGGAGCTTGGCCTACTGTGGTATGGAAGTTGAATGGGAGACAGAATGGTTCACTCACCTGGTTGGTTCAGTGGCCTTCATTCGGAGATGCAGACAGTTTGCACATGGACAGTATGAATGAGTAGGGGGTTGGCACATGAAAAGGCCTTTTCCAGGAATAGGGAGTGCAGTCCTTGTTCCAGACTCCTGATCAAGAGCCAGCATAACCCAATAGCTATACTCAAGTATTGCTGACTCCATCAACTGATGGGAAAAGTGGGGGCAGACAATGCCAGAAATCCCTGGTTCCTAAAGAAAGAATGCAGGCTTCTTGCTGACTGGGATCTGAGGTGTAGCTTTGTAGGTGGCTTCATTTTCCTAAGTCCACAGGAATTTCTTTTTTAAATTTTTTAATGTTTATTTATTTTTGAGAGAAAGAGACAGAACATGAGTAGGAGAGAGGCAGATAGAGATGGAGACACAGAATCAGATGTGGGATCCAGGCCCTGAGCTGTCAGTACAGAGCCCAACTCCGGGCTCAAACTCACAAGTGGTGAGATCATGACCTGAGCTGAAGTTTGATGCTTAATCTCCTGGGACACCCAGGCGTCTCCCGCAGGCATTTCTTATTCCAGATACAACCAGGTTGATAGGAGACTGTACTCAGTATTTCATTCTCAACATTCTCCAAACCTCATGTGTGATGAAGGACTTGGCATTCTGGGTCTCCATTCCACCACTTAACCCTTTTTGGGAAAAATGGTTCTGAATGGTATCTATGCAGAGTCCGTGTGTTAGAGTAATATTCTCTTCTTTTAGCGAGGGAGTCTGCTTGTATCCTCGTGAGGGTGATATTGGTATTGCATTGACTTCTTCTCAATTTGGATTCAGAATTATGTGGCTTTCCCCAAACCTAGGGTGTGTGAATGTTTCCAGGGAGAATGCTTGACGGTAGACTAAACCAGAAGACAGTGGAGGATGCTGACTCCTATGTAACAAAAAGGAATGGATTATAGATGTCTCCTTCCCTGATATGACCCAGACCACTTGAAAGCAGAATTTGACTCACCTTGTCATAATTCCTAACCCTGCTTTTCTGACTTGGTCTGAGTGAATTCACACACCAAGATCATGGGGCTGTCCTGTACAAAACCGGGTCCAATGATTTCAAGCGAGTTTCCGGGCCATTCCTGAGCCCTTGCAGGGCTCTCAGAGTCGGATATGTCAGAATACAGCTAGCCTTCCTCTTTATGAGACCTTGGTGCTAAGCAGGCTACAACAATCATGGGGTTGGGAAGCCACATGGATACCTGCCCCTAATTGCTGAAGACATACTGCTTTGGAAGAACAGTGTGTGCATGTACACTATGCTCCATGCCCTGATCAGCACCCAAAAAGTCTTTTGAATCAGTATTGCACCAGGGCCTCATCCCAGTTCTTTATCATCACATGGAAGCACATTCTTCATATCTCAGTTCCATTGCTGCCCCTATCTACTGATACCATGTGCAGAAGCACACTAAAAGCCAAGTTTCCCTTTATTTTTAAGGTAGAATGCTTGTCTCTTGCTCACGGAGCTCAAAGCAGAATCCTTTGTAGTTGTACTGTAGCCAAAGCACACAAGTGTATTCAGAATCCTGATCAAGTCTGCATGCTAATATATTGTGCTAGTCAGTTTATTCTAAATATTATCCGATTCTTACTTTGAATGAAGAACTCTAGCCCAACGTGTATCAATTTTCACCACATTGCTTTATTATCCATCTAGGTTCCTGTTGGATTCCATACAAATTCAGCCTTTCAGAGCCAATTCTTTGATTGGCAATTGTGCAATGTGGAACAGCTCTTGTGACAGTGGGAAAGGTTGAGGAAAAGTGGCCCTGGTAATTTGGTTTAACCACTACATGGACACCATAAGCTCTAGGGCATGAGAAGAGTTCCAGTGGAGAACTGTTGTTTGGAAACTGGGCCAGAGATAGCGGGGGGGGGGGGGGAGGGGGGGTTGGAATTCTTGCTGTGCCTAGGGGAAGAAAAGTTCAACACCTCCTGTCGACCTTGATCTCATTGCCATTGAATGGATATATTGATAGACTTTATGTCCCTTGAAGCCATTCACTTTCCCTTACTGTATTTCTATGATCTCTTTTTTGTCTTTTCATACATAGGACCCATGGAGTCATCCCTCACTCAACTGACACCTCCGTGTAGACCACAAAATCCCACTGTTGTTGGGTGCACAATGCAAACCATCAATGTCTGCTATAGCAATGGAAAGATGGCCTTTACTTACTGACTGCTTGGTGCTTAGCCTGCTGTTGTATAGAGGGTGAATGGAAGCCAGCTTGCCTCACTGACCTAGATGAGTGAGTTGGCTTCATTCTGAGAAACAATTTACACATGGGCAGTATGGACCAGGAGGTGTTTGGCACAGGAAGAGCACAGGAAGGAAAAGGTAACGACATCCTTATTTAAGATCCTGACCAAAAGTCAGAAGAACCCAATAGAAATAGCTCAAGCATTGCTGCCTCCATCAATGGATGGAAAAATTGGGAGGGGCAGACATAGCCAAGAATATCTGGCTCCATAAGACAGAATTCAGACGTCTTGCTGACAGTTCTTCCAGGTGTGGTCCTTCAGAGGGATCCCTTCACCTACCTCCACAGGCATTATTATTCCAGATATCACCAGGTTGAAAGGAGAGTTGCTGGGTCCTTCATTCTCAACATCCTCCAAATCTCATGCGATTAAGAACACTGGCAGTCTGTGTCTCCAATTGCACCACTTAAATTATTATTATTATTATTATTATTATTTTGGAAATTCATTCTGCATGGAATTTATTCAGAGCCAGTGCCTTTGAATCCTATACTCGTCTTTCAGTTTGTGAGACTGGAGGTGTCTAGTAAGGGTGATATAGGTATAACATTAAGACCTTGTCAATTTGATGTCAGTTTACGTGGCCATTCCCAAATGGGGGTGTGTGAAGGTTTCCAGGGAGAATGTTGCAGGAAGGCTCAGGCAGAGGATAGAGGACATGCAGGCACAACATATGCAAGAGGAAAGGTAGATACATATATCCTTCCTTTATTTGACCCATGTCCATATGAGTGCAGAACGTAGCATTCCTATCCCGTTGCTACTTTTCTCACATGGTCTCAGCTGACACTCCAAGACCATGGAGACTTCCCCCTTCACAACCAAGTTCCAAGGACTGGAGGTGAATTTCCATGTACTTCCTTAGGCCCTGCACCACTCTCAGGTTCTGATACCCCAGAGGACATCTAGCACTCCTGTCCCTGAGGCCTTGGTGCTTAGCAGCCTACATTCACTGTGGGAATGGGTAGCATCATGGACTCCCATTCCTAAATGATGGAGTAACTTCTTTCAGAGAACATACAGTCTCTGTGTATGCAGTCACTTGTGCACCAAAAAGCTTATGAATGAATAGTACAGCAAGGCCTCGTCCCACCTCTTGATCATCCCCTAGAAGCACATTCTTTGTGTCTCAGTTCCACTGCTGTCCCTATTCTGATCCCATGGGCAAGAGCACACCAGAAGCCACAGTTTCTATTCTCTATTCTTAAGGTAGAGTGGGGGTCTCTTACAGAGCTCCATAGGCCATCCTTTGGAGTAGTCCTATAGCCCAAGCCCACAGAAGCTTCCTCTGATTCCTGAGCAAGCTAGCTGGCTTCCATACTGTGTTAATCAGTGCATCTAAGCCTTATCCAATTCCCATCCTTAAGCAGAAACTCTAGCCCTCTGTCTCTCAATTTACAGAACATTTTTTTTTATCCATCAAGGTTCTTGTGCATACAAATGCAGGCTTTCAGAGTACTATCTCTGGCTTGCAAAGGTCCAAGGTGGACCAGGCTTCGTGACTGTGGGACAGATTGAGCCAAAGATGCCCTGGAATTTGTTTCCAACCCTACATGGTCATCCAGAGCCCTGGGGCACTGGCAGGTTGCAGCAGAGAAATGTGTGGAGGCTGCGCCAAAGGTATTAGTAGGGAGCTGGCTTCCTTGCTGGGCTTGGGGAGATGAAGTGAAACATCTCTTTTCCACTTTCAGCACCTTGCCATCAGATTGAAACATTGAATAAACTTAGATGCCCCTGAAGCCATTCACTTTCCCTTCCTGTATTTCTGACGATGTAATCATTCACCCTGAGAAGCCAATGAACTGACACTCACTCAGTGAACACCAAGGGGTGGGCGTTGGGTTGCCACTTCTCCCCATGCTCAGTGACAGCCATCAGCATCAGCTATCCAAAAGTAGAATAGCCCTCCTAACCCTGAGCTGGATGTGTGACTGTTGTGGCAAGGTGTAGAGGGGTTTTACTCTGCCTGATGGAGGTTCCTTCATTCTGAAAAGCAGAGGCGTCACTCAGGAGCAGTAGACTCCTGAAGCCTGTCAGCACAGAAAGAGCCCTTGACAGGAAATGGCACCAATGCCCATTTCCACACTTTGAGCAACAGCTGGGGGGCCCTCCCAGCTGCAGCAGAGTCAATGCACACTCCATTCCCTGAAGGGAATAGCAAAGAAAAGAGACAACACCCCAGGGCTCTCCAGCTCCTTCCTATGTAAAAGGCAGGCCTGTTGTGACAGGTCTCTCCCAGATGTAGCCTCGAAAGGGCTCTTTTGCTGAAGCCCTCAGGTGTTTCTTCTTCATTTTGGCACAGTCAGGGAGCTAGGAGCTGGTGTAGGCCACTTTCTTCTCCACATAATTCCCTTTCCAATCTCTGAAGAGCTCTGGCCCTCCATATCCACCTTGAAACATATTTGCTCTTTTGGAGAAAGAAGGCCCTTACTGGAATATGTACAAAGTCAGAGTGGCAGAGTCCTATCCTCTGACTTCCACCTGAATTCTTTTGAGTGTGGGGAAGATTTTGCCACAGGGCTTCCTCTCAATGCATTAATGAGGTTTCAGAGGCATGTGGAACTAGACCAGGTCATTTGAAGTTGCCCAACTGAAAATAGTTTTCCGTAGGCTGGACCAGAGATTGGGGGAGGGATATGGCCTCCTTCTAGGCCAAGGCAAAATGAAGTAAGACATCTCCTTTCGAAGATGATCCCAACTCCCATTGGAAATGTTGAGCTCCAGCCTACCTTGGACCAATTGCCTTCCACTTGCTGCATTTCAGACTGTGTTCTCCTTTTTTCACCCTTAGGAGCTGTGGGAGGCCAGGCCCCGGTGCCAGGCTGAGACCAGGTCGAGCAATGGCTCCCTGTTGACTCAGCCAACCCGGTGGTTCCCCCTCCAATTCCCCCACTTTCAAGGGCATACAAAAGCCTTGTCAAGGCTGAGAAAGTTAATTCCTGAAGCCTGTGGTCTGTGGGTGTTGGCAGTAATGTTACCTCCCCTTTTTCTACCCAGGGTCAAATAGAAACAAACATGGGAACTGTGTTTTGCTAGCAATCTATCAACAAGGTCTTGCTGTGACCCGTTTAGAAAGTTCACAAGGTACACAGAACTAAATGTTTTGGCTGGCAGTGATCATGTGAAACCTGTTTTTTCTTAGAATGACCTGATCCATAAGAGGCTTATATTATAAAAGATTGTGTACAGCAACAATAAAGCTGTCACTTGGGCCATCAGCCCAGGGGACCCTCCTGTTCCCAAACTGGCTTCTCTTCTCTCTTTTTTTCTTATATTCCCCTACCCTCAGGACCCTGATCTCGGTGTTTGTTGTGCCGGTCGCAACAAGTGGCGCCTGATCAGGGATAAAACAACAAGGAGGAAAGTGAAAGCAGACCGTGAGGCATCTAAATCAGGTAGGAGAACTGTGCCAGCAGCACAGAAGACGGGAGTAAAACTATGGGACAGAAACAGTCTACAGAACAGGGATATTTTGTAACTGCCTTGCAGGTGCTTATGAAGGAGAAGGGAATTAAGGTTTCTCAGTCAGCCCTTAGGGAATTTTTTGACATAGTGCATGATTATTGCCCATGGTTTCCAGATGGGGGTACAGTTGATTTAAAGGATTGGCAGCGAGTTGGTCAGGAACTTAAAAATCAAATGAAGATTCGTGGCGCTGCAGTTCCAGGGACTTTGTGGTCTACTTGGACCTGTATTAAGGAGGTCCTTGATCCGCAGGATTCTATTGAAATAGTTTCTCTTAGCTCGGAAGTAGCCCAACCCTTAGTGACTTCAGATGCTCCTCTCCCTCCAGAAACTACTTTCAATGCCCTTTTGGGACAATCACGGGTGCCTTCACCTTTACCTCCTCTCCCCCTCCTAGAACAGTTATCTGTGCAAGATCCAGAAAATAATGACTCTCTTTTTGGGGATCAGGGGGATGATGGGCCATATTTGGAAGACCAGAGGAAGCCTGCCTTCTAGCCCCCCCCCCCCCGGTCCAGAAGTTACCTTTAAAACGACCTTCTTTTCAGGAACAAGATAGAGGCTTACCTCAGCTGGCTTTCCCTATTACTCAAAATCAACAGTCCACTGAACCTTACCCCATTATGGGAGCTACTCCTTTGCAGCGGACTCTGTATCAAACAACGCAGTATGGGGAAGATACCTCTGCTTTTCATGCTTACCCTGTTATTAAGCAGGGGGGACAGAGAGTGTACCCCACCCTAAGTTTTAAATTGCTGAAAGATTTGAAATCCTCTACAGCCCAGTATGGTCCAACAGCTCCCTTTACCCTGTCTATGCTTGATAATTTGAGCAGGGAGGCGTTGTGCCCAGGAGATTGGAAGGTCATTGCTCAGGCTTGTTTGAGTGTGGGAGATAACCTCTTGTGGAAAGCAGAATTTGCAGAGAAAGCTGAAAAACAGGCTATGTATAATAAAAGAACTAACATACCAGTGGATTTCAACATGCTCACAGGTACAGGACAATATTATGATGTGGGCCTCCAGCTGAATTATCCTGAAATTGCGTATAATCAAATTAATACCTGTGCCATTACAGCTTGGAAAAAACTCCCCTCCACAGGGGGCAGAACTGAGGAATTGTCTAAAATTAGGCAAGGGCCAGATGAGAAGTACCAGGATTTCGTTGGGCGCCTTTTGACTACAGTCAGTTGTATCGTTACTGATGGGGAGGCAGGTACCATTATTGTAAAACAGCTGGCTTATGAAAATGCTAATTATGCATGTCAGGCAGCCATTCATCCTTGGAAAAATCAGGGTACCTTGGAGTATTATGTCAGACTATGTGCTGAGATTGGACCATCTTATATTCAGGGCATTACCTTGGCAGCCGCCTTAAGGGGAATGGACCCCTTACAGGTGCATGACCAGCTTCAAGGTAAAAACGTAAGAACTAATCCAAGGAAGTTGGGTGGAATAGTGTGTTTCAAATGTCGCCAAAAGGGCCATATGAAGACCCAATGTCATAGTAAAGAAATAATTCCAACTACCCCCGGTTTGCCAAGTGGCCCTAACATTAATAATAAGCCGGCAATTATTTGTCCCAGATGTAGACGGGGGTATCACTGGGTCAATGAATGCCGCTCTAAAACTGATTGTAATGGCAAACCTCTTTAGGGGAACTGGAAGTGGGGCCAGCCACAGGCCCCTCAAACAATTGCGGCAATGTTCCCACAGGCACCTTCTCACGCATTGTGTCCAACACTGGAGACCTCCCAGGTATTAGCCAACTACACTGCGGTACCCCTGCCAGTGCAAGACTAGATCTTACCCCAGCTCAGTCCGTTTACCTAGAAGGAGGACAGCCCCCTAAATCCATCCCCACAGGGATATGGGGGCCTCTACCCAGAAATACTTGGGAGTTATTATTGGGAAGATCCAGCTGGACTCTTAAGGGATTGATGATCTATCCTGGAGTTATTGATGAAGATTACACTGGAGAAATAAAAATTTTGGCCAGCTTAACTATGAGAACTTTGGTGCTTGAGCCCAAGACTCCCATAGCACAATTGATCTTGATACCCCGGATATCCTCCAATAATAAGGCTGTTAAACCTTACCGGGGAAATCAGGGGTTCGGTTCCACAGATCTTTATTGGGCTAAAGTGATCTCTGTAGAAAAGCCCATGCTTACATTGCATATCCAAGGAGTCCTTTTTGAGGGACTAGTGGATACAGGTGCAGATATCTCAGTTTTTGCTCAAAAAAATTGGCCTGTCACATGGCCTACTCAAGTGACTAATATTCCAATTAAAGGTGTTGGTTATACCTCTGCTCCGTTGCAAAGCTCTGATTATTTACATTGGAGACTGCCTGATGGTATGACTGGGACTTTTCAGCCTTTTGTTCTGAATATAGATCTTAATCTCTGGGGCAGGGACATATTAACTGCAATGAATTTGACTCTGGAGACTAAGGCAGTCCCGATTCAAAAACAGACTAATCTTGCTATACACCTTATGAAGGAAATGGGCTATATTGAGGGAAAAGGCTTAGGGAAGGAGTTGCAGGGGAATCCTGGGCCGTATGTCCCCGAGCCTAAAAGAGACCATTTCGGATTGGGTTTTTCCTAGGGCCATTGGAAACTCCCCACGCTATGCCTCTCCAGTGGATGACTTCCACTCCAATGTGGGTTGACCAATGGCCCTTACCTACTGTTAAGAGGGAGGCTGCTGCTCACTTCATAGAGGAACAACTGCAATTAGGTCATTTAGTTCCCTCTACCTGTCCCTGGAACACCCCAATATTTGTGATTAGAAAAAAGTCAAATAAATGGAGGTTGTTGCAAGATTTGAGAGTAATTAATGCTGTCATGAAGCCCATGGGGGCTTTGCAACCTGGCCTCCCTTCTCCATTGGCCATTCCTTTACAATATCAATTACTAGTTTTGGACTTAAAATATTGTTTTTTTTTTTTTTTACCATTCCATTAGCCCCTGGCGATGGAGAACATTTTGCATTCTCCCTGCCTTCCACTAACTTACAGGAGCCTGCTAAGCAGTATCAGTGAAAGGTCTTACCGCAAGGCATGGCTAACAGTCCAACTTTATGTCAAGAATTTGTGGCCAGAGCAATTACCCCTTTTAGACAGAGTTTTCCCCATGTATATTGTATCCATTATATGGATGACTTACTTTTGGCTACTAAAACTGAGGAATTATTACATAAGACTTATTTCTCTTCAATGATGCCTTAAAAGCATATAATTTGATTGTTGCCCCTGAGAAAGTTCAAAGGGAAGCACCTTTTGAATACCTAGGGTATCTCATCTCCAAATCAACTGTCCGACCTCAGAAAGTATCAATTAGAACCGGACATTTGACTACTCTAAATGATTTTCAGAAATTATTAGGAGATATAAATTGGATTAGAAATACACTAGGAATCACCACAGAACAATTACTGCCTTTGTTTAATATTCTAAAAGGAGATAGTTCTCCAGCGTCCCCGCGAAGTCTCACTCAAGAAGCTAAAGAAGCTATAAGACATATAGAACACGCCATTCAGCAGGCCCAAGTCACTAGAATTGACCCTTTTCAGCCTTTGTATCTAATAATATTAAAACCTCAGGTCATCCCCTTTGCAATTCTGTGGCAATCTCATGGCCCACTTGAATGGCTACATTTAGCCTTACACTCTCTGCATGTCATTAATCCTTTGCTATCTATGGTTTGTCTTATCGTTAGAGGAAGATATCAAGCTGTTCAACTCTTTGGACATGATCCGGAATTTATTGCATGTGCCTTTCTGACACAGAAGCTGGTGGACGCTGCTTTTGCCCAGTCCATTGAATGGCAAACTTGCTTTGGCTAATTTTACAGGTCAAATTAAATTTCATTTACCTTCTGATTCTTTATAAAATATATACTAATGACAGCTTTAGTTTTCCAGAATATTATGTTTCTCCAGTTCTGCAATTGCGTGCCTGTGTTCCTCCACCCTACTATCTGATTGTTGGAGATGGGACCATTACTCCAGTGAAAGAAGATGGTCATCAGTTATACTGGCTGATGTGTCCTGCTTGTGTTTTGACCAATTGTCTACCAGTAGATGGGCCCTCTAGAAGTGAAATGAAGGTTTATCTGGTCTTACAACCTCCCTATTGGATGTTGCCAGTAAATGTTACAGGACCTTGGTATCCTAATTATGGGATGCGATTGGCCTTAGAAATCAGTAAACGGCTGCACAGGACCAGATGGTTTCTTGGACTCTTGATTGCTGGACTCATAGCAGCAGTGACTGTAATTGCCTCTACAACTGTATCTGTAATATCCTTACATGAAAGTGCCCAAACAGCATCTCATATAAATGAATTGGCTCATAATGTATCCAAGGTGTTTGCCACTCAAGAACGAATAGACTGTAAATTGGAAGCCCAATTAGAGGCACTACAAGAAGAATTAATGTATCTTGGTGATCAGTTTGCTGTTTTGCATACCAGACTTTCTTTAATTTGTCATGATACATATAAGCATATCTGTGTTACCCCTTTAGAGTATACCAATATGACATGGGGACAAGTGCGTCATCATTTACAAGGGGTATGGCATGATGCTAACACTAGCTTAGACCTCTTACAGCTGCAAGAAGAGATAAATGCTATTGCAAGTAGCTCACTCAGTTTCCCTGACCCTGGAGATCTCGCTGGAACCATACTGCACCAACTTAGTGGGTTTAATCCATTTAATATTCTTCAGCATTCCTTTTGGATCTTTATTGGAATTGTTTCCGTAATATCTGTTATACTTGTCTTGCTATGTTGTTTCTGGAGATAGGGTCTTACTGCCTTTACCACATACCAAGCCAGGATGCACATGTTGCAATTACAAACAATAAGGGGAAATGTGGGAGGCTGGGCCCCGGTGCCAGGCTGAGACCGGGTCGAGCAATGGCTCCCTGTTGACTCAGCCAACCCGGTGGTTCCCCCTCCAATTCCCCCACTTTCAAGGGCATACGAAAGCCTTGTCAAGGCTGAGAAAGTTAATTCCTGAAGCCTGTGGTCTGTGGGTGTTGGCAGTAATGTTACCTCCCCTTTTTCTACCCCGGGTCAATTAGAAACAAACATGGGAACTGTGTTTTGCTAGCAATCTATCAACAAGGTCTTGCTGTGACCTGTTTAGAAAGTTCACAAGGTACACAGAACTAAATGTTTTGGCTGGCAGTGATCATGTGAAACCTGTTTTTTCTTAGAATGACCTGTTCCATAAGAGTCTTATATTATAAAAGATTGTGTACAGCAACAATAAAGCCGTCACTTGGGCCATCAGCCCAGGGGACCCTCCTGTTCCCAAACTGGCTTCTCTTCTCTCTTTTTTTCTTACATTCCCCTACCCTCAGGACCCTGATCTTGGTGTTTGTTGCACCAGTCACAACAAGGAGCCAGCACTCATTCAGTTGGCAACCCTGTGTAGATCACAAAATCCCACTGTTGTCCTATGCTTCATGGAAGCCATCAGTGTCTGCTACAGGAATGGAGAGACGGTCTTTGCTTCCTGATTGCTTGGTGCTTGGCCTGCTGTGGTATGGAAGCTGAAGGGAAGCCAGCTTGCTTCACTGACCTGGATGAGTTAGTGGGCTTCATTCTGAGAAGCAGACAGTTTGCACATGGGCAGTATGGACCACAGGGTGGTCGGCACTGAAGGGCAAAGGAAGGAAAGGAAATGAAGTCCTTGTCTCAGATCCTGAGCAAGAAACAGCAGAACCCAATAGCTACAGCTTATGCATTGCTGCCTCCATCATTACATGAAAAGTTTGCCAGAAATCTCTGGCTCCTAAAGACAGAATGCAGGCTTCTTGCTGACCGGTCTCCCAGGTGGGGTCCTTCAGAGGGCTCCCTTTGCCTTCAACAGGCATTTGTGATTCCAGATAACACCAGGTTAACAGCAGGGTGTGCTGGTCCTTCATTCTCAACATTTCCCAAACTCACATGCAGTGAAGAACGCTGGCACTCTGTGTCTCCATTGGCACCACTTAAACCTTTTTTTTTGGAAATTGGTTCTGCATGGAATCTATTTCAGAGCCAGGGCCTTAGAGTCATATCCTCTTTTTTCAGCTTAGGGTCGATGGTGTTTTTGTCAGGGTGGGTAGGTATTGCATTAGGCCATTCTCATGTTTGTGTGAAAATGATGTGGCCATCCCCACACTTAGAGTGGGTGAAGTTTTCCAGCAAGAATGCTGTGTTTGGGCTTAGTCAGAGAATAGGGAAAGTTCCTGCCCCCATGTTCAACAAGAGTAAGGGGAGATACATACTTCCTTCCTTGACTTGACCCATGTACATATTAGTGCAGAACTTAGAATCACTGTGTAGCCTTCCTATTTGCTGTTTTTCTCACTTGGTCTCAATTTACATTCCAAGACCATGGGGGTTGTACCATTCACAACCAAACTCCAAAGACTGAGGCGAAGTTCCAGTTAGTTTCTGAACCCATGCAGGACTCTCAGGTTTTGATACCCCAGAAGACAGCTAGCATGTATATCTGCCTCAATGTCCTTGCTGCATGTGTAGACCAGTCCTTACCCATACCTCTGGGATCACCTACACACATGCATACATACACAGCTTAGCACCTTCATATGCCCTAGGCCTTTCACTGTGAACAGAGTTCTAATGGGAAGTTACAAGAAGTCCTGTTGCCAATCTATGCCAGAGTCACCAGGATTCAGCCAGAGTCCCTGCTTTAAAGTGGAAGATAAATGGGACGGAGGAGTTGATCCCATTTACAGTTACACCAAGAACCATAAAATACCTAGGAATAAATCTAATCAAAGAGGTAAAAGATCTGTATGCTGTAAACTATAGGAAGCTTGTGAAAGAAATTGAAGAAGACACAAAGAATGGGAAAGGCTTCCATGCTCATGTACTGGAAGAAAAAAATATTATTCAAATGTAGATACTCCCCCAAGCAATCTACACATTCAATTCAATCCCAAAGTAGCACAGCACTCTTCTCAAAGCTAGAACAAACAATCCTAAAATTTGTATGGAACCACAAAAACCCCAAACAGCCAAAATAATGTTGAAAAAACTATTCCAAAGCTGTAGGCATCACAGTTCCAGACTTTAACCTGTACTACAAAGCTGTAATCATCAAGCCAGTATGGTATTGGCACAAAAACAGACACAGACCAATGGAATGGAGAGTCCAGAATGGACCGACAAATGTATGGCCAAGTACTCTTGGACAAAGTAGGAAAGAGTATCCAGTGGTAAAAAACAAAAAACAAAAAACAAAACAGTCTCTTTAACAAATGGTGCTGGAGAACTGGACAGCAACAGGCAGAAGAATGAAACTGGACTACTGTCTTACACTGTACCCAAAAATAAATTCAAAAGGGATGAAAGACCTAAATGTGAGACAGGAAACCATCAAAGTTTGAGAGTAGAAAAGAGGCAACAACCTCTTTGAATTTGGCCTCAGCAACTTCTTACTTGACATGTCTCCAGAGTTGAGGGAAATAAAAGCAAGAATGAACTATTGGGACCTCATCGAGGTAAAAAGCTGCTCAGCAAAGGAAACAATCAACAAAACTAAAAGGCCACCAATGGAATTGGAGAAGATATTTGCAAATGACATATCAGATAAAGGGTTAGTATCCAAAATCTATAAAGAACTTACCAAACTCAACATCTGAAAAACAAATAATCTAGTGAAGAAATGGGCAAAGAAGACATCCAGATGGCTAACAGTCACATGAAAAGATGCTCCACCTCACTCATCATCATGGAAATACAAATCAAAACCCCACTGAGTTACCACCTCACACTGCTCAGAGTGGCTAAAATTAAACTCTCAGGAAACAACAGATGTTGGTGAGGCTGTCAAGAAAGGGGAGCCCTCTTGCACTGTTAGAGGGAATGCAAACTGGTGCAGCCACTTTGGAAAACAGTTTGGTTACTCAAAAAATTAAAAATGGAATTACCCTACAACCCAGCAATAGCACTACTTGGAATGTATCCAAGGATACAGGAGTGCTGATTCATAGGGGCACATGTACCCCAATGTTTATAGTAGTGCTATCAACAATAACCAAATTATGGAGAGAGCCAAATGTCCATCAACTGATGAATGGATATAGATGTGGTATATATACACAATGAGATACTACTCGGCAATGAAAAAGAATGAAATCTTGCCATTTCCAACAATGGACTGGTACTGTTTACTTATTTATTTATTTATTTATTTATTTAATATATGAAATTTACTGTCAAATTGGTTTCCATACAACACCCAGTGCTCATCCCAAAAGGTGCCCTCCTCAGTACCCATCACCCACCCTACCCTCCCTCCCACCCCCCATCAACCCTCACTTTGTTCTCAGTTTTTAACAGTCTCTTATGCTTTGGCTCTCTCCCACTCTAACCTCTTTTTTTTTTCCTTCCCCTCCCCCATGGGTTTCTGTTACGTTTCTCAGGATCCACATAAGAGTGAAACCATATGGTATCTGTCTTTCTCTGTATGACTTATTTCACTTAGCATCAGACTCTCCAGTTCCATCCACGTTGCTACCAAAGGCCATATTTCATTTTTTCTCCTTGCCACGTAGTATTCCATTGTGTATATAAACCACAATTTCTTTATCCATTCATCAGTTGATGGACATTTAGGCTCTTTCCATAATTTGGCTATTGTTGAGAGTGCTGCTATAAACATTGGGGTACAAGTGCCCCTATGCATCAGTACTCCTGTATCCTTTGGATAAATTCCTAGCAGTGCTATTGCTGGGTCATAGGGTAGGTCTATTTTTAATTTTCTGAGGAACCTCCACACTGCTTTCCAGAGCGGCTGCGCCAATTTGCATTCCCACCAACAGTGCAAGAGGGTTCCCGTTTCTCCACATCCTCTCCAGCATCTATAGTCTCCTGATTTGTTCATTTTGGCCACTCTGACTAGCGTGAGGTGATATCTGAGTGTGGTTTTGATTTGTATTTCCCTGATAAGGAGTGACGTTGAACATCTTTTCATGTGTCTGTTGGCCATCCAGATGTCTTCTTTAGAGAAGTGTCTATTCATGTTTTCTGCCCATTTCTCCACTGGGTTATTTGTTTTTCGGGTGTGGAGTTTGGTGAGCTCTTTATAGATTTTGGATACTAGCCCTTTGTCCGATATTGGTAATGGAGGGTATTATGCTAAGTGAAATAAGCCAGTCAGAAAAAGACAGATATCATATTTTTTTCACTCATATGTGGAATTTGGAAAACTTGACAGAAGACCATAGGGGAAAGGAAGGAATAATAACTTACAAACAGAGGGGGATGCAAACCATAACAGACCCTTAAATACAGAAAACAAACTGTATACAGAGGGTTGATGAGGGTGGGGGATTGGGGGAGGGTGGAGAAAACGGGAGATGGGCATTGAAGAGGGCATTTGTTGGGATGATTACTGGGTGTTGTATGTCAGTGATGAATCACGGGGATCTACTTCTGAAACCAAAACTGCACTGTATACACTGTATGTTATCTAACTTGACAATAAATTATTTTTAAAAAGGAAATATAAATCTGAAAATTTAAAAAAAACCCACATAAATCGTAGGATATTGCTCTGAGACTGTGAGTGGATTTCAGTGAGAGCCTAGTGTGAACACAGAGCAAATGGATGGAAATAAATACAAAGAGGGCCAAAGTACTTCATTACAAATGAGAGTGGGATGAATCTAAGAATTAAGTGCCTAGCACAATAGCCTGAGAAGTTAATGGTTATCTACAGTAAGAAACACCTGTGGGCTGGGGCAAAAGGAAACATCCATTGCCTACACCTGGGTGCCCAGGTGGCACATGCCCTCCACTTTTCTTTCAGAAAGAGAAGGAAGGCTTCTGACCTTGGGTCCTTTGTATGCCCTACACCTCAGGGCATAGAAAGAAGTGATTCAGTGTTCCAAGGAATTGGCGCTCTAGTTTTTGTAACCAAGTCATGGTGCAGTATTCCTTGCAAGGGCTTTTTTTGGGCTGAATAGTCCTGCAATCTACAGTGCGTGCGTGATTCATCTGCCTTAGAGAATGTAGACATTACAATCAGCCAGGAGAGGGAGGCAAGCTGGCTATTCATCACAGAGATTACCGGTGCCAGTCAAGCAACAAACACTCATGGACAGGAAGGTCGTTTTTCTTTGGGATAAAGTAACTGATTGCTCTCACATAGCACAGGACCAGAATGGAAGCTCACCACAAATCCTGGGTGTTGGCTTTGTGGCTGACAGACTAATTCCTCTTGGTTGTGACCCATGACCTAGTTATGAAAACAGAAAATGGATGCGAAGGGCTATAAGGAAGGCCAAGGTTCAATATTAGAGCTTTATTAAGCTTTATTAAGATAAAGCTGGGAATGACATGTCTAACATAGTTTCTCCTTCAGCCAGAAGTAAGGCCAGCTCCGTCCCAAACCCTGATATTGCCTACACATGGGCAATCTGCTGGGCACTTTCAAATGTCCTATGCCTTCCATTGTCAACATAGTCTGAAAGGTAAATAATGAGGGGTCCTGTGTCCCAACCTACGCCAGAGACATAAGGAGTTGCCCAGATTCCCCCAACTTAAAGGAAAGGATATTTCTCTGAGACACTGAATGCTCTGAATGGCACCCAGGGAGAAACTACTTTGAAAGAAGAATAGGGACGCCTGGGTGGCTTAGTTCATTGGGCGTCGGACTTCGGCTCAGGTCATGATCTCATGGCTTGTGGGTTTGAGCCCCACATCGGGCTTTGTGTTGACAGCTTGGAGCCTGGAGCCTGCTTTGGATATTGTGTTTCCCTCCATCTTTGTCCCCCTATGTCCCTACTTGTACTCTGTCTCTCAAAAATGAATAAACATTAAAATTTTTTTAATAAAAAGAAAGAAGAAAAAAGAGGTTTTGAAGTGAATATGAGGAAGACCAAAGGGCTTCATTATAGATGAGAATGGGACAAATATTAACATGAAGTGTCTAGTACAATTTCCTAGCAAAGTCCTGTCTAAGGGTAAGAAACACCTGTGGCTGGAGACAAACTAAACCTCTAAAGGTAAAGGGAAACCTCCCGAAAGACCAGCCTGCAAAAGGTCTGCATATATCCTTCAGGGAGAGAGGAAAAGCATCTGGCCTTGGCTCTTTTTCCTGCCTTTCCATCAGGGGATAGAGGCCGCAGGGATTCAGGGTTAGTGAGTCCATGCTCCAGGCTGTTGTTCAAGTGTCTGGAACCATTTTTGTGGCATAATAGTTTTTGAATGGTCACATTCAGCACTAACAAGGTCCTGGAACATACCTCATATGTGTGGATTGTGTGCTCTTCAGAATGAAGTCATCTAAATCTACCAGGTGGGGAAGTAAACCTGTCTAACCATCACTGCTCTTACACCAGCTGGCCAAGCACTAAGTGCTCTCTGACAGTAGGGCAAACTTTCTTTTGGGTTTTCAGAAATGAATTACCTGAATGAATTGTCTCTTTCTGTGCTAACCAGGTCCTTCAGAAATGGTTACCACAGAACCAGAGTGAGAGCTCACCACCAATCCCTGGGAGTTCATTGTGAGATTGACATCCTCACAGCCCCAGCCTGCAACCCAAGTCCTAGTTAGCAAATAGCAATGCGATGGGAATATTTCTATGGACAGCCAAAATTTTCATTTTAGATGAGGATGGAATAAAGCTGAGAGTGTAATATCTCTCTTTAATTGCCCTTGCCCCAGAAGTGAGGAAAGCTCTCTCCCAACACCTTTGGCTCTACACACAAATATTCTGTGCTGGGTATTTCCCACTGACCAACATCTAACTTTGTCAATATAGATCTGAAAGGCAAGTTCCCAGGGCTGCTAGGGCCCAACCTATTCTTTTGTCACAAGAAATTAACCAGAATCCCCACCTAAAATCAGAGGGAATTTCTCTGAACCACTGGCCCTGATGGCCCATTGGAGATTCCAGTTTTAAAAAGAGTAAAAGGATGGGATACCTGGGTGGCTCAGTCGGTTAAGCATCCAATTTTGTTTCAGGTCATTATCTCCTGGTTCACAAGTTCGAACCCTACATTAGGTTGTCTGATGCCAGCGCAGAGCCTGCTTCAGATCCTCTGTCCCACTCTCTCTGCCCCTCACCTGTTTGCTCTTTCTCTCTCTCTCTCTCTCTTGCACACACACACACACACACACACACACGCACACACACACAAAAACTAAAAGGAAACATTAATAAAAAGAGTAAAAGGATTGAAATAGATACAATGTTTCTTATGAGAGATGAGAAATGGATAAATCTCAAGATGAAAAGACTAATACAATCTCCTGGCAAACTCAGGAATAAGAAACAGGAATAAGAAACACATATGGGCCAGGGTAAAGGGAAACCTCCACCATCTACAGTGTAAAGATGCCTGTAATCTTACTTCAGAAAGAGAGGGAAGGCTTCTGAAGTTCACTGTTTTCCCTTCCTATTCTATCAGTGGATAGAGGCAGCAGTGATTCATGGAAAGTGGGTTTGTGCTCCAGGCTAATGGGCAAGTGTTTAGAACTGGGATATGGTTCAACAGTTCTTGAATTGTCTCTTTCTTTGCTAAGCAGGTCCTCAAGAATACTGCACCTGGGTGAACCAACTGCCCTTCAGAGTGAAAGCCAGGGAGGAAGACAAGTTAGCTAACCATCATTTGTTATATCAGCTAGCCAAACACCAAGTGCTCACAGGAATGCAGTCTTTCCTTTGGGATATGAGAACTGATTGCTCTTGGTTAGCACAGACCAGAGTCAGAGCCCATTAGTAATAGCTGGGCACTGGCCATGTAAGTGACAGCCTCATTGCCCTTGCCTATGACCCAAGACATAGATATCAAATAAAGTCAGGGAATTAGAATGACTACACACAGAGCCAATGATTTTCATTTCAGCTGAGAATGGGATCAAGCTGAGAAGGAAATGTATAGCTCCATGTTCCTCTTGTCCCATAAGTGAAGATGGCTCCCTCCCAATATCTCTGACCCTGACTACACATGGGCATTCCTGCTGGGTACCTTGAAATGCCCTGGGCTGACCTTTGTCAATATCATACTGAAAGGCAAATTTTGAGGGACTCTGTGGCCTAACGTATCCCCGAGTGACAAGAAGTTGGCCAGACTCCCTAGTTAAAAGTAGAGGAAATGGCTCTGAGACACTGTCCCTGAATGGACAACAGGGATAACTTAGCTTGAAAAAGAGCAACAGGATGGAGAAGGATACACAGAAGGCCAAAGTTTTTTATTACAGAAAAGAATGGAATATAGCAAAAAAAAAAAAAAAAAATGAAGCAACTAGCACAGTCTCCTGGAAAGATGGATGTCTCAGGAGCAAGAACAATCTGTGGGCTAGAACAAAGGGAAACCTCCTGCATTGTTCCTTCAGAAAGAGATGGAAAGTTGTTGGCATTGACTGTTTTTTCCCTGTCCATTGAGGCAGTAATGATTCATAGTTAGTAGGATCTGTCTTGTGGCTGACCCTCAAGTATTTGGAATGTGGCTCTGGTGACTGGTCCTTGAATGGACTTTTTCTGCACATAGCAGGTCTGAAGAATACTGCAAATGGGTGAACTGTCTGCTCTTCAGAATGAAGGTATCTGTAGCAGCCAGTGTTTGGAGTTCTGCTATCTATTACCATACCAATTCCAGCCTTTCAAGCACCAAGTCATCAGTGACAGGAGATCAATAGATCCTTTTGTATATCAGAAACTGATTGCTTTCATTTAACATGGGAGCAAAGTGGGAGCTCTCCACAAATCCATGGATTTTCACTGAATTATTGACAGGCCCACTGTGCTTGGTGGGAACCAAGATAGAATTAGAAAAACAGCAAGGGATGGGGTGCCTGGGTGGCTCAGTTAATTGTCCGACTTTTGATTTCAGCTCTTGGATGATCTCATGATTGTGAGTTCAAGCCCTGCCTCAGGCTTTTGCGCCCCCAGCCTGGAGCCTGCTTCAGATCCTCTGTCTCCCTCTTTCTGTCCCTATACCACTCAAACTCTCTCTATGTCTCTCTCTCAAAGCTAAATAAATAAAACAATTTTAAAAAATGAAAAACAGAAAACAGCAAGGGCATGGGAATGGACACACGGAGGGCCAAAGTTCTTCATTTCCTATGAGAGTGGAATCAAGCAGAGAATAAAGTGACAGGTATAATCTATTTGAAGCTCACTGTCTTCAGAATATAAAGCACCTCTGCACTGGGGAAAGGGAGAGACACCACTGATTGTAGTTGGGAACACTGTCCAGAGGAAGCCTTCATCTGATATTCAAATGGGAACGGGATAATATTGGAAATGTAATGGATAGCTCAATGTTTCCTTGTTCCAGAAACAGCACTGGATTTCTTCCAACTCCTTCTGGGCTTGCCTACACGCATTCTCTGCTGGACACCTTTACATGCCCTAGGTTTCCTGATGTACACATAGTTCTAAAATACAGGTGTTGAGAGACCCCATAGTCCAATGTATTCCAGAGTCTAGAGAACTTGACCCAATTACTCAGTTAAAATGAAGGTGAATTGGTCTTAAAATCTGGCCCTGAATGCCTACCAGAGTAAACCTAGTTTGAAAAAAAGACTGAAAGATGGACATGGATACACAGAGGCCCAAACTTCTTTCTTACAGATGAGACTAGGATAAAGCAAAGAATAAAGTGACTAGAATAATCTCAAGAGTAAGAAACACCAATGGTTTGGGTGAAGGAAAACTTACCCTGACTACACCAGATGCCCCTATTGCAAGAACTGTTCATCCAGAACATTGGCAAGACAGGAATTCTTCTGGCCATTGCTTTTTTTCTTGTCCTTTCCATCAATTATATATGCAACATTAATTCAGTGGTTCGAGGTCAGTCTCCATGCTGACTTTCAAGTGTTTGGATCCAAGCTGTGGTGCCAGAGTCCTTGAATGGGCTCTTTATGCACTGAGCCATTTCTGGGAGCAAACTGCCCATCTGAGAAACTTCTCCTTTTCAGAGTGAAGGCAGCTCAATTTGCCGGTTGAAAAACATGTCATCTGCAACCTGCCAAGCACCACATTTTCAGTAAAAGAAGAGCAATGTTCCCTTTGGGATATCAGAAACTGACCACTTTTGGTTAGCACAGGAAGTGAGGGGGAGCTCTCCATTAATCCCTGAGTGTTTTTATGTGGGTGACGACCCCATTTCTCCTGAGTGTGACTCAAAACCTAGTTAGAAAATCCGCAAGAGGTTGGTAATATATGGAGAACAAGAGTTCTTTATTTTAAGAGAGAATGGGATATAATATAGAATGCGGTGCCCAGCTTCATTTCTCCTTGCTGCAGAATTGAGGCTGGCTCCAAACACTGCTCTGTCCCTGCCTACATGCAAACATTCTGTACTGGGCACCATCAAATGTTCTACGTCTTCTGTGGCCAACATAAGGCTGTGAGGCAAGCCCTATGGGCCAATGTTGCTCAACTTTTCTCAAAGTTGGGAGAACATGGCCTGACTCCCCAGTTGACATGAGAGGAAATTGCTCATACATTCTGGCCTGAATACCCACAGTGAATGCTTAGGTAGAAAAAGTACAAGGGGGGTGGGAATGGATTCATCAATGGTTCAGGTTCTTGACTGCAGAAGAAGACAGCATACAGCTGAAAATTAATGAGTAGCTAAGGTTCTTCTACCCCTGGAAGTGAGGCAAGCTCCCTCCCATCTCCTCTGAATTGCCTATATGCAGAAATTCTGTTCTGGCTTCACTGCACCTTCCATACCACAGCAGGCCAAGCACCAAGCAATCATGAAGGAAAGGCCATCTTTTGGTTGCTATAGCAGACATTGATGGCTTTCACTGAGCACAGGACCACAGTGGGATTTTGCGGCCTACACAGGGTTACCATCTGAGTGAGTGATGGCTCCAAGGCATATTAGGGTGAAAAAAAAAACATATTCAGAAATGCAGCAAGGGGAAGGCAATGGGTGCAAGATAGGCTGAAGATTGACATTTGCAAAAAGAAATGGGATCACCTTTGAAAGCAGATGTCTTACTTCATTATATTCAGCTCAGAGGGAGGCCAGGTCCCTCTGCAAACTCTATCCCCCCTAATATGTAGCCAACATGAGCTAATAACATGTGTCCAACGTGAGCTCATAGCAATCTGGCTATGCAAAGAAGAAACACACCTGAGGGCTTAGGCAGAAAAAGCCCTCTGGGGGCTACATCTGAGAGTCAGGTCAGCAGCAGCCCTGCCTTTTGCATAAGAAAAACATAGAGAACCCCAGGGCTTTGTTTCTTTTCATTGATATTCCCATCAGGGAATGGAGTGTATAGTGACTGTGCTGTAACTAGGAGGAGCCCCCAGATGTTGCTCAAAAGTGTGGAAACAGGCATTGGAGCCAATTTCTATCAAGTGCTCTTTCTGTTCTGAAACTCTTTCAGGGTTAGGAAGGCTATTCTCCTTCTGGATAGCCAATGCTGATGGTCTTCACTGAACATGGGACAGAGTGGGAACCTGACACCTACCCCTTAGGGCTCGCTGAGTGAGGGCCAACTCTTTGGTTTCTCAGGGTGAACAATTACATCATCAGAAATACAGAAAGGGAAAGTGAATGGCTGCAGGGGCATCTAAGTTCATTCAAATTTCCACCCCATGGCAAGGTGCTCAATGTGGAAAGGAGATGTTTCACCTCATGGCCCCTGGGTCCAGCAAGGAGGCCAGCTCCCTACTAATACCTCTGGCCCAGCCTCCACACAACATTTCTCTGCTTCACGCTGCCAATGACCTAGGGCCATGGATTTCCATTTAGTGGTAGAACAAATTTCCAGGGCATCTTTGGCTCAACCTGTCCCATGGTCACAAGGCCTTGTCCACCTTGGATCTTTGCAAGCCAGAGATAGTACTCTGAAAGCCTGCATTTGTGTGCATTCCAAAAGGAACCTTGGTGGATAAGAAAGCAATGTGCTGGAAATTGAGAAATGGAGAGCCACAGTGCCTCCCTAAAGATGAGAATTGGATAAGGCTTAGGTGTCCTGACTAGCACAATATAGGAACCAGCTGGCTTGCTCAGGAATCAGAAGAACCTTTTGGGAGCTTGGGCTACAGGACTACAGCAAAGGATGTGGCTTGGAGCTCTGTGAGCAAGAGACCCACACTCTACCTTAAAAACGGAGGAAAATTTTGGCTCCCGATGAGCTTCTGCTCATGGGAGCAGGAGATAGGGACATCAGTGGCATCACCTCCCCAATTCTCTGGCTGAGCCTACCCACAGCATTTGCCCTGCAAACCTTCACACATCCTACATTTGGTGATGGCCTTTTTGACCTCAGCTGCAACAACTTCTTACTATACATGTCTCTGGAGGCCAGACAAACAAAAGCAAAAATAAACCATTAGGACCATATCAAGATAAAAATCTTCTGCATGCTGAAGGAAACAATCAACAAAACTAAAAGGCGACCAACATAATGGAAGAAGATATTTGCAGCTGACATATCAGATAAAGGGTTAGTATCCAAAATCTATAAAGAATTCATCAACCTCAACACCCAAAAATAATCCAGTGAAAAAATGGGCGGAAGAGATGAACAGACACTTTTCCAAAGAAGACATCCAGATGGCTAATAGATATGTGAAAATATTATCAACATTACTCATCATCAGAGAAATACAAATCAAAACCACAATGAGATATCACCTCAGAGAAGGCTAAAATTAATAACTCAAGAAACAACTGTTGTTGGCGGGGATAAGGAGAAATGGGAATGCTTTTGCACTGTTGGTGGGAATGCAAACTGGTGCAGCCACTCTGGAAAACAGTATAGAAGTTCCTCAGAAAATTAAAAATATAACTTCTCTACAACTCAGCAATTGCACTACTAGGTATTTATCCAAAGGATATAAAATTGCTGATTTGAAGGAGCATGTAGACCCTAATGTTTATAGCAGTGCTATCAAAGCACTTGGGTTGCTCAGTCCATTAAGCATCCAAGTTTAGCTTAGGTCATGATTTCATGGTTCATGGGTTCGAGCCCCACATTGGGCTCTATTCTGTCAGTTCAGAGCTTGGAGCCTGCTTTGGATTTTCTGTCTCCCTCTCTCTCTGCCCCTCCCTTGCACTCTCTCTCTCTCTCTCTCTCTTAAAAATGAATAAACATTAAAATAATTTATAGCAGTGCTATGAACAATCAAATTATGGAAAGAGCCAAATGTCCATCAACTGATGAATGGATAAAGAAACTGTTCTGTGTGTTTGTATATACATATATACAATGGATTACTACTTGGCGATCAAATGGAATGAAATCCTGCCATTTTCAACAACATTGATGGAAGTAGAGTGTATTATGCAAGTGAAATAAGTCAGTCAGAGAACAACAAATATCATGATTTCACTCATATGTGGAATTTAAGAAACACAACAGATTAACATAGGGAAAGGGATGGAAAAATAAGATAAAAACAGAGAGGAAGGCAAACCATAAAAGACCCAAATACATAGAACAAACTGAGGGTTGCTGGAGGGGAGGTAGATGAGGGGATGGGCTAAGTGGGTGATGGGCATTAAGGTGGGCACTTGATGGGATGAGCACTGGGTGTTGTATGTAAGTGATGAATCACTGGGTTCTATTCCTAAAACCAATACTACAGTGTATGTTAACTAAATTGAATTAAATAAATAAATTAAAATGTACTCTAAAATAAAAAAAAGATATTACATATATATCTATATATATATATATATAGATATATAGATATATAGATATAGATATATATAGATATATAGATATATATCGGAATATTTCTCAGCCATCAAAAAGAATGAAATCTTGCAATATGCAATGACATGGATGGAGCTAGAATGTACTATCTAACTGAAATAAGTCAATCAGATAAAGACAAATATCATACGATTTCACTCATGTGGAATTTAAGAAAACAACAGATGAATGTATGGGAAGGGGCAAAAAAGAGAGAGAGAGAGAGAGAGGAAACAAGCGATAGTAAACTCTTAATGATCGAGAACAAACTGAGGGTTTATGGAGAGAGGTTGGTGGTAGATGGTCTAGATGGGTAATGAGTATTAAGGAGGGCACTTATGATGAGCACTGGGTGTTGTAATGTAAGCGATGAATCCCTGAAGTCTACTCTTGAAACCAATATTGCACTGCATGTTAACTAGGTAAAATATAAATAAATTTAAAAAAATTAGAAATTCTGTGGCTGACAGTAACTAAATATTGGTAAGCACTGGAAGAGCACATGATTCTCTTGTCTCTGAATTTAATGCCTCACTTTAAATTCATCAGTTTCTCTATTCAGTATGTGTGCTGTGAAGCTAACTTAGCAGGTATGGAGCACTCAACCCTTGCACACTGCAAAGAAACTGACCTTTAATCTTCATGTGAGAGATAATTTCTCAGCCTTTGGAATATCCTACCTAATAAAATAATCTCTGTATACATGGGGCTTGAGCCACAGCAGATAATTTATGCTTACAATGCAAATTTGGTGAGGGCCTTGGGCCATACCATATCAGCTTCACCTCCAGAAGGGCTGGAGACTGATCAACTAAGGTTAACCACACAGACACTCTCTGCACATATGACTGACCCTTAATAAACCCCTGGATGCTAGTGCTCTAGTAAGCTTCCCTGGATGGTAGTACTTCACCTGTTTTGTCACACATTGTGTCTTGGAAGATAAGCCCTCTGCACACCTCCACTGGGAGTGAGCAAATGGAAGCTTGTAGCTGGTCCCTCCTGCACCCTGCCATATGTGCCTTTCATCTTTATTGATTTTAACTTGTTTCCTTTCACTATAATAAACCATAATTGGAAGTATAACTTAAAAAATATTGCACAAAATCTTAATGGTAATTATCACTACAGGATTTCTACAAATGACTGTGTACATTTGGAAGTGGTAGGGAGGTGGGAGTGGGGACAAGAGAGGAAAGTTTTCACTTTATACAAATATTTAACATCACTCTAATCTCAGGAAGAAATGTGGGGCTCTGTCCATAGCCTCCTCTAACGCTGTTTTTTTCTCCTTTGGTTGATGACTTGGAGAAGCTCTTTATTTCATGTCATTTGAAGGGCACCATATTATGAAGCCCACCAAAGTTTTATGTTGATGAATATGTTGTACCTACTAACAATGTGGAATGAGGTGTAGGACCCCAGGGAAAAGGATAGAAGTTGTATAATTTCTCATGTTCCAGTGAAAGTGGGAGTTTGAGTGCTAATGGATAGGATGTGAGGACTGGGAACACTGAAAAGAGGAGGGATGGCTGACTGGCCTCTAGAGCTTACAAGGCTTGACTAGCTAGTCATAGGTTGTTACCATATATTATGAGAAGTCCCCTTCTTCTCACCCAGGATTGTGACAAATGTATGTCTTACTCAAAATATACACCAGTGGAAAAATGGGCTTTCTTTAAAGTTGATTTTTGCTAGCTACATCTGCACAGAGGCAGCCTATCCTCTTCTGAGTGACCAGACCACAGGCAGAGGAATTGACATATTACCATGCAAAGCAGCCCTTTCAGCGGGACTTGTATCAGCTGTAATTCCAGCAGGAAAGAGCACACTCAAATTAGGATCAGTTGAGGTAGCTTCACGTGAGGGAAACACAAGGGCAATACAGGTACTGAGCTAGCTGGTGCAGAGTAGTCCACAGCCTTAGGCTGAAAGGGACAAGAGGAGAGGGGTTACAGAGCCTAGGAGCACAGGTCCCCTTGAAGCGGGCACAATCATTCCTCAGAGGGCAGAGCCAGACTAAGGTGAGTCTACAGGAGGGAAGTGTATTCTTCTCATAACTTCCCATTTTCTGAGTTCCTTGTTGGCCCAACCCAGGGTTCAGGGCCTGTTTGTGTATTAGACACACACCCTGCCTCCTGGCACAGGGACAGTGTGGAGAAGAGTAAAGAGGGAGCATGGAAGTGTGAATAGAAGGCAACATAGAATGGTTTCTGACAGGAGGCTAGCACCTTACATCTCTTCTAGGTGTTCACATAAATACATAGAGGAGTTTATGTGCAGCAAGAGGAAAACATCAGCCACTCTGGATATAGAGCCATTACTCATGCTGTGAGAAAAACCCACACAGATTCCATTTTCAGTGGTATGGGTTCCTTGATGTCTGAGGAAGGAGGGCAGGTAGATTCAGAGAGAAAAATAGCTGTTCACACTTTCATCAGCTCTTGCACTCCCCAGGTGCCTGAAGACAGATCTTTCATTTCATAAACACTCAGAAGCAGAAAATCAGATTTGTGATTGCCTCCTGGATTTTTTATTGTCTGCAGGGCTCTGAAAATACCTTTCTTTACTCATATCTTCTCTCCAAAGATGCCCTTCTTTCTTTCTCATTCTTATATTCCTTCTCTCTTCTCCCTTTCTCTTATATTTATTTTTACTCTTCCATCTCTCAGTCTGATGGTTGTGAGAATATTTCTTTTCTTTTTCTTTAAAAATTTTTAATTAATTTATTTAAATTCTATTTAGTTAACAGTGTAATATTTTATTCATGAGTAGAACCCAGTGAATCATCACTTACATATAAAACCCAGTGCTCATCCCAACAAATGCCCTTCTTAATGTCTATTACCCATTTGACCCATCTCCTCACCCACTTCCCCCCCCCAGCAACCTTCAGTTTGTTCTCTGTATTTAAAAGTTTCTTATGGTTTGCTTCTGTCTCTGTTTTTATCTTATTTTTCTTTCCCTTCCCCTATGTTCATCTGTTGTGTTTCTTAAATTCCACATATGAGTGAAATCATATATCTGTCTTTCTCTGACTTAATTCACTTAGCATAATACACTCTAGTTCCATCCACATTCCTGCAAATGGCAAGATTACATTCTTTTTGATCTGCTGGTGCCTCCCCCTACTTTTTTCACTCTACGCTGGACAGCAATTCAGCAGCATCTAGTATGTTACAAATGCAAACTACACATTACAATACCTCCCATTGGCCCCTAAGGAACAAGTAGAGATACTTCTATGGGACACTGAAAAAAGCCCTTCTCTCACTGGCTTCGGACCCTCTTTCTAGTCTCCTTCTCCATCACCATGTCTTCTCTGTACACAATAGACACCTTCAACCATCCTGTAGTCCCCAAATACATCTTTTATTTTCATCCCTGCATGCTTTTGCCCATGTGTTTCCTTCCATGGAATTCCTTTTCCCCAATATTTCTCCAGAAGCTTTACCTGGTATTGATCTCATCCTTTAAACTCAGCCCAAATGCTATTTCCTCTATGAAATCTTCACATAAATCTTTTCTTGGCATTTTCTGAGCATGCTGTATTAATAATTTTCCCCTCCATATTTACAATTATTTCCACATTTCCTATAATGGTTATGGGTACCACCATCTTCCCCAAATTTTTAACTGGAGAAAAAAAACCAGGGAGCTATGTTTGCCATCCAGACCTTGCTGATTTAGCCTGAAAAATATTTCTTAAACTCATCCACCTCTTCTTCCACACTGCCATAGCCTTACTGCAGACGTTTGTCATTTCTCTTGCAGACCATTTCAGCAGTCTTATAATTGGTTTCCATGCCTCCAGTCCTTCTTCTCTCCAATCTATTTCCCACTCTGCAGTCACTCTGTACTCTTCCAATCCATCTAAAACACACATCTGACCTGCCCACCCCTACCCCCATTAAAAAATCCTTTTCCTGTAGGGTAGAGCCCAAACTCCCTAGTATGGAGATGGCTGTAGCACTTCCAGCCTCATGGTTTGACATTCTCTTCCATGTCTGTCTCCTGGGCATGTGGTATTCACTGAAATCCATAACACACTACACGTCTATCTCTCTGTCTCCTAGCATATGCAGTTCTCTTGTAAAACACCTGCCATTTCCTATCTCCCCCTCCCAACATGCATGCACACACACACACACACACACCAAACACTTAGTGAACTTTTTCCCAGTCTCTAAAACCCACTTCTACTCACACTCCACTTTCCACTTTTATTTGGCAGCATCTAGTACAGGGATCTAGTACAAGCTACAGCCCACAGGCCAAGTCTAGGCTAACTGCTCAAGTTTTGTAAGCAAAGTTTTATTGAAAGAGAGCCATAATATTCATTATATATTGTCTACAGCTACTTTTGTTCTACAATGGCAGAGTTGAGTGGTTGCAACAGAAACAATAAATATTTACTACATAGGTCTTTACTGGAAATCTTTGCCAACCCCGATCTAGTACATTGCAAATGCACATAATTTTCTCATTTATTCATTTTCTTTCTCTCTATAGATAGATAGACAGGTATGGACATTTTAGGAATATAATATTGAGTGAAAAGCCAGTTGCACACTGAAAATTATAGTATGGATGCTACTTATGTATATTTAAAATCACACACAAATCAATAGTTATATATATATATATATATATATATATATATATATATATATATCATACAGAATATCACAAATAGGCTGGAAAGATACATATTAAATATATGACAATGATTTCCTCTAGAGAGTGGGAAGGAAAGGGTCTTGGGTTACTTGTCACAAGGCTTTGGCTTTATTTTTACTTTTTATTTATTTTTTTTATTTATTTATTTATTTTTTTTTAATTTTTTTTTCAACGTTTTTAATTTATTTTTGGGACAGAGAGACACAGAGGATGAACGGGGGAGGGGCAGAGAGAGAGGGAGACACAGAATTGGAAACAGGCTCCAGGCTCCGAGCTGTCAGCACAGAGCCCGACGCGGGGCTCGAACTCACAGACCGCGAGATCGTGACCTGGCTGAAGTCGGCCGCTTAACCGACTGCGCCACCCAGGCGCCCCTATTTTTACTTTTGAAATAAAACCTATGCACATATGACAAAATATTACTATCTGACAATTCTGGATGTTGTAATTAAGGATGCATATTATATTACTTTAATATTTTCAAATTTCTTTAAAACGTTTTTTACATTATTTATTTTTGAGAGACAGAGAGAGACAGAGCACAAATGGGGGAGGGGCAAGAGAGAGAGAGGGAAACACAGAATCTGAAGCAGGCTCCAGGCTCTGAGCTGTCAGCACAGAGCCCGACACGGGGATCGAACTCACAAACCGTGAGGTCATGACTTAGCCGAAGTTGGATGCTTTTTTTTTCTTCAATATATGAAGTTTATTGTCAAATTAGTTTCCATACAACACCCAGTGCTCACCCCAAAAGGTGCCCTCCTCAATATCCATAACCCACTCTCCCTTCCCTCCCACCCCCATCAACCCTCAGTTTGTTCTCAGTTTTTAAGAGTCTCTTATGCTTTGGCTCTCTCCCACTCTAACCTCTTTTTTTTTCCTTCCCCTCCCCCATGGGTTTCTGTTAAGTTTCTCAGGATCCACATAAGAGTGAAACCATATGGTATCTGTCTTTCTCTGTATGGTTTATCTCACTTAGCATAACACTCTCCAGTTCCATCCATGTTGCTACAAAGGGCCATATTTCATTCTTTCTCATTGCTTAACCTATGGAGCCACCCAGGTGCCCCAATATTTTCAAATGTCTTAATGTAGAAAAAATCTCCTCTTCAGTTATGACTTTCCCACAGCCCTTTCCTACTCCTTCATTTCCTTGTAGAGATAACAGGTGCTGCTGGCACTGCCTCTGTTCCTTCCATGCACATTTAAATACAATATGTGATGAAAGCAATTGCCAACAAACAAATTATATTTAAAAATAAATAAATAAATAAATAAGTAAAAAAAAAAAACAATTGCCAACATAGTCACCTATGTGTTTGTCTTCTTCAGTGGGATATAAGATCCCTGAGGACAAATATACTTTTGAATTCATGCCATAATGAGTGTCTAAATATTTTTTGTGATGAACTGTATTTACTCTTTTAATGTCAAGAAGTTTTATTTTGTTTAATTGGTAATTAATTTTTTTTCATCTCCTGAATGAGCCAAGAGCTCCTTGAGGCCAGGGATTGTATTGTACTTGTCTCTGGATACCTGTAGCATGGCATCTAACCATAACTCAGGGAAGGTATAGTTGAGAAATGAGGGCCCAGGGCTTGTCTCAGGACAGCCATCCTCAGTAAAAGCATAGAAAGGGACCCAGTTTTAACTTTAATTGACCCAGCTGAGGATGGACAGAAGGTCCAAAGTGATTAATTGCCTGGAAAACAAGGAACTTGGAGAAAAGATTAAAAGAGATCAGATTGTTTTTACCCAAAGTGGAGCCCGCAAGGGGAATGCATAAATCCTTGCCACACTCCTTATTTTCCCCCTACTCTCTGGCCATTGTTTACTTTCTTTACTGGCTCGGCTTCCTTCAGTGTCCATTAGCATAAAGAGGTGGTTCTCACAGTGTGGTGCCCAGATCAACAGCAGCGGCAGCAGCAGCAGCAGCAGCAAAACCTGGAAGCTTGGTAGAAATCAAATGCTTGGGACCCACCTCAGGCCTGCTGAGCCAGAAGATTTATGTCTCGTGCCCCAGCACTGATTTTGCAGAGCCTCCTGCAGGCAACTGAGATGCAACCCCAAGTCTGAGAACCACTGCTACACAGGTCCTGACTCTACCCTTTCCACTTACTACTCTGGTCCCTTATCTGAGCAAGTTCATGGTTTCCTAAAGAATCCATTACCACCTACAAACCAGACCTCTAACAAAGACTCATCCCCAAACACTAACCTGTGCCTGCTTCTTCCCAATTAGCATCTGCTTAGATTTGCCAAAGGCCCTGCTTACCACTATGTCCTGGATGTGCTCTTTCTCCAACTCTGGCCCTTGATGTATGATGCCAACAATTTATATGACTAATCTGGAAACCTCTACTGTTTTCTCACTCTGCTCCCTTCCCTTACGTAATCCAATACCAATCCAATGCTGCTGACAGAGGTATAGTTATTTCTTTAAGTTTTTATTTTCATTCCAGTATAGTTAACATACAGTGTTATATTCATTTCAGGTATACAATATAGTGATTCAACAATTCCAGGGGCGCCTGGGTGGCGCAGTCGGTTAAGCGTCCGACTTCAGCCAGGTCACGATCTCGCGGTCCGTGAGTTCGAGCCCCGCGTCAGGCTCTGGGCTGATGGCTCGGAGCCTGGAGCCTGTTTCCGATTCTGTGTCTCCCTCTCTCTCTGCCCCTCCCCCGTTCATGCTCTGTCTCTCTCTGTCCCAAAAATAAATAAAAAACGTTGAAAAAAAAAATTAAAAAAAAAAAAAAATTCCATATGTCACCTGGAGATCATCATGACAAGTGAACTCTTTAATCCTCATCACCGATTTCACCCATCTCCCATCCACCTCCCTTCTATTAACCATCAGTTTGACAGAAAGTTCTTTAGACATACACATAGATCCTGTCCTCCCACATAATGTTACTCTACCAGACCTTGCACAGTCTGGCCCTGCTACCTCTGACTTCACCTGATTAGTTTCTCCCTTTGTCTTTGAAACCCAGACACACTGCTCACTTTCTCAAACAGTCTAGACTTATGTCCATTACAAGGTCTCTGCATGCCGTTTCCTCCCTGGAATTATCTCCTTACCGCTGTCTTACCTTTGCCTACTTTTACTTCTTTTTACCTTTCATATCTCAGTTTTAGGATCATCTTTTTGGGGAGACTTACTGTTATTAGTTTTCTATTAGTTTTTATTAATTTTCTATTGTTCCATAACACGTTACCACAAACTTAGAAGACAATACCCATACATTAGCTCACTCATTTCTTAGTTCTGAAGTGGGGGCACTGTGTGGTGGTATTCTCTGCCCAGAGTCTTACAGTGCTAAATCAAGATGTTGGCCAGCTGTTTGCTTCTGGAGACACTAAGAAATAATCTGCTTCCAAGCTCCTTCAGGTGGTGGTTGAATTCAGTTCACTGTAGTTGCAAGGCTGAGACCTCTGTTTTCTTCTAGCTTTTAGCCATGGGGTGCCCTCTAATCCAAAACTATCCACATTCGTTGCCACCTCATCCCCACTGTCTTCATATCTGACAACAAAGAATTTCCTCACATCAAATTCCTTTTGTTCCTCCCATGTCTATCTCCAGGAAGAACCCAGTTCCTTTTAAGGGTTTGCCTGATTAGGTTAGACCCACTCAGGATAATCCTTATATTTTAAGATGAATGATTTGGGACTTAAATTACACCTACAAAACCCTTCACAACAGTACATATATTCCTATTTGATAAATTACTTGGAGAAGGTACATACACTAGAGGGGAGGGTCTTAGTGCCATCTTAGAATTCTGCTGACCACACAATCTTGACATTCGATTTATGCCAGTCCCCTTCCATGAGCTTTCTAACTTTATCTCCTACTGAGCAAACCTTGACCCACATTGCGCCTGACATTCCTGTCTCTGTGTTTTTGTCCACTCTATACCTCTGCCTAGAATGCCCCTGCCATCTTTGCATGTTGTCCCTAAAGCTGGTGTCAATTCAATCACCTTTATGTCCTTAAAAGCTGTTCTTATCTAGGACAGCAAATTGACACTGATCAGGGTGAAGACATTGATTCTGAGCTCATCAGCTCTCCTTAATCTGGTAGCAGGTGGAGTACAGGGAGCACAGCTCATTCTTTGCTGCCTGAACCCATAGCACCCAGGTCATGGTAGGGTACAGATTAGATTTTCATTAAACTTGCAAAGTAAACTGAACAGATTTAAATCCAGAAACATTCAGACTGACTACTGAGAGAATATGAGAGACCAAGTGGGATAAGAGAGATTGAGGAAATGGGGGGCTGATTAAGGAAGAAGTGCCCACCTGGGGGGCTCCAGGGTCTCCCAAGCTCATCCACATGGCTTTTCCTCCACTCACAAAAGTGGCTGCAGTTGTGTTATCTCACCCTGGGCCACTGAAAATATTTATGTGGACAAAATGCCTAGGGTGGGGGCAAAGGGCCACTCTTAATGTAGAGACCAGCCCATCCTCTTCTGTGACATTTGTTAATCATCTTGCAAAGCGCTTTGGCAGTCAGCAGAAAGTGAGGTTTAGGTTCTAAAATTTTTCATGCACAATAAAATCCAAACCTTTTAAAACAAGTATATATCTTAGCTGAAGTTTAAGCTGTGAGGGCAGAGAGAAAAGAGGAAATGGCCCGTGACACAGAAATTACCCAAGAAAATGTGAGTGGCATTCTACATTTTTTTAATTCAGGGTGGATAGAGCAGGGAGCCCCACAGGCTCACACAGAGATGGTGGTGGCAGAGTCAGGGCAAGATTTCTGGCCAGGATCTTGCCCAATACCCCATTCTAGTGTGTATATCATATCTAAGGGAAGCAGTGCCCAAGTTAATAATCATTCCCAGGCATTCACCCTGCTTTCTTTGGGATATCATATGGTTGTGAGAACAATGTAGACTATACTATCAGACAGGAGGGCTGGGTTGTATGGAGAAGGCAGTGCTGGCAGGAGAGGGGCACTGGATGAGAAGGGGGAAAGTGGAAGCTTATTCTTGACTGAGAAATTCCAGGTGACTAATTAATAAAATAATGGAGACAGAGTCAAAACCAAATTAGGCGTTTCATTGCCCTGAACCATTTCTATTGCTATGGAGTAGTGTCCTTAAATTTTAAATTTTTTATTGCAAAAAAAGAAGAAAATCCTAGTAGAAAAGGTAAAGAACTACTGAATGTCTAATTTTGGTAATAGAAATTCAGTGTGGTAATAGCAATAGCCCCTTGAATCACTGTGCATTCACTTTACAGACAAAGAGCACACGGTCATCCTGGGCAGCTCCTGGCCTTCACACATGCCTAGCAGACACTTATCTGGAGTGTCTATTACCCTATTTAGTTGTCCAGCCACAGAAGAACTCATTAGTCAGGAAAAATTGCTTCTCATACTCCAATGTGCCTTGTTGGCTTCCATGGGGACCTATACCCCAAACACTGCTTAAAAATGACCATGAAATATTTATAGCTGGAGATATTGCTTTGAGAATGCTTCAGAATATAGAACTTTATCCAGAAAAGGGTTCTGTGCATACTCATTAGAGCAGAGACTTAGTAGGGTTTCCATTATACAGTATTCACACTGTAGTGATCAGTTGCCACCAATAAATTAAGATATAAATTAGGCTTTTGTGGAGAAGAAGAAAGGTAAGTTTGAAATCAATTAGTTCAGGACATATATAAATATATTTTTTAAAGTAGTGGCTCATGGTTTTCAAAGACAGACCTGGCATGTCCAGAAGCAGGACCTGCTAAGTAGCAATGACTTTAGGGCTGGTATGATTTTTTTATGTTTGTTTTGATAAAACTGGTGTAATGATTATAATAATTGCTGGAATGCTTCTCTGTGCCAGGAACTATACTGAATTATTTATGGGAATTAACTTGCTCAACTGTAAAAACAAACTTATAAGGTGAGTCCTGTTGACACACAAGGTAACTGAGGCAAAAAGCCAAAACCTTTCTTTTACTCCAACTCTCACAGCCCAGCAGCACAGACCATAGACATTTTTAAAATTTTTGCCAAAATAACAACGTGTGTGTGTGTGTGTGTGTGTGTGTGTGTGTGTGTGTTATTTCTTTTCAACGCCTTTGGGCAGGACATGGAAGGTCCAGTTTGTCACAGGTCCCACCTGTCTTTACTGTCTCACACTTTGCCCACTGCACACAGTTCTAATTGACTGGTCCCTGAAGATAAATGTGTTGTTACACTGACTCTGTAACTTGGTCAACCAGGGTGGGTGTCAGGGAAAGTGCAATTCAGCTCTGTCACAGCAGGAGACCTGCCTCTCCTCCAACATCCTCCCTTCCTCCAGTCCTGTCTCTCAGAGGTGTCTCAGCGGGTTCTCCAAAGCAGATGCTGAGATGGAAGCTTTTAGGAGTGAAGATTTGTATTAGAGGTCCACAACTGAAGGGAAGAAGAGGAAGCATGATTGGACAGAGAAGGTCTTCAAACTGCAGCTCAACCCCGAGAATCTCAGCCAGCCTGACAGGAGGTACCAAAGGCTTCAGAGGTGTCCTTCTGCAGGCTGAAATTTACCAGATCTGTATATGCTTGACCAGCTAAGTCACTGGAAGTGGACAGCTCCAAGAGGGACATGACTTGAAAGGGCCAGCATCTGAAAGCTACTCGCTGACCACACTCCTGGTACAGCAAGCCTTCCCTTAAAGGGGCATCTAGGCCAATCATGTCCATGCCAAGCACAGAAAGGCATTTCCAACTACAATTTTAGTTGGTATTCCTTCTAAACCATCTCTCTGGTGCCGTGTGCTAGCAAGAGCAGACTGACTCATTTTAGTCTGAGTGTTCTGGATCAAGGAGCATACCTAGAAGAGGCTAAAAGGTGGAGAAAAAAACCCACATTTTACATGACAACCAGGGCTCTTAGAGTGAATTTCCTTTCCAGATGATCTTTCTGTAAAAGATGCCCACCACCACCACACACACACACACACACACACATTCATTATCTATTCCAGAGCCCTGCCATTGACCACAATGGTCAACCACCTTTCTATAGTACTGAAATGAAGAGGATGGAGGATTTGTTGAGTATGTTAGGACAAGTCAGATAGTGTCTGTAGTGCTACTCCTGAGTAGCACACAAAGCCTGGCGGAGAAGCATCATCAGAACAGAGTACATTGTAGTCAGCTGCTTGTTCTCAGAATTTCTAATAAAATGTCTGTTTTGACTATCATCATACCAATTCTTCCTAGTGAGGTCAGTGGGACCAAAGAGCCCTTAAAAAAAGAAAAAAAAGCAGTCTATATTTGTGCAGAAATCATTGTAGATACAATTCTATTTACACTGTAAATCAAACAAAAAAGGAGAATAAGGAGTGGGGGGAGAAAATAGAAACATTTAAAATGTGCCCCTAAATTCTGGGTCATGGAGGAGGCTGAGGGTATTTTGATCTGTAGAAGACAAAACGGAGCTGAAACAGAATTAGGAAAAGACACGAGTCTGAAAGGGACAGTCCAAAGTTCACTTCACCAACCCTCCTTTTCTCCACTAGAAGGCAGGGGTTTCAAGGTCTCCTGAAGAAACTGCCCACAGAAAAAAACCCTATTTTTGTGGAGGCTAGGATGCCTAGTGTCTATTTCTTCTATTTTGCGACAAGGTAACCCCAAATTTCTTTGGGAAACTCCCTTCTCCCCATTCTTAGTAGCATGTTTTGTATGGTTTCATCCTACCCCCAATGCCTGTAGAGGGACTTGATCACTTATACTAACTGGCTGTCTCCATATGCCCAGACATAGCACAACGAGTGCAGAGGGCAATCATGACCTAAGTTGGTCCAGTTAAAGGTACCTCACCATCTTTTCTGAGAATGCCAGGTCACTGACCTCTCTTCTACTTCTAGACAATGAAGACACTGGCCTTTAGAGCATGGCAGCAAACTTGCACTCCCACACAAAAAAGTCATCCTTCAGATGGAGTTGGCAACATGGGTAGCAAGAGAGAAAAACTGAGTTCTTGCTGAATTCCTGGATCAAGCCTTACTTGAAAGCTTTACCACTATACTTTTCTGTTACACAGCCTAAATAATGCCTTTATTGTTTATGCCAGTTTGAGCTGAGTGTTTGAAACTTCTGATTATTACAACTAAAAGCCATCACAGACCTCTACTGTGTAGCAGCAGCTAGCATTTTGGGTATGTGCAAGCCAGTCTCCTTGCCATCCTGACAAAGACCATTTTATATTTGACGGTAAACACTACCAGTTCTTTTAGGGATACTTTGTCCCATCTTTATATGATTACTGCTGATGGCATCTCCTTTGAAGTGCCAGTTTCTTCTTGTTTGGGTTCCTTTTATTCTCTTGTTTTCTGCTTCCACAGGTGGACTTGGCTACAATTGTCTAGTTTTCCATAGTTGATTCTGAGAGAGACAAAATATAGACACACATATATGGTAGTGGAGTTTGCCTTCCAGTTGACACATTATGGACACAAGGCTAGGTCTGGGTTTTGACCTAGAAATCTGTCTGGGAAGGCTTATCTACCATGTGAACACCTGGCAGTGTGTGTGCAAGAGGTGTCTTTGCTTAGTATTAGGGGTTGTAAGATGTTGCAGGGTGAAAGTCTCCAACTGCTATCCAGAAAGTTCTGGGAGAAGTCTCTCTTCATGTGTCATTGCACAAAGAGATCACTCTTGACCACACCTGGCATAGGCTTGGGAAAGCACTCTGGCAAATGTCACCACTCTTTGAGAATCAGTAGTGTCTCAGCTAGATGCAGGCATATTTTTCTGCACATTGAAACAATATCTATGCTTTTCCAAGCTCTGCTCCTGTCTGCTCCATTTGTGTACTCTCCCGCATGCTATAGATTCCATATACAGGCCCTCAGTAGCTGCAGAAGGGCCAGGCCTTCTCTCACTCTCTCAGTTTTTACCACCACCTGACTCTTCTCATGTCATGCCCTGGCCCATCTAGTTACTGCCCTTAGTGGGCTTTCAGACTTAAACAGTCCCTGCCTTTGCCCCAAACACATAGGCCAACTAGTTGAGTTTAGGATCAAACCCCCGTCCACCCCAATGCATGCCTTGACTACTCAGCTTCTCTGAGCCCTTCTGTTATCTGATGTCTTCTGATGCTGCCTTGCCCCACCCTGAGCCACCTGTGTTCTCAGCCCTCTGGCAAAGGATGCCAGAGCTGCAACCATGTTATCACTTGGAGCATCTATGTCAAGGCCAGGACAGCACATAGGTCATATCCCTAGTGAAAGAGGGTGTCACTGGCAAAGTGTCATTCCTGATATTTTCTTAAGGTTGTGTATATATCATGCGTCATTTTATTCTACAGGAACTTGGGACACTATGGGTGAGCTATGGGGAAGCCAGGCAGGATTTGTATCATTTCCAAATTGTTCTCAAGTACACTAGTTCTAGATACTCCAAAAATAGAGGGAGGTGAGAGGTGAGAGTGAGTTATTTAATACATTTGAAAACATTTAATAGTCTATTCCCTCTTTGAAATTTTTATAGTAAAGATACAAAGTTAACTTTAATTCAGAGTTTCATAAATTTAATTGGTCATTAAACCCTCCCTTTGGTGAAATATTTGTCACTATCCCACAGGTGTATTTGTGAAATGTAGTTTGGGAAACAGTGGTCTGGTTTCCTCTTTAGGAGATCATACCAATTCCATAGATATCATCAGAAACCCATGTTGTCAATTGGTATGTCTTTCAATTCAATTTGATAAACATTTATTAAGCACCTTCTGGGTACAGATATTGTCATGGATGGTGTGAGAGAAGATAGGTAAAAAAAAGAAAAAAGAAAAAAAAGTTCCATGAGATTTGGAGGCCATAACAGAAGATAAGACAAGAAGAAAAAAAAATAACTCTAAAACAAGGTACACTGTTTGTATTATTAGATTAAGATAGTGCCATAAAATAGATATAGACAAAATGTCATGGAACTTTAAAGAGAAAAGAATTATTTCACTTGGAATAAACAGAGTAAGCTACCACACTGAGAACCAAACCCATCCATTCAATGCCTGTTAGACATCTCTGCTTTGGTATCTCAAACCAAATTCATGAGACCCGTCTCCATAAATCTAGTGTTTCTTCCACATCCCAGCTCTCAGAAAACTACCACCTGCCACCTGCCATAAAGGGCAGATACCTTTATGCTTGTATCCTCTTGCTTGCCCACAGATAAATGTTTACAAATTAATATTTTATTTCATGTCCTTTTACTTTTCTTTCCAGCACTTGTCTCAGTTTATAATTTCACATATATTTATGTATTTAGCTAATTGGTGTCAATCTTCCCCACTATTTCAGAATGCATAAGTAATGTTCTTGTTCATCAATGTAGTCTCAAAATTGGTTTATTTGGCACCTAGTAGGGCTCAAATAAGTTATGTTTCATGAATGCCTGAAGGAACAAATGAATGAATATGTAGGCTGGCTTTACAGCTCACTCCTGATTGACAGAACTACATGTACAAATGGAGGAAAAGCACATTCAGAGTGGAAAGAATCAAATGAGAAAAACAGGCTTACTAAGCCTGGTAAGTCTTTCAGTATTAAAATGAACTTTCTCCTAGAGGCAATGTGGTATCCATGATTGGGCCTAGATCAGAAAATGGGCATCAGTGGGAAAATTAGAGAAATCCAAATAAAAGATTTAGTTTATTTAATCATAATGTGCTAATGTCATAGTAATATAAGATGTTAACATTATAGAAAGCTGGGTAGCAGTACATGAGAAATGTGTACTAACTTTGCAACTTTTCTGTAACCTAAAATTATTATAAAAGTGAAATTTTTATTTAAAAATTCAAATGTTTCTTTGCCCTATATGTAAAAGAGATCATTCCAGTCTAATTAAAGTAAGTCTTATTAATTATTACCAATATTAGAGCTACACTTGTCCTACAGCTCCTTGTAATTAATAAAAGTAACAAGTTTAAGGGTATTTTGTAAGTGGAGGAATGAGATTCGTGGTAGGCCACAAAGGAACAGTGGAATATTTGGAGCATGTCTCTGATAGGTAAGGTTCAGTGCAGTGAGGATCACTTGCCCTTCCCAAGACTTATCCCAGCTCTGCCCTTGCCAAATTCAGGGCTTAGGCAAACTGATCTCGAGGTCATTTTCAGCTGAGAGCTAGCTCAAAGTTCTAGTCCTATAATTTTTGATCCAGGATTTTTCTCTCCCCAACCTTACTCTTTCCCTTTAGCACACTGATTGTGTCCTGAAGAGATCTTCAGAACCCTGTCAGTGACTATGTGTGCTCTCTACCCTGTGCTTTGCTGGACCTTCCTCATGGGACTGCATTTGGGTGCTGAGGTTGCCTGTCATGGGAAATGCTCTCTTTCCCCACTTCAAGGTGGCTCACAGCTGATGATTAACTGGTATGAGACTACAAAACTTAGTTCCTTCCCTTTAACAGAAACAAACCCTGGGGTGCCTGGGTGGCTCAGTTGGTTAAGCATCCGACTTCAGCCTGGTTCATGATCTCACAGTTTGTGGGTTAGAGCCCCATGTCTGGCTGTGTGCTGAGAGCTCAGAGCCTGGAGCCTTTTTCAGATTCTGTGTCTCCCTCTCTCTCTGCCCCTCCACCACTCACACTAGCTCTCTCTTTCTCTCTCTCTCAAAAATAAATGAACATTCAAAAAAATTAAAAAGGACAAACTCTGAGGTGTAATTTTTTAATGTTCCATTGTTGATCCTCCTGGGATCAATCTGGCTAGAATTTCACCTGAAATCACATTCTTGCTTGACTTTTTCATTCCCTGTCTTGCTTCCTCCATACCCTTACTAGTGTGTTCTTGTTTGCTTATTTTTTTAAGCATCTCCTTAATCAATCATTGGTTTAGGGTCTTCATCTAGGAGAACCAGATCCTAGATAGTGAGGTAGTATGGCTAAAAGAATAGGTATCAGAAGAGTTGCCCTCAAACCCTAGCTCAATACTTACCAGCAGTGTGGCCTTGAAGAAAAGTTCCCTTTCTCAGTGAAGTAGGGGTAATCACACTTGCTTCATCTCTAATCATCAAGCATACATGAGATAATGAGTGCCAAGGGCCTGTCATCCCTTTCCTGGGCCTCAGAGTAGTGCAGCTTCCAAGCAGCCTGGGCCCCTTTTCTATTACAAGGCTGTGCTCATGGACTTCAGACAAACTTCCTATGTGTCTTGGTCAATAGAAGATATTAGCAAATGCTTAGCCAAGTGCTCTGACTGCATTTACTCCCACATTCACCATCATAAAAATTAACAGCAGAATAAATTGCCCATCTGCTGCCATCAATCACAAATACAATCTTAACTTGCTGTAACACGAGGGAAATACAGTAATGACAAAATCCATAGCTTGGGAGATAATAGAGTGTTGGCCAGGACTTTCCTCTCTCCATAGTCTACAATCTATTATCTAAATGCACAGTAAGTGACCAGAGCAATCAATATGTTGCTTGCCTTTTCTGCTATTGGCAGGTTGGTTGCTTTGAGCCTTAATTCTCAGAGCCTCTGGATGGTATGTGCTGGACCATTCTAGGATAGAGGGCCATGAAAGGAATGACAGTGGGGCCTACTTTATGAAAAAAGTTTCATGTACCTTTTGGAGCCCAAAAGTGGAACCCTGAAAGGATGGAGAGATCCATTAGTGGAATACGACAAAATATATCATGATGGTTCAGTATTTTGTTTGCCAAATACTGACCCATATATAAAATAAGTTTAACTTTGTTCTGGAGGCACCTGGGCGGATCAGTCTGTTAAGTGTCTGGCTCTTGGTTTCAGCTCAGGTCGTGATCTCATGGTTCATGAGTTAGAGCTCCGTGTTGGACTCTGTGATGACAGCATGGGGCCTGATTTGGATTCTCTCTCTCCCTCTCTCTCTGCCCCTTCTCAGCTCTCTCTCCCTCTCAAAATAAATAAACATTAAAAAATAAAATACTTTTTTTTCTGGTTTCAGAGAACATAGACATTTTAGCCAATAAAAGAGCTCAAAAAGAATACTCAAATAACGTGTGATTTTATTGTTCAAACAGCCACTATTAAAATATTGCTCTGTATCACTTTTTGACTTTTTCTCTTTGATATAGCTATATGCACACACATATACAAAATAAGGTTATGCTATGTTATCCAATTGTATTTTTATTTCTGTGTGTGTATCTTATGTGTTGATATAGGTGTGGTTATAAAATATATACAACCTTGTTAATAGTACATGTTAATCAAAAAAGAATGAAATCTTGCCATTTGCAACTACATGGATGGAACTAGAGGGTATTATGCTAAGCGAAATTCGTCAGAGAAAGACTAATACCATATGATATCATTCATATGAGGACTTTAAGATGCAAAACAGATGAACATAAGAGAAGAAAAGCAAAAATAATAGAAAAACAGGGAGGGTGGCAAAACATAAGAGACACATAAATATGGAGAACAAACAGAGGGTTACTGTAGGGGTTGTGGGAGGGAGGATGGGCTAAATGGGTAAGGGGCATTAAGGAATCTACTCCTGAAATCATTGTTGCGCTATATGCCAACTAACTTGGATGTAAATTAAAAAAATAATAAATTAAAAACAAATCAAAAACAAAACAAAACAAAATTAAAAAAATACATGTTAAGCCATTATTTGAGTTTTATGCTATTTTATTATGTAAATGTATCTTGACTTATTTAAGTACTTCCCTATTGTTGGACATTGAGTTGTTTCAACTTTATGTAATTATAAATAGCACTTTAAAAATAAGGTTGTTGGGTTGCCTGGGTGTTTCAGTCAGTTAAGTCTCTGACTTCGATTCAGGTCATGATCTCATGGCTCATGAGTTTGAGCCCCACGTCGGGCTCTGTGCTGGCAGCTCAGAGCTTGGAGCCTGCTTCAGATTCTGTGTTTCCCTCTCTCTCTGCCCCTCCCTGACTCAAACGCTATCTGTCTGTCTGTCTGTCTCTCGGTCTCAAAAATAAATAAAAACATTAAAAAAAAAGATCTGTATGCTGAAAACTATAAAAGCTTATGAAGGAAATCGAAGAAGAAACAAAGAAATGGAAAAATATTCCATGCTTGTGGATTGGAAGAATAAATATTGTTAAAATGTCAATACTACCCAAAGCAATCTACACATTCAATGCAATCCCAATCAAAATTGCACCAGCATTCTTCTTGAAGCTAGAACAAGCAATCACAAAATTTGTATGGAACCACAAAAGACCCCAAATAGCCAAAGTTATATTGAAGAAGAAGACCAAAGCAGGAGGCATCACAATCCCAGACTTTAGCCTCTACTACAAAGCTGTAATCAACAAGACAGCATGGTATTGGCACAAAAACAGACACATAGACCAATGGAATAGAATAGAAACTCCAGAATTGGACCCACAAAAGTATGGCCAACTAATCTTTGACAAAGCAGGAAAGAATATCCAATGGAAAAAAGACAGTCTCCTTAACAAATGGTGATGTGAGAACTGGACAGCCACATGCAGAAGAATGAAACTAGACCACTTTCTTACACCATACACAAAAATAAACTCAAAATGGATGAAGGACCTGAATGTGAGACAGGAAACCATCAAAATCCTCAAGGAAAAAAACCTCTTTGACCTTGGCTGCAGCAATTTCTTACTCAACAGATCTCCAGAGGCAAGGAAAGCAAAAGCAAAAATGAACTATTGGGACCTCATGAAGATAAAAAGCTTCTGCACTACAAAGGAAACAATCAATAAAACTAAAAGGCAACCAACGGAATGGGAAAAGATATTTACAAATGACATATCAGACAAAGGGCTAGTATCCAAAATCTATAAAGAACTCACCAAACTCCACACCCGAAAAACAATCCATTGAAGCAATGGGCAGAAGACATGAATAGATACTTCTGTAAAGAAGATACCCAGATGGCCATGGGGGAGGAGAAGGAAAAAAAAAAAGAGGTTAGAGTGGGAGAGAGCCAAAGCATAAGAGACTCTTAAAAACTGAGAACAAACTGAGAGCTGATGGGGGGTGGGAGGGAATGGAGGGTGGGTGATGGGTATTGAGGAGGGCACCTTTTGAGATGAGCACTGGGTGTTGTATGGAAACCAATTTGACAGTAAATTTCATATATTTAAAAAAACATGGGGGTGCATGTGCGCCTTCAAAACAGCATACTTGTATCCCTTGGATAAATACCTAGTAGTGCAATTGCTGGGACCTAGGGTAGTTCTTTTTTTAATTTTTTGAGAAACCTCCATACTGTTTTCCAAGGTGGCTGCACCAATTTGCATTCCTTGCAGTGCACAAGAGATCCTCTTTCTCCACATCCTCTCCAACATCTGTTGTTGCCTGAGTTGTTAATGTTAGTCATTCTGACAGGTGTGAGGTAGTATCTCATTGTGGTTTTGATTTGTATTTCCCTGATGATGAGTGATGTTGAGCATTTTATTATGTGTCAGTTGGCCATTTGGTTGTCTTCTTTGGAGAAGTGTCTACTCATATCTTTCAAATTCAACACCTAAAAAACAAATAATCCAGCTAAAGACACCTTTAGATTGAAAGTCAGGAGATGGAGAACCATCTATCATCCTAATACTCACCAAATAAAGCCAGAGTAGCCTTACTTATATCAAATAATCTAGATTTTAAAATAAAGACTGTAACAAGAGACAAAGAAGGGCATTATATCATAATTAAGGGTCTATCCACCAAGATTTAACAATTGTAAACATTTATGCTCCAAACGTGGAGGTACACAAATATATAAATCAATTAATCAGAAACATGAAGAAACTCATTGATAATATTACCATAATAGTAGAGGACTTCCACACCCCACTCACAACAATGGACAGATCATCTAACAGAAAATCAACAAGGAAACAATGGCTTTGAATGACACACTGGACCAGATGGGCTTAACAGATATATTCAGAACATTTCACAACAAAGCAGGAGAATATACATTCTTTTCGAAGGCACATGAAACATTCTCCAGAAATGATCACATACTGGGACACAAATCAGTGCTCAATAAGCACAAAAAATCAAGATCATCCCATGCATATTTTCAGACCACAATGCTCTGAAACTCAAAATCAAACACAGGGAAAAAAAATTAGAAAGCCCCCAAATGCATGGAGGTTATAGAAGATCCTACTAAAGATGAATGGGTTAACCAGGAATTTAAAAAGGTAATTTAAAATTACACAGAAGCCAATGAATATGATAACAAAAGAGAAGTATATGGCAATCCAATCCTTCCAAAAGAAGAAAGAAAGGTCTCAGGTACACAATATAACCTAAAACCTTAAAGAACTGGAAAAGGAACAGCAAATAAAACCCAAAACCAGCAGAAGACAAGAAATAATAAAGGTTAAAGTGGAAACCAATGCTATTGATCAAACAAACAAACAGTAGAACAGATCAATGAAACCAGGAGCTTGTCCTTGAAAGAATTAACAAGTTTAATAAACCCCTAACCAGTTTGACCAAAAAGAAAAAGGAAAGGACCCAAATAAACAAAATCAAGAATGAAAGAGGAAAGATCACAACCAACACAGCAGAAATACAAACAATAAGAGAGTATTGTGAGCAATTATATGCCAATAAATTGGGCAATCTGGAAGAAATGGACAGATTCCTAGAAACATATAAACTACCAAAACTGAAATAGGAAGAAATAGAAAATTTGAACAGACCCATAACCAGTAAAGAAATTGAACTTTAGTAAAAAACCTCCCAAAAAACTAGAGTCCAGGGCAAAATGGCTTTCCAGGGGAATTCTACCATTTAAAGAGGACTTAACATCTATTCTTTTAAAGCTGTTCCAAAACTCTAAAATGGAAGGAAACTTCCAAAATCATTCTATGAGGCCAGAATTACCTTGATTCCAAAACCAAAGACCCCACTAAAAAGGAGAGCTACAGACAAATTTCCGTGATGAACATCGATGCAAAAATCCTGAACAAGATACTAGCCAACCAGATCCAACAATACATTAAAAGAATTATTCACCTCGACCAAGTGGGATTTATATCTGGGATGCACAGCTGGTTCATTATCCAGAAAAAAATCAATGTGATATATCACATCAATAAAAGAAAGGGACAAAAACCATATGATCCTCTTAATAGATGCAGACAAAGCATTTGACAAAATACACATCCTTTCTTGATAAAAAAAAAAACCCTCAAGAATGTGGGATAGAAGGATTGTACCTCAAGATCATAAAAAGCATATATGAAAGATCCACCACTAATATCATCCTCAATGGGCAATAACTGAGAGCTTTCCCACTAAGGTCAGGAACACGACAGCGATGTCCAGTCTCTCCCCTGTTATTCAACATAGAATTGGAAGTCCTATTCTCAGCAATCATACAGCACAAAGGAATAGAAGGCATAGAAATTGGCAACAAGGAAGTCAAACTTTCACTCTTCACAGATGACATGATACTCTATCTGGAAAACCCAAAAGATTCCACCAAAAAACTGCTAGAACTGATCCGGGAATTCAGCAAAGTAGCAGGATATAAAATCAAGGCACAGAAATTAGTTGCATTCCTATACACCAATAATGAAGCAACAGAAAGAGAAATCAAGGAATTGATCCCATTTACAATTGGACTAAAGCCCATAAAATATCTAAGAATAAATATAACCAAAGAGGTATAAAACCTATACACTGAAAACTACAGAAAGCTTATGAAAGAAAATGAAGACACACAAAAAAATGGAAAAAGTATTTCATGCTCATGGATCGGAAGAATAAATATTGTTAAAATGTCAATACTACCCAATGGAATCTGCATATTTAATGCAATCCCTATTAAAATAACACCAGCATTCTTCACAGAGATAGAACAAACAATCATAAAATTTGTATGGAACCAGAAAAGACCCCGAATAGCCAAAGCAGTCTTGAAAAGGAAAACCAAAGCTGGAGGCATCACGATCCCAGACTTCAAAATGTATTACAAAGCTGTAATCATCAAGACAGTATGGTACTGGCACAAAAACAGACACTCAGATCAATGGAGCAGAATAGAGAACCCAGAAATAAACCCACAGACATATGGCCAACTGATATTTGACAAAGCAGGAAATAATAGCCAATGGAATAAAGACAGTCTCTTCAGCAAATGGTGCTGGGAAAACTGAACAGCAACATGCAGAAAAATCAACCTGGACCATTTTCTTACACCATACAGAAAATAAACTCAAAATGGATAAAAGGCCTAAACATAAGACAAGGAAGCCATCAAAATCCTAGAGGAGAAAGCAAGCAAAAACCTCTTTGACCTTGGCCACAACTTCTTACTCAACACATCTCCAGAGGCAAGGGAAACAAAAGCAAAAATGAACTATTGGGACCTAATCACAATAAAAAGCTTCTTCACAGCAAAGGAAACAGTCAGCAAAACTAAAAGGCAACCGATAGAATGGGGGAAGATATTTGCAAATGACATATCAGATACAGGGCTGGTATCCAAAATCTATAAAGAATCTATCAAACTCAACACCCAGAAAACAAATAATGTGGTGAAGAAATGGGCAAAAGACATGAATAGACAATTCTCCAAAGAAGACGTCCAGATGGTGAACAGACACATGAAAAAATGCTCAACACCACTCATTATCAGGGAAACAGAAATCAAAACCACAATGAGATACCACCTCACACCTGTCAGAATGGCTAACATTAACAACTCAGGCAATGACAGATGTCGGTGAGGATGCGGAGGAAGAGGATCTCTTTTGCATTGTTGGTGGGAAGGCAAGCTGGTGCAGCCATGCTGGAATACAGTATGGAGGTTCCTCAAAAAATTAAAAATAGAACTACCCTAGGTCCCAGAAATTGCACTACTAGGTATTTATCCCAGGGCTAAAGGTGTGCTGTGTCAAAGGGGAACAGGTACCCCAATGTTTATAGCAGCTCTATCGACAATAGCCAAAGTATGGAAAGAGCCCAAATGTCCAGCAATGGATGAATAGATAAAGGAGACGTGGTATGAATATACAATGGAATATAAGTGGCAGTCAAAGAATGAAATCTTTTCATTTTCAACAATGTGGGTGGAAGTAGATGGTATTATGCTAGGCAAAATTAGAGAAATACAAATACCATACCACTTCACTCAATTTAAGATGCAAAACAGATGAACATAGGGAAAGGGAAGCAAAAGTAATATAAAAACAAGCAGGAGGACAAAAATTATTAAATATAGTTAAATATGATTAAATATAGATAAACTGAAAATTGCTGGATGGGTTGTGCATCAGCAGGTGGCTAAACGGGCAAGGGGCATTGAGGAATGAGCACTGGATGTTTTATGTGGGGGATGAAATCTACTTCTGAAATCATTATTGCAGTATATGCTAACTAACTTGGAGGTAAATTTAAAAATAAAAATAATAATAATAATAATAATAAAAAGAAATTGCTTTCATGAGTACATTAAGGGTTGAACAGGTGAGAAGAAAGGATTCCAGGGATTCTGGTTCCTTTGATCAAATACCTCCATATTAAGTAAATGTAAGAAGGAAGTTATAAATGTAGAACTGTTGGCAGGTAATTATTATTTTGCTGTAAGAGCAGACCTTACTTGTGTAGGGCTGAAGGAGGGAGGCTTCAGTTGTGTTGAAGAGGATCATGTTCTTGTAGAACGCCTGGGATAGGGTCAGGAGGCACACATCACAAAAACAAATACGACCTGATGGGTTCAAAACCATTTTTTTTAGTTTCCACTTTTTAATGTTTTTGTGGAATTATAATCTGGATTCAAAATAAAGTCTCTTTTTCTTACAGAGAAATTATAGTATTTAAAGATAGAACGAAACCAGGTTGAAATGAAATAATCTTCACTTCATTACCAGAAGTTTATGAATGCCAAAGGAACAGCATAAAAAGGAGTACCAGGTTTCTACAGGAAGAAGGAGGGTCGATGCCATGCTCTGGTGCTGGTCTTTAGACTTTCAGATTTGCTGAGGCAGTCACTGATTAAATATTCAGTGAGTGTCCATCTCTGCCAACATTGGGCTATGTGCCAGCAGACATGGGCTCTTTCCTTACTTTCTGAAGCTCACAGTCTGGCTGTGGGTGGGAGTTCAAGAGGGGGGCCAATGAGACCTATTGAATTAAGTGGTTTTGGGAACGTGTGGGGGGCAGGAACCCTTCCCTAGAGGAAGTGACCTTTCAGCTGAAATGGTAGTGAAATTTTGAAAGCCTTCCATATGCCATATCTTTTAACATGTCAGATCATTTACAACAAGAAGAGATCAGTATTCATATCTACAACTGATGGATAAAGAACATATTAATCAGGAGCACCTGGGTGGCTCAGTCTGGTGAGAATCTGATTCTTGATTTTGGCTCTGGTCATGATCTCACAGTTTGTGAGATCAAGCCCCATGTTGGGCTCTGCACTGACAGTGTGGACCCTACTTGGGATTCTCTCTCTCCCTTTCTCTGACCCTCCCATGCTTGCACAGAGACTCTATCTCAAAATAAATTTAAAAAAAGTTTAAAGTAAGAACATATTACTCAGAAAGAGGAATAGTTTTCTCAAATCAAGTGGCTGATAAATGGCAGAACCAGGGTTCTTTACAGCTTGTGCACTTCCTCCACCCCATTACTTGACTCCTCGATTAGACAAAACATCCCAAGTACTCACCTTGGAGGAATGGGGAGTACACAAACTGAGGACAGGTGCTTCCTTTCCTGCTCAAGTCTGTGAACTTGAAGTTGTAGTCTTTTTCATTTTGGTGATCCAGGTATTTTCTCTTTGCATTTAGAAGCTGGAGAGCAGAGGAAATTGTGCATTCTCTGGACAAATGTGACAACTTGTTTCATCTTCATGAAACATTCAATACTCCATGTCTTCTCCTTGCCTTCCTCATGATGTCTCAGATCAGTTTGAGATACATTCTTATTTCATTGTTTAAATGCTCAGGCATGATGGGAGGGGGGTGACTGAGTCTGAGAAGTGAAGTAGGACCCAGCTGTGAGTGCTTCAAATTTTTAAGGGCACTTCAATCTTTCAAACTGGGTTTCAGAGATGGCAGGTCTCTTCAGCAAGTGAATCACTTCTTTAATCTTAAATTATCATCTTCACTAGAAGCTTGGCTTCCCATTGCTTCCAAATCAAAATACTTATTAAAGCGGCCAGAAGGGCAATGACGTAGGGAGTCCTAGAGTGGAACAGAGCAACACATTCTTTCATTCATTTGAGCATTCACTCATTCACCAGAAATACACTGAATTACTACTGCATGTGACAGGACTTATGCAAGTCTGGGAGAGATACAATGGCGGAAAAATCATCAAGTGCCTGCCTGACTCTGGGAGCAAACAAGTGTGGCAAGGATCTTTCCTAAATGTAGCTGCTTTGACAGGAAAAACTGAACATTGGGCTAATTTGGGGGCAAAAGGGACTTCATTCCAGGTCTCACTTACCCCTTTCCTGTCAATCCTGAAAGCCCCTTTGTTGTTGAGTTGACCCTCAGGGCTCCAGCTTGGTGAAGCTGTTAACAGAACCCCACAGGGAAGTTCTGAAAGATAGGATGTAGTAGGAAGGAAGAGAGGTGTAAGGAGTGAGGTGAAAAAAGGCAGAGAGGAGATATGTGCATAAATAAGAGCCTTCTGAGTTGAGATGGCCAGAAGACAAAGCAGTGTCATCAGGAACTTGTCACCATCAAAAAAAAAAAAAAAAAAAAGCTTACCTATGAGAATTGACAAGGATTTCAGTGTTATACAATAGGTTCACAGCAGATCTCTTACATCTGTGCAAGGATGGCTGTGATTGCCCATATATGATAGGAGTTATACATGAAGTCTTTGTTACTCATCCATATCTGAAAGACTAGAGACTCAACTCAATCCAACAACCTCCCTACATTTTTCATGGTGTTTGTTTCTTTGTTTGTTTGTTTGTTTTTGCCAAGCACTGGTGATAGGGGATGATTCTTGGGGTTCCAATGTAAACTCAGATAAGCTTTCTCTTCAGTATTTCCATCTTGAAAGCACATAATCATTCTCCTTTGTATCTTGCTTTCTAGGGATATGCAAATGTATGTTGACTGATCTCAATTCCTTGCTGTGATATTCATACATAAGTTGGGAAGTTAACATAGTTAATGTTATTTATCAATGACCACTTAACGATTTCTAATCAGGGTCCAACCTGCTGTGTAAATCAGCAAAGTCAAGTTTGTTTGAATAGTAAACAGGGAATAAACCATGAATTTATTTGCTAATTTTACCTGTGACCTTAAAAGACTTTGCTGAATTCAACATAAGAGATATATTGGTTTCTCACTCTTTTGGTTACCTTTAGTATACTAATGGATAATATGGACATCCTCCTTAGATGGTTCTTTGGCCTACTTACATTTGCTTCATGTAAAGTTTCCTCCATGTCATTGAACCTTTACTGATTACCCAGGATTGTATACACAATGATGATATATGTGGCCTTCCTGATCCACTCAACTAGACAGAAGCTCAGTGAGGGAAGGGACTATTTATATTGTGTTCACAATTTTATCCCAGTGACTAATAGTTATTTCAGAAACATTTCTGAAATGAATACCACTGGGGATATTTGGCTGTTCTAGGTCTAGTCTTCTATGTGACATAGAAGGCTCTGTCTTATAATTATGAACAGAAATACCTATTAGCAGGGGAAGGAATAAGTCTTTTCTTGTGGTTCTAGCTCACACCAGGGCCTCCTACACACACACACACACACACACACACACACACACACACACGTGCGTGCGCGTGCGCACACGCGTGCACAGTTGCATACATCCTCCCTCCCAGAACAAGAAAGGTTCTTTTTAACTGAGTAAGACCAGAAGAGCATATTCTTGTGGCTACACTTGTATTATCATTTTGTCAAACTGTTGCTAAAATCTTTTTTTTCGAGGGAAGAAGATGGTGGCGTAGGAGGACGCTGGGCTCACCTCGTCCTGCTGATCACTTACATTCCACCCACACCTGCCTAAATAACCCACAAAACCGCCAGAAGACTAGCAGAATGGACTCTCCAGAGCCAAGCATAGACAAGAGGCCCACAGAAGAGGGTAGGAAGGGTGGAGAGGTGGTGCACACTACGCGGACTGGCGGGGAGGGTGCTGGGGCAGTGGAGGGGCAACCCATCTGGCAAGGCAGAGCCCCTGAGTCTGGCTTGCAAAAGTGGAGGGGCCAGACTGCATGAGTTCTGACAGCCAGTGGGACTTAACATCTAGAATGTTATAAGTCAACAGCTCTGCTCAGAGAGCAGGAAGGTGAGAGGACACCGGGAGGGAGAGGTGTTGAGCTCTGGAAGACAGAGCTCAGCTCTGTGGGGAACAAAGGTGCTGGCCAGTGCCATCTCCCTCTCCCATCCCCCAGTTTGACCCCAAAGGGAACCAGTTCACTGAACTTGCTTGCACCATGCAAACACCCAATGCTGTGCTTCTGTGGTCCCATCCCTCCAACAGGTCTTCCTCCCTCCCTGTGCTGTAGGGCCTCTCCCACAGGGGACTGCCAATGGCAAAGCAGCTTAGCCTGCCCATCCCACCCCCGTGCACCTTGAGGATCCACCCCGGCTAATACACCAAATCCCATCAAATCAGCACCACAAGCTTGGCAGTGTGCAAGTAGCCCAGACAGGGGCCACACCACTCTATAGCGAGTCCTGCCCCTGGGAGAGGGGAAGATAAGGTACACACCAGTCTGACTGTGACTACAGCGGTGGGCTGGGGACACACAACAGGTCTGACTGCGGCCCCACCCACCAACACAATTTACTCCAGATAGCATAGGGGAAGTGCCTTGCAGTTCTGAGCCACCCCAGGGATTATCCAAAATGACAAAATGGAAGAATTCTCCTCAAAAGAAACTCCAGGAAGTAGCAATGGCTACTTAAATCAAAAATGATTTAAGCAATATAACAGAACAAGAATTTAGAATAATAGTCATAAAATTTATTGTCATGAAATAGTCATGAAATTTCTTGTCAAATTGGTTTCCATACAACACCCAGTGCTCATCCCAACAAGTGTACCCCTCTAGCCCATCACCCACTCTCCCCTCTCCTCCACTTCCCATCAATGCTCAGTTTATTCTCAGTTTTTAAGAGTCTCTTATGGTTTACCTCCTTCCCTCTCTATAACTTTTTTTTCCCCTTCCCCTCCAGCATGGTCTTCTGTTAAGTTTCTCAGGATTCACATAAGAGTGAAACCATATGATATCTGTCTTTCTCTGTATGGCTTATTTCACTTAGCATCACACTCTCCAGTTCCATCCACATTGCTACAAAGGGCCATATTTCATTCTTTCTCATTGCCATGTAGTACTCCATTGTGTATATAAACCACAATTTCTTTATCAAATTCATCAGTTGATGGATATTTAGGCTCTTTCCATAATTTGGCTATTGTTGAGAGTGCTGCTATAAACATTGGGGTACAAGTGCCCCTATGCATCAGCACTCCTGTATCCCTTAGGTAAATTCCTAGCAGTGCTATTGCTGGGTCATAGGGTAGATCTACTTTTAATTTTTTGAGGAACCTCCACACTGTTTTCCAGAGTGGCTGCACCAGTTTGCATTCCCACCAACAGTGCAAAAAGGTTCCTGTTTCTCCACATCCTCTCCAGCATCTATAATCTCCTGATTTGTTCATTTTAGCCACTCTGACTGGCGTGAGGTGATATCTCAGTGTGGTTTGTCACTCCTCCCTGATGAGGAGTGACATCGAGCATCTTTTCAGGTGCCTGTTGGCTATCTGGATGTCTTCTTTAGAGAAGTATCTATTCATGTCTTCTGCCCATTTCTTCACTGGGTTATTTGTTTTTCGGGTGTGGAGTTTGGTGAGTTCTTTATAGATTTTGGATACTAGCCCTTTGTCTGATATGTCATTTGCAAATATCTTTCCCCATTCCATTGGTTGCCTTTTAGTTTTGTTGATTGTTTCCTTTGCAGTGTAGTAGCTTTTTATCTTCATGAGGTCCCAATAGTTCATTTTTGCTTTTAATTCCCTTGCCTTTGGGGATGTGTCACGTAAGAAATTGCTACAGCTGAGGTCAGAGAGGTCTTTTCCTGCTTTCTCTTCGAAGGTTTTGATGGTTTCCTGTCTCACACTCAGGCCCTTTATCCATTTTGAGTTTATTTTTGTGAATGGTGTGAGAAAGTGGTCTAGTTTCATTCTTCTGCATGTTGCTGTCCAGTTCTCCCAGCACCATTTGTTAAGGAGACTGTCTTTTTTCCACTGGATATTCTTTCCTGCTTTGTCAAAGATTAGTTGGCCATACGTTTGTGGGTCTAGTTCTGGGGTTTCTATTCTATTCCATTGGTCTATGTGTCTGTTTTTGTGCCAATACCATGCTGTTTTGTTGATTACAGCTTTGTAGTAGAGGCTAAAGTCTGGGATTGATGCACCCCCATGTTTATAGCAGCACTATCAACAATAGCCAAAGTATGGAAAAAGCCCAAATGTCCATCGATGTATGAATGGATAAAGAAGATGTGGTACATATATACAATGGGGTATTAGTCGGCAATCAAAAAGAATGACATCTTGCCATTTGCAACAATGTGGATGGAACTAGAGGGTATTATTCTAAGTGAAATTAGTCAGAGACACACAAATATCATATGACTTCACTCATATGAGGACTTAAGACACAGAACAGATGAATACAAGAGAAGGGAAGCAAAAATTATATAAAAACAGGGAGGGGGAAAAACATAAGAGACTCTTAAATATGGAGAACAAACAGAGGGTTACTGGAGGGGTTGTGGGAGGGATGATGGGATAAATGTGTAGGGAGCATCAAGGGAAATCATTGTTGCACTATATGCTAACAAATTTGGATGTAAATTTAAATAAATAAATAAATAAATAAATAAAGGTGTTTTTAGGTCTAAAATGGGTTTCTTGTAAACAGCATATAGATGGATCTTGTTTTCTTATCCATTCTGTTACCTATGTCTTTTGATCAGAGCATTTAGTCCATTGACATTTAGAGTGAGTACTAAAAGATTTGACATTGTGTTGCCTGTAGAGTTGGAGTTTCTGGTGGTGTTCTCTAGCCCTTCATGAAAGCAATTTCAGTTATAAAGATCATAATGGTTAAGGTGTCAAGCTACCAGGTCATCAGCTACAATCCCTATGCAAAGTTGAGGTGCAAGGATTCTCCCTAGGCAGTCTAGAAAAATGCTGTGTATATGTGGAGAGAGGGAACCTGGGGAAGGAAGATCTTATCCTGGCATTCAGAGCTTCCACAACAGCCACCCACCTCTCACCCAATGAGAGGGATCAGGGTCTCAGAGCATGAAGAAAAAATGAGGTATTTACATGAGCAGATTTCTCCTGGCTAACTTTCCTGTTAAAGTCTGATCTCAAAGCCAGGTCTGAACCACTTCTATCTATTATCTATCTATCTATCTATCTATCTATCTATCTATCTATTATCTATCATCTATATCCTTCTGTTTATCAATGGGCTTGAGCCCTCTGAACACAGGAGCTCCTCTGCTTTTCCAGTCTCCCTGAACTTAGCAGAGGACATGTTCACAGAATAGGTGCCCCACCACTTACTGGCTATAGGACCTAAACTATGCAAAAGATCTTTAGGAACTTTAGGCTCAATATCTGTGAAAAAAGAACAATAAAATATATGGCACATGTGATTTCTTTGAGGGTTAAATTGAAATAATACACACAGACAGATATATTCTGCAAGTGTGCAATGAGATTTATAAGGATGTCAACTGCCATTTGTTTCAGTATTGTTTTTATGTGCCAAAAATTGGAAACAAAGCAAAAATGTCACCAACAGGGGCACCTGGGTGGCTCAGTTGGTTAGGTGTCCGACTTCAGCTCAGGTCATGATCTCACATTCGTGGCTTTGTGCCCCATGTCAGGCTCTGAGCTGAGAGCTTAGTGTCTGGAGCCTGCTTCAATTCTGTTTCCCTACCTCTCTCTATGTCCCTGCCCTGTTTGTTCTCTCTTTCTCAAAAGTAAATAAAAAAACATTAAAAAATGTCACCGACACAAAATAGTTTAAATGAATTTTGATTAAATCCTAGAGTGGAATATTATGCAGCCGTTAAAAAGAAATGATGTTCCTCCCCAGTTTTCCCCATGGTACAAACTTAATTGCATTTCACAAAAGTGAAAACAGTGATTGACAAGACAATGTTGGTCTTAAAAATAGGAGGAGAGTAGGGATTTACAATGTTTTCTAAATTTCAACACATTATGAGAAATTCTAAGTTTATACGTGCAATGTATAAGTCTGTAATATGTGATGCAAACAGTTGACAAATGATTCAGTCATACATTTATCAAATCCTGCAGAGAAAACACCTCAAAACCCAAATGAGTAGAAGCTTATGAATTGTAGTATCTCTTCATATTTATGATGTTCATGATGATTAAGAAAATATTCTGCTCCCTGTAATCCCTGTGAGCTTCCCAGATACCCTGGGGGACAGGAAGAGAAGAATTTTTATCTCAGAGGTTTTTTCATTGGTGAGTGATCTAACTCTCTATATCTCATCTTTATCTCTTTATTTTTATCATCTTTATCTCATCTCTCTCTTTATCCTATGAATCTCTATAGCTTTCACAGATGGTTGCCCACCATACACTGAGCTCAACTAAATTGTGGAAGTAATCCAGATTCCTTCTCTTTGATTGCCAAAGCCCAGGCAGCCAGCAAATATAACTTCCTGTCTTGAGGTTTGGTGTCGGCCCTATCCTTAGCTCCATTCCAAGTCCCTACCCTTGTTTTGCTTTCTCTTTCTTGACAATGTCTAAGTCATGTCATCTTGCTATGTCATCTATAATCTTCTGAGCCTCTTAGATACTTTTAGGGTAGATAGGTACAACTTCAGCATGTTTACTTATTTATCTATTTATTCATTCAAGGACAAAAGGAATTTCTGTGGCTGGAATGACAGAACACCTGTTGGAAAGAGCTTTGAAGCTCTGAACTAAGAACAAAATACAGAAGCAGAGGTGACAGGGCAATTTCTTCAGAGGCTGTCACACTCCACCGCTGGAAAAGCCTCCCATAGGAATTATATTGTCTGGAGAGAAGATTCCAGACACAGAACTGTTAGACATCTCACTGGCTAAAGATATGTACCTGGGGGGAGGGGCAACAGTTTTAAATAAAAAATAAATTTTATTTTATTTTATTTTTGTTCATTTTATTATTTTTTTTCAATATATGAAGTTTAGTGCTCATCCCAAAAGGTGTCCTCCTCAATACCCATCATCCACCCTCCCCTCCCTCCCACCCCCCATCAACCCTCAGTTTTTTCTCAGTTTTTAAGAGTCTCTTATGCTTTGGCTCTCTCCCACTCTAACCTCTTTTTTTTTTCTTCTCCTCCCCCATGGGTTTCTGTTAAGTTTCTCAGGATCCACATAAGTGTGAAACCATATGATATCTGTCTTTCTCTGTATGGCTTATTTCACTTAGCATCACACTCTCCAGTTCCATCCACATTGCTACAAAGGGCCATATTTCATTCTTTCTCATTGCCACGTAGTACTCCATTGTGTATATAAACCACAATTTCTTTATCCACTCATCAGTTGATGGACATTTAGGCTCTTTCCATAATTTGGCTATTGTTGAAAGTGCTGCTATAAACATTGGGGTACAAGTGCCCCTATGCATCAGCACTCCTGTATCCCTTTGGACTCCCCTCTTTAGGGACAAAGGAGTAGCCTGGCACCATTTCCCTCCCCTGCCCTTCAGCATAAACCAACTTCAGTAAACAGCGGTGAGAGTGGGCATCCCTGTCATGTTCCTGATCTCAGGGAAAAAGCTCTCAGTTTTTCCCCATTGAGGATGATGTTAGCTGTGGGCTTTTCATAAATGGCTTTTATGATCTTTAAGTATGTTCCTTCTATCCCGACTTTCTCGAGGTTTTTATTAAGAAACGTTGCTGAATTTTGTCAAAGGCTTTTTCTGCATTGATTGACAGGATCATATGGTTCTTATATTTTCTTTTATTAATGTGATGTATCACATTGATTGATTTGCGAATGTTGAACCAGCCCTGCATCCCAGGAATGAATCCCACTTGATCATGGTGAATAATTCTTTTTATATGCTGTTGAATTCGATTTGCTAGTATCTTATTGAGAATTTTTGCATCCATATTCATCAGGGATATTGGCCTGTAGTTCTCTTTTTGTAATGGGTCTCTGTCTGCTTTGGGAATCAAAGTAATACTGGCTTCATAGAATGAGTCTGTAAGTTTTCCTTCCCTTTCTATTTTTTGGAATAGCTTGAGAAGGATAGGTATTATCTGTGCTTTAAACGTCTGGTAGAACTCCCCTGGGAAGCCATCTGGTCCTGGACTCTTATTTGTTGGGAGATTTTTGATGACTGATTCAATTTCTTCGCTGGTTATAGGTATGTTCAAGCTTTCTATTTCCTCATGATTGAGTTTTGGAAGCGTGTGGATGTTTAGGAATTTGTCCATTTCTTCCAAGTTGTCCAATTTGTTGGCATATAATTTTTCATAGTATTCCCTGATAATTGCTTGTATCTCTGAGGGATTGGTTGTAATAATTTCATTTTCATTCATGATTTTATCTATTTGGGTCATCTCCCTTTTCTTTTTGAGAAGCCTGGCTAGAGGTTTATCAATTTTGTTTATTTTTCCAAAAACCAACTCTTGGTTTCATTGATCTGCTCTACAGTTTTTTTAGATTCTATATTGTTTATTTCTGCTCTGATCTTTATTATTTTCTTCTTCTGCTGGGTTTAGGCTGTCTTTGCTGTTCTGCTTCTATTTCCTTTAAGTGTGATGTTAGATTTTGTATTTGGGATTTTTCTTGTTTCTTGAGATAGGCCTGGATTGCAATGTATTTTCCTCTCAGGACTGCCTTCACTGCATCCCAAAGCGTTTGGATTGTTGTATTTTCATTTTCCTTTGTTTCCATATATTTTTAAATTTCTTCCTTAATTGCCTGGTTGACCCATTCATTCTTTAGTAGGGTGTTCTTTCATGGCCATGCTTTTGGAGGTTTTCCAGACTTTTTCCTGTGTTGATTTCAACCTTCATAGCATTGTGGTCTGAAAGTATGCATGGTATGATTTCAATTCTTGTAAACTTATGAAGGGCTGTTTTGTGACCCAGTATATGATCCATCTTGGAGAATGTTCCATGTGCACTCGAGAAGAAAGTATATTCTGTTGCTTTGGGATGCAGAGTTCTAAATATATTTGTCAAGTCCATCTGATCCAATGTATCATTCAGGGCCCTTGTTTCTTTATTGACCGTGTGTCTAGATGATCTATCCATTTCTGTAAGTGGGGTGTTAAAGTCCCCTGCAATTACCACATTCTTATCAATAAGGTTGCTTATGTTTGTGAGTAATTGTTTTATATATTTGGGGGCTCCTGTATTCAGCGCATACACATTTATAATTGTTAGCTCTTCCTGATGGATAGACCCTGTGATTATTATATAATGCCCTTCTTCATCTCTTGTTACAGCCTTTAATTTAAAGTCTAGTTTTTCTGATATAAGTATGGCTACTCCAGCTTTCTTTTGACTTCCAGTGGCATGATAAATAGTTCTCCATCCCCTCACTCTCAATCTGAAGGTGTCTTCAGGTCTAAAATGAGTCTCTTGTAGACAGCAAATAGATGGGTCTTGTTTTTTTATCCATTCTGATACCCTATGTCTTTTGGTTGGCGCACTTAGCCCATTTACATTCAGTGTTATTATAGAAAGATATGGGTTTAGAGTCATTGTGATGTCTGTAGGTTTCATGCTTGTAGCGACGTCTCTGGTACTTTGTCTCACATGATCCCCCTTAGGATCTCTTGTAGGGCAGGTTTAGTGGTGACAAATTCCTTCAGTTTTGTTTGCTTGGGAAGACCTTTATCTCTCTTTCTATTCTAAATGACAGACTTGCTGGATAAAGGCATCGCGGCTGCATATTTTTTTCTGTTCATCACATTGAAGATCTCCTGCCATTCCTTTCTGGCCTGCCAAGTTTCAGTAGAGACATCAGTCACGAGTCTTATAGGTCTCCCTTTATATGTTAGAGCACGTATATCTCTAGCTGCTTTCAGAATTTTCTCTTTATCCTTGTATTTTGCCAGTTTCACTATATGTCATGCAGAAGATCGATTCAAGTTACATCTGAAGGGAGTTCTCTGTGCCTTTTGGATTTCAATGCCTTTTTCCTTCCCCAGATCCAGGAAGTTCTCAGCTATTATTTCTTCAAGTACACCTTCAGCACCTTTCCCTCTCTCTTCCTCCTCTGGAATACCAATTATGCGTATATTATTTCTCTTTAGTGCATCACTTAGTTCTCTAATTTTCCCCTCATACTCCTGTATTTTTTAATTTCTTTTTCTCAGCTTCTTCTTTTTCCATAATTTTATCTTCTAGTTCACCTATTCTCTCCTCTGCCTCTTCAATCTGAGCCGTAGTTGTCTCCATTTTATTTGCAGTTCATTGATAGCATTTTTTAGCTCATCCTGGTTGTTCCTTAGTCCCTTGATCTCTATAGCAAGAGATTCTCTGCTGTCCTTTATACTGTTTTCAAGCCCAGCGATTAAAAGTATGACTATTATTCTAAATTCACTTTGTGTTATATTGTTTAAATCGTTTTTGATCAGTTCGTTAGCTGTTGTTATTTCCTGGACGTTTTTCTGAGGGGAATTCTTCCATTTCATCATTTTGGATAGTCCTGGAGTGGTGCGGGACTGAGGGGCACTTCCCTTGTGCTGTCTTGAATAACTTGCGTTGGTGGGCGGGCCGCAGTCAGACCTGATGTCTGCCCCCAGCCCACCGCTGGGGCCACAGTCAGACTGGTGTGTGCCTTCTCTTCTCCTCTCCTAGGGGCGGGATTCACTGTGGGGTGGCGTGGCCTGTCTGTACTACTTGCACACTGCCAGGCTTGTGGTGCTGGGGATCTGGTGTATTAGCTGGGGTGGATCGGCAAGGTGCACAGGGGCGGGAGGGGCAGGCTCAGCTCACTTTTCCTTCAGAGATCTGCTTCGGGAGGGGCCCTGTGGCACTGGGAGGGAGTCAGACCTGACGGATGGACGGATCTGCAGAAGCACAATGTTAGGTGTTTGCGTGGTGCAAGCAAGTTCCCTGGCAAGAACTGGTTCCCTTTGGGATTTTGGCTGGGGGATGGGCGAGGGAGATGGCGCTGGTGAGCACCTTTGTTCCCCGCCAAGCTGAGCTCTGTTGTCCGGGGCTCAACAACTCTCCCTCCCATTGTCCTCCAGCCCTCCAGTTCTCTGAGCACAGCTGTTAGCTTATAACCTTCCAGATGTCAAGTCCCGCTTGCTGTCGGAACACACTCCATCCCGCCCCTCCGCTTTTGCAAGCCAGACTCGGGGGCTCTGCTTGGCCGGCGGGCCGCCCCTCCATCCTGGCTCCCTCCCACCAGTCCGTGTAGCGCGCACCTCTCTGCCCTTCCTACCCTCTTCCGTGGGCCTCTCGTCTGCGCTTGGCTCCGGAGACTCCTTTCTGCTAGTCTTCTGGTGGTTTCCTGGGTTATTTAGGCAGGTGTAGGTGGAATCTAAGTGATCAGCAGGACGCGCGGTGAGCCCAGCATCCTCCTACACCGCCCTCTTCCCAGGATCCCTAAAAAATAAATTTTAATACAGTTGTGTTTGTATCTAGTCTGTCTCAATTGTGCCAGAAGAATGTGAAACCAGCTTCTTCCCTGGATAAGTTAGCTTTAGAAACAAACAGGCAAACTCTTTCTAGGTAGAATGAGGTTATCAGAAAGGCAAACAGAGCCTCCATCTTCAAGACCCCCTCAACTGAAAACACTCCCTCAGTGGCTAGCCATGTTGCCTAAACTGGAAATTCTCCAAGAGACAGGGGTTCTTTTGCCTTAAGGTAATTATTCTTAAATGCTTACATATCAAAATTCTCTAGGAGGCTAATTAAAAAGACAGATGCACAAACTTCATACCCCACAGATCTGATTAGCCAGTCTTAGGTGTAATTCAGGAATCTGTATTTTAATAAGTACCTCAAATAATGCTGGGGACCACATTCTCAGAAAACCTTCCTGAGACATTTTGCGAGAAGTCATTAGTCAACAATCATTCTTCTAAGAAAGGGAGAAGATTGCAAGATGCCCACTACATATATGGCTTTCAAATCTTATCCTAGGTGCTCAAGAACTGCTGGTATCCCCAGAAAACTGTGAGTCTCAGGAGATCCTAGCTAGACATAGCCAAACACTGATTTTGTTTGTGAAATTCATCCCAAAGCCCACTTTTATCTTTGACCTCCAAATTGCTCCATACTTTTCAACCTCTATTAATGTTTCCCCAGGTACATTCAAGGACTTCCCCTTCACATAGATATTTGCCATTTATAGATGGAATATTTGCTGTGCTAATTGCAATTCCATTGCAAATGGATCCAAGATAGAAAAAAAACTAAAGAATGTGTTCAGAGTCAACTGCATTGTGGAGAATCATCAAATGCCAGCCTGCAGCAGTGTAGGAACATTGTATTCGGTTTGGAGAAAACAATTTATTTGTCTTGTGTTTCACTGTCACCTATGAAAGCATTGTGGAGCATCTCCCTCCTGACCACAAACATATCTCATGCTCCTGATTACTCCCCTTAACTTATTTCAGGGGAGGAACCTGAATAAGGGCAGGAGAACCAAGCCCTTTTGAATTCCATATAAACTGATGAAATAGAACCCAAGTGAGGGCTCAAGGGGCCTTTTCTGTGAGTAAAGAAATTCAGATTTAGTGCTCTGACTTTGTGGAATTTCAGGCAATATACTAAGGTGGCAATATCACCAGCTCTGCAGACTATCTGAATGCAAACTCTGATCCTCTGACCTTCCATTTTCTCATTTATAGAATGGGTGTTACTGCACCCATCTCCTTGGCTTGTTATGAACATTAAAGAAAATGAGATATGTGAAGCCCTTGGCATATAGGGAGTTCTCCTAAGGAGGTATTCCACTAGTTGCTGGGAAAACATCTTCTGAGCCTGGATGGAACTGCTGGTGGCTGGAGTAACTGAGAGGTACATAGCCAAATCCCAGAAGAAGAACTAGAGTCCCATATTGTTAGCCTGCTTGGTAGCCTTAGCCTTACAGATGCAGGGTGACTCCGTGATTCAAAACTCCACCTCTGCTTAGCTGTGTATCCCTGGACAAGTCTCTTTGGGGACTCTAAGGTTGCTCCACCAACACCATCCCACCCCATTGTGTAGGACCTATGTGGCTCAAGAACAAGGCTGGCTTCATGAGCATGTGACTTTTTGAAGGTACATAGGATACTCTGCTGTTGCCATCTTGAAATTGTTTACATTTTTATCTTTGAACTTCTGTTTTGTAAGTGCAGTTCAGTGGGACAATGGAGGAGATACTACAGGCAGCAGCAGTGTGGGCTCAGAGTGGCTGACACCAGAGGCAGTCAATATATATATATATATTGATTATGGTGGGGATAAAATCTTATCCTTGAAGTCAGAGCCTGAGCTAGTTGCTTCTGAAGAATCCTATGAACATAGCTGCCAAATATGACCTTGGTGAGCCCTTGGGCCTCTCCTTCACAAAGCCTCTTACTCTCTTCCATACTTCTCCAACCTCTCCTTCACCTAGAATTCTATGAAGTCTTATTCCCCAGAAATTTCCATCTGTTGTCAGGAAGTCTAAAACTAAAGGCCTGTCCTTTGCCTAGGACTTTGCCCTTTGGTAGGAGACTATGACAGCCAGCAGCATTCACTTCTTCATTGGATTATGACTATTACAGCTGAATAGGATCTTGGAGGGACCAGATTGTGTGGTTCCAAAGTATGTTCCCTAGACACACCATGGTGTAGAAGGATTCCATGGTGTGAGTAATTAAGGAAAACTTGTATAACATGGTGCTGTTTTAGAATCTGCAATGATCAGTAGCACATTAAATGTCCTGAGAAACTAGAGCAAGGAATCCAGTGGTTCCCAATGTTATTTGGCCTTTATCCTCAGACCTCCTAACAGCCTTTGCAACTAAGGCTCCACTTTTTAAGTAATAGTGTTTAATCCTGTCATTTTAAAGATGGGGCAGCCAAGACTGATAGAGGGAAAACAAATAATCCGGTGAAGAAATGGGCAAAAGACATGAATAGACACTTCTCCAAAGAAGACATCCAGATGACCAATCGACACATGAAACAGTGCTCAACATCACTCATTATCAGGGAAACAGAAATCAAAACCACAATGAGATACCAACTAACACCTGTCAGAATGGCTAACATTAACAACTCAGGCAATGACAGATGTAGGCAAGGATGTGGAGAAAGAGGATCCCTTTTGTGCTGCTGGTGGGAATGCAAACTGGTGCAGCCACAATGGAAAACAGCATGGAGGTTCCTCAAAACATTAAAAAATAGAACTACCCTAGGTCCCAGCAATTTCACTACTCTCCCAGGGATACAGGTGTGCTGTTTCAAAGGGGCACAGGTACCCCAATGTTTATAGCAGCTTTATCGACAATAGCCAAAGTATGGAAAGAGCCCAAATGTCTATCGATGGATGAATGGATAAAGGAGAAGTGGTATGAATATACAATGGAGTATTACTCAGCAATCAAAAACAATGAAATCTTGCCATTTGCAACTACATGGATGGAACTAGAGGGTATTATGCTAAGCAAAATTAGTGAAAGAAAGACAAATATCATATGACTTCACTCATATGAGGAATTTAGGATACAAAACAAATGAACAAAATGGAAGGGAAGCAAAAATAATATAAAACCAGGGAAGGGGAGGAAATATAAGAGACTCTTAAATATAGAGAACAAATAGAAGGTTGCTGGAGGGGTGTGGGAGGGGAGATAGGTATATCGGTGAGGGACATTAAGGAATCTACTCCTGAAATCTTTGTTGCACTATATGCTAACTAAATATTGGATGTACGTAAGTAAATAAATAAATAAATAAATAAGACAAATTTCTGTTAAGCCTCTATATTTAGAGACATTTGTTACAACAGCAAAACTTAGAATGACCTGACTGATGCAATAAGTAAATAATATAGTTCTTAGAAGTCTTTATTTGCACCCTTGAAGTGCATCTTCCTCCTACGTCTCGTTTCTCTACAAGGCCAGGCAACCTAGCAACTGGTACCAATATCCATTGGTTTTCTTTGCAAAAATCTTAGAAAGAGAAATCTACAGCTCTGTCCAGACTTGCTCTTCTACCTCTGCCCTGCATCCCTAGTTGAGATCCAGTCAAACATTTGTCTAGTATGCTCTGGATCTATGTGACTATGCATTTCCTCTCTTTCTCCACCCACTTTGGACCAGAGGGAGCTTTTCCAAGACTATTTCAGCTTCTCAGTCTCATGTCAGATTTTTCATTGTATATTTTTCCAATTAAGTTAATTAAAATGCAAATCTCTTTGTATGAATAAGAGACCTCTACTTTCCATAACTGCTCAATAACTTTCAACTAAAAAGGAACTTTATTCCTCTTTTATTTGACTTCAAACATTCTTTGCTAAGCATTTTTAATTCTTACATAAAAGCAATGCAACCGGTTTCCCATACCATGAAAACATTTAGAACCTGTTTTTATGTGTATGTGTGTGTGCACGTGTGTTTATATATTTGTAATTTTTTAAGCTCTAGCAAGAACGTTATCTTTCCCCCCTAAAATCACTTTAAAGTCTTCAGCCTGGCTGAGCAAAACTAGCTGCAATTCTGGACTTAAAATAGTTACTTGTAATTACCTTCAAGTACAAAAAAATTTCTAATGCTTTGAATTCTTCTTCCACTGTATTGAAGTAAATAGAAGTAATTTATTATTGAAAGTGCTGCTGCTCTGCCAGTTTGGTGGGTGGGAATTGACATTTGGGATATTGTGTAATGTATAATGAGTATGAAATGAATGGTCTGATCCAGTCAGCATCAAAGGCAATTTCCCTTGTAGGGTAAAATGCTTGCAAATTAAGTTGCATATCTTCACGAAGGCAGGGAATGGCATAGACTGTGGAAATATTGATTTTGATTCTGCTTTTCTTAGAAATTGTTTTGGATGTGAATTCAGAAACATATTTTCTCTGAGACAGAACCCTATATTTTCTGCCAGAGAGATGTTTGAAAGACGTCTTTGGTAAGGATTGTTTTTCAGATGCTATGGAAATAAAATCAATAGGGGCTAATTTCTACTTGTCACTTTCTATGAATATTGCCTGATGGGGCTGCAGACCAGCTACAAAATGAGGCTGGGGATTGCTGCTCCCTGCCTCTCCATCTTTTCCTGTCCAGCCTAGGGTATGCAGAAAGGTTTTGCCTAAAGGGAGGCCCAAGGTGACACTTGCCCAGAAATGACAAGCTGGGAAAGTTACTGCTTGGCCATGTGGTGGAGAGGACATAGCTGAGAAGAGGAATGGTATATGCAGCCTGCCAGGAGAAGATGGAAGAGAGAGTTGCTGCTTATAAAAAAGCAAAGTTATTGAGTTGGAGGGTTCCAACTTTAAGATGAAAGAATGTGTGAATTTACGTGGAAATCACAATGAAATGGGGCCAGTTTCTCAAATCACTTCAGGAACTATCACATGCTCTCTTGCTTCAGTATCTCATTCTCCTTTTGACTCTTTTCCTGCCTCAATTGCTTTCAAGAATTATATTCCAGACCATGATAAGTAAATTATTTAAAGTTGTTGTCTATGGAATCTTCTCTTCCTTCTGACAAAACAACTGGTTTTCACAAATTCATTTAAGCCTGTTACAAATGTCAATCATTTCGGAGTGCTCTTTTGCTAAACTTCCTACACACTAGATAGGGAAAGTGAGGTCTTGCAGACTTATAGTGGGATACCTGTTCTCCCTACCATAGATTCAATCTTTGGGACTAAGTCACTGTCTTCATAAGTCCTCAGGAATACACCAGTTGCTTACTCCCTTGAAGTACCATACAAAGTCTGCTACCAAACTAGTAGGAGGTTAGGCCTCAATACACTGCTGGATATCCTCTGTAACCGGCCCTGTAACTATCTGACAAAATCTGGCTTCCATCCTTATCTGACCTGTTCTGTACTGACAGGCCCATCACTGCTGGTTATAGCATGTGGACTCCTTTCCTCTGGCTCCCTATTAAGTTTTAACAATAAAAGACACTGGTAAGTGATGCAAGGATAGGAGGAGAGATTAAGGTATTTCCTTTCCCTAATCCATTCCTGCTTTAGATCCAGGCTTCTGGCAGTGGCTGATATTTCCATGATTGCAACTTATACTGAAAAGTGTTTCAGACTCTCCCTGGACCCCAGTAATGCCATTCCTCCCTTTAAGCCTTCATCCCTAGGGATGAAGAATAGTTTGTTGGGATGAAGAGAAGTTTGTTGCTCATCTCTGGATGCTTCAACATGTCTTGTTTGCTCTCTTAGCCCTACCCACAATGCTATAAGTGATCACTTCATTAAATTCTCTTAATTTGAGCCACCCAAGGTTCATTTTGTTTCCTGCTTATACTTAGTCTGATAGAAAAATGTAGTCTAAGAGCAGTATAAATAAGAAAACCTGGAGGTTTTAGTAGTCAGAGAAGACTTCCAGGGAAGGATAAAGCTTGAGTTATACCTTGAAGACATTGATTAGGGTATAAAGAATTATAGATAATGTGAAGGTTGAGAAAGGAATAGCTTGTATCTATCTGGATTCAGTGTTATGCCATTTACAACTAAACATGTGACTGGAACAAAAGAAATTATTGATTTTTATAACAAAATATCCAGGGGTTTTAGGCATGGTTGGATCCAGGAACTTAAACAAAATGGTAGGAATCAGTCTTGTTTCACATTTTAGCTCTGTTTCTTACTTATTGGGGTTATTCCATGGCAGGATTTGTCTTTTTGGTGTAAAATTGGCCCCAGGGATCTCCAGACATATTTCATCTTGTTAGCTCATGGTTTCAGAAGAAACACAATGTTTTTTCTTCCAATACTCAGTGTGACGTTTCTGAAAATACCCCATCAGCCCTGTTTGGGTCACACATGCACACACATATGCACACACACATATATGCATGCATGCATGTGACCAATAACTATGTCCAGGAAACTGTGGCAGCTAATGTTCTCATGCCTATGGTCAGGCAGTAGAGGTTTTGGGATTAAGTAAGCCACTGTGCTGAAAAGGGGTAGCTTCCAAAAGGAAAGGACATGGGGAAAATCACAGATGTTCTCTCAGATCTTAACTTCCTTACCTACCTGGGCTCAAAACCAACCCAAGCCCAGTGGAATGGTGAAAGCCATTCTCCAGAAAATAAATAGATCCTGAGCCCAAACATGGTCCTCTAAGTCTATCAGAAGGGCTTGCATGAGATGTCATGACTTCGGATAAACACTTTGCTGAGTAAAAACATCCTCTGTCTCCTGAGACTATCTCTAAAACCTCTAGTCTATATTCCTATTTGACACAAAGGCCCAAATTCAATTCTGGAGGTCAGAGAATTGAAAGGGAAGATAGAAGAAAGAACATTTTTTCCATCCCCCATCCCCATTCTGATAGCCATGTTCACCTAGAGGGAGATAAGTTTAATGGCAGTCTCTTTTTTCTCCAACAATTTTAAAACTTGTGTTAGCATTTGGTCTAGAACCCTGGCTGATGAACCCAAGATTCATCTCCTTAATTTTATTTTAATCACCTCTGTCCTTAAGCAATCATCTAGTGACTTCCAAGGAAGTAGACTGTGGCTTCCTGGAACATTCATATTTTTACCAATTTAATGTATTGGTAGCTTTGAAGCAAAGCAACTGCCTGAAAGCAGTAGACCATTCAGCCAACCCTACTGAAAAGGACAATGCCAACTTCTGTGAATTTCACCTAGAAAATTTTCAGATGTGGAAAATGCATGTGTGTTGCGCTGCAGGGAGAAGTGGGGAGTGGAAAAAGAGCAAAGAGGCACACATTTGAGGGAACAAGAATCTGTTTCTAAGATGCTGTAGCTTCAAAGGCACTTTTCTAGGTAATCTTAAGAGATAATAGGCCTTAGAGCCATATATGTCCAACTATTTGCTTAATAGCTGGTTTTATAAGCCAGTATTCATCTTTGATTTTTTTCTTGGTCAATTCAACATCATTACTTCCCCCATAAAACAAGAATACTACCATTTGCCAGTTAATGGTGTTGTGTGTGTCCAGATCCAATCAAGAATCCCAGGCTGAAGTGTTTTTCCTAAGCCATGAACGTTTACTGCCATCATGGAGTGCCCCTTTCCAGTTTTTCCAGCAATCCAAAAAAGTCACCACACACCAGAGATATGGTGGCATGCTTAACTTGAAACCCATGACCCTCAGAATTCCCAGGATGGTTCAGAGTGAGGGTCTTATTCTCGAATGAAGAGTGGCAGTGATTTGCAGGGCACCAGAGAATCAGCCAAGAGATTTCTGCATACTGGCTCTAGGCCAGCCTCACACTAGGCCTTCAAGAGGAAGGACTTGGAGAAGATAAAATCAAGTTGATGTTGGACATGAAGTGCTGCCAGGAGCTCCCATTTACTTGAATCCTGCCCAAGCCGTTTGAAGCAAGGTCTATTCTTATCTCTGTTTTACAGTGGAGAAAACTGGGGCTTGGAGAGGGGTAGGAATTTGAGGCTAAACTGAAGATTAGTGGAGCATCAGGATTGGAACCCAGGCTTTGCTCCTACAAATCCTGAAAGTCTGACTACTCTGAGTCCTGTTACAATCTACTGAATAAGGCAACTTTCGAGCAAGGCTACCATTTCCTAAAAGATAGAATGCTGGCAGTAGGTATGAAACATTTGATTACCCAGAATATTTACCAAATAGCATTTCTGGTTAATGAAGACATTCTTTGAAGGAGAATGGGGGCAAGAGGGAGGATAGACGTGCTAAGCACAATTACCAACTTCTGTGAGGGTGTACTAGGCTCAATGATGGCCCTCAAAAGATGTCCATGTCCTAATTCCTAGAAAGTGTGAATATGCTATATTAAATGGTGAAAGAAACTTCGTAGACGTGATTAAGTAGAGTAACAGGTATGATTAAGTTAATGCTCTTGAGATGGAAAGTTATCCTGAATTATTTTGTGTTAGCACAATTCAATCATAAGAGTCCTTAGAAGAGGGAAACTGAGGCTATGCTGGTTGCTGGCTTTAAGATGGAGGAAGAATCCAGGAGCCAAGGAGTGCAGGTGGCCTTGAGAACCTGGCCCAGGAGTAGACAGATTCTCCCCTAGAGCCTCCAGAAGGAACCAGACCTGCTGACACTGTGACTTTAGATCAATGAGACTGATTTGGGATGTCTAATCTTCATAACTAATACAATACTCTTGTGTTATTTTAAGCCAGTAAACTTGTCGTCATTTTTATAGTGGAAGTAGAAACCAATACAATGCACTTCTAAACTCTAAGTGCAAATGAACCATCTAGGATATTGTTAAAATGCATATTCTTAGGCAGCAGATCTGGGTTGGGGTCTTAGATCCTGCATTTCTCACAAGCTCCCAGCAATGCTGAAGGTGCTGCTCCATGGATCATGCTTTTGAGAAAGAGGGATTTGCATCTCCCTTAGTCATCATAGTGACCATGAAATGATCTTTAGTTTTCATTTTACACTTGAGGAAATTGAGACTGAAAATTTAAGTAACTGGTTTAAGGCCAAACAGGTAGTAAATTGCAAAGTATGGAACTGAATTTGATCTTGTCAGGGTTTAAAACTGATGCTCTCTCCACTAAGTTCCCTAAAACACAGGCAATGTAGGCCATGGAGGACCAGGCAGCAGACTGTCCTTATTTTCACATGACATTAAGAAATTCTGTCTTCACTGGGGCAAAACTGAAAGAAGGTTTGAGGGGCACTTGAGTGGCTCAGTTGGTTAAGCATCCAACTTCGGCTCAGGTCATGATCTCACAGTCCGTGAGTTTAAGCCCCAAGTCGGGCTCTGTGCTGACAGCTCAGAGCCTGGAGCTTACTTCAGATTCTGTGTCTCCCTCTCTCTTTGGCCCTCCCCCCATTCATGCTCTGTCTCTCTCTGTCTCAAAAATAAACATTTAAAAAAATTTTTAAAAAGAAAGAAGGTTTGGAATCTGGGTAGAATTAATTGGATGGTAACAGTGGGTCAGGATGTGATCAGTGCGTGTTTGTGGTCATATAGATATGATTAGTCCCTTCACATAGGATGGCAATTGAGGCTCAATGCATTTTATTTGCCTCCAGTAAAGGCAATGTCTAGTTTTTAACTAACAGAATGTAAGCAAAGTCAGCCTTTCAGTTTGGGAGATTACATTAGTTATGAAGAACACCATGGGCTTTTTCATCCTGTAATACCTTGCTTGTCCTGGGTTTGCACTGGAACTTTCTTCAGCTAGAAAGCCCTTCTTTAATGTTTTTCTTTAAACCTTTTGAAAAAATACTCATTTGCCTTTGAACAAACAATATCTGGTGATTTGTCTCTGATGCCTATCACACTTATACTAACTAGCATCTCACACTTCTTTAACAGATCATTAGCTGTGTGAGACAGGAACTGTGTGGATTTCCTCACTGCTGCCTTCCTATGGGGAGTTTGTACCCACCCAGCACATAATAAGAAAATATGTGCATGGCTGGATGGGTGTATAGGTAAGATTTTCCCCTCATGCTAGGTCAAAATTTCCTTGAAAGTGGAGACAAATTCTCAAACTTATGTCATCTATACCTAGGTTTTCCATACATACAATCAAACATGAACCATAATTTGGGTTTAGAGCATAGTCACTGTTTTTCATGTTTTTGTGATCTGCTTTGGGAAACAGCAAATGTAAACCTCTGTATTTGACATCAGAAGTGCAGAGTTCAAGCTTTGGGCCTGCCACGTCTTTGCAGAATAACGATGGTAATGTGGTTGTACTTCTCTGAACCTTCATTTTCTCTGCCATCAAACACAGAGTTGCAAATGTGTGGATGATATAAAAGTACTTTCAAAGCTCTAAAGCCCAAGTAAAAACTCCCTCTAGTGTTTTGTCTGCAGTAAAGCAGCATCAAATGTTGCTTGATTTAAAGTTTGTAGCTGGGTTAACATTCCTGATTCTTTATCTAACACTGGCATCTATTACTATGACCTCAGAGTTGCTGAGAATAACAGCTTTTCAGGACCTGAATTGAAGAAGAAGGAGAAGAAGGGGAAGGGGAGGGGGAAGGGGAAGGAGAAGGAGAAGGAGAAGGAGAAGGAGGAGGAGGAGGAGGAGGAGAAGGAGAAGGAGGAGACAAGGAGGAGGAGGGAGAAGGGGAGAATAGGCAACATTCCAGAGGCAGAATCAGACCACTCTGGTTTGCATACCCATTTGGCCTTACAAATATTGTGACCATGGGAAAAATCACCCATACTCTGAGCATCTGTCTTACCATAAATTTCGTGGGATAGTATCAGTACCAATCTCACAACACCATTTACATGCACCACAGATAGATCAGCCAACAGTCAGTAAACCATATTTATTAGTTGGCTTGAGGAATCCAGTGATTCTAACTTGATGGATTGAGGTCTAGCTTTGTTTGTTTCTACTTTTCTGTTTGCTGGTTTCCACATGTGATCTGAGCTCAGCTGCCTTAAGAAAATCCAAGGCCTAGTATCTTCTAGAATTTCCTAGCTCTTTATTTACCCAATTTAATAATTATTTTTTTGGGAAAGAAGTAAACAAAAACATTTCCTTTTATTTCTACCTCAGTAGAACTGATAATGGAAAGTAGAAAAACAGCCTTACTTATTTATTAACACAGAAAATCAAAACATTAAAACCCAACACTACAGGAAGTTTACAAACAGAATAGAAATGAGCTCTCCATGGGGCACCTGGCTGGCTCACTTGGTTAAGTATCTGACTCTTGATCTCAGTTCAGGTCTTGAACTCAGGGTTGTGAGTTCAAGCCCTTCATTGGATTCCATGCTGGGTGGGGAGTGTACTTAAAATAAATTTTCAAAAAGCTCCCTGGAAACAGTGTGGTGTCCTTTTCCTGAAACAAAAAAAATGTGTTTCCCCTTTGCAATTAATACCCTTGTTAGCAAAAAACATATGAAAAGAGATGACTAGGTGAATCCTGAACATTGATTTCCTCCCATTTCATTGAAAGGGAAAAAAACCCCTTAGATTTGTTGTTGTTGTTGTTTCATACTTACAACTGGACTTCTATGCAATTGCAACCTCCCCAAGTGGTTAAAACCCACAACACCCCACGTCTAAAGCAAACTTTGTTCTTCTGCAAAGGGTTCCCAGAGGCATGTTTATTGTCCAGGTCAATTATCTCCTGCCCTCACTTCCCCTTGCCAAAATACACTTGTAAAATATCAGATCTGACACTTTGTTGTAGCATTTGCAATTTAACAGTCTTGCTGCTTTCATCCATGGACTGTTAGATTCATGGTTTTATTTTGTGTTTTATCTTTTTTTCCAATCAATAAAGCTATATAGCTAATGTTTAAGATCCTACAGTAGATACTGAGGCCAGCAGACAGTATATGCTAATCAATTTTTAATTATGAATTTAATTTTATATGATGCCATTTAATTTTATTAGATGTATTAAAGTGAAGCCGTCAGATCACAGGCTCTACTCCTGGGGCCAGGGCAAGAAATGTCCCAGGGGCTGCATGCAGGTGTATGACATTAAAAAGATCATAAACTAGTATGTAGAGTATGTATTGCAACGTGCATATTGTTGCATATTGTGCACATAAATGTTACATATGCCTCGGTGGCTGGAAAGACTTCCTCACTGGCAACGTCTGACTAACAGAGCTGCTGTGCTCGTTGTAGCTCAGAGACCGCATGGGGCAATGGACTGTGAGCTGACTGCAGACCCAGCATTGCTACAGACTTGTCCATGGCCTTAGTTTTTTTAAGTATGTTATTTTCTCTGAGCCCCAGATTCTTCATTGGTAAAATTAGGATCATGGCAGTTAGAGTTTTTGAATAAAAACAAAAAGCAATACAAACTCAGTCAGGCCTATTAGCATTAACCTCCCTGCTTTTGGAAATTTAAAAAGAAAGGAAGAAAGAAAGAAAAGAAAAGAAAAGGAGAAAAATGAGCAGTGTAAGGGATACTTTTGGTACTTTGCCTGCATTCCCTCAGATGCCTCCCCCTGGTTTCCTTTTCTTTCCCTTCCACCAGCCTGAACCCTGCCTCAGGCTAGGGCCCCTTTACCTTGGACAGCAGAGACTGGAAGCATGTTTATGCCACACCAACAAACTCCCAGGGGTTGCTTGTATTCCAGAGCCCTCCTCAGGATCCTCCCTTTCCAGGTCTCACTTCCCCTACTTCCTATGAGATTCTTCAGAGTGTACTTTCTTAGTAAATCCCTTGCACACAAATCCTGGATTCAGTAAATGAGAAAGCCAGACCTAAGACAGGGAAAAGGAGCTAGGAGACAGAATGTGTTACCAGCCAAGAGAAATCTTGATCCAAATACAGTTTAAAAGGCAGAGATATTTTACTGCAAGAGTTCTTCATCAGTGATCACGTGCAGGTGTGCCTGTGTGAATGTGTGTACAGAATGTTAAAGGTTGTTTCTCTAGTAGCAGGCTTTGAGACTCGTGAAAAAGGAACCAAGTGGGATAGAATGGCATTAAGATAACATCCAATTGTCTCAGAAACAACATTGTCAGAGGGAATCTATATTCCTGTGTAAGAATGACTTGCCTGAATTTCCAGAACTGACCACAAATGCCACATGTAGTCAACCATCAATCAAATAGAAAGGTCTCACTGCATAGAAAATAGAATGTGGAGCTTCCTAAAGTGGAATATAAATCAATTGAGCAGAGCAATGTAATAACCAATGGCACAAAACTGTATCAAATATGTTTCAGAATGTCAGAGAAATGTACAAAGTTTCTTAATGTCTTACTTTCTACTTTGTTTTCATTACCATGAGGCAAAAGGAACACTCTTTGGACTCATGGAATTTTGAAGACCTTCTTTCAAGGTATTTTTTTAACCAGTGTCTTTGGGCAGACTTAAGTCTACTTGAGTAACATTAACCCAAGGTTTGGTTTGCTGTCTTGTCTCCAGACAACATGCTATTTCATCTAGGAAGCCTCTGTTCTCTTGGAAAGAACAACAAAACGCTGTCATGCTCCCTTCCATCCTTATTTTCCCTTTCCTTATGGCACTTACTTCCTTACATTAACTGGCTGGATACATGTGTGTCTCCCAAATGAAGCTCTTCAATTTTTTCATTCATTCAGTACATGGTTACTGAGCACCTTCAACGTGCAGACTCTTCTTCTAAACCTGTAACCTTGTTTACTGAGCAAGTACCTCCAACGTGTCCACACTTTTCTAAGCACAGGGTGATCAGAAATGAACAAGGAATCAAGGTCCTGTCTGGGAGATGAAGTCTACTGAGGGGAGAATGTCAGTAAATGAAACAATTCCTGGTAGTGGTAAGCACCTCACAGGAAATGAAAGTGATGCATTGGTAAGTGGAAATGAAGGTTCAGGGACATTTTGAGGAGTGGGCATTTTACCTGAAAAGGAGCCAGCCATGAAAAGGGAGGGGGGAGTCTGAGCCAGGGATAAGGAGAAGTAATTGAGCTGGAGACAAGGTCAGTATGGCTGATGCAAGGTGGGCAAAGTGGAAGCTGGTAGAAAGTAACGTTGGAAGATGGGCAGGAGCCAGACTGGCAGGGCCTTGTGGCTGTTGTGGAGAGGGGGCTTCCACTTCATTTAGCTTGTCACATGAAGCCCTGTGCCCAATCATCTGGCATGCCCTACATGATCTCTCCTCAGGAGAAGACTCGAGTGTGTCTAAGTACTCTAAATGGTTGTAGGTTCTGTAAATTAGCAGGTAAGGGATGTGTCAGAGAGTAGACCATTCCCTTCAAGTTAGCAACATCCTCTTGGCTTGATCTTTGGGCTGAGACCTGTGACTTCTATCATCAGAAGATCTACCAGACAGAGAGTCTCTGTCCGAACCTCAGCCTGGAGAACCCCATTCTCCTTTCATGGCAACTCATCTTGGATCACATTCTCTATATGCATATTCTAACCTACTTTTCTCTTGTTATTTCACTTCAAAAGTAGGGACTGTGCCTTGCCATTTTCTATGCTAGGTGCACAGTAAGCACACACTAAATCTGAAGGTGCAGACTCAAAGTCCAATGCAAAACCAGGTAGGCAGAATGGATGAGCAAAGAGGCCCAGGCAGGTCCTCTGCAGTCTAGGAGGTGAGATCTTGGCAACAGAAGTCAGCTGCCGGCCATTTGGACATATCTACCTGGCATTGTCAAAACAACTGATTTTTCATGAAAAACTGGAAGTCCATCTTATTACATGAATTCTTTTGATTTGTGAATATTGATGGGTATTTCACATTTTAACATTGTGCGGGTGAGGTATGTCTATCAGCCAAATAATTATAGCAAACACTTACAAAGTGATGAAAGGCACTTGTATGAACATTGCCATGTGTGCTAACTTACATAATTCTAACAAGTCTGTGAAGTAGTCACCATTTTTACCCCATCTTATAGATCAGAAAACTGTAGTGCAGAGAGGTCATGTAACTTGTCTAAAGCCATTCAGTAAGTAACTTATGGGTGGGGACCTGAAGCAAAGATGTGTGGCTCAGAAACCAAATGCTATCTGCAGGCCAGGCATATATGACTTCTGCTTGCAGTCTCCCAGGCCTGCCTGGCCCTGGCCCTGGCCCTGGCCCTGTACAGCAGCTCTGATACTCCTCTATGCCTCTACAACCTGCTTGGGAAATCAGCCTGAAGACCAAAACTAGCTGATGAAATTGAGCCAGGAGTGTCTCCTGGAAGGAGAGCAGCTTCACTTTGAGTGTTCTGGGTTCTTCAGGGGCTGAAGTCAAATAGTAACCCATTTACCTGGCATTGGTGCTCTGACAGCAAGGAAGCATGCAGCAGAAGGGGCCCTGAGGTGGTCCTTTGTTCCATCATGTACCAGCAGTATGATCTTAGGCTGTATGGTGGTAGAAACACAGGACTGGGGGCCCAGTCTCAGGCTCTGCATACTTTGTGCCCTTCCAGTAAGTTAAGTCACGTCTCTGAAACTCACCAACAAATGAGCAAAATAATCTTTACCTTGCAAGATTGTTTTCTGTGGAAGGTAAGTTACCAAGGTGAGACAGAAGAGATGCTGCCTAGGGTGTAGAAATGAATGTGGCCAACCATGTACTTGCAAGACCCTGACAGTGAGATTCTCCAATTTTTCACCCTAGGTGGCACTCTTGCCTCACCCAAACTTGGTTCTGAAGAAGATAATGCAAGTAGAGGGCTTAGCATCAGGCCAGGCCTCTAGGCTCCTTGATAACTGTAAGCTGTTGTTATCTACTGGTTAGATTGTCTAGGATGTTTTCTCATCTGCAAAATGAGAATGAGAGAGTGGAACAACTCTCTCACAGGCTTGCAATGATTGTGTGGGACACGTGAGACAGTCCATGGGGCATGGTGTCCTGCACACAGTAGGAACACAAAAGGGGCATTCTCAGGCCTTTGGGCAGCCCAAACCTTCTGCCTCACAGGCAGGGCCCAAGCTCAGTCAGGCAGTGTGAGTACCTGAAAATGTGTGGCACAGATGGTTTCTTTACCAGTGCATTGCCAGCCCTGACAATACTATTTGGATGTGTCTTTCAGTCTGAAAAATAGCTCTGAGTGATAAGCATTTCTGCCCAATTTCTTGTGGGTAGCACACTATGAGGATTGAATATAGCTAATTTTGAAAGAAGAGTATACAAGAGTGTGTTTCCTCTCTCAGAGAATTCTTGGGAAAGCCATGACCCTACAGCTTTCCTAACAGGTTGAGACAACATAGAATATGAGGGAGAGGGCAGGAGCATATCTGTAATCATTGTGGCAAATCTGCAGCTGCTGGGCCTGACTTCACCTGAACCAGCATGCACAGTGTGTGGTGCTGTGCCCTGAGGAGAGGTATCCACATATACCATTCCTCATCCATTCAGCCCGTTTCTCCTAAGTGTAAGCTCTGTGCCGGCACTGTGTTGGAAACTGGATGAGGGAACAGAATGGCACAGACTTTGTCCTTGGTCATCTCACAGAGGAAGAAGGCATTTAGTCAGTAAAGTCAAGGCGGTAGCAGCAAAACTCTCTGATACAAGGGAAAGGAGAAACCAGGTACACCACATGAGCTGCCCTGCCATATTGTAAACTCTTCAAAACACATATTTTATACATCTTCACAGGAGTAACCAGAGCCAAGGGCCCAACGTGTTTCCGATGAATATCTGTTGATTAACAATGCACATATACAACAATGCAAAGGTATTTTAAATTTAGAAATTCCAACACACAAAATTACCAGAATAAAGACACTTTATAAAAGAACACTTCACTTGCTCAGAATATTTGCCACACAGTAAGTCACCATCACTCACATGTTAAAAAAAAAATGGGTGGTGGCCATGAAGGCTTTCAGGAGCCTGAAAATGGGCAAATGATGTTGCCCTTCCAAACATGGGACATTAAAGCCAGTCTTGGATTTAATAAATATGTATACAAATTCTTCTGGGGGGAGCTGTGCCTCCTGAGAGGCTTTGTGTTCAGAACAGCCAGAAAATTGGTAATAGCCAAGTAATTCTGGAAGAAATGATGGACCCAAAGTGCAGGGAAGGGAAACCAGCAGGACTCAGCATAGGTCACTCATGTCATGAGTTTTGAGCAAATTTCCCAAACTGGGCTATGCTTGGATGCTTAGGAAAGCAGTTAGTTTCTTGGGCATCCTCAATCAAGACAGGGTTGTAAAATGAGTCTGCTAGTTTCATAGTGGGATGGGAAAATGGAGAGTGTGAAACCTGAAAAAAAAAATTAAGTGCTGTAAAGAATGCTGAAGAATTGAGCAATTAGGAACACATGAATGGATGCTTTAGAAATGACAATAATAATTATTCCTTGAATTTATACAACTTATATAACTTTGCATTTCACACATATTATCTCATTAATCCTCATTTTTAATAATTTAAAATTGAGTTTGTGTGCGTGTGACTTTTCAGTGAAGCTTCATAACCACACTGGGCTACTTTCACAGGACCACAGAGACCTTTGCAGAGACATTGTAAAGATTTAACCTAAATCATGAAGCAAAGAAATAACATAGATGTGAAAAAAATGAGCCACTAGTCTCTGCCTCCTTCACTAAATACCAGGAATCCATCTTGCCCACTGAGCTCCTGCAGCTTGACTTAAATTTGCCTTTCCCCAAGTCTTTGGACTCTAGTGGTAGCTTTGTGTGCATGTTTCTCACATCCTCTGGGACCCCTGAAAGATATGGGGCCATGTCATTCATTTCTGAGCTTTTGGTGCTCAGTTGGATACTAAATAAAAGCATAAAAATGAATACTAATGTAAGTAGTGCCTACTAATATTTCTGTACTGGGAAGTTGTTTCTTCTCTTAGGTGCATAAGCCACATATTCCCAGCTTGACTTTATTTTCCTGAAAACAGGGACTATGTGTCATTCTTTCCTTTTTGCCTCTTTCTACATTTGATAAGGTACTGACAGATGTCAGATGCTCAATAAATGTCTGTTGGATTAACTGAAATTTGTCTCCTGATTTGAAGAGCAACCATGAAAGACCAGCAGAAAAAGACACATTTAGGACCTCCATCTTCCTTTTGGACCTAAGGTGGTCTTGCTTTAGATGTCCCTCCCAAATAGAAATTGAGACAAGGGTGTGTACAGGTAGCTTAAGTGGACAAAATTAGGGAAGGGATGGCAACCAGTAAGGCATGTGTCCATGGGCAACTGGAACTGAATCCACTGGGGGACTTGGAGAAAAAGCATAGAACACACACTCGAGTTGTCCCACCTTAGGGACCAGGCTGCTGAGATATTCATCCACCACTTCCTGTCAGTAATTTTTAGGCTGCTTCTAGTTCATTGCCTAGCACTTTGAACCTGATACCATCCTGGCAGCCAGAGGGAGTTTTCAGGGAAAAGAATTCTGGTCCTGGCTGTTGGGAGTGAGTCCAGAGTACACAGAAATGGTGAGCACTGTGGAGAGACAGACAAGCACTGATGGCATCTGCTGTAATTGCCCTTCACATTTGGAGCCACATGACATATGGGGCCCAGAGCTTGACCATGAGTCTTGGATTCCAGTTCTGGGTCAGAGGTCTCAGGATTTGACTTTCTCTCTGCTTTCCCAAAACAAATAGAATGCTCCCCATCATTCTGTGGATTGAGAGCTTCATGGCATGGGGGGAAAGGCCTATAAGGGCTTTGTGTGAATGAGAAACACTGGTTCAGGGTCCAGGATCCTGGCTTTCATCTGGGTTCTGCCTTTAATTAGCTGTGTGGCTAAATAAATGGCTGGTCCTCTCTGGGTTTCTATTGAGGACAGTCTGCATGGCATATAAAAATCCTCTCTCCTTGCTCTGGTTTGCTCAGCAGACTATATAACTCTCCTCTCTGGATGAGTTCCACCCCCCCCCCCCAACCATTGGCACTTTTTGAGTAATTATATAAGTAATACATAATATACGTTAATTGTACATGAGCCATTAGAAAAATGTAGGTAAGTAAACATCCCATAATCTGATGGCACAGAGAAAACAACTATACAGTTTTTGATGCACATCCTTCATAGACACACACCATACAAACACACACACACTCTCTCTCTCTCTCTCTCTCTCTCTCAACATTATTGATATGTACAATGTTTTAAAACCTAACCTCTTGAGACACCAAGGTGAACAAAACAAACAAGCCTGCTGGAATTTCATTGGAGGCCACATAAAATAAGCACAAAAATAACAATTTCAAATAATTATAGTACCAAAAAGTGATATGATGAAAGAGACACAAATTCCAGTTAAATACAAAGTGGTATTCTGCTATTCTCCTTAGAAAAGTTGGCAGGATCAGCTGAAATAAGACAAGTCTATCAAGATTTAAATAGTCTTTGTCATTCAGGGCTTCTTTTTTTTTTTTTTTTTTTTTTTTACATTTTTTTTTTTTATTTATTTATTTTTGGGACAGAGAGAGACAGAGCATGAACGGGGAGGGGCAGAGAGAGAGGGAGACACAGAATCGGAAACAGGCTCCAGGCTCCGAGCCATCAGCCCAGAGCCTGACGCGGGGCTCGAACTCACGGACCGCGAGATCGTGACCTGGCTGAAGTCGGACGCTTAACCAACTGCGCCACCCAGGCGCCCCAATTCAGGGCTTCTTATAGTCGTATTTAAAAATATTTTTATTCCTTTTCTCAAATACACTAAAAAATAGAGATCAGTGTGTTATTTGCCAAAATGCTCCTGAATATAAACATAAACCAAACTAAGGGGACATTTTACCACTTAAGGCCATAAACCACCCTAGATTAAAACAGCAGGGATATATGAAATATGATCTGCATACTTTAATTAAGTGAGTGACCTTGATCTGTTGTTCCCAAAGTACCCCCCACCCCCACCACCAACGATGAGTACCAAGCTCTTAGCTATTTTTTTTCCTATAATTATTTAGTGGTTCTCTCTGCATGAAGCACTCTCTCCCTCATTATTTCAGGTCTTGGTTCAAATATCACCTTGTCAGAAAGGCTTTTCCTGACAAGAAAAATAAAAGAGCCCCACTCTCCCTACCACCACACACACACACACACACACACACACACACACACATTACATTGTTTTTCAAAGCCTTATTTGTTTGTTTGCCCCATGCCCCAATCTGTAAACCCCATGATTGCCAAGTCTTAGGGAACTAGAACATCCCTAACACATGGTAAACACTCAATAATGATTTTTATTGCTATCATTTGGTGGGAGTGGGTGTTTCAAGTCAGCAGGAGGAGGTCACTTTAAGTTGAAGGAGGTTAAGAAAGACCTGTGTAGGATGTCAACATATGAGCTAAAATCTGCATGACAAGAAGACACCCACACAAAGGTCTAGCTTGGGGATTGGTAAACTATTTCTACAAAGTGCAACATAGTAAATATTTTTGCTTTTGGGTGCTACATAGTATTTCTGTCACTTCTCCTTAAAAAAAAGTGAAAAATGGGGCACTTGGGTGGCTCAGTTGGTTGGGTGTTTGACTTCAGCTCAGGACATGATCTCACAGTTTGTGAGTTTGAGCCCCATGTCAAGCTCTGTGCTGACAGTTCAGGGCCTGGAGCCTACTTCAGATTCTGTGTCTCCCTCTCTCTCTGCCCCTCCCCTCCTCACTCTCTGTCCCTCTCTCTCTCTCTCTCCCAAAAAATAAACAGTAAAAAAAATTTTTTTAAATAAAAAAAGTGAAAAATTTTAAATGAATGTTCTTAGCTCATGGGCTGTACAAAAGCAGGTTGTGGATCATAGTTTACAGACTCTTATCCACAGGGGAAGCATTCTGTGGGGGAGGGAGACAGCTCATGAAAAGATGGTGTGCACTTAGAATATTTAATAGAGAGAAAGAAGGCCAGTGTGGCTAGAACATAGCCACCAGGACCCAGCCAGGGAGTGGAAAGAAAGCAGTCCAAGGAGGTAGGAGGATCCAGAGGAATAGGGCCTTGCAGGACCTAGGAAGACATTCTATTTGATTGTAAATGCAACAGGAAGCCACTGGAGGAATTTAAGCACAGGGCTAAGATGATGCAATTTATGTTTTACAAGAGATCTCTCTGGCATCTGTTTGGAAAAAGCATATGATGGGAGGAGGAAGGGCAGTGAGCCCAAGTAGTGGTGAAACAGGAGGCCACTGAGAGTGAAGGAGCCATGGTGAGGAAGAGTCTTAATCAGACTTGGGACACAGCTGGCACTACACAGGTTTTCAACATGCTTCTTTGCATTTCACAAAAATAGTTTCCCGTGACGCTTAATACCCTTTTCCACATTCTTTTAAAAGTCTGCAGAATATCATACGGTATTATTATTTAGTTCAGCCATCTCTAAAAGGCAGGCATTGAGGTTGTTTCCAAATATTTTGTATTAGGAATAATCTCTCCACAGTGTTTGATTTGCTCAATCTCTCAGACTCACCAAGATAGTCTCATTAAAATGGTCTTTAGTGCCCTCTGAGGGCTCCCATATTTTCTCCATTTTAGGAAGAGCTGGAAGAGCAAGTAAATTATGCTTTCTGTCTGGATCTTTCCCAGAAGTCTTGTAGTGGTCCACAGTCCAGATTAGTCTCCCTTTCACGTCAGCATGTGCTTTCCTCTTCACCCTTGAACCTTCCTGCTACCTTTTGCTACTCCCTATTTTTCCCTAGAACAATTCCCTTGGACTGCATCTCCTTCCAAATTCTTACCTTCCTCAATAAACTTCATTTTGTTGCCTGGGGATCATTTTCTCCCCAAGTCTGCAATAACAGTGAACTAGAGAACAAATGGCTTAGGTTGACCCAGTGTGGCCCTCGCTGGCAGTTGACTCCTCCCTCTACCCTCTCAAATGATGCTTCCCAGTGATGGCTCTCCACTGCCTCGTGGCCCAGACCTCTTCCCATAACTGATCCCATTCTGTGACTCGGTTTCCTTCCCTGGTGACTGGTCTTCCTCTGTGATTGGTCAGCTCCAGTGACCGACCCTTCCCATCTGAACTTTACAGTCAGAGTCTGTGAGTACCTCAGAGAGGGTCCTTATCCTACTTCAGGTAGGAAACTATGACAGTTTCACATGTTGCACAGCTGGAACAAGCTGTGGGGGAAGGAAACCCAAGCTTCAGTCCCCCGGCGCTGCCTGCTTGTAAAAACTGCACTGCATGGGGCATTCTAGTCATAATTCCAGGAAGTAAAGTCCCCATTCAGAGGCAGCAACTGAGAAAAGAAGGAAACCCAGGTGTTTCTGGGCAGGCTAATGTTGATTCTCTTTCACACTCCCCTCTTCTTTTGTTTAGTTTTTTTCCCCCTTGTTCCCCTTCTCTTCATTCAAACTAATTTTACATTCACTGTTCTTATAGAGAATAGTGGTCTGGGCGGAGCTGGAGAGTTGAAGGAGGCTAAGGGAAAGCAAGAGACATGGGCATTTTAAAGGTCTCTGAGATGGGATTATGAACCTCTAGTACTCCCAGAATGGAAATGGAAACCCCAGAAAAGTTGGACAATCTGGACTCAAGACCTATGCTAATTTCTATGTGGACACACACATCTCTGGTATGGAATCTCCCCAAATCAGAAAATGATAGTCTGGAACATTGGGGTAGAGATTCTGGGGGTAGGGTAGTCCCCCAAAGCCCAGGGTGGGCAGAAACTGCCATCTCTGATTGCCCACAGTGAACACACAATACAATCTCTACAGCTCTGGACTGACAGACACTGTTGTCTCTCCTGCCTAGACACAATAGTCCTATGGTGGTCCAGGACAGGTCTGATATATTCACTCCTCATACTGCACAACTGGGCAGACACATTTGTCCCTCACAAGGCAGGATTGTGCACACACTATATTCCCTACAACCTAGGTCTATGCAAACAATGCCTCCCCTCACAGCCCATCATGGGACAGACACAGTAGCCCCTCATAGCTCATAAGTGAGAAGACACTGAAGTATCTCACAGCTCAAGATTGGAGCCCAGAGGACTGAGAGGGTGGCTAAAAGAGGCCTTGTTAACAGAACCATGGGTATTCAGAGTGTATGCACCATGACTGATGATCAGTAAGAACCAGGTAACTCTGCAGATGTCAGTGTGGACAGAGGCTGCCCCAAGGATAAAACCCCTTCCTCCTCAAAACTAATGTTTCAAAGTCAGGTGAGCCTGACATATTTAGATATTATTCTGGGGACAAGAATATTTTGGGCTCAATTCATCTGGAATTAACTGTGGTGATCACTTCTGCAATGGTTATGTTATAGAAAAAATATATTAGCACATTTGTGCACACTTGGATTTTAGAGAATTAAAATAAGCAGCCTTCCACATTCTCCTAGGTTTCATAATCTTTTACCTCCATTTTAGAAGATCACTTTGGGAACATATGGAGAAGGATGCCCTGGATTTGCTTGTGTGCTGCCCTCTCACAGGACTGCTCCCATTGCCAGGAAATTTGGGATGTTTAGTCCTCAGTACCCAAAGAAAAACCTTTCACAGAAATCAACTTCACTATTCCCTCCTCCAGCATCTTTAACAGGTTTTCATGGAGTACTTCAGGTAGTGTGGGGTACATGTGATACTGAAGCTTGATTCCCCCCAAAGATGTTTCTTCAGCCACCTGTTTCTACCAGGAAACAGTCCTTAACTCTGTCTTTGACAAGAGAGACCTTCATTCTGAGTGCTGCTCTCTTGTTGTTCCTTTCTCTCTGTGTTTAGACAGAGACAGTAGATTTGTGTTTTATTAAACTGTGGTAGGCCCAGCAAAATCAATTAGCAAGCATAATGATCAACAGTAATCATGATGACTACCATTTACAAAGCTCATATTATGTGCCAGGCACCACACAAGTACCTTATGTACATTATCTCACTTTATCTTGACACAACGAGATGAGAATTATCTTTTGCACTTTACAAATAAGGAAGAGACAGAGAGAGGTTAACTGGCATGCCCAGCCACAGAACTGCTAGTGTCAGATAAGGATTTAAAAGCAGGTTTTATGCAATTCTGTAGATATTGCACAAAGCTGCTGTGGAGCTGCAGCTAGGTCTTGCACATCACACCTCAGGCGACTTCAAGGAGTTTCCAGGAACCCCAGTGAGTCCAAAATTCATCCTAGAATGCAGGTAGAAGGGGGAATGTGGGCTGTGAACACCCTGGGAGGGGATCCTGTGAATGATTTGTGTGTCCTCCTTTCCACAAGTGGGTAATTTGGTCTCCTTTCTCATTTTGCTTCCTGCTTTTGTTTTTTAATTTGAAATAACACCATCCAGTTGGCAAAGCCTGTGGGGAAAACCATTTTATTACTTTTTCTAAATATAATGTGAAAAAGTTGCTGACCCAGAGCTCTGTAGCAGGAACAAATTGTGCAAGGTCTTTTAAGAAGAGGATAGATGGCCATCTGGGATCATAGAGACAGGGCTCTCCAGAACAGGCTTCTGTAGAGAAGTTAATGCCCACATTTTTGTTCTTTTCTTGATATAGTCATCATTTTAGAGAAAGAAGGAGCATATTTCACTAACTGTGTTTGAACTTTGTGATACTATTTGCAAGGACAGCCTCTGAGCCCTAATGAAAGTCACACTTCCTCCATGAAGCATTCACTGAGTCTCATCTGCCAAAGGGACAGACATACTGCATTTTGTGGCATCATTGTACGCTGTCTTGACTGTTTCCATTTTTTTTTTTTTGTCTATATTTGTCTTTGTTTTCTGGGGAGGCAGGAGCTGGGTCTCACTCTTTTTTTTCCCACTCGCTGAGTTTCTACCAGTGATTAGCGTGTGGTCAGTTCTCAGTAGTCATTTATTATTTGATAATGCCTATCTGAGTCCCAAATCCACTCTTTAAATAGGAGCAATGATACATGTATACCCCTTATGAGTGTCAGAAGTATTAAAGATAACGTTCGTAAAGCATTCATCACATTGCCTGCTATGCAGTAGACAATTAATTAATGGTGACTATAATAATGTGTTTGAGAAATAAATAGTTGCAAATGGAACTCAAGTTGTTCTCCTTCAGGGAGTGGGATTATGTCTCCTGAAACTCGTCGGAAGTCAGTCATCTGTGTCTTCATTTAACTTTCTTATCTATCCTAAACCACTCACTGATGAGACCTTCTGGTGATGCTGCCCTGGAAGGTGTAATTAAAATTAAAGCAAAGCAAATGAAAACAAAACAAATACATCAGAGAGTTGAGAAGTGAGGACCAGAAGCAGCAAGGAAAAAGGTTGGGAATACAAAAGAGGTTCTGCTAAATAGTCTCCATACCCAGGAGAAAGGAGAAATTCTTAAGAACTATAGGTTTTCTAGGAAATGGTAAAATCAATGATGGGGGGAGCTCCTGGGGAAGAACCAAGTCAGGTCTGCCAGGAAGTTTCAAGATGTCATCAAGCCCTCTCATTATTTATACAGGCCAAGAGGGTATCAGAGAGGTGACAGGGCTTGTCCAGAACCCCAGAAGAGATTCCAGCTATTCTTTAGTGTTGTGTTGCCCTGCCTTCCAGAATACATTTTTATTCTGGGAAGTCTCTACCACCTTGCAGTTAGTTTATGTGCCCTAATTAGGTCCAGGACCCTCTGGTTCCAGGGGCATTGCATGTGGCTCAAGCCTGGCTAGTCAACCTATCAATGCCCTAGAGGTGCTAATTAATTCATGGCCTATGATGTGGCCCAAACTGGTTCAATGAGAATGGCACCCAAGGTGAATGTAGGAGCTATGAGGAGTAATAAGTTTACCATTAGATTTGATGCTGGGAGGGAGAATAAAACGTTTGGAACTCATTTTACCACTAGGTGGAGCCTGAGAATAAAACATCAAGGAAGAAAGCCTAGCCAAGAGAGAGACTGTTTTCAGCGATATATATCTATATCTATATCTATATCTATATCTATATCTACACACAAGTTTTTGAGTGTCTGGATCACACCATACCTGAAGATAGCATAGTTGTTGGGTTTCTCAGTTATATGAGGCAATAAAAATTCCTTCCATTCTTAGTGGTGATTTTCTTTCCACTTCAACACTGAGTTCTGAGATACAGGTCTCAGTGGGGGAGGTACAACAGACCAGTTCACTCAACATCTGTTCCAGTCTTTTTATATTGTATGTCCCTTTACTTCAGGATTAGGGGAAAGCTCTAATTCCAAGATATTGGGATAGTCCTCATAGCTGAGACTCTATGTGCTTAAGGTTCTGCCAGTCAGATGCATTTCGATGTGATTTGATTTGCAACCAAGTTCTATAGGGAATAAAAGATGAGGCATCCATTTTGCTTGTTTTGATATAGCAGGTGTATTGGGTGCTTCTTTATGCCCATATCACTGCCACAATGGTAAGATCTGGAGTTTATGCTTAACACAGAGACATGCTGATTTACCCTCTGCCTGAGTGGCAAAAATAGCAAGCAATTCCTTTGATGGGCCACTTCTCTAGTGATGCTCTAGGTCTTAGTCCTGTACAGACTGCTCTGCTAGGCCTTCCATGAATTTTGTAAGCACCTTATTTCTGGCATTAAAGCCCTTTCTGCTTGAAATAGAAAGGTTTCTGTGTCCTGCAAAGGAACGCTTTCTGATAAGCCAGAAAGCCTGCCTCTGGACATGGCACTTGTTTTCCATGTGAGGCAGCAGTGTCCCAGCTCTCCCTGACCCAGGGCATCTTGGTGCTGTCAGGTGGCAGGAGGCTGGTGACTGCCACCTGGACTCCCAGAAGTACTGGTTAACTACTGGTGATGCTCGGCTCCCAGCTGACCCATATTTGGGGAAGAAGGAAAAGAGAGGAGGTGTGGAGAGTGGTGCAAGGGGGTAAACAGACTGAACTGGAAGAGAGACAATGCAGTGATAAGCATTGCACTCTATTCCAGAGAAGGCTTCCTTAGGGTTTGAGAAGAACAGCAGTTGAGTCCCTCCTTGCACATTCCACATGAGGTATCTTAAAGGCAGATTTATGCAGTGTCTTGGATTATGATGCAGCCTAGTCCCACTCCCAGGGAGTGAGATGGATTATTGGTTGCTTCTCAAAAGTCACACATTGGGATCACTGCTATAAAAACAGTGAACTTGTGATTTTTACATTAAGCAGTTGTGGCCACCTGCCTCCAATATCATATAGATATGAGCACAGCTTGAGGTATTCTCCAGGTTTCTGAATCTTAAGTCTTCTCAAATGTATGGATTGTTCCCTGAGATTAAGGATAATGTACTGAGTTTTCACTTAGTAGTTGAGCTCTAGTATCTAGCACTGTATTTACATTTGAGTTCAAGCCCCAAGTAAGATCCCCTAGACATAAACATTGTACACATTCACTGACTCAACACCACATCTAACTGCCCACTAGCATTCTAGAGCAAAGGGCCCAGTGTGTGGCCCTTGTACTGGTAGTATCAGCACCACCAAGGCACTTATTAAAAATATAAATTATCAAGCTCTACCCCAGATCCACAAAATGTAGCTTTCTCATAGGATTATTATTGTGATTAAATAGAAACCAAGTGTGTAACACATCTAGTCAAGCCACATGGCTGACACTCCCTGGGTTTGTATGTGTCCCATACTGTCACCTCTGATGGCATTGACTCATTCTCCTTCAGCCTGATGGACTTATACTCATCTTTCACATTCTAATTCAAGCATCCCTTTGCATATTTGTCTCTGACCTCTTTTTTTTAATCTTCTACCCTCCTGGTACTAACCTTGCCCTCTGTTGAGCTTCCACTTATTTTTGAGAGAGAGAGAGAGCAGGGGAGGGGCAGAGGGAGAGGGAAACAGATAATCCCAAACAGGCTCCACACTGTCAGCACAGAGCTCAATGTGGGCTTCAAACTCACAAATCGTGATATCATAACCTGAGCCCAAACCAAGAGTCGGATGCTTAACCGACTGAGCCACACAGGCACCCCATCAGCTCATGTAATTTTGATGGAATTGACCCTACTCACCCACCAACATCTTGCCAAACTTATTTCACTTCATGGTCACAGTAGTTGATTCACGGGTGGACATATGACATAAATGAGTCCAAGAAATGTTGGTCCATAAAGTTTGATTTGAAATATTGGGAAATAATGGGCTCATTTTTGGCTGGGGGTGTAATAGGTATAAGTTGGTATCATAGAAGAAATCCTGTTCAACACAAAGCCAACTCACAATCAAGCAGAGAACAGCAATGGAAACAAATTCCTGAATTTTTTGAACACCTGAATCTGTCAGTGCCTGCTGCAATCAGACACTGTGAAATGGCAATTTAGTGCATGAACCAAGACTTTTTGGGTTATTTTTGTTTATTTTTTTTCCCACACCACTGTGACTTTGGTTTTTACTATTTACAAAAGAAAAAACACTTGGCTTCTATGACCCAATTAAGGGAAATTATTCATACTTGCCTTACCACTGCTTGGTTCAGGCAAGTTGCTTGGTCCGTGGTAGGCTCCCAAGAAGTGTTGAATAACCAGATGAATACCTACAAGGAGCAAAGGGCTGGATTACCATCCTCTGTGCACCTGCCCTTGAGTCCTTTCTTCATCCCCTCAGTATGCATTCACTGGGCACTTCCCATGTGCCAAATATTTCCCCATTCTGAGGTTTGCCTTGCAGAGCCTTCCTTCCCCTGACCACCCAGGCCCTCGCAATACCTATGAGATCTCCTCATAGAATAGGCACAAATGTCTGTACTCTGACAGCCAGACAAAGGCCTCTCCCTGACTCCCTTGGCTAGAAGGCTTTCATCTCAGATGATCATGCCAAGCAGCTGCCTACTGACCATGCCTCACAGTGGGGGACACCTTCGTCAAACTCCCTTTGAAACTGGCTTTCTATGTCCCCATTATGAATTAATTCTCTCTTTAAATGACACTAACTAGCCCATCATCCAAAGGATATTTGTCAGTCAGGTGGCCAAGTGACTGGTGGCCCACCTGCTGGGGGATGCTTAGAGGAGAAAATTCCACAGAAAACAAGCTCTTCTCTCTATCAATTTTTTTTAGAATTATGACTCTCTTCCATCCAGAAAACTTGGGCTCAAGCTTTCAGGCAGCTTCAGGATTACAGCTGGGGGCAAGAAATCTACCTGGAAAGGAGTATTGGTAACTCCCAGGGGGAGGACATGAATGGACCTGTTCCTGCCTGGTAAAGGCTGCAGTCCTCAGACTGGGTTGGAGAGTTTTCCATGATGCTTTCATAAGGCAGTTAGAAGCCCTCCTAGGAATCACTTGCCCAATTGGTCTCACTGTCAGATCAAGCTCTGAAACCCTGAGCAGTGCCCTCCAATCCACTGTCATATGGGGGAAGAATGGAATGTGGGAGGAGATAAGGTGAGGCTGAGGGAAGGAGGACAAGGTAGGAAAAATGACATCAGTGAAACTCCAGACCCTTTAAAAACCATGGGTTAAGTTGTTTATCCTCAGTGCCATGGTCTGTCCTTAGAAACAGCTCTCAAACCCACTGGAGCAAACAGTACTTGGAGACTCAGGTCAGGAGACCCTCCTCTCTCTACATGCTGATGGACATAGTTCTACCTTCAGCATCAAGGGTAGGATCTTACATCAGGAAAAACTTAGGCATGATTTTAGTTCAACCCTCTCCTTTTACCTGTGAGAACCCAGGATCTGGGTGATTAAGAAATGTCCTGAAAGAAACAGAAATGTAAGAGTTAAATTGGAACTAGAATCTCTCTCTCTCTGGACTTTTAGAGCTGTTACTTAGCATTGACATTTACTGCCCTGGGTCTCCTGTTGGTTTTTACCCCACCCAGAAATCTAAGGTATCCATTAAATGTACAAATCCAGGGTGCAGGCTTCAGAGTGCTGAACAATAAGTTATCCTGTAGCTCCATCTGGTGGATCTTTGGACTATATTCTTATTAAATCTCTAAGAAGGACTGCAGTGGCAGGATCCTCCCTTTCCTTATTGACATAACCCCATTTCCTCCATGGTTGTGAGATGGTTGGCTCCAACTACCTTTCCCACAACCTTTGGTGAGCTCGTGTCCTCTCTTCCTCAGGGTGGATGTGATTATTATCCCAGCCTCAGTTTTCTTTCTTGAACTCTCAATGTTTTTTTCTGTTCCAGCAAAGAACAGAGAGCTGTTGATGCAGAGTGTTTGTCAGGTCTCCCCACAACATGGAATCCACCTGAAGGAGGGGATTTGGCTCTTTGTTGTATCCTGATCACTAGATAGTTATACCAGGTACAGGGCCTAGAATAGAGTAGGGACTCAAATGTTCCTTACAGGAAGAGAAGGAGGGTGGAAGTTAGACAAGAACAGTCCACCTTATATATCTTTGTACACCTACCATCCCTGAAGTACAGCCTGACACAGAGTAGCATTAATCCTGGATGGAAAAGTGGATAGAAGGAATGCCTCTTCCAAAGACCCTCCTCTTATCAGACTCATACTTTTGATCCCCAGCAGTGTAATCCTGTATACAGTCCCAGCTACTGTCCAGGTTTAATGTGAACAGGATAATAAGAGCCCTATTTACCCTTTGTTATTCTCCTGTGGTACTGATTTCAGATTCATCCAATTTTACTTTATCATAATTAATTCACTCATTTTTCAAATATTTAGGTGTTTATACCTTTGAATAGGTGATGTTCATACCAAGATAAATAAAATACAGTGCCTGCACTCACAGAGCTGCAATCTCCAAGGAGAGGGAGCAAGACTAGAGGCAAGGAAATTCTTGTAAACAAATATTTGCAGGCCAAGAGGATCATGGCAAATTTTTTAAATCAAGTGGGTGGTAGAAGCAAAGTTGAGGCTGAATTTGCTATATTACTGTTAGGGAAAACTGGGATTCCATTGTATGTGGATTTCCAATGGCATTTTTTGTCTCTTACCATAGGCAAATGGAGCCTAGAGATTGGGCATCCTATTCATTATTATGCAACCACAGTTGCTCTGATTGCAATGGAGAGAGTTCCTAAGAGTCCATGAGAAATGACATATTCTGGCTGCATCAAGATGCAACTAACTTGAACTGGACATTTTGGTAACTGTATCTGTTGTTACAAGAAAAGTTTCAAAGGAGGAGAGGTGGGGGGCAAGGGTGATGTTCATTTGCTTTCTAAGCAAGTGCATCAGAGAGTGTTCTAACAGGGAAAGAAAGTATAACTAATGAAATTAAATTCAGAGAAGAAAGATGAGCTCTGCTAATGATTAATGTTCAACTTAATAGATCAGCAGGACATGCTGAGAAGTTGCCCAGAGGGTTCCAGTCTGATGCCCATGTAAAGGAAGAACAATGAAAGAAACAATTTCAGCTCCCCTGCCTCCTCCCACAGCTTGTCTCTGGGGAAACACAATTATTAATTGCTCTCAAATGTCAGCTGCTTTGCTTCAAAGTAGTCATGTCCTCAGTTACTTTCTGATCCACTCCCTACCAAAAAAAAAAATGACTTGAAATGTGAAAATCAACCCTTGATTTGTTTGAGATCAGATTTGAGGTCTGCCACCCACCCCTATATGCAGCAGCTTTTGACAAAGGGACAAGTTAGTCCAATTCAACACAAGTAGACAGACATCCCACTGCTCCCTGCATCTCCCTTCATGGAAGGCACAGACAAGCACAGAAGTGGGACCAGGCAGGGTCTGCAGGGAGCATCTGGAGGAGAAGACAGAACTAGCAGAGGTTTCAGCTGAGGCAGTGCCTGTGGGCCAAAGGAAGCAGGGATATCTTCCTGGTGGGACAAGATCTGGGATCAGAGCATAGGGTAAGGGATAGTTGGAGTCTCTTTCTTTTCCAGACACAAGAGGCAGGTAGGAAAAGACTTCTCCCTGCTGGCTCCCACTTTGGGATGTATGGCTTCCTTCCTTCCCTGTCTTCCTTCTTTGGGTTTCATGGAGCCCTATATGTGTGCCAAGCTCTGGAATAGACAGGAAGAGGAGTATCTGATGATGTTAGGCTCCCTGTGTGTCTGTGAAGTGGACAGCTGAAGTAAAATACCAGAAGTCAGAGAAGGCCGACATAATGGAGCGGCAGTGGGGAGGGGACACCTGTATGACAGCCAAATAATCACCCTATTTTGGACTCTGTTGTATTTAACTCTGCAGTCTTTAAAATAATGTAATCTCTAGGACTCTGAGGCCTTCCCAAATCCTATTGACCCGAGAGTCAGATAAGAACTGATCTCATTTGTGTCTGAATGAATGAATGTTGTCTGTGCAAGGAGCAGACATCAGGGCCAGGTTGGTATCCAGCATAATAAAAGCAAATGCATGATTTGTAGTTACAGATGGGCATGCAAGAAGCCCGGCTTCCTTCTCTTATGGGGCCTGCAAGGGTCTGAGGGTGAGGGGAGTGCATGCCTGAGGCCTGCCTCAGTGCTTGTTTGCCAAGTACCTCATGGCCTTGCTGGCAGTGTCTCTGATCAGCCATTTCCCCTGTGACTAAATATTTGGTCATGGCAGTAGGAGAGAATTCCATCAGTGGACAGCTCTATTTTTAAGGCTCAGGTTTTGTTTTCTTTTTCCCATGAGGCAGCCCCTCTGGTAGGCCTAAGCATCTCTAACTGACAGCCACCCTTGCATAATGTTAAGCAGGTGTCTGATACTTGCTGGAAGGCAAGAAAAGGCAATGAAAATGGATGGCGTTAAGAAGCTGTGTTCCTTGGGATGAAGATAGTTTCTGTAATATTAGGTATGTATTTGCCATCCCAAAGTGATGCTTGCTTGCATGCTCCCTATGGTCTGTGTGTGTGTGTGTGTGTGTGTGTGTGCACGTGCGTGTGCATGTGCATGTATCATACACCCTAAAAATATTATCCTGGACTCCCATTACCAGCCCAAAACACTCCCTTCTCCAACCAGCTAACCCCCTGATTCACTCACTCCCTTTATGGGAGGGATGGCCTGCCCACTTCCAGGCTTCCTCTTCATTCTTTTTACTGGATTCCTTCAAAACTTAATGGAATGAGTCCTTCTTGCAGCTCAGTCCTAGCTCTCCTATTATATGGCACTGTGGTCTTTGGCAGGAGGCTTGATTATCCCTGGGCTGTTTCTTCATCTGTGGCAATATTCCCCCTTATAGGGATGTGGTGGGAGATGCTGTGTGGCCAGAGCTGTTGCTCAAGAGAATTTGCTGCTCTTGCTCTACAGCCTATTTTGAAGCATCATGACTCTTCTATTATAAATCTGTTATTTGTGGCTTCTGGGGGAAGAAAACTGGCCCATTTTGATACCCTTCACAAACCACTACCATACAACTTGTGTCCTTTTAGGACAGGGGCAGAAAAACACAGCTGGAAACCCGGTAGACATTAATTCATCATCTGAATGCCTTATGGAAACATTTCCTTTCAACTGTGTGCCTTGAGGAGGACTTCCAGTTATAGGCTCCCACAGTTTAAGGATACAACCCAAATTAAAACTGTATTACCAGACTACTCCTTGACAAAGAAGTTGGTCCACAGATGAGCACTTGAGGCCAATTAGAGAACTTCTTTGGGATATTTTGGATGGAGTTGCTGATAAAGAACATGATGCTTAAGTGCCAATCAACATGCTTATGTTAAGGCAAGAGCCAGCCTGGGAGAACTGGGCTGTCCCAGACAAGCAGAGAGGAGAAACAAGGAGTGTGCCTCCATCATGCCTAAATCTCCAAGCCCTTCTCCACTGCTATTTGTTTTTGTGGACCTGTCCATGTCCCTTTTGGACCAAACAGACCAGGAGGAGTTAAGGCCCAGACTCAGTGGGAAGCATATGAGTGGGACATAGTTGGAAAAATCTACAAGATTTGGTAACATGCTTTGATATTGATCCCAAAAGAAATTGAACTTAAAAAAAATAACAATAACAAAGAAAAAAGAAAAAGAAAAAAAGAAATAAATAAAAAGAAAATGGAAAGGAAAAGAAAGAATATGTCCTTTGACACTGTTCTGGTTGAAATGGAAAACCAGGAAAGCAAACCTGACAGAGAGGCCCCCACATCCATGAGTACACCCTCTGAGGTGTTTAGAATACTGACCTGTGTTTGTCCTCTGTGGGTTCCTCAGTAAGCCAGAAAAGGAAATGACAAAGCACGTTCATGTTAACTTGGAAAATGTCATTATCCTCCAAAAGCCAAGACACCAACTGGGAGAGAATCAGGCTTTTCTAGCCCACCTCCAAGGAGAGCATTTAGACCCAGATTTCTATGGGTCCCAGGAAGTTCCTCTACACAAAGTTCAGTGAGAAGAAAAGCCTTTAATGTGCTTTCATTCTGGATTCAAGAACTCTTTCTGACACTGGGTTAAATGTCACCTCTGTTTTTCTACTGCCTCAGACTTCCTGGACCCCCTCACCTTCAGGGGTCCCAAAATTTAACTTTGACATGCAGTAAGTAATGTGGTCTTTTGAGGGCTCAAAACAAAAACAAAAACAAGCAATAAACCTTAAGAATCAGCAAAATATAAGCAAAGCAGGGTGAATTCAGTCTCATAGCATCAAAAGAAGGAGAAGGAGAAGAAGGAGAAGAAGGAGGAGGAGGAGAAGGAGGAGGAGGAGGAGGGGAAGGGGAAGAGGAAGGGGAAGGGGAAGGGGAAGGGGAAGGGGAAGGGGAAGGAGGAGATGGAGAATGTCTTGAATGAATGAGGCAGTTGACTTTAATCCTACTCACACCATACTGCTCCCTAAGGTCTCATCTCAGTAACTACACTCAGTTATATTTCCTTTTGGCTCCACAGACATTTGAATATGAGAGTGTTGGATTCTGGGCCACTGAAAGGAATAAACAAAAATCAAAATATAATATTTAGTATTTAATTCAATGCTTAAATAGTGTAATATTTAGGAGTGGATGTGGGATGGGAGACAATTCTACCACATTTCTCTTTACCTTCAAAGTTCTTTCAATTGAATTTAAACATTAGCCTTTATAATACTAATTCATGGGAGCAACTCCCATCTTACAGGTAAGGAAAACCAAGGCTCCAAGTTGTTGAAAACATCAGGCTGGAAATGGCCATCCCACTTCTATTTTAGTGTTCTTCTATTGGTGGAAGATTGCCTCAGAGGCATTGAGATCCATTTGCACAAAGTGGCTTAAAAAAAAAGGTCACTAGAACACAATGTAAACTCCAGGGAATTTAAAAAAAATGACTCTACAACATATTCGCATCAAGGTGAGGAAGCAGCAAGCTGCTTACTGTATTATACAACAATTATACAACAACAATATACAATTATACACGAAATTATACAACTTCTGAAAATAAATTGTGTTCCTCTAATGGAGCTTAGCAATGAATCGATCTGATTCAATTCTCCCTTTGGCTGGCTGTGAGCATTAGCCTGCTAGGTGAATTGCCACAGAAAAACATATGACCCCCACACCTCCCTCTGGCCTGCTGCTTGGTGAATTACTGGATATTTTGGATCCATAACCTGGATCAAGTAAAAGCTGCCATGGAGAAGCAGGAAGAGTTGAGCTCCAAGAAAGTGAAGATGCCCCATTGTGGGTTTGCTTCAAAATAGTGGTGCAGACAGGCAGCAGCTGTCTAGCTATCAGGTTTGCAGGCTCCACCATCTCCTCGGGAAAAACATCCAAGTCCTTACTGGAACTTCTCTACACTGAGCTCTAATTGGCAATAGATTCTTCCTGGGACTTAGAGCAGGAGTTAGAGACTTAGATAGGAAGGGGTGCTCTGGGAGCATAGAGACAAATGTGGCTAACTTCATAATCTGACTGAGAGCTCTCAGAGCAGAGGGGGTTGAGACAAGGAAGAGGTATGGCAACTGCTCACCAACTGTGATATCCACAAGAAAGATCTGGTAGGAGAGAAGAGGTAAGGAGTTAATCAGAGTGGCCAAGCCTCTGGGGATGACAAAGAAGACTCCAAGAGGAACAATATTGCAGACTTGTGGCTTTCTTTTTTTTTTTTTTCTTTTTTTTTTCTTTTTTTTTTTCTATTTCTGTTGTTTTTTTTTTTTATTTTTTTATTTTTTAATATATGAAATTTACTGTCAAATTGGTTTCCATACAACACCCAGTGCTCATCCCAAAAGGTGCCCTCCTCAATACCCATCACCCACCCTGCCCTCCCTCCCACCCCCCATCAACCCTCAGTTTGTTTTCAGTTTTTAACAGTCTCTTATGCTTTGGCTCTCTCCCACTCTAACCTCTTTTTTTTTTTTTTCCCTTCCCCTCCCCCATGGGTTTCTGTTACGTTTCTCAGGATCCACATAAGAGTGAAACCATATGGTATCTGTCTTTCTCTGTATGGCTTATTTCACTTAGCATCACACTCTCCAGTTCCATCCACGTTGCTACAAAAGGCCATATTTCATTCTTTCTCATTGCCACGTAGTATTCCATTGTGTATATAAACCACAATTTCTTTATCCATTCATCAGTTGATGGACATTTAGGCTCTTTCCATAATTTGGCGATTGTTGAGAGTGCTGCTATAAACATTGGGGTACAAGTGCCCCTATGCATCAGTACTCCTGTATCCCTTGGATAAATTCCTAGCAGTGCTATTGCTGGGTCATAGGGTAGGTCTATTTTTAATTTTTTGAGGAACCTCCACACTGCTAGACTTGTGGCTTTCTTAGCAGCCTTACTGAGTATCTGGGTAGACGCCCAGTAGGAGCAGCAGAATGTCCAGGTTCCTGCTACCCAAGGAGTCTGGAGGGCCAAACGTCTCCTATGGGGTGGGGAATTGTCCCTGAAACCCTGGTACATGACTCAGATATGCCTCTAGTCCAAGAAGATTCTGACAGATACAAGCCAAAAGCCAGAGGAAAATTCTATTAGTGGCCAATGGATAGCTTAACTGGCTTTCACGGAGCAGCACTGATGTGCTTAATAAAGCCTCTTTCTTGGTACTGACTTAGGGAGCACTGAAGTGTGTGCCAGGTATTCACTAAGTCTGTCTTGTCTTCCAAGGAGGACACTGGAACCAGACTTAGGCAATGGACAGGTAACCTGTGCTTAGGGGATGCCTAATAACTACTGTTGGAATTGAAGAGGATGCAGTCCAGTCTACCAATGTGGCAAACAGCTCTGCTTCTAAATCAATCATGTCTCAAATGAGTTTTTCCAGCAGAACATACAGAGGCCATTCCTAAATAAGTACTTAATTTATACAATAGACCTTATTACTGTTTTCTAAAGTAAAATCAGATTGGGAAGGCTGATGGGGCTTCTATGTATTTAGCATCTGGCTGGACATTCAGGGAGCATGGGCTTTCTGCATCTGATTACTCTCTGTCTAGTGGTTCTTGATAGAATATTCACCTAAAAAAAGGGAAGAGAAACCACAAAGGGTAGGATTCAGAGGGCAAGTCTTCAACAGGGTGGAGGAGTCAGATGGTGGAGTGAAGGTGCTCTTTGAGCAGGGGCTGGAAGGACACAGAAAACACTGTCTTCAGCTATACAGAAAGAAGGACTGCAGCAGCTCTCAGAACCTTGTTGGCTTTCTGAGTCAAATACTTAGGCTTCTGTAAGACCCATCTTTTGGGTGGGAAGACAATGGAAATAAGTAAGGATGGAGAGTCAGTGGGATAATGAGGTCAGACTATTACAGATTTGGGTCCTTCAACCCAGCAACGGTAGAAACAAGGCTGGACCCATAATTTCAAGGCACCGGCAAAGCTTTATTGGGGCAACAGCTATAGCTGAAGGGAGACACTGTCATGACAAAGGTGACAGACTCCCTCTCTGAACAGTAGCCAGAGAAAGGAAAGGAGGCAGGAAAGAAGTGACATCTAAGCATGCAGGGGTAGGGAACACAGGGAATTGGTTACACAGGGACAGTTGACAGAATATGCTTCTTCACACATTACTTCTCATTTGCATTTTAAATCTCCATCCCTGGGTGTGAGTTTCAATATTATGATGAGGGAAAAAGCCAAATTTGGTGGCCATTGTATCTCGGGCTAGTTTGAACTGGTGTAGACTTGCTCCTTGGTTGGTGATTGCTCTCCTAGAATAGTGGTATCAGCCAGCAAGAAGTGTCATCGGTGCACAGGGGCTTGTACTCAAGGCCCCTGACTGTCAGAAGAGCATAGGAGAGACAAAGTGGCTATCTGTACTGAGTTTTGTCAGAGAAGACTTGAGAAAGATTTGAGTTAATACATTTTATTTACTTTTTATTTTTTAAGCATTTATTTACTTTTTTTTATTTTTTATTTTTTTTTATTAAAAAAAATTTTTTTTTTCAACGTTTTTAATTTATTTTTGGAACAGAGAGAGACAGAGCATGAACGGGGGAGGGGCAGAGAGAGAGGGAGACACAGAATCGGAAACAGGCTCCAGGCTCCGAGCCATCAGCCCAGAGCCTGACGCGGGGCTCGAACTCACGGACCGCGAGATCGTGACCTGGCTGAAGTCGGACGCTTAACCGACTGCGCCACCCAGGCGCCCCAGCATTTATTTACTTTTGAGACAGAGAGAGACAGAACACAAGCAGGGAGGGGCAGAGAGAGAGACACACACACAGAATGTGAGGCAGATTCCAGGCTCTAAGCTGTCAGCATAGAGCCCGACATGGGCTTGAACTTATGAACTGTGAGATCATGACCTAAGTTGAAGTTGGACACCCAATGGACTCAGCCACCCAGGTGCCCTTGAGTTAATATATTTTAAACAATGAGCTTTATTTTCCTTTTTTTTCTTCCAAATTTTTATTTAAATTCTAGTTAGTTAACATATAGTGCGATATTGGTTTCAGGAGTAGAATTTAGTGATTTTTTTATTTTTTTTATTTTTTTTATTTTTTATTTTTTTTATTTTTGGGACAGAGAGAGACAGAGCATGAACGGGGGAGGGGCAGAGAGAGAGGGAGACACAGAATCGGAAACAGGCTCCAGGCTCCGAGCCATCAGCCCAGAGCCTGACGCAGGGCTCGAACTCACGGACCGCGAGATCGTGACCTGGCTGAAGTCGGATGCTTAACCGACTGCGCCACCCAGGCGCCCCTAGAATTTAGTGATTCATCACTTACATATAACACCCAGTACTCATCACAAGTACCCTCTGAAATCCCCATCACCCTTTTAGCTCATCCTCAACCCACTTCCCTCCATCAACCCTCAGTTTGTTCTCTATAGTTAAGAGTCTCTTATGGTTTGTTTCCCTTTCTATTTTTTCCCCTTTCCATATGTTCACCTGTTTTGTTTCCTAAATTTCACATATGAGTGAAATCATATGGTATTTGTCTTTCTCTGACTGACTTACTTCACTTAGCATAATACATTCTAGCTCCATCCACATCATTGTAAATGGTAAGATTTTATTCTTTTTGATGGCTGAGTAATATTCCATTGTGTATATATGCCACATTGTCTTTATCCATTCATCAGTTGATGGACATTTGAGCTCTTTCCATAGTTTGGCTATTGTTGATAATGCTCTTATAAACATCAAAAGGCATGCATCCTGTTGAATCTGTATTTTTCAAAGATTGTTCCAGGAAGTCTCTGTTGATTCTTTTCATGGGAGGAAGACATCTCCAACCACATTTCAGGAAACAGGCTGCAACTTTGTCTACATCAACAGCTTAAATAAGTTTCAGGCAACAAATGTGCAAAGATGTTTGTGGAGATGCTTTGGGGATTCAATCCTTTGGATTTGGCCTCCAGATCATCACACTGGAAAGTTCTGTTGTGCTCTGCTGAACTTTTGTAGACATTTCCTGAGAGCAGAGCACAAGGTTCCACATTATCTGTCACAACTTGAATTTCATTTCAGTGACTGTAGTTGTTTGCCTCCACTGAGGGAGCCCAGTGCAGAAAGCCCTGCCGCATGGCTCTGTCTTTAAGCACCTCTTTCCTGTAACAAGCCTTCAGAACAAATCTAGAGAGTTTGCAACTAAGACTACACAGCCTGATATTTGTAAGCAAAAAAAAAATGACATGTATTAAATAGTGGCTATTTGAGGAAATGATAATAAATATATTTGGCAGTGTAAGGCTGACTGGTGATTGCTTGAGTTTTGATAGCTGAGACTCTGTCAGCCTTTCCATTATGAACCCAATTTTTCAGAGTTTATAACTTGGTCTTAAAATTGTGCTCCAGGCAGAAACCTGGCATACGAGGTCTCTGTCCAGAGAGAGGACCTTGAGCAGATTTGTTCAGTTTTAATTTGAGAGATGTAAAGGGAAACTGTCCTGTGAGTGTGGATGGGTCTGATGCAAGGACAATATTTGTCCATATTTGGCTGCAAGAAACCTAACAGGGGGCAGGGGAGGGGAGGAAGGGGAGGGGTAACTTTGTCCAGAAAGCCCCTGCTGATGCTATCTACCTGGCAGCCCTGAAAAGTGAGTTGAATCCTGAGGGCAAAGAGTATTTGCCCAATGGTTGTTGAAGAGTAAGGGACAGGGTGTCTTCCCCACTGGAAGGAGCTCAAAAGCCATGTGAACCTAGGACATGTGCCCAACTTCCTCACTGGAGGAAATTCTTCAAGCCTGGTTTCTAAGGGCTGTTCAGTGCTGACTGTCCTTTGGATGTTATGAGTCAAATTCATTCTTCTAAGTCATTTCAGCCCCCCAAAGAATCACTTAACATAATAAATGGGCACCCAAATGGCGAACCCTAGTTCTCCTTCATCAGATGTCTCCATTCTATTTCCCAAGGACCTTGATAACAAGGTTAGCTAGATTCCTGTCCAAATGTAATTTTCAAGGTCTAGAAAATAATCAAATGGAATGAAATCTCATCCTCTTTAATAAGACCATCAGTATTGCTAATAGGCCAGCAGTGTCTTTCTGATAGAACTGTTGATTCAACGGTGGATATGAATGCCATTCTCATCGATTGTTTATAATTAGAGGTTGGAGAGATAAATGGCAGTGAGCTGAGGCAGCATTGATCCTTCCAGGGAAGTCTCAGTTCCAGGAGACATATCCAAACTCTTAGTAGGTACACATCTACTAGATGCATCCCAGGGATCAGTTTAGTTGCTTAAAACAATATTTCTTATTGTTTTTCTGTGGGAAGTTTGGAAAATATATGGAAAAGCATAAGAAAATAAAAAGTACTCAGAGTACATCATCTGTTCATCATTATATCTAGCCAGTGTTCCCATTCTTAAAGTTTCCATCCAATCATTTCTCAATGATGCATATCCAAATGTTATACAAAATTGGGATTATATTGTATATTTCTAAATTCTGCTTTGTTTATTTAGCATTACATTGTGTTTTTCTATCTCATATCTTTAGAAAGTATCATTTACAAATTAAGTATATAATACTTGAATAGATTTAAATATTAAATTTCTAGACATTTTCTTATATTTTGCTGTTCTAAAAATACACTGATGAACATCTTCATCTTTTTGATTATTTCCTAAAAACAGGGTCCTGGAAACTTCTATAAGTAACTGTAGGCATTGGCGCCACATGCAGCATAAAATACTTATGTTCCCTCCTGCAGAAGCTCTGTCAAAGAAGAGATGAAATTCTTGGGTAGGTTAATGTAGTTAGTGCCTCTTTTTGCCTTTCTGTTATGGAAGTGAGAATGCCAAAATAATATTTTTAGTTTACTTTATTGAGTACTTACTATGTACCAGGTACTAAACTAAGCACTTTTTCTAATGTTCTAATTTTCACAACCTCATGAGGAAAGCACTATTTTTTCTAGGTTAGTTGGCAATATTTGTTCACAATTCTCCCTTCCCTCCTTTTCCCTGCCTTAGTTTGTTGAATACAAAGCATACACTCCCACCCCACTGACTGTGGCCTTGACTACGACTTGCTTGACTAACATTATACAGACAGATATACACCAGAGGCTTTAAATATATTGTGGGGTTTTTTTCTCTCTTCTCCCACAAATTATTATTATTGAGTTTATTTGGAGTCTGAAAGGAAAAACAAACCCTCCATTATTGTTTTATGATGAAAAGCTACCGTTCTTAGTTGTCATTTGAGATGTTACTGGCCTCATCTCTAGTTTTACCTACCCAAGAAAATTTGTAGTATTTGTATTTGCTTCTCTTAGGACTGGGTGACCATCCATGATCCACAGGTCATCCATCTCTTGAAGGTGGTCTTACATAGATAACAGATTCTATTGGCAGATATGGGAGCATTAGCAATAATAACGGTTATCTCTGGGAGGCTTAGAAAGACAGCTGTCCTTTACTCCAGATAAATCTTCACCAAGGATTAAAAAATTCTTTAAGTATGTAAGTGTGAAAACTGGGTGGGTCATGGTAAGTGTAGTGAGGGAGACCTGATTTTTCTCTTGAATAAGTCGCCATTTATTTGAAAGACACCACAATAGTTTGCTAGCAGATTTTTTTTGATGTGTTCTTTGAGGAAGCAGCTGCTTTGCTTGGTCTTATCTGTTGTCTATTTGTTTGCTTGCTTGTTTTTTGGTTTGCTTTTTGTTATTTTTTGGTGGAGTTCCTGTTCATTTTCTTCCACTTCTGCACTAAGCCATGAAAAGAGTATGCCCCAGCTAGTAATTAGTCGTCAAATAAGGAGACATGAGGCATAACCAAGCTCAAATCTCTCTCTGGAACTAAGCCAGCAAATACCAATCAAGCCATAACTGAACTACAAAGCCATGAGTGAGACTTAAGTGATTCTTGTTGTAAGCCACTGAGATTTAGGGGATGTTTGTTACACAGCACTATTACAACAAAGCCTAATTAGAGCAGCTTTGTTTGTCAATAAGGAAAATGAACTTCAGAAGACGAATTATGTCAAAGTCACACAGGAATAAATGGAAGAGCTCTGATTCAAACTCAAGTCTTAGTTCTGGAGGCAGTATTTCACAGAGGTTAGTGCACACGAGCATGTTATTGTCATTGTGTATGTTGTCTGGAGTTCCAGGTAGCTGTGAACCTAAGATTCTGATCATTGTAGACAGATATCTGCTATCACAGACAAGGTAGTAGGCTTAGAGCAGAGACTGAGAAAAGTTGTACCAAAACACCATGTTTGAAATGACTAACCCATTTAAATAATTTATTACAGCGACCAATTCATTTAGAATTTGCAAAACTAATGCCAAAGTTTGATGCTTCATTAAAAAAAAATCATATTTATGAGCATGAGATAATGAATTGCACTACTTGGTTTTGCATTCTACCTCCATCACTTACTTGTTTTTTGACTTTAGGTAATTTAGGAAACATCCCTTTGTCTCAATTCCTTCACCTGTAAAATGAGATACCAAGACTATCTTTCTCATACAAATGATATGAAGATTAAATGAGATAATGTTTCTAAATACACTGAAGAGTGTTTGGCATGCATTAAGTACTCAACAAATATTAAATACTTACTAAATTTATTATCCATCTTGGCCTATTTTTTCTGCTAATTGAACCAATTAACAGTTTCATGGTTAAAGTATGAGAGTTTCTGAATATAAATAAGCCATGTTTCTTTAAAGTGGAATTCCTTTGGTTGAACATTGGACATTGGACAATGGATTGGACACTGGTAATTAGTACAGCTAGAGATTCTGTCAATAAGATGTTTAAAATCATATTTCAATCTTATCTTAAATTTTGCCTTTATCAAAAATCTCTTATTTCAATCAGTTGCACACAGTGTGCATTGACTCACAGTGTGAATATTGATTCACATTAGGATTTCCATCTACCCTTTTCTTGAACTCCACCTGTGAAAACATTCCATTTACATATCTTGAAAAATTTTTGTATTGAAAATGTCATGGCCTTAAAACTGAGTACACAAAGAAATGAACAAGAAAGGAAGAAATGCATTTGGGCCTGGAGATTCTAAGTGATAAGGACTTATGGATGTAACCAGATTGCCAGAATCATCTAAGAGTTAGCAGGGTTGTCAGCAAAAGTTTAGCTCAGAGTCTTTGGGAATCTGGGGTCCAGCTGAGGTTTAGAATGTTCTGTTGAGAGAAAGAGTTGGGGAAATTGGCTAGTTTTGCTGACTGGGTCAGAGGTTTGGTCCTGCTGTGAGTTAGTTTTTGAGTTATTGTGAATGAATAATGCCACTTTCTGCTGACATGAGCTTGGCTTGGTGCCTTGCTTCCCCCTTGCTGCCTGCTCCATCAACTGCTGGGTGCTGGAGCATGGTACCCTCCTTGAAATAACCCTGGGTGTGTTTCTGGTGACACATGAAGTAAAAGCAGCGGAAGGGAGATGCAATAAGTAAAGGCCCTAGAAGTCAGGAAAGGGGTTAGTGCCCACTACCTGCTTATAAAGAGGAAAAGAAAATCTTCCAGTTGGTTGCCATCCCCCTGAAGCCTGAGGCTCTGTAGTTGTCATCTGTGTTTCTATTTCCCCTGCCTGTGCCTACCACAGTGCTTGTTTATCATACAATAGGTCCTCAATCAATGTTTACCTTTATCTCTATCCAAGACAGATTAGTGTGTTGGATTCAGTGCTGCTTAGAAAGAATCAAATAATTACAGAATCTCTGAGTAGAAAGAAACCTCAAGTGGTAGCTGTTGCAGGCCTTCCAAAATGTATTTAACTAGACTCTGTTTGCACACTCCTCATGTGAAAGAGCTCACAATATGCTGATGCAATTAATTCCATTGATGGACAGCACTACATGTTTAAAAGTTGTTTTTTTTTAATTATACTGAGTAGGAATTTGCCTATTGTTTAACAAAGTGAAGGGAAGAAGGTGTCTGTGGCTCTATAGATGGACATGTCCCTTACTCCCTTCCCCATTCATTCTCATTACAGATGAGTCCTTGGCACAATAAAATGTACCGAGGTAGGACTTGGAATTGATGAAAAGATGCTGCTTCCAGCTTTGGTAGGTGGAAGAAGTTTGGTCTCCAATTATTTCACCTTGAGGTCAAGGGTATCTGAAGCTTGAGTAGTTATAAAAATGACCCAATGTAGTAACATCACCAAATGCAAAGTTTTGAATAAATATTTAAAATCCTTCCATTATAAATCATTTATTATGATCACCCTCTGGGTGGTCATGGAACAAGATGATGAGCTTTTCTTAATGAAGTATTTCATATAAATATCTTTCCATTTATCTTAGTGTTGGCTGATATGTGAACTGAATGGCAAATGAGGTAATTGATGTGCATATATAGGATGTACCTATCTCCTCATGTCAGAGGGCAGGAGCAAAGAAGAATTTCCCCTATTGGCTTTAGAGGCCTCAACTCTGAGCAGCGCCTCCCAATTCTGACCCCGTATATTCAGGATGGCATTTGACTTTGGTTGTACCAGGTTTCCAGAGCCCCTTATTCAAGAAGTTTGGTGGGAGCTGGGGGAAGAATTCATTAACTGGTGAGATGAAAAGTGACAAACATTCAAACGCAATCTGAACTTTAACTTTTAGGCTTGTGAGTTAATCTATATCAGTTTCCAGAAAAGGTCATGGTCTGGGACGGGTGCTCCAATGAAAATAAATGTGTTTCGGAGATGACAGTAACATAGCAAGGCTGGGACCCTTCAAGGGCCCCCTCCACACCCTTTTAATCATCAAACATATTAGGTCTTAGAAATTGGATCACCAGGTTCACGACAGCTTTATATAAAATGTGTATCTCAGGTCAGGCTGATCTAATCTAAATATCTGGTGTTTGGCATTTTCCACTTGACATTGTTAAGACAAATGTAATGGGACCAAGATTAAAGTACCAGAATGACAGGGAATGATTTCACCTTGAATATATTAAAAATCACATGTGTTCTGGGGTTGCACGCTTAATTTGAAACATCTGTATTCCCTGTACATAGCATCTCTGCAGCTCGCTGCTCTACTATATTTATATTAAATAAATAAATTTAAAAGAGTCAAAGTGCTCATTTGCCTTCCACAGAATATCAGTGTTCTTTTGTTTTGTTTGTTTTTGTTTTAAGACCCTACTGTCACCAAAAAGGAAATTTGTATAAGATGTGGAGGAAATTGTTCTTTTCAGCTAGGTTCCTAAACTCACCTAAGATGTTCCATCATGTTCCATCATGTTCCATCAGATCCCAGCTCTGTAGAAAACAGTGAATGAGGAAGTTCTCTTCCCATACTCAAGGGCTCAAGGAGACAGAAGTGTGACATTTTCCTTGGAATTCTGCCAACTTCAAAGAAGGCCACCCAAGGGGCCATATGATGTGTGCTGCATCTAGCGAATGCTGCCCCACCTTCTACCTACCATGTGTGGGACTAACACTTCTCAACTGAGGGATATTTACATAGCCAGGCTGACCACCAAGTAGCCCACCATTCAGAGAATAACCTCATTCATTCCCAGTCACCAGTAGGATGCAACAAAAAAACAAAAGCTAAAACCATATAGTAGTTTCCTTTTTTATTCCTCTTCTCTTTTGTCTCTATATCCCAATCAGCTACATCTCCCTAAGCCACTATTCTGATCAAACTCCTCCTCTGTCTCAGATCCTTCAGAAGCTCCACTTTGTGCCTGCAATGAACTGGAGCATCCTCCCTGCTAAGACTGACCCTTTTTTCTCATGCCATGCTACCTCTTCGCATGGTTCTCTCTGTGCATGCAGGCCTGCCCTAGGTTCAGCATGGCACACACTCCCCAGCCTCAGAGAGCTCCACATGTGCCATTCTCTTCATCTGGAAGCTACTTTCTCACTCTTGGCTTCCCTAGTTCCAGTTCACCCTTTAGGCCTCTGCTTATGTGAGTTTTGTAGTCAGCAAACACTTCTGTAGCATTCTGTGCCAGGCCCCCTTCTAAGCACTTCACCACTATTAAGTCATTAATGCTCCTAATAAGCTGGGAAGAGGGAACTATTATTATCACAGCCTGTTTTACAGATAAAGGCAACCATCCAGGATCATGCAGGGAATAAGCAGCCAGCCAGCATTCCAGCTCAGGCAGTCACTTTACTGGGCTGCCTCTCTTGCCAATTTCATGGAAATTGGAATTGATGACTTTTACACACCTTCACACCCTCCGCTGGCCTAGGGCCCCCACTGCACCCCCCACAGACCCTGTTCTTTTTACTTTATAACACTTATCACAGTTGGTAATTTTACAGTCATCATTGTGATTATTATTTCAAGTGTGTTTCTCCTGCTAAGTGGTCTGGTTCCTGTGGGGAGAGCCTCATCTGTTTTGCTCCCTGCTGTGTGTCACTGTTCTCTGTCAGAGTCTCTGGTCTGTAGTTAGTGACTGAGTTCAGTGTTTGTTTGTTCTTCTATTGGGCGAGTACTTCAGCCATCTTGCTAGTTGTGGGCATGGTGAGGCAGTGATACTTCCAGATGTCTTGCCTGCACTTTTAATGGTTTCTTTGCCAGAGTTCTGTGTACCATGGCTAGCCTGGTCTGAGCCAAGGATCTGGGAGAGACAGAGGAGACAAGACCCTTGGCCTTCATGTTCTCATGGTCTGGAGCTAGAGGTGAGCCAATCCAGCACAGTAGGTGCCAGAGACAGAAGCAGTCACCACCCAAGGGGCCCTCCATTTGCTCATCTAACTGCTGAATCTTCCCTTTGAGCATAACAGAAATTAGTGGGGCAATGGGGAGACACAGTGAAAGAGGGGGACAGTGGGCTCCTTCCAAAATTCTTTACTGCCACAGTGTTTGTTTTTAAAAGCAATCATGGACTGCACTCTCCTGGCCTGCTAATGGAGAGTAAAGCTGTTTCACCACAATATGGGCCATCAGGGGGAAAATAAGCCATTTCTACTTGCTGACACTAAGGGAAACCTTCCTGCAAAGAATGTGCTAATGCCAGTATGCAACTACCTGGGGTATAGATGCAGTTGTGACTGACAGCAGTTTTGTGAAGGGCATGTTGAGTAAGCTGTTGGGCCCCCAGGAGCTGGCAGCAATCTCCCGATGCAGATATCTCATTGCAGCTCTCCAGAGATGCCATAGGTTCAAATCCCAGTTCTACCAAAGACTAGCTAGACATCTGTGAAGCCATATTCTACTTTCTTGCTTGTATAAGCCAACTATTGAATTTGACAATTTGCTGGGTCTAAGCTTCAGTCTCTCCTCTTGTGGAATAGTAGGGCATTTTGCCTGGCTAATATCCATCCTCCCTTCTGATAACCCTTCCTGACTGCTTGTGGCTAAATGGCATTTCCCTTGTTCTAACTGCTTGAGGTCAGGCAGGGTGTGGTCACCTCCTAGTTCTAAGGGGAGCTGAAGCCCATACCTGGCCAGTGGTGACCTACATCTCCAAGATTCTGCGATTGACTTATCCTTGGACAAGTGACGCTGTCAGACACACCAAATTGAACCACTAGAAAATATTTTCTCTCTTTTTGTCTTAAATTTGCTTAGCTGGTAAAACAGAATCCTGGAGCTGCTGGAGGCTAGTATGTCACTAGAACAAACCTGCAAAAAAGCCACACTAAGGAAGTAGAGGGAAGAGAGAGACAACATTTAAGGTCCTGGAGTTAGACTGTTTCAACCTGATAATTACACGAGAACATGGATTCTCTTCTTTGGTTAGATGGTAATACATCTTTTATGCTGATTTGTTTGTTACTTAATCAGTAGGTTTTATTGTCTGAAGGACTTTATCCTGGGTGTATGCCAAAGGGAGAATGAAGACACTGCCCCTGCCCTTGAGGAACTAACACTCTAGTGGAAGTGGTATGAGTGGGCTTTGATCAATATGGTAGAAGGCACTGGGTGGTAAATGTGCTAGGCTGAGTTTGAGGAATCAGATACATGAGATGCCAAAGAGTTTCACTTGCTAAGAGCCTTTCACACCATTTGGGTGAATGAGGATTTTCTGGAGGAAGTCATATGTGAGCTGGAACTCCTTCCAAAACCATATGCTGGGCCAATTCCAGGCCTTTGCAGGAATTGGCTGAGGTGCTACCACATCCTCTTTCTTCCACCATGGGCTCCATGGATCCAACCCCATGGACACTGGATTGTCAAGGAATCACTTAGCTCCAGGAATAGGCAACAGCAGGAGGAAGATAGGTTATTTGGATAGCAAGTTAAACCTTTATGGTTCTGAATGTTCTTTCCCCCACCCCCTAGACAAGGGTGCAACCAAGGTCATATGGAGCTGATTTTGAATTAAACTGTAAGAAACAGAGTCAATACATTCTTCTTTTTCTCCTATGGTGGCTTCTCCTTTACACACACACACACACACACACACACACTATTTTTAATAAAGATTCACTGACTTATTGTTTTTAAACTCTGTGACATTTCTCAAAAGACTGAAACATGCCATAAGGAGGCAGAGGAAAAGGAAAATAAAATTTCAGTGTTTTTCAGATGTGGATTATGATAAGAGAGACTGTATAACATAGTGGTTAAGTCTGTTGCCCAGTGTTCTGAATTTAAATTCTTACCTCTTCACTTACTTGCTATGTGAGCTTAGGCAAGCTACTTCAACTCCCTGCCTCAGTTTCCCCATCTCCAACCTGGGGTCAGTCATAGTACTTATCTCATTGAATGTTGGTGTGGATTAAATAAGGAAATGCATGTTGTGTTAATAGTGGTGCCAGTCGCATGGTAAATATCATGGATATGTCAACTGTTGCTATTACTATTAGTATTAAAGAAAGAGAGGAGGAATGCCATGAAAGATGGAGTCTGGAAATACCAAGGTACTTAAGTCTTAAATGATGAGTGTCATTGACTTAGGGAAGCATTAATTTATAGAATGGAACTAGAAGAAAATCTCTCATCAACTTTTAATAGTCAGGAAACTGAGACACAGAAAGGGGAAGTGTCTTACCCAGAGTCAAAGTCACACAGCAAGATATTTGCTGACCATAGAAAATACCAACTCTTCTGACTTCCACTCTAGAGCTCTCCTTCTCCATCTCTGGGTTCCTAGCATTCATGTCTATCAATCAAATGTTCCTGGATGTCAAAACTAGATTATCTCAACCAAAATCTGGACCCAAATCCTGCCACAGATTTCCCTCTAGTAGGACAACAATCTATGTACAAGAGGCAGATTAAGAGGAATGGTGGGGCTGCCTTAAGAAAGCAAGAGTAATTTTCAACAGCACATAAATCTGCCAATTGCCAAGGCTTGTTTCCCTGTTCCCCTGGAAAATGTGCACTTTGTGTTTATGCAGCTTTGAAGCAATTATTTCACAAGAAAGAAATTTCTTGATCACATTCCTTAATGTTTTCTAAGTGAACATTTGGTATTTAGTGGCTAAGCAAATTTACTTTTCTATAACGAGCCGAGTGGATGATTAGAAAACATTTAATATACTTAGGTATGGGTGTCTGCTGTCCAAAGGATTGCTTAACTCACAGTTTAAATTCTCATTTTTTTAAAAAAGGCAAACAGATTTCCATTATACTACAGAGCTTGGGATTAACTGTTTTGTTCCCACTAAAATCTAACTAAATAATGTGAATTGTGTGCTTTTGCATATATGTTCTATGAGGATATGTAGATATACTTTTTAAAAAGTGTTGAATGTCCTTGCCTTTTTGCCAGGATTTCCCTTTTGGATGGTGATCTCTCTGCATTGATGCACACTTGCTGGGTGGGATTAAGTGGAGATTTGATCCATAAATGCCACTGAGTTAGATAAAATCCTGGAGCCCTGCTACTGCATTCAAGTTATCAGGGCTTTTGAAATTGAGCCCACATAAATTCATCTTAATATTGTCTTGATAACAAACAACATAAGAACCTTGACTGCCTTGACAAAGTAACCAGAAAAAAAAAGAGTATTTATTAGAAGAGTATGTAGAACAGGAAAAAGAGTTTGAACAACCAGACCTTAGGCAGATGGCAAGGTGAGGGTGGGGTGGGGGCAAGACATCTGTGGGGTTCTCACCGAAGTTGATGGATTTTCTACAGGATCCATGTGTAGCAACTGTAGGTCCTTAAGTCTCTTTGTTTCATGTTTCAGATTCCCAGGAGATAAAATCTGAGTGTTCCATCTTGAGGAAGATACCTGTCACTGGATTGATCAGCTAAGACCAGGGAGGAAGTGACATGCAACAAAGGTGTGACCACTGGGAACATTCCCAAAGGAAGGGAGATTATTGTGAGCTAAGCAACAACCCCAAATGCATCAATTGATCCAAGATGGAAATGTAACCAAAACCCTTTTTCTAATATTAAGCTGTTTGCCCTCTGTAACAGATACTGGCAGTGGTCTGCCAACCCTCCCCCTCTGTACTCCTTATTCCAGGGCATGTGCCTGACTCTCCACCACCCTTTCAGCTGCAATGACTCTTAGTGGCTTCTGTGTCCCAGAATTTCCCAGCTAGTTGTCCCTAGATGTCACCTGCTTTTTTGCTCATTCTGTTAGCCTCTTCTCTTTTCTTGATCACTTTCCCATTCCCCTATCAGTGCTTTGTGGGGTCACCTCCTAAGCAAACCATTTCCCCTGAAATCTTTGTTTCAGGGTTTACTCTTGGGAGAACCCAGCCTAAGGGACATTTCCTTTCAAGAAACATACCAATCTGCTTTTGATTGATGGCCATCACCCTTTAATGAACTGGACAGCTGTCTCACCCTAGAGGTAGTCTAGCAGTCTCTTGCTTTATCTACCTCTAGCATGCCTGGGAAAGGATCTGGTGGCTGAAGAAAAGCCCTTGCACCATGGCTAGGCACAAAGATGGTCACATTTCCCTCTGCTTGGAGACAGGCTGTCTGCAGTGCTCACAGTCAGCTCTGCAGCTTAGTGTCCACGGTATTGATTGTTTCAGGTTTGTGGATGTTGCTTCTCCAATTGCATGATGAGCTGCTGGAAGCCAGGCATCCCAGCTTTCCTTTCTTTTGTCACCCTCAGGGTACAAAACAGAGGGATAGGTACATTGAATGTATTCAAAGAAGATGTGCTGCTGCCAGAGGATGGACAGGCATAACAATTCCCAGTTTTCCATAGGCCAAAGGGATTTCTGCTCTACATGTGCAATGATAATCTAGATAGTTTTGAGGGGGGTGTTGCAGGCACTGTCAGAGCCCTGACCCATCCCCTTGGCATTTACTATTTCTATGTAAACCAAAGACTTCTTACTGACACTACCTGGGACTTTTGCCTTCTCTGGAAGCAGAGGCATGTTTAATTCTACACATGGGGGCAGACCAAAAGGGCCAGAGAATAAGTGCCCAAGAGAACAGCCCTCCACAGTGACAGATAGGATATGATGAATAAGCACTCTGGCCTCCCTGCCCCTTGGGTAGAGAAGCTCTGAGGTGTTCCACAGCATCTGCAAAGGAATGCAACAGGACTGAACCCCAGTTTTCCATAAAGTCTGCTCTTGGAAACACCCTTTATTGGCTTTCTCCCTTCCTGATTTCTCAAGTTCCTCCTCATCAGTTGGTACTTCTTGGATTTACTGCTAGCACTCATGGACCTCCTGTTGGGTTCATCTAAGACAAAGGAGGACTGGTTTCTTTATATGAAAAAAGTTATTTTAGAGTCTAAGAAATGATAAAGGGAAATTTCCTGTCAATATACATTTACATTGGATTAAATTTATCTCCTATATGGACTAGCTTCTGTTTTCTTGTTCTTTTTTTCTTCTTCCAGTACATGTGTGCCTCCATTCATGCAGAACATTATTTTACAAGACAGAAAATATTTTCCCAGGATGGTGTAAATTACGACTGAACAATGGAACCCCTTCTGTAGCCATCATCGCCATGCCACCTGGCCAGGCTCAGATAAATGGCCTATTCAGAGGTGCGTGGACCTGGATGAATTATGATGTTATCCCAAGGATGTGGCAGCCCTGGTGCATGGGTGATGGAATATCTGTAAGTGTGGCCTTGTGATGAGCTCCTAGAGGGTAGGACTTAGCTCTTATTGAAGCCTATCCTGCTGGCAAGTCTGGGGAACTCTGTGGGCACAGACCCAGTTGCCCAGGGCTGGGTTTAGATGATAACATTTTCTTCTTGGTCTCTTTCTACTTGCATGGGGAACCAGCTGTATAAAATCCAGCTGGTGGAAGAATGAGTAGCATAAATGTCCTAATTTTACTTTCTGTCTGTGGGGTTTAAGATTCATTTGCTGAAGTGGACACGGCTGCTATTAACCCCTTTCTCAAGATTAGATAAGCTTACAATGGAGGATCTGCTTCGAGATGGTCTTGGTGTGTTTTATTTATTTTTCAGACGCAAAGCCTTGAATCACTGTACTCAACAGCATTGAGTACAGTGCTCAAATTTACAGATTCTCAAATTTTTGGAATCACTTTGAGATTTGATAAAAGTCCTATAACCTTCTCCCAGACAAATGCACTTACACCTACACTTAACATTATGCATACAACATTAGAAGGTGACTAGACTCAAAAAACTTATTCATGGACTCATCAGTGGCCCACAGATCTCTGGCTGAGACCCCTGTGTTTGTCACTGTTAGTAGCTGTGGTAGTTTTGAGGGTGGAGATTCACCCTGAATCATCTTACGATGAGTAGGATGCACAGTCTGATGACAAGCAGTGCATTTAGGAGGAGACTGTGCAAAGAATATAACACCTACCCATAGAAAAACTCACTGCTATGTGTTTGGAGATGGATGCCAAACTTGAGCAGTAAGTCCAATGTCCCCCTTTTGGCCAAGTTTCAAAAACTTTAAATTCAAGAAAAATAATTTTAAATTCAAGAACTGTAGGTATTAATGTTCTTCCAAGTTAGAAAGATGTTGGCATCACTGATTATATTTGCTTGTCTTTTGTTATTGTTATAATGTATATGTATTTTCTTCCAAATTTTTAATATTCTTCCTTCTCATTTCCTATGCATGTATTCATATTATTTTTATAAATTTACTTAATATATTGTTTTTCACATGTCATCAGATATTGTTTATACAAATATATTTGAGGATTACAGGATTTTTTCTTATTGTATTTAAACATTCTATTATTAGGGGCACCTGGGTGGCTTAGTCAGTTGAGCGTCCAACTTTGGCTCAGGTCATGACCTCACTGTCCATGAGTCTGAGCTGCACTTGGGGCTCTGTGCTGACAGCTGGGAGCCTGGAGCCTGTTTCAGATTCTGTGTCTCCCTCTCTCTCTGCCCCTCTCCCACTCATGCTCTGTCTCTCTCTGTGTCAAAAATAAATAAGCATTAAAAAAATGTAAACATTCTATTATTAGAAGCCACAGAATATTCATAATTTCTTACTCTTTATATTGTTCTTGATGCTCAAACTCTTATGAGAGTTTTTCCATGACACTCTGACCTGATCATGAGCTTCCTGGAATCACCTCCCAAGCAAATTACTTGCCTTTGATCCCTGGGCTCTCAGGTGGCTTATCAGAAAACATTTTTTTTTCCAAACAAATGTGCTCTTTCTCCAGGATGGAATGCTGGTCAGGTGACTTTCTGTTGCTGGTTACAAACTTTCTGTCTCACTTAATTCTAATAGTAGCCCCATGAGGCAGGCATCACTTTCTCCATTTGTCAGATGAAGAAGCTGAGATTCACAAAGGTTATGTCCCTTTACCAAGGCTACATGGAGAGTTTGTGGGATCAGATTTCAGCTCTGCTTTGCTCCACATCCTGTGTTCTCACCAGCTTTTCTCTGCCACCCTGCCCAGAGTGCTCCACTCATTACCCCTGTGTGTTCTTGGGCATGCTACTCTTTGTCCTGGCTCTGCCTTCCCACTATCCCACATACACACAGTTTTAGGAACCTGGTCACCTCAGGTAAAGAGCAGTCAGTTGACTGCTCACTGCCTGAAGGGCAAAGCCCCTTTTCTGGATTAAGATGACCAATTCTTGTAAAATGAATTCTGCATGTACCCTGCTGTATAATTAATGAAACATTATCTGTGTAGGAGGAAATGTATCCTTTGGGACTAAACCCAGACTCTATGTATCTACTCCTGGGCTTCCTTGATGAAACTCAGTGGGGCCAAGTGGAGAACATTGACGTTTAAAAGCCAATTTTCATTTTTTGGACTGATTGATCAGGAATCTGTCTCTGTGCTGTGCTAGTTCATTAGATTCCAACACAGACAGACACACACACACACACACACACGCACACACAGGATGTTCACCTTGGAACTGCTACAATTCAGAAGGCCATGGTGCAGGGCATTAGCATTTGATGCAGCAACCTATCTAAACAGTGTAGCTGAGGAGACTTACATCATGGAGCACATTTCAGATCCAGGTAATGAAAGAGGAAACATGCCAACTCATGTCAAAACTATTACTTATGTAGGTTTTCCAACTTCTGTGTATTTCCAGTACTTTGCTTTCTGACTTTGGCTCTGCCCACACCAATAGAGCAGGACAAGAAAGAGAGTTTTGGGAATGACTTTTACTGTCCCACCCTCTGCTCAGGATCCACAACGAGAGCTCTAGAACTCAGTTCCATTAGATTGGGACAGAGATGCCAAGACTCTACTGCTTTAATATTAACAAAATTTGTAATTACTGGATTCCTACTGTGTTCCAGGCACTGCTATAAGAACTTTTGCAGATATTAACTTATTTAATCCTCTTTGAAGTATGTACTGTATCCATGATTTATGGATGAGGAAACAGGTATAGTTAAGTGACGTGTCTGTGTCACCTAGCTTGGATGAAGCAGGTGTTCAGTGAGTATATTGTCCTCCACCTGGGAATAGACATGAGGAGTTTCCTGAGATCCCTCTTGCCACCAACACCCTTCCATCACCAACCAACTTTTGAGGATCCATTTTTCCAACTGACATCTTATGACACACTTTGGGAATCCTTTGGAAAGTCAGATTATGGTGCCTTGCTCAAATAAAAAGCAGTAAAACTCAACTTTTGCTAGATGCTTCTTCAAATCTAGCTTCATAGCTCTTGTAACAATGCAGCAATAAGGGGAAAGAATGCTTATTGAGCAAATAGAATGTGCGAAGCATTCTACCTCAGGTAAATTAACTCTTTGGTCTAAGCCAGGGATTGGTAAACTACAGCATGTGGGTCAAGTCAGGCCTGCTACTTGCTTTTGTAAATAAAGTCCTATTGGAACTCAGCCACACCCACTCATTTACTTGCTGTCTATGGCTGCTTTCATGTTACAGAAGAAAAGTTGAGTAACTGAGATAAAGACTGTGTGACCAACAAAATCTAAAACATTTACTCTCTGGTCCTTTATGAAAATTTCTGCCCAACTCTGATCCTTGTAATAACCTGTACAGTGGATTTTATTTTTATAAATGAGAAAACTGAAGTTCAGAGAACTTAAAAGTTAGCTCAAGGTAACCCAGACCATGGCAAAGTCATGATTTATACTTCAAGTGGCTGCATCTCTGGCAATGATATGGCAGTCTTGATGTTTCTTAAGGTTTCAGGGGATACCTCCCTCTACCCTCCAACTGTTTCAGGAAGAATGAGCAACCACAGGTTTGTTTCTCTAGTCCATCACCTTGTTTGCATTGAGCATCCTGGTAGCTGCTGAACTCCGTTCTGTATGTCTCCTCCTCTTTGCTGTCCTGGCCACTGTGTCTTGCTTCCTATTACCAAGAATATAACTGTTCTTCCACATGGTTGTCTTGTTAACCAATGGGCACAGAAACACATTCGATCATTTTCAGTATGAGAAATGATAGTGTATACAATTGCTTCAGAAATTACCAAGAAGAAAAGCAGTGATTAAAGTTTTGGCTTCTTTTTTTTCTTCCTTAGAGACAATAGTGTTGATTTTGGCCTGTCTCCATGAACAGCACATTTGTAGGAAATTCAGCAAGCTAATTTGAAGAACAATGATTGCAAGCATAATAGAGTCCTTGCTCCTCACTGACACCTCACATATGACTTCCTAATACTCAAATGTGGTCACAGGGGATCCTTATATCACCACTGACAAGAGTAACAAAGCCCACCTACTCACCAATACCACCTCCTCTTTCCTGGACTCCAAACCACCACTCCCCAAGCTGTGCTTCCTCTCTCCAGTCTCACACCTTCCACCTTCTCTGATACAGTTTTTACTTAGCTGAGTAGTGCAATCAATTATGAGGTGTATTGATATAATTTTGTATTAAAAACAGTATCAGAATATAGACATTTACAAATTATTTACTTGTTTCCTTTAGTTGTGCACTTTTCCTGGAATACAACATATATACATAAAAATGCACAAATAACAAGTATATAACTTGATGAATTTTCACAGACTGAATATCTGTATTACCAGAATCCAGACTAAGGAATGGAATATTATCAGCCTTTAGTAGTCTGTCTTATGTCTTCCAGTCCCTACTCTCAAGAGTAATAGCTATCCTGACTTTTATCACCATCAGTTAGTTTTGCTGCTCTTCATCTCCATGGGAGTGGTGTCATTAAATGCTCTTGTGTCTGGCTTCTTTCCCTCAACATAAGGTTGGTGAGGTTCATCCAGATCCTGGTGTGCAATTATAGATCATTGATTTTCATTGTTGTCCAATGTGAATATACTACAATTTACTTATCCATTCTATGGTTGATGGGAATTTGAATAGTTTTTTAGATTTTGCTATTATAGATTGTGCTGTTTATAAATGTTTTTATACATTGTTTTGGTGTACATAATTACACATTTCTTTCAGGCATATACCTAAAAATGTAATGACTAAGAATAGTATAAGCATACGTTCAACTGTAGAAAATGACAAATGGGGGACACTTGGGTGGCTCAGTCGGTTAGGCATCCGACTTTGGCTCAGGTCATGATCTCACTGCTCGTGAGTTTGAGCCATGCGTCGGACTCTGTGCTGACAGCTGGGAGCCTGGAGCCTGTTTCAGATTCTGTGTCTCCCCCTGTCTCTGCCCCTCCCATGCTTGTGCTCTGTCTCTCTGTGTCTCTCAATAATTAATAAATGTTAAAAATTTTTAAATGCTTAAAAAATAATTATAATTGTTTTCTAAGGTGATTGTACCAATGTGGATGGTGGCACACTGCTGCCACCAACAGTGGATGAGAGTTCCATTGTGTTCCACATTCTTGCCAAATTTGGTAATTTGATCTTTTAAAATTATTATTTTAGAAAGATTCAAGGTTTTCCTTATTATAATACCTCTTTTACTAATTTTATCTATCTAATTTTTAGAAGAGAAAGTTGCAATTAGATAAGGTTTTTCAGGTCATTATGATTTGAGAGTGCTGTCTTTCATGTCCAGAAAACCCCATACCCACTTGTTCCAATTAACAAAGTAACAGGTCTTGGCTGTGTTCTCTCTCCTGGCAAAAACCTTTGCATATCATCAAAACACAACATATCAGTCTTCTAAAGAAGGCAGATCCTGTTAAATAGAACATCTTTTTGTTTGGTTTAGTAATGTGATGGATTTTGATCTGCACAGGTGAGCCTGAAGTCAAAGTTGGAACTAGCACACTCAGAGCAGGTACCTGAGACTGGGTTACCCTAGGTACCAGCAGATACTACTGGGGGCTTAGAAATGAGAAAGAAGAGGAGAGGGAGTCAAGGAAAGGTGTGTATCAATCAGGACACTGGCATGGCACATGTTCTCAATCCCACTGGAGAATTTGGGGGCCAGTATAGAACAAACCACAGGTGAGGGGCTGGAGCATTCACCCACCAGCTTTCCTGCATCATCAGTTCAAAGATATTTCCCACCTGCACAGGAATGGTCAGAAACAAAAAACCCTCAGACAGGGAGTCGTGGGGGTTGTACCCCAACAGACTTTACCTTCACAGAGGCACAGTGGGGCACCAACAGCCTCTGCTTCATTAGGCCTCCACCACCACTATTACTGTCTTATGCTGAACACATAGTTTAGCAAGGTAGAATCCTGCCTCTCAGAAGCCATTCTGACTACTAAAGGAACAAATATACGCATTCAGGGGACAGATGCTTCCCTGCCTGATGTTGACAGGACCACCTAAAAGGCATGAAATACCTTCCTGGCTTCAGACAGGCCCATAAGTCTATCACTGCATGTGTCCAAAGTCCTTCCATCAGCTCCAGAGAGCTTCCTCTGGAGCACCAAGGCCTAGCCTCTCTACCTCATGTGTGTATTTACTCATTTCTGGGAGAGAAAAACCATCCTGCTCATCTTGAAGCCCAAATAGCACCCATCAGAGGCTCAGTGGAATAGATAAGGCTGTTGTCACTGCTGTCTGCACAGCTGCTCTACTCTGCTGGGCTGTGTGCTGATGGGTGATAGACTGATAAATCTCCTCCCTGCCATCGTGAAACAGAAATTCATTCCATCTCCAGGCCTAACGCTTGTTCACCCAGACTGAAAACTGAAACACCCTACCAGGACTCTTAAGTCAAGATTTCATTTCAACAGGAATGTCAAAGTCCTGACCTAGCTCCTGAAACACATCAATTGCCTTCTCTCAGGAGAGGAGAGCAAGGTCTCCAGAGACCAGAAACAGAGCTCTGATGCACACAGGTTTGAGAATCTGGGGTTTCTGTAGGATATTTGGGGAAAACAATTTATATTTGCATAGCTTCAGAGGTTGCCATGGTATTTTATATTACAATCACTGTGTTGGGGCTGAAATGGAGTCCCCATCCTTTCTTCTTCTTTTTTTCAATTTTTAAAATGTTTACTTATTTATTTTGAGAGAGGGAGGGAGGGGAAGGGCACTGAGGGAGAGAGAGAATCCCAAGAAAGCTCTGTGCTGACATCTCAGAGACTGACACAGGGCTTGATCCCATGAACCATGAGATCATGGTCTGAGCCAAGATCAAGTGTCAAACACTTAACCAACTGAACCACCTAGGCACTTCTAGAGTCCCCATCCTTTTTTAACTACAGATGGTCAGGATGACACTTTCTATAGAACTAGGTTTCTCCTTTCTTCTCAGGCTGTATGAATCCTATTCTTAGGCTCCACCTCCAGGATGCCAGAAATAATTAGGCTTTCTGTTGAGGATACATGGCACAGGTATAGCAACTCACTCCACTTTACCCCAGGGCAGACATTATTAGTCAGTCCTAAGCCTGGAAACAGACTCTTCCCTCATCCTTCTTCAACACACCATCTAGGCAGCTATGACCAATCAATTAAGTTGTGCATATAAGTTATTTTCCTGGTTTATTCTCCTGTTGAATCTGGCACCTGTAAAAAGTATCGTGGGACCTGGATAATATTCTGCCCTTCATGGTCTCTTTCCCATATATGCTATATACATGTATTAACAAGAAGAATTCATCCATCCTGAATATTCAACATTCATTGGATAAATGTATTTTATTAAACATTTACTGTATTCTAAGGACTGTGCTAACATTATGAGTATTCAAAAGGAGCAGAATTCAAGGTCAAAGCTACTCACTGAGAGAATCTTACTAAGATCAGATTTATTACTGGAACTGCAGAAAACACTGTATTTATAGGAGTAGGGTTCCCCAGTGTATGTCACAGCCACTTTCCACACAGGGAGTTTTCCTTTTGGAAAAGTATAAGTCTAACAGAGGAGAGGAAGAGTGGGTACAGGTAGGAAGAAAGAGGAAGCCAACCAGAGACTGATAGAGTCAGATTGTGAGTTCATTATTACCTCTTGTTTCTCAGTCATTTCCCAGGGAAGATCCAAGTTTGTGATGAGGATAGAAATTAGTTGGACATTGTTGGGAAAAATGAGCAGGCTAGTCATACTTATTTCCCCAGTAAACCACCCTCACTCTTGGGGAAAAGACAAATCTATTCATACACATGGTAAGATCACTGGATAAGGAAATGATACCAGCACCAATGGCAGCCATCCAGAAACTTACCAGCAGCCTAGGAAAAAGCTACCACAAGAGATTCTACACAAGCAGGGGAAGAAATATTTAACCAAACCAAGCAGTCCATTGCTGTGGGACATGAACCTGAGTATACAGAAAATAATGACCAGTTGGGCCATGAGAAGAACGTGCAAGCTATAAGAAGAGGGAGAATCTGGTTCCTGAAGTCTCAGAAGGTATTCTGGGTGCTACTCCAGTCTGCCTGTGACTTCTAGATTACTCCCTCATCCTTTAAAAAAAGTTTATTTATTTAGATTGAGAGAGTGTGCAGGGAAGGAGCAGAGAGAGAGAGGGAGACAGAGAGAATCCCAAGAAGGCTCCCCATTGGCATTATGGAGCCTGATGCAAGGCTGGAACTCATGAACCATGAGGTCATGACTCAATTGAAATCAAGAGTCGTATGCTTAACTGACTGGGTCATGCAGGCACCCCATTCCCTCCTCCTTCGTGAAGTAGCTTATTCTTTGTTACCAAAGGAGTTTCCCAAATACAAGAATGATGAGTCTAGGAACCAATTCACATGAGTCATCATTGAAGGAGCTGAAGACTTTCACTCAGAACCTGAGGGTTGCCATCTAACACGTTGCAGGCTGTCTGAGAAAGAAACAAAATGGAGAGAGAGAAGTGGGTCTGACAATGTATAAACCACACACTGTGCAGGACTCTCCAAATCCATCAGTTGTAGTATCCTGATAACAGTCTTATTAAATATGCGTAAATAAGTGCTGCTCTGCTACCTCAAAAAATGGGCTTAGGGAATCACATCACTACTCTGTACACATGGCTGATCCAGGATTCAAATTATGCTGATGGTTCCATATCAGAAGGAAATGCAGATGCCATCAAGTTACATGCTCTCACTGGGTCCTATGTAATTTGTTCAGCATCTTTTTGCACCCACAGTGCCTGATGCCAAGTCTTATATCTAGAAAATACCCAATAAATGTTCAAAGAAAGGAAGAAGGAAAAAGAAGGTAAAAACTTGGGGTATGGAAAAGTTGGAAGGAAAAAAGAACAGAACAGTCACATATATGGCACACATTCTGGTGACAAGCGTGACCTCCTGACAAGCTTTCCCTTACATTGGAATGAAGCCTACTGTCAATGTTCCCTCCATTTTTCTTGGATTCTGTCACTAACTGATGCACACCAGCTCTATGTATGTGATCACTCCCCACAGCCTGCACCTGAGTCTCTATGCCATGACTGAACTTATTTGTTTGTCCTGAGAGCTGGAAATACCTCAATGTATTGCCCCCAGGATAAGACCTTAACTAATGATAGTTGCAGAACTACATAAATGCTTTCTGCACCTGATCTGCTCAACTCTTTGGTGTATCCCCAGAACTCCCTTTTGGAATGGAGCCTAAGTTTCCAGGAACCTTTTTTGATACTGCATCCTGGTTTGTCCTTTTACTCCCTGCCCCACTTTCCTACTCCCTTTCCAATTTTTCCTTGGATCATTTCCAAAAAAATAATGTTTCTACAGATCCTCTTTTAAGGTCTTCTGGGGAACCCAACATAAGACACGAACCTCATTCAAAACTTCCCTTTGAGAACTAAAGCCTTCCAGTAACTTCTCTTCTTGGCTGTGCCTCAGCTTTAATAGAGCTTGATACTCAAGTTCAATTCTTAAGCAAGTGTTTAAGAATTTCTGTTTATCCTTCTCTAGTCTTCAGCCCCATGTATGTGAGCACTGGGGGTAAGGCTTGAATTTTTAAGTCCTTTGTTCAAAACTTCCTTAGGAAGTTGCCAAATGTTCCCTTTTAAAATAGTTCATCACCTGCCTTTAAAGGTTCTAATCAGGAAAATCCAGAATAAAGTAGATATTAAAATAGAACACGTAAGGTAGGTAGAAGAATTATAATGAATGTTGACTTAGTCTAACCAAAATACCAGATATTCTTTTAAGTTCTATTTGTAAGCTGCCATGTTTATTCCTGCAACAACACTACAAAGGATGTATTACCTACACACCTCCTTTTTTTTTTTAATTTTTTTGTTTTTGTTTTTTGTTTTTTTTTGGGGGGGGGACAGAGAGAGACAGAGGATGAACGGGGGAGGGGCAGAGAGAGAGGGAGACACAGAGTCGGAAACAGGCTCCAGGCTCCGAGCCATCAGCCCAGAGCCTGACGCGGGGCTCGAACTCACGGACCGCGAGATCGTGACCTGGCTGAAGTCGGACGCTTAACCGACTGCGCCACCCAGGCGCCCCACCTCCTTCTTAATAGATGAGGAAGAGACTAGAATCTCATCACTAAGGAATCTATCACAGGACACATGGAGTCCAACAAAAAAGGCATTGCGGTTGGCAAAACCCATATCCTATGGGAAATTGCCATGTCTAAGCAGATACAGAAGTCAGTAAGTTTTCCCAAGGTTGGCTGATTCTGATGCCTTGCATTTTAGGACAGATTGAAGCGGGGGACAGAAACATCAGTTAGTGAGAAGACAGGAGTCACCTTTTACCTATTCACATGAGTCATTGTTGAAGGATCCCTATGTGCTCAAAAGTCCCTCTGAGATCCCTCCTACCACCCCAATGAGGAAAGAAGGATAAACTTACCTATTCACAACCAGTAGAGCAATTTTAATCGAAGCTAAGAAGACCACACTAGTGGGGTGAAAAATAAACACAAACCACAGAATGGACTTCAACAGCATGCAGTAAGACTTGCCTACCTACTGTTTATTGGGCACTGACTCTATACCAGACATTGTGCTCAGCCCTTTCTTCCATTTAATCCTCACAGCAGCCCCATGCATATATTCTATTCCTATTTCCTTGTAGAGAAATGGAATACAAATAAGGTTTAGGTAATTTAAGATCTATGTTCAAGGTCACTCAGCTCTTAATAAGGGAATCTCAAATAGGAACTGGGCTCTTCATGACTGTGCACTTAACTACTACACTGTAGTACAGTGGAGGAGGAAGGTTTCCAGGAGACTACGGAGCTCGAGCTGGTTCAGGGGACTCTCCTGGTGCGCCCTGCTCTTGACCCTGTCTGGGGAGCACAGGAGAGGGAAGAAGGCATGACTCAGCACTTGATAATTTGGCTCTCTCTCTCTCTCTCTCCCCCTCCCTCCCTCCTTCTCCCTCAGGATGGTCCTGTGTCATGGTGTCATGATTACTATCTGCTTGTTGTCATCACTACTGCTATTAACAACACATGAATAATTCAAAAAATAAACTTTGAGGCACCCAGCTCCTTCCTGCCTTGGGGAAGCTGCCAAATATAGCTTATCCTCAGGGAGCCCATGGAGCTGTTTGAGGAGAGGAAGAGGTGCATATGGAAGAAGACTTCATTTCTCCAAACTGGTTACATTTTATGCCTCCAATGAATTCAGAATCCCCTTCTCACCTGTGAAAGTCTCAAACTGAAAGACAGTGAATAAAAAGAACAGTATTGGATGATGCTGACCTCCACTTTAAGGGATATCTGCTGGTTTCTTTTTCTCTTTTTCCCCATATGAGATTTTCCCAGGACCTGATGGGCCTGAAATAAGTTGCTGGGTGGTAAAGACCTAATGCCCACAGGACAGAGAAGACTCTGGAAAGCAATTCTGTGTGGTAATGGGTCATCTCCTGAGGCCTCTCCTGCCCAGCTCTGAAGTGGAATCATTCAACAGAAGGGATGCCCTGTGGATCAAAAGGCCTTGAGAAGAAGCAGGGGGATTTATGCACCCCAGTAATGAGCCCAGTAGGGAGACTAACCAGCCTGGTTTTCCCAGGACTGTTTGAGTCTTAACCCTGGAAGCTTCATATTTCAGGAAGTCCCCAGATACAGGCAGACCAGGATGGAGAGCCCAGGATCAGTGAGGGCTCATGGAAAAACAAATGTTCAGAAGGGAAGTTTATTCTTCAGGGGAGATTTCAATTTTAAATCTTAAAACATGGCACAAAAATAGACACTCAGATCAATGGAACAGAATAAAGAACCTAGAAATGGACCCACAAACATATAGCCAACTAATCTTTGACAAAGCAGGAAAGAATATCCAATGGAATAAAGACAGTCTCTTCAGCAAATGGTGCTGGGAAAACTGGACAGCAACATGCAGAAAAATCAACCTGGACCACTTTCTTACACCATACACAGAAATAAACTCAAAATGGATGAAAGAGCTAAATGTAAGACAGGAAGCCATCAAAATCCTCTAGGAGAAAGCAGGCAAAAACCTCTTTGACCTTGGCCGCAGCAACTTCTTACTCAACACGTCTCCAGAAGCAAGGGAAACAAAAGCAAAAGTGAACTATTGGGACCTCATCACAATAAAAAGCTTCTACACGGAGAAAGAAACAATCAGCAAAACTAAAAGGCAACCAATGGAATGGGAGAAGATATTTGCAAACGACATATCAGATAAAGGGTTAGTATCCAAAATCTATAAAAAACTTAAACTCAACACCTAAAAAACAAATAATCCAGTGAAGAAATGGGCAAAAGACATGAATAGACACTTCTCCAAAGAAGACATCCAGATGGCCAACCAACACATAATAAAATGCTCAACATCATTCATAATCAGGGAAATACAAATCAAAACCACAATGAGATACCACATCACATCTGTCAGAATGGCTAACGTTAACAACTCAGGCAAAAACAGATGTTGGTGAGGATGCAGAGAAAGAGGATCTCTTTTGCAATGTTGGTGGGAATGCAAGCTGGTGCAGCCACTCTGGAAAACAGTATGGAAGTTCCTCAAAAAACTAAAAATAGAACTACCCTATGAGCCAGCAATTGCACTACTAGGTATTTATCCAAGGGATACAGGTATGCTGTCTTGAAGGGGCACATGCACCCCAATGTTTATAGAAGCACTATCAACAATAGTATGGAAAGAACCCAAATGTCCGTTGATGGATGAATGGATAAAAGAGATGTGGTGTATGTATACACACACACACAACACACACACACACACACACACACACACACACACACACTGGAGTATTACTCGGCAAACAAAAAGAATGAAATCTTGCCATTTGCAACTACATGGATGGTACTAAGGTACTCCCCTATGCTAAGCGAAATTAGTCAATCAAATAAAGGCAAATATTATATGACTTCACTCATATGAGGACATTAAGATACAAAATAGATGAACATAAGGGAAGGGAAGTGAAAATAATATAAAAACAGGGAGGGGGGACAAAACATAAGAGACTCTTAAATATGGAGAACAAACAGAGGGTTAACTGGAGGGGGGATGGGCTAAATGGGTAAAGGGCATTAAGGAATCTACTCCTGAAATCATTGTTGCACTATATGCTAATTAACTTGGATATAAATTTAAAAAATTAAAATAAAACAAAAACAAAAAATAATTAAAAGTAAAATACAATCTTAAAACCGAACCCACCCATTTTCAATGTTTGTGAGTGTGTGTGAGGTAGAACCTCACACCGTTGCTAGGTATGCAGTTTATATGTCCCAGGTATCTTTTATTTAATTATTTATTTTAACGTTTATTTATTTGTAGACAGAGAGAGACAGAGCATGAACGGGGGAGGGTCAGAGAGAGGGAGACACAGAATCTGAAACAGGCTCCAGGCTCCGAGCTGTCAGCACAGAGCCCGAAGTGGGGCTCGAACTCACAGACCGTGAGATCATGACCTGAGCCGAAGTCGGCCGCTTAACCGAGTCACCCAGGTGCCCCTTTTTCATTTTTTAAAGTTTATTTATTCATCTTGAGAGAGAGAAAGAGAGAGAGAGAGAGAACAAGTGGGGGAGGGGCAGAGAGTAGAAGAGAGAGAATCGCAAGCAGCCTCTACGTTAACTCAACTTAGAGCTTGATTTCATGTACTGTGAGATCAAGACCCGAACTAAAATCAAAAGACTCAAATCAAGAGGCTCAACAGACTGAACCACCCAAGCACCCCTGTCCCAATCATCTTTTAAAAAGTTTGAACTTTTTCCTGAGAGACTTTCTTTTATGGTTCTCTTAAGAAGTTGATAGAAACTGGCACTGGGGCACCTGGGTGGCTCAGTCGGTTAAGCGTCCGACTTCAGCTCAGGTCACGATCTCATGGTCCGTGAGTTCGAGCCCCGCGTTGGGCTCTGGGCTGATGGCTCAGAGCCTGAAGCCTGCTTCCGATTCTGTGTCTCCCTCTCTCTCTGCCCCTCCCCTGTTCATGCTCTGTCTCTCTCTGTCTCAAAAATAAATAAACGTTAAAAAAAAGAAACTGGCACAAATCACGGTATTATAATTTTCTCCTTTTTTTCAAAATACTATAAAAACCAGAAAGAAAACAGATCATTGATCAAAATGCAGAATGATTACAATCATAGTCATAAGCATTGTTTCATTCATAAGCAATGTTTTTCAGCTAATAAACATGTTTTTTTCTATCTATAACTTGTCTTTTTCTCCTGTTGCTGAATAAACTGTAAGTATAGACCCAAATTTGTAACACAGATATTGCAAATGCACACACATACATGTTAATATGTTAGAAAAAGACCAGAATAAAATACACCCAAAACAGAAGCTTGAAGACCACTTTCTCAAGATGACTCTGATGTTTTAGAAGAAACTTGGGGCGCCTGGGTGGCGCAGTCGGTTAAGCGTCCGACTTCAGCCAGGTCACGATCTCGCGGTCCGTGAGTTCGAGCCCCGCGTCGGGCTCTGGGCTGATGGCTCGGAGCCTGGAGCCTGTTTCCGATTCTCTGTCTCCCTCTCTCTCTCTGCCCCTCCCCCGTTCATGCTCTGTCTCTCTCTGTCCCAAAAATAAATAAAAAACGTTGAAAAAAAAAAATTTTAGAAGAAACTGTGCCTTTCTCTATTATGTAAGTGATATTGAAATTCCAGTGGAAAAAATTCTCAATTTAATGTTGAGAAATCCTTTAACTAAATCAAACTCTGAAACCTATTAATAAAAAATAACAATACCACCATGTTTCTGAAACAACTATAGTTTCTGGAAGGCCATCACTCACATAACTCTATGAAGGGATGGGATAGGTATTATCTCCAAATCACAAGCAAGGAAAGCACAGCTCAGTCAAGTGGCCTGCCCCAGGTGGCAGCAGCTCACAGGTGAGACCTCATGGGGGCAGACCTCAGGTCCCCTGACACCAAACCCTTATGCACTCTGTGGTCCAGGTTGCCTTTCCAGAGTTTGAGGACAGACACCCCTTCTTTAAAAACCAGCTAGGAGGCACCTAGGTGGCTCAGTCAGTTAAGCATCCAACTTCTGGTTTTGCTTCAGGTCATGATCTCACAGTTTGTAAGTTTGAGCCCCACATCAAGCTCTCTGCTGACAGCTCAGGGCCTACTTGGGATTCTTTCTCTCTGTCACACACACACTCTCTCACTCTCTGTCTGTCTCGGTTTCTCTCAAAAATAAATAAGCAAAAGAAAAATAAATAGACAAACAAACAAATAAAAACCAGCTAGGATTGTGAAGCGCCTGGGTGGCTGACTGGATTGAACATATGACTCTTGGTTTTGGATCAGGTCGTGATCTCACGGTTCGTGAGGTTCTGCACTGACAATGCAGAGCCTGCTTGGGATTCTCTCTCTCCCTCCCTTTCTGCCTCTCCCTGGCTCACTTGCTCACATGCTCTCTCTCTCCCTTTCAAAATAAATGAACATTAAAAACAACAACAACTAAGACCTTTCTCTAAGAGACGATGTGTCCTATTTGTCCAGGACACTCCCCACTCTTGTCTACTCTTCCAGCATAATTATTAGTAGCACACTTTCTACTCTCAGGAGTAGTCTATTAGAAAATAAGATATCTTGCCTCCTTTTAGGGGAAATCAGTCTTCTTCAAATTTCTGATGGGATTTCACAAAATCACCCTTATGGTGAAGGGTGAATGGGCAAGTGACTTCCTGGCTTCATGCCTGGTGGATGTGATCTCAAATTTTGAGTCCTGATTGTTATTCTGAGCATATTTTCTCCCTTCAGCTATGTCCCTGTAAAAAGAAAAACTGTAAAGAGTAGAACTCTCAGGAACTCAGATAAACTGTGACTGAGGGCAGCTCCACCCAGCCTACATCTCTTGTGTTGGGAGGATTAACAGGGCTCAACAGGAGGCCTGCTTTAGGCTAAAAGATCCCAAATGGGTCCTGAATTTTCATTGATTTTTTTTTCAACAATCACACATTTAACATATGGTTATTGAGGACCAGCTGTCAGGCATGGCACAGAGCAAGGAAACAGAAGAAAAGGTCCCTGTGCTGATGGGACTAACACTCTAGTGGGCACACAGATAACAGATGAATAATGCACAAATAAACACAAAAATTGACATAAATAGATGTTGTACTAGTATATATAATGGGGCAGGTCTAATTCAAATTGGGTTGTCAGGGTAGGATTCTCTGAGGAGGAAGTTTTACGATGAAACCCCCAAAATGAAGAGGAGCCAGGCAGAGAAAGATGTGGGCCCAAAAGGAATATCACAGGATAACACACACAGGAATATCAAGAACACAGGCTCTGGGGTGATGAAACCCTAGCATAATTGAAGTAAGAGAGAAAGTTGGTATAGCTGGACCATAGTGAGCAAAGTAGACAGTGACACGAGAGGGGGCTGTGAAGTCAACCAGAGAAGCTCACACCAGGGTTGATGGGGATCTGGTACTTGGCTCTCAAGGCAATGACAAATCCTGGAGGTGCTGAGTTACATAAACAGGCCACTCTAGAGACTCTGAGGAGGATGTACTGGAGAAATAAAAGTGTGGATGCAGCAGAAGAGACAGGAGGCAGAGGGATGCAGAAGGCCAGGTGAAAGAGGATGGTGCCATAGGTAAAATGTATTACATTAAGATAGAGAAGTTCAAACAGTTCCAAGGCTAAATTTCAATACAGTTTGAACATTAAAACAAAATGATGAACATTGTGGGGAGAGAAGAAGAAAATAAGTAACCAAAGATTTCATGTAACTTTCTAGCTTGACTAAGTGTTAGATGGGGTGTCATTATCTGAGATGTGACAGAAAGGGGAGGGAAAGTTTGGGGGTTGGGGAGAGAAAGTGAGGGAATCAAGTTGTGCTTGAGACATGCTATTTTGAGGTACCTCAGAAATAACCAAATGGAGATGTCAAAGAGAGGGTTGGCTAGACATAAATGTAGGAAGTATTGACCTATTTTGAAGACAATTTGGTAAAACAAAAACAAAAACAAAAAAGAACAAGCAAACAAACAAAAAACCCAAAACAAAAACTCCTCAAGAAAAAGCATGTGGTCACTTGTGTTGAAAACTTACAGAGAGGATGAAAAGATAAGGATAAGAAATTTTAATAGATTTGGCAAAAATTAAACCTCACTGGTCTAATTAGACCTTGATGAAAGCAGTTTTCTAGGATTTTTAGGGCAAAGTTCACAATGAGGAAAGTTGAAGAGTGGATGGGGAACACTTTTCTAGAAGTATGGCAGACCAAGACAAACCTTTTGGTAATGATGGCTGAGTATAGAAAACACCCTTTTAAATGCATAGCTTAGCTCACAAAAATAAGACAAATACCTAAATAAATAAACAAATAAACTAAAAATTAAAATTATAACTATGCCCTTCCAGGTTTACTGGACAGGATGTTTGAGTTTTCATGTCTACAAGTAAATGAAGCCCTGAGCCTGTAGGAGGTAGGAAATTGGAACTGAGACTTACCCCTGCCCCCTCTAACACACACTCCAATAAAGCCCAGAGCTCTGAAGAGCTTCATCCCCAGGTAAAGTATAGGTTAGAACACTTGACCATTGCCCAAGGAGACAACAGACACATTCATGCTCTTTGACTTAGGCTCTGGGATGCATACTCATTTAAAAATGTTATTCAATACACCCTTGAGAGAAATTTCCACTGACTCCAAATCCCAACACCATGCAACTTTTATGTCTTCTTTCTATGTTCCTTCCATACCAGCTTTCTTCCTCTTCCTCTCCCTGTCAGATTGTCTCTAGGAGCTAAGAATTCTTCTCCCTTCTAAAACTGTTATGTAAAAGGTCAATGTGTCTCCAACATTAAAACCCAGGCCTACCTTCCTCTTCAAGATGCCCAGCTGAACAAACAGGCTCACTGCTCCAAAATTCTCATCTTAAACCATGGCATTCTTGATTATAAATACTGAAACCAAAAGAAAAACAAAAAACAACAGAAAATAAAACCATACATATTAACTTCTTCCTTTTTTGGTTACCATCTACTAAAAAGACTCCATAATGCTGTTTTCATCAAAAAACTTAAAATGTTTATAGTGAAATCCATTGGTCTCAAATATGAGTCTCTAAGGAGCTGAGCTGGAAGATGTTCTAGATGTTCTAGGTCCATCTCGGTTCTAGATGAACAAGTGGCACATAGCATTCAGAATTTCCTTTCTATCAGAAAATCAAGAACATGAAGCTTTTTTCCTGCAATGACGTTTTCATGCCTGGCCTCCTTTCTCTAAGGTATACACAACCAGACAGCAACTTGGTGCTTGAAAAATGGTCTTCAGGGGAGCCCACCTTTCCAGTTTACTTGTTGGACCTGGATTATAGCTGTGTAAAGTGCCTAAATTCAGGTTCCAGTTTTACTAAAATCCTTTTATATAGATCAAATGTGCATTTAAGTTTACTTATTTTGTGTAAATAATATAAATATAAACATGTAACTATATATAAATATATATTAATACATGAGTACATATATTTGATGTATATTTATATATAAATATGTAAATATTTATATAAATATAAATAATAATTATATACATTTACAATTGGTATTTTATTTATTTTTTTAAAAGATGAGATTAATTCAAATACATATACAGAAATGATTTCAATTTTAATTACACTTTTAAATATATTTTATCTCTCCAACTAATAACAGGTATATATGTACTTGGTTCAGAAGATCCAATATCTAATAGACGCCCCAGGAGAGGAAAGCAGGGAAAATGGATGGGAGGAAATTACCAGATAAATACTGGGAGAGACTTTCCTCGAGCATAATGGATTGAGTTTGAGATTAAAAAGGCCTATTGTAAGTCCACCAAGATCCCATGCCTGGACACCTTTTTATGAAAGATAAGGAAAGTATCCTAAATGTTCCCAGAGGGACAAAAACAAATTCACCTATAAAGTGTGTGGATGAAAAATAAATATTTCTTATGAGTAACCTTGGATATTAGAAAACTGAAAAAACAAAGCAGGGCAAAACCAGTATATATTTTGAAAGGATGTACAGAAATACAGTAGTTATATCTTAACAACATTAAAATGTTTTTTGAGGGACAAAGGGGAACAAAAATGTGGAACATGATAAATGGAAGAAATGAAGTGGCAGAAAGAAGGAGAAAAAGGGAAGAAGGAAAAAAAGGAATAAATGAAGGGAGAGAGGGAGCCAAGAAGAAAGACATTTTCATATGTCTTTCAGCAAAACAAAATGAAAAAAGAGTAACCACTATGGAGAAAGACATGGGGCTACTAGGTCTAGTGGATTCCACACAGGAGAACAAGAAAAGAAGCTCTTTGCTTCGTGTTTTCTTCCTTCTTCCATAGTCACGTAATAATTTATCGTGATGTTCTATAAATTCTTTTGTTGTTTGAGATTTAAGCTGTTTCTACCTTTTCACAGCTTAAGATTGTACTGCAATGAAACTATTTGTGAATGCAGCTCTTCTCCTGAATTACTCCAGAAAAATTCACAAGATTGGCATAATTGGGTCAAAGGATATACATATTATACAGTTTTGGAACATCACTTGTTACATTGTTTTCCAAAAAAGTTGTGTCAACATACTGTTTTCCTAGTCCTCTTTAAGCCTCAATTTCTTGATTCATAAAATGGAAACAATAATAGTTCCTATTCCATAGAGTTGTGAGGACCAAATGAAATAAGTATATTTAGTATTTAGCACTTAGTAACTGTTTAATAGATGCTGGGTATTTATTAGCCCTGGAAGGTTTGCAACAGAACCACACAGAGCCCTGGAGGGAAAAGTGTAAAAAACACCAAAACACGATGCTAGAAAAAAATAACAACAATAGAATAGAGATTTTATTGATATTATTAGTTTTTCTTTGCGTTTTTGTCTTGTTAAAAAATATATCATATGACTTTAAGTTCAAATATGAAACAAATGAAAATGGAACAAGATTTCAAGAAATTAACAAAAAACAATAAAAGAAAGCAAATCCATTTGACCTTACCATGAGGAACCTTCTCTTCTGGCACAGGAGTAATGTAATGAGATGCCCGGAGATGACAATCTTACTCTTAGTGCTACAATATTTGATTGAACAATTAAATTATTCGCTTATCTTTCACTTGCTATCTTCAACCCTACCCTGAGAGGACTTTATCTGTCTTGTCAGTCACTGTAACTTCCATACCAAGAGCACTGCCTAGCACTTTTGAGTGAATAAATGAATAAATGAATGCTTATTTGGCCTTAATAATATAAACATTGTTTGTTAAATTTTAATAAACACTCTTGGACAAAGAATAGAAGACTTATATGTCATGGAAAGATGTAATAAAATATTAATAGCCTTCAGAGGTGAAAGGAGAAATGTAGCTGACAGAGGCAAAACATGGAGGGTTGAAGATGGAGTAAATGAAGAAGTAGAGGAAAAGTTAGGGTTCCTAAGATTCTCATCTGTAAAGTGTTACCAGGAGAGCTACTAGAAGAAGTAATGAATATTAAATATACTATTTAAATCCCTTCAAGTTATTGTCTAACATGAATGATGCTGCTATAAATTTTTGTGTGCATGTTTTTGTTTTAATTTCATTGGTGGGTACCTGGGTGCTCAGTTGGTTGAGTGTCTGACTTCAGTTCATGTCATGATCTCATGGCTCTTTTGTTTGAGCCCCACATCTGGCTCTTTGCTGTCACCATGGAGCCTGTTTAGGATTCTCTGCGTCCCTCCTCCCCCAACACCTCCCCTGTTTGCACTCTCTCTCTCTCAAAAATAAATAAACATTTAAAAAGCAAATTTATAGAGACAGAAAACAGAGCAGTGATTAGCTATGGCTGGGGGTAGGAGTGGTTTTGACCTTAAACGGGCGTGAACATTTTTCTAGGGTGATGGAAATGTTTGAAAACTAGGTTATGGTGATGGTTACACAACTATACAACTATACTAAAGTAACTGAATTGCACACATACAATTTTATAGTATATAGTATATAAATGATCTCAATAAAGCTGTTTTAAAAATATATTAAGTTTCTAGAAGAAAATCTTAAGGGATAACATCATAACTAAGGTATAGGAAAACATTTCACAGAAAGAAATAATCATAAATAAAAAATTAATTTTAATCAAAATTAAAATCTTTTGCTCATCAAAAGACATAATTAAGGAAATAAATAGGCAAGCCACAGACTGAGACAAAATATTTTCAAAATAAAAATTTGACAAATACTTTCTACAACTCAAAAATAGACAAACAAACCAAATTTTTTAAACAGGCAAAGAATCTAACCACACATCTGATAAACACACACACACACACACACACACACGAACAAATAAAAAACTACTTAACAGCATTAGTTATATGGGAAATACAAATTAAGGCTATAAGATACCACTACACACCTATCAGACTACTTAAAATTTAAAGGACTAATAATGTTAAATATTGGTAAAGATATTGAGCAACTAGTACTTTCAAACATTATTAGTAGGAATATAAAAGGGCACTTTCATTTTGGAAAAAAAAAAGTTTTGGTGGTTTCTTCTAAAATTAAACATGACATATTCTATGGCCCAACAATTACACTCCTAGGTATATACCTAAGAGATATAAGAAACATATGTCCACAAAAAAAAAAAAAATACTTGTACGTGAATGTTATATCAGTCTTATTCATGATGACCAAAAACTGTAAACAGGCTAAGAGTCTATCAATAAGAGAATAGAAAATAACCAGAAGAGATTACTGATAAAGGGATGCCACGAACCAATATCAAAAACATTATGTTGAGACAAAAAAAAAAGCTTTCAATTAAACAATATTTATTGTATGGCTTCCTTTTATATGACTTATGGAACAGGGAAAACTAATTTTTGACGGAAAAAATTTAAGCAGTAGTTGTCTTTGTGGTGGGGGAGAGACAGGGATTGACTGGGAGGAGACAAAGAATATAATGTTCTATATCTTTCTGAAATTTTTTTAATGTTTATTTATTTTTTAGAGACAGAGAGAGAGAGAGATCATGAGTTGGAGAGGAGCAGAGAGGAAGACACAGAATCTGGAGCAGGTTCCAGGCTCCCAGCTGTCAGCACAGAGCCTGACACAGGGCTTGAACCCCCAAACTATGAGATCATGGCCTGAGCCAAAGTCGGCCATTTAACCTACCGAGCCACCCAGGTGCCCCTGTAATGTTCTATATCTTGACAGACTTGAGTTACAAAGAAATATGCATTTATTGAAACTTATAGAAGGTTACACAAAGTTTGTGCATTTTATTTGATGTAAATTTTACTTCAAAAGAAGAAAGAAAAACTTTATTTCAAAAAAAAGAGAGGAGAACTGTAAATAAATATTAAACTCTGGATCAATACTGTAAGCTGAAGTGTTGAGAGGTGGAGCATACTAATGTCTCAACTTCCTTTGACACTCATCAGAAAATAAGATGGATGATGGATGGATATAGGTGTAAATGAATGGATAAACAAGTGATAAAGCAAATGTAGTAAAATGTTAATTACAGGATCTAAGTGATGTAAATATGAGTGTTCATTGTACACTTTTTCAACTCTTATGTATGTTTGAAAGTTATAAAATCTGGGGAAAATGTAATCAATAGAATAAACTGATTTAACTATGAAATATGGAGAAGAAGAAAATTTGGGTGGGGGGCTGTAGTTGAACTAAATCGTTATTTTTCCTTTTAGGGAGTCAATAGATATTGTCTAAATCTAATAAATCAAGAAATGGATGTTCATATTACTTAGGACAATGGAGATAAAGAATACAGACAGCAAACAGAAACAGTCTTAAAAAATTATGTGAGACAAAAGATGAAGGTATGTATGCATTAAACTTGCCTTTTATAATAACCTATTTTTTATCTTTTGATTTTTTTACCCTACAATGTTTTACTTTGATCAAAAGAACACACAGAAAATGTCTCTGAGCCTGCAGACACATTTATCAGCTGAAGGACTGCTGGAGATCTTAGCCCAAAGCTCTCTGCCCACTCTCTGGGGCTGGAGTGATTGATGATGCTGAGAAATGTCACCACTGGAAGGAATTCAGAATCAGAACCGCTTTCATCTTGTGTCAAGGGTTTGAACTCCATGGCTGCCTGGTCTACCAGGTGAAGTGCACAGCTGAATATGTTCCAATTAATCCTAGAATGGACCCTCGTTGGACTAAGACAGTCAAAATACACATTGATTTTTCATTGATTTACAAAGTTCTTCTTCATTTCCAAAATAAGATAGCTTAAACAACATGGTAATTTGGAAGTTAGTAATCATGTCAATGGAAATAGATATGAATAATCAAGGTGCATAGCACCTGTCCTAAAAGTGGATTTAATGTTATTATAATGGAAATTATTGACTCTCTTCTGAACTGTCTGCTTCTACACTTGATGGTAGTCTGTGCTGAATGACTTGCTTCCTGCCATCTGTGCTATGGCATTAATGTCTGGAGACTCTTTGGTTATAAAGTTACCTAAGTTCAGTGCTTCATATTGAGGATGGCTATTTTTAGTAGAGACCAGGAATTGCACTCCCTTAGACAATCACCATTTATCCATTCATCCATCTGCCTATCCATCCATCCATCCCCTGACCCATTTATCCAACAAATACTAATTAAATGCTAAATATAGGGCTCATGCATTCTAGGAGTTAAAAAAATTCTGTAGAGAAATAGACAAGATCCCTGTCCTTGTATAGATTACCTTTATTAAGAAGCAATATAATTACATGTTTGAATGCCATAAAGGAAATTATCAAGGTTACCAGAGTTGTAAATAAATGGTGACAATAGGAAGTGTCTTTAGGGAGGTAGCATTTTAAGTGGACCACATTAAGAATTCAGCTATGAGAAGGTGAGGTAGTCTATTTCATTTGGAGGAAACAGCAAAAACAAAACTCTGAGGTTAAAAGAAAGTTGGTGTGTTTGAAAAACCAAATGAAGGCTGTAATGGCTAGATTTTAGACTGGCGTGAATTCAGTAGATCAGGAGGTGGGGACAGATCTTAGAGGGCCAAGTAGGTCATGGTACTTTATTTTCATGTGAATAAGAAGCTATCAAATATTTTAAGAAGTGACAACAGAATTTACATTTTCAAAAGAAGATTCTAGATGGTTTGTGGAGAATAAATTTGGAAGGCTAAACAAATGAAAACTGAGGACTTTTTAGTTACTTATGAAGAGGCAATGGTGACCTGAAAACAGGTGGTAGAGGAAATGTATGATTCAAGATGCTATGGCCCACTAGTTTTCCAATTTTTTTTCCCCAAACCTGCCACTACTATGACTTCAGGATTAAAGTTAATCTGCATGATGCTTCCTTTAGTAAAATCCCCCTCCAGAGTTCTTTGGAATCTGGAAGTAAGTTTTAGTGTGTCTTCAGCATCTTTAGTTGGCAATATAGCATTCTTGGGACTAAAACTTGGCTGGAGGAGTTTTCATCCTTATTCAGAAAGTGTCCTGATGTCTTCTATAGAAAATCCCACTTCAAAGGAGTCACCTGGGGCCTACTCCACCTCTGAACAGACCCTGACCCCTCTCTATCTATTTGCTCTTCTTTTCTCCCATCTACACAGTTGGGTAGGCCTAATCTAGAGACCTCACATGGTCTGTAAGATAAGACTCATGTTTTTTCCAACATTTCTAGCAAAAGTTATGGGATTGACCCTTATTAGACTGACTTATTTAACTCCTGAAAAAGCACAGACATAGTGTAGCTATTGGCTAAGCTTGAGTCAGTTGTCAACTATTCAAGCCAGGCTATGTAGGAGTGCTCAAGCCAGTGCATGTAGGATGGAATTAGGCACATAAACCATATTGTTGGAGACTTACAGGAAGATGATTATTCAGGGAAAACCAAAGGCTGGTACCAAAAGAAGGATAAGTAGATGCTTGGTGAGGAAAACAGTGACATTCCCCAAACCATCTTTCAAGTATGCCTCATGAGCTCTCTCTTCTAGGAAGTATTTATCTTGCACCATAAAGAATGCTTGCTCCCTTTGGGGAGCTTGAATTGGTCAGTGCAGTTGACTTTCTTCTTAAGAGGAGATGTAGACAAATGTCAGTGACTTCAGATGTAATATTTCAGGGGTCTTGACAGAGGAGGAGGATAAACTGATGTCATGGGTCTCACTACCTAAAGAAGTGGTATGAAGTTGTTTCTCCAAACATAATTTTGGGTGTCTATCCTGTGCCAGGAACCATGCTAGATGCTTGAGGTCCAATGTAAATCACGTTTATGTTGTACTTCAAAGAGCCTATGAATAGAGTACAATACGAATGTGGATGAGTCCTCAAAGTTTTGAGTAAACATATGACAGCTTAGCACATAAATGTCTTTCTGGGAGAGGCCATGGAGTCAGTGATAAAAAAGAAGCTTCTGTTTCCAGAGCCTTCACAACTGTTCTGTTCATTAGCTATGCTTCTGATTGGGTCACTGGATTGCTCACTGTCCTCTGTGATTTTCCATGCCTGAATAAATAAAACCTGATCTTTTTACCAAGAGCTCCAGGTCCACTGTGATTTACTCCAGTTTGAGGTCCCCCTGCATTGCTGATGCCATCCCCTCTGCCTGGAACAGATTCCTGGCCTGTCCAAATCCTACTCCCTTTTCAAGGCTCAGCCATGAGAAGTTCTAGTCTCCCAGGCTTAAACCTATTTCATTGCTTCCTGCCTTTGTGCTTTATCTTTTTCTTCTACTTTCACTGTCACACACAATGACTACTGCTTGCATTACTGTGGAATCTGTGTCTATTCTCTCTGCAGATCATGAGCCACTTGAGAGCAGAGGCTGGTCATAACCCTGGTCAAGACTCTGAGAACACAGAGAATGCTTTCACTAAATACCCTTTGGCTTAATTTCCTTATTTGCTTTTTGAACACACCTTCCTAATGTATTAAGCTAAAGAGCCAACACACTGAGGGAAGCAGAGGCCATGGTGTCTTTCTTTCAGGAAAGGTTTTCTTAGAAATAAACTGGGAGGTGAGGGGAAGATAGTGGTGAAGGAGGACTCTGGGTTCACCTCATCCTGCTGATCGCTTAGATTCCACCCACATTGGCCTAAATAACCCAGAAAATTGCCTGAAGCCTAGCAGAACAGACTCTCCAGAGCCAATCATACACAAGAGGCCCACAGAAAAGGGTAGGAAGGGTGGAGAAGTGATGCATGCTACATGGACTGGTGGGAGAGAGCCCAGTGGTGGAAGGGCAGTCCACAGGGCAAGGTAGAGCCCGTGAAGTCTGGCTTGCAAAAGCAGAAGGGCTGGACTGCATGAGTTCTGACATCCAGCAGGACTTAACATGTGGAATTTTAAAAGTCAACAGCTCTGCTCTTGGAGAGCAGGGAAGGTGAGAGGATGCCAGGAGGGAGAGTTGTTGAGTCTCGGAAGGACAGAGGTCAGCAGGGGGGAACAAAGGTGCTGGCAAGTGCCATTTCCCTCTCCCATCCCCCAGCTGACATTCCAAAGGAAACCAGCTCCCATCACTGAAATTGCTTGCACTGAGCAACACCCAGCACTGTGCCTCTATGGATCCATCCCTCCGATGGGCCTGCCTCCCTCCCGGTGCTTCAGGGACCCTCCCACAGGGGACAACTGATGAGAAGCTAGCTAAGCCTGCTCCTCCCACCCCTGTGCACCTTGTGCATCCACCCCATCTAATATGCCTTTGGCCAGATCCCATCAAAGCATCATCACAAGCCTGGGAGTGTGCAAACAACCCAGACAGGGGCCACACCACTCGACAGTGAATCCTGCCCCCGGGAGAGGGGAAGATAAGGTACACACCAGTCTGATTGTGGCCCCAGCAGTGGGCTGGTGGTAGACATTGGGTCTGATTGCAGCCCTGCCCACCAACACAAGTCATTCTGGACAGTACAGGGGAAGTGCCTTGCAGTTTGCAGCTACCACAGGCACTAGCCAAAATGACAAAACAGAAGAATTTTTCTCAAGAGAAACTCCAGAAAGCAGCGACAGCTAACGAATTGATCAAAACCGATTGAAGCAATATAATGGAACAAGAATTTAGAATAATAGTCATAAAATTAATCGCTGGGCTTGAAAAACGCATAGAGGACAGCAGAGAATCTATTGCTATAGAGATCAAGGGACTAAGAAATAGTCATGAGGAGCTAAAAAATGCTATGAATGAGGTGCAAAATAAAATGGAAGTGGCCATAGCATGGATTAAAGAGGCAGAGGAGAGAATAGGTGAATTGGAAGATAAAATTATGGAAAAAGAGGAAGTTGAGAAAAAGGGAGATAAAAAAAATCCAAGAGTATGAGGGGAGAATTGGAGAACTAAGTGATGCAACCAATTGGAATATCCGTATCATAAGAATTCCACAAGAAGAAGACAGAGAGAAATGGGCTGAAGGTGTACTTGAACAAATCATAGCTGAGAACTTCCCTGATCTGGAGAAAGAAACAGGCATTGAAATCCAAGAGGCACAGAGAACTCCCTTCAGATGTAACTTGAATTGATCTTCTGCATGACATATAGTGAAACTGGCAAAATACAAGGATAAAGAGAAAATTCTGAAAGTAGCTAGGGATAAACAGGCTCTAACTTACAAAGGTAGACACAAAAGAATAGTAGCAGACCTATCTACTGAAACTTGACAGGCCAGAAAGGAATGGCAGGAAATCTTCAACGTGATGAACAGAAAAATATACAGCCAAGAATCCTTTATCTGGTAAGTCTATCATTCAGAATAGAAGGAGAGATAAAGGTTTTCTCAAACAAACAAAAACTGAAGGAATTCATCACCACTAAACCAGCCCTACAAGAGATCCTAAGGGGACACTGTGAGTGAAATGTTGCAAGGACCACAAAGCACGAGAGACATCACTACAAGCATGAAACCTACAGATATCACAATGACTCTAAACCCATATCTTTCAACAATAACACTGAATGTAAATGGACTAAATGCACCAACCAAAAGACATAGGGTATCAAAATGGATTAAAAAACAAAAACAAGATCCATCTATTTGCTGTCTACAAGAGACTCATTTTAGACCTGAGGACACTTTCAGATTGAAAGTGAGGGGGTGGATGGGAATGCAAGCTGGTGCAGCCACTCTGAAAAACAGTATGGAGGTTCTTCAAAAAACTAAAAATAGAACTACCCTACAGTCCAGCAATTGCACTACTAGGCATTTATCCACGGGATACCGGTGTGCTGTTTCAAACGGACACATGCACCCCCATGTTTTTAGCAGCACTATCAACAATAGCCAAAGCATGGAAAGAGCCCAAATGTCCATCGATGGATGAATGGATAAAGAAGGTGTATAGACATACAATGGAGTATTATTCAGCAATCAAAAAGAATGAAATCTTGCCATTTGCAACTACGTAGATGGAACTGGAGGGTATTATGCTAAGTGAAATTATTCAGTCAGAGAAAAACAAAATCATATGACTTCACTCATATGAAGACTCTAAGATACAAAACAGATGAAAATAAGGGAAGGGAAACAAAAATAATATTATAAAAACTGATAGGGGGACAAAACAGAAGAGACTCATAAATATGGAGAACAAATTGAGGGTTGCTGGAGGGGTTGTGGGAGGGGGGATGGGATAAATGGGTAAGGGCCACTAAAGAATCTACTCCTGAAATCATTGTTGCACTATATGCTAACTAATTTGGATGTAAATTTTAAAAAATAAAAAAATAAAATTAAAAAAAAGAAAGTGACGGGATGGAGAACTATCATGCTACTGAAAGTCAAAAGAAAGCTGGAGTAGCCATAAATATATCAGACAAACTAGACTTTAAATTAAAGGGTGTAACAAGAGATGAAGAAGGGCATTATATAATAATTACAGGGTCTATCCATCAGAAAGAGCTAACAATTATAAATGTCTATGCACCTAATATGGAAGCACTCAAATATATAAAACAATTACAAACATAAGCAACCTTATTGATAAGAATGTGGTAATTGCAGGAGACTTTAATACTCCACTTACAACATTGGATACAACATGTAGAAAGAGAATAAATAAACAAGGGCCCTGAATGATACATTGGATCAGATGGACTTGACAGATATATTTAGAACTCTGCATCCCAAAGCAACAGAATATACTTTCTTCTTGAGTGCACATGGAACATTCCCCAAGATAGATCACATACTGGGTCACAAAACAGCCCTTCATAAGTATAAAAGAATTGAGATCATACCATGCACACTTTCAGACCACAAAGCTCTAAAACTTGAAATCAACCGCAGGAAAAAGTCTGGAAAACCTCCAAAAGCATGGAGGTTAAAGAACACCCTAATAAGAATGAATGGGTCAACCAGGCAATTAGAGAAGAAATTTAAAATATATGGAAGCAAATTAAAATGAAAATACAACAATCCAAATGCTTTGGGATGCAGCGAAGGCAGTCCTGAGAGGAAAATACATTGCAATCCAGGCCTATCTCAAGAAACAAGAAAAATCCCAAATACAAAATCTAACAGCACACCTAAAGGAAATGGAAGTAGAACACCAAAGACACCCCAAACCCAGCAGAAGAAGGGAAATAATAAAGATCAGAGCAGAAATAAACAATATAGAATCTAAAAAAACTGTACAGCAGATCAATGAAACCAAGAGTTGGTTTTTTGAAAAAATAAACAAAATTAATAAACCTCTAGCCAGGTTTCTCAAAAAGAAAAGGGAGATGACCCAAACTGATAACATCATGAATGAAAATGAAATTATTACAACCAATCCCTCAGAAATACAATCAATTATCATGGAATACTATGAAAAAGTATATGCCAACAAACTGAACAACGTGGAATAAATGGACAATTTCCTAAACACCCACACACTTCCAAAACTCAAATGGGAAGAAACAGAAAATGTGAACACACCCATAACTAGTGAAGGAATTGAATCAGTTATCAAAAATCTCCCAACAAATAAGAGTCCAGTACCAGATGGCTTCCCTGGGGAATTCTAGAAGACACTTAAAGCAGAGATAATACCTATCCTTCTCAAGCTGTTCTAAAAAATAGAAAGGGAAGGAAACTTCCAGACTCATTCTATGAAGCCAGCATTACTTTGATTCCCAAACCAGACAGAGACCCAGCAAAAAAAAAAAAAAAAAGAGAGAGAGAGAGAATTGCAGGCCAATATCCCTGATGAATATTGATGCAAAAATTCTCAACAAAATACTAGCAAATATAATTAACAGCATATAAAAAGAATTATTCACCATGATCAAGTGTGATTCAGTTGTGGGCTGCAGGGCTGGTTCAATATTCGCAAATCAATCAATGTGATACATCACATTAGTAAAAGAAAAGATAAGAACCATATGATCCTGTCAATCGATGCAGAAAAAGCATTTGACAAAATTCAGCATCCTTTCTTAATAAAAACCCTCGAGAAAGTCGGGATAGAAGGAACATGCTTAAACATCATAAAAGACATTTATGAAAAACCCACAGCTAATAGCATCCTCAATGGGGAAAAACTGAGAGCTTTCCTCCTGAAATCAGGAACACGACAGGGATGTCCACTCTCACTGCTGTTGTTTAACATAGCGTTGGAAGTTCTAGCATCAGCAATCAGACAACAAAAGGAAATCGAAGGCATCAAAATTGGCAAAGATGAAGTCAAGCTTTCACTTTTTGCAGATGACATACTATAAATAGAAAACCCGATAGACTCCACCAAAAGTCTGCTAGAACTGTTAATATATGAGTTCACCAAAGTCGCAGGATACAAAATTAATGTACAGAAATCAGTTGCATCCTTATACACTAATAATGAAGCAACAGAAAGACAAATAAAGAAACTGATCCCATTTGCAACTGCACCAAGAACCATAAAATACCTTTGAATAAACCTAACCAAAGATGTAAAACATCTGTATGCTGAAAACTATAAAAGCTTATGAAGGAAATTGAAGAAGATACAAAGAAATGGAAAAACATTCCGTGCTCATGGATTGGAAGAATAAATATTGTTAAAATGTCAATACTACTCAAAACAATCTACACATTCAACGCAATCCCAATCAAAATTGCACCAGCATTCTTCTTGAAGCTAGAACAAGCAATCACAAAATTTGTATGGAACCACAAAAGGCCCCGAATAGCCAAAGTTATACTGAAGAAGAAGACCAAAGCAGGAGACATCACAATCCCAGACTTTAGCCTCTACTACAAAGCTGTAATCATCAAGACAGCATGGTATTGTCACAAAAACAGACACATAGACCAATGGAATAGAATAGAAACCCCGGAACTAGACCCACAAAAGTATGGCCAACTAATCTTTGACAAAGCAGGAAAGAACATCCAATGGAAAAAAGACAGTCTCCTTAACAAATGGTGCTGGAAGAACTGGACAGCAACATGCAGAAGAATGAAATTAGACCACTTTCTTACACCATGCACAAAAATAAACTCAAAATGGATGAAGGACCTGAATGTGAGACAGGAAACCATCAAAATCCTCAAGGAAAAAGCAGGAAAAAACCTCTTTGACCTTGGCTGCAGCAACTTCTTACTCAACAGATCTCTAGAGGCAAGGAAAGCAAAAGCAAAAATGAACCATTGGGACCTCATGAAGATAAAAATCTTCTGCACTGCAAAGGAAACAATCAATAAAACTAAAAGGCAACCGATGGAATGGGAAAGATATTTGCAAATGACATATCAGACAAAGTGCTAGTATCCAAAATCTATAAAGAACTCACCAAACTCCACACCTGAAAAAGAAATTGAAGCAATGGGCAGAAGACATGTCTTCTTCTTCTCTAAGAAGACATCCAGATGGCAAACAGGCACCTGAAAAGATGCTCGATGTCACTCCTCATCAGGGAAATACAAATCAAACCACACTGAGATATCACCTCACACCAGTCAGAGTGGCTAAAATGAACAAATCAGGAGACTATAGATGCTGGAGAGGATGTGGAGAAACAGGAAACTTTTTGCACTGTTGGTGGGAATGCAAACTGGTGCAGCCACTCTGGAAAACAGTGTGGAAGTTCCTCAAAAAATTAAAAATAGATCTATTCTATGACCCAGCAATAGCACTGCTAGGAATTGACCCAAGGGATACAGGGGTGCTGATGCATAGGGGCACTTGTACCCCAATGTTTATAGCAGCACTTTCAACAATAGCCAAATTATGGAAAGAACTTAAATGTCCATCAACTGATGAATGGATAAAGAAATTGTGGCTTATATACATAATGGAATACTACTTGTCAATGAGAAAGAATGAAATATGGCCTTTTGTAGCAACATGGATGGAACTGGAGAGTATTATGCTAAGTGAAATAAGTCATACAGAGAATGACAGATGCCACATGTTTTCACTCTTATGTGGATCCTGAGAAACTTAACAGAAGACCATGCTGGAGGCGAAGGGGAAAAAAAAAGTTGGAAGGAGGTAAACCATAAGAGACTCTTAAAAACTGAGAATAAACTGAGCATTGATGGGGAGTGGAGGAGAGGGGAGAGTGGGTGATGGGCATTGAGGGGCACACTTGTTGGGATGAGCACTGGGTGTTGTATGGAAACCAATTTGACAATAAATTTCATATTAAAAAAAAAAGGAAAGAAAGGTTTTCTTGGGCTCTTTTAAGTATGGAAAGCCATCTTGCCAAACATAGTGGAAAGCCTTTCTGCAACTACTAGTTGGTACCCAATTAATTAAACAGCAACTTGCAATCAGGTATCAGAGTTCTTCGTGGTTCTATTTTACTGCCACGTGTGCTGAAAGTTCACCACTAGTACCAACAGACTGGTTTTAGGCAGGACAAAACTGGAGCCTGGAGCTGTCACTCTCTACAGACTAACCATTTTCATCAGCCATTTTGTGAGGTAAAGAGGAATGGGAAGCAGGAGAGGGTGTGGGACTTTCCTTTCCCCATAGCAATCCTAATATTTTTATAATTTCTGCAGAGTTATTAGTTAATGTGGCACTGCCACACTGTACTTTAAAATACCCAAATTAGAGTCAGTTGATGCAGTCCTCCCAAATTAAATTATACCAGATATATTGTAGCAGTCAATAATCAGGCTTTTGATAAGACATCATTATGAGTAATATTTGTGGGAGGCTGTTCTTAATAAGTAAGGTCTGGGCTGAATGGGTCTAAAAAATGTTTGCCGGATTTCAGGGTTAAAATCCTGGTCCAGGAGTTTAAGGAGACAAAGGGAGGGTGAAAAAGTATATCTATGCTTCAGTGATTCACTCCAACTGTTTTTTGGTCCATTAAGGCTTTAGGAGGAAAATACTTATCTTTGACAGCCAGCGCCTTCTGGAAAAAAATTTCAGATGATTGATGAATTTTTAACAAAATCACAAGCTAAGAGACAATGACAGTACAATGTGCATTTCTGCTTGCAGGAAGTTTAAGGTTTCACGTCACAAACCAGATCCTAATGATTGGAAATAGCTTCTTATATTCCTGTGTTGGAAAGGACTGCAAGGAATCTTCTGAATATACTGGGCAAGTATGCCATGATTACTGGCAATGTCTGCCATGGATGTAGAAATTTGAATACTCCATTGAGCAACAAAGACTCTTAATCTACTAGGAGAACCTATGGGGAAAACAAAACAAAACAAAAACCCCTAATTATAAATTCATTGCTAAAACAAATTATTTTTGTGTGTGGGAAAGAAGTATGTGCTTTTTATTAAGATTACTCAGATGATAGGAGATAATTCTGGAGTTATTGGTAGCCATCTTGCCACCAAGATGAGAGAAGCTACCTGAAAGTGAGGACAACCTAAAGGAATCAGAGACAAGAGACAGAAACTGATTTCTGATGACATACTTTTCAAATCTGTATCTATGCCTTTAATCAGGAAGATCTACCCTTGACCTTTAGTTCCATGAGCCAATTATTTCCCCTGTTTATCTAAGTCAGTATGAGCTAAGGTTATGTTATTTGCAACCCAAAAGTGTCCTAAATAGGTTTTTAGAAAGAACATACAGAGGAATCTTTTAAGAAAGCCACTTAATTTCTTCTGATTTTGAGTCGTCTTATCTGTCAATGGAAAAAAAACCCACTTATCTGTATTTGTTTAATTGGATTGCTGTAGAGACTAGCTGAGAAAATAGGTATGAAAGTTCTTTGATAAATGTATGTGGAATTTTAAAAATTAAATTTCAGGTATGTGTATGTGGTCTGTGTGCATGCTAATGAAGAGAACTAGGTTATCTGCATGTCAGATAATAAGGTAAATAATTCACTACCACCTCCCTCCTCTTCCTCTTCCTCCTCCTCCTCCTCTTCTCCTCCTCCTTCTCCTTCTCCTTCTCCTCCTCCTCCTCCTCCCCCTCCCCTCCTCCTCCTCCTCCTTTTTCTCCTCTTCCTATTTTGGAAAACTGTCTTCCATAGAATTATGGTATGGATGTCATATGCATGTGGATGTCACCAAAGCTAGCAAATTCTTTGCTTTGTTGGAGGAGTTTTCTACATGATTGAACACTTTGATTACCTGTTCTATTACACTGTCCTGAAACTTTGTCTGAATTTAGTGATTTCTTCATGTTGCTTGCAATGCCATCCTTGTATAGCACTCTGAGATAAATTCTGTGTGGATCTGGCCCTACCATTGATTTTGAGTCTCTTATTTAAGACTTAAGTACCTCTCTGTAACTCCACTATATTCTAAGAGAACTGTTGGAGTATCACTGCTGGAAAGCCCTCTTTAACACTCTCCGTGGTTATGTATGCCCTGTTCCATTCATTATTCCTGCTGTGGGCTCTATCATTCAGCTTCTATGTGGAGTTTATCCTTTAAAGTTCTGGTACCCTTTGAGGCTGCTCACTTGACTGAGGCAGCATCTCAAGTGTGGAGTAGAGTATACTGTGTTTATGCCCAATCACCAATGCTTCTTCTGGTTCTAGTCTCAAAGATCAAGTCTGCAGTCTGCAGTCTCTAGTCTCAAAGATTATGTATTGTTCAGAAAGCCAATAGCCATGTGTGGTGTTTTATCAATGTTTTTAGTTTGAATCTTATTTTTGAGAAATGGCTCCTTTGAAAAACCACCTGTCCAGGAGAATAATCCATATATGTCTTAAAGTCAATCCCTTTTTTCATTCAAATAGAAAGTGGTGTAACCTCTTTCCCAAGTAAATGCCAATTCCTCTGGTTTGAATTACATTTACTTTTACACCAAATTATGTGAGTACTTCTTTTTGCTTACCAAATTGCCTTGCTAGGCACCATGTTGATTCTTTTGGGCAGTGGCAACTCAAAACTGGTAGACTTTCTTGAAGATTCAGGCCATTGGAGGGGATATTATTGTACCTACCACAGCAAAGAATCCAAGTTTGAGGTTTAAAGTTTCTCCTTTAAAATTTTCTCAGCCAGGGACATCTGGCTAGCTCAGTCAGTAGAGTATGTGACTCTTGATCTCGAGGTCATGAGTTCAAACCCCATGCTGTGTGTAGAGATTACTTAAAAATAAAATCTTTATTTATTTTTTTTAATAAAATCTTTAAAAATGAGAAGAGGGGGTGGCACCTGGGTGGCTCAGTCTGTTAAGCCTCCAACTCTAGATTTCAGTTCAGGTCATGATCTCACGATTTGTGAATTGAAGCCCTCACATCAGGCTCTGCACTGACAACTGGGAGCCAGCTTGGGATTCTCCTCTGTCTCCTCTCTCTTAGCCCCTCCCCTGCTCATGTGCACTCTCTTTCTCTCTTTCTCATAAATAAACTTAAAAATAAGATGAGGAAGATTTTTTAAAAATAAAAATAAAATAAAATTCTCTCAACCATTTCTATTCCTGTAACCATTTCGTATTTTATCCATCCTTCTGTATTTCTGGGCCTCCTCTCTTTCCTTTGATCTTCTAACTCTCTGTAACTGACTCATTCCAACCTCATGAATTAATATTTAAGTATTATTCAGAACAATTCTGTGTGATTATCTCTCTGTCTCTCCCTCCCTCCCTCCTCCATTCCCTTTCATTTTTTCTCTCTCATTTGCTTATATACTAATTCCTCATTTTATTCATATAGCAGCCCACTATGTCCCATCCTGGGCTCAGTGGGCTCTCATGTGATTATCAGATGGTGCTGCTAAAACAGAGAGTTCCCTATAATCGCTCTCCCCGGTCAGAGGCATTGTACACCCAGCTCTTGAAATTAGATTATTTCATTCTCACTATTACTCCCACAATGGATTTGCATCAATTTAATGGGTAACATATGAGAAAGCATCAGAGAAATGGCCTGACCTTTATTAGATCTAACAAATGCTAACTACTATTAGTATTATTGACAGAGTAGGTGCTGGGAATGAATCATTGATCATTGAATGAATGAATGAATGAATGAAAAGGAAACAAATTGACCACGGATGACATGGAGGAATTCTATAGCCAAGCGGGTTTCAGAATGATCACCATAACCTCTCTCATCTCTCCTTAGTTGCACTGACTTCTACTGGTGTTGCAGAAAGGCATCAGTATCCAAGTGAAAAAGACATTAATCCCGCTTTGCAGAATGAAATTCTGAGGACTATAAATTTAATTTTCTCAAAGACATGCAGCTAGTGAGATTCTAGGAAGGCTGAGAAATGCTTGCAAAGTTGGCTCTGGAGTAAAGCTCCATAGGTTCATATTCTAGGTGTACCACATGAATCTGCAACCCTTGACAAATTATTACACTTCTCTGAATCTCAATACCTTTATTGGCAAAATGGTGATCATAATAGCACCCACCCCTTAGAGATATTGAACACTTACATAAGAGATTCCATGTGGAGTGCATGGCCTGTCCTCTGCACAGATACCAAGCATGCCGCAATTGGTCCAACTCCTGGTTGAGGCTCTGTCATTGTAAGGACTTATTAATAATGAGCAGATCCACCCTACATCATTACAGGAAATGTTCTCTCTCTCCTTAGGGGACTAGCTCAAGTGTTCCATATTCCCAGACTTGTCCAACATTCCCATCACTCATAATTATCCTCTATGAACCCAGGTTTTGAGCTCTGACAGTATTATAAGCTAGCCCTCCCCAATTTACATGTTGAAGTCTTAATACCAAGAACTTTAAAATGTGACTATATTGGGAGAAAAGGCATTTAAAGAAATGATTATATTAAGATGAGGTTGTTACAGTGGGCCCTATAATCCAATATGACTGGTGTCCATATAAGAAGAGGAAATTTGGGCACAGAGAGTACAAAGGGAAGACCATGTGAAGACACATGGTAGAGGGAGAAGATGGAATCTACAAGCTAAGCAGAGAGGCCTCAGAAGCAACAAACCCTGCTGACATGTTGATCTTGGACTTCTGGCCTTCAGAACTGAGAAAATTATTTTGTTGTTTAACCTACTCAGTCCATGTACTTTGTTATGACAACCTGAGCTGAGTAATATAGACAGCAAAGGACCAGACTTCCCATTTCAAAAACTGATGCAGGAAATAGAAAAATAAATGTGGGAATGCCATTTGATGGTGAGGGTGTTATTCTGAAGTTGTAATTCATAGCAGAATCTTCCATAGACCTCAAGGAATGAAAACAGAAAACTCTACAATGGTATATTTCAAAATAAGCTCTGTAGAAAACGAGTATGAAAGGTGTCCTTAAAAAAAAAGATAAAATTTCCAAGAACACTGAATTTGTGAAGATTTAAATACTCTAAATGCCCCCCATCCTCTTTTAAAAATCATAATTCAGGGCACCTTGGTGGCATAGTTGGTTAAGCATTCGACTCTTGATTTCAGCTCAGGTCATGATCTCATGGTTTGGGAGATCAAGTCCCACGTGGGGCTCCACACTGACAGTACAGAGCCTGCTTGGGATTCTCTCTCTCCCTCTCTCTCTCTCTGCCCCCCCCCCATCCCTCACTCATATGCAAACATTCTCTCTCTCTCTCTTTCAAATGAATAACTTTAAAAAAGAATAATGCGTATTAAAGGCTTTGAGAAACCCTAGAGAAAAACAAACCAGAAATTTCTTATTACCAAAAGAGAAGACTGTAAATATTTTCCCTAATTAATAGTTCTTAGGCTCTAGTTGAACTCGTGTACCATGAAACATACTTTCTGAAATTCTTATATAATGGTTTCTTCAATGTGCAAAGAATCAGCTTAGAAGCAAGCTGAATTTATAATGAGAAGTGAAAGCATTTTGTGCTCCAGCAACATGTTGAAGGACCATACTAGTCTGCATGAAAATGGAGATCAGAAGTGGTAGAACACATTTAAATAATTGTTACATGCCTTGACACCAACTCACATCTGTCATAGAAAAGGGGAATTATAAATGTTGGGTGTCAGGGCTTTGTTCATGTCTGTTAGCAGGATTAATACAGTAACTGCTTAATTATTGCTAGTTGGAAATACCTAATGCTCTACTTACACATTCAAATGTCTTACCTTACTCAGTAAGAGCTCAAAGATGGCCAAACTCACTTAACAAAGGGCATCACATGTTGGTTGGAGGGAATTAAAAGAAAGAGGCTGGAGTAGTACATTCGGGTTAGACAGTGAAGAGGTCAAGATAACCCTAAGGAGGCTGGAGCTTCCTGCAGTAATGGGGAGATGACAAAGAGCACTAAGATACTGAGGTGACTTTTTTTAAAGAAGTTCATTATGACATGTAGCTAAGATAATGGCTAAAAGAGAAGAAATTAGATGCAAAGAAACTAGAAAACTTTTATAGTAGAGTCCCAAACAAAGGATTTGGGATAGATTTGGGAGCTGAGAAAAAATCAGAGCTGAACAGGTGCTTTGTGGCTTGTTAGGAAGAAGAGAAGAATGTGATGTCTGTCACTTGGTCAGAGACACAGAGGCGCAGGGTTTAGAGAAAGAAACAAATTCTGTGTTATATGCTGAATGCTTGTAAGTTAGAATAAAAAACCCACTTGCTGAATATGCCTTTAAAAAAATCTTGGTTATTCTACAGCATAGATTCTGTTATATAAATGACCATCAGGATTGATCTGTAATGCTCTAAGCCAGAAAGTAACTGGCAATTCCAGCCAGTGAGCACCTTTCAGCAAAGGTCTACATTGAAAGCATTCCTGCATGGCACCATTCATCTGACTCAACTCTGCATTTGGACTGCGTTAGAATGGCAGAGCCTGTGTAGTTTAGTTGCTTACAAGCAGGACTCAGCACATACTCTTTCCTGGCCTCCTTGCCTGAAAGATTATGTCAACTTTGAGACACTTGCCTGGACTTAATATGTTTTAAAAGTGACTCTTCTGTGAGTGGTAGTGATGGAAAGATTCTAAGGAAGGTTTTTTTTTAGTAGCTGTAATTATGGATATAGTGTAGATACTGTATTAGGAAAATATGCTGGAATATCCTGCTTGAAAAGGGTAAAGAGCTCAGTTTACATTCCAAGTCCATTTGGGAATTAACTGCCCATGGCCTCTGACTTGTGAAATTTAGGAACTTAGGAAACATGAACCTAACCAGGTGAAAAATCCAGTCACTAATAACTCAGCCTTGATTGAACTAAAGTGTGTTCTCTAAAGAAAGAGCAAAGTAACATTGTAGGAGGTATGTTTAACCTATATAAGAAAATATATGGTTTTAACACATAATATGAAAATCATTGCTGCAAATTATAGTCCCTTTTATCAGTTCATTGAAATAGGCTCAGCAGGGGTCTATTCCTCCCACCCCCTTCACTGGCATTGCATTTCATTATTCTCTGTATTTGAGCAAGAGCAGAATGAAACAGCACATCTTTTCAACTATTTTGTAATTTGAACTTGAGCAATCCAGACTGGCCTCCTCAGCTCCAAGCAGCCTGAGTAAAAAGTTTGACGAGTTTGTGAGAATGATGATGCCTTCCTTGAATGAGCCACAAGGAACACTTCAACTATGTGTTTAGACAAAAAGTTTCCACATGTTCCTCTTCCATGTTTCTCTTCTACAAGGGTTTTAGAGAGGTAGCATAATGGACTTCGTTGTGCAAAATGTTTTTAAAAGTTGTTTTAATGGAGAAATTTCTTTGGGGGCTTAAGTTTCTATTTACCTTTTGTGACATGATTAAAAAAAAAAACAACTCATTATCTTCCTTTCCCACAATCTCAGCAGCAGAATGGAGATAAGGCAGGTCCCAAATGATGGCTGGGTATGCTGCTGGGATATCTAATGCGCCCCTTTAACAAATATAGTCTTTAACATGCAGTAACACTCACAATCTTAGTGCCGAGTGATAAGAATAATTGTATTCATTACACAGTTGAATACAGGAACATATTTCTGAAATATTTTTCCTTGTCTAGAATTACACAGAATTCCGCTGAGTGGCACATTCAAGTGAATTTTTATTAGAAGGGTTCCAATGAACTGTTCACTGGTGGAGAGACTTCATGTTTAATTTAATTTCTCAGAACGAGGGTATTGTTGAGAAAGGCATCAGACAACCAATAGTGCTGGTTAACAGGAACATCTCACTAATCAGGGCTCATGTGTTCAAGCCCAGCAACCAACAAGCACTCATTGTGATACTCTTATTTAGGAGTGGACACTAAGGCACTTCAGAACTCCAAAAAGTATGTTTCCTGTTTCTTGTCTCCTTTTATTTGGTTTCAGAGGTGGCATAAATTTTGTACTGCGGCAGAATAAAAATCAACTTTGGACAGATTTTCACACGCTTATCTGCTTGGGTCCAGGACATGGGTGTAGAGTAGAACCAAGAGTTTTAGAAAAAATTTTGCCAGTGTGGGGAATTACTGTTTTCTTATTTTGTTTTTGCATAGGCAATAATCTGAAAAACAATACATTAGAAAGTCTTATAAGACTACTATAAGCACCTGTGGCAGGAAGAACAATATAATTGTAAGCTCCAGTACTGATCTGTAGTAGGCTGAATAGTGGTTCCTAAAAATATATGTCAACATCCTCAGATCCTATGCATATAACCTTATTTTGAGAAAAAAAAATGGTCTTGCAGATGTAATTGAGGATCACAAAATAAGGAGATCATCCTGGAATAATTGATAGACCCTAAACCCAAGGATGTGTCCTTTATAAGAGACATACAGAGGATAGACACAGGGAAAAGAGAAGAAAGCCATGAGAAAATGAGGCAGAGATTGCAGTGATGCTGCCACAAGCCAAGGGAAATCTGGAGCCACCAAAATATGGAAGAAGCAAAGATTCTCCCTTAGAGCCTTTGGAGATATCATGGCCCTGCCAACTTCTTACTTTTGGACTTCAACCCTCCAGAACTGTAAGAGAATATATTTCTGGTGTTTTAAGCCACACAATAATTTGTTAGAGCATCTTCAAGAAACTAATACATGATCTTATATCTAAGCATGGTATAAAGTTCTCTTGTTTCTGTTGGAAATCAGGCACATCATGACATATGAACACCACACTTTACACTCTACTCATTATGTACATCAATAGTCGTCAAGGCTAGGATGGCTGAGTCTATATATCTAATTAGAGAACCAAAGGATGTCAGGTCTGGAAGGTGCCTTAGTATTGTCATAAAGGAAGGTTGTTGAACAAGCTACTACCTTAGAACTGAATCTTAGGCCCCACCCTACTAATCACTGGCTGTGTGCTCTTTTGAGAAGCTGGGACATCTTTCCTTCCAGGTGGCCCTAACTTGGTATAGAAAGTTCTCATGATCTGACCCCAAATCACCTCCCTCTGCAACCTCACCTTCTACCTTCTATCCCCACTCTTAGCCTGCCAGTCACAGTAACACTTATGAACATGCCTTGTCCTCTGCCATTCACTTGCTGTTTACTACACTAAACTAAGAGAAGAAAAAACCATCTCTTAAACTCAGAATGCCTTTCCATAGACCTTTTCCTAATTCTCATGTAGGTATCACCTTCCACATGCCCTCTAAGTATTGTACATTGTCACTTCTAACCACATTACAGAATTGCTCACAAATAATCCCATAAGACATGCAGGGTCCCCAAACTCTTCACTTTTTACTTCAGTCCTTCAAATTCACAATGGCCTCTCCTGGCAAAGGGCTTCTGTGCACACTGTTTTTTCCCTGAAGTCCTCTTTTCCTTTTTGCTTACATGAGTCCACTAAAGCCTTAAATCACAGTTCATATGGTCCACTTCTTTTATTTGTTCCACTTTCTGTGATTTTTTTTTTTTTTGGCTGAATGCTATGTCCTTGCTGATCTGCAAGCTCTGTGGAGCATAAATTATGTCTGACTGTGTTCCTAGTATAGTAGGTCTAAAAAAGAAAATATAAGTGATTGTATGGTTAGTTTAGTCTACAAAGTTCTCTTCCAAGATTCTATAAGTTCCCCAACCATAGAAACTGTTTTGCTTTTTTTTTTTTTTTTTTTTTTTTTTAATCTGTAGCACTTAACACAGAGCCCATGTTCAATAACTATTTTGGGAACATTCATTGGATAAATAGGTGAATAAAATTCTCCCTTTGTGGACTACAGTTTTCTTATTTAAAACAAATGTGAGAGTTGCACTACATCAGCAACTCTTATGCCTACTAAGTTATAGTGCACTTAGATGAGGCAAAAAAAAAAAATCCCATGTTTTCTTAAGCCAGCTAGTCCCCTTACCAATGAAAATACAACAAAATATGACCAAAAAAATGGGTAGTGGTATCAACATTTAAAATATTAATCCATGTTTTCTTCTTGGTTGGTAATTCCCTTTTACCTTCCCCCCACTTCTACTTCATTTGTCTCCACTAATTTCCTACTTCAAATTAGACAAGAGGTGATTGTTATGATCTTTGGGGAAGATTGTTATGGCAGAAAAGCAAATAGAAAGAAAAGTCAATGCTCACTTCTCAACTTCAGATCAAGCTATTGAAGCCAATGACTGGGTGTCACCAGAGAATCTGTAGGAAGCAAACAGAGGACTGAAATTGAGAAGAATTTCACAAAGGGACTAGTTACAAAGGTGTGGGCAATATGTAGTAAGAACACAATGTGTAGGGAGACACATGTCAAACAGCACCAGGATGCCTTTACCACTGTATCCAGATGGGTTAAGAGGAAGGAGAAAGCCTTATAGAGAGTACAGAGTGCACTACTTAGCAGGAGTGGAGATACTGTTAAGGGACCTAGACATCTTACAGTAACCTTGCAGGGGTGGATCTGGGAGTAGAAATAACCAACTCTATGTTCGTCTTTCCCTTAGATCTTTCCTGGGTTCCCCTTTGTCAAAACCCAACTAAAAACCAGAGGGCAAGGGAGCCCACTGATAAAGCCCATACAGGGCAGCCTTACACAGCACAGAGGTGAAGAGCAAACAGAAGATATCCTGAACAAATACTGGTTTCAGAGAATGAAGTTTAGGAAAACTATCAGCCATAATTTTATTACATAACAATACATTTTGGGGAAAAAACTGAGTACTCTCAGGACCAGTTTTTCTTGCCTTTTCCTGTTTTAGTACCTTAAAATGAAGACTTTGGGACTAGAGCAAAAGGAAGGTGGAAGGGAAATAAGGCAACCTGATGCTGGGGAGGGGGTGCCCATTGGAGGCTCCATCTTATCCTCTAGGCTGAATTCCATAGGATGAGAAAGTAAAGTTCCAGGAGCTGAGAGCTTAGATTGTCTGTGCTACACTTCCAGCAGACCCTGGGATGAAGCAAGTCTCCTGGAACCTCCAGCATAAGCACCCTGTGGCAGCATTAGAGCTGAATAGCTTTCAGCAGACTTTAACTGCAAGGCCTAAGAGCTTATGTGTCCTGCAGGCCCACCCAGTACAGGGGAACTCCTTGCAGTTTTGTGTGTTCTCACTTGCAAACACCCCAAGAGGGTGCAGAAGTTGTAAGACCAGAGGACAATGGGATCATGGAGATCATCTCAGTGGATGTCAACATTCACAGATGACTTTGTTCAGAAACCAGTCTGTGCATTACGTTGGCTTCCTAAAACTTAACTGCAACCCCACGGAGGAGGAAAGGAGAAAGTGCATGAAATGATTGAGTTTAGTCTCATGTGGGCTAAAATTAAGTTTCAGCTATTGTGAAAATGGGAAGTCAAGACAGAAAATAAATTGAATTATAGGAAAATAAAGCTATATTTCTTTTATGCATACCTGAGTTATGTCTCATACAATGGAGCCCTCCCTTGTTGGATCAGGTGAATCTGTTCATCCCCTTCCAAGGCCTCAGACCACACTTAGGAAAGCATTAAAAAGTGAGGTTTCACAAGAAATGGGACATTCTCATGGTCCCCCTATCCTTTCGACTGTTATTTAGCCTTTATTGGGAATATAGGTCAGGAGAAAATATTATAACTCCTTGAGTAATTATCACCTAGATAATAGAAAAACTCATACAACAAAATATGCCATTCAAACTATTCCATTATCTGGCCGATTTCATCAAGGATATCCTTTTCACTGCTCTGCTGGCATCTGGTTTATATCCACACCTTGGGAGCCTGGTTACTGTGCCACTTAAGTCAGCTGAAAATAAAGCATGAGTCTATTGGCTTTGCACCTGAATTTCTCACTGCAAGCATCTTAGGGACTGACACTATCTTCCTACCAAATGAGCTCTCATCCCCAGTGCATTTCACTTGAGTTGTAAGGGATCAGTATTGTAAGGGATCAGAGTAAAAGAATGTTAGAAATGGAAGATCACTTAGGGTTTAGAGATGAACTATTTCAGATAAGGAAAATGAGACCCATGGAGAGAAAATTATTTCCCAAACGTCACCTATTAAAGACTGAAATTGAGTTAGAAACGAGGTCTTCTGACTATAGAACTAAGGTATTTCCCTTCTGTTGCTCTGTACTCCCTCACCACCACCAGTCAGGAAGTAAAGCTGAAACCTTCCCCAGATGGACTCTACACACTTTGTATGTCCCAGGCCATATGCTAGACCCTGGAGATAAAATTATGAGGAAAATAGATCTGGTCTCTGCCTTCAATGTGCATACATCTATCTACACTGGACTTGACCCAGAGTCCTAAAACTATTTGTATTTGGAGTAGTGGTGTGTTGGAGAAGCCATTTTTTCTTAGCAAACTGATACAAATTGAATGGTCAGTGGCCTAAATCCCAACCATGCAAGCATATGAAATATTGTTTGCACTTTCCACCTCCTAGTTAAAAATCAGCAGACAGTTTTGTTTCCATCTGAATGAAACATTTCTTAATGAGTGGTTAGAATGATGACTAACATCTAGATGACTAACATCTTGACATCAATGATGACAAAGATCTAATCTTTGACATGAGTAGCAATACAAGGAACACTTTCTTCTACTCTAGGCTGGTAAAGAGTAGATTTTTCACACTGCTATTTAATAGACAATTTTAGGCATCTGATGGGAGGAAGACTTTCTCTGGACTTAAACCATGAATCCAGATAACATAAAAAGCTTTGATAACCAATGAGGACTATGTTCCGAAAACTCCCTTCACCATATTTTTTCCCTCTCACATTTCCATAGGTCCTGTGAATCCCCTGAAGTCACCAGCACAGGCAGTAAGGGCCTTGCAAAGGGAGTGGGGACCTAGATATACCAGAGCAAAATAAGGCAATTTGGGCTTTTGAGCTTCAAAATAGTCTTTTGAAATCAAAGGTGTTGATTTGTAGGAAACAGAACTTTTGAGTTTCTATGGGGTGCCTGGGTGGCTCAGTCGGTTAAGCATTCATCTTCATCTCAGGTCATGATCTCACGGTTTGTGAGTTCAAGCCCTGCATTTGTCTGTGTGTTGACAGCTCAGAGCCTGGAGCTTGATTCGGATTCTGTGTCTCCCTCTCTTTCTGCCCCTCCCCAACTCTCTCTCTCTCTCTCTCAAAAATAAACATTATTTTTTTAAAAAAATAACTTTTGAGTTTCTAAAGTCTGAAGAACTTATAAGTACTTATAAGTGAACTTGTACATTTCCTCCCATGAGAGGTAGATTAAGAAAAATCAATCAAGAGCCAGGCTTTCAGACAAAATAATGTTCTTGTATGTGGAGAGGGTATACAGTAAGAGGAGGGGTGTAGTAAAGAGGAATAGTTGGTGAGGTATTGGAGGGAAGGACTGAGGACCACATGGACAGAAGAGTTAGTGCTGACAGACTCACCACATTCATGCCCCCCACTAAAGATGCTCCAGAACCTTGTAACAGAGTTCTGTAGACCCTCCAGACACCATCTAAGCCAACCCCATATAGTGCTGTGCAGGTTTCTTGCTTTCTTTCTAGGTACTGCTCTTTAAGGAGGACAGCCCGTGAATAGGTAGACCTTCTGCTAGTGTGGATTGTCTAGCAGAAATGACACCTATCCATACCCCAAGACTTCCTTCAGGCCTGTCTAAGCTGTATTGTTTGAACAACTCTACTGTGTTTGGGAAAGGCAGGTGGGCTACAGTTGATGTTGCAGAGGCTTATTGTCAATGAGAAGCATCATGCAGCAGAACTTTGGTTAGCTTCTCCCACTTAGCCAATTCAGTTGTGTTCATGGCCTGACCGCTTACACCCAGCATATCCATTTGGGTCTTTCACTTCTCTTTGGGCACATAGAAGATCATGTGGTGGGGAAAATAAGCTTGTCAAATATTATGATATGTAATTCATGTGTACAATGAGTACACATTCTGGTACAGAAACTGAATATGAGGAGACCAACTAGGATTAAAAAAGCCAAGACAAGCTTTATTGACAATGAAGACAGATGTGGCCAGGTTACTAGGAGAACATTTCAGGTAGGGGCTTGGGAGTTGGAATGATCACAGAGCATAAATGTTCAGAAAAAGGTTCATTGGAAAATCTCACACGCACTAAGTTATAACTCACTTCCTCCTCTGCAAAAGGTGTGACCTCAGCTAAGGGGAATAATAAAGATTCAGCCTTGGCTAGAATAGCTGGATATTAAATAGTATTTAAAAGGACACATATTTATAGAGAAAAGAAGTAGGAAGATGAAATGTAATACCAACTGCCATGTCATTTATGCAGCAACTAGAATGACACCTTTTAAAAAAGGAGTCAGAACATTTTGTCACCATTCCTGAATATACCCTTAAAGAGGTTCTTTTTGCAGTTTAGACTAGATACCAACTTCTTACTCACTTTATAACCATCCCCCACATCCACCCTCTTTCTTTAGTCCCTGACCTCATTTCTTGCTACTACTTCTTCCCCTTCCCCACCCAGCTTGGCAAGTTCCTTGGCACCTTTAGCATGCTAACCACTAACCTCTTCCCTACATGGAGCCTTACACATGCTCTCCCCTCTCCTTGGAGGGCTTCTCTACCTCCCACCCCTTCCAGGCTTGTCCAGATTAATTCTCATCTATCTTTTAGGTCTTTGCTTGAAGGTTACTTCCTCAGAGAAAACTTACTTGACCTTCTAGTCCACTTATTACTGCTAATGAATAATTTTCCTGTGTGGCACTTATCAAATTTCATAAGCGTGCTTTCACTTTGTGCTCATCTGTTTGACTGTGGCTGTCTGATATCCAAGACCCCTACTCTCACCACTTTACCATCTACACCTGCCTGAAGAAATAGGAAGCAAAAGAAATATAAATGCAGGAGTTGCAAAGCCAGCTGAGTTGGGAGACCCATGACTTTTGCGATGTGTTAATCCCTCCTGGCCCAGGGGGAAGCACACTACCACAGGGAGCTCAGAGATGAGAGAGGGCACTGGGCTTGGGCTTTATAGTGCCCCTGGGATGTCGTTCAGCCTTTCCCCATTGCCTCTCCACAGTTCTTGCTTGGAATATAGTTAAACATCTCCCCTATGAGGCAAGAATTCTTACCCCATTTACCCTAGAAGCAGACAAGTAAGAGGGAGAGACCTGTAACAGGAAGCACTTCCTGTGATAATGGAGCCTATGCTCTTTCCAATAGCATTGTCTTTTATAAATGAAAGCACTGATTCAAGCTGCTTCCAGCATCACAGGAAAAAGGCAGCACTGTCAGATTAAGTAGATACAGGGACAGACAGACAGACCATTTTTCCTTTGCTGCCACCCAGGATGTTGACACATCCTTTCAGCGCACTTCCCAAATCCTTCTGCTCCCCAGTTCTATCATTTTGTCATGGTTTACCTCTTCCCTGGTGTCTGCACTTTCATTAATTTCTTATCACCTATCCTTCAGCTCTAATCTTGGACTTTGTGAGGGCAACTAATTTAAGGTTCTTAGAAAGAGATATTGACCTGAAATTCAGCCCTTTCTCTTAGCAGGATCAATCTTTAGATTACTGATCAAGAGGACATGTATTTAAAAACATGTCCAGCTAATCAGCCCTTCAAATGTGCTCATGAAGTCCCATGAGCTGCTTGTGAATTCTAATTAAATATCCTGCTTAGTGCCTAAGAAAAGCATGCCTGACAGAAGTACACATGGGGATCACAGCTTGCCTGAAGAATTCATTGCAGTAAGAAGAGAAAAAAAATGGATGGATTGATTTATCTATATCTATCTCTATCTACCTATCTATATCTATATCTGTATCTATATCATCATCTATATCTAGAGAGAATCCCAGGCAGCATAAGAGAAGGGACTCATTTAAAGATGGAACAAATACCCCCAATATATAGATTATAATAACATGTGACATAAATTGTCTGTTATATAACCTATTTATCTAGAAGCCTTGAGATTTTCTAGACTAACGTGCAGAAAAGAAAATCAGGGCCCTGAAAAAATACATGACTTGCTCAGTTTCCATGCAACTGTTCCATTGCAACTTGGAGACTTAACTTCAGGACCTTCAGCACCCAGGTGGGCTCTGTCCCAGATAGGCTGCCATTTGTCAGGAGTGAAGTTGAGAGAAGCCAGTCATCTTTCTGTTTGGCCTAGAACACATTAGTTCTCATCACTCTTAAACACACAGAATGGCTTCCCAATCACTCATGCAAAGAGAACAAAGAGAAATATGTAATATGCATTGAATTGATGAGTGACAGGACAGCAGGACAGAAGGAATTTGGGACTTGACAGTATCTATTACTAAAAGCAGTATTCTGCTTTTATTGAGTGCTGGCTCTATCTAGGTATGATTCTTATCTTTTTACAGGTATTAACTCATTTAAAAATGAAGTCTCCGAGGCTTAGAAAGGTCAAATGGCCTGTTTGAGCTCACACAGTTGGTCAAAGTTGAAGCCAGAATTCTAGGTTTAGTCCTGTGTTGCAAAACAATTCTTATGCATTTTCTCAATAGACAATATGCAAATTAATTTGAATTAAGCTGAGTCATTCAATTCCTATGATTTACAAAGATTTGAGTACCAGCTTGTGCCAGACCTTTGCCAGAAGCTAGAGGAGATGCACATAATGGGACAAAAAGAAGAAGTGTGTGGCAGACTAGCAGAGTGAATAAAAGCTCTTCCTTATGTCAGGCAAATGCAAGATTGTGTTCTGCGTCATTGAGAAAATTCCTTAATCCCCTTGATCATAAGTTTTTTCATCTTTAAAACAGGGATAAAATAGTACTTCTTTTTTGTTTTGTTTTGTTTCAAGTTTAAAATAGCACCTACTTCTTAAGGTTGTGAGAAATTTGGGGTTGGCCCACTCAAATTTTCTGGAATTTCCAGGAACCTGGGGATCAGTAAAGCTCATTAATGAGATCCTCAGTCATCATGGATGGATACTGGTAGTGATGATGACTGATGAAGATCTGTGGTTTCCAATGCTAATGGTAATGGTAATGATGGTGAAGATAAAAAGCCGTGGTGGTGTTACTGCTACTGTTGCTGCTGCTGATGTGCTGATAGTGATGAAGCAGAAGAATGTGGTCCTCACAGGTTAGGAGGTGGCCACAAAGGTCAGTGGCTCCTAACTGGAGGAGATTTTTCTCAGAGTGTATTTGCCAATATCTAGAGATAGTTTTGATTGGCACAACAGTGAAGGGTGGGGGCCAGGGATGCTGCTAAACACACAAAGCACAGCACGGCCCCCAAAATAAAGAATTATCAAGCACAAAGAAGACATACAAATAGCCATGAGGTATATGAAAATATGCTCAACTTCAATTATCAGCAGGGAAATGAAGATCAAAACCACAATGAGGTAAGATATCACCTCACAACTGTTTGTGGCTATTTTCATAGAAACCACAAAAATAAGTAAGCATTGGTAAGAATGTAGAGAAATTGGAAACTTTCATACACTATTGGTGGGAATCTAGAATAGTGCAGCCACTGTGGCAACATTATAGTTTCCTGGAAAAACTAAAAATAGAACTATTATATAATCTAGCAATTCCACTTCTGGGTAAATATCCAAAAGAATTGAAATCAGGATCTTGAAGAGATATGTTCACCCCCCCCCCTTGCCATGTCCACTACAACATTATTCACAATAGCTAATATGTGGAAACAATTCAATTGCCCATCAACAGATGAATGGACAAAGAAAATGGGATAGATGCACATAATGGAATATTTTTCAGTCTTAAAAAAAAGAAAAGAAAATACTGCCATTTGTGACAACTTGGATGAACCCAGAGGACATTATGCTCAATAAAATTAGCCAATCACAGACAAAAATACTGCATCATTCCACTTGTATGAGTTACCTAAAGTAGTCAAACTCATAGAAGCAAAGAATAGAATGGTGGTTTCCAGGAGCTGAGAGGAAAGGGGGAGTAGTTGCACAATGCATTGAAAGTTCCAGCTTTTCAAGATGAATAATCTCTAGAGATAGGCTGCCCAACATATTGCCTATAGCTAATATAGTATTGTGCACTTTAAAATATGTTTAGAGCATAGATGTCATGTTGAGTGTACTTACCACACCAAAAAATTACATAAGGAAAATTTTGGAGGTGATGGATGTGTCTAGTATCTTGATGGTGGTGTATGTGTATGTCCCAAATCATCAAGATGTACACAGTAATACCAATGTACATCTATTAGAATGGCCAAAATCAGGAACACTAACAATATCAAATGTTGACAAGGATGTGGACAGTGAAAACTGTTATTCATTGCTGGATATACAAAATGGTACAGCTACTTTGGAAGAAATTCAGCAGTTTCTTACAAAACTAAACATACCCTAACCATACCACCCAGCAATCGCACTTCTTGGCATTTAATCAAAGGAGTTAAAAACTTATATCCACACAAAAATCTGACACAACTTTTTACAGCAGCTTTATTCATAATTTCCCAAACCTGGAAGCAACCAAGATGTTCTACAGCAGCTAAATGGATACACGGTGGCACAACCAGATAGTGGAGTATTATTCAGTACTAAAAGGAAATGAATTATTAAGCCCTGAAAAAATATACAGGGACATTACATTCATATTACTTAAGGAAAGATGCCAATCCAAAAAGGCCATATACTGTATGATTCCAACTATATGACATTCTGGAAAAGGCAAACTATGGACACAGTAAAAGATCCATGTTGTAGTGGACATGGCAAGGGGGGCAGTGAAAATATCTCTTCAAGAGTCTGGATCCAATTGTTGCCAGGGGTTGGGAGTGAGGGGAGGAGTGAATGGTGGAGCACAGAGGATTTTGAGAAAGTGAAAATGCACTGCGTGATACCATAATGATGTACAGATGTCACTATATATTTGTCCAAACCTGTATAAGGTAATGCAAAGTGACCCCTGAGACAAACGATGGACTCTGGGTGATGATGTGTCAGTGTAGGTCCACCAACTGGAACAACTGCAGCTCTCTGGTGCAAGATGTTGATAATGGCGAAGCCAATGGCTGTGTGAAGGCAGGGAGTACCGAGAAAGTCTCTGTACCTTCCTCTCTATTTTGCTGTGAACCTAAAACTGTTCTGAAAATAATGTCTTTTTAAAACAAGTTATACATTATATATGTACAATGTGCAATTTTTTGTTAAATATACAAACAAAAAGACTTCTCCATCCTAAAACCTAGTGCTAAGGTTGAGAAACCCTTGTCTAGGAAGATGGGAAATATAAATAATGGAAGTGAGAGACTGAAGCTTCCATTAACTGACTACATGACACAACCATTTCAACCACTGTCTTAAATTGCATAGAAATTTGCACCAAAGGAAGAGAAAAGAGCCCCTGCAGATCCAGAAGGCTGTGATGAAGCAAGCTCTCTCACTGGACAGCCTGGTGGATCTGTGCCTCTGGCCCCTCCAGGTGCCCAACTGGTGAATGTACCTGGTCATGGAATGAGCAAGAGGGCCTCTGGCAGGAGCAATCTCTCTCACTGAGGCTTTGATGCTGTGATGGGAAACACTAAGCAAGAGGAGGAGACAGAAGAGATGGGGAGAGCCACAAATAAATGAAAGAATAGTGGAACATTGATCAGCTCTTTATCACAGCGGGGGAGCTGCTTTGCTGAGCCCCAGCACCATCAGGCAAACCCTTGATTAAACCTGCACAGCTGCCTGGATGGATGGCCCTGTTTAGCCCCTGTCAGCAACTCTGCCAGAAGAGAATTGTGAAGTGGGACCCGTGCTCTCTGCTGGATGTTCAGTGGGCTGACTCCCTCTTTCCTCCACTATAGCTGGATCCAAATTCCAGACTCGAGAGCAAAAAGTTTGTTTTTCCTAGGAGATGGGCTGGTTGTGTGTGAGACTGTGGGGAAGGAAAGATTCACTGGGAAAGTATAGTTGTTTTTCACCTTGAAGCCTGGCATTTGCAAGAGGTTTTACTAACAAGGTTTTACTGACATGGTTCTTCCTACAAGGCAGGAGGAGGCCTATGTCCTTACCAAGTTCCAAACACTTCCAACAAGGAGAAAGGGCTCAGTTTCATGACAAATCTTTTCTTTTTCTCGTTTGGAATTTTCTTGATGGCTTGTGAATTTTCTGTTGCAAAAGCAAAAATGCTTTTTTAAGACATGAGGGGTTGTGGATTCTCTTCTGCCTGGGATCACTGTATGATGTTAAGGAAGTCACACTTCACAGACTCTGAGTCTTTTGCTGACAGATGCACATGATAAAGCCTATCTTCACTGAGAGATTTTTATGAGCACAAATGAAGATGAATATTAAAAGCATTATGAGAATTAAACCAACACAGAAAGTTACCGCTGCTGAACCCCACAGAGGGAGAGCACTTTGCGGACAAGGTCTGATCTTTCATCATCACTGCGGTCATAGTGGCACGTAAAGTATAGTAAAGAGAAAGAAAAACCCATACCAATGTGTAAGTTACTCTCCCCAGCTGCCTTCCTAAGAAGGCGAACTATGTCACGGAAAGCACTTTAACTGGAAAGGTGATAAGCAGGGAGGTTCAGGAGTGGATGACCTGGAACAAAGTTGGGTTGCTCTATATGAGAAAAATAAATGAAAAATGACATAGTGGAGAATATTGGGATAGGGGTGGAGCCAGGGGAAATTTAGTGGTGGGTAGGTGGATAGAGGAAAGGGGAAGGGATAGTGGCTACAAAGTCTATAGGGTGCCTTATGAATCTGTCTGATATGTGGGAACTGATATGGACCCTCTTCTAGGTCTCCCTGTGAATATTTCCCTGTGAAATCTTCAGTAAATACATAGCTTGCTACTCCTTTGTGAAATGGGCTTGCATTTGGGGTTTCAGAATTGGTCTGAAGTTAGATCAGAGGATGCCCATGGCAGGCTTATCACATTCTGGGATGCACTCCAAGAGAATACTCCTTTCTTTCCATGGTTGGTATGAGATCTTATACACTTTAATTCAAGTCTATAGTCTGATTCTACCAGATACTGGGTCACACTTTACAATTGACCCAAATCTTTTTGACATTATTTACTCTAATTCCCTTTCAAAGAATCAACAAACTATGCCACTTTGAAGAAGAAGGGGCAGAATGGAGGGGACACTAGGAAGAGAATCCCAAAGACAACCTTAAATCTACATCAGGTTTTCCTTTTAGCCAAAACTTATTTGGTATTCAGGAGAAATTTTAAGTCTAGCATTTGACATAATTTAATAGTGCACATTAATGACTATAATTTTCCCCTGTAGTCATGATACTAAGAAAATGAGGAGTGTTTCATCTGCATCACACAAAATAGTAACCAGGGCAGACTTGCAAACAACAGTGAAGAATGAAGGGCCATGAAGGCCAACAGTTTGTCATTAACTTCAGATTAGGGGACACAGCACTCCACAGTTTAGAAAGTTCTTTTATTTTCATTATTTTCTTCTACCCTCATGACATTGCTGTGTGGTTGATAATATTGTTCCCATTGTGCACAGCCTGAAACTGAAGCCAGAGAGTTTAGGAGTTGGGAAATGGTTCATGTCTGGGGATAAAGTGCATATTTTTAAGTTCAGTTTTTTAAATGTAATATTTGGGGTTGGATGGGATGAGGTGAAGGGTAGGGGGGCAGTCAGCAAGCCCAACAGATTCATGAGACCTCTAATTTCCCTTTCCTGTAAATTCTCATCTCAGGAGACATTTTTAGCTGGTTCTTACCCATCCTTCCATAATTTATTTTGGAGGAATATGGGGAAATGGGGAAATGGCTGGCTATCAACCAAAGTTCTAGCTTCTTCTTTCATTGCATAGAGTTGTTTTTGGAAAGTGACTGTCCAGAAAGGGGTCACATTTCCCAGTCTTCCTTGCATGGAGGTCAAATCACATGATGAAATCTCACCAATGGAATGGAAGCAGAAGTAATGAATTCACTGAGGACTACGTACCTGAGAAGTATGTGTGCCTCCTCAGTTCCCTCTTCATTCCCCCCTGAGAGGATACAGAGGATTCTGAGATCCTGGAGGATGGTAGAGATACAATGGGAAGAACCTGGGGAGAGGAAAGCTGCACTAGACCACTAGATGGAGGAGACATAAAGTTCTATTTGTTAAGGTCCTGCATGTAGAGATTGATTTGTAAAAGCAGTAGTTGCTACCCTAATTACCCAGGTGGTCTCACATCTTGTTATGGAATTTGGGAATAATTGGTACCTAGTGTGTTGGGGTTCCCGCCAAAACTGAAACAGAGAGAATACCATCTTTTAAAAATGCACCCAAAGTTTAACATCCTTTCATCCATGAGTAGGCCTTGCATTTAGAAAACATGAATTTAAATAATAATAATAATAATAATAATAATTTCATTTATGTTTAGAATATGTTATTACCTACCATAACATATTTCATTTTATGTATTAACTTACCAGGTGAGGAAAATCATAGTAAAAACATATACATTTAAACTACACAACAGTGTGTGTGTGTGTGTGTGTGTGTGTGTTAAAAGCTGTGTTTTGAGGTGTTCGATATTCTAAGGTATAGAACTCTATGGCCTAGATTATTCATTGTCATAAATTTAACTCCCAGAGTAACTTTGTGTTCTGGAAAAAAAATGTTAATTTCATAATTACAGGCTTCTTTAACTTTCATATGTTTGATTTTCATAAATTCTATATTGACAGATTTAAACCTTAACAATCTGAATCTGGACTCTGTACATCAGTTGATAAGCATTAGAAGCTCTCATGGGTGTAGTAGTGCCCACCTCCCAAGAGTTTAATTTGATAAACCACAGTGTTTATGCAACTCTTTATGTGTTTGTTTTTTGATGCTCTAAAAATAAATTAGAAGAGGAAAATGAAAGTGCTGATACTAGAAGCAAAAATATTGGTCCCATAAATGTAATATAATTAAGGTCAAGATAGAATTGATCAAAGTGTGATCACTTCTCAAATGGTGTGAATCTCCATCTCAAATGGACTTTCAAATATAGTTGAATTACAAAGAAAAAGAACAAGATTAAATGTAGTTTTTTAAATATACTGTGCCCAAAAGGCACAATGTAGAGATATTATAGTATTTTTATATCTCTGCCAATGAAACACACAACCACCGCAACCAAAAGTATGATACTGTGTTTATTTTTTTTAATTTATTTTAATGTTTATTTTTTATTTTTGAGAGAAAGACAGAGAGCAAGTGGGGAGGGGCAGAGAGAGAGGGATACACAGAATCCGAAGCAGGCTCTCAGCACAGAGCCCGGCATGGGGTTCAAACTTGTGAACCCTGAGATCATAACTTGAGCCAAAGTCAGATGCTTACTTGATTGAGCCACCCAGGTGCCCCTATTTTCAAATGTCTTTCTTGTACTCATGTTTTCAAGGACACATTATTTACAAAAAGTAGATGTTTCTAATGTATTTCACTCTTTACTGTGGCTTCCCAGAAGCTAAGTGACAAATTTGTAGCCCAGTGCTCATAACTGTGTACACATTGAGGGCCTAAGTGTAATCTTTTCTCCACTGCACACTGTATTAACTGGTGTTATACCCCTACTCTATAGAATATTTTCTTTGGCCCAGACTTTTTAAACCCACTGTCTTTGTTCAGTATGAATTTGTAATCTATGTCAAATTTTTGTGTTCTGTGGTGAGGTAGAAAATAAGGGGACACACAGAGGTCAGATAAAATGCTGAGCACATGTCAGGCACTGTGTCAAGGACTGTAATTGCTGGCAGATACTCCTCTCCCATCTTTCCTGGGAGAGGAGGACAAGTAGATAATCTGTGTACAGTGAAACTATGTCTATAGCACAGGCATATACAAGTGCCCTGGGGTCCTAGGAGGAGGATGTGAACTTGCAAATCAACAAGTGTTCACAGATAGCAAAACTCACAGCATCCCTAAAATGTCAAATTTATTAAGTTGAGTTTGGAATGTCTAGTTCAGTTGAAAGAGTATGTATTTACTTCCTCTTCCTCTAAAAGACAGCAGAAAAGAGGCATAAAAAGGAATAAAATCATATAACAATTGGGGGTAGAATGGAGGGATAACAGAGGAGGAAAAGTTGTGAAGAATTTCTGAAATGTTGAATGCAGATGATGTGCTGCTGTTGGGGGTGCATAGCTCAGAACTGACATAGGAGAAGGCTCTGGGGGAGGTCGGAGCTCTCTTTGGAGGCATAAGGGAAAAATGCCACTCCAGAATTGGCAAGTACAGAGATTTTAAAAAGAATGGGCCAAAATAGAAATATTTACCTAAAGAAATGCCTGGTTGATGTCTAAGCAAGTTGTTATCCCTGATATGCACACGAATAGCGAGAGAGTTCACATGAAGATATTGAGTTATTTGCTTGTAAGTGGCAGCTAGCCTCCTTGAGTAGAATCTTCTCATGCTCACTTATATGGGCTTGTTGGATGAAGTCAACACAACCTCAGGCCTGTCTATCCCCATCCCTCCACATAAATCTTGCCAGTGGACAAGATCTACCTACCTACCCAGAGCCCAAAGGTCAGAAATAACGTAGAAAACGCATAGTCCTCTATTTATAAATTGTTTTAGATAATTAAGAATCACCAGTTACTCAAGGGTAAACAGCAGCACACAAGAGAGACCAAAATGAATAGAAGTTCTAGCTAACGTTAATCACTTTTTTAAAGATTCTGTAGAGATTAACTTCTATAATACTCACACTGGCTTTTTGAGGTGTTTGTTGTGGTTGTTGTTGTTTTACAAGTGAGGAAATTAAGGTACAAAGGCCAGGTGACTTGACCCAGGTCAAAAAAACTAGTAAATGCCACAATTCACACCCTGTTTCTTAACCACTGACTTAAGATCAATGAAACATTATGACTCTGGAGGAGAAAGAACAAATTGAAGGAAAGTAAATTTAGATCTAAAGTGTTCTTATGCCAAAAAATATAAATAAATAAATAAACATGTGAGATGATTATTGTGTGCATTAACTTGATTTTGGTAATCATCTAACAATATACATATCTAAACCATCACACTGTACACCTTAAATATACACAATATTTATTTGTCTATTATATCTTAATACACCTGCAAGAACGAAAAGAACTTCAAATAATTTCCTCAGAGAAATTCAAGATGTCACATCTATGTAAAAAAAGAGAGAAAGTTGCTGTATTAAAGAAATAATACGAAAACAAAAACAAGTCATTGAGTGCTAAAAATATGATGGCAAGGGGCGCCTGGGTGGCGCAGTCGGTTAAGCGTCCGACTTCAGCCAGGTCACGATCTCGCGGTCCGTGAGTTCGAGCCCCGCGTCAGGCTCTGGGCTGATGGCTCGGAGCCTGGAGCCTGTTTCCGATTCTGTGTCTCCCTCTCTCTCTGCCCCTCCCCCGTTCATGCTCTGTCTCTCTCTGTCCCAAAAATAAATAAAAAATGTTGAAAAAATAAAAATAAAAATAAAAATATGATGGCAAAAATAAAAATGTAATTAAAAGTCTAAAAGTCAACAAACATCTCAAAATATAAAAAAGAAAACAAAGAAGTAGAAAAGAAAAAGAAAGCTCAAGAAGCCAAAAAATTTAATCAATCCATCTAGAGGGCAACAGCCATCAATAAATGTTCTAGAAAGAGAGAATGGAAGTGGCTAGAGAAGATATACAAGAAAAAAAAAAAAAAAGACTGTTTCCTAGAACTGAAGGATGTCTGAAAACTCCAGAGTTTTCAGTTTTGAAGTGTCCATTGATTTCTTGGTAACATGAGTACAAAATGACCTACACAAAAACTTTTCCCATGAAATTTTAAAACACCAAGTATCAAGCATTTATCAAAACTACAGAAATTAACAAAAAAATCCAGACTGGCACATAAATCTTTCATTGGCACTACTAGGCACAAGAAGACAGAGGATAATGCCCTGGGTCCCCAAGAGGCCAATGTCTATAGGCTACTTTGCCCTCCAGCTTTTAGTTGAGTTTTAGCAATGAGAGGCACCAGCAGGGGATGGAAGAGGAGAAAGAGAATGAAGTCAAAATATTTATCCCCACAGTGTACTCTCTGCCAGATAATTGTATATTGGCTATGTCTTCTCCCTGTCGAGACCACAGCTCCAGTCAGGAAGCCTTCTCCTTCTCCATGCATCTGCTCTCTTAGGGCCTAGTGTGGACATAGCTCCCTGCTCTTGCCTGCCCTGTGGTATTCCACTATCCCTTCAGTTTCCCTAAATCTTGCCCACATCGTGTAGTGATTTTTTTAATCCAGTTTTCCTCAGTTACGTAGTTTGGGTGGCACATCTCTTTCCAACACAATAGATGAACTCTGACAGAATTTCAAACTTAGAAATTAATGTTCTTCCAAACTACCAAGACAAGAAGTAGAGATTTATGTGTATTATGTACAGTTTTAAAAGAAGTTAAAAGGGTAATTAAAAATAAATTATAAATGGTAAGAAAATCCATGCAGAAGAGATAAGAGGGGACTATAGCAATGTAGTGAGATAAATTATTTGTCTTCTGTATTGAAAGAAGAAGACATATAAGAATTTCTAGAATTGAGGCACTTGGGTGGCTCTGTCAGTTAAGCGTCCAACTCTTGATTTTGATTCAGGTCATGATATCACGGTACATGAGTTCCAGTCTCATGTCAGGCTCTTTGCTGACAGTGCAGAGGCTGCTTGGGATTCTCTTTCTCCCTCTCTTTGCTCCCCTCTCACCCTCTCTCAAAATAAATAGACTTTAAGAAAAAAATGCTCTATAATTTGTATTTAGGGTAAGTGGACAGCAGTGTCAATGCCAAAGACATCTACAATAATCCTAAAGAATTCTTTTTTGTAAAGTTGTGGTTGTGAGTTGGTTGCATCCTTAACCAACAGAAATGAAAAGACATGTAAAACTGCCCCCCCCCGTGGTTAGAATATCTTCCCAGGATATGTAATATACTAATAGCTATTAAAAATTTGTAAAGGAATAACTTTTGAGTCTACTGCTGGAAGCATGGCTGTAAGAGCTAATCAAAAGATGTTATGAGCAGGTAATGTTTTGGTTTTACAAAAGGGAACTTTAGTCCAAAAAGCTCTTATACTTCACTTCGTTCCAGGGCACCCCTGCTGAGTATTGTATAGAGGATCTCAACAGATAACAATCACCACAGCATTCTAGCATCTTCCTGGCCCATTAGTGAGAGATACCATTCAAATAGCTTTTCCTCCAACCTCCAGACCTTTGTGCCCATGACGTCATGGCTAGGCAATTCTTTATTAGTTACATACACGTGGCAGTGTTATTAGCCCAAGACTTTTGATAGTATCTTTGAGCATGTCTAATTATTTTTTCTCTTTTGGATAATTAACCTCATTGTAATAAGGACTCAAATTTATTGCAATATGTCTGTCTTATCTTCATGAAAATAAAAAAAAAAATCCAATCACAGAAGCAAAACTTCAGGAGTGTACCCAACTTATGGGAAAAGATAAAATTGGTGGTCCTGTCTTATCCAATTATGGAAAGAGAAAACATTTTTAGGTCATTGGTTTCAAGAGAAATCACAAAGGAAGAGGCAGGCATGAAGATAGTTGTAGTTCTCTCTTGAATATAAGGAGATTGCACACTATATATTACACTAATATTAAAGTAAATGGTAACATGCTATCCTGGTTTCATTTTAAACCTTTTAAGTATTTCCTGGAGATCATCCCATAAAGTGTATAAAGATATCTCTCATTTTCCTTTTTTTATGTATGTATGGTTTCTCAACATAAACACAGAGTTAATAAAAAATTTTTCTTCATAGGTACATTCTAGCTAACAAAGGAAACATGATGGATTAGAATATCCCCATCCATAACCTCTTATGAAGGAGATCTTGCCATGATCAATGGCTTCTAACGTCACACAAAGGGAGGCAATAAGACATTATGGACCTCCTCAAAACACCATCTCTGAAGCCGTCTTGCCAAAACACATCAAACCTGAACCCAACCAAGCATCTAGATTTAATTACCAATATATAGAAAATGCAGGGAATATATGAGCATGTTAAATGACACCATAGAGGTATAATCACAGAATCCAGATTGTTGGAAAATCTCTAGGAAAAAATGTCCAGTTTGTTCAACAAAAAACAGCATTAATAATAACATCAACAACAAAGAAAGAAAGAAAGAAAGAAAAATACAGACTGAAGGAGAAGGTAAATTAATAGAAATGTAAAAGATAACCAACTAATCACAATGTAGTTTTGGATCCATATTCAAACTGTTTAAAAATTTAAAGTATTCATATGACAATTGAGAAAATGTAAATATTGACTGATGTTTGATGTTATTAAGGAATTACTATTAAACATTTTAGATGTGATGTTAATCATCTTTTAAAAAGACTTTCTTATTCTATAGATATAGACTGTGATACTTATAAATAAAATGATAGAAATCTGAGAGGTGTTTCAAAGTAATCTAGGACAGGGTATGGGAAATAGGTTGGAATAGAAATGAAATACGGTTGCCCATTTATCAGTAACTGTTGAAGCTGGATGACTGGTACATGAGAGGATAATTATACTAGTCTCTACTTTTGAGTATATTTGAAATCTGTAACTTTTTAGAATAAAAATTAGATAATCCAATATACCTCATTTGGCCTCTGCTAGAATAATATCTCATGTAATTTGAGGAAATTGGCAGAGAGGAAATTCAATCCCTAGAATGTATTGTGCACAGCATGAAAATGACATGGTATGTCTCCTTCCCCCAAGATACTAGACACATTGTGAGTCTCTTCACCCTCATATCACTGGAGGGTATAGTTCATAGAGCCCTCAGTGTGCAAGATATCCTTCCTCAATATCAGAAGGGGATACATTATGCCCCATATATTATTTATCCTAAATACTAGAAATTTTCAGTTAATGTGAAAGAAGATATGATTGACAAAGGCCCTATAAAAATAGTGTATTTCTGTACAGTCTTCGTAGCTGCTTACTTCTTCAAAACTTTCAAATATGACTAGAGATTTAAGACATTCTCTTGAGGGTTTGTTGTAAAGGAATTTTTCTTAAATAAGGGATGCAAGCAGCAAGGGACCTAACTGGAGACAAAAAATAAATGTATCAATCTTCTTCATCACTTAAAAAACAAAAAACAAAACAAAACGAAAACAGTACTTTGCATACCTTTGGGAATCGTGCAGAAGGATGTACACAGCTCCCAACTTCCTTGAGTTCAGAGAGAAGTCAGGGTTTATTTAGAGAAGGAAATAGGGAGAGGGGGTCTTCCTAGATCTTCTGATGTTCAGAGTTATCATTGAGTCCACTGTGGAGGCTTCTTGGAACAGAGGGAGAAAGTGAGGATATGGCAAGTTTACCATAAGGTCCCAGAAGTTTTTGGTGAAAGAACAGATTATTCTTTGCAAAACAGACTGAGCTGGGAGCATGGAGCCCTGATGGGCAGGAAGTACAGAGAACAGCAGCAATCTAAAACTTCAGACAGTTGTACTGTCCTTTGTGGATACAGATCTGATGCCTCCCCATAAACCTTTGCACCTAGAATCAATAGGCTGGAACAAATGATTTACCCAGAGGCACATCTATCTCCTACTCCAGGCACTAATTATAACCCCATGCCATCGGAACTCTCATTGCAATCCAACAGCCAAGAAGACAATACTGTTTATGTATTTGGTTTTGTCCCTTGTGTCACTCTAGAACCACCATGACCAGTTTTCCATTCTTTCTATGCAGACCACACTTACATCATGAGATCAGAGGCAGAGGAGAACTTTGACAACTACTTCTTTGACCTCTGGAATTAGGACCACTCAAGCAACCTATGCACTCCAAAACCCGGAGAAATGTATATTTTGTCATTGATGAAGGGTTAACAGCTCTTACTGACACTTGATCTCGGGGTCCCAGAATTCCCACTATGTTCCCACAACTCTGAGCCTGTTCCTGCCACCCCTTTCAGGGGAAATAAATGGGAATGGATAGTGGGCAGACCAGTTTCCCCAAAACCCAGATAAGCTACAGGGCAGCTATAATGAGCAGACAGTGTGGTTCATGCTGGGGATCCCTGGATAAACTAGACCTAATCCTCAATCATTTTTTTTTTACTGATAATTGGACCCAACAGGACAATTCTGAATCATTTCTCTCTGTTCAGTTATCCTTCAGTTCCATCCAAAGGGTCAGTTTAGGGCATAATTAAGCCAATTACTTTCTGAAAGACCATCATGACAACCATTACAGAAAATGATAGCAGGCCCCACTCATGCTGTGGGAATTATTAGCTTGTCAGCCTCAAGGCTCATGGAGACAAAGGATCAAAAAGATAGAAGAATTCAGTTTTTCGCCAATTCATTCATTTATTTTTTTTCCTGTGTGTGTGTGTGTGTGTGTGTGTGTGTGTGTGTGTGTGTGTAAAATCTGTTATGAGCCAGAGAGTAGGATCTAAAGACATAGTGGAGAATAATCTTATTCTCTGCCTTCACAGGGCTTATAGCTTAGTGGAAGACACAGAAGTACGTTAAATACACTTAAATATACACTTTAAATATACCACTACAGATGGAGCGATGAGATGTGATGTACAATAGAGATCCACTTTAAATTTTTTTTAATGTTTATTTATTTTGAAGGAGAGAGAGAGCATGAGCAGGAGGGGCAGAGAGAGAGGGAGACAGAGAATCTGAAGCAGGTTCCAGGCTCTGGGCTGTCAGCATAGGGCCTGACATGGGGCTCAAACTCACGAACTGTGAGATCATGACCTGAGCTGAAGTCAGGCACTTAACCGACTGAGCCACTCAGGTGCCCCAAGATCTACTTTACACTGTGGGGCTCAGGAAGGTCTTTTTGAAGTTCAGACCAGCAGGCTGAACAGGGGTTAGCCAGGCAAAGAGGGATAGATTTGCCTCCAAGTGGGCCTTTATACACACTGCTTTTTCCTGCAAGCTGAAAAGAGGACATTGTGGCCAGAGACCATGAGATGACAAGGAGATGACCTAAGACCTGAAAGTGGCAGGGCTAGAGTGCAGTGACAAAGAGAGGAATGTGGTGTAGCAGACAGAACATGGAAGTTACATCAGGTACCTAAATTCTGGAACCACTGGCCACACTGTGTTCTTCTTTCATGTGGATCCATCATGAGTGTGCTGGGCCTGGGATGTGGGGTTAAGGTGCACAGTATACCCTGGGCAGGTGTGGTTCCTGCACTGCAGCAACAAGTTGTGGAACTAGGGGCAGGCAATGAAAATGAGGAAGAAATGAGACAAAGACTTTGAAGCCAAAGCCCCTAGGATGTTTCTCAACAAAACCCTGGATGCCAAATGGGTTTTTATACCACATGCCAACTGCACTGGAGCCAGTCTGTGACCCACTCAGATCTACTAAGCAATTCCCAAGCTTTGGCCACCTGCCATGGATCCATTCATATAGATGTACAGCTCCTGCTTCACTGCCTGCTGCCTCATCCCCTAACACCTGCATGGCTCAACCTCCCCTGGGGATTGTACCAGGTTAGGCCTGGCCATACCACACTTGTTGTGGTGAAACCTAGAGTGGCTCTAGTGCCCCAGTTTAGCTCCAATGGATTCATAGAGACTCTCATTTCCTCAGTGGCTGCCTTTGGGCAGGAAGGTCAGTTATCACAACCTAGATGTGAGGAGGCACTCAAGTCCCACAAAGTGGACTTTGACCATAGAGAGGCAGGAGATGGAAATAAGTCGGAAGATAAACTGCTTGAACTTTTACCCTGAGATGGAGTATCCTGACATGGTATTTTCACATGCTCCGCACCCCAAGATATCCCATGTGACTGAGCAACCAGCTGGCACTCCTGAAGAACTGTGGTCAACTTGGTAACATATGACCTGTATTTGCTTTTTCTCCTTCCCAGCTTCATTTCCTTTATCTCTCACTCTGCTTGCTGGAATTGTACCTCCCGGTAAAGTATTAACATGCTGGCTTTGCTGAGTGTTCTCTTTCTTGGGGTAAGACACTGACTCTTAGCTTCCTAGGCAGTATGTTGAGATGAATCTGAGGTAAGTCTAGACCTAATGAACAAGAAGAGTGCTGTGATCAGTAAGGTCTACCACAGGAAAGAGAAGAGGTACCCAGTAACTGTCATCCCTGAACTATCTCCTTCTATGGTTAAAATCTGCTTAATGTTGGCAGTCCCTAAACACATTTGATAGTACAGATGAGGTACAGTCCAGCTTGCCTCCAAACTGGAAAATATCATAGCTAAGAGCAAATTAGGCAATCCCTCCATGGCACTCAGCATGTACTATGGTACAGGCTGAAAACAGAACCATGGAAAAATGGATAATACTAATACTCAGTTACTGTGTGCCAGGCACTATAATAAGATCTTCATGTACTCCATCTCATTTAGTCATCATATCAGTACTGTAAGGTATACACTCATAAAACTTCATATTACAGACCCAGAAAGGTTGAGCAACAAGTCCAAGATTACACAGCTAAGAAGTGGCAGAGGCAGGCTTTGGGCCCAGGTTGTCTGGCTCCAGGGTCCATGCCTCGTACTGGAGCACTATGCTGCTTAATAGAGTCTCTTGCTAGTAGGCAGGGCTTGACTTCCAAGCAGAGACAAGCATCATTGAGATAATATCCCTATTCCCAGAGGCTAAAACCAAGGACAGAGACTAGCTCTTTCTGCAGTTTGCACCTTATGTGACTGAGGATCAGACCTCTGAGTCAGAGACAGGCAGATGCTGACAAGGAAGGGGAAACAAGCTATACAAGTTTCTGGGGACTCTTATTTTAGAACTCAAAGAAAGATTACCTAAAATATCCATTAGAAATGTTCCTCTATTTCACCTCATGTATTGTGGGATATTCTGAGACATCACTTCAGCACTTTTTTATCCATTTCCAAAGTTCAATAGTTGTGATCCCCATAGACCTTTTACAGCGACCTTAGTAAAGAGGAAGAGTCTAGGATTTGATAGAGGATGGCCTTAGGCATCTCTAGGGAGTAAGACTTTAAGGGAAATATTTCTACAAATATAGGGTCAGAATTAGTAACTTCATGCTAATTAGGGTAGAGAGAAAGCTACCATATTACTACATGGACATCAGCAGTTCCATCAGAACCATCAAAATCCAGACACCAGTGTGGTGCTCTCCACAGCATGGTCAACGTGCCAGGTTGAAGACAGACAATCCCTGTGAAGGAAGGGACTTTAAATAGTTAATTTCTCCCCTCCATTATTAACATGAGAGTCTGATTAGAAATTAGATTCTCTGTGAGAGATTCAACTTATAATTTAAGAACTTTTGCTGTACAACCATTGCAAAACAATTACATAAAGATTAATTAGCAAATTCCCAAAACAGTAGTAAACAGCAAAGTAGTTTAATTAAAGCCATTATCTCCAAAATCTGAACATTAATAACCATTATAGCCCAGGGAGGAATAAGAGACACACCAATGGAGGGTGAGAGAAAGAGGAGAATGTCCTTTGAAACCAGTACTCAGCCTGCCCACACCTCCACATCTGCTGTCCTGCTTAATTACTCTTGAGAATTATCTGGCCACTGCATCTTGCAAGGTCCCAGCTTTCTCCTCTGGGCCTCTGTGGCTGTGGCCTTGAGATCTCCTGCAGACAAACCTGTTACAATCAGCCTCCCTCCAACAAGAGGGCTTTAATCTTCAAGAAAGAGAGGCAGCGGGTGGTACAAATAACAGGACTTTCTAGAGGGGAATTCATAAAATTTGGAATTGTCAAAAAGTCATCTGTAGCAATGACTCTTGTCTTTCAGAAGACACTGATAAATTTTACCCCAACCCAGACACCTCATCACAGACTCTGAATGAAGGCTTTGGCAAAGGAACCCAATTTGAATGAAATTTAATAATGGCATTATTTAGTGAGCACACAACATTGAGACCTATTCATTTCCTTTATGATCTTACATTGTCACAAGAACCTCACAAAGTCACATCACCTTTATTTGTTAAGTTTTTACTTTAATTCCAGTATAGTTAACATACAGTGTTTTTAGTTTCAGGTGTACAATATAGTCATTCAACAATTTTGCATTACCTTTATTCTTTTTTTTAAATTTTTTAATGTTTTTATTTATTTTTTTGAGAGAGGGAGACACAGCTGAGCAGCATATGGGCAGAGACAGAGGGAGACACAGAATCTGAAGGAGGCTCCAGGCTCTGAGCTGTCAGCACAGAGCCCTATGTGGGGCTCGAACTCACGAACCATGAGATCATGACCTGAGCCGAAGTCATATGCTTAACCGATTGAGCCACCCAGGTGCCCCATTGCATTACCTTTATTCTTAAGCAGAGCAACCTGCTTAGCCTAGGACACTGGGAGTCGGCTCTTTCCCTTTCTAGACCCATTTATTTTCCTCCATACCACACAAATAAATCCCCTTTAGTGGTGCAATAAGGGTAAACATTTAACCCATTTAAGGTGAGATTTTTTTCACACTGTGAGCCTGGCATGATTACAGCATAGACTTGACCATGATCAAGTTCTCCAAAGTACTCCATCCACAGATGAACCTAATTCAGAGAAACATTGCCCTCAACTGGAACAGCCAATGTCTGTGCAACTCTACACAAGGCACCAGCTACTATAAAGGGCTGGCCTGGCCTTGGAGTCGCTAAGGATCAGGAGGCCTCTCTCTCTTCGACCCCTTCTAGTCTTTGATTTAGGTACTCTATCATGGTGACTGGCCTAGAAGTCACCTACTGGCTCACTGTACCTGTTCCATCCATGCTGCTTCACCCTCACAGGCATTTGGGGACTGATACATCTAGGTGTCCTCTTCCTAATAATGCAAGGCTCTGCCCTATACCAGCAGAGTCATACTTTCTGCTTCAGCCTGGCTTCTTATTCTGCTGCACTCCAGAAATTATGCAAATCACAGCTATTAGTATAACAGCTTCTGCAGATTTCAGGAGGAAAAGGAAAAAAAAATCACTACCACAAAATCCCTGTGCTTGGCTAAAAGACCATGAATTTCCCCATTTTCCTCATTCACTTTTGTCAATATGATATTTATGCATCTGAAGCCTGTTTTTTAGTCATATGAATATCAATAAAAGAGACATCAGTCAGTCAGCAGAAACCTCTGCAACTGGAACCGTGAAAGAGAATAAGGGAAAAACCCCACTTGAGCCAGGATGGGAGGAACAGGGAGATAGGCTAGATGGGGGACACTGCCCCAGGAGACCTGGGCAGAGGTCTAGCTTTAAAAGACCTGTAAAGGGGGACATGGGTGGCCCAGTCAGTTGAGCATCCAACTCTTGATTTCAGCTCAGGTTATGATCTCACAGTTTTGTGGGATTGAGCCCCACATCAGGTTCTGTACTGACAGCAAGGGGCCTGCTTGGAATTCATTCTCTAAACAAACAAACAAACAAACAAGCAACAAATGAACTTTTTTAAATAAATAAATAAATAACAAAAGACCTAGATGGGAGGCAAGACTCATTCTGATATTTGACAGATTTGGCCCCAGCTCCACTCTGAGTACTCTCTGCTGTCCTTTGGGAGTACCTGGCTCTCCTTTCATTCATCTGGCTCACTAGACAGAAAGCTTTCTGAGGACAGGAGCTGTGTAAATCACCTGATCCCTGCTGTAGCCTTGAGAAGTGTTTAGGCACAGAGCTGGTATCCAGGAGGTGCAGGGTGAAATCAGATACCTGTTGTGCCATCATTTTGATGAGACAAAACAAAAGTGAGTTGCCATTATCAGTCATAGTCCCTGAAGGAGCAGATGCCACCAACATTAGAGGGTTTAAGGATATGACATTCTACAAAGGTCTGAGTGGAGCTGTGACCACAGGCCTGATGGGACACAGGGAGCAAATGATCCCCAGTTATCAGAAGGAAGGGTTCTGTAGATATACTTTCATTAGAAGGAGGAACCCAGTCATCCAGAGGCAACCTCACAGAGAAGAAGCAGGAGGTCGAAATGATCTGAGTCCCCTGTTCCCTCCCACTGTACTCCTTCCAAGGGGTCTCAGTGAGCAGAGGGCTAGGGAGCCAGTGATGCCATTCAGGGTGCTTCCTGAGGCACCAAGCAAGCTGAGAACCTCCTATCGGCCAGCTCTGAGCAGGACCCCTTGGAGTTCTTCTGCAATGTGAAGAAAATGGTAAATCCAAACTGAAGGACAGCTCAGAAGTATGGGCTTAACAGCTCTAGGGACAGATGTCAAACAAGACAAAATGGGAGATGGCAGACAGACACATTATCCTGCTTCCTATCTTTCAGGTGGACAATTCTGGAAGATACTCTGTTCACATGCTGGCAGAGGTGGACTTGAACCCTGTTGTCCACAGTGGCAACTATGACTCTGCCCTACCTTGTCTTCTTCTCACACCACTCTTGCTTCCTGTGTTCACCTCCCAAAGAAACAACCTGAGGCTTTGCTTTTGGGGAAACTTAACTAAGACAGATGGATGTGCCAATACAGCACTAGGGCAACACATTACCACAGAAATAAGTGTTACATTGGATTGCTACCTCATACCATACACAAAAATCAATTCCTGATGGATTAAAGACTTCAGCATAAAAGGCCAAAGCTTGAGATGTTTAGGAGCATATATTTATGACCTTAGAGTAGGGGATCATTTCTTAAATAAGACACAAAACTGCTAACAATAAAAAAGGGTAACTATTATGACATTATAATTAAGAACTTCTGTTTATCAAAAGATACCATAAAGTGAAAAAAAAGCTTAGAGAAGGGATTCGTAACATATGAAACAAGGAAATGATTTTTATTTAAAATACCTGAAGAAAAATCAATAAGAGGAAAAAAGTTTTAAAATAAAGGTCACAGAAGAGGATACATAACAGGTCATTAATATATGAACAGAATCTCAACCAATTATTAATCAGAAAAATGCAAATTGAGAACAAAGTGATTATTAAGAAGAGCAATAAAACATAGAGTTGAAAGCAAAGCCAAAATGTCTGAAATCAAATCCGGGCTTCACTGTGTGCCAGCTACACGATCTTCTTACACTACTCCACTACTCTGTGTGCTACAACTCCCTCATGTGTGAAATGGGGCTCACAGTAGTTCCTACCTCATAAGCTGCTGTATTAAATGAAAGAACACATACAAAGCTCTTAGCACAATCTTCAAAAACAGTAAATACGCAAACAGATTTTAAAAATAATCCCCAGACTACTCATAAATCACCTAATTGATGCTTAAAAGGAGGACAGCTTTGCAAGTCTTTGTTCTAAGTGACCCAAAATATTGCTCTTAAGTAACATTTGGGTGATCTACAGAGGAAGGAACAGTTTCTGCAAGCAGTGGATGCATTTACCGCATTGCAGCCTTAAACGGAGAAAGGTGGATTATCTGAATTTAAGTCATCCTGGTCAAAGATATCTGAAAATAAACCTTGTATTTAATCCAGAGTGACTCCAGGCTTGCTGTTCTGAGATTACAGCAGGAATCTTGGGAAAAGCCTAGGATCCAAGATTTTACATTTTTCCCCCCATCACTTGCATCTGCAAAAGGAGGTTGCTGCCAGACACCAGGGCACAGACAGGAGGGACAGGCAGCCCATTCTCTGGTCAGCCAGCAGTTAAGACCTTCCCCAGTATGTGGCCATACTAAAGACAGAACAGAGCAGCATCCTGGTGGTCTCCTAAGGGCTTCAAATGGAAAGTAAAGATGTATTCACAGCCTGAGAAAATTCTGGCAACAGTATTCATATGGACATTAAGTTCCTCAACATGAAAAGAATCCTGTGGAAGCAACACTAGACTGGGGTCTGGTCTGGATTCCAAATTTATCTTACTAGGACACTCAAGGACACTTCCCTCTTCTTTAAATTAGGGAAAGTCATCTCTAGCACTCCATGGGGTTGTATTGAACCTCCATGGAAACAACAAACACATATCAAGTATGTGCCAGATGCCAGACACTGTGCTAAAGAATTTATATACATTTTCTGATTCAATCCAAAAAACTCTATGAAGGAAGTTTCCAGGAACTGAAGAGTTTCAGGGTTAAGAAGTGGTAGGGCTGGGGGCACCTGGGTGGCTCCATCGGTTAAGCATCTGACTTTGGCTCAGGTCATGATCTCACAGTTTGTGAGTTTGAGCCCCTCACTGGGCTCTGTGCTGACAGCTTAGAGCCTGGAGCCTGCTTCAAATTCTGTGTCTCCCTCTCTCTGCTCCTCTCCCACTCATGCTCTCTCTGTCCTTCAAAAAAAAAAAAAAATAAAATAATTAAAAATTAAAAAAAAAAAGAAATGGTAGGGCTGGTACTCAGATCCATAGTCAATGAAATCATTTTTGAGAAAGAGTTGGATAAAATCAGAGGATTCTTCCAAATTAGACCCCAGTGGGGATACAAAGGCAGCCATTATTGTTGAGAGTAAAACCAAGTAGTATTCATTGAGGTTTTCAAGGCAGATCCCAAGGAAACCTGTTGTGTGAGGAAGGGAACTGGGCCAGAAAGGGGGTGATATTCACCTGCTCATCCCTCCCATTCTGCACTAGGGACAGTACAAGTTGGGAAGGCCCTGGCTTCTAAGACATCTTCATAGCCTTGGGGCAAGTAGGAGTATGTCCTTCAACTCTGCAGCCCAGAGAGTGGACCACCCACAGTGAGTAGCCCACATCAGTGGCTCTCTGGGTCTGCTAGGGCCTCATGGCTCAAGTCATGAACCTATTCCACCTGGGTTCCTACCTCTCCCTAACCCCATGACTCAGATGAAACTTACAGTCAAGGTCAAAGACAAGTTTTTACACTAACACCCACATCAAAGCATCTGTGGTTGAAAGCGGTAGCTCAGATCTGAAACTGTTCATAAAATGGAAGACTACATGTCTCTAGTGATAGTAATCATCACCACATCAATCCTTACATAGCAAACACTCCTTCTCTGGCACTGTCTGAGCACTTCACATGTATTAATTCATTACTACTCCTAACAAGCCTAGGAGGTACATGCTATTTTTATCCTGGTTTGGTTCCCAATGCAGTTCCTGTTCCTGACAAGGCACTATTTCCAAGAATGATGTTCTCTGCTTGAGGAATGGGGTGACTGCCACATTCCAGTTACACTGTTGCCAGGCCTGCACTCTGATTTTCACTGGGCATGGCCCAGAACAGACCCAAGAAACATTCCAGAGGTTAAAACAGGGAGATACAGCAATCAAAAGACATGAGGAGAGAAAAGGAGACATGGGTGGAGAGGCAGAGTGGAGGAAAAGATACAGTAGGGATGAAAAAGCATCAATTTTGAGAAGAACATCTGTGATTGCCCTACTTGTTCATAAGGTATTCAGTTAGCCAACTTTCTTTCTACTTAATACCTGCTGTATTCTGAGTCATGGGGATAAAGTGGTAAAAGGATAAATAACAGCAACAACAACAACAACAACAAGCAAGTCCCCTGCTTGGATGTATCTAACATTCCAGAAAAGAAGACAGACAATTAAGTGGCCATTCCTTTTAGTGTGCTGCTTGTCAGAGTCTTGTCAGCCTGACCATCTTCCTCATTTACTCATCTCTTGAGACATCTGGTCAAAGACTGCAACTCCCAGAGTGCAACACAAAAAGTGAAGGGACAGGCAGTGCTTAGATCTCTGAATAAAAGTGTTACAAAAGGGAAAAGAATAGTACCCAGAAGGAACTCATTCTACTGAGAACAGAGCTCCTCCTCTGCTATTCAAAGAAACATTATAATGTTATCCAACATACTTAAATACTATCTCCTGGCTTTTAAGGCATAATGGTAAGTACCATTATTGAGCATATAATAGATTACAGATTAATCCCATTGTAGTCAAGCCTTCTGACTGACAGTTTTGTGAACCAGGAATCTGTCTTTTGGTGAAGACTTGTATTCAGCCAGTGCACCTCAGTACAGCCATGCTGGTCATGTGAGGCCAAATCCATTTTCATTAGGTGGAGCCTGTGTCATACAGGTTGCTAAATATTTTGATACCACTCTGATTCTATACTCCCAGATCTCCCCAGAAATAATAATCAGTGAAATATATGTAGTATTTATATATAATATTTTTATATAATCCAAATGAATAAGGTTTCATTCCTCTGCTTGAACTTTAAGAAAATTCTCCTATATAGTAATATTTGGAACAAGATTAAAGAACTCATATAAGGGGGCGACTGGGTGGCTCAGTCGGTTAAGCGTCCTACTTCAGCTCAGGTCACGATCTCGCTGTCCATGAGTTTGAGACCCACGTTGGGCTCTGGGCTGATGGCTCAGAGCCTGGAGCCTGCTTCGGATTCTATGTCTCCCTCTCTCTCTGCCCCTCCCCCGTTCATGCTCTTTCTCTGTCTCAAAAATAAATAAACGTTAAAAAAAATTTAAAAAAAAACTCATATAGGATTGATTCATGAACTTTTCTCCTGAGATAGCTCTGAAAATAAGAAACAAAGAATACTTGGAAGACATCACTTCTACACCATTACCAACACCAATAAACAAGGAAAGACCATGGTGGCCCATGCTTCCAGTATGCTGGCATGTCAAAGACATCTGCCCAGGATGAGAGCTGAAAGGTGAAGCAACCACACTTCACCTAAAGGGAGAATTGAGAGAAAATTGCTGGACCAATGGAAAGTTCCTAAATATACAAGGAAGAAGAGTAAAAGAAATGGCCTATCTCTGAAATACATTTGGCACAAGGAGACAGATTATCTTTTTCCTAGAAGATATTACACTGATGGAACTATAATAAGCTATCTTGAGGAAGAAACAGTCTGCACATACAGCAAAGTCCAAACATAGTGGGTGTTTACCAGAGAGCTATCTAACTGAATAAGCGACTGAACAAGTAGTCCAATTCCAGATACTCTTCTCAAAGCCAATGCTTCTTTAATACTACTGTTCCTTCCCTCTTCTTTCTTCTCCTCCCATGCCTCCGTTTCCCCTCTGATGTCCTTTAATTGCAGTGTCTCCTCAGTGCTCACCTCCAGCTTCTAGCTGCCTATTATAGTGGCCTAAGAGACTCATATTTTGTGACCCCCGGCTTCTCCCCAACCTGCCTCTGTCCTGCCACAGCTGCCTTCTTGCCCACTGTGAGCCCAGGGCTTTTGCACTTGCAGTTCACCCTTCCAGGAGAACCACTGCTGCAGTTAGCACAGATGACTTGCTCACTTCCTTCATATTTCTGTCCAAATGTCATTATATGGAAGAACAGCAAACCTCCTACAAAACTAGCATATGCTACCGGTCTACCCTCGCCCTCTCTATCCCTGTTGACATCTTCTTTAAAGCAGTTTTTACCACCATGTGTTTCTAGTTTTAATTGCCTGTCTCCCTCCATATGAACTTAAGCTCTGTGAGAATAGAAGCTTTATTCTGTTACACTGTAACTCAGTATTCTCAAACAGTGCTCAGTAAAGTTTATAACAGTTCTAGAAGTTGAATGAATAAGGTTGGTACTTAATTAATGTTTGCTGAACAAATAAATACATTGTAAATGGGCTGTGAGCAAACTCCTTGACATCCTATGACAAATTCACTCTGGATTTTAGGTCCAGAGAGGGAAGAACATAAATTCAGCATGTTATAGCAAGGTCTGAGGGCAAGACTATTATGTTACTTAATGTGCTTTAAGCCAAATATCTGAAGAGGAAAAGAAGAAGGGAATGCTGCTCTGCCTCGAGATTGCATATTTCTGCCTCATCTGAATGATGCTATTATATGTTAGGTGTCCTTGAATTAATAAAATGAAAACAGAGAAAATTAAAAAAACCCAGGAGTTGTAATTCCCATGCAAGAATAGCTTGACAGTTACAATAAAATAGATGATGTAGAAGTAGTATTGGAAATTTAAAAATAAAAAAACTTAGCTGATCTGAAGGGAGGCTCACATCCACTGATTTAGATAATTGGCTGAGCCCCAGATAAAATGGTGGAAAAAAAAGTTCACTCCCTTAACCAGGGATGGCAAATGTGTGCCCTTTCCAAGGCCAGCTCTCCAGGAGAAGTGGTAGGAACCATCGATGTGACCTTTATGAGAAAAGAAATCTGTGGTCAGCCAAGTTTCTGTCAGGCAAACCACAGAAAAGAGGGCTGCCATCAGCTACATGTGTCATTCTGGACCAAGTGACATTTTAGAGTCTCAAGGAAAATGAAAATTCCCATAAGCATCTAGACAGGAAAATATCTACCTTGCTGTATTTGAGATGCCATAACAAAATACCAAAGACTGGGCAGCTTAAACAACAGAAATTTCTCAGTCTGGAGATTGGAAATCTGAGATCAAAGTGACAGCAAGGTGGGTTTCATTCTGAGGCTTCTTCTCATGGCTCACTGGCAGCCACCCTCTCACTGTGTGCTCACATGATCTCTTCTTTGGGCACATGGGGAGATAGTGAGCAAGCCCTCTGATGTCTCTTCTTATAAGGACACTAATCCTATCAGATTGGGGCCCCACTCTTAAGATCTCATTTAACATTAATTACTCCCATAAAGGCTGCATTTCCAAATACAGTCACACTGGGAGTTACGGCTTCAATGTACAATTTTGTGGCACACAAATATTCAGTCCATAACAGCCCATAAGCATCTAGATAGGAAAGACAAAAAATGGTTTTAAAGGAAAGAGAATCTTTTTGACCTCAGATTTCTCTGCAACATTAAATACCTGGAGGCAATGGAGTCCTGTCTTCTGAAGAGGAAAAGAGAGAAAGAGAGAGAGAGAGAGAGAGAGAGAGACAAGCTGTTACGTCTGTGCAAAATAGAAATGCAGTTGGTAGAGTGAAAAAAGTTAAGTAAGACAAGCCTGTGAAAATCAGGAGAAATAATAGAGATTAAATTAGAAACTAACAAATTTGGAAGGAGAAACATTAACATTATTTAGTATCTTTGAGAGTTGACCCTTTGAAGAACCCAATAAAAATATAAAATTTTAACAAATCTAATTAAGAGTAAATAGAAATAAAGAAAATTGGAAATAATAAAAGGGACATAACATATGCTGATAAAATTATAATTATGAGATAATGTTATGTACAGTTATATGCTAATAAATTTCATCAACATGTAAAAATGTAATATTTAGTGAAAATTATAAATAAGGAAAAATAGCTCAAGAGAAAGTAAAATCCCAGAACACACCCATACCCATGGAAAAAATGGGAAAATTTCTGTCAACACACTGCCTTGGAAAGTACTTGTGTGCTTCATGACTTTACTAGTGAATGTTTTCTGGACTTCATGGGACAACTTATATACTACAAAATCTACAGCAGAATATAGCAGAAAATAAAAGTTTATTCAACTTATTTTATGAAGAAATTATATTAACAGAATTTAACAAAAATAGCATGAAAATTGATTTTCCAGCATTTTCCAAAATATAGCAGTGGGAAGTCCTTTCTTAACATAATGGAAAAATGAGGAATCATATAATGCCAAGTGGATAAGTGTACTTAAGTTTAAAATGCGAAATTTAGAGGAACTAAGATGGTGGAGTAGTAGGGGACTCTATGCTTGCCAAGTCCTATGAACACAGCTACATAAATATCACATCATTCTGAACACCCAAGAGATCAATCTGAAGACTGAAGGAACAAACTGAACAACTAGAGGAAGAAAAAAGCTCACAACATGGAAAGTAGGAGATGTAGAGTCATAATTTTTGAGGGGGGGAAAGAATAGGAGGTGCTGTGGAGGGGAGGGAGCCTGGAACATGACTAGAGGAGAGAGAGAGTAGTACAAAGAGGATTACACAAGAAAAACTCTTCCCCCAAACCATTAACTGGAAAAGTGAGAGGGGCTAATTATCCCAATATTTTTACAAGCAGAGAGCTAAAGTCTAAAGCTTTGGAAGTCCATGCATCACCAGGATGGAGTTTGGTGGGTCCAGTGGTGCTTCTATGGAGAAGGAGGGCAGAGGCCTGGGAGCAGACAGTGTGGTCTGAGGATCCCTTGGGTCACACAGGGAGAAACAGTTCCCTTTCCTGGAGTGTATTTGGGCGAGGTGACACTGCCTCTCAGGGGACAAAAGAGCCTATGGGGACTATTCCACTGCTGTGTTCATTAGCATAAGGCAGAGACACCTGATGAGGGCAGCTAACCTGGATGCCAGCTTTTTGCCACACTTTAAACTCCAAGCCCCCGTGCATTAGTGTGACTACCCTTCTGGGACAAACAAGCACTAGCCGCAGTGAGGGAAGGCCCTCCCCCAGAGGATCAGTGTGGGTCCACACTGCACCAATTCCCTTAAATTTGGAGTTTTGAAACTCAGCTTGCATGCCTGAGATAAATCACAGAAGAACTGCGCCTCTGGGTGGGCAGATGGCCCAGACACAAACAAGACAAAAGCAGGGATCTGAGGGATGCCTTGGCAACACAAGGGGAGATTGGTCTTCTGCGAGGACTTCCTGAATAGTGGTAGGCACAAACTGGCATCTCCAGGAATGAGAGAGTGAGCTGACACCATTTTTATTCTCTACCCATCAACCCTGCTGGACCTCAGTAAGCACCCACAGTGGAGTCCCGAGCTGCTTACACAAATCTCCACCTCCTTGCATTCTACAGGTGCTTCTTTACTAGGGCAAGTTGGCCTGAGAAACGGCACAGCAGGCCCCTCCCCTAGAAGACCAGCACAAAGCCCTCACTTGCACCAAGTCCACTGACCATAGAGTTCTGCAAAGCTTCAACTCTAGTGGAAATAGGATGTGGTTTCTTTTAACAGGTAGACCAAAGAATGCCTAGTTAAAACTTGCCACAAACTGGACCAGGTCCAAACACTCCTCCCCACTGTATGCAAGGAGAAACTCTGCAGAGGACTGACTTGAGAGAATGAACAGCCAAAACACAACAGCAGAGTGCACACAGCCTATGCCAGGAACACTTCTTGAAGCACCAGGCCCTGGACAGTATATGATGTCTTCTTCTTCTTTTTTTTAATTTTTAAAAATTAAAAAAAAAATTTACTTTTGAGAGAAAGAGACAAGCAGACTGTGAGTGAGGGAGGGGGAGAGAGAGATGGAGTCAGAATGTGAAGCAGGCTCCTGGCATGGGACTCGAACCCACAAACCACAAGATCATGACTTGAACCAAAGTTGGATACCTAACTGACTGAGCCACCCAGGTGCCCCAGAATATGATGTCTTCTTAATAAAGCCATTACTCTCAGAAACAGGAAACATAATTGGCTTTCCTACCACAGAGAAGACAGAACCTAGACTGGAGGAATGCATCCCAAAAGAAAGGACAAGAAAAAGTCACAGCCAGGATCTAATCAAAACAGATATAAGTAATATGCCTGATCCAGAATTTAAAACAACAATCATAAGGATATTAGCTGGGCTTGAGAAAAGCATTGAAGACATCAGGGAGTTCCTTATCACAGAGATAAAAGACATAAAAGCTAGTCAGGCCAAAATAAAAAATGCTATATCTGAGATTCAAAACTGACAGAATGTAATGATCACAAGGATGGAAGAAGCAGAGGAATGAGTAAATGATATAGAAAATAAAATTATGGAAAATAATGAAGCTGAAAAGAAGAGGGAAAGAAAAATATTGGATCGCAAATGTAGACTTGAGAAACTCAGCAATTCCATAAACCATAATAACATTCTATCATAGGGGTCCTAGAAGAAGAGCAGTGAAAAAGAGCTGAAGATATATTTGAACAAATTAACAGAAAACTTCCCTAACCTGGGGAAGGAAACAGATATCCAAATCCAGGAGGCACAGAGAACTCACATCGAAATCAACAAAGGGGTGCCTGCGTGGCTCAGTCAGTTAAATGTCTGACATTTTATTTTGGCTCAGGTCATGACCTCATGGTTTGTGAGTTTGAACCCCATGTCAGACTGTGAGCCATCAGCGCACAGCCTGATGCAGGGCTCTGTGCTGACAACAAAGAGCTTAGGATTCTCTCTTCCCCTCTCTCCACCTCTCTCTCTCACTCTCTCAAAATGAATAAACTTAAAAAAATTGAAAATCAACAAAAGGAAGCCAACACCAAGACATATCATGGTAAAATTTGCAAAATACAGAGATAAGGAAAAAATCCTTAAAGCAGCAAGGGAAAAGAAATCCCTATTTTCAGGGGAAGACAAGGTTAATAGCAGATCTATCCATAGAAACGTGGCAGGCCAGAAGGGAGGGGCATGATACATTCAACATGCACAATGAGAAAATAGGCAGCCAATAATATTTTATCCAGTAGGGTTGTCATTCAGAATATGAGAGAAAGAGCTTCCCAGACAAAAATTAAAAGAGTTGGTGACCACTAAACCAAATCTGCAAGGAATATTAAATGGGACTCTTTGAGTAGGAAAGAAAGACCATAAGAAACAAAGACTACAAAGGAACAGAGAAAATCTCCATAAATAACAACTTTACAGGTAATACAATGGCACTATTTAATACTATCAATAATCAGGGGCATCTGGGTGGCTCAGTTGGTTAAGTGTCGGCTCGGGTCATGATCTCATCATTCATGAGTTCGAGCCCCACCTCAGGCTCTGTGCTGACAGCTCAGAGTCCGGAGCCTGTTTCAGATTCTGTGTCTCCCTCTCTGTCTCTGTCTCTCCCCCTTCAAGTTCTGTCTCTCTCTCTTTCAGGAATAAATAAACATTAAAAAAAATACTATCAGTAATCATTCTGAGCGTAAATGGACTAAATGCTCTAATCAAAGGACGTAGGCTATCAGAATGGATTTTTTAAAAAGGACCCATCATATGCTGCTTTACAAGAGACTAATTTTAGACCTAAAGACACCTGCAGATTGAAAGTGAAGGGATGAAAACCATTTATCCTGATAATGGAGATCAAAAGAAAGCTACAGTAGCCATACTTATACCAGACAAACTAGATTTTAAACCGAAGAATATAACAAGAGATGAAAAAAGGCACTATATCATAATTAAGGAGTATATCCATCAAGAAGATCTAACAATTGTAAATATTTATGCCCCCAACTTAGAACACCCAAATATACAAATCAATTAATAAAAAACATAACTAAACTTATTGATAATAATACAATAGTAGTAGAGGAATTTAACACCCCACTTATAACGATGGACAGATCATCTGAGCAGATAATCAACAAGGAAACAATGGCTTTGAATGACACATGGACCAGATGGACTTAACAGATATATTCAGAACATTTCATACTAAAGCAGCAGAATGTACACTATTTTCAAATGTACATGGAACATTCTCCAGAATAGATCACACACTGGGTCACAAATCAGGACCCAATAAATACAAAAAGATTGAGATCGTACCATGCATATTTTCTGACCACAACACTATGAAACTTGAAGTCAATTACAAGAAAAAATTTAGAAAGACCACAAATACATGGAGATTAAAGAACACCCTACAAAAGAATTAAAGGGTTAACCAGGAAATCAAGGAAGAAATTTAAAAATACATAGGAGCAAATGAAAATGAAATCATAATAGCCCAAAACCTTTGGAATGCAGCACAGCCCTATCTCAAGAAGCAAGAAAAATCTCAAATACACAACCTAACCTTACACCTAAAGGAGTTAGAAAAGGAACAGCAAATGGAGCCTAAAACCAGCAGAACAGAAATAATAAAGATTAGAGCAGAAATAAATGATATAGAAAAAAAAATCCCAGTAGATATATCAATAAACCTAGTGACTGGTTCTTTCAAAGAATTAATAAAACTCATAAACCCTTAGTAAGACTATCAAAAAGAAAAGAGAAAGAACCCAAATAAAATCACAAATGACAGAAGAGAGATCACAACCAACAACTCAAAAATACAAACAATTATAAGAGAATATTATAAAAAATTATATGCCAACAAATTGGGCAATCTGGACAAAATGGACAAATTCCTAGAAACTCACAAACTACCAAAACTGAAACAGGACAAAATAGGAAATGTGAACAGACCCCTAACCAGCAATGCAATTGAATCAGTAATAAAAAATCTCCCAGAAAACAAAAGTCCAGGGCCAGGTAGCTTCCCAAGGGAATTCCACCAACCATTTAAGGAAGACTTAATACCTATTCTCCTCAAACTATTCAAAAACAAAAAAATGAAATGGAAGGAAAACTTCCAAACTCATTCTATGAGGCCAGCATTGCCTTGATTCCAAATTCAGACAAAGACCCTACTAAAAAGGAGAGTTACAGACCAATATCTCTGATGAACATGGACACAAAATTTCTCAACAAGATGCTAGCAAATTAAATCCAGCAGCACATTAAATTATTTATTCACCACAATCAAGTGGAATTTATTCCGGGGTTGCAAGAGTGTTTCAATATTTGCAGACCTACAAACATGATATACCAAAATAATAAAAGAAAGGATAAGAACCATATGATCTTTTCAATTCCTGCAGAAAAAAAGCATTTGACAAAATATAACATCCATTCTCAATAAAAACTCTCAACAAGTAGGGATAGAAGGAATGTATCTCAAAATCATAAAGGCTACAAACCACTCATAACTAATATCATTCTCAATGGGGAAAAACTAAGAGATTTTCCTATATGGTCAGGAATAAGACAAGGATTTCCACTGTCATTGTTATTTAACATAGTACTCTAAGTGCTAGCCTCAGCAGTCAACAAAAAGAAATAAAAGGCAACCAAATTGGCAAGAAATACAACCTTCACTGTTTGCAGACAACATGATACTCTATATAGAAAACCTGAAAGACTGCACCAAAAAGTGCAGAACTGCTACATGAATTCAGTAAAGTCACAGGATAGAAAATCAACATACAGAAATCTGTTACATGTCTGTACACCAATAATGAAGCAGCGAAGAAAGAAATCAATGAATTTATCCCATTTATAATTGCACCAAAATAATAAGATAGCTAGAAATAAAGCTAACCAAAGAGGTACAAAGATCTATACTATGAAAACTATTGAACATGTATAAAAGAAATTGAAGATGACACACAAAAAATGGAAAAATATTTCATGCTTATGGATTGTAAGAACATTGTTAAAATGTCTACACTACCCAAAGCAATTTACATATTTAATGTACTCCTTTATCAAAATACCACCAGTTTTTTTCACAAGCTACAACAAATAATCCTGAAATTTGTATGGAACCACAAAAGACCCCAAATAGTTAAAGCAATCTTGAAAAAGAAAAGCAAAGCTGGAAGCATCACAATTCCAGCTATATTCAAAGCTATGTATCCCAGGGGCGCCTGGGTGGCTCAGTCGGTTAAGCGTCCGACTTCGGCTCAGGTCACAATCTCGCGGTCCGCGGTTCGAGCCCCGCGTCGGGCTCTGGGCTGATGGCTCAGAGCCTGGAGCCTGCTTCCGATTCTGTGTTTCCCTCTCTCTCTGCCCCTCCCCCGTTCATGCTGTGTCTCTCTCTGTCTGAAAAATAAATAAACGTTAAAAAAAAAATTGACAAAGCTATGTATCCCAGCTATATTACAAAGCTGTAGTCATCAGAACAGTGTGGTACTAGCACAAAAAGAGACTACACAGATCAATGGAACAGAATAGAAACCCAGAAATGGACTCACAATTATATGGTCAACTAATTTTTGAAAAAGCAGGAAACAATAGAAAAGACAATCTCTTCAACAAATGGTGTTGGGAAAATTAGCAACATGCAGAGGAATGAAACTGGACCACTTTCTTATATCATAAAGAAGAATAAATTCAAAATGGTTGAAAGATGTAAATGTTAGACAAGAAACCATCAAAATCCTTGAGAAAAACACAGTCTTTGACATAAGCCATAGCAACTTCTTACTAGACACATCACCAGAGGCAAGGGAAGCAAAAGCAAATATGAACTATTGGGAATTCATCAAGATAAAAATCTTCTGCACAGTGAAGGAAACAATCAATGATACTAAAAGACAACCTGTAGAATGGGAGAAGATATTTGCAAAAGACACATCTGATAAAGGGTTACTATCCAAAACCTATAAAAAACTTGTCAAACTCAAACCCCCCCAAAAATAATCCAGTTAAGAAAGACATAAATAGACATTTTTTTTCAAAGAAGATATCCAGATGGTTAACAGACACATGAAAAAATTCTTAACATCACTCATCATCAGAGAAGTACAAATCAAAACTATGATGAGATATCACTTCACACCTGTCAGAGTGGCTCAAATTAACAACACAGGAAACAACAGATGTTGGCAAGGATGTAGAGAAATGGGAACACTCTTATGCTATTGGTGAGAATGCGAACTGGTTGAAGCCACTCTGGAAAACAATATGGAGGTTCCTCAAAAAGTTAAACATAGAACTATCCTATAACCCAGCAATTGCACTACTAGGTATTTACCCAAAGGATACAAAAATACGAATTCAAAGTTGAACATGCACCCCAATATTTATAGCAGCATTATCAACAACAGCCAAATTATGGGAAGAGCCCAGATGCCCATCTACTGACGAATGGATAAAGAGGATGTGGCATACACACACACACACACACACACACACACACACACCACAATCGAAAAAAATGAAATCTTGCCTTTGGCAATGATGTGGATGGAGCTAAAATGTATTATGCTAAGCAAAATAAGTTAGGCAGGCAAATATCATATAATTTCGTTCATATGTGGAATTTAAGAAGCAAAACAGATGAGCAAAGGGAAGGAAAGAAAGAGAGAAGAAGGCAAACTATGAGAGACTGTTAAGTATAGAGAACAAACTGAGGGTTGATGGAGGGAGGACAGTAGGCAATGGGCTAAGTGGGTGATGCATATTAAAGAAGGCACTTGTGATCTGCACTGGGTGTTATATATGAGTGATGAATCACTAAATTATACTCCTGAATCCAATATTATACTGTATGTTAACTAACTAGAATTTAAATGAAAACTTGAAACAAAAAAAAAGTGAAACATATCAGAAAACACCATAGTAAAATTAGTAGGGAAACATGGGGGGGTGGTGCCTGGGTGGCTCAGTTGGGTAAGCATCCTTTAGCTCAGGTCATGATCTCTCCATTCGTGAGTTCAAGCCCCACATCAGGCTCTATGCGAACAGCTCAAAGCCTAGAGCCTGTTTCGGATTCTGTCTCCCTCTCTCTCTCTGCTCCTCCTCTGCTTGCTCTCTCTCTCTCCCTCAAAACCAAATAAACATTTAATAATACAGCAAATGATAAGTTTTTTTAATATAAAAATTTCTAATTATTAAAAATATATATAACTATAATAGAAAAGGTGCATTATGAAATAACCCATACAAGAAACACAAATAAGCATCAAGTATAGGATTTTTTTAAGTGGCAAGAATTGCAAGTTAAAATCAGGATGTCTTATTTTTTGCCTTTTAAATTGGCAAAGATATAATGGTTCTCTGCTGTGGACAAAGCCATGCACTGATAATAGAAATATAAACTGATGCGTCATTTTTAGAGAATGACCTGACAATTTTAGCAAGAGTTTTAAAGGTGTCCATGTCCTCTGTGATCTAGTAATTTTACTGTTAAGAATCTATTCTAAATAAATAATAAAAATAAATAGAGAATGTCTGTCCTTCTCTAGCATAGCTTTGGGTTTTCTTCCTAACTCCTGGGTATTCCCATTCTCCTTCTGATTCCTCCTCCTCTACCTGATTCTAAATGCTGGGGAACAGAGGATCCCTAGCACTACTTTTTGTTTCTTTATCCTAAGGGATCTATTACTGTCTCACAGTTTTAAAAACCATCTATACCCTGATGACTTCCAACTGTATGTATCCAGTCCCTGATTCTCCTCTGAGCTCCAGGCCTATTTATCTGACTACCTACTAATCTTCTCTACTTGAATATTTAATAAACATCTCCAACTTAACAGGTTCTGAGAATCAAACTCCTGGTCCCCTTCCCCAACCTGTCTCTCCCATGTCTTACCTTTTCAGTGAGTGGTATTGCAATTTACCCAACTGTTTAGACAGTCCTCTTCTGTGCACTCCCCTTCCAGGTAAATCATGAATACAGCCCCCCCCCCCACCCCACCCCAATCTTCATGGAAGAACTTCTCCAAGCTCCCACCTGGGCTTTCTGCACCTACCCAAGCCAGTGCTCCCCAACCATACCACTCTGTCTGCAGCCACAGTGAGTTACTTAAAAACACACCAGATCTCAGGACTCCTAAGTTTCCTCAACACTTAGAATGAAATCTGAATTCATTTCATTGGCCCAAAAGAACTTTATTATGCAGTCTCCACTCACTTTACCAAGCTCATCCCATACCATGTTCTCTCTCACTCACCCTCTCCAACCACACTGTCCTATCATCATATCCTTTCAATGGCCCAAATCTATTCCCACCTCCGGGCATTTGCACTGGCCTAAAATAATCCTCCTCCAGATTTAGCAAGATGAACATTCTTAGCTCCTATGTCCAAAGTGCTTCTCCCTTCTCCTCCTATTTCCATCACCCTCTAGTCCCTACCCTATTTTAGTTTTCATCATAACACTGACCACAACCTAAAATTGCTTATCTTATTCTTTATTGTCTGTCTCAGCTCCCTCAGTGTGGGATCATCTCCAACCACATTGTCCTCACTGCTGGGCTCCAGTGCCTGAAATTAATAGGAAGAAAATTCAACACTGTTGAATGAAATCAACAGTACTAAAAAATGAAACCTACATTAATGTCCCAAAATAACACATTTTTAAATACAGAAATCATCACAAAGCCATTAAAATCATGTTTCAGAAAAAGGTTGAGGAGAAGAAAATTTCACTGCTATACAGATAAAGTGAAAAACCAAAAACCAGATGCAAAATTATATATTTTGGTAATCTCAATTTTGTGAATTTCTCTGCCCAGCAAGGTATTTAAAAGTAAATAAATGCACTAAAGTGGTAACACTGGTTACGTCTGTGCAGTAGAATAACTTATTACTTTTTACATTATTATTAACACTTTTTAATTTTTCAAATTTTATTAAAAGAAACTTGCATTGACTTTTTTGTTTTTAATTACATGCTATGAAGTGAGAAAGAAAATGATTCCTTCCAGAAATGTGTTTTAAGCAAGGAGCCATCTAAATTGCAGCCTAATGCCCAGGGTACCACAGGAAATGGCCTGCTCTGGTGACTGTCTGGCTCTGACCAGAAGGAGGCAGGTGGGTGGGTGGGTGGGTAGAAAGAGCTCTAGGGATGGGGTCTGGGCGTGGTGTCTGACCAAGAGACTGACCAAGAGGAAGGGGAGCATGGGAAGCTGTCCAGATTCTCACTATGGATCACAGCTCTTAAAGACTAGATTGTATTTTCAAATCACTGAACTAGGACAGGAAATACATTATGCATACTTGACAGATGAACGTGTGAATAGATCTGTGAATGAAAGAGTTAAAGACTAATGAGTAAATTTACTCTAGCCTGTAATAAAGAACAATCCAGAAAACAAGCAGTAGCAGAAAGCAGCAAAGGCAACCCTGCACCCATTCCCAGTGAGGGTTGACCTTTGTCCTGCACAACTGGCATTTACACAAATGATGCCTTATCCATTGTGAACAGAGAGGCAACAAATGACTCTGACCTTTGCTAAAAGGTTAGAACTGCATGAGCCTAGACCTGGAAACACAGAGGCCTTTTGTGTCAGGGAGGTACCTTCAGGAGCAGGGTGGGGAGGATGAGGGGAAAACGGAGGAAGGAGAAAAACGGAAGAAGAAGGGGCAGGAGAGGAAGAGCTGGGGACAGGAAGCCTAGGGGAGAGGAGGAGAGGCAGCTGGAGAAGGAGAAGGAAGGATGGGTTTAGGGTGGGGGCTGGAGTCTTGTGGTGACATGGTATCTCCCACCTCACTTTGCAGATGAGGCTATGCACGTACAGCTATGAAGAAGAAAAAGAGTTACATAGCTGCACAAGACAGAGCCAGGGTCTGAACCAACAAGCCCAAAGGTGTGAAGGAAAATGGAGATGAAGCATCTGCTTGGACAGGAAGAGCTGATCTGACAGGGCATGGCCAGGAAAGTCATGACGTAACAGCATACAGTATGCAGTTGGGCAGCCCTACAGGCCTCAGGTATTTGTGAATGAATGGTTGAAGTTTTTGGTTTCTAGATCCTAACCATGCACTGCCACAGAAACTCACCACAGTGATACTCTGCCACATACCTAAATGTCATTTTCCCAAAAACACCAAGCTAGCCAGCTAGGACTTTGGAAAGTACAGAACAACTGAGCTTGCTGTTTTGATGAAACTCTGTTTGACAGAAAAACAAGCCTCCTTCAGTAGTATGCATAGAACAGATGATAGGATTCATGAATACACATCAAGTCCTCTTTCTAGAGACAAATGCCACAGCAGTTATTGGAGAATAGGCAGATAGGAAGGCAGCTTATCTCTTATGTCCTTCTGCCTCCCTGCAGGAAGTTTATGGAAGACTAGGATCATTTCCTGTATCTCTAAGACCTGGTCCTTAGCACTAGGGAGGTCCACAGAGATCCTCTGGTCTCTGTCTTGTTCCTTAACCCATCTCACTGTGGTCTGAGTAGAAAACAGAGCCCAGAGGGGAGAAGTGGCTTGCCCAAGGTTACACAGCAGTTGCTGTAGGCCCAAGCCTGCTGCTACCAGGCCAGTTGGCTCCCACATTGAAGACCCCTGGGAGGACACAAAAGTAGACCAGAATCTGGACAGGAACAAGCCCTTAGCACAGGTGAGTAGGCATTCAGAAGCCCCTACCCCCCACCCCCCACCCCCAGAAATGGCAGCCACAGTGAAGAGCCAGGAAGAGAACTCCACAGGGAGAACTTTGATGGGGCTTCCCTTTGGCACCTGCCTCTGCCTTTTTGAAGTCCAGCTCCTTCAGGGTGTCTGCATTTTTTTTCCATGGAAAAGGTAAGGTCTGACCAATGTAAGCACTCTAAGGTATGAGTGTGTGTCACTCTTTCCAGGTTAAGTTATGCCTTTTGAGCAGAGGAGGACAAAGCAGGAATAATGGGATTAGGATCAAGTGTTCCACAGACCACCCAATCTGCACCACCAGCCTATCAGGGAATGATCTTGCCCAAAGCTCTGAGAGGCCATGGTGACAAACATTCCCCCAATCTGACTCTTAATGTAACCTCCATATTTCAGTCAAAAGGAGTGAGGCAGGAGGGCCCCCAAGTCCAAGTGCGCAGCTAGACATTTTCCAAAGAAGTTCAGGCAATGCTCAGACATTCAGATCCAGTGGATCTCAGCATCTATTGCCCTGTGCTCTGAAGTCTGTGGAGAGTGCTGGGCAGGGCTGGTTTGGCTATCAGGTACTCACTTTTCATGCTTCTCACACTGAAGAGGCAGGGTAGAGTGGTTCCTTTGAAAGGCTGGGCACATATGAGGTGCTAGGAGCAGCAAACCCCATTTCATTCTTCTTTTGAAGGGGTCTGAGATAGCTGACTGGCTGAAAGGCTGAATCATGCTGAGCACAAGGGCCACTCTTTTGCAGAGTGTGCTGTGAATTGGAAATCCAAGCTCACTTTGCTGGAGCAAATGGCATTCTGCAAGCCCAAGGCTAGAAGAAGCCACCTGGAGTTTAGAGGCATTTAGGAGCCAGAGTGGACATGTGACTGGCACTTATGTAAACCTGCTTGCCACCAGGGCACCCACAGACCTAGGTGCAAACCACTAGGTCTTCCCTTTGTGGATAATTTGTCAACTCTCTGAACCTCAGTTTCCTCTTCTGTGAAATGGAAGTTAAAAATATCTACATTACAAGGTCGTTGAAGGGATTAAATGTGATAATGACACAAACTGTCTTGGAGTACATTCTGTAAATGGGCAGCTCTCAGCATATAAAGATAAGAAGCACTCAAGAAACTCAGAAACTTGTGGAGAAGACACATCTCCAGATAAACATCATAAAACAAGGTGCAGACCAGAATGGTGGGATCATTAAGGAGAGGCAAAAGGAGTGGAAGGCAGCTCCCCAAAGGAGGTGGCTTTTTCACAGCCTTCAAGAATAAGTAAGATTTCCATGAGGACAAATGAAAGAGACATTTCAGACCCAGGGAGTATCATGGGCACTCAAATTGTGGCCTCTTATGTACCTGTCACATTTGTTTTTGCAGAGCTTCAATTGGGGACAAGACCAAGTAAGATAGACAAAATAATCATCCCAACACAGAGTTTAAGGAGGCCTGTGCATTCTTGAGCAGATGACCCTTAAGAGAAAATGTAGGTGCCAGTCAAGTGAGGGTATAAAAATGTGGAAAGGGAAGTAGTTAAACATCAAAGTGAGTTAAAAAATACATTGAATCTTCCTACCCAAGAGCTCACTGCAGGGCTGGACAGGAAGCAGCAGCCCAGTAAGTGGGTGGTTCCTGACTTTCTCTGGACATCCACACACCATGCATTTGAAGAACTCCTTGGTTATCAGTATTGTGCCTGTAGTTCCTAAGAGCCCTGGGAGCATCCCCCAGCCTACTTTTCCCCCAGCAGGCTAGCTTGAAAACTCACCAAGAAAACTGTCTCTGTTTTTATTTTAATTCTCTTTCATAGGATTATATCTGAGATGAAGTAGCCCTTTCCTTCTGAAATAGAGAAGAAAATGACCTCAGGACCATGTGAGTGTATGCCCCTTGGAGGTGAGGTGCAGGGGCTCCACCCTGGGGCCAAGGGCCTTGCTTAGTCATATGCGTGCTCCACACAATCTCATATGGTGCTACAATAGTGTGGAGAACTTCCCTAGCTCTTGCAGGATGAATTAGGGACTAGTTGATGGGAGTCTGACAGAGTGCAGTACTCCAGAGAACCATAGAACATGTGTCCCAAGGTTATTACAGCAGGGCTCCCTGCTGTTGGCTAACTTGAAGGACACACAAGACAGCACTTCCTAAACTTTAATATGCCTACAAATCACTCAGTATTTGCCAAATGCAGATTCTGGTTCAATAGATCTAATGTGGACCCAAGGTTCTGCTCTTCTAACAAGATCCCATGTGATGCTAGGGATGGTCAGTCACGTAGCAGTTACTGAGCCAAGTGTTAGACTTCACTCTCTGCATAGCTGGGAGCAAAATGGGCAAAGACCCTTGCCTTCTAGGAGTTTCCCTTAGATTTGAGGAAGACAACAATAAACAAGTAAACAAATAAGTCAACAAGACAACATCACAGAGTAATAAGATCCTTGGAGGAAGAAACAAAACAAAACAGGGGGAGTGACTGAGAAGGACTTAGGTGAAAATGGTGGAGGTACTTTAGCCTGGTTGGTAAGGGAACGCTGCCCTGAAGAGGTAATTAAAGAAAGGAGAGGAAGCCCCCTGGGAGACCACGTCAGAGAGCATTACAGGAGAGAGGTAGCAAGTGCAAGGGCCCTGCGCTGTGCATAAGCTGAGGTCACTCAAGGAGCACAAACTTAGATTCCACCCTGTCTCTTTGGTTGTGAGCTTCTGTTAGTGGGGTTCAACTATCAAAGCCCCTGACCTGCCAGGGCTTAGAACTCAACACCTTTCAAGGGTCCTTGGGAAACTATGCCTGAAAAGTTCTTTCTCAAAATCTTTAATTGCACAGTTGCATTTTTCTACTGGTCTTGGAAACCCAGGATCACTTTTCCAAGGGAGTTGGGTGGAGGGAGGGCTTGGCAATGACTCAATGACAAAGAATGGCTGAAATAGTCTGATCCAATTAGGGAAATTGGATGTAAATTTTGCAAAACCCTAGAAAAATTAGTCTTGGCTCTAATTCATATTGAAAAGTGGTACCCATTGATATGGGGCTGGAAGAACATTGTCCATGGAGTGTTATGTCAATTGGTGAGAATTAGATTAAGAAGGGATGCAGATATAGATATAGATATAGATATAGATATAGATATAGATGGTGGCTTAAAGCAAATGATGGTGATCAATAAGCCAAACCTGTGATACAGTTGCCCATTTCTTTACTTACTCTACTGCCTTGGGTTCCTCCTCCAGTCACCCCAATGACATTCTCCAGCCCAGAGTTTTATCACCTTTCACCAGGCATGCAGTTGGTATTGTAATCTGGAATCTGTTTGGACTTTTGCCACCTCCTGCTTCTTGCAGGTTTTCCCTGACACATCTGTGACACACCACCTATGCTTGTGGGACACTTTTTGTTTTGACCACTATACCAAAGTATGACCTGAAAGCTCCCAGACTCAGTTGTACTGGGCATTTTTCTCTCAGCTTGAGAGCTTCTCTGTCACCATTGCACAGGGCTTTTGCAGGAACCTATTTGACCATTCTGCTGCACATACAATCTGGAAGTGTGAGGGAGCTAACACCTTGAGATAGCCCTTGACCAATGAGGGATGGGGCTAGTGGACAAATATGCCTCTCTTCTGCCTTTTGGGCATGAAATTATGAGCTGAATTCTACATGGCTCCTCAAAGGGTCCCAGCAGGACTGAGCCCAATTAGTGATAATCAACTCAGGAAGGCACTATATATTGACTTTCCTTCCTTTATCTACTCTTCTCAGTGCCCCACTTCTGTTCCCTGAAATCACTTCCAAAAACCAACTTCCTGCACAAAATCCCTTGTCCTAGGCTCTGCTTTCTGGAAGGAGTCAAAACTCTAAGACAGAAAGACCTGCCAACCAACAGTAACCTATCCTTGTCACATGTAATCCTACCCCACTCATGGCAAGACTGGAATTTTACTGCCCTGTCTCCTTCATGGGGGTCACAGGCAGGGGGAGGAGTTAGCTCAGGAACAGGGCCATCTGCCTCACACTTATCTGGGAGTTAACCTGGAAGGTCCCCCTGGATGGATCTTCCAAGTGGAGAAATAGATCCTGAGCTGCAGATACATGATAGTCTCTCTGAGGTCTCGTCTCAGAACTTTGGACTTTGGAAATAGCAGTCCCCTAATGCTCAGCTACAAACCCTTGGTGGTCATGCTACAGGCCTACCAAAGACCTCTCTCATATGGTGTCAAAGACAAAGGGTGTGTGTTCTCCCAGCATCTCCCATTCCCCAAACACCCTCCAACATGCTTCTGAGAAGAAGGAATACAGAGGCCATACATGATGAATGAAATAAAAATAAGGCAATGGCCTTGGAGAACTGGTTGAGTCAGGGATGAGGCAGAGAAAATACAAGAAAGGCCTAATGTATCATGTAGGACCAGACAGCAAGGAGTGTTGAAAGCAAACAAACAAAAAATAACAACAAAAATAAGTGTGTGTGTGTGTGTGTGTGTGCACGCATTTCAAAGGACACAAGCCAAATTGAAAGAGCTCCCAATGGCCAACATTAGAACAACTTGAGCAAAATAAATAACTAAAGTATTAAATTATAACCCAAAGAACAATATAAATATCCATGAGACCATACTGATAAACAAATGAGTAAATCAATAAATGAGGGAGAAGCAGCACTCTTCCTTACAGAAGAATTCCAATTAATAAATATAGAAGGAATGAGGGAAATAGAAAATCATCAATAGTGCACCAGAGTAATAATTGCCATAGCCAAGATCTGCTGATGGATATTAAAATGAACGGATGAAAATTTAAGCAGAAACAAGATATTTACACAGTCTCCAAATATCTACCCTCAAACACTTAGTAATTTCAAAGAAAAAAAATTACAGCACAGAATCCTGGTAGATACCATCTTAGTGATGTAATGAAGAAACAAGCAGTAATAGACATCATCATCATGAACCCACAGTGCAATGGACTGAGAAGGGCACGCCATTTCCATGGGATCCTCTTCAATAAACCATAACCTAAATCTACTAAGTAGAAATCATCAGACACACCCAAATTGCGGGACTTTCTACAAAATAACTTACTTGTCTACTTCAAAACTTTCAAAGCCAAGAAAGACAAGGAAAGAATGAATAACTGCCACAGATTGAAGGAGACTGAGGGGAAAGGATGTCTAAATAAAGTGTGAGAGCCTGTATTATTGGAACAGAAAGAGACTGTCAGAAGAAAAACTGGGGAAATCTGAATAAATCATGTACTTTGGTTACCAGTAAGTACTGCACCTAGGTTACCATCTTGGTTTTGATAGTCTATGGCCATGTAAAGAGTTACCCCAAAGAGAAGCTGGGTGAAGGATCTAGAGAAACTCTATACACTCCTTTTTCAACTCTTTGGTAACTTTAAAATTATCTCAATATTTTAAAAAAGTGTATCAACTGTCAAAAAATTAAGAAAATAAAGGAGCAGGGGGAAAAAAAAGAAAAAGAGCAGGGGAGAAATGTAACATAAACATGGACAGCTGTGCTTGCCATTCCACTTGGGAAGCCTTAAGGTAAGAGAGTGAATCTGCTGCCCCTCCATTGTCTTGTGTGACAACCTTATATGTGGCCATGAAACAAAAGCCAATTATTTCATTTATTGCCCCAAAGAAGGAATAGCAAACAGTTCAGTCAAAGAAGAAAATCCAATTGTCTGGATGAACTGAGAAGGTATCCAACAAGGCATCTGTCTAAGGGATTTTCAAGCCATGTTGACCAGTGCCCCACATACTGAATTGAGCTCCACAGTATCTCTGGGGGTTTCCTTTCTTTCTCCAATATTTTATTCCTATTTGGGACAAGATACTGCAGACAGAAGAGTGAGATTGGAGTTCTACTTCAATGTGCCCTCAAGATACAAGGTCAAAAGTTACTAAACCAGCAGCCTTTGTTTCTTTGGCCAAACTCCCAAATTAAAACTGAGGCTAACATGGACTTACAACACATAAGAGTTTCCTTGGTAGCATTATAGGGTACACAGCACATGTGCCAGAGCCCAGGGGAATTGGAAGCTGGCAGGGCCCAGGCAGCATCAACAGCACCAGAAACTCTGACACTTTGTGGACTGTCACCTACATGAGGGTCCCTCATCTGTTAGAAAGCAAAGCCATCATTGTGACAAATCAGCCTGCCTTCTGCCTGTGCCACTTAGCTGGCCATATGGTTTAAGGAGGAAGCATGTAATCTCTCCTTCCAGCCCAGTCAGTCTTATTGCGGGCACAGGACTGGGTGACAACAGCAGCTGGTCCCTTCCATCGCACAGAAGAGCCATGTGCATGCTGACTAGGAGGCGAGAGGGAGTATGCTGGAGAAGAAAGTTGACAGGTCGGCTTTTCTTAGTCCATCAGTGCCCAGCAAGCCACACTCCTTCCTGACACCCTGCAGCCAGGGCCTCTCCAGAGCATAGGTTTGTCAGTGGGAAGATTTCTCCTTGGTCATGGAATTTGTACCTGACATTTAAGTTTTCCTCTGTCCTTGGTGAGCATCAAGAGACTTTCTTATAACTCCATTACTTGAATCAAAAGGGGGAAAAATAGAGTAGTTCCTAAAAAACCATGGGTGTGAAGATTTATCTGTAAGTTGATTCACAATAAGAAAAAAGCTAAAAAGACACTGGTATCATAATGTGCAATACACATTTGTTGTTGGCTTCCCAGGATCCATTTCCCCTGTTCAGAAAATAGGACTGGAATTCAAAGATAATTCTGGGTACAATGGTTTCCATGTGATTGATTGATTTTAGAGACATAAAGACAGTGTGAATGGGGGAGAGGGACAGTGAGCAAGAGAGAGAGAGAGAGGATCCCAGGCAGGCTCCATGCTCAGTATGGAGCCCAACTTGGAGCCATCCAGGCATCCCTGGTTTCCATGTGATTTAAAAAAACACCCTCAATTATAGGGATCCCTAATGGCTATCACTTCTTAATTCACAGATGAGCATGTGACCCAACCTTGCCTGGTAAGAGGAAATCCAGGACTTTTCTCCAGAAATGGTGGGACGTAGTCCCTTTTTTCACTGACTTTTGCACCATGGGATTTGAGACCATCAAAATCATCCTGCAGGCATCAAAAGACCAGCTGATGTGAAGAAAAATTGACCCAATGAGAGAATCTCAGGGAATTTTGAATCTCTGAATCAAACTACACCTAAAGCCAGCTCAACTTCTGGATTTATTATATACATTAGTTTGTTTTTTTAGGCCAGTTTAGGTTGGGTTTTCTGTTTCTTGTGACTGAAAGAACTGTAAATCCATACAGTGGACTATAATGCAGTTTCCCTATGGATTATTACTGAAAGGTAAAATCATGATGTTGTTTTACAATTTCCTTTTCATGCTCTAAATTCCCTGGTTTCTCTCTAATAGGTATAGATTACATTTTAGAAAGAAAAATAAAGGTATTTCTAACTTTTAAATGATATTACTTTAAAAAATAAACAATACTACTTATCTTCTGTACTTCAAGCCCAAGAGAAGTTCCCACCTATATATTTTATTAGCTTTAATCTGTATGAATCCTGCCTGCCAGGGCCCAGCACACCTTTCTCTGGAAATTATAGCTTTATGTATTAATCATGTCTTTTCATTTTCTGCATTTCTTTTTTTTTTTTTCAACGTTTTTTTATTTATTTTTGGGACAGAGAGAGACAGAGCATGAACGGGGGAGGGGCAGAGAGAGAGGGAGACACAGAATCGGAAACAGGCTCCAGGCTCCGAGCCATCAGCCCAGAGCCTGACGCGGGGCTCGAACTCACGGACCGTGAGATCGTGACCTGGCTGAAGTCGGACGCTTAACCAACTGCGCCACCCAGGCGCCCCTCATTTTCTGCATTTCTAATGCTTTGATATCTGGGGTCTTGTGGACCTTGGAGAGACTGTCCCTTCCAAGCCTAGCCAATTCTTAGAGATAGTAAATTAGGGCGGCTTTCATATGCAAACTAACCAATCCAGAGACCCTATGCCCCTACTTCCTCCTTTATCAGGCTGTCCCACTCTGGGCCACTATCATCACCAGAGTCAGGCACCAGACAACTAGAAACAGCCTCTATGCCCCAGAGTTTCCTGAAATTATTCAAATCTACCAATCCTAAATCTGCTTATCCTGCCTTTCCTTTCCTGTGGAAACCAAAATAAAGGCTCCTGCCTGTGTTTTCCCTTCACTCACTCTACCTCCTGATCCACTCTGGTGCCTACCTGGGAGGCCTTGTGTGGTGTGGTGTACCACCACCTCTTGGGAACTATAACAAACCATCTTTTCAATGGCAATCATCTCCTGATCTGTTGACCTCATCATACCTAAATAATAATAAAACATTTTAAAATGATTTGCTCACCCATTATTTGCCACACACTCAGCAGCATACTCAGAAAAATCCAATAAACTGTTAGTGGCACATGGCTACATGCTCAACCATGGATGCTTCTTTTGAAACTTCAGTTGCAGGGGAAATTATAGATCTGTTTAGGTTCTTCCTCTACTTTTTTCTAACTAGTATAATACTAAGCAAACCAATGCACACTGGTTGTTTGATGAAGCACATTGATCAGGCTATGCAAAAGCCATAATCACTATATACCTATGGCTAGGAGGGACCTTCAGGGCTTCTATATCAGAATTTAAGGAGTACTTCTCCCAGGAGACATTATGAAGGTGTATTTTATTGGGGGTTCTCAGAAGCAGACCCACTTTGTATGCAAAGTGGTTTATTAGAGTGACCAGTAAGGAAGTGAGGTGCGATAGGGAAGGAAACAAGCCAAAAAAAGGGTGTTTTAATGAGCAAGTGGGGCTCTACCCACTGAAGACCTCTGACAGACAGTATAGGGCCATGGTCATCAAACTGTAGCACATCAGAATCACCTAGATGGATTGTTAGAACAGAATTTGAGCTGAACCCTCAGAGTTCCTGATTCAGTGGGCTCCCAGGTGACACTGATGTTGCTGGTCCCAGGATCAGACTTGGAGGTTGCCCCCAACCTCCATTCCCAAGAAGCTGGGATATTCATCACCCACTTGCCTTTCATCATTGGCTGAGGGCAGCATCCAGGAGCAGTGATTGCCCAACACATGTGGCCTGACTCTGTGTAGGTGGAGAGAGGGTCATTGAGGCAGAGCATTGAACACTTGCAGTGGGACACCAAGCATACACAGGGACAGTTACTACTGAGGAGTGTGTGTGGGGCACTGACAGGGTCTGACAGCATCTTACCCCAAGATTCCTGTGGTCAAAGGAGATAAAGAACAGTCCCCTCCCCGACCCCACCTACATCCCTTCTTAGAAAGTCACAAGTGTTCACTAGCATAGTGAAGATTCTGAGAAGCCCTGAAATAAAGAAATCTGTTTATCTCAATTTCCCCAAATTTCTTTGAACTTCTTTTGAAATAAAATAGTTTTGGAATTGCTATTTTAGAGCAAGGTTTGGAAATTAAGACCCATAGGAATAATGTGGCAGGCCGCCTATTTGTGTAAGTTTCTCTGGAGCACAGACAAACCAATAACTTACTGGCTGTCTGCAGCTGTCTTTGCATTGCAACACCTAAGTTGAATAGTTGTGACAGAGCTCATACAGCTCACAAGCCCAAAGCATTTATGATCTGGCCCTTGGCAGGAAAGGTTAACTGGAACAGAGCCCTGTTCCAGTCCAACCCCACCCTATCCATTCTACAGACTGTGAAACTGATGGAGAGGGAAAGTGTCTTGCCTAAGGCCAGTGAACAGATCATGATAATGCTCCTGATTCTTATGCTTTTTCTTTCCAAGAGCCCCTTGCACTTCTCACAATTCTGCATCAGAGTCTCCCTTTATCTCCTGTTCACTATTCTCTTGGCTTGCTAATGTGAGTGATGATGGATTCTCCAGATGATATCCTTGCACTTCTAATTAAAGACTCCCCTATATGCCACTGGTCCACCCACTCATCAAGGCTTTCAGGTGGGCTAGGCCCACTTTAGGCATTGAGATATCACAGGAAGCAAAAACTGGCATGGTTCTGTCTTGTTTGAAGTCTTGTCAAGCAAAGATTTTTTTGTTTGTTTTTATTTTTGTTTTTTAAAGTGTGTATTGTCTATGCTGAGTGTTTTGGAGACAATGATACAAGTAAGAGAGAGGTTGGGGAGGCTGGTTGGGATTGGATGTCCATAAGAACCCTCTGCAATGAGTAACATTCTAGCTAAGATATGAATTATGAAGACAAGACACTGTGAGAAGACCTGAGGGAAAAGTATCCCAGGTGGAAGAAGGGCAAGTTCAATGGCTTACGATGGGAGCATGCTATGGCCAGAGCCTGGTGGGAGAGGACAGAGGTAGCATTGGAGGCAGAGACCAGATTAAGATATGGCCTTGCAGGCCATGATCAGGAATTTGATCTTATTCCAAGCAAGAGGAGAAGCTTGTGACTTTGGGAACAGTTCCCAGGAAACAAGTTCTGAAATCCTGATCTAGGCTTCTCCATGGACACTTCTGTCAACAAAGGCCTAGATTATACAGGAAAAGATATGAGTTTGGGCCTGGAAGATACCCTGGTGATGGTTTAAACATGTACACATCAATACCATAGATGAAGCAACATGTGCTGTCCTTAGCATGTCACTATGTTTCAGGGTGCCTGGTCAGTCCCAGTATGCACATATTGTCCTAGCATTGATGACTAAGAGTGCCCCCTTCCACTCCTAGCAGTGTTTCCATTTGAATAATAAATTATACCATCACCCTAATTATAACACTTGCTTCTGTGTAATTTAAGCCTTGTCTCATGAAGTCCATTACTCTTGGGTCGATAATTTATTCTACCTTGAAATATAAATTTCTTTCGATTAATAGGAACCATCACACATTTATGTCTTGTTTCTTCCACAGCCCTCTAACTACCCAGAGGACAGAACATGCATGTGCATCAGTCCATTTATATAAAGAGCATCTGACAGATGTAACATGAAAATAGCACAAAGACTTCAGGAAGTTACTGCTTGAAAGTTAGGTCATTTGGTCTTCACAGCAAAACTGCTGGGAGAGTCTAGAGTCATTTCTCTTTTATGGACAGAAAAAGGAAGGTGACCAGCCAAGATTTCATGGCCCGTAAGTGTGATAATTAGAACTTGAACTTCATCAGGCCCAGCCCCACACCCAGGCATCCTTCTATACCACCCCCTACAGCTTAAGACTGGCTGATCTCTGTTTTAGGGCAAGTACTGACAGCCTAATAAGACAGAGAAAACACAATAACCTTTCCTGTCTGGACTTTGCAAATATAAAGTGCTTTATAACAGCTGAATAATAACAGCCATCCATGTTGGCGGGTGATCAGGATTTGGCTAGGGCTGTTGACGGTGCAGAGATTTTTATAACTATTCTCCTAATATATGTCAGGTCAGATATAATACCCTATAATGTCAGAGCTTATCAGTCTTGCTCAAAGTAGGCATACATGGCACACACCGCCAGGCACTCTTGGCACATGTTCAAACCCAAGCAGTCAGGGCTTTCTGAACACCAGCCCCCCAGGCAGGTATACATGGAAGGTGCTAGTCTCCCCAGGGACTCATTGGTGAGCTGAGGGAGTCCCACTTGAGGCCTTCACCAGCACCATGTAGCTTCAGGGTAGTTTTTAAGATAATTTGTCACCTTGTCAGGGACAGAGCGATGGCTCCTGGGGAATCTGCCCCACTTCCTTCAGGCTGAGGACTTCTTCCCTTCAGAGACAGGCCCAGAGTTGCTGTCAAACCTGGTTCTTGTCCCAGTTCAGACTCAAGCCATCTGGACAATGGGTAGGTCCCCAAGAGCTGGATGCAAATACTGCCAAGGATGACTTCTCAGTCCCTCTGAGGCTCTGACTCCTCCCCTGCAAGCCTTGGTGGTGGTGACACCTTGCAGGACTGCTTATATAGAAGAGATACTCAGAGGTTTGCACACAGCAGGTGTTCAGAATAGGTGGGCCACTCTCATTAGCATTGACATTTTCACCGCAACCATCCCTGCTTAGAGGCTCTAGTTCCAAAATGGCAGAAGGTAGACATGGACAAGATCACTTGCCAGCACAGCTGTCTTTGGCATCTTTGTTCTGGGACACCCCAGGGGAAAATGGGACCCCACTCAGAGACAGCAAAGCAGGGGTACTAATTCACTTCCTATAAAATGCTCCCCTGGCCTATCACTTTTTCTATTTTTGTGCATGCTGCAATTAGTCTGTATTAAATGTAAATGACATTCCAGCCTCCTCTTCCCCTCCCCACTGCCCCACCAGCTCTGAGCAAGAGCTATTAATGTGGATGGGAGCACACATCTAAGGATAGTCTTTCAATTCTTCCTTCCTCCCTTCCTTCCCTTCTTCCTTTCTTTTCTTTCTTTCCTTTTTATTAGGGAAATATTCTCTCTCAAAAGTAGAGAAAATAACATGATAAGCCCTCATTTTCAACAATTATCAGCACTTTCCATTCTTTTTTTTCATCTGTCCCATACACATACATTTGTTAAGACAAATTGCCAACATCATATCATTTCACCCACTTCATCCTTGTTAGTGTACCAGGAAGAGTAGGGGAGTGTGGAGAAGGCTACTCAGGGTTCCTGAGCCCAGGGCCTCAGAAATTGCAATTTTACACACATCCCACAGCAAGAAGGAACAATTGGCAAGGGGCAGGGAGAAGTAGGGATAGATCTGGAGGAAGCTACATTGGAATCTGCCTTGGAATCTAGGAATACAAGTTTCAAAGACACGGTGATTATTCAGGTTTAAAAGCACATAAGTATTTCTGAGAACAGTTGGGGTCTTATGCCCCAACACAAATATAGAGAATGTCATGGAGCCCTGGAAATGCCCAGGTGTCTGGAGGTACATCCACAATCCACACTAGGACCCATAAACTGGGAGATAACATGACTATCCCCTGCGACTCTCAAGCAGCAGACTCTGGCATCACCAGAAAATGAGCAAGAAGCTAGAAGAAACCACTGGCTCAGCCTCCCTTCTCCCAGCTCTCATCCTGCCAAATGTAGACCCAGCTACCTCTTTCCATAGAAGCACTCTTGCAGGAAGAACAAATTAAGGGAATGCTTGGTACACTGGGAGAGAAGTAGCCAGCTTCAAAAAGCCAGCTGCAAAAAAACCTGGCCAAAATAAAAAAAATGTATCTTCACATCAAGAAAACAAAGTGTGCCCATTTTAAAGATGAGGAAGATAAGATTCAGAGAAGAAATTTGCTCAGGACAATAGCTAGCAAATGGTAGAGGCAGATTTAATAGCTCTCTCTTTTCATCCTTTCTTCCTAGCTCAAGGTTAGCTCCCAGAATTGAGAGACGTATTTCTGGTACAAAACATTTTTGGGTGACTGATTCACTAATCAGCTTGGTTTGGGTTTCATAAAAGGCAGTGTGCTAAGAACACTGAGTCAGTACTTCTTTCCAGTTTCCAGCCTACTGAGAAGAAGAAAATGCAAAAAGCTCAGATATGCAAATGAACATTTGGACTGATTTCCTCTGGAGTTTTGGCCTCCAGGAGAATTCTTTATTCCCTGCAGGAATGCATTCTTGTTTCTGCTTAACTGGTGAAAAGGGAGGAAATATCTTTCCCAGATGACCAAACCTAGGAATGGAAGTCTTCAAGGAAAATGCACTTTTCCTTTTTCCAAATGTTTTCTAAACAAGGATAATGTAGGCTAAATAAATGTTCCACTCACCCAAAGAAATGGAGAAACAGAATTCCCAAGATTCCAATCATGAGAGTAAATGAGTCTCTTCTACATCCATTGCTCACATTTCTTCCACCCAGGCCCATATTTTAAGCAAGGTCTGGGATGACCTCAGGAGTATTCAAGGATATGAGTAGGAAAGTGGGCAGCAGACTCTCCTCTAAGATAGAAAAGTCGACTGTAATACACTAAAGCATGTGTCTTAGACATGACACCCTGTGCTGGCCTCGGAGAGGAGAGGGGGAACACAAGCCCTATAACCCTTAACCATGGCCTTGGGCCCCAAGAAGGACTAAGATACATACCTAAAGGCAATGAGGTATTGTCCAGGTGTGCTCAGGGAAGACAGGCTGGGAGTTCTTCATGCTGCCTTCTAGGGAAATTCCTAATACTGTGAGTATCCCAGACCCCTATGGGACCCTTTTTTCCTAAATGAAAAGCACAGTTCACCACTTTCTTATACCATACACAAAAATAAATCCACCACAGATTAAAGACCTAAATGTGAGACCTAAAACCATAAATATCCTAGAAGAGAACACAGGCAGTAAATTCTTTGACATGGGTCAAATTTTCCCTAGATGTCTCCTGAGGCAAAGAAAACAAAAGCAAAAATAAACAATTTGCACTACATTAAAATAGAAAGCTTCTGCACAGCAAAGGAAATAATCAGCAAACTAAAAGGCAACCATATCCAATAAAGGGTTAGTATCCAAAATATATAAAGAACTTAAAAAACTCAACATCTAGAGGCACCTCGGTGGTTCAGTCAGTTAAGCATCCAACTTCACCTCAGGTCATGATCTCGCAGTTTGTGGGTTAGAGCCTCGCATTGGGCTCTTCACTGACTGTTCAGAGCCTGCTTTGGATTCTGTGTTCCCCTTTCCCCCTTCTGTCCCTCCTCTGTTTGTTCTCTCTCTCTCAAAAATAAATAAACAAATTTAACAACAACAACAACAAAATCCTCAACATCTAAAAACCAAATAATCCAATTTATTTATTTACTTAAAAATTGTTTTAATGTTTATTTATTTTTGAGAGAGAGACAGAGTGAGAACGGGGAAGGGCAGGGAAAGAGGGAGGCAGAGAATCCAAAGCAGGCTCCAGGCTCTGAGCTGTCAGCACAGAGCCCAATGCAGGGCTTGAACTCATGAACCATGAAATCATGACGTAAGTCGAAGTTAGATGTTTAACCAACTGAGCCACCCAGGTGTGCCCCCAAATAATCCAATTTAAAAAATAGGTAGAAGATGAACAAATATTTCTCCAAAGGAGACATTGAGATGACCAACAAATACATGAAAAGATGTTCATCATCACTTACCATCAGGGAAATGTAAATCAAAACTACAATGAGATATCATCTCACCTGTCAAAATGGCTAAATCAACAATACAAGAAACAACAGGTATTGGCAAGGATGTGAAGAAAAGGGAACAGTTATGCACTGTTGGTAGGAATGCAAACTGGTGTAGCCACTGTGGAAAACAGAATAGAGTTTGCTTGAAAAGTTAAAAAATAGAACTACCTTATAATCCAGCAATCACACTACTGGGCATTTACCAACAATTACAAAAATACTAATTCAAAAGGATACATGCACCCTAATGTTTAGAGCAACATTATCTACAATAGCCAAGATATGGAAACAACCCAAGTATCCATAAAAAAGAATGAAATCTTGCCATATGCAACAACATGGATGGAGCTAGAGAGTGTTATGCTAAGCGAAATAAGTCAGTCAGGGAAAGACAAATACCATATGATTTCACTCACATGTGGAATTTAAGAAACAAAACAAATGAGCAAAGGGAAAAAAAGAGAGATAAACCAAGAGGCAGATTATTAATTATAGAGAATAAATTTATGGTTACCAGAGGGGAGGTCGGTGGGGGGATGGGTGAGATAGGTGATGTGGTTTAAGGACTACACCCATTGTGATGAGCACTTGGTGATGTATGGAATTGTTGAATCACTATTTTGTACACCTGAAACTAATATAACACTGTATGTTAATTAACTGGAATTAAAATTAAAACTGAAAAAAAAAAAAAACAACGAAAGAAAAACCTATGCCCAGTGATTTTTGCTAAGCTGGCCAAATAAATAGTCCAATAAATAGTAAGTCTTGACTAGGGTGGTTCACTACAATGCCCTACTTTGCCTCCTATCTCCTGTGCCCCTCATCTCACCCAAGCCCCACAGCAGGAGCACCTCTCAGAACCCTCATATTCATGACTGGCTCATGCAGTGGCTGCTCACTTTTGATGAAGGCTCTTAGGCTCAAGTCTTCAAAGCTGCTGAGAGTCTGGCAATTAACCACCAGGCTGGAGGAATACTGTTTGAATCAACAAAGCCTGGCAAGCCTCAGCACTATCTTCTTTTGTTTTCAATCATCCTGCCACTGCAGAGGCAGCTGGAGAGTGATGTGTATGTTAATGACGCCTGCAGAGTAAGACCGGGGGGGGGGGGGGGGGGGGGGGGGGGGGGGGGGGGGGGGAATACAGCTACCAATGCCTGAGGTTGAGTTTCCCAGTTACTGCTTGTAACTGGGTCACTATTTTTAGTTGGAACCTCCAGTCAAAAATGTCAAACAGGTAAAATGAATGTGAATTTGGCTGAAAGAATGAGGAGTGGTGTTTTATCCCATTTCTCTTAGAAACTCACCCTGGGTCCTGTGAAAAGCATCTCCCAACTCTGCGCCTCAGAATTTCCCACCTGAACAACAAGAGATTTGGATTTCCTTTCAATCAGACATCCAAGGAAGAAGAGGCCCAGCCTTATGAAACCAACTGCCCTACTGAAAAGTTCTTGCAGGTGTCTGTAATGCTAAGGTTTGCAAGAAGTTATCACGTCCTTGCCCATGAGAAGCAGAAAACAAACAAACAAAAAAACTTAGCAGGGTCACATCTGACAAAGAATTATATTCTAATATCAGCACATAAGGCAAGAATCATACACAGAATTCCCCAAAGAAGGGTGTCAAAGAGGAGACACACCTACCACTGTTCTATTCACTAGCCCATCCCAGTCTTTACCCCTCCCCCCTGCCCCAGCTTCAAGATTACCAATATTATTCCACTAAACACCTGAGGAAAGTGTAACCTTGCTTTTAGGGGACATATTATACAAAATAATAATAACAAATCATAATAATAATCATAACAACAAAATAACAACACTCTTATGGTATTATCAGAGCCTAACTAGACTGAGAAAGGAAAATACCCAGGTCCAGCTGGCTCCAGCCTTCCACATGGGAAGAGAAAGGCTCAACTGCAGCTCTTTCTAATCATCCTGTCCTACCTAAAGGAAGACAGGTGAGAGATGGGAGGTGGGGACCTGAGAAACACCTGTGAGGTTACAGTCCAGAGGTACATGTTCACTAAAAGACTGACCTAATCATAAGACTATGGAATGTTCCTTCTCCCACCACATTTTACCACCGCATTACTAAATGACATGTGTATAGCAATTCCTTGTCCCCAGTACATCTTGTCTGTCTATCAACAAAAAAATTTACAAGACCTACCAAAAAGCATAATTCAAACAAAGTAAGCAACAGAACCAGATATTGCAGGGATGTGGGAATTACCAGACTTCGAATTTAAAACAACTATGATTGATATGCTAAGGGAATCTAATTGATAAAGCAGACAGCATGCAAAACAGCTAGGCAATGCAATAACAGAGAAGAAAATCCCAATAAATAACCAAAAAGAAATACTAGAGATTAAAGAAAAAAAAAAACTATAACAGCAATGAATGCCTTTGATTAGCTTTTTAGTAGATTAGACATAGCTGACAAAAGAATCTCTGAACTAGAGGATGTATCAATAGACTCTTTGAAGACCACAAAGCGAAAAGAACAAGGACTGAAAAACAAAAGAAGAGAATATCCCAAGGAATGTGGGACAACTGCAAAAGGTATAACATATGCATAATGGGTATGCTAGAAGGAGAAGAAAGACAGAAAGGAACAGAGGAAATATTTGAAATAATAATGACAATTCCCCCAAATTAATGTCAAACACCAAACCACAGATTCAGGGAGTTCAGAGAACAGAAAGCAGAATAAGTGTTTGAAAAGACCCTGCACCTTGGCATATAATTTTGAAATTACAAAACAAAAATCAAAGATTAAAAAAAATCCTTAAAGAAACACCTTACCCCTCTACAAAATAACAAAGGTAAGAATGACATCTAACTACTATACAGAAACCATGCAAACAACAAGAATGTGCAGTGAAATATTTAAGGTGTTGAGAGAAAAAAATTACCAAACTAGAATTCTATGCCTTGTGAAATTATCCTTCAAAAGTGAAAATGAAGTAAAGACTTTCTCAGACAAACAAAAATGGAGATTTGTTGACAGTAGATCTGCCTTGCAAAAAGTGTTAAAAGAAGTTTTTAGAGAGAAGAAAAGTAATATAGATTAGAAACTTGGATCCACATAAAGAAAGATCACTAGAAGAGATAAAGTAAAAACTTTTATTTTTCTTATCCCTATAATAGCAAAAAGTATGCTTATGCACATATCATGTGTGTGGATGCCTGCTTATATATGGTTAAGTGAAGTGACAACGATGATATAAGGGATGAGAGGTGGAAATTAGAATCACTTTGTTATTATAAGGTACCCACACTATCCATGAAGTGGTAGAGTGTTATTAAAAAATAGATTAGTTATAAATGTATTGCAAAATCTAAGGCAACCACTAAAAATGTTAAAAAAAGAAGTGTAACTGGTTTGCCAAGAAAGGAGAAAAAAAAGAATCATAAAATGCTCAGTTAAAACCATAAAAGGCAGGAAAAATGGAAACAAAGAAATAGAAAATGAATAGAAAACAGCAACAGATAGGGTAGACATTAACCCAGCTAATCAATAATCATCTAGAATATCAGTGAACTAAATACACCAATTGAGAGACCAGGATTGTCAAATCTGGATCAAAAAACATTACTAATATTGTCTAAAAGACACCCATTTTAAATATAAAGGCACATTAAATTAAAAGTAAATGCATAGAGAGGCACCTGGGTGGCTCAGTCGGTTGGGCATCTAACTTTGGCTCAGGCCATGATCTCGCGGTCCGTGAGTTTGATCCTCGCATTGGGCTCTGTGCTGACAGTTCAGAACCTGGAGCCTGTTTCAGATTCTGTGTCTCCCTCTCTCTCTGACCTTCCCCCATTCATGCTCTGTCTCTCTCTGTCTCAAAAATAAATAAACGTTGGGGCGCCTGGGTGGCTCGGTCGGTTACGCGTCCGACTTCGGCTCAGGTCATGATCTCACGGTCCGTGGGTTCGAGCCCCGCGTCGGGCTCTGTGCTGACAGCTCAGAGCCTGGAGCCTGTTTCAGATTCTGTGTCTCCCTCTCTCTGTGACCCTCCCCCGTTTATGCTCTGTCTCTCTCTGTTTCAAAAATAAATAAACGTTAAAAAAATTTTTTTTAAATAAATAAATAAATAAACGTTGAAAAAATTAAAAAAAAAAAAAAGTAAATGCATAGAGCCACAGCAACTTCTTACTCAACACATCTCCAGAGGCAAGGGAAACAAAAGCAAAAATGAACTACTGGTACCTCATCAAAATAAAAACTTCTGCACAGCCAAGGAAACAATCAGCAAAACTAAAAGGCAACAGACAGAATGGGAAAAGATATTTGCAAATGACATATCAGATAAAGGGCTAGTATCCAAAATCTATCAAGAATTTATCAAACTCAACACCCAAAAAACAAAACACAGTAATCCAGTGAAGAAATGGGCAAAAGACATGAATAGATACTTCTCCAAAAACATCCAGATGACCAACCGACACATTAAAAAATGCTCAACATCAGTCATCATCGGGGAAATACAAATCAAAACCACAATGAGATACCACCTTACACCTGTCAGAATGGCTAACATTAACAACTCAGGCAACAACAGATGTTAGTGAGGATGTGGAGAAAGAGGATCTCTTTTGCATTGTTGGTGGGAATGCAAGCAGGTGCAGCCACTCTGGAAAACAGTATGGAGGTTCCTCAAAAAACTAAAATAAAACTACCATATGGCCCAGCAATTACACTGTTGGCATTTATCCACGGGATACAGGTGTGCTGTTTTGAAGGGATACTTGCACCCCCATGTTTATAGCAGCACTATCAACAAGAGACAGAGTATGGAAAGAGCCCAAATGTCCATCAATGGATGAATGGATAAAGAAGATGTGGTATATATATACAATGGAGTATTATTCGGCAATCAAAAAGAATGAAATCTTGCCATTTGCGACTACGTGGATGGAACTGGAGGGTATTATGCTAAGTGAAATTAGTCAGTCAGAGAAAGACAAAAATCATATGACTGCACCCATATGAGGACTTTAAGAGACAAAACAGATGAAAATAAGGGAAGGGAAACAAAAATAATATTATAAAAACAGGGAGGGAGACAAAACAGAAGAGACTCATAAATATGGAGAAAAAAACTGTGGGTTTCTGGAGGGGTTGTGGGAGGAGGGATGGGCTAAATGGGTAAGGGGCACTAAAGAATCCACTCCTGAAATCATTTTTGCACTATATGCTAACTAATTTGGATGTAAATTAAAAAAATAAATTAATTAAAAAAATAAAATATATGCATAGAAAAAAGCACACTATGCCAACACTAAAGAAAAGAAAGCAGGAGTAGCATATATCAGATAGAGACAACTTCAAAGGAAGGAAAAGTATTAGGGATAAAGGCATACATAATGATAAGGGGTTGATTCTCCAAGAAGAAATAACAATTCTCAATGGGTACATAGCTAGCAATAGAGTGTCAAAATATTTGAGGCAAAAACTGACAGTAGTGCAAGGAAAAATAGATGAATTCACTATCATAGTAGAGACATCAACACCCCTCTCTCAGAAATAGACAGGTGCAGCAGTCAGAAAATTGGTAAGCACATAGATGAGCTAAATAGCATCATCAGCAAACAGGATATATTGACATTTATCGACTACTTCATACAAAAATAATACAAAAATACACATTAAACATTCACCAAGAATGACTAAATTCTGAGCCATAAATTATAACCTTAACAAATTTAGAATAGAAATTACATACTGTCTGCCCTCAGACCACAATGGAATTAAACTGGAAATTAATGACAGAAAGATCTGTAAAGTCCTAAACAATTTGAAAAGCAAACAACACACTTCTAAATAACACGTGGACCAAAGAAGAAATCTCAAGATAGATTTTTAAATATTGGGACTAAAAGAATATGAAAACATAACAAAATTTGTGGGATGCAGCAAAAGTGATACCTAGAGGGAAATTTATAGCATTGAATGCATATACTAGAAAAAAAACAAAAGATCTAAAATCAATAATATAGGCTTCTACCTTAGGAAACTAGAATAAGAGCATACTAAATCCAAAATAAGCAAGAGAAAATAAAGGATAAAAATTAGGGCAGAAATCAACAAAATTGAAAAAGGAAATAAAAAGAGAAAATCAACCAAATAAAAAAACAAGTGCATTGAAAAGATAATAAAATTTACAACCCCCCACCAGACTCACTTTAAAAAAAAAAGCAAAAACAAACAAACCCAGTAGATACAAATTACTAATATTAGAAATAAAAGGAAACATCACTATAGATACCATGGACATTAAAAGGACAATAAAATAATACCATGAACAATGCTCTGCCCACAGATTTGGTAATCTAGATAAAATGGACCAATTTTCTGAAATGTACAATTTGCTGAAACTTGCATAAAAAGAAATAATTTAAATAGGCCTGCATCGATTAGAAAAAACAAACCTTCTAAAAATGAACCTTCTAAAACAGAAAGCATTAGGCCCAGATAGATTAACTGGTGATTTCTACAAAAGATTTAAGGAAGAAATCATACCAGTTTTCTACAATCTCTTCCAGAAGAAATAAGCAGAGGGAATACTTTCTAACTCATTTTATGAAGTCAGCATTAGCATAATTCCAAAACCAGAAAAGGAAAACTATAGAGCAATATATCTTATGAACTTAGATGCAAAAATCCTCAGCAACATATTAACAAATGAAATCTAAAAAGCATAAAAAGAATTATGTACCATGACAAAGTGAGATTTATCCCACATGTGTAAGACAGGTGCAACATTTGAAAATTACTTAATATAATCAATTGCATCAATAGACAAAAACAAACAACAACAAAACCTTATAATCATATTAATAGAAGCAGAAAAAGTATCTGACAAATTCAACACCCATTCATGATAAAAACTCTCAGTAAACTAGGAATAGAGGAGGGATTTCTCAATTTAATAAAGATTATTTATGAAATCCTACAGCTGACATCATGCTTAATGGTGAGAAAAATAAAAGCTTTCCCCCTAAGATGAGGTACACAGAAAGAATATCCCCTCTCACCACTAGTCCTTGCTAATGCAATAGGCATGCAAAGAAAATAAGTTTAGAGAGGAAGCGATAAAGCTTCCTTTGTTCACAGATGATCATCTATGTAGAAAATCTGAAAGAATTCACAACAAAACTCCTGGAACTAATAAGCAACTACAGTAAGGTAGCCAGCTACAAGGCTTATATACAAAAGTCAACTGCTTTCCCATATAACAATGAACAAGCGTTAATTCAAATTAAAAACCTACCATTTATTTATATGTGTACCCCCAAAATGAAATACTTATGTATAAATATAACAAAATGTGTACAACATCTATATTAGGAAAACTACAAAACTCTGATGAAAGAAATCAAAGAAGAATTAAATTACTAGAGATGTTTCATATTCCTAAATAGGAAGACTCAATATTGTCAAGATATTAGTTCTTCTCAACTTGGTCTATATATTCAATGCAATCCTAATCAAAATCCCAATAAAACACTTTATGGATATTGACAAACTAATTCTAAAGTTTATATGGACAGGCAAAAGACTCAAGTAGCTAACTAATATTGAAGGGGACAGTTGGAGCACTGACACTACCAGATTTCAAGACTTATTTATACAACTACAGTAATCAAGTAATCAAGTGGTACACACACACACACACACACACACACACACACGGAGACAGAGAGAGAGAGAGAGAGAGAGAGAGAGAGAGAGAGAGAGAAAGAAGAGATCCCAGAAATAAATATGTCCAGAACAACCAGACACCCACAGGGGGAGAAAAAGTGAATCTAGGCAAAAGAGTGCATCTTACACTCTTTTGGAAAAATTGACTCAAAATGCAGCATAGATCTAAATGTAAAGTGCAAAACTATAAAACTCCTAGAAGATAACAAGAGAAAATCTAGATGACCTTGGGTATTGTGATGCCTTTTTAGATACAACACCAAAGTCATAATCTATAAAAGAAATAACTGATAAGCAAGAGTTCATTGAAATTAAAAACTTCTGTTATGCAAAATACAGTATGAACAGAATTAGAAGATGAGGTACAGACTGGGAGAAAATATTTACAAAAGACATATCTGATAAAGGACTGACTTCCAAAATAGGCAGAGAATTCTTAAAACTCAACAATAAGGAAACAAACAGCCCAATTTAGAAATGGGCCAAAGAACTTAATAGACACCTCACCAAAGAATATATACAGATGGAAAATAAGCATATGAAAAGATGCGTAGCATCATATGTCACCAGGAAAATGCAAACCAACACAATTATGAGATACCACTACACAGCTATTAGAATGGCCAAAATCCAGAACACTGACACCAAATTCTGGCAAAAGTGTGGAGCAACAGGACCTTTGTTGATGGGAATGAAAAATAGTACAGTCACTTTGAAAGATTATTTGGTGGTCTCTCACAAAACTAAACATACTCTTACCATATGATGCAGCAATTTCATTCCTTGGTATTTACCCAAAGGTGTTAAAAACTTATGTCCATACAAAACCCACACATAAGTGTTCATAGCAGCTTTATTCATAATTACAAAACTTGGAAGCAATCAACATGTCCTCCCATAGGTGAATCGATGAATGAGTTATCAAGTCATGAAAAGACATGGAGGAAACTTAAGTGCTTATGACTTAGTGAAAGAAATCAGTCTGAGAAGACTAAATACTACATAATTCAAGCTAAACCATTTAGATTTTCTCTCTGAGGGATCTGAAACTGGACACAGAAATCAAAATCGTTGGTTTATAACCTCCTGGGGAGCTTCCTGGGTGTAGTCTTCACAGAAGGCAGGGAGAGACTATAGAAAGAGGGAGGACACTCCAGGTTGTGGGTGGCAGTCTTAAAAAGTTAAAAAGGGAACTTACATATAAAGTGTATCTTGAGTGGCAGCAAGATGAATAGATCCCCACACCTTCCTGCCACATCTTAAAAATTTATATAGAGGTCTTAACTAGGCTCAGTCACCAGATCTTATAATTTCATGTGCCCTTTTCTTATACAATGGTCCCTGAGCAGTCAGCAAGTGTTCTCACTGGCATAGAGGTGTCTCCTTTGGCAGCTATCTGGTTGCATTGGAGGTAGATGTCACAGCAACAATACAGGCACATGAAAGAGAAAACATAAATTAAGAGAATGATTCCCAAAATCAGTGACGAATTTTTCCACTAATAGCTCCATGATCCAAACCATTGATTTAACAGGTCCTCTAAATTGGGTGTTGGATCACTCAGGACATTTACTTGTGTCCTCATATGATTTGATAAAGATAATACACTAGTAGGCTAATCAGGCATGAACACATACATTCTGTTTGGGTGTTGGCACAGGTATCGTCTTGCAAGGAGTAATAATGTCTAAGGCCATTGTCATATTTTGGAAGACAGCTTTTCTCATCAGAGACATTTCTGTATTCAGTAAGAGCAGGCTTTGTTGGCTATCATTTGAGGCTTGCTAGATGAATTTAGTAAGGTCTTCTGTGTGCTCTATAATGCCCTCCAGGTCAAGAGTGAACAAAGATCACACCCACATGATCATACTAGTGAAAAATAGTGTCGACCTGGCCTTGAGGAGAGAGAGGCTGGAAGCTTTTGGAACTTGACCTGGTTGTACCTACCATGCGTGTTTGAGAGGAAGGCAACGCAGTCAAGGTGTGCGAAGATGGGACTGGGGGCAGGATGTACCATATCAGGATGCCTACCTTCTCCCCTCTCTTAAAGGTATGTGTTCCATTCTAGGTATAGTGCATTTCAACAGGTCCAGCCTGCAGCAGGATAAGGGGATCCCAGTAGAGATTGACTAGTTCTCCTTCACCTAGGAGTGTTAAGTAATTCACCCACTTCAGTAGGATGTCCCATTGTAAATTCCAGTAGATAACTCCTTTCCCAGATGTGATGGAGCTTGGTGTTCTCAACAGTGTAGCATGTTGATCCCTGGTGAGTGCAGGGACGATGGCTGTTTCCTGTGACTATACCTTTCTGTTATTGGTGCTTCAGTGAGGGTCCCCAGTCTGGTTTATGGGGTAACAGGCCTTACTGGTCAGTCCAATACTGGTCATTCCAATGTATTAAAGACTGGGAAAATAATTTAGTTCTTGCAGCCAAGGTGGTTATTTACCTGTTAACAATTTAATTTGCTGCTTTAATATTCCTTTTTTTTTTCTACCAATGCTTCTGCTTACGAGTTATAAGGGAGATGGAACAGCCATTTAATGTCATGTCCTTCTGCCTAGTCTTGCATGTCATGACTTTTGAAAAATGTGACCCTTAATCACTATCTGCTAAACAGAGCATCTGTATATGGTACTCATTTCTCCAGTCTCCTAATGGTGACAACGTGGTTTACAGAGGCAGGGGAACGCTTGGGTTAAGCCAGGTGCAGTGTCCAGACAAACAAAGGCATATTTAGAACCTTCACTCAGAGGAAGGGACCAATATTATCAATTTGTCAGTCCCTTATCTGTTGAGAACTCCAAATTCTTTTGTCCCAGGTTCTTTTTGCCCCAGATTCTTTTGTCAGTTGCTTTGGGTATTGCTTAAAACACACAAGAAGACATGCTGTTACTGCATTAACCAAGTCATTGTACTTTAAAGGGAAATTTGACATCTTTGGCAATACGCCATTCTCTTTGTGCACTGCAGTAACCACTCTTTCTATGCATACAATCTGCTGTATCTATTGAAGGGTCAGTAGCTAAGGCTCATATACACAAGCTAAGGTGTCAGTGTTCTGATTGCCAGGGGTCTCAGTGTCTTATGACTTGGGACATAAAAAATAGTGAGATCTGCCTCAGGCTGTTGCAGGCAGATCCAAATGTCTTTCTACAAATCTTGACTCCATAAGGACTAATTTATAGTCATCCACCCCTTGGCTTCCTATTGTCTGAGTCACAGGGTTAATCCCTTTAGAACAGCCTGTCAGCATAAAGGGGTTAATGGCCAGGGCTCATGAGTAATCACCAGCCAGACCACTCTGAGCTCAGTCCCTTGACTGCTGCACTGGCTGCTATGTGAGATGCTCTCCCTAGAGAAGAACTGTGTACACTCCTAGGAGCTGTTGCTCTATGGAGGTATATTGGGTTTCTGCCCCCTTCCAGAGGTGGGATCAAAATCTTATAGGCACTCTATCCTTCTGTTGCTTCTGCCACAGTGCCCAACCGATACGTTCTGGAGTCACAGACACAACTAATTCAAATGGAAACCCAGCTTGGAAGATGCCCAAAGCTTCATCTGCTTCACTAATTTTGCCTTCTCAAAGGTAGTTTGCTGCTCTGAATGCCAGTCTCACACATGCCTCTTCTTTAGCAAGCAGCAAAAGGGATGGAAGCATTGTGCCAGATGTGGAATAAAAGTCCTCCAAAATCCCATATTCTCTACAAAGGTTTGCATTTCTTTCACATTCTTAGAGGTTGGATAAACTTACACCTTATCAATCACAGCTAATGGGACAACATAGGTCTTCCCCAATCAGACAACTCCCAAAAACCTTACAACATGGCTGGACTTTGAATTTGCCTGTGGGTTCACTTTTCACCCTCTACCTCACAGATGCTCCAGCAAAGCTTACTGGGTATCTTGCTGCAGAGGCAAATTTTTATATGTTAACAATATATCATCAATGTAATGGATCCATTTTACTAGTATGGGGAAAGGAGAACAGGAGCAGATCCCCAGCTACCATCCAAAGACATATTGTGGGGCTATGCAGGTAGCCTCGTGGGAACACTTGAAAGGTTCATCATTGTCCCTCTCACACGAAGGCAAATTGAACTTAGTAATTAGAAACCTGTACTTGTCAAAGTCTTTCCCATGAATGTCCTCGAAGATAGATAAAGTACTTTTGCAGAAACACTTTTTGCCAAAGCATCAGAGTAAAAAATAACTCTGCAAATGACAAAAGACTTAAAAACTGGTCATGGTAAAAAATCTGATGAGAGTTCATTATAATGCAATTGACAAGGAAACTTCTATTGCAGATTGTGTTTAAAAAGCCCCCCTTACCCTCCTCCTCTTTTTTCTTTAGTTTCCTTGGACAATGTTTTGGCTATATTCTGGTATGTTTACATTTCAAAGACATGATAGGACATACAAGTTCAAGGGACAGAGAAAGAGTGCAAATTCTGTCCTAGGAGTTTTGAGTAATTGCTATTTAAAATTTTCCTTTGTATTAGGGGTCAGAAGACAGGGGGCATTTCCTCTATTTCCTCATCAATTACCATAACATCCTCCTCTTTACTTTCATCATTTTCTCAGAGATTCCACCTCTTGGTGTCCTAATCAGGATGTGTCATAGTGCCCAGATCTTAATCCAAAGGCATCTTTGCAAAACAGCACACTGAGATTTGCCACTTATTACCCTGCTCTCTCATGTTGTCTGTCACCGAAAGCTGGAAGACCAGTGGATGCCTGCATGTCCTTCTCTAATCTTAGCTCATCTTCTAACTTTCTGACCTGAGTGTCAGTGTGTAGTCTGTTTCTGGTGGCCAGCTGAAATGCCCACAGCAGAGGCCAGCCCATGTCAGAAACCAGTACCTCCCTTCCCTGCTTCCCCTTCCCTGCCACGGTGTCCTGTGCACATTTCCTCTAGCAAGCACGGTAGACCAGCTGGCATCTGGGGAGCATTCCCATATTCACATGGTGGTCCACAAGTATCTAACAAACAGGCCACTCCTCCCTACAAAGAGGTCAATAGCCAACTTGAGATTTCCCCCTAAGATGCCTCATTCCCAAGGCTCATTTCTTCACTCTCCTGGCTGGGTTCCTAATTGTTGGTTCCCAGCTGTGAGAAGTAAGGGAGATGATTCATTTTCAGAAATACCAAATAAAAGCTATGTTGTCTAGTTAAGGATAGGTTTACAACCTATTAGAAGTATGTATGAACCCCTATCCCCTCAATGGAGTCCCAACCTTTAGACACTTCATTTCCTGATTCTTCTTCCCTTCTCCCTTTCTTGCAGGCTTTGCAAGGAGCAGGAGCCAAAGAACAAAGGGAGGAGGGACTGAAAGACTCTGCATCACCTCAGGGAATGTACATTTGTTCCAATCAGACTTTTTGTCTTACATGGGTGATGTCTGGGTAAGGCTGTAACCTCTGTAGTATTAAGCCAATGAGGAACCAGGGGAGGGACTTGCATGCTAGGAAATAAATGGGTCTACTGTAACAGCTCCAAGTGTGCCTGTCCTTCAGACACCTGCTCTTGCAGAACGTTGATTAAAGCCTCACTTCACTGTGCTCCCAGACTCTACGTGCCTCCTTCAATTGGGTTGGTGGGCTTATTTATCACTACAACCTTCTCAGAGGCTTGTCAAATATAATCTAAAACTGACCAACCCCCCCCCCCCCCAATAAATAAGGCAGGGAGAGACTGAAATAAGAAGCAGGCCACTCCAGGTTTCTAGGTGGGAGTTTTAATAAACAAAAAGAACTTAAGGTACTGTAACTGAACCAACAGGAGTCTTCTTGATGAATTACAAATAGAGACTACCCCAGGTGGGGTTGTCACACAAGGGAAACTTTATTTGCAGCAAATAAAGAGATCACAAGGGATAACTTCCAAAGGCCATGACTCCCTGAGCAGGGGTAAGAGGGTTCCTTTTATTTATGATTTAGGATGAATATTCAGAAAGGGCAGCTGTGTCATCACATGTGAAAATGGGAATAAGGTTGCACACATATACTTAGAAAACATGTCTCTCCATGCATCCTATATTATGTTAATGATGCTTATGTTCCTTCTGGATTTTAACATTATAATGAAGCAGAGGTAACTATCTGACAAGAGAAAGGGACTTTGGGCATGCTCTGAGAGCTGGTATAAACTGGATGGGTCTTAGGCTCATTATCTCAGGTAAGGAATGCAGGGTCTTTCTTACTTTTGAACCAGCACTGGGAGTTTTACCACTGATTTACTCTCTTTGATATGGTAAGCTATTTCCTGGCCTGGTAGAGACTGTTAGTTTTTACATTATTTTTGTTCCCTTAAAATTCTTAACTCCTGAGGTTTTTACATTTCTTTGTAACTCTGACATCTCCTAGAAAGTTCTATAAGAAGTATGCTCAAGCAAGTAGAGCTGGTAGGACATAGATCATGGAAAATAGCTGGGGGCCTAACATGACTTCTCTTGTGAGAATCCAAGTCTCATCTTTCTTTTTCTGGGAACCCCTAACTATTTCTGCTTACAATACAGGCTTATCTTGGGTGTCAGCCAAGATGAAGGGACTCTTACACCTGCCCACCACATCTTAAAAGTTTATGTATCATAAACTCAACACCATATCACCATCTCAAGGCTATGTCCTTGGAGCAGCCTCTGGGAGTGGGAAAGGCAAGTGAAACCCATACTTCAAGGACAGGAGAGGGGATGAAAGGATGCTGGTCATCTGGGTCCAGTTCATGGGACAACAGGGAGTCATGTCTTCTTGATGACCTTCCCCAACAGAGACATAGGCCAGTGAGAGGCAGGCCAGTGCCATGCAGATCTAAGCCAAGACTCACAGATGGGATCTCTAGGAAGCCTTCTTACATAGAGAGGAGCATGAAACAGATGTGCAGAGGCCAGGAGAGAAGAGAGAAGAGAGAGGGGGAGGACGGTAAGGAGGGGGAAATAGAGAGAGAGATTGAGAGAGAAGTGAAGCTGTTGAATACCAGGACTCTTGGCCAATTCCCGGCTGTCATCTCCCAACCCTCATGAGAACCCATCTTCCCTTAGTTGTGTTTATTTAACCAATATTAATCAGATGTACCAGGTATCAGGTTCCATTCCAAGGCCAGGTATACAGTAGTACTTGCCCTCAAAGTGCTTCCCGTCTGGTGGATTCTATGAAATACATCTGTTCCTTTTAATAAATTTTTCTTTACTTGATTGAGCCCAAGTGATTTTCTGCTTCCTACACTCAAGAGATCTCACACTAAGATCAGGTTGGTATGGATTTTCCCATTCTGTGGATGAAGACCCAGAGCTCTGAAGAGGAAAACAAAAAGTGGCCCAAGTTCACTCAGACACAGTTAGACTTTGAAGGCAGCACATTGGATTTGAAGCCTAAGCATATTGCACTGCTCCCATTGCCTCCCAAGAGATTAAGCCATTTGCACTTCCAGAGGATTTCAGGGTTCCACAGCCAGAGGTAACCATGGTGTTAACAGCAAAGGTCCTGTGGGGTGCATATAGAGCAAGTCCTCTCATGGCAACACACTCTCAGAACTTTTACATACTTTTTGACATTGGATTCTCACAATAGCCCTGCTGGAACCACAGTGCATTTTTGCACATTTTTGTAGTTGAAAATTAATCCTGAGCTCAGAGTCCCCAAATAATCTGCCCAAGGTCAGAGTTGGTGAAAAGCCAAGACATCACCCAAGTCTATATTATTTTCCCTATTCAACAATGACTTTAAATCTCCACCAACTATCACTGCATCTCATCATATGGCTCCCTCCTCTCCTTGGGCTATTTGCCACTTCTTCTCAGCCCAGTCTTCACCCACAAATGGTCACCCAGCTTCTCAACTGTTTCCCACCTCCCACCCATCTTCACTAAACTTGGGCTCCTTCCTGTCCTCCCCAGACTCTCTCAACATGTCCCAAGCCCAGCACTTTATTCTGCCTCATACCTAAATGACTTCATCCAGGAGCATTCCATCCCACTAAGTGACACAATCTTCCAATACAATGACCAGGTTAAATCCCAGTGTTGGCCTCTGCTTCCATGCTGCTCTATTCCATTAGAAGCACACCAATATCACATGCACAATCTCTGTCCAATCCAACCACTTCCATTGCTCTGACTGGTGGCTCATCCTGCCTCAACTGGATGACTGCAGTGGCCTGGACTCTGCTATCTCTGCCTCCTAAATTGTGACCCTGGGGTGTAATATGTAAACTGCAGCCAGATATCTCTTCAGACAACCTCTGGATAAAGGCCACACTAGCACCAGATGCAGCAGTAACTCTAGGCTGGTGCTCTCCAAAGGCTGGTCCAGCTCAGCAGAATCACCCAATTCTTAACTAAAATGCTGGTTCTCAGGCTCTGAGTGTAACTCTCCAAGTCAGAGTTGCTAAGGAAATGCCCTAGGGATTGTCACTTAATGAGCTCCCAGATGATTTTTATGCACACTAATTGTTGGGAACTATTAAAGATTCTGACAGATCAGGAGGAAGATTCTTGGAGGGCATGGGCTGAAAGCTGCCCTGGGTCCCTATAACTGTGGAATGGAGCTAAAATCTAAGCTCCGGGATGAGGATGAGAAGTAGCTGAGGATCAGGAGCCCAGCATCAAACACCTGGTTTGGCCACTTCCTAGATATGGGGTCTCAGGCTATGGGGTCCTACTCTGGAGCCCCAAGTTATTTAGTCATAGAATGAGATAATGACACCTGCCTGGTAGAGCTTTTGTGAGGATTAATACCTCTGTAGTTTACCCAGCATTTAGCACAGATGTTAAATGTGTCACAAATGTGGGATTTTATGGTAATTAGTGACATATCTTCCTGAAAACATCAGTTATTTTCTGGTTGATTGGTTCATATAACTTAGAAGCCAAATAGGGCTCCCCTTATGGAATGTTTATCTTATTCTCAGATAGCATTATTCTCGTTACCCACTACACTCTCTCCTTTCTCTCTCTCTCTCTCTTCCTCTCTTTCTCTCTCTCTCTCTCTCTCACACACACACACACACACACACACACACACCACATTTCATTAATATTCCTGGTACTATCCTTTTTCTATCTTAGTGCCCTTCCCTGACTTATCCACAAGGAGTTCTTTTGCCTCCACTCTTTTGAATAATAGCTCAAACCTCAACTTGTCTTCTCTCTCCTCCATGAAGCTTTCTAACATTAGCCTGTGGTTTCTCCATCCAGGGAGTGTCAGTACATCCTCCCCAGGACTTGTTGCCAACTCTGCTCCCTCACTGGACAGGGAAGCCCTAAAAAACATATCCTTGCCTTAGCCCCTTTTAGGCTCCCACAAGCCCAGTGCCATTCTGCATTCTGGCCCAGAAGAGGGTCTTGGCAAGTGTCTGATGGGTGAACAAAGGACTGCTTTTTCTGCTTCCATCTCTCCCACTCAATTAGAGAATAGAGAAAATCCTATCTTCTCCTTTACAGGGCTTCCTAACTGCTATAAGTCATGCAGCATAATTAAGAACTTTCTGGCTTAGTTCTATGAAACGAGTTTGCTGTAGATCAGTGCTGAGTTCCAAATTAAAAATATTTATATATTTTTAGGTGAGGAGTGGTATTTCCTTATTTTTCAATTAACTCTTTAAAGTATGATTTACAAATAATATAATGCATCCATTTGAACTGTATAATTCAATGATTTTGACAGATGAAGGCATCCTGGAAATTATTGTCACAGTCAACATGCCAAACAATTCCATTGTTTCCCCAAAGATTCTTCATGTCCTGAAGTATCTCCTATAAATGGCAGAATCCACAGAGACTCTCAGGGGTCACCAGATGAAAGAGGAGGAGCTAGGGTTTGTTTCATGGGTGATACTTTCAGAGAAGGAAAGTATGTGCTCTTGACCCAGTGCCCCATGTGCCACAGGAGTCGGCACTATTACACAACCCTGAAAATGGTGGCCCATGGGCCTCCAGAACCAGTGTAAGACCTAACACTGCCATGTACCCCACTCAGCTGCTACATTGTGCCTGCCCATTGGTAAAGGTCTTTCCCACTAAAGCCAATCTGTTAAATCTAAGAGGTGACTCCTTCTTCAAATGTGGAGACATCAATGCAAGATTACCTGAACATGAAAAATCAGAGAAATATGACACCAATAAGGAAAAAATAAATTTCCTGCAGTTGATCCCAAAGGAATGGAGTCTTCCAAATAATCTGACACAAAATTTAAAATAATTGTTTTTAAATAGCTCGGCTCCAGAGGATGAGAAGACAAGCAAGCCGGGAGAATATATTTGCAAGAGATACATCTGATAAAGGTCTGTTATCTAAAATAACAAACAACTCTTGGGACGCCTGGGTGGCTCAGTCGGTTAAGCGTCCGACTTCAGCTCAGGTCATAATCTCGCAGTTTGAGTTCGAACGCCGCGTCAGGCTCTGTGCTGACAGCTCAGAGCCTGGAAACTGCTTCATATTCTGTGTCTCCCTCTCTCTCTCTGCCCCTCCCCTGCTCTATTATCATATGATCCAGTCCTTGTGGTCCTTGGTATTTGCCCAAATAAGTTGAAATCTTATATCTACACAAAAGCCTACACACCATGTTTATGGCAAATTTATTTATAATTGTCAAGACTTAGAAACAACCAAGACATCTTCTGATAGGTGAGTGGATATATAAATGTCTATATATCCAGACAATGAAATATTATTCAGCACCAAAAAGAAGTGAGCTATTAAGCCACAGAAAAACATGGAAGACATTTAAATGCATATTACTAAGTGAATAAAGCCAAACTGAGAAGGCTATATAGTGTATAATTACAATTATATAACATCCTGGGAAAGGAAAAACTATGGAGACAATAAGAAAATCAGTGGCTGCCAGGGGCTAGAAGTGGGGAAGGGAAGGGGCGCCTGGGTGGCTCAGTCGGTTGAGTGTCCGACTTGGGCTCAGGTCATGATCTCACAGTTGTGAGTTTGAGCCCCGCATTGGGCTCTGTGCTGACAGCTCAGAGCCTGGAGCCTGCTTCGGATTCTGTGTCTCCCTCTCTCTCTGCCCCTCCCCCACTCACATTGTTTCTCTCTCCTTCAAAAATAAATAAACATTAAAAAAAAAGAAGTGGGGAAGGGAAGAAGGTAAATAGAGAACAGAGGAATTTTAGGGAAGTGAAAATACTCTGTATATTATAATGATGTTTGTATGCCTTTATATATTTATCTAAACCCTTTGAATGAATGTAAACACTAAACATGAAACTTAAGGTAAACTATGGACACTGAGTGGTTGCAGTGTGTCAACATAGGTTCATCCTTGGTACCAAATGGACCATTCTGATGAATGATTTTTATTTTATTCAAAAATTTTAAGTTTATTTATTTATTTAGAGTGAGAGAGAAACAGAGAGAGGTGAGGAGCAAAAGGAGGGAGAGAGAGAATCCCAATCCCAAGCAGGCTCTGTGCTGTCAATGCAGAGCCCAAGGTGGGATTGATCCCACAAACCATGATATTATGACCTGGGCTAAAATCAAGAGTTGGATGCTTAACCAAGTGAGCCACCCAGGCACCCCACGAGTGGTTTTTAATGGGGGGTGCTATGCATATATATGGGGGCAAGGGTTATATGGGAAATCTGTCTACATTCTTCTCAATTTTGTTGTAAAATTAAAACTATTCTAAAAAATTAAGTCTTGAAAAAAAAGAAGAAAAAGAATCCCATAAACTCAGAAAATACAGATAGGTAAGTAAATGAGATCAGGAAAATTATACATGAAAATAATGAAAAGTTCAACAAAGAGATAGAAATCATTAAAAAAAAGGAACCAAAGAGAAATTCTAGAGCTGAAGAATCTAATAAATGAAATTTTTAAAATGCAATAAAGAGCTTCAAAGCAGACTTGATCAAGCAGAAGAAAGAATCAACAAAGATAGTTGAAATTTTCCAGAGGAGAACAAAGAAGGAAAAAGAGTGAAAAGGGGCTAAGATGATATACTCTTGGATGAACCAACACACATTATGAGATTTCCAGAAAAAGAAGAGAGCTAAAAAGCAGCAGAAAGCTTTTTAAAGACAGAATGACTGAAAACTTCCCAAATCTGTGGAAGGAAATATATCCAGATTCAAGAAGTCTAAAGATCCCAAATAGGGATGAGCATAAAGAGGTCTACACTGAGACACAGCATAAAATTGACAGAAGTCAAAGTCAAAGAATTTTTAAAACAGCAAGATAAAAGTGACCCACCAGATATAAGGGAATACCATAAGACTATCAGTGGATTCCTCAGGAGAAACTAGTAGGGCTGGAGAGAGTGGGAGTGTTGCATCCACACAACTCCTGAAACAATGCTACAGGCACCAGTGACAGTCACAGCAAAGTTTATTGCAATGAGAAGCAAGGCCGACTAATCGGGACCGACACTCTTGATCAGAGTGCGGCCCCGAACAGCCAGCGTATAGAGATTTTATAGCCCCAAACACATTGTCTTAGCACATGGGAACAACATAAAGGAACAAGTTCCAGGATGTGGGTGTTTATTCTAGACATTCTGTCATTAAGCCGCAACTGGTTGACCTTCTTGACCCTGCATCTGGCGCCACTTCTTCCCCTATCTCTTAATCCCTTGAGCAATGAAGCGTTACTTGCAGAAGCAGAACAAAGCGGTTAAGCTACAGTTTAACCCTAAGCTACAATTTAACCTTACATTCCCTTTGTCTTGTTAATGAATCAACCCCTTGATTCATTATTAGGGACTAAGGGGACATAATTGGATCTAATCATCATAATTTTTACTTCACCAACTCATCTCTTGACATACTGTACTACCCAATTGATAATGCACAGGCTGAGAGTTAACCCGAGAAGTAACAATAGCAGTGGCCCAGCTATGGCAGCGAGCAACGATGTGAGCCAGGGGGACCAAGAGAACAAGCTTTGGTACCAATTATTGTTGGCCTGTCTGGCCTGTTCTCTAGCTCTAAGGTTATCTCTGACCAGGCTGAGAGTGTCTCGGATTACTCCAGAATTATTGCCATAAAAACAGCATGTTTCCCCGAGGGCCACGCAAAGGCCTCCCTCCTTCATGAAGAGTAAATCAAGTCCTCTTCTGTTCTGCAACACAACCTCAGCTAAAGAATTCACCTGTTGTTCTAGCCAAGAGATTGAAGTTTCTAAGTAGCCTACGTTTAGGTCTACTTGCTTGCTCAAGGTTTTGAAATTTTGGTCTCCTACGATGAGTCCAGCAGTTCCAACAGCTGTGGATCCCGCAATTCCTAGTCCCATCAGAAGTGGAATAAGGATTGGGGCTGCCCTTTTTTTTTCTGGATTGTCCTTCTAGCAGAAGTAAATGTTCTCTCCCTGCCTCTCTGCTATATAGGTATATTTGCAGGAGAATATGAACTAGGATACAAATCTCTTGGGTGCCGACTCCAAAGTATGCAGCTGCAATGCAGGGGGTAATTCCTGATGAGCAAGCAAACCAGGCTCCAGTAGGGGCTCAGCATGCTATATCTTGGGTGCTATTGGTATCTGAACTACTTGGAATGTACACTCTGCACAAGAGTTTTTGTAAGGGGAGGTCTGCCAATCATATTCTTGGGACACTATGCACCAACCCTGCCCTTGGAGGTCTTCTAGGGTTAAAATTGGTCGCAAACCCCAAGGGCACAATGACATGCTTGGATTTTGCAATTTTACGACATGCTTTTCTATGTCTTGTCCAATGCTAGCGTTTGTAGCCACTCCCACATAATATGGGGGTTTAGGGTTTAAACACAGCCAACAATCTTGTACAATCTCGGTGTGAGATGAATTCAGCGAGGCATACATAGAATTTACCACATCTAACCAACGCCTCTCAGGGGAGAATGGGTTTTGGAGATGACTTGTAGTCGGTAATTCTGACTTTGTGGGGGCACCTGATTGCAGGGTAGGTGGGGAAGGGACAGTCAGAAGGAGCGGTGGGGGGGAGAAAATCATGTCTTGTTTGGCCCTATTGGATTGGGTGGAGTTTTTCTCTTAACCCTCTGTATAGTAAAGGAAGTGCCCTTATCAATTCCTGGTGTACATCCAGAGACCCCAAGTGTGTCCGGTGTCCCAAAAGGAGGAGAAAGTACTGGAACTAGAAACCTTTTTTAAACATACTTTTGTTGGGTTACAGGTTCCTGGGGTCTCACATTGGGGTTTCAGGGTTCTAAGGAGAGTAATTAGGGGGTCAAGGCCCTGTCCTGCTAGCCAGGGGGCTAGCGTCTCACAACCCCACTTGGCGCAGTGGTATTGACCCTCTCCTTCACATTTATCTTTTTTACCTGCTGGGCAGCCGTACATTCCTGTTATGCCTGCCAATTTTTGTTCTTCATCCCTGTGTCCACATACATAAGTAGTCATATAGGGATTTTCTGGGACTGGAGGAGCAAAACCCATTGGCTGTTTATAATTAGTAATTAAAGTTCCCCATGATTCACCCACCAGGTCACATAAGTCAAACAAAAAACAGGGCATAGTGGAGAAGGTATTAGATGCTACTACTTTTCCCGTGACCGTGTCCCTTAGTTCCCATCGGTATGGCTAAAAAGATAGGGGGTGCAATTTCATACAGTTTCCCAAGCTTATCATTATACAAACCCAGATAATTATTATTATGCCCGCATCATTCTTATCTTTAAAGGATCCTCTGGGTGCCTTTGGACCTTCCATTGCTGTTCGTTCTCTGGTTCCGTATCAGTCTGGGGTGTTTCTGCCCTCACGCAGTTTTTCTTAACCTGAGAGTGATGAATCCAGGTTCGGACACCATCTATATTCATGGCCATGGGTGTAGTCAGGATCACGGTGTGCGGTCCTTTCCAGCACAGCTCCAGGGTTTTAAGCTCGTGTCTCTTGACCCAGACTGAATCTCCTGGTTGAAAGGGGTGGGGAAGAACAGGAGGATGGGCAAAGGCTTCTTTTAAGGCCCCAGTTATTTCCTTTTGTACATGTTGCAGGGCCATGAGTGAAGCCAGCAAGTGGTCCTGTTCCAGCTGTTCCTTTACATCATCTTCTAGCCTCGCTAGGATAGGTGGAGGTCTGCCAAATAAAATTTCATAAGGGGAAAATCCCTTGACAAATGGAGTACAATGCACTGGCAAAAGGGTAAAAGGCAGAACATCAACCCAATTTTCGCCCATCTCAAGGGACAATTTGGTTAAGGTCTCTTTTAGGGTCTGATTCATCCTTTAAAGCTACTTGACCCAAGCTCTGGGGCTATATGCGCAATGTAATTTCCAATCTATTCCCAATGCCTGGGCTAGACCCTGTGATACCTGTGCTGTGAAGTCCGGGCCATTGTCCCTTCCTATGCTCAGAGGCAGCACAAATCTAGGAATTATTTCATTTAATAATTTCTTAACTGTCACCTGAGCCATTTCTGATTTAGTGGGGAATGCTTCAACCCACCTGGAGAAGGTGTCTACAAAAACGAGCAGGTATTTGTATCCGTATTTCCCTGGTTTAATTTTACTAAAATCTACTTCCCAAAACCTGCCTGGCTCAGTTCCTCTATCTCTTTTAGCTTCCAAAACCTTCTTATTTTCACCCTGACTTACTTGGGCACAGCTTACACATCTTTCAACTATCTCTTCTATCTCTTTTCCTAGCCCTTGCGCCCTGAACTTTTTCTGTACCAATTCCACCATCTTTGTTTTTCCCAGATGAGTCCCTTGGTGGAGCTGATGCAACATGCATTGCCAGAGTGCTGCGGGTAAGATTATCTTACATTCAGGATCCTGAAACCACTTTTGTCCTGGTATCATACTTCCCCCTTTTCTTGAACTCCAAGAAAAACCCACTCCAAATCTTCAGGAGTGTAACTGGGCTCCAGCAGAAGCAAGGGGTCTATCAAGATTGGTAGTGCCAAAGTACTTTTAAAATTTTTTTTTTTTCAACGTTTTTTATTTATTTTTGGGACAGAGAGAGACAGAGCATGAACGGGGGAGGGGCACAGAGAGAGGGAGACACAGAATCGGAAACAGGCTCCAGGCTCTGAGCCATCAGCCCAGAGCCCGACGCGGGACTCGAACTCACGGACCGCGAGATCGTGACCTGGCTGAAGTCGGACGCTTAACCGACTGCGCCACCCAGGCGCCCCCAAAGTACTTTTAGTTAGGGCAGCTTCTCGGGCTGCCATGTCAGCAAGGCAGCTTCCGACTACCTCTAAGGTCGCCTTTTTGATGTCCCAGGCAGTGAATGATCACGAGTCTTGCAGGCTCCCAGATGGCTGCTAGAAGGTCTAGATTTTCAGCTTTATTTTTGATGGCTTTGCTTTCTGCCGTGAGGAGGCCGCACTCTTGATAAATGGATCCGTGCACATGCGCAGTTGCAAAGGCATAGAGGCTGTCCATATAAATATTAACTGACTTGTTTTTTCCAAGTTTCAGGGCTTTAGTTAGCACGATGAACTCTGCGCGCTGGGCTGAGGTTCCCCGGGGGAAGGGTCTGTTGCCATAAAACCTTGCTGTCTGTTGTAATTGCAGGGCCAGCATGCCTTTGCCCTTGAAACACAAAACTACTGCCGCCTGAAAACGTGTTGATATCAGGGTCCCAAAAGGGAATGTCCATGAGATCGGAGGGGAGGGATGAGACCATCACTAAGGTTTCTGGGCAAGAGTGCAGAGGGGGACCTAGTCCTTGGGGCAGCAAAGTAGCTGGGTTTAAGGCTGCAGGAGCACAAAAACATATCTGGGGCTGGTCGAGCAGCAATGCCCGATACTGGGTAATCCGAGCATTTGACAGCCACCATTCTGGGGGAACCCGCAGTAAAGCCTCCACTTCATGCGGCCCAGTAACAGACAATGTCTGCCCCAGGGTTAGTTTATCTGCGTCTTTGACTAGTAGTGCGGTGCTGGCAATTTGTCAAACACATGTGGGCCACCCAGAAGTAACTGGGTCCAACCTTTTGGATAAATAGGCCACTGGTTAGCGCCAAGGTCCCAGGCTCTGAGTCAGAACTCCCTTGGCTATTCCCCCTTTTTCAGCTACAAACAAATGGAATGGCTTAGTGGGATCTGGCAGGGCCAAGGCTGGTGGGATCATGAGAGCATCTCATAAGGCTTGACAGGCTTTAGTTTGAGTCTCTCCCCATGTGAAGGACTCCAGAGATCCCTTAAGAGTGGCATACAAGGGGGCTGCCACGTTCAGCAAAGCCAGGTATCCACAGTCTGCAGTAGCCTGCCACCCAAAGGAACTCGCAGACTTGTTTGTGAGTTTCAGTCTGAGAAATATCAAGTATAGCACGAATTCTTTGTTCACTGAGATAGCGCTTACGTTTTTTAATGTTGTAATATTAAATAGATGACCATAGTGCGACAGATTTGTGCTTTTTTGGCTGACACTCGGTACCCCAGTTTTTGTAGAAGATTTAAGAGTCCCTTGGTGGCGCTCAGGCATTCTGAATGAGAGGGGGCCACCAGCAAGATATCATCAACATACTGCAACAGAGTTACCTGTGGTTTGGAGATTCAAAATGGTTCTAAATCCTGGTGCAGGGCTTCATTAAAAAAAAGTAGGAGAATTTTTGAATCCTTGGGGGAGTCGCGTCTAGGTGAGCTGTCCGCCTTTTCCCTCTTCAGGATTGGTCCATTCAAATGCAAACAGTGGCTGGCTTTGTGGAGCCAGCGGGATGGCAAAGAAGGCATCTCTTAAGTCTAGAACTGTATAATACACCTGAGAAGGGTGAAGCAAACTAAGGAGAGTATAAGGGTTGGGTACAGTGGGATGAATGTCCATTTCCCTGGCATTTACTGCTCTCAGGTCCTGAACTGGCCAGAAATTGGATGAGTTAGGCTTCTGGACAGGGAGAAGCGGAGTGTTCCATGTAGACTTGCATGGGATCAAAATGACTGAGTCGCGCAAACGCTTGATGTGAAAGGCGCTGCCCCGCTTAGCCTCCTGGGACATAGGATATTGTTTCAGTCACTGGAAGCGCGGACACCTTAAGTTCCACTATTATTGGAGCTTGATGAATCTCCAGCCCAGGTGGATTGGTCTCAGCCCATACCAGGGGAAAGTGCACCTGGAGGCTTTTAAGGAGAGGATCGACTGTATGGACACTTTCATTGGGCACTGGAGTGAGCAGGCCCTCTTCCCCAAGTGGCACAGTCACCATGACTGTTGTTGGGCCATCCTGGTCAACTTTAACATGCATACCCCCTTCAGTGAATCTCAAAGAAGTTAGTTTATGCAATAGGTCCCTACGTAGTAATCCAGGGTAGGGGCATTCAGGCATGATTAAGAAAAAATATGTAACAATCTTACAGCCCAAATCCACTTTTCATTCATTGGTCCATTTACAAGTCTGAGACCTTGTACCAAGGTTGCTCCTCACTGGGTGGGGCCAGGATCCTATTTTAGAATGGAAAAGTTTGCCCCGGTATCCACCAAGAAAGTCTTAGGCTGGCCCCCTATATTAACAGTAACCAATGGCTCAGAAGGGGCCACCAAGCCATGACCCCATCAGTCGGAATCGACTTCCATGATAGATGCCTGGGGTGACCAAGTTTTGCGCTGGGCTAAGTCGGGGCAATCTTTTTTCCAATGTCCCTCTTGCTTGCAATATGCACATTGGTTTTTTCCTAGTGGCGCTTTAATCTTTTGTTTGTCTTTTTTCTCTTGCCCAGACTGAAATTCTTTAGTCGCTTTGGGTCCCTTTCCTTCGCAGGCATCCAGGACGGCTGCTACCACCCTAGTCATCTTCTTTGTTGTCTTTCTTCCTGAGAGTCTCTGTTGTTAAAGACTTTTTGGGCAATTTCAACTAGTTCAGATAAATTTTTTCCTTCAAACCCATCTAATTTTTGTAATTTCTTTAGAATGTCTGAGGCTGCCTGTGAGACAAAGGCCAGGTTTAATGCCCTTCTATTTTCAGGTGCCTCAGGGTCTACAGGGGTAAAGGTATGGTACGCCTCCATGAGCCTCTCTAAGAAGGCTGAGGGGCTCTCCTCAATTCCTTGAACTACTTCAGTTACCTTAGACATGTTTGTGGGCCAGTAGGCGGCTGCTCGGAGACCTCCCAGTAGAGTCTGGCGAAATAGGGTCAATGATCGCCTACTGTGAGGAGTGGTTGGGTCCCAATCTTCAGGGTGCGAGGAAGGAAAGACTTCCTCGAGTAAGGCGGGATCCTCGGTGGGTTACCCGTTTGGCCCCATCACCAGTTTCCAGGCCTCACGACAGGTCTTATCCCATTCCTCAGTAATGAAGAGAACCTGCAAGAGCTGCTGGCAGTCATCCCAAGTTGGCTGATGGGTCACAAATATAGTTTCAAGGAGAGAAATTAATGCTTGTGGTTTTTCTGAGAACGGGGGGTTTTGAAGCTTCCAATTATAAAGGTCGCTAGTGGAAAAGGGTACATAAGTCATAAAGGGTCGGACATCACCCTGCAGAGGTGGCCCTGGCCGAAGGGGTAGGGCAGCAGGAGAGGGATGGAAGGAGGTTCCTGACCAGGTGTGAGATGGGCTCAGGGGAGTATCCTGACTTAGGCTTGCCTCCTGGTCTGAAGCATCCTGACCCATATTCTCCGGGCAAGAACTATAAGGTGGCAGGGGGTAAGTTTCTTCTTCCTCCTCTGGTGCCAATTGTAGAGGGGGTGGCCACTTAGTCCTGTCAAGACTCGGATTTTGAGCTTCAAGTGGATGGCCAGTGAGCAGCAAATCCTGTACCTTAGGGAGGCGAGGGGGAAGGAAAGGTTTTAGCCAATCTGGATGGTTTTGATGAGGGTTCTCCATGCCTCAATATGTGGGACTTGGTCTTCGTGCCTGGAATAGACAATAGCATGAATCTTATATACCAAAGTCAGGTCAAAGGACCCCTGCAGAGGGCATTAGACCTGAAAGCTGATCCATTCTTTTTTTTTTTTTTTAAATTTTTTTTTTCAACGTTTTTTATTTATTTTTGGGACAGAGAGAGACTGAGCATGAACGGGGGAGGGGCAGAGAGAGAGGGAGACACAGAATCGGAAACAGGCTCCAGGCTCCGAGCCATCAGCCCAGAGCCTGACGCGGGGCTCGAACTCACGGACCGCGAGATCGTGACCTGGCTGAAGTCGGACGCTTAACCGACTGCGCCACCCAGGCGCCCCAAAGCTGATCCATTCTACCTCACAGAGAGTTCAAAGGACAGGCTTCTTGACGTGGAAGCCAAAAACTGAGGCAGCTCTCCTATAGTCCTAGAAATGGGTTAGTATGAGAGCCAGAGGGGTGGGAGTACTCTGATTTTGACCCATGGCAAAGATAGGCAAAACTGACAAGGACACACAGACAATCAACAGGAAGAAAACAATTAAGACACAAAGAGAACACAAGTTCGAGATCTCGAGGCCAGTAGGCTGTGGCAGCCACCTGAAAATAGGATCCTTTTTGACAAAAAAAATCAAACGAAATGGGGTCCACCAGTGTCCCGTTAGGAGCCCTGACTCTGGGTCTATAGCCGCGTCCAGCAGACCCTCTTGAGTCATTCAAATGGCGCGCCCCAAGAATTCCTTACCTCTCCCAATCCCGAGCCTCCTCCCAGGGGTCGGTGGAGCAATCCAAGGAAAGGGCCCTGTTCAGACTTTTAACTTTCCTGGCCAATGCACCAAATGTTGCATCCACACGACTCCTGAAACAGAATGCTACGGGCACCAGTGACAGTCACAGCCAAGTTTATTGCAAGGAGAGGCAAGGCCGACCGATTGGGACCGACACACTTGATCAGAGTGCGGCCCCAAACAGCCAGCGTGTAGAGTTTTTACAGCCCCAACCACATTGTCTTAGCACATGGGAACAACATAAAGGAACAAGTTCCAGGATGTGGGTGTTTATTCTAGACATTCTGTCATTAAGTCGCAACCGGTTGACCTTCTCGACCCTGCATCTGGTGCCACTTCTGGAGGACATATTCAAAGTACTGAAGGGAAAAACTATCAACCATGAATACTAAACACTATTCTTTAAAAAGAATAAAGCTTTTCCAGACAAACACAAACTGAGGAAGCTCATAATCACTAGAACTTTCTTAAAAGAAACACTTAAGGAATTTCTTCAAATTGAAACAAAAATATGCTAAACAGCAACATGAAACCATAAATCTCACCTGTAATGGTAAATATACAAACACAGAATAATGTAGCACTGTGATGATGGTATGTAAGTTACTTTTAACTCGAATAAAAAAGGTAAAAGAAAAAAGTCATAATACACAATATAAAAAGAAGTAAACTCTGACTGGCAGGTGAGGGTGAAAGTGTAGCTTGGGAAGGCAATTGAAATTAAATTGTTATAGGAGCACCTGGGTCACTCAGTCTGACTTCAGCTCCAGTCATGATCTTGTGGTTGGTGAGTTCCAGTCCTGTGTCAGGTTCTGTGCTGCCAGCTCAGAGCATGGAACTCACTTTGGATTCTGTGTCTCCCTCTCTCTCAGCCCCTCCCCCACTCATACTCAGTCTCTGTCTCTCAGAAATGAATAAATGTTTAAAAAATATATTATGAAATTAAGTTGTCATCAACTTAAAATAGGTGGTTATAACTACAAGATATTTTATGCAATCTTTAAGGTAAACACAAAGAAAAAGAAACTATAAGCACAAAAAGTAGAAAAGAATCAAAGTACCTCACTACAGAGGGAGACAGAATCCCTGAATGAGTTTTAAAAAGAGGAAAGATCCAGCCACATACTGTCTACTAATGAATCATTTTAGATTTAAGAGTACACATAGGATGAAAATGAAGGGACGAAAAAATATTCCATGATATATTCCATGATAACCAAAAAAGAAGAGGTTATATTTATATCAGACAAAATAGACTTTAAGTTCAAACTGTCTGTAGAGACAATGAAGGCCATTCTATAATGATAAAAAGGGTCAATTTAACAGGAGTATGTAATAATTATAAATACATACACACCGAACATCAGAGTACCTGAATATGTAAAGCAAATAATGACAAGTCAGAAAGAAGAAAATGACAGCAATGTAATAGCAGTAGGAGACTTTAATACCACAATTTCAATAACAGATAGAATATCCACAGAGAAAATCAATAAAGAAACAACTGAATAACCCTAACATATACAGAATTTCCACCCAACATAAGAATACACATTCTTCTCAAGCATACACAGAAGTTTCTCCAGGAAATAATGCATGTTAGGTCACAAAACAAATATTAGGAATTCAAGAACATTTAAAACATTCCAAATACCTTTTCTGAGCACAATAAAAAGAAACTAGAAATCAAAAAGAGTCAAAGAGAAAAACAAAAGGGAATTTCAAATATATCTCAAGACAAATGAAAACAAAAATACAACATACCAAGACACATGGGATAGGATGCAACAAAAGCAGTAATAAGAAGGAAGTTTATAGTGATAAATGTCCATGTTAAAAAAAGAAGAAATATCTCATAAACAACCCTACGCTTCAAGGAATTAGAAAACAGGAACAAACTATGCCAAATGTTAGTGGGAGGAAGGAAATAATAAATATTAAAGCAGAAATAATAGAGAATAGAACAATAGAAAAATCAACAAAACTAAGAGTTGGCTTTTGGAAAAAATCACCAAAATTGGCAATTACTTTGATAGATTAAGAAAAAGGAAAGAACACTAAAATAAATAAAATCAGAAATTAAAGGGAGATATTATAACACATACTTCATATATAAAAAGTATCATAAAAATTGTCATTGACAATTATATATCAACAAATTGTATAACCTAGAATGGACGGATAAATATCTAGAAATATATGCCCTCTCAAAACTGATTAAAGAAGAAATAAAGGAGCACCTGGGTGGCTCAGTAGGTTAAGTGTTCGACTTCGACTCAGGTCATGATCTCACGGTTTGTGAGTTCGAGCCCTACATCAGGCTCTGTGCTGACAGCTCTGAGTCTGGAGCCTGCTTCGGATTCTGTGTCTCTCCCTCTCTCTGCCCCTCCCATGCTCATGCTCTGTCTCTCTCTGTCTCTCAATAATAAACTTTAAAAAAATAATAAACAAGAAGAAATAGAAAACACGAACAGGCAAATAAATAGGATATAAGCAGTAATCAAAAACCTCCAAGAAAGAAAGCGCAGTAGATGGCTTCACAAGTGAATTCTATCAAATATTCAAAAATTTATTAAAACCAATCTTCCCTAAACTTTTCCAAAATATCAAAGAAGAGGGAATACTTCTGACCTCATATTATAAGGCCAGTATCACACTGAAACCAAAGCCAGACATACACACAAGATAAGAAAACTACAGGGAGCCGAGTCCGATGCAAAAGCAAAAAAGCCTTTATTCGAGCTAGCTCGAGCTCAATCCCCTACCTGCACCGATGCAGCGGTGAGATACCAGGGAGAGAACGAGTTTCAAAAGGACAAAGGTTTTATTGGGGCCTAGGGGCAGTTGGTGAGGTAATGGCTGTGGCCTCAGCTGATTGGCTGGGGAAGGGTCGGAGTCCTGTTACGCAGGTTGCTGGGCGTGTTTTGACCAGGAAGTTTGAACGGGTGAGCGGGAGGTTACTCAAGGGGTGGAGGCGTGGTCTAGGTGAAGGACACAGAACAAGATGGAGTCGGCCGGCGTAGGCCCACCCTTTCATTGGCAATGATTTTGTTTTTGTATTTGAAACCAAAAGCCAGGCAACAAAAACAAAAATAGGCAAGTGAGATTGCACCAAACTTAAAAAAAAAAGTGACAACACCAAGCAAATAAAAACTTCTGTATAGTGAAGGTAACAATCAGCAGAATGAAAAAAACAAAACAAAACTACCTACAGAGTGGGACAAAATGTTTTGCAAATCATATATTTGATAGGGTGTTAATAACCAAAATATATAAAGAACTTCTACAAGTTAAGAGAAAAAGATTAACCATGGGCAAAAGACCTAAATAAACATTTCTCCAAAGAGGACATAAAAATGGCCAAGAGACACATGAAGAGGCTTAATATCACTCATTATCAGGGAAATGTAAATCAAAACCCGATGAGATATCATGTCACATGTGTTAGGATGTCTAGTACCAAAAAGACAAAAAATAAATAAAAAAAAAAAAAACCATGTCGGAAAGGATGTGGAGAAATGGGAACATTGGTACACTGTTCTGGGAATGTAGATTGGTACAGCCACTATGGACTATATTAAGGTACCTTAAAAAAAAAAAATGAACTACCATATGATCCAGTGATCTCACATCTGCATATATATCCAAAGAAAACAAAATCCATACCTCAAAAAGATATCTGGACTCCCATGTTCATTGTAGAATTACACAATAGTTAAGACATTTATTTTTTTTTAAATTTTTTTTTAACGTTTATTTATTTTTGAGACAGAGAGAGACAGAGCACGAACGGGGGAGGGGCAGAGAGAGAGGGAGACACAGAATCGGAAGCAGGCTCCAGGCTCTGATCCATCAGCCCAGAGCCCGACGCGGGGCTCGAACTCATGGACTCACAGACCGTGAGATCGTGACCTGAGCTGAAGTCGGCCGCTTAACCAACTGAGCCACCCAGGCGCCCCAATAGTTAAGACACTTAAACAACCTGACTGTCCATTGATGGATAAGTGGATAAAGAAATGTGAGACATTTGGGAATGCAAGCTGGTGCAGCCAAGTCTGGAAAACAGTATGGAGGTTCCTCAAAAAACTAAAAATAGAACTACCCTATGACCCAGCAATTGCACTACTAGGCATTTATACAAGGCATACAGGTGTGCTTTTCTGAAGGGACATATACACCCCCGTGCTTATAGAAGCACTATCAACAATAGCCAAAGTATGGAAAGAGCCCAAATGTCCATCGATGGGTGAATGGATAAAGAAGATGTGGTATATATATATATATATATATATATATATATATATATTAGAGTATTACTAGGCAATCCAAAAGAATGAAATCTTGCCATTTGCAACTACGTGGATGGAACTGGAGGGTATTATGCTAAGTGAAATTAGTCAGTCAGAGAAAGACAAAAATCATATGACTTCACTTAGATGAGGACTTTAAGAGACACACAGATGAAGGGAAAGAAAACAAAAATAATATTATAAAAACAGGAAGGGAGACAAAACAGAAGAGACTCATAAATATGGAGAACAAACTGTGGGTTTCTGGAGGGGTTGTGGGAGGGGGGATGGGCTAAATGGGTAAGGGGCATTAAGAAATCTACTCCTGAAATAATTGTTGCACTATATGGTAACTAATTTGGATGTAAATTTTTAAAAATAAAAAAATAAAACAAGTTAAAAAAATAAAAATAAAAACTTTGCATACATTATCTGAAAAAAGAAATGTGAGACATCTATATCTAATCTATATCTATATCCATATCTACATCTATATCTATGTACACACACATACACACACATCTATATGCACATATAATTTTATACGTATATATACATACATACACATACACCCATATATATAATTATATACACACACACACACACACACACACACGCATACACATAATGTGTATGTGTCTTTAAAAAGAAGGAAATCCTGCCATTTGCAACAGCAGGAATAAACCTAGTAGACATTATATTAAGTGAAACAAGCCAGACGCAAAAAAGACAAATGCTGCATGAGTTTACTTACATGTAGAATCTAAAATAATTGAACTCATAAAGGCAGAGTAAAATGGTATGGTGGAAGGGGCTGTGGGAGGGGAAATGGTGAGATACTGGTCAAAGAGTACAAGGTTTCAGTTCTGCAAGAAAAATCAGTTTTGGAGACCTAAGCTACATCCATGGGACTTCAGTTAACAATATTGCACATTTGAAATTTGCTGAAAGAGTAGGCGTTGAGTTCACATACACAGAAGGAAAATATAAGGTGATAGATACACCTTATATTAATTAGCTTCAATGTAGCAATTATTTTACAATGAATATGTAATCAAAACATCAAGTCACACATCTTAAATATATACAATTGTTATTTGTCAACTGTACCTCAAAAAAACTGAAGGAATTTAGACAGATAAGAAACTAACTACTTAGGTCTCTAAAGGAAATTAGAAAAATGCAGAACTGTATAACACAAGAGGTGAAAGATAAGATGATAGAACAAAAAATAAAAAAGAAAAAGAGAACTAGCAAAAGGCAAGAAATTAAGTGAAAGATACCCGAATTGAGAACTTAAAATGCACTGGAAGAAGTGAAGAGAGAATTAGAGAAAACAAAATCCATAATACAGAGGACAAACTTGAAAAAATCACAAAGAAATAGAGTAGAAAGTTCAATGAGAAAAAGAAAGAAAGAAAGAAAGAAAGAAAGAAAGAAAGAAAGAAAGAAAGAAAGATAATGGATGTGGAACAAAAGCCATGGAGATCCAATATATAGCTAACTAAGATGCCTGAAGAAAACAACAAATCCCTTGGGAAAAAAAAAAACAACAACACAAAACCCAAAACTCAAATATGTTATCCTGATGTGAAAAACAGTGAAAATGGTTTTAAAAATTACAATAATAATTACATATCCTCTTGAGGAAATGGAAATTCTACAAAAGCTCCTCAGCAGGAGAATCATGTCACCTACACTCACAGGACTGATGTTCTGCCTCAGGGCCACTGCCTGAATCTCATCTCTGCCTCACTGAAACATTCCAATGGGCTTTTCAGCCTTCTGTTTCCAGGTTTAATGTCAAATTCTCAGAGGCCTTTTCTAACCTTCCTCTATAAATTATATCTTTGAAGTACTATCACCTACCGATAATTGTTTCTTGACAATTATGGTTGCTCTTTTTTTTTTTTTTTAGCTTTCAAAATGTCTTACTCTGTTGTTAATTATCTGTAACTTACCACTAGGATTTAAGTTTCAAGAGGAGAGAAACCATGTTAGTCTTATTCACTGTGCTCCTAGCATTTACTACATTGATGCTCACATAGTAAATAGTTAATAAATGTGTTGAATGAATAAAAACATTTTTTTTTAAGCGAAGAAGGAAAAAAAATAATCACTTCCTGCTGAAGGACAATTTTTCTCTTTATCCGTGTCGGAATTTTTTAAGAGAGTGAAATCATGTGTTGTTTAAACTAAAAATAAATTAAAGTTTATTTATTTAAAACTAAAAGTAAATTAAAAAGCCAAGCAAAATAAGGGATAATTAAAACTCACATGCACACACACACACACACACACAATCCCATAATAGCCTCCCCATAATCACACCCTGTGCCTCTAGACCAGCATGAAGCAATCTAACTGCTGGTCCAGATGTCAGGTCCAGTCCTTGCTCCACCCCTGCTATGACATTTAACATCTCTGAATTGGTTTCCTCACAGAAAAATAAAAGCCCTTGCTTCTTAAGACTGTAGGGAAGATTAATGGAGCAAGTGTACATAAAGTACTTAATACTATTCCTGGTACGGAGTAAAAAGTAGCATGTATCAAACATTTGTTACATTCCAGTCTGCATTAAGCTTTTTATATGAATCACAACAACCTTGTGAGGAGGTAGACGCTATTATTATCCCCATTTTAAGGATTATGAAACTGAGGCACATAATCAGATGGCCCACTGCTGATAAGTAGCTATGCTGGGATTCAGATTTGGGCATCCTAATTTCAGTACTTTGTTCTCTTTTAAGTTTTTATTTTAATTCCAGTTGGTTAACATACAGTCTTATTAGTTTCGGGTGTACAATATAGTGATTCAACACCTCCATACATCACCCACCGCTCATCAAAAGTGTCAGTGCCTTGTTCTTAACCATTATGGTAGGTGCCCATATTAGTGTGCTGGGGTTGCTGTAACAACATACCACAAACTAGACAGCACGAATTTGGGAAATTTATTTTCTCACCGTCCTGGGAGCTAGAAGTCAGAGGTGTCCACAGGACTGATTTCTTCTGAGGGCTGTGAGAGAACGATTTGTTCCAGTTGATGAGGTTTTGGGGTGATAGTGGAGTTCATGGGGTCCAGAGCCAGGAGCCAAGAATGAATTGTTGAAGATGTCTTTGGTGCAAAAAAGTTATTTTGTTAAAACAAGGGGACAGGACAGGTCGGAAGTGCTACCCCGGATACCAGGAGGAAAGTTTGGTTTAGATTCTATGGAGTTAAGGGAGGTAAAGTCCAGGGTAAATTTCCAATAAGATTTTCATATGCTAAAGAAGACTCCCAGGATCCTGGATGCCTAGCTACTGGCAAGCTAAGGTTGTTTTTCCCTCTAGCAAAGCATTAGCATTAAAACATAGGGAGTTCCTGGAGAAACCATTTTGCTCTGCCTGCCTCAAGTATTTGTTAAATAGGCTGCACATTATAAGGAAATTTAGTTCTATCCGCCCTTTCCTTCTGCCTTTGTTTCCCATATCACCAGATCTCTCCCCTTGGCTTGTAGATGGCCATCTTCCTGTATCTTCATATTGTCTTTCTTCTGTGCATGTCTGTGTCCAGATTTCTTTCTTATAAACACACTAGTCACATTGGATTAGGGCCCATCCTGATGACCTCATTTTAACTTAGTTACCTCTGTAAGACCATATCTCCAAGTAAGGTCTCATTCTAAGGTACTGGGGCTTAGGACTCAGGACTCCAACATATAAATTGGGAGAGACACAGTTCAACCCATAACTGTACTTTGCATAGGAGGAGAGAAACACACATTAATTCCCTTTAGGGTGACAAGCCTCATGGGTGAGCCTAGCAGTGAGGTCTACAGGTGACAGCTTTGAGGCAGCTACAAAGGCAGGTGCAGACAGACAGAAACTCTCTTATGTGAGGGCCAGGAAGCCACCATGTGAGGCAGAGACAGGTTGGGTGACTGCCTCAGGAAAACTTCCTAATTTAGCACAAGTCCTGTATTTTGGGGTCCTGGGTGGACAATCATGATTTAAAATAGGATTTTTGGAAAATATGCTCAAATCTCAGAAAGGCCTCTGGGTTTGTTTTAATCACTTCTCAAAGCTATGCTAGACATTCACAGCTCAGGATCCCCAGTCTAGCCTAATAAGGAAAAGTAATTACATCATATTAAAGATAATTTGATTGTTACAGAGACTCTAATTGAGTTGAAACCCTTATTGTAATAGACACATCAGATTGGCAAGGAGGAAGCTCAGCTTAAATGCAAACAGTGTTGATAGTAGAATTAAAAGATTGTCAAAGCAGTTAATCCAATAGTAATTATATTCTGAACATAAATTCCTGAGTAGTGAGGATACAATTGCATCTACAGTCATAAGAAAATAATTACTCGACACTCCACCTGAAGCCACAGTCCATAAAAGCCCTGATAATGCTTTCCATGAGAAGCTTCACTCTTCCCCTTGTCAGAAACTCACCGCAGGCACCAGTGCTGTTCCATGAAAGGGAGGTGTATACAAAACCACCTCCAAAACCCAAAACAACAGTAAGACTGAAGAAAAAGGTCAATGAGTTCAGCTGGATGGGAAATGGTGTACTAAGGGGACAGAAGTGGCCTTAAGACAAGTAGATGTCTGCAACCTGACCTTGAGATCTGCTTCCATAGTGTGGGAGGCTGGGGAGTATGTGCTGGCGGGCCACTTAGAAGGAGAATGGTTAAGAATAGGTGTGCCTCAGGGTCATACCTCCAGAGCAGATCAAGGACATTATGCCCTGAGAGTGCACTTAAGGGTGTGGCTACAAAGAAGGAAAGAATTGTGGGGGTGGGGGTGGGGGTGGGGTCGGCTGTGCTGAAGAAGGTTTCAGGTCACCAAACAGTGCCAAGATGGCATTAGTCTGGTTCATACCAAGTTTTCTCTGAGAACCTCAGCACTCACTGGGCTATACTGCCTTAGGATGCTCTTTCCTGAGAGCCAACCCCTCTCCCCACTGACACCACTTCCAGGCCTATAGCAAACATAACCACCCCCAGGAGTGTGTCGAGCCCCCAGAACACTTACACCTTCCATTCTCAAGACCACTATGTCCCATCCTCCCCACTCACCTTCTTGACAACCCCCCAACACATCCAGGTCACTATTTTCTCCCTCCTTGCCACTCTTGGACTGACAGCCTTCTTATACTGTCCACCTATTGTCCACTTATATTGTCCACCATGTTGACCATTCCTTGAGAAACCCTGGCCTGTGACAACCACCCAGCCAAACCCTAGCCCTGTATCAGTTAAACCCTCTGAGTTATATTAGTGAAAGTTCACACCTGGACCCCCTGAGCTGTCCAGGGAGCTAATACATCCCGGTATTAGTCAGGTTCTCCTGAGAAACAAAACCTATAGGTATTGGCTTACATGACTAAGGAGGTTGAAAAGTCCCATGGTCTTCTGGCTGAAAAGTAGGAAAGCCAGTGATACAGTTTGAAGGCAGAAGGTCAATGTCACAGCTCAACAGTGAGGAAGAGAACAAATTCAGTCTTCCTTTTTGTTCTGGATGAGGCCCACCCACATTAGGAAGGGTCATTTTTTTTACTCTGTCTATGGATTCAAATGCTAATCTCTTTCAGAAACATGCTCACAGACACACCAAGAAATCATATTTAACCAGCTTTGTGGGAATCCCATTGCCAAGACACATGAAATTAACCATCACAATCCTCCCATCCCTTTTCGGTTCTCCTTGGCAACTAGTTCTTCATTATTTCACCTCTCCAATCATTGACCCCACCTCCCACTCTCACTTACCCCTATTATTCAGCAGATAATCTCCATTCCCAATGCACAGGAAAAGTGGGATAAAACAGAAGACCCACATGAGAAACTCTTCAATTTCTGCCAATCTTAGAAGTCACCAGCAGACCTGTAAACATGTAAAGCTCTTCTCCTTGAGTTCTGCCTCAAATCCGCGTTTCCTCTCCCCCTCATTTAGGCTAATTCCTCCACACACACTCCAATCCTCACCCACCTTGGCTCCTTTCTACCTCCTCATAAACAGGCTTCAGGATCCCCCACCTTGACAGTCTTTCCCTCAACACCACTCTGCTCTGAGTCAAACTTTCAGAAGTGCTCCCTCCTTACTTGTGTCCCACCTTGTTGCATTCTGGCTGCTGTCCCCAGCTGTCAACAGATTGCCCATCCAAAGCCTCCTTGCTCTTTCGGGAAAGACACTATTAGCACTCATATAACTAGATCAGCATCTGCACCAGAAGCTGAAACTTTACTCTTCTCCAGGGTCTCCTGACCCTAATCCCCAGCTTTGCCTACTTCCTTTCTCTGCCACTCCCTCCAGGGCTTCTGAGGTTTATTTTCCCACAATTGTTTTGTAAAACCTGGTGATCCTCAGCATTCCATCCGCAGCCTATTAGCTTCTTCTTTATTCAGTTCTTCCCAGGTGATCTAATACTTCCCCCAATGTTTTAAATATGCTGATGAACCCCCCCCCCCCAATCTATATCACTTAGTTGAGTCTTTATCATCCTGAGCTCAGTTTGTAGGTCTCCTCTGCCACTGTATTCTTTCCTCACTTTCTCTGCTTTGTCTGGTTTCATACTCTCTTTCTCTGCTTGTTGTCTCTCCTCTCCTTCTCTCTCTCTTTCTCTCTCTCTCTCTCTCTCTCTCTCTCTCTCTCACACACACACACACACACACACATACACACACACACACACACCACAAATTTTCTTCTGACATTTTCTAATCTGAGATTGTAAATTCACGTCCTTGGAGGAGTAGACACCAAAATGGGATTATGCATGGAAGAATTTTATTAAAGGCAATACTGTGACAGAAAATGGGGAAGGAGTGAAAAAAGCTGGGGAAGTCATCAGACAACGATGCAAATCTGACGCCAAGTGAAGAAGGGAAGCAAGAGTAAGTTTGGGTGGGAGCATTCTAGATAACAGTACAGTTAAGGAATGTACAGTAAAGCTACTGAGGAATCCGCCAGGAAAAGCCAGCCATCAGAGAAGTCCCAGCTCCCATTTTCCCAAGAACTCCCTGCCTGGCTCTACCACTGGATGAGAGTAGCTCCTAGAAGCTTTGGTGTAAACACTGGCTGCTCACAGCACTGCAGTCTGGTCCAACTCCCTGTAGTTGGGGATCCATCAGGTGCATTCTTATGGCTACTGCAGTGACGAAACTGTACTGATACAGGAGGCTTCCTGAGGGGCCATCCTGGGACACATGTTTGCCCATAGTGCTGAAATCTGACAGATTCTTCTCCTTCTCCGCAGACAGCACAAGCCTCTCAGGACCTGGGAAAGTCAGGCTTAGACAAGCAGTGAAGAGGCATACACACTTTTAGAAAGGAGGAAGTGGAAGGAGTGGATGGGCTTTGACTGGAACTGAGAGACCACATTAAAGGTGGAGGGTGGGAATGGAAACAGGACCTTGAAGGTGGTCTGATCAGATGGTTGCTACCTTAAGGCAGTGTTTAATCATTGTATCGTGTACCAAATTGGTATGTGTCATACTTTACCATGCCGTGAGAGTCACCTGAAGAGCTGGTTAACCATGGCTATTGGGGCCACTCCCAGAGATTCTTGGGATGAGCCTGAGAATTTACTTTTCTAACTAGCTCCCAGATGGTGCTGGTATTGCCAGCCCAGAGACCATATTACTCAATGTATAATTTTGGAATGTATAATTTTGGAAGAGAAATGTTTGACTCTCACCCTAAACTTAGGCTGCTTCATTTCTGGGAAGGAAAGCCATATTTTGAGGTAACGACTCAAGGATGTACCTGTTTGCCTTGGGGACCTACTGGCTAGACCTGGTCCTTCATCTCAACCCATGTAGCAAATTGCTGTCTTTGCAGCTGCTTCTATTTCGAGGGAAGAAATAGGAAGAGGCACCAAGCTCATTCAGAGATGGAGGAGACCAATGCCCATCTGTGTTATTCCTGCCACCTGTTTGGACTTGCTCCTACTTGGGGCTACAGGAATCCACTGAGAAAAGACATTCTCTTGTCTTTGGGGTGGTCACCAAAGGCTTCATGAAGGATGCAGGACCTAAAGGGGATTCAGATGGTTGTAAACAAAGTAGTGGGGTAATTCAGACACAGGGAGCTGCATGGGTCCCAAGGTACACTCCTGGTATGGTAAAGAAGGGGTTCACGCTGGTGCGATGCAGTCCTAGTGTGAAGAACAGAGCACCACTAATGACACAGAAAAGCACCAAGTCATGGAGACACTAGGCTAAGAATCTGCCCTCTTCTCACAATCCGTGTAGGTTGTGAGATCCAGGTGGATGGAGTGACACAAGAAAAGCCATCTAGGAAGTGCCAGAGCCAAGGTGGAGCACGAGCAGAACTGGCAAAGGAGGGAGGGCCTGTTTGAATCCTATCTCATCAGACTACACTCGAGTCAAAAATTAAGGGTTTGAAAGGGAAACAGAGAAAGAAGCAGAAATGAGGAATCTGTCGGCCTGATAGGCGATCAGAGAACACATCTCTGACTTGATAATGAAAGTCAATGAGAAAATACAAGTCAATTTGCAGCTAAGTTCTCAGGAGTAGAAATGTCTTTATTCTATTCCAAAGACAGGTCATATGTAAGGAGAGAAAAAAAAAAGTGAGGTGGTTATTTTTTTTTAAATATGAATTTATTGTCAACTTGGTTTCCATACAACACCCAGTGCTCATCCCAACAGGTGCCCTCCTCAATACTCATCACCTCCCCTCCCCTTCCTCCCATCCCCCATCAACCCTCAGTTTGTTCTCTGTTTTTAAGAGTCTCTTATGTTTTGGCTCCCTCCCTCTCTAACCTCCTTGTTTTTTTCTTCCCCTCCCCCATGGCCTTCTGTTAAGTTTCTCAGGATCCACATAAGGGTGAAAACATATGGTATCTGTCCTTCTCTGTATGACTTGTTTCACTTAGCATAACACTCTCCAGTTCCATCCACATTGCTACAAAAGGCCATATTTCATTCTTCCTCATTGCCACGTAGTATTCCATTGTGTATACAAACCACAATTTCTTTATCCATTCATCAGTTGATGGACATTTAGGCTCTTTCCATAATTTGGCTATTGTTGAAAGTGCTGCTATAAACATTGGGGTACAAGTGCCCCTATGCATCAGCACTCCTGTATCCCTTGGGTAAATTCCTAGCAGTCCTATTGCTGGGTCATAGGGTAGATCTATTTTTAATTTTTTGAGGAACCTCCACACTGTTTTCCAGAGTGGTTGCACCAGTTTACATTGACACCAACAGTGTAAGAGGGTTCCCGTTTCTCCACATCCTCACCAGCATCTATAGTCTACTGTTGTGTTCATTTTAGCCACTCTGACTGATGTGAGGTGATATCTGAGTGTGGTTTTGATTTGTATTTCCCTGATAAGGAGTGACGTTGAGCATCTTTTCATGTGCCTGTTGGCCATCTGGATGTCTTCTTTAGAGAAGTGTCTATTCATGTCTTCTGCCCATTTCTTCACTGGATTATTTGGGGTTTTTTTGGTGTGGAGTTTGGTGAGTTCTTTGTAGATTTTGGATACTAGCCCTTTGTCTGATATGTCATTTGCAAATATCTTTCCCATTCTGTTGGTTGCCTTTTAGTTTTGTTGATTGTTTCCTTTGCTAGTGCAGAAGCTTTTTATCTTGATGAGGTCCCAATAGTTCATTTTTGCTTTTAACTCCCTTGTGAGGTGGTTATTTTAATTAAAGAGTCACTCATTCTGGAAAATAATTCACTTGCTATCTGATCTTTGGGTTCTAAGGAGGCCTACTTTGCTGGCCTGCCCTGGCATTATCCCTTTAATTAGACCATCACTAGGGAAGCGTCTCCTCTTTGGGCCCATTCTGGCAGTGCCAGCTGATCAGGACAGGCAGGACATTCATTCTAGTGGGGCCACAGGGTCTTACTGTTACCCTTCCTCTCAGACTCCTCCTGGGGTGATATAGAAGCAAACACAGGGACCTCCACTGGAATGGAGATGGGGATGGGGTTCAACCCAGGACAGTAAAAGGAGGCCAGGTTTATGAAGTTATATAAACCATGAGCCTGACAGACCCCACACTTCAAGTTGACTTATACTTCTGGCATAAGGCAGCTGGGGCAGAGTGTCCTGAAGCCTGAACCCCCTGGCTGCTGGCCTTAAACAATCCCTCCATGTTGCAGGTGAGGCACAATGGAGGGCAGAGAGGAGATGGAGGAGCAGCCCTCAGTAGGATAGTTTCTTCAGTAATATTCTGGACACCAGTAAACACTTGTAAGAGCATTTCCTTTCCTTGTTTGCTCCACAGGGTGTGGAATAACATCTGTGCTATGCAAATATGACCCCTGTAGGAAAATGTTCTGGGTTAAATTGCATCCCCTACGATATATATGTTGAAGTTCTAACTCCCAGTATAAGCAGAAAAAGTTAGGGATCTCCAGAAAAATAAAAGATGAGACAGCTTTCATGACACAGATTTTCCATGATCTGTCTTACCAGCTCTGCTGCCCAAATACACTTCTTGCAGAACTTCCTGGGAGGTGTTAGAATTACAGTAGGTATAGCCTAATCATATCAGAGACAGTAAATCAGTGGTAAAGCTCCCAGTGCTTGTTCATAAGTAATCGAGACCCTGCATTCCTTACCAGAGATAATGAGCCTAAGACCATTTATACCATTTATACCAGCTCTCAGAGCATGCCCATAGCCCCTTCTGCTGGTCAGACCGTTACCTCTGCTTCCTTATAAAGTCTTGAAGGAGTGCAAGCTTTGTTAACATAACATGGGATGCATGAAGAGGCATGTTTTTTTAAGTAGGTGTGTACAACCTTATTCCTACTTTTACATGCAACGAATAAATAAAAAGAACCTTTCTGAATAAATAAAAAGAACCCTTTCATCCCTGCTTAGGGAGTCATGGCTTTGGAAGTTATTCCTTGTAGTCTCCTTATTCTCTGTAAATAAAGTTTCCTTTGTGTGACAACTCCACCTGGGGTAGTCTCTATCCACTCCACCAAGGAGTGGGCTCACGTTAATTTGGTTACATCAGTACCTCTGAATGTGACCTTATTTGGAAATATGCTCATTGCAGATGCAATCAGTTCAGATATAGCCATACTGGAGTAGGATGGGCCCCCATCTAAAATGACTGGTGTCCTTATGAGATAGGAAAACTGAAGGACACCATAACAATCTGCTTTTTCCTCCTTTTCCTACTTCTATTCTTGTTAGGACCTGCACCTTCACCCCACTTTACACATGCCTTATAAGGCAAATAGCATATGTCCTCCTTCTAAGGGACAAGGAGTTAATGATTTCTCTAGAATAGATAACATCTAAGGAAGGACCAGGTGAGAATGACCATCATATGCACATTCCAGAACACCTGCACTAGACATCTCCATGCCAAGACCCTGTGTCTCCAAGGAATAATACCTAAGCCCTTGTCTTTGTTCTAACCAGTTCCTGGGTACCTGAGGGGACACATCTCAGAGACCACAATCCTCAGTAAAAAAACCCCAGATCCTTAACAAAGATTAGACTCCTGCTCCTCTCATTTCTGAGTCTCCTAGACATTCCATCTGTGTCTGCTTTCTCTTTAATAAACTTTGCTCTCTCTTCCTGCTGGCTAACATTTGATTTCCATCCTTTGCAAAGAAAAATATCCATTTGGCTTAGACATGCTTGTATTTAATACAACCCCTTCCTGGGTTCCCAGACCCAGCCTGCAGGCATCATTTATACAAAGATGGCCTTGTGAAGACAGAGAGGCAGGGAGAAGGCCATGGGAAGCTGGAGGCAGAGATCAGAGTGATGCTGCCATAAGCCCAGGAATGTGGGGGGCCATCAGGAGCTAGGAGAGGAAAAGAAGGACCCTTTCCAGGGACTTTGGAAGGAGCATGGCTTGGCTGACACCTTGATTATAGACTTCTGGCCTCCAGAATTAGTGGAAAATAAATTTCTGTGGTCCTAACTCACCTAGCCTGTGACACGTTGTTATGGCAGCCTAAGCACACTGACACAGAAGTCGTCTGAGGAACTGTGCCTGGTTGTGGGTGGAACGGGCAGGGGCAGGTGGGTGAACTGTGTTCGGAGAGCTGGGGGCTAGCTTTCTGCCTTGGGCCTTTTTCACATGTCCCACATGTTACCCTGAGCACCTGCTCAGCAGCTCAAAGAGAGGCACCAGCAGACCCCAAAGAAATTTCCATGCCTGAGCCCCAGAAACCTCTGTGTGAGCTGCATTAGAGGCCAGATCTTTGTCCACCTTACTATGGTCCACGAGCCTTGGGATCCTCATCCAGCTCAGTGTGCGGACCTGGACTTGGAATCTGCTATCCTCCTAAGGCACCTACATTCCAGCTGGGAGAACTTAAGCATGTCTAAGCAATTAGAATAAATCAAACAGATGTTCTTTTGGTGTGTTTGTGATCACTTTATGATTAACTAATGGGCTTTCTAGCAGCCACTTTTATGGGCACCTAATCGCTACATAATGAGATCGCCTACACTGTGGCTTCATTGTGTCAGGGAGGGAGAACTATGGGACTTTGAAAATGTACCCTGATATCTAGCCACCACAGAGCCACAGCCACAGTCCCAGGGCCCAGCAGAGGGGCCTTGGCATCCACATATCCCCATGTGCACCCTGCACTCAGTCCTGAAATGTGTGATGCCTCCAGTCCCTCAAGAGGAGGAACATGGTGACCACTCACAGATGGGAATGTCCACATTTCCTCGTTTGTTCCTCAACAACTATACAAAAGAAGAGCCTGAAGCTCAGAAAGGTTAAAGACACAAAGTCATGAATGGCAGAGCTGGATGTTGGCCACAGCTTCTGATGCCCAAACCAGCACTCTGAAATCAGAGTTCTGGGTAGAGCAAAATGAATTGGGGATATAACCATCTCTGGGCTTTTCCTACTGGGCTCTGATCCTTGGAATCCCCTACAGACTGGAGAGAGGTGCTGCGCTGGGACAGGGTCTCATAATGAGGTAAATACAAAATGAATCAGTGCCTTGAGATAAATAATTAGGCAAGATCCTTGGAAAGTGGAATTGTTCAATAATTAGATTTTGCTAATGATTTAAAATGCTTCTTTCAAAGGTTCCCTTTTTAGTTTTCAAAAGTTGTGCATTCCCATGCAAATGGGTGAAAGGGGACTGAGTACCACCCTCCCTCTTCAAGATGAGCCACAGAGCCACTACCTGGTGCTGGTATTGGTATCTCTTTCTTCCCTTACCTCTGTTCTCTCCCTTCCTCCCTCCTTCCCTCTCTCTCTCCCCCCACTTCCTCTCTGTCCTCTCCCTCCCTCTCTCTCAAGGGCCTCCTAGCCCCAGGTGATATGGGTATCAAATGCCAGCGCTTATTATGCAGTGTTCATAATCAGAGAGTCTAAAGTCTAATCATTTGGGTTCAAACCTTGGCTCTGCCAAGTATGAGCTGAGTCACCTCAGGGAATTTACTTCTTCTCTCTGATTTCCAAACTTGCCATCTAGAAGGTGACCATCATAAACATATCTATGTCTTAGGGCTCATTTTTAAAATACAATTAATATTTGAAAGGCTTCTCTGTGCCAGGTGCTATTGGTGGCTCTGTCTGTAAAGCAATGAAATCTGAACCAGGCAAAGCTCCTGCTCTCCCCAGGGGTGAGCAGACAATAAAAAAAACAAAGGGGTGAGACAGGGTTAAGAAGTAAACACAGCAGAGCAGAGGCAGGGAGCACTAGCAGGAGCATGCCCAGGAAGGTCTTCTCTAAAGCAGCAGAGGTGCTGGGCTGCAGCTGCAGCCCCAGAACACAGCCAACAGGGACAAAAGCTAAATGGGGGGAGGGGGGTGGAAGGAAACGTCTGGTGTCAGACGACTTTATCTGAGTCTCTGGATTCAGCCATATCTGAAAGGACACCTACCCTCTTCAACTTTGTAGTTCTTTGAAAAAATGTGCTTGACCCCACCCCAGCCTGCTTTCTTTTTTTTCTTTTTAAAAAATTTTAAATGTTTATTATTTTTGAGAGACAGAGAGAGAGGGAAGGAGAGACAGACCGAGCATGAGAGGGGGAAGGGCAGAGAGAGAGAGGGAGACACAGAATCTGAAGCCGGCTCCAGGCTCTGAGCTGTCAGCACAGAGCCCAACATGGGCTCAAACCCACAAACAGTGAGATCACAACCTAAGCCAAAGTTGGACACTTAACTGACTAAGCCACCCAGGTGCCCTGTTTTTTTCTTTTTAAATCAGACACCTGATTCTGTGTCTTTTCTATCACAGACACCTGAGGAAGTCCTGACTTGTGCAAGTGGTTAAAATCTTATTTGTCTATTTTTCTCTCTATTTGGAGGTTGCAAATATTTCACTATGTGACCTCAAGCCCAGTGCTGTGTGTGATATGGGAGGAGGGTTGTTGGGCTGAGCAGTGAGTACACATCTCTATCCAGAGGAGCAGGTGTCAGGTGAGGGAGGGTGGGAGCCCTCAGACCCATCAAGAACTCAGCCCGCTCTTGGTGACAATGCTTCAGGCATCACTGTGTGTCTGTGGACTCCTTTATTAATCGCTCCCTTGAGTATAAAACCCCGTTCTTTTATTAAAATTATGAAACTATCAAGCAGCCTGACAATGAAAATAATGCCTTCATAGTGTCTGTGTTGTAACAATCCTGCACGTGTTTTCCGAGCAATATATTCATTCCTGTGACTATTGAGCAGGCAGGAACATCACAACAGCATGATTAATGGGGCCCTCCCCTGCCTTCCACAGCCAGTGATGGGGCTGGGAGAAGGAAAGCAAAGTCTTATTCTATCAGGGCTAGATTATTAATAATTCCATTCCCTTCAGACCAGCCATGATCATTAATCTACTTTGAGCCTCAAGCCCTAGAAAAGCTGAAGCCTTGACTACGTGTGTGGACTGAGACCGTTCCACTCTCTTCCTCCCATGCTGCACTGGAGATGTGCCTCCATGCCACAATCTGCAAATTGAAGTAAGAAGAGAATGTTCTAAGGAAGTTAGAAACTTTGGGTGTAGACATCCATTATTTGGTGCCTAGGTCTGTGAAAGTTGGGTATAGCTCTTCCATATCCTCTTTAGGATATAAGACCTCAAAACCAAAGAGTAGGGCCTGCCTACTTCTACTAGGCCTCTGGGCCTCCCCTCTGCTGGGCTAGAATAAGTATAGCCTCATTAGGAGATAAGACCCAACTGTGCATGCTCAAGGCACACATTCAAAACGTTAGAACATTTACTCCATGGAAGTATGCTTGCTTCTTCACTGGGGGCAGGGATGCTCAGACATAATCCAGGCCACAGAGCAGAGGAAGAGCACCAGGACACCAATGACACATGCAGGCCAAGGCTGAAGGGGTCAGAATTGTCAAGACTGGGAGGGAGAGGTGGGTAGTTGCAGGCTTTATCCAGAGTGTTTCTACCTTCCATGGACACTAAGGATCAGAGAAGAAAACAAGAAGTGCTCTCTAGCTCCCCCTCTGGCACCTCTTCCTCCTTTCTGGACCACACTTCCTCTGTTCCAAAGCCCCACTCTTCCTAATGAGATGCAAAAGATATTATTGGATAGAATTCCTGGGAAGGAAGACTCAGTTATTTGTGTAGGATTCCATGATCTGTTCCTGCCCACACAACACTTATGACACCAAGTGTGACAGGTTTTTTCCTCACATTAACCAACATCCAAATCTCCAAACACCAACTGTGTACCCTGCATTTTGTTGCAAGTCTAACACTACCTACTTGGAGTTAGCATCAGATCCCACAAGTTAAGAACTCAATCCCATAAGACTGCTCCCATTTCAGATGTCAGTTGCAAGTCTTGGACCTTCTGTACTTCTGGCTGACTCACTATAAATCAAGGGGTTCTCATAACCCCTTCTCAAGTTCAGTAATTTGCTAGAACAGTTCACAGAACTGTGAACTCAGGGAAGCACCATGCTCACAATTACACATATATTATAAAGAATATTATAAAGCATAAAGAATAAAGAAGTATAGTCAGATGAAAAGGTACACAGGGTGAGATCTGGAAGAGTCCAGAGCATAGGATTTTCTATCCCCGTGGCACTGGGGTATGCCACCCTCCTGACACATGGATGCATTCACCAACATGGAAGCTCCCTGAACCTCATCATTTAGGGACTTTAATGGAGGTTTCATTCATCACATGGGACAACAGTTTATTAACTCAATCTTCAACTCCTCTCCCTTCCCCAGAGGTTGGGGGGAGTAGGGCTGGAAGTTCTGGGCTTCTCAGTCTTGGTTCCTCCATGCAAATAATCCCCATCCCAAAGCTATCTAGGGTCCCACAAAGAGTCATCTCATTACAGCACAAGAGAGTCCTGTCATCCAGAAAATTCCAAGGGATTTAGGAGCTCTGTGTCAAGAACAAAAGATGCTTCTATAATCCCCATCATGCAGGAAATTACAAGATTTTTAGAAAGTCTTTGTTATAAATAGAGGACAAAATAAAATATTCTTATTATGTCACAAAGACCTATTATAGGAAGCCCTCTTGGAATGGAAACTGAGTCCCTAGGAACACCTTAAGAAGCTAAGAACCTGGGGCGCCTGGGTGGCTCAGTCGGTTGAACATCAGACTCTTGATATCAGCTCAAGTCATGATCCCAGAGTCATGGAATCAAACCCTGTGTCCGACTCCATGCTGAGTGTGGATCCTGCTTAGTATTCTCTCTCTCTCTCTCTCTCTCTCTCTCTCTCTCTCTCTCTCCCCCTCTCTCTTTCCCCTGCTTGTGCATGCATTCTCTTCTTTCTCTCTCTCTTTTTTTTTTATGCACTCACTCATTTAAAATTTTTTTTAATGTTTATTTTTGAGACAGAGAGACAGAGCATGAACGGGGGAGGGGCAGAGAGAGAGGGAGACACAGAATCTTTGGAAGCAGGCTCCAGGTTCTGAGTCATCAACCCAGAGCCCCACACGGGGCTCGAACTCACGGACCACGAGATCGTGACCTGAGCTGAAGTCGGACGCTTAACTGACTGAGCCACCCAGGTGCCCCTCTCTCTTTCTAAAATTAAAAAAAAAAAAAAAATTAAAAAAGAAAAAAAAAAGAAGCTAAGAACCTGAGTCTTTGGGTTTTACTACAAATCTTGGGGATACTTAAAATTTCCCAGGACTTCTCATGATGGACATCTCATTTGACCTTTCCATGATAAGTGGAGAGGCCAGAGCAATGACCTCTGCAGTGTGAGAGCAAGATAGAAGCACTATGTTTCCCAGGTCAAAGGGCAGACCTGCACTCTCCAGCACGAGCCTGCAAATCCCTTCTGCCACATCTGGACTCTGAAAGGCAAGAGGAAAATCAAGGAGTCTTAGAGTAGAATGGCATCTAAGAGCACCTCTCCAGGTTTCTTATTTGGTGGACAAGGAAAGAAAGTCCAGAGAAGAGGTGGCTTACATAGGGTTGCACAGTTAGGAAGTGAGGGACCAGGAGTCTCACAGGGGCAAGCTGGGTCTAGAGCCCATTAGAGCATTCTTGGCACACACTTGGTTTCAGGACCATTCTTTGCCCCAGCCATCCTCTGTCATGGCTACTGTGGAGGCAGGGGCCAGGTGTGAACACTGGTAGAGAGCTGAGGAAGAAGATGAGATAGAGCAAGTTCCAGGTGGTGGTGGGAAGCACTGAAGTTGCTGAAAAGGCAGAAGGGCGCTGTGACTTCCTCACCAAGTACTGTCCTGTGCTGGTTTGCATAAGAAAAGCAGACAGGAGGGGACTGTGGAGACACCCTGAGCTGCTAAAGTCCGATGCCAAGTGAGGGCCTGGAGGAGGCAGTGTGGATGGCGGGTTAGAGCAAGGGGAACACACAGGGATACCGAGCAGGAAATGATTAGCCTTGGGGTGCTGTGCCTCCAAAAACACCAACACCTCCCATTCTGGGAGACCCTCCCCTTTGCCAGCCCCTTCCAGACTGCAGGGCTGAGAGGCACAGGGGGCAGGAGAGGGGACAGCTGAACTCCAGCACCAGTGATTGAGCTGAGGGTAAACATGCCCCGCCTTTGTTCTTCTTAATCTAAATTGAATCTGGGTGGGGAAAGATTACAGAGGATGTCAGTGAAAACCCAGCTGCATTTCAAACTTACACTGATCAGAATAGAAATGGTCTTGGAGGCTTTGAGGAGCAGTAGGCTGGTCCCAGTTCAAGGCTTACTTCACTTTAATTCACATCCTTTTGTGGAGCAAGGGACAGGAATAACTTCACAATTCTAAAAAACCAAGGCTCTGGTCACTGGCAACTGTGGGGAGACCAGGGAAACTCTGAGGCTGGCATCACACTCTCCCACGTGGAGGCCAGACTTCTCGGGGTCCAGAGGCTTCCCCGGGCAGCGAGAGGAGCCACATGCTCATCAGTGCACCTCCACCAAGGAGGCGCCAGTGCATGACCTCTGGGGCATGGAGATGTCCCTGCCCCCAATCTCCCAGGCCTTCGCCTTTACCACCCAGCCTTACAAGCCCCAGTTGTGGAGGCAGAGGGTGCTAGAGATGGCAGTAGCCCTGCCTGAGTCTGTCCACTGTGAAGCTTCCCACACCACTGCCCCTTATAGAAAGAGAATATTCTCCTGTGTCCATGCCTGCCTGGTCTCCAAGGCCCAGCCTGCCAGCGCCCCTTTCTGATAATTCCTGCAAGGGGTGGGGCAGATTCCTCTGTTTCCTTAGAGCATAGAGGAAGATGACCCCACATTTCTCCTTATCTCTCCTGAAATTAAGCAGCATTCTTTCACCCTGCAAAAAAAACAGTCCACGGGTATTTTCATGTTAATCTAAATTAAATCTGCAAATGGAAAGAAGGCCTCCTGTGAAAACAGACCACACCCACCAGCTGCTGGCAGGCACCTGAGGAAGAGCTAGGTCTCCAAGTGACTAGGTGGTGCACCCGTGAGGGCCCTGCTGGACTGGGGAGGGACATGGGCCTTAATGCCTGACCTACCTTTGCAGAGGTCCCTGGAATTCTAGATGTCATGTATTTAAACAGTCCATCCAGTGGTGTCAGAGTGAGAAAGGAAAAAGTAGAGAGGTGTGCTGAAATCTTTCTGCCTAACAAGCCAGGATTTGCAAGGCAGAAGCCAACAAGGGCCATTGCTTTTCCTCTTTTATAAATTCAAGGTCCCTAGAACCCACATGGCCAGAGCTAACTTGGCCTGAAATCTCACCATGGGCCTCACTCTGGGCTACACCATTTTGTCTCTAGAGGACTCTTCTCAAAGTGAGATAATCTGCTGTTCCCGGTGAGGAAGATCCAGATAGTGGGACACTAGATCAGGGTAGTGAGTCATTGCAAAAATGAAGTCTTCAAGTACCTTATGCAGCTGATAGGGTTAGCAGATAAAATACAAGATGTCTACTTAAATTTGGCTTGTGTATAAACAATAGATTTGTGTTTGTATTGTTATGGAAACTGGTCTGGATCACCTGGCAGAAGAACAAGGCAGCACTTGGAGATCTTGGAAGGCAGGAAGTTTATTTTACACCATTGGGCTCAGAGGAGATCATTCTCCAGAGGTCTGAGGCCTGAGCATAAGCAGAGGGAACAATTTATAGTCTGCTACTGCCGCATTCCTCATTATAGTAATTTGGTGTAACAAACAAGGTGGGAAGAAGAACCCAGAAGGGGAGTCTTGGGTCAAGGACAGGAATTTCCCTATCAGTCCTGTCAGCCATCTAATAACAGATTTTTTTTCCTCTAGTATAAGAACATATCATGCAATATCTGAGGCATATTTATATGAAAAAATAATCATCTATCTGAAATTCAAATTTAACGGGACATTTGTATTTTTCTTTGCTAAGTCTGGCAACACCAGCTGCTGAGGGCCAGTCGCATCTTGGAAATGACACCCAGGGAGATACAAATCTAGTGTTCCCCCAAACTAGTCAATCTTTCAGGGAAGGGAGCAGACAACCCAACCAGGAATTGCCTCATTACTGTACAAAAGCCACCACTTCACAAGTTTACAAATGGAACCCTGTCTTTATCAATGTCTGCTTAGTGAGGTCTTCCCTGTCTGAAGAAATAGGCACATCCCTTGCCCCAGTCACATTGGGACTGCTGTTTCATTGGAGTCCCCTGGAGTCAGGGCTTTTGGATTTTGTTCTGCTTCTTCTGGGTACAACCTCTCGAAAGCTCAGTTATCACATCTGTAAAATGGGATTAATAATCTCTTCTATATCTTTCCATTAATTATCAGGAACAAACAAGAAATTCTAGGAAAATATTTGGTGAACCATGAAGTATTTTAAATAAAATGCCACACAGGAGTTGTGTTGCTCTCAAAATATGATTATCAAATTCCACTGAGCAGAAATGTTTCATCTGGTCCTTCCTGCCTCTTCAGCCCCACGTTGCAAAGCAGGTTTTTCTCATGGTGCCATTGTCTTGCTATTTCATGGGCTCCACATGGGTGTGGGCAGGGGACTGGCTGCCTGTCAGAGTGCAGTGGCTTACCACAGACATTTACAATCAAACCTCTCATCCCTTGTTCCCACATCTGCCAACAAATATTAGCATTCCATTAGTATTCTTCAGCTTGAAGTACATTTGCTTCTTTTTAAAGAAAATAAAGCCTTCAGGGCACGAAATTAGTCAGGAGTGGGTATGATTTAAGCTATTTGATTTACCTAAAATATATAGATTGATAGATAACAAGGACATATCTGTGCATATAGGTTTTGCTGCCACACTTCCAACAACATACTCAACAAATGCTCCTGAGCCTATTCTGTGTTGGTTCTGCCCTCTGGGAAGTGTAAGCAGGGCTGCTGGAGCTGCTCAGTGTCAGGGTGCCTATTAGACCCTTCTCCTGCCTGGGATTTACAGCACAGCACCCCAGCCTCAGATCAGGCCCTGCCTCTCTCCACATCCTCCCCACCCTGCCTCTCTGGAGTGAGCAGATGGGGCCCCACCAATGTCCCCAGATCAACGGGCTGCACTGGATTTGGCATCACCTGGCAAGGCTGGGGGCCTCGCTGCCCCAGAACTAGCACTGGCCTTCACTCTTACACACTGCAGGGAGGTTGAGGGGTCTCTTTCATGGTTAAACCTGCTAAGCCTCAGCTTTCATAGGAATCCAGCAGATTGAGTCAGAGCTTTGTGGCAGCCCAACATTGACTCAGCTCATATCCTTCCCTGCTTCCTTTCTGGTTATTGGTGGACACTACTTATCTGCCTTATCCTGCCAGAGATATCTCTATCTCCAGAGTGAGGCCAGCAGCTGCTCTCAGTACCTACTTCAGGGCTAGGCACACAGAGATATGTAGATTTGGACTCAATTAGAATTCTTAGAAATCTACACCAAAGTATTTTCCAGACTAGTTAAAAACAAATCCACAAAAACTATGGAGCACATAGCAAGACAAGTAGCATACTGTAGTATTGGATCATCTTCCAAGCAGGGAAATCAGCTCTGAACCAGTGCAAGCCTGTATGTAGGTTCCTCTAGGGGGAAGAGACCATTTATACCCCATAAGCATGGCTGCCTGAGAATGTCATAGGAAGTCTCCTTGCAGATCACCCATGCCTGCCAAATGGGCCCAGGGTAGAGCAGGGGTAGAAGGTGGCAGGGAGATGCAGAGTGACAGGAAGAAGTTGACACCCCAGGAGTGTGGGAGGGCAGCAGAGCTGAGCATGCAGTGATAGCCACTTTCAGCAGTCATTTTGGAGGAATATGCTCAGAAGCCTGCCCACACCCATCTCCCACCCCCCAGCTAGGTAGGTGTTTTTCTTCAGGGCAGTGTCTTCTCACTCCTTAAATCACCCAGAGATTGTGGTTCTGGGGCATGATCACCTGTGGGGATGGGGAGGGGCACAACAGGGCTTGCAGGGAAGGGAGAGAAGGCTGGCTTCTGATGAGAAGCTCCAAATCCTCCTGGCTTAGCACAAAAAAAAACTATGTCAGGTGCCAGGAGACTGAGTCCTAGCCTTGGCTCCATCTGGGTGTCATTCAGCACTGCATCACTTTTCCAACGTTTTTTTTTTTTTATTTTTGGGACAGAGAGAGACAGAGCATGAACGGGGGAGGGGCAGAGAGAGAGGGAGACACAGAATCGGAAACAGGCTCCAGGCTCCGAGCCATCAGCCCAGAGCCTGACGCGGGGCTCGAACTCACAGACCGCGAGATCGTGACCTGGCTGAAGTCGGACGCTTAACCGACTGCGCCACCCAGGCGCCCCAGCACTGCATCACTTTTGACTCTCAGTAGTCACCTCCCTGTATAACCAGGGGGCGTTTCTTCTCTCATTCATTTAAGAGTATGCATTAAGTACCTAATGTATGCCAGGCACTGGTCCAGGCACTTGGGCTACATTAATCCCTAGTGTGGAGGTAAATGTGCTCAGGATATAACTCTGAATTGGGTGGTCAGGGGAGGCCTCATTGATAAGATGCCACTTTGTGATTTTCTTTTCCTTCAACCTGGAATGGCAAGGTCCATGAGTAATGAATTGTTCACATACAAATAGATGAGGCCAAGAAAACCTTAATCTTTTTGCAAGTGAAGATGAATAACTTATAAATTTGGAAAGTAGGCTTATGAATGATTATACTTACATTAATTTAATTATATCAGTCTGTTTAATAATGTCTTATTAATCCAGTAGAAGACTTCCTTTAAAAAGTAATGAAAAATGGCATTTGAATTATTTCTGAAACAAATCGTGCCCTGGCCCCGGTCTCCTTGACAAGTCATAAATGAGGCTATTTTGGTGGGCATGTGACATCTGCTCTTCTAGGTACATTGCTCTTCCAGCTTCTGTCTCACACTTGTTTCTGGCTTCTGGCACCCTGTCTTATCGGCCTTTCACAAAGCTGGCTGTTTTCTCTCATGTTTCTGTCTAATGAAATGCAGAAAAAGAGATCCAGAGGAAAAACGTAGAGAGTGGGAGATGGGGTAGAAGTTGTGGAGAGAGATTTCATCTTAAGGAAGCAGATAGCAGTCTCTCCTTCCCAAGGTTTCTTCAACAGTCAGAGAGGTCCCATTAGCTGTGGGAATGGAGGGTTGCTCACACATGCCTGCGTATGGAAGAAAGAATTTCTAGAAGCTCTTTGAACAATGCTAGAACAAAGTTAGGCTACCCTATACAACCTTGGGATCCTGCTTCCTTGTTCCCAGAATCTTATTAAAATATTCTCCCACCCCACCCACATCTCCAAGCCTTAGGGGTGAGGGAGAAAGGCAAATGACTTTGTTCAGGATAATCACACCTGTGCTATGCAGTCTCTTTAGGTGGGGGAAGCTCAGAGCCTGGAACCCCAGTTTCCTCTCTCCCGCAGGTCATTCAATAGGTAAATTGCATTACTAGTAAGCTGCATCACATAGACAAGGCACAAAGATGCCAAGTGCTTGGAAGAATTCCTTGGGAGTCTCTCTACCCACAGGGTCATAGGGGAGCCCAGGAAGTTGGTCTCTTTTAGAGCATGGCCTGATCTTTCCTTTTAGCTAAGTATTCCACTTTACCAACTATTTCATTGTACTACCCAAGAAGGAGAGAGCAGGAGCCTCTAAGGCAGACCTGCTTGATAAAAGGGGAGACTGGTGCTGGCTGCCAAGTCCAGAACTGATTCATATGAACTGGAGGAGTTACATCAGTGAGGAGAAAGTTGGAGGGAGGATTTTTGGCTCCCAAACCACCTGACTTAGCAGGACAGGGCTTGGAAGAGAAGACCCTAAGCCCATTTCTACCCCATGGGTCAGTTAATGGTAGAGAATGGCCCATCAAGAGTCAAGGCTATGAAGGAGAGTGATGGTAGTGGTGGGGGTAATGAAGATGATGCTGGTAGAAGCAGCCCAAGTGTCCATCCACTGATGAATGGGTATAAAAAATGTGTGTGTGTGTGTGTGTGTGTGTGTGCACATGTGGATAAAATGGAATATTTCTCTGCCATAAAAAAGAATGAGATCTTGCCATTTGAAACACCATTGATAGATCTAGAGAGTATTATGCTAAGTGAAAGAAGTCAGGTAGAAAAAGACAAACAACATATGATTTCACTTATATGTGAAATCTAAAAAAAACTCAAATAAACAAAAAAAAAGCAGAATCAAACCTATAAATACAAAGAAATGATGGTTGCCACAGGGAAGCAGGGAGGGGGATTGAACAAAATGGGGGATGTGGAGTGGGAGATACAGATTTCCCATTATGGAATAAATAAGTCATGGAAATAAAAGGTACAGCATAGGGAATAATGATATTGTGATGGTGTTGTATGGTGACAGATGGTAGCCATGCTTGTGGTGGGCGTAGCATAACCATATGGAGGTGTTCAATCTCTATGTTGTATACCTGAAACTAATATAACATTGTGTGTCAACTATACTAAAAAAAAAAAAAAAGTGTTAGTGCTGCTGGTGGAGAAGATAATGAGGACACTTCTTTTATACTCAGTTCTTTGTCACATAGGCCTACCTACATAACAATTTACTTCATCAAAGCCATCGAGAGAGAGTCAATAAAGAAAATCAGCTAGTAAGATGAAAATTAGAATCTCCAAAAATTTTAATTTTGGAAGTGACACCCATCACTTTTACTATATTCTATGAGTTAGAAGCAAGTTACAGGTTGCTAGTCCATCCCATATTCCAGGGGGAAAGATGTTCACAAAGGCGTGAACACCAGGAACTGGATATCATTGGGAGACAGTAACTAACCCACAGAATTAACCCACAGCTAAATTCAGTTGCATGAGAGATCCCAGGTGAAATCGGCAAAGGAATAGCACAAACAGCTCAAAGAATTGTGAGGAAAAAAATGTTATTGAAGCCGCTAAATGTGGGGGGTAGGGGTGGTTATACAATAAAACAACTGAAGCCATTCAATTTCATATCAGAAATGGTGTCATGCTTTAACAAAAACCTAAAACATGTGGCATGAACTTTGAGACTGAGGAACAAACAAGGGCTATAAAAGTGGCTTCTGGAAAACTGCTGGTAGAGGCTGAAAATTCCTTTAGGAAGCTGGAGGGAGAACAATGTTTCTTAAGTGGTGGTGGAGTAATTGAAAAGAATTGCCTCTGGTAAGTTGGTAGATAGAAAATAAACCTAATGAACTTATAGATAGGATTAAGGTGGTTTCCAGGCAGTATGTGGAATGTATCAACTGGCTCTTTCTTTCTAATTTGTGGAGTAAACCGAAGAAGGAACTGCTCAGTTTGCAATCAGACTTTAGAGCAAATATAAGGGAGCCAGGATTTTCTAGTATGGAAAATAAAACTTTTTTCTCATCATCAGTTCTTCAACCAGAAAAATTCCCTCTGAGTAAATTGAAACCTGAGTGGAGATTAAATACAGGGTGCAACCACCTAAATGTGGCTTCAGAGTCAACATCAAATTAAGGATATGGTAGGGAAATCCAAATGCAAACTCCTGACACTGCCCCTTTGGCCAAGATAGTAAATCAAAAGTAATACCACATTCTGAGAGACTAAGAGAAAAATTACCAGGTGTACTCACAACTGCAAAGAAAAGACCCCCCCCACACACCCATTCCCGAAACCAGCCAGGGCGTGCCCAGTTGTAGTCTGACATAAAGGCGGGAACCAATCAAGTTCTGCTGAGCGTTCAAATTTAAATGTCAACCAACAACAGCTCTGTAACCTCTAAAAAAAATCCCTAACTTGTTTGTGCCTGTCTATAAAAGAAGCCGTAAGATCCTTGCTCGGGGCTTCTTAGAGTCACCGGCAACAAGTGTGCGGAGGACCGGGTTTGAACCTGCAATAAATGACCCTTCCCACTTGGCTTTGACTCTAGGCTCTAGTGGTTTGTTTTCGGGGGGGTTTCTCGAATCAGGGCATATCAATTCCAAATAAAATAGCAGGGAGCCCTCAAGGACTGAAGGATGTAGTCAGGGTTTCCTGTCTCACATTCAGGCCCTTTATCCATTTTGAGTTTATTTTTGTGAATGGTGTAAGAAAGTGGTCCAGGTTCATTCTCCTGCATGTTGTTGCCCAGTTCTCCCAGCACCATTTGTTAAAGAGACTGTCTTTCAAAACCCTAGAGGAGAAAGCAGGGAAAAACCTCTCTGACCTTAGCCGCAGCAATTTCTTACTTGACACATCTCCAAAGGCAAGGGAATTAAAAGCAAAAATGAACTATTGGGACCTCATCAAGATAAAAAGCTTATGCACTGCAAAGGAAACAATCAACAAAACTAAAAGGCAACCAACGGAATGGGAAAAGATATTTGCAAATGACATATTGGATAAAGGGCTAGTATCCAAAATCTGTAAAGAACTCACCAAACTCCACACCAAAAAAACAAATAATCCAGTGAAGAAATGGGCAGAATAGGCACTTCTCTAAAGAAGACATCCAGATGGCCAACAGGAACATGAAAAGATGCTCAACGTCACTCCTCATCAGGGAAATACAAATCAAAACCACACTGAGATACCACCTCACGCTGGTCAGAGTGGCTAAAATGAACAAATCAGGAGACTATAGATGCTGGTGAGGATGTGGAGACACGGGACCCCTCTTGCACTGTTGGTGGGAATGTAAACTGGTGCAGCCGCTCTGGAAAACAGTGTGAATGTTCCTCAAAAAATTAAAAATAGATCTACTCTATGACCCAGCAATAGCACTACTAGGAATTTACCCAAGGGATACAGGAGTGCTGATGCACAGGGGCACTTGTACCCTAATGTTTATAGCAGCACTTTCAACAATAGCCAAATTATGGAAACAGCCTAAATGTCCATCAACTGATGAATGGATAAAGAAGATGTGGTTTATATATACAATGGAATACTACTTGTCAATGAGAAAGAATGAAACTTGGCCATTTGTAGCAACATGGATGGAACTGGAGTGTACTATGCTAAGTGAAATAAGTCAGGCAGAGAAAGACAGATCCCGTATGTTTTCACTCATATATGGATCCTGAGAAACTTAACAGAAGACCATGGGGGAGGGGAAAGGGGAAAAATAAGTTATGGAGAGGGAAGGAGGCAAACCATAAGAGACTCTTAAATACTGAGAAGAAACTGAGGGTTGATGGGGAGTGGAGGAGAGGGGAGAGTGGGTGATGGCCATTGAGGAGGGTACCTGTTGGGATGAGCACTGGGTGTTGTATGGAAACCAACGGACAATAAATTATATTTAATATTAAAAACTATCCTTCAAGAAATCTAGACATTTTGGTGAAAGAAAAACTAAGAGTATTCAACAGAAGACTTCCCCTAAAAGAATGGGAAAAGGAAGTTCTTGAAACAGAAATGATAACAGAAGGAATCTTGGAATGTCAGAAAGGAAAAAAAAAAGACAACAACATAAAGACTAAAAATATAGGTAAATACAATAAACTCCTTTAGCTCTGTGTATTCTAAATTATGTTTGATGTTGAAGCAATAATTATAACACTGATGCACAAAAAAAAAAAAAAGAAAAGAAAAAGAAAGGAGGCAGTGAAGGTGGTTTCCATCCTATCCTTGATTTTTAATTCATTTGGGATTTACTCTGATTTTTTAATAGGACCCTAGGCAAAACAAAAACAAAAACAAATTTAAAAAAACGCAAAAAACAAAAACAGTGAACAACTTCATAGTTGATTAGAAAAGACTACTATGGTAGGTGGAGAATTGATGCCCAAACTCCAGGTACTAATCTTTGGAAATTGTGAATGCTAATTTACACTACAAAGGGAGTTTTCAGATTAATTTAATCTAATTAAATTAAGGCTTTTGAGATGGTGAGATAGTTCTGAACTATCTGGGTGAGTCCTGAATGTAACTGTAAATGTCCTAATAATAATGAGGCAGAGGGAGACCAGACTATAGAAGAAGGCTAAAGCCAGATGCTATGCTTCAGGCTTGAAATTGCAAGAAGGGACCATGAGCTGAGGAATGCAGCTCCAGAAGCTGGAAAAGGGAACATGGTCCTGTTGTTACAATTTCAGCCCAGTGAAACTAATTTTAAATTTTTGACCTCTAAAACTGTAAGAAAATAAACATGTGTTTTTAGTCACCAAGTTTGTGGTAATTTGTTACAAGAGCCATAGGAAAGTAACTACCAAAAATGTAACCAAATTGTAGTTCCTATTGTCATAGCTAGAACAGAAATCGTATAAATAGATCAACCTAATCTCTGGCATAAGTAGCAACTATTGATCTGGCGAATGTATTCTATACAGTAAAAAATAATCACAAAAGTCTATCACGAAGAGCAATGAAAAGATGATTGCATTAATTTGGAATGAACAGCAGCATACATTTGCAGTCTTAGCAGAAGTTTGAAGTCAACTCCTCTGTTGTCACAGTCCAGTCCAGTTAGTTTGTTGTTTTGACCTTGGTTGTTTTGACATTCCATGGTCACTGTATCAATGACATAATGTTAATTGAACCTAGGGAATATGAAGTGGCAAATATAATGGATATACCAGTGGGTGGGGGATAAACAATACATGGGTTGGAGGTGATCTGAGAAATGCTGGGCAGTATTAACACATGTAGCTCCTACCATTAAGAAAAGTGCACAATAGTTAATAAGCCTCTTAACTTTGGGGTAGCACATACCATACATGGGAAATACAGTAATCTATTCAATAACTCAGAAAGATGCCAGTTTTGAGTGGAACTCAGAACAAGAGACTGCTCTAGAGCATATTCAGGTTGCAATGCAATCAGTCCTGCCAGTGGGCCATATGACAGGGTGCTAGAGGTACCCACAGTAAATAAAAACAGGATGTTATATCTCAGGCAGTAAATGAGTAGATGAGTCTTGGTGCAGACTCCTAAGGTTTGGTAACAAATCTATGCTGTCTTGTATTAGTCTACCAGGGCTGCTATAACAAAATACCACAGGAAGGGCAGCTTAAATAACAAATGTATTTTATCACAGTTTCGGAGGCCAGAAGTCCAAGATCAGGGTGCCAGGAGGGTTGGTTTCTGGTGAGAGCTCTTTTCCTGCCTTGCAAACAGCCACCTTTTTGCTGTGTCCTCATATAGCTTCTCCTCTATGAATGTTCACATAGAGAAGGGGGAGAGGGGGAACAGAGGGGGAGAACGGGGAGAGAGAGAGAGAGAGAGAGAGAGAGAGAGAGAGAGAGAGAAAGAAAGAAAGAAAGAGAAGAAGAAGAAGAAAAGAGATGTGGTCTCTCTTCCTCTTTTATTAAGACATCAGTTCTATTAGATTAGGACCCCACCCATAATGCCTCATTTAGCCTTAATTACCTCATTAAAGTCCCTGTTTCTAAATGCAGTGACATTAGAAGTTAGGGCTACATCACATGAATTTGGTGGGGGAGGTGGAGGAAACAGTTCTGTCCATAACACATCTGCAACAGAAAATTATTCATCACTTGAACAGCAGCTCCTGGCATACTACCAGACCCTAGTAGATACTCGATCATTGTACATCAAATTGCTTCACAACATGATCTGAGCTTTGTCTCTGAGCTGAGTATTGTCAGACCCACTAATTCATAAGTTGGGCAGACACAACAAATGTCATCATATAATGACAATGGTACATTTGGAATTAGGCAGAAGAAGATCCAGAGAATACAAATAAACTAACATTTGGTTCAAACCCTCATATCCCCCTTCTCTGTTACACAGATTAGTCTTAATTCTATACTTATGGACTTATAACTTTTCATTTTGACCACCTGAAAAAAAAAGGAAAAAAGAAAAATCTCCGTTTCATCAATGGATTGCCCAACATGGTAGTACAAGCCAAAAATGGACTACTTCTATTCTGTAGTACCATTTCAGAGGTGGCAAAGAGAAAAGCTTCTCAGTGGCTAGAGCTTTAGGCAGTACACCTGGTTATTTACTTGGACTGGAGCAAGAAGTGGCCTGGGATGAGAATATTCAGGACTTTAGTGGCTTAGATGGTTGTTAATGGCTTAGACGGTTATTCAGGAACTTTGGGTGGGCTGGAGGAATTGGAGGAAAGGAGACAGGTCTCAGGAGGAAGCATAGTGATGGATTTATGGGAGTGGTCTCAAAGTGTGAGGATCTTTGCATCACATGCTGATACCACTTGAAAACATAGATTACAGAAGAGGCACTGCTCAACTAGGTAGACCAGATGACTCATCTTTGGCCACTCCAGTGTTTCTATAGTGGACCTGTGGATAGAACAGCCATGGTGGCAGTGGCAGAGGTTGTGCACAGTTTCCAATAGCTTGGGCTGTTTCTCACCAGGACTGATCTAGCTACTGCCATTATTGAATGTCTGAAGATCAGCAGTTACCAAGGCAGGGCTCTAAATATGTTACATCCCTCAAGGACACTGTGTCAGGGGGGTTTCCAGAAAACAGACATCAAGAAGGAAATATAAATACAATAGAGCTATTGGGGGATAATGCCTGTGAAAGATAAAAGGAAGAAGGAGCAGAGTAGATAGGAAGAATCTGGCAACTGTGAGGCAAATCTGACACCAATGAGAGGAGAGGGAGAAGGAACACAGAGAGGGTAGGAAGAGGCTCACACTGATGTGAACTAGAAGTCTCCACTAGCCCAAGGGGCATCTCTTGGGAAGAAAGGAAGGAAGGAAGGAAGGAAGGAAGGAAGGAAGGAAGGAAGGAAGGAAGGAAGGAAGGAAGAGAGGGAGAGAGAGAGAGAGAGAGAGAGAGAGAGAGAGAGAAAGCAAGCCGGTCTGGTGAGGAATTGAGAGTCTGAGAGACCTATGCCCTCAGCTTGAAACAAGAGGCAAAGGTCCAAAGGCACCCACAGGTGGAGGCACTTGGTCACTTACGACAGGCTATCTCTGGAAAGGGAACCTGAACAGGGCTCCTCCATAACTGCCAGATTCCCAACAAGCCAAATTGTGGCTGAGTACATTAGGCACGTTACACCATGGAAGGGGCAGTGCTTCATGCTTATTTATGACTATCACAGATGGCTTCGTAAGGATTTGCCTTCTCAGCCTGCAGTATCACAATGTCATTGTCAGGAGAATCTCACATAACATTGCCTCCAACCAAAGAACCAAATTTGTACTGAAGGAAGTTCAACGTGGCAGAAAACCAAGGGCTCCAATAAGTGTTCTGTTTCAGTTAGTACTGATTCGCAAGACCTAACTGTTAAGTATTCAGGTATCTTGAGAGACCATTGTTAAAACATTAGTAGATTGAAATTGGTCATAGTGAAAGTATTTACCTAACAAAACTAAGGCAAACTCTACAAATTGAAGCTCTTTCTCACACATAAGCCAATTTACCAACACACCAGAGAATCTAGTGGTGCTCATATACTATATTTCCCAGAGCTGTTGGCAGCCTCAGAGAATGCTGGAATAACTGCTTCAAAGAACAGCTAGGACAGCAGATTGGAGATTGCCCTTTGAGTCTCAGGGGTAGTGTTTTTCATGATACAATACATTTTTGAACCATATATGGTGCTATGTCCACAATAGGGTACATTTTTCTGAGAACCAAAGAGTGAAAACAAGAGGTAACGTCCTCTCTCTAATAGGCCTGATGGTACACTTGGGGAATTTGTGCTTCTTGTCCCCAAAACTTCAGACTCTGGTGGGCTAGAAATCCTAGAGGGAAAAATTTCTACCAGGTGCACAGTATGGATTCCATTAAATCTAAAGCTATATCTGCTACCTTGTCATTTGTGATTCCTTACACCAGTACACCTGTAGGCAAAGAAGGGCGTTATTGACCTGGTGAAGTAATTGGCCCTGCTTTTCATGAATGATAGAGTTGCTGCTCTCTCCCTCAATAGATATAGATAGATAAACAAACAGAAGCCAGGAAGAGTTTGTCTGAAACTCAGGGAATTCAGTTGGGTGGCAACTCTTGATGATTCCTTGTATGTTAATAACTGCAAATGACTAACTTCATAATCATGGCTTAAGAATGGTATGGTACCTAGATGCTCAGATCATCAAGCATGAAAGTCTAGGTAACTAGGAAAGCCACCTACACCCAGTGAAGTGCTGGTAGAGGGTGAAGGGGTTCTAGAAGTGGTGGTGGAGGAGTGAGATGATGAATAGCAAGACCCAAACTCAGGAACACATGATGAACTACAGCTTATCCCATGAACTTCCCTGTTGTTTTTTTGTTTGTTTATTATTTGTTTGTTCATTAACCATGACTGGCCATTATCCTGAAGAGCAGCTGTTTTTAGGGTAAATTTAATGTGGGTCACAAATGGACCTAAGTGATCAAGGGATAGATAGACCATGGCAGATGCTGTTGGCATCCCATCCATATCCCTCCTTCAGGTTGCATCACTTCAGTGAGGCAGATGACTTCAAATTACCAATGTCTGTCTTATTTCCAGAAGACTTTCTCCAAAGCCATGTGAAGCCACTCTACCTGCTTGCAACGCAGCCTAGAAGTCCAAAAAATTAATATCTCCTAGGAGTAACTTTCCACTGACAATATTCCCCCCATTCCAGGGGGGAATAGCACTAAGACACATGTTCCTCATCATTAACCAGAGTTCCACACAAGATTAAGCTCTAGTTGACTGCAGTTGGGTGTCTCAATAATGACCCTTCTCCCACCACCCCACTTTTTTTTTTTTTTTTTTTTTTACCATTTATTCCCTGTCTCATTTTCTCACTCCCCTATCAATGTCTTAGTCATCTCCCAGAAAACGACTTGCAGTTTAATGTTTATATCAAGGTCTACTTCTGGGGTAGAGCTAAACTAAGACAAATGGATATAGCAGATATGGAGAAAAGTAGGCAGATTCTAAAACTATTTTGAAAGTTGAAACCATAACACTTGCAAAAGGGCTGAATACAGGAACTGAAAGAAAGAGAAATCAAGGTTAATGCCTAGTTTTCTGATGAAAGCAACTGGGTAGAGAGTGCTGTCTTTAAGATGGGGGTAATTAGAGGGGCGCCTGGGTGGCTTGGTCGGTTAGGCGTCTGACTTCGGCTCAGGTCATGATCTCACGGTCCGTGAGTTTGAGCCCCGCGTCGGGCTCTGTGCTGACAGCTCGGAGCCTGGAGCCTGTTTCAGATTCTGTGTCTCCCTCTCTCTCTGCTCCTTCCCTGTTCATGCTCTGTCTCTCTCTGTCTCAAAAATAAATAAACGTTAAAAAAAAAAAAGATGGGGGTAATTAGAGGCACAGAAAATCAAGAGTTTCTTTTCTTGACATTACATTTGAAATTTCTATAAAACAACAAAGCAGAGATTTCAATTACCACCAAAATAGAAATTTGGAGCTACAACTTTGAGAAAAATTATGACTTTGGGAAAATAGAAATGGTTGCAAGATTGGCTGTCACCGTATAACTTTCTATGACCTTGAAATGTGGTCAGAGCAGTTTGTCACTTCCCTCTGCCACAGGAACCAGCAATGTGCCAGCCAGCTGCTACCCTATTAACCTGGTTCTGGTTCCCCAAATAAGAACACAAGGAGCAGTGCCCCAATCCTCAATGGATGTGCTCCATGAGTGAGAAGTGTCTTTATTGTTATAAACCATGAAGAATTTAGGATATTGTTACCGCAGCAGAAACTGGATTATCCTGACTGGTACAGAAATCCTTCCTTAATTAAAACAAGGGGTAAGAAGGAGATGAGGGACAGTTTTTTAAGGTAGTTTTGGGATCCGATATTGAGAAAATGAATAATTTTACATGTAGTGGTACTTTAGAAGGAAAAATAGTATAATCACTATTTCCTTTCCCCAAAAACAACTACTAGAAAATGCTGTCTAGTACTGTTTTTCTGGCTAGCTTAACAGGGGTGTGACGTTTACTTGGATTGACATCTCAGAGTGTATGCAATCAAATGTAAAAAAAAAATCCATTATTGTGTCAACTCTCAATTTGTTGTGTAACAAGAGAATACAGGTTACACACAAACCCCTGAACCATTGTTCTGTAATTTCCTTATATACTGGGTATTTTGCTGCTGGCTTATTGTCTGATTTTGGCTTTACTTCTGCTCACATTAAAAAGTCTTCATTCCTGCTGACAAGTGGTAGAGATAGGTAGGGAATGAGGGTCTCTATATGGATTCTCCATGAACATCCCCTCACAACTAATTGAGAACTGGTTGTGTTTCCCCAAGTATTTGAATGGGTGATTGCCTAGTGGGGGGTGAGTACCCATACCTACCCTCCCCTTCAGGGTATTGCTGCAGCTGCTTGCTGAAGTTTAAAATTCATTTACTGGAGACAAAACCTTTTATTCTCAGGTTAGAGAAAAGGTTTCAATTGCAAATGTCCATTGGAGGGGGTGGAGGAATGTGTGTGAAGAAAGGAGGTATATAAATCAGGTCTTACCAGAAAAACAACTCCCTTTATGTTTTTACACAGGAGAAATTTAATGCCACCAAGTGGTTGCAAAGTGATGTAAACCCAGAGATTAGCAAGAGCAGAAAGTCACTGCTTCCCCTAGGCTGATTGAACTAAAGGAGGAGGGAGTTTGTGAAGCTTAGGACCCAAGGTCTCCCCTGTGAGATTCAAACCATGAGGGCCATATTTGTTGGGATTGGAGCCACAGAGGCAACTAACTGCTGCCAGAGAAAATGCCCAGGGCTGAGAGGAATAAAAGTAACACCCTTCTCCTGCCCTCCAATCTACACCATTGGCTAAATGAGTTGGAAGTTAAAATGGTAGTCTAGAGAAAGCATCCTACAGAAGTCAGACCTCTTGCAATACAGAACAGAACAGAGAAAAGGCAAAATATGAATCGATGCTAAAACACAGGACTGACACAGGAAGCTATGGTACACAGGACTTGGGGTTGCTGTCTAACTAAATACAATTCATTCTTTTGACAGCTGTGCCTATGCCATTCTCACATTCTTTAGGTTCCCTTGATAATACTCCCTCCTGACTTTCCTTCCCCAACATTGATCTAGCTATGGGGTCTGAAGAGGTGTAATCAATCCTATTACATGATCCTTATTCCCTGCCCATAATGATTGGGCAAAACAGGGACATCTGACCAAGCTGAGGCAATCAGAGTCTTCACCAAGGGTTTTTCCTACTGAAGCTGATGGAGAAGGGCCTGCTTTGGTTGTAGAGCCGTAAGCATATGAATCTGTACATGCCCCTTGTCTTTGACCTTTGATGTGTGAAGAAAGTGATATTAGTAGGACAGAATGTAGCCAAGTTGATGTGGAGAGGGAAACAAAGAAAGAGAGGAGGAGGGGGGAGAGAAAGAGGGAGAAACTAGAAGGGTCCTGAGACCATGGTCCTAAGAATTAGTAAGGAAAACTCTATTCTTCTCTAATATGGTTGCTTAAGCCAACAGATTTCCCTTCTGGCTTAATGTAATATACTAGATTTCTGTCCCTTATAACTAAAACACAGCAATTTTCTGAGCAAGCAAGAAAAAGAACAAAGAGACTGACATCATGCTGAAACTTTTGCTAAGGAAAAAGAAGCTGAGAGGGGAAGGAAGTACAGATGGCCCCACTGAATATAGTTCAGGCACCAGCAAGCCGGTGGCTGGGATACTGGTGTGTGGACTCATGGTTTTACCAAGAATGTCCTACTTACATAAGGATACAGATAACCAAAAAGGTAAACCAACATAATGAGAGGGAAGCTTCTGGGAAATTCTTTCAAAAAGAGGAGGGGCTGATTGAGGTAAGAGTCTTCTTTAGCCCTACACCCACACACCACCCAGACTCACCCACACTTTCTTCCTTCTGCCTGTCACACAGACAAGTGGCTGCCATCTTGAAGTCATTAATTTGAAGACCTTTTCCTAAAGATCAGGAGGGCAGAGAGATCAAAGGAAATTAAGTCCTTAGTGACAATGTAGGGCCACCATACACCCCTGGGCTGCTTACACTTATCACTACCTGAAAGAAAAATATTGTGGGTTTTTTTTTTCTGTTTTGTTTTTGATTCTTTAATGTTATTCAAGCTACTGTTTTTCAAGTCTTAACTATTCAGAACTGTTCAGAATCCCTAATTAATAGAGAATCCATTTCTGCTTTCTTATTAGAGGTCTTTTTCCCAAATGAAAATCTTGAGCTTCAACTTCTCTATAAGACCTTAGGAGGGGTGGTGGTTGGCTCAGTAGGAAGAGAATGCAGCTCCTGATCTTGGGGTTGCAAGTTCAAGCCCCATGTAGGGGTAGAGATTACTTAAATAAATAAATAAAAATTTAGGAAAAAAAGACCTTAGGAAAAGGAACCCAGTTGCCATGGCTTCTTTTTTTTTTAACTTAAAAAAAATTTTTTTTAACTTTTTTAAATGTTTATTTCTATTTAAGAGAGGGAGGGACAGAGTGTTTGTGGGGGATGGGCAGAGAGAGAGGGAGACACAGAATCTAAAGCAGACTCCGGGCTCTGAGCTGTCAGCACAGAACATGGAGCGGGGATTGAACTCACAAACTGCGAGATCATGACCTGAGCCAAAGTCAGACGCTTAACCGACTGAGCCACCCAGGCACCTCTGCCATAACTTCTTCATGGCCAGAGTGAACCCAGCAAATGTGAAAATCCTGGTCAGGCTGTAGGTCACAGCTTGGGCCAGGGCCAGGAGCTGGTAAGGGATATTTGGCCAGAGAAGCTCAGGGATGGGCAGCTGCAGGACCTGAAGCTTGTGGAGGTGAGACACACAGATGGCTCTTAGGTTCTCCAAAGTCTGAAAGCACCAAGAGACACCCAACCACACTGTCAGTCATTTGCCTATAGCCCCAAAGCCTGCCTCTTCCTCACACAAAGGAGATCTCTTTGCTTCTCTAATCCTGATCTGGCCAAGGGACTTGCAAATGTAGGGGTTTCTTTGCATCATCATTCCTATGATCAGCAATTTCTTCCTGTAATGGTAATTTTACATGTCAACTTGACTGGGCCACAGGGTGCTCAGTTATTTGGTTAAGCATTATTCTGTATATGTCTATGAGGTGTTTCTGGGTGGATTTGCATTTGAATTGATAGACTGAATAAAGCAGATTACTATTCCCAATATGGATGGACCTCATCCAATCCATTGAAGGGCTGTGTGCAATAAAAGGTTGAGTAATGATGACTCAGTCAGTTGGGCGGCCAACTATGGCTCAGGTCATGATCTCACGGTCTGTGAGTTCAAGCCCTGCATTGGGCTCTGTGCTGAAAGCTCAGAGCCTGGAGCCTGCTCCCAATTCTGTGTCTCCCTCTCTCTCTGCTCTTCCCTGCTTGCTTTCTGTCTCTCTCTCTCTCTCTCTCTCTCAAAAATAATAAACAATAAAAAAATTTTTTTGAAAGGTTGAGTAAGAAAGAATTCTGATTTTCTACATGACTGTCTTCAAGGTGGGATGTCAGTCTTCTGCCTTCAGTCTTGGACTCTGACTAGAACTTATACCATCAGCTCCCCTGGTTTTTAGGCCTTCAAAATCAGACTATAACTATACCATTGGCTCTCCTGGGTCTCTGGCTGATCTTGGACTTCTCAGCCTCCATAATCACCTGAGAGAATTCCTTATAGTAATTTGTATATATAGAGTGTATGTGTGTGTGTATCCTATTGATATGTATGTCCTATTGATTCTGTCCCTCTGGAGAGCTCAGACTAATATACACTCCCAAGACAAAGGCTCCAGTCAGAAACAGAAAGGCAGCTGTACCCCCAAGGCCAGAAGCAGATGGCAGGGTGCTAGTTGTCACCAAGGCCAGCCTTTGATGAATCAGGCTTCAACTCTGAATGAGGGCTGCAGGTCCCAGAACTATAGGTACATATCTTTCCAGCCTCATAAGGGATCAGACCTTTTATGTTTGGGGAATTGGTAAGATAAAAATCCTTAGAAAACTATAGTCAGTTAACATTCATTTCCAGTGCAATGCCCCTTGATGGCTTTGCTAGACACAAAACAGAGGGAGAGGATGCTACAGGAGGAAGTGGGGGACTTAAGACTGTCATTTAAAGACCAAGACCAGCTGGGAGCAGTTTTAATGTTTCTGTTTATAATAAAGGAGTGAAGTTCTGGAAAGTTGCTTCTCTGTGCAAAAAGATGAGTGGCTGTGAGCTTGGGGGGGTGACAGAGGGGAGTGCAGAATGGTTTATTGGTGTCACATAAAAATAACGAAGACCCTTGGTGGCCCTTATCTTGATTTTGCAAATCATGCAGCATGAATAGAGAATTTTTCCTGGGCTTTTATCACTTCTTTTTCTTTTCCTTTTGGGGCAGAGTTGGGGGAGCAATGGAGAGACAGAAGGAGGTTTAATTCTCTGTGATCAACAGTAGAGAGGCCAGAGATTACCCACTAGAAAAAGCTTCACTCCTGGGGTCCTTCAGAAGTCTCCCTCCCCAGGTGCTCAATGTGGAATTTTCTCCTTGCCCACCTCAAGGAGCTAGACATTCATCTGGAAGAGTCATCCCATGGAAGAGGGCAAAGATCTGCTCACTAGGGCTTTACATGAAGCAGACTGACTTCTCTTCCACTACCATTTTCCCTGGACATTCATGGTGTTGAACATCACAGTACAAAGCTGTGTTCTGCCACAAGATCACACACCTGCATCTCTGCCAGCAGGAACTGGGCAGCCAACCATTCTGGCAGCACCTTGCCTGATTAGTCTTTCTGAGAGCTTCCTGGAAGGGACCAGACAAAAAGCAAGCCTTGGGGACAAGGCCTATTGTCTAGCAGCAGCCCCTGTCCCTGCCCCTGAGCTCAGAGGTGTTGGTAGTGATAATGGGGTGATATGAGCATGGATTTGACTTCATGGAACTAAGACTTACTGTAAACCCAGAGGAATCCCATCACAGACTGGATTCCTCAGGATGCAGACCCTGAGATGGAGAGGAACAGGCAGGATGTTATTAGGAGAAACTGTAGGGATCAATATCTGCTGGGAGGGGGGAGGCAGAGGGAAACACTGGGCTGGGATGCAGGACTGACAGAGGCCTCAGCCAGCCTTGCAGGGAGCTCTGCAGCTGTGGACCTGCAGAGATCCTCCTGGTAGGATGATGCTGGGACTACGTATGCTCCACTGATCAGTCACTGGATGTGAGATGCTCTGGGAAGGTATGTGGTCTTGGGAACCCAAGAGGGAAGCAAGGCTGCTTCCCTCAAGATAACCCCACTTGAGGGACAGCTGGGACAACCCTACAGTTGCTTTCCCACCCTTCATTGCTGGTTTGCACATTGCAGGGTCTGCCCACTTCCCCTGGGCCTAGCTCCTAGGATTCCCTGAATGTTCTCTAGGTCTGCAACAGTATGTCCAGGAGTGCTCTGTAACAATGACCACGCTCTAGGCTTGGGCCGAAACATATATGATAAACTTTATTTTATAGAAGGGTAGAATTTTGAGGAAAGAAGGGATAGAAGAGCTCACTAGCTGAGGAAGTCATGATGGGCGTTCTGAGATTAAGCACCTGCACTGGTGCCTGTAAAGTTTTTTGTTGTTTGTTTTAATTTTCTTTAATTTTAATAAACTTTTAATATCTGAGTGGCACAAATAAATTCTCCAATCTTCTAGTCAGTCTTGGTGAGACTTATTTCTCTGGACATTTCACTTTCTTTCTGGCAGAAAAGCTTTGTTGGGCACATTGTCAGTCCTGAGCAGAGTTAATTCTCTCAACCTTTGCCCTTGGCCACCACCAGCCCTGCTGGGTTTGTGAAGACACAAGCCTCACAGGCATGTGAGCTGGGTCACCCAATCCCTCTGGTACAATCTGCACAGGCTGGTAAGGGCTGAGTCTGCTGGCAGTGGGACCTGCAACAGAACACTTGTGCCTTAGGACACAGTGTCACCTCCACTTTGGGCCAGGAAGTAAGCAGAGGAATCCCTGTCACCGAGACAGGAGAATAAAGGTCAAGTTGAAAGAAGAGAGCCTAGCCGAGGAGGAAGGAAAGGCACAGCTGCTGTCCAGGCCACTTCTCAGACACAGGCCTGCAGAGCTGAGCAAACCACTCCAGGAGACTTGCCATTACCTGAGATAGCAGGGTGGTCATCAGCCTCTTCTCACCACGAGAGCCTTGTTCCTTAGGCCAGCAGGGCCTGAGGAAATCATCCCCACATTGATTCTCTGCCAGTAAACCCACCTCATGCTCAGAAAGCCAGAAAGCTCACTGTTATCTTCACACTCAGCACCACAGTTACTGAATTACAACTCTTATTCACCAGGGATGGGGGCAAGTGCAGGGAGGGGATAGGCAGGAAGGCCATCTGCCCTGTAGCCCTCACCAGCATTCCTCCCCTGGTTTACTGTGTTCAGGCTCCAGCCTAGCTGGAGAGCAACTTCCCCCTCCCTGGCACCACTCTTTACAGAAGAGCCAAGGCCTGTGGGAATGGCTGTGCCACCACCCCTCGTGCCCAGTCACTGGGACAAAACCTTGGTGCCTTCTAGTCTTAGGTGCCTCTCTTCTGGGTATGGGGAGTCATATCAATGAGAAGACTTTACTGTGAAGATTAGAGAAAAAGGGTCAAATCTTCAGAAGTGGGGAGTGCTGTAAAACAAGGTCCCCAGGTGGGAATCAACAGATAGGCAGGCCTGACTGAGCACCTCTGTGCAGACTAACATAACCCCCACAGCATTTCAGCCAGGCAGAGTATGTCTGCATGGGAGCCTAGGGGAAGGCTGTGAGGAGGATGAAGAAATGGGGAGGGTGGGGATAAAGGGGGATGGGAAGGATGGTGAGTATGGTGGGGATGGAGAGGATGAGGGAATAGGGATAATGGGGAGATGGGGAGGAGGGGGGACGGGGAAGCTGGGGAGGATGGATAGGATGGGGAAGATGGAGAGGATGAAGAGGATGGATAGGATGGAGAATAGGGAGGATGGGGAGGATGAAGAGGATGGAGAGGATGGGGAGATGGGGGAATGGGGAGGATGGGGAGAATTGGGGGAATGGGGAGGATGGAAAGGATGGGGCAGTGGGGTTGATGTAGAGGATGGGGGAATAGGAAGGATGGAGAGGATGGAGGGATGGGGAGGATATAGAGGATGGGAGATAGGTACAATGTGGAGTATGGGGAAATAGGGGAAACAGGGAGGATGGAGAGGATGGGAGTATCAAGAAGATGGAGAGGGTGTAGAGGATGGGGGGATGGGGAGGATGAAGAGGATAGGGGCAAAAGGGAGGATGGAGAGGATGGGGGAAAAAGGATGGAGGGGATGGGGGATGGAGAGGATAGGAGGATGGGGACCATGGGATGGATGGATAGGATGGGAGAATGGGAGGATGGGGGGATGAGGATTATGAGGAGGATGGTATGGTCATGGGGCAGATGGGAAGTATGGGGGAACCAGGGATGGTGAGGATGGGGAGGATGGGGAGATGGAGAGGATGGGAGGATGGGGAAGATGGGAAATGGGGAACATGGGGTGAATGGGAAGGATGGGGGGTGGCGGGATGGGGGAGATGATATGAACCCGTTTTGTAGCTCAGGTCTTTGGACATATGGATAGCTCCAGGGAGAGGGGATACTGGAAGTCGATGGAGGTTCCATTTTCCAGGCCCTCTGTGTGGACAAGTGATCCAGGCAGCACAATTCCAAGGCTGTATTAATTTTCTATTGTAACAAACAACCACAAACTTAGTGTATTAAAACAGTATAGATTTATTATCATTTGAGAGGCTAGAAGTTCAAAATGGATCTTACTAGGCTAAAATCAACATGTTGACAGAGCTTTGTTCCTTCTGGAAGTTCTAGGGGAGAATCTGTTACTTGCCCTTTTCCAGATTCTAAAGGCTTCCTGCATTTCCAGCTTCTGGAGGCTTATGGTCAGTCACATAAGTCCAACCTCTGCTTCCATAGCCATATCTCTCCTGACTCTGTGCCTCTTGCCTCCCACTTACAAGGACTCTTGTGGTTACATTGGACACAACAGGACAATATCTCCATCTCAAGGATCTTAATTTAAACACACCTGCAAAATCCCTTTTGCCATGTGAGACAACATAGTCACATGTTCTGGGGTTTAGGATGTGGGCATTTTTGGGGGTCTTCATTCAAATTACTGCAGAGGTCTCATGACCTCAGAGTGTGAGCAAGAAGCTTCTCCCACGTTCTGCTTGGTGAACAGCAGGTCTAGCACAGGTGGGTCCACAGAAAGCACAGCCCAGCCTGCTCCAGGGAGGCAACTCCAAGGGTGAGCATGGCAACCACACCCAACAATCTGTATCCTAGGTAACAACCATCTCTCCATGTTGTTTGTTTGAACATCCCACCTTCCACGAGAGAGGCTATCAACCACAGAAATTCTTTTTATAAGTTTTCCTTGCAACAAGGGCAAGAGCATGTTACCACATTCTGGCCAAGGGGACTTGAAGATTTCTGGGGGCTTTGGATCATCTTTTCTTCTCTGAATAAAAGAGATAGAGATGACTGGGGAGCCCCTATTCCTTCATGCTTGCAGGTGCTGTGTGAGAACATGATACATAGATTTTGGCAGACATTTTGCCACCATGGGGGGAAGATCAGGAAAACCAGGAGAAGCCAACCCAGAGCTTCTGAGCTGCTGAAAATCCATTTGAATGTCCTGCCTTTGTATTTATTGCTATGATAAGAAAGTAAATTCTTATTGTTTGAGCCACTGTTATCCTGAGAAACTTTACTTGCAACCAAATTCTGTCTGAGGGACCAGAGGGTCGGGCTGCTGCAAAGGATGGCAGAGACAGTGGCATCTTGGGCGTGTCTGTGGATGGAGCATGTCAATATGTGTCTCATGCATAAGAATATTGCATTAGTTTACTAGGGCTGTCATGACAAATTACCACAAACTGAGTGGCTTATAACAACACAAATTTCTTATCTCACAGTACTGGAAGCCAGAAGTCCAAAATCCATAGGTGTCATGAGGGACGTGCCCCTTCAGAAACTCTAGGGAAGAATATCCTCTGCTTCTCCATCCAGGTGACCCCGGATGTCTCTTGGCTTGTGGCAGCTCCACTGCAATCTCTGTCCTGTCATCACATATGCTTTTTGGTGTGTGTTGCTCTGTGTGTCTGTTCTCTTAAGAGAATACCAGTCATTGGATTTAGGGCCCACTCTAATTCAGTGGCATATCATCTTAATTATATCTGCAAAGACCCAATTTCCAAGTAAGGTCACATTCTGAGGTTTGGGTGAACATGGGTTTGGGTGAACACTAACTTTATCAATACGGATAACAACTTTCAGGTCACTATGAGGCATACTCCAAGTATTTTCCAAACCACTCAGAGAAGTTTTCCGAGAGTTAAGGTCCTTCATAGAGCCACTGAAGTCTGAATTACTATTGTTTTGCAACCCCACTCTAACCTCTAAGCCATGAGACTTGGAGAAACTCAGTCTCCTATTGCATTGAATCACAAGGCAGGCATGTTTTCAGGACTAATGAAGACCTGGAAATGCCAGTGAGATCACAGAGTCATAATTTCTACTCAGTCACACAGAAGCAAACCAAACAGCAAAGGAGCAGGGCCTCCAGGCATTAGCACAGAGTTAATGGTACAAGGAGATCTGGAAGGATTGCTGTTGAATATCATTCTCAATGAGCTGTCGTGAATCTACATGTACTAGGCACTGTGTGAAACAGGACTGGGCTCAACTCCTGACCTCACCAGCCCTGGCAGTGACCAGGGAGAGGGGCTTATGGGAAACAGAGCTGCCTCAGGCCCACTGACAGAAAAGAACAGAGAGTTTGTATCTCAGCAGAAATAAAGCCACGATGCCTCAAGAATGTGAATGCAAAGCATTTTGCCCTCACCTGCACAATCTAGCAGTGGGTTGGGGGAACTTCCAAAGGCTCAGAGCTTCCTGAATTACTGCAGAAATGGCCAGGGTCAGAAGATACTGGATAATGAGCACTGATTTGGGGGTTTCTGAGGATGTGAACCAAACATGAGCAGGTTTATTTTATAACAGGAAAACCCAAGGCTGGGAGAAAGTAGGCAATCAGCCAAAGTCACCAAGTTGGTCATCTGCAGAACCAAGGCTTGGTCCACATCCTCTGTGGAGCTGGGATCACTGGGGCTGCTGCTTCCTCTCTGAAAGAAAGTGCAACCTGCCCCCACTCTGTGAAGAACAGAGGCTGGGTGACAATCCTCAGAGCCCTCTATCTGTCCTTCAGAACTAACCCCCAAATATTCTCATGAGCTTTCTGGAGGTACCAGCCAAGTATCTATCTTGTGGATAACTGGGAAATTGAGGACCAGAGACTACAGGCACTTTTGCAGGGACCCACTGTTACTGTCACTTTCCCATGGCATTCACAGCCAAAATGCAAGCTCAGCCAAAGCCAAGAAAATAGTAACAAAGTCCTCATCAGTAAAGTTCTTGAATAAATGACCAGCTCACAGAGAGGTAGGAGGCTTAGCTGTATCCAGACACCTGGGCAAGGATGGGTCTCAAGGGGGCAGTGCCTGTTAGGTGGGAGAGATTCACCAGCTTTCCCATCTCAAATGAGCAATTCTAACCTCAAGAGGAATCTGAAATTCAAGACAAAGCTTCCAAGAGCAATGAACTGCCTTTATTCTCACTATTTACTCTTTTTTAAAAATGTGTATTTATTTATTTTGAGAGAAAATGCAGGGGAGGGACAGAGAGCGAGGGGAGAGAGAGAGAGAGAGAGAGAGAGAGAGAGAGAGAGAGAGAGAATCCCAAGCAGGCTCCACACTGTCAGTGCAGTCATATGCAGGGCTTGACCCCACATGCTGTGAAATCATGACCTGAGCTGAAATCAAGAGTTGGACACTCAACTGACTGAGGCAGCCAGGCTCCCTTCTTCACTATTTACTCTTCATGTGTTTTACTGCCCTGAATGTTAGAGACAAAGACAGAGCAATGAGGCAGAGTGCTGTGGTTTCCCTTACTCTCAGGCAAATGTGTCTGGACCCTATCTGGACTCCTGCCCCTCCCCACCACTTCCAGCTCCCACCCAGAACCCTAAATACACCCAAGGGACAGTGGGGATAACTGGGGCACAGGGTTGAGTTAGATATTTTATATATATTTTCTCATTTACTGTTGACTTTCCAGGGATACTGGAAAAATAAGTTCTCCCTTTTTTTAAAGATGTTTTTAAGTTTATTATTATTTTCTTTTTATTTTTGAGAGTGAGAAAGAATGAGCATAGAAGGGGCAGAGAGAAAGGGGGACAGAAGATCTGAAGCAGGCTCTGTGCTGACAGCAGAGTGCCCAATGTGGGGCTCAAACTCATGAACCATGAGATCATGACCTGAGCTGAAGTCAGATGCTTAATTGACTGAGCCACTCAGGCACCCCTCTCTCTCTTTTTTTTAAAAGTTTATTTATTTTGAGAGAGAGAAATAGAAAGTGAGCAGGGAAGGGGTGTAGTTCTCCTGATCTTAAAGTAAGGAAACTCTGAAGTCTCTCTTGTTCATCATTAATTCAATATATATGAATTAAGGAGGCAGACACTGAGCTAAGAGGTAGCCCTTGCCTTCACAGAGCCTTCAGTTATGGTAGAGATGATATAATCATAATAGCAAATGAAAAATAGTGGTTGTGGTGCTGGTCATGAGAGAGGAATATCAGCAGCCTTTTCTATAGGAGCTCATGGGAGCCTGCAGCAAAGGATTTGGCCCAGTCAAGGTAGTTGAAGTGACCCTCAATTTGAGACCAGAATGATGAGTAAGAGATGACCTGGCAAACAAGGGAGAGAAGGACATTGTTTTATGCAAAGGAACAGCAGATGCAACACCCAGGGAAGATAAAGAAAAATGGTAGATACAAAGGTCATGAAGGGTAGTGCAACTGGGGGATAGGAGTGGAGGAGGTGGGCCTTGTTGTTCAAGGTAGGGAGCTCTGCCTATAAGGCAGCAATAGAAAACCCAAGGAAAGCTTATTAAGTGGTGACACAATCAGCCTCACGTTTCAAATTATTCATCCTGGCTATAAAATGAAGAAACATGGGGCAGCATGGGCACAGAGGAGTTGTGAAGAGGCCATGTCAATAGTCCAGGTGACAGGGGATTTGAGCAGGGGTATCACATAGGTAGCAAATGGCAAAGCCTGGTTTCAAACCCAAGCCTGAGTTAGATGCACTGCACTGAGCTTCATGGATACCATGTCTTAAACACTCCATGAGCTGCCATGTCTATTCCTTGCAGCTTGTTAAGAAAGGGTCTCTGGGACTATGTCAACCAAGGCACAAAGAATGTCCAAAGAATGCCAAGTTTGTTCCTTTCTAGTGCAGTTCTTAAAGAAAGATCTCTGCCACCATCCTAGGAAGACTATGCTAAAGTGGGCCTCAGTGAGCCTCTGTTCCCTCAGTCCCTGGAGGAGAAGACATGCTTTTCACATAAAACATTGTCTGACCATAGAGCTAACTTACTCGAGTTTTAGCCAAAGTTGGAAATCAACACCTACCCTAGGTTTCTGGAGTTAAATGGGTTCAGAGATGTAGGTGACTGCGCTGTAGTAAGAATTTTATGCTGTAAAACACTGCACACATTTTAGAAGTGTTAATTGGTTAGAGTGTCATAATTTTTACACACATGTAAATAAGGTTAATGAATTTTATTCCACACAGATGATTTAAATTGTAAAACAATCAAATTACTTTTCAGGTAATACTTTGGGCCCAAATCAAATAAAATTTCAAGTCATTATAAGTATAGAAAAAGAAACTAATTTGAATATGTGATTTAGATCCATTAAGAGTCTTCTCAACTTTAAATAGTGATAATAGAAATCAGAAAAACTCGAGAGTGGTTAAGATTAATTAAGAGTGAATGCATTTGGGAAAAGGAAATTATGGTGCTGTAATTTTAGAATGCAAATGAGGTCAAAAAGTTTAAACTAATGTGCATCTATATAAACACTGCCTCAATAAAGGAAAAATACTTCATTACAAGGATTTATAAGTACTGTATTCTGTACTCCTTGTTACATAAGTAGCAACACATTGACAAACAGCAACCTGTTGTCAGCTCATTAGAATACCCTTATGGCTGCTGATAGTTACACTGGTACCAATTTAGAATTCTTGTTCCTCAACATTCTCTGCAGCCTGATTTCTTTGCCCTAGAAGGTAAACAGTGTTGGTAACCCGCTCAGTCCCTTTGAACCTCTTTTTACTGGCTTAATGTGCCCATATCCTATTTTGTGGACTTTTCTAGTAAAGGCTCCCACCTGTAAATGATCTTGAGGCACTTTGATTGAGGGGTCTGGGGACACCCTAACCACCCAGCTAGTCAGGAGTACTTGGAAGGTTTGCTCACCAGCCCTCACCCCTGGGATCTGTGGCCAGTGGCTGGTGTGAGGGTCCTTTGCCCTGAGGTGGGACAAAATCTGGGGTGTCATTTATGTCACACAGGTCCCCAAAGGATGGGCAAGGATGAGGCCTCAACAGACATCACAGCTGAGCTTGAAGAGTCTGTCAGGGGGAAGCAGGGAGGAGTAGCGGAAGAAGAGGGCAAAGATGTGGGTTCAGCTCAAGTCTGCCTCTACCTGATCATACAGGGTCCTACCTTGAGGCAAGGCAACTGGACTTTTATATCCCTACATCAGTTAGTGCCTGCCTGTGAGCCAGCCACTAGGGGGTGGATAATAGGCTAACCCAGGGCAATCCTCCAGAGACCCAGGGGTCATTAGTAGCCCACACTCACAGCAGCTGAGGGATAAGTTTCCCAGCTCATTAAAGGGAAGCTGAGCAGGGCACTGCAGCTTTTATTCCTCTTCCTATCCTGCCTCCTACCTCTCCTTCTCTTTCCCTATCTTGCCTCCCTGGAGCACTGTCTGAGTGGGAACCCTCATTACAGACACTTCTTCTAAAAAACTCAACCTAGGACACCCTACAGTGCTAACGCTCAAGAGTTTTATTTGCTTTGATGACCACAGATTTGCCCTCATCCTGCAAGCCTCTTGATTCCACGCTAGGGACAGCATCTGCAGCAATGGGTTCCTGCAGTTCCCACCAGCAGGGAATCCATGTTCCCTTCTACTAGTAATGGTACTTCAATTTTCCTCTAAGGAATCAAATTTCCTCTTCTCTTAATCAATAAGATTTGGGTATAGTGCATGTGCACACACGCACACTCTCTCATACATGCACATGTACCACACACACTCATATACATACACACTCACACAGGCACTAGAGGGAGCCATCTCACCTAGGCCTGGATAATCAGAGTCAAGGGATGACATATGATCTGGGTTGATCCAGTGAGCCTGAGCCCTGGGAGTTTGGAACCCTTGGGAAATGATACCGTGCTCTCTCTCCACTGAGATGGTTAATCTGCAAGAAATAAACCTGAGGCTGCTGAGGGTCATCTTTCTTCACATAGCTAAATTCTGCCCTAGATGGAGGCAATCACAGAAGCATGAATGATATCTGGCAACAGCATGTGAGTCTTGAGCCATTCTCTGGACTTTTCAGTTGTGTCAGCCAATTCAGTCCCTTCATCTAGTAAGCACTGTGTAAGCCATGGGGAGATGAGTTTCAGTCACTTACAAGCAAATGAGCCTCCTCTGACTAATATTGCTGGTAAGAGTCTGGTGAAAAACAGCTGTAGATGGCATAAAAAGTGTGTTCTCACTGTCTGGAGTCCTGGCAGCTATGTGACCTTGATTAAGGTGTATCCCCTCTCTGTGCCTGTTTCCCTATTTGTACTATGTATCTCCTAGATGTGGAGGCAAAGCTCTCCCTCTGGGACTCTGGATAATTCCTCTGAGAGTGTTCCCTGGATGCCACACTCTCCCATCTAATCTCCACTCCCCAAGACTTTGAGCTCTGATGCCACAATTTCCTCACAAGGGCCAGATCCTCCCCCTGCCCCTAACTCCACCTTCAGGGACCAGTCCAGGAAGATCAATGGGGCCCAACATCAGTTTACACATCTGGGAGCTGAGACCCTGCCCAGGAGTCCTCTGTCTACTGGAGTAACCCTTGTGATCTTTGTGAGGACACGACTTTTGCTTATCATTTCACTCTCCATTCAAAGTCAACCTCTGTGGACCGCCCCTCTCCTGGACCCCACGTAGCTGCATACATGCAGAGAGTCAGGAGTTAGACGCTAACTGCATGTTCCAGCTACTCTATCACCAGCTGTGTCATCTTGTTACTTTACATTTAAAAGCCTCGGATTCCCATATATATAATGGGAATCATAAGCATCAGATGTGAGTGTCTTTGGACTGAGTTGAATTTTCTCAGGGTTAAATAACACATTGTAGCGGATAGTGTCAGGCTCTGTCCATATTCCCTGGGATCACTTCATCATTGTCCCATCCCCTCGCTGGCCCTAGACCAGAACCTTCATCTGTTTCTGGAAAGGCTCCCTTCAGGCTTCTGGAAACCACTTCATCTTCAGTCAAGGAAGAAGAGCCAAAAAATACCTGGTTAATGTACACCTCCTTCATCTCCACTCCTTAACCAATGCCTGACAGCACAGGGGTACAAATAGGCATAAATGTGCTAGATCTGGGCAGCTCCAAGACTGGATGCCTCCAAGGTCCTCTTCTGTGGGGCTTTGCTTGGCACCATATCCTTCCCTTCCCAGACCCATATCCCCCTTCCCTTCCATGTTTTCCTGGGGACAGCTCCTACTAAATCACTGTCTAATGCTTAATGGAGTATCTTACACATAACAGGTGCCCCAGCAGTGATGGCTGCCTTGCTGTTATAGAGTACCTGCCAGCACTAGCTGCATAAACACAAACAGCACATAAATCCCAGGAGGTGGACACACGTGTGCATGCCAACATGTACACCAACACACACACACATACACATGCACACATGCACACATGCATGTTTGTTCCTGGGAAAGACAGCAAACATCCCTACATGGTATAGATGATGCTCCTCTTAGTCATGTCTGTTGAAAATGTTACTGTGAAGCCAATGCAAGAGTGTAATACTCTTGTTTTGAGACCTGTCCCCAAGAATTAAGCCAAGCCATCTGGGGCTACTCTACATGGGCATCATATAGACAGCAGTTTCCCAATGTGTCCAAGAGCTAGCTAACAGCAGAGTCACCTGTCATATTTATGTTTTCTGTGATTTACCAGGACCCTGTAAAAGGGTTGGCAGGACAGAGAGAGGCCTAAGGAGAACCACAGGGAAACTTGGAGGATACTCAGGAAAGGAGGAGCCCTCTATGGTTGGGGAGTGTAAGGGGGCTCTCAGTCAGAGGTCCATCCATGTGCTGGTTGCTGTGAACACCTCAAGTCCCAGGCTGGGTCCTGACGGGTGTCAGAGGGATGGTGGGACACTTCATATGAAATGCATGGGGATGTCACACTGACTCTGAAACTAGTCAGATGAAAGCCTGGATCTTCTGAGAGCCACAGTATCAAGAAAACCTGCTTGAGAGACACCACTCCAAAAGGAAACAAAGCTGTGAATTAGCAGCAACATGAAGAGAGGATTTATAACATCTGTTGACCATCTCAATTCCATCATTTCTGAAACCTGGAAACTCTCTGTGGCTGAGCCAGTTCATTCCCTTGTTAGCTTCAGCCAGTTTAAGAAAGGCCCTGCCACTTTAAACAGTGACTATGGGAAGATGAGATAGTAACTACAGGCAGAGAGCATTGTGGGCACCAGTGGAAACCAAGCTCACAGCTGGTTCTTTGTGCCTTTAGCTCATAACTGGCACCCATAATGTGAAACTTACCTGAAGATATGCGGAATCTTCCTAAACCTACCCCTACTCCTTCATCTGCCCATATCTAACCATTCAGGTAGAGGACCCCTCACTGAAGAGTACCTCCTGAAAGCAAACATTCTAACCTAGGCCCCTAAGCCTTCACATCACTTTGCAGTTTGGAGGGGAACTGAGGTCTGGAGAGCCAGCTCTGTCAGACCTGGCCAGGCCCAGGGAGCTGTTGGTGTACTGCTGACTGCTGAGGAGACACACTGTCTATTCAGTTACCTTGAAAGAAAGAACAGGACTCTAAGTCTGTTCCTTGGGAGTGAAGAGGAAAGCAGGCAGAGTTACAATAGCAGACGTTAGCACACGCCTAAACAAAGCCACTTTTCATCTGAGAGGCTCACAGAAGCCAGCAGGAACCAGAGGAAGTTCAGGAAGCAGCTCTGCATCATCATTAATACAGTGCAAATAGTCACCAGGTGAGATCTGGCCTCTGCTGCCATGCTGACTTCACAGGGGAAAAAGGCATTTGCATTTTCTCTCACCACAGAGGGGTGCCAATTCCCTCCAGGATTAGAAAAAAGTTGCAATTCTTAGTAGCTCTTCACTGATGGGCTTGAATCCTCTGCCAGGCCTCCCCTCCCCAAACTTTCCCCTTTGTGCCTCTAAATCCTATGGGAAAAAAATAAAATCTGGAAGCCAGTTTATCTAGGGGCTCAGAAGCAGTAGAAATTTTGCCTCATTTGTTCAACCTTTCCTCAGGCTAGACACAGGGCTGGACCAAAAATTCAGCCAATACAGTCTGGCACATAGCCTCTCAGGCAGGGCTTTGCAATTAAAATTTAAATAAAATAAATATAACAAATGTGATTTTGCTCCTTGACATGCCGTGCAAGAAATAAAAGCACTACATGTAAGTTTTATCCTAAATAAATGAATCCAGCTCATTTATTGCCCTCCTACCTACTCCTTCACCAACCATTGATGGTGGGCTATAGTACCTCCCACCTCCATAGTGTAGGAACCCCCACACCCTCATATGTCTTCAGTCTCTGGGGTTATCACTTTCGAGGTTCCCTGCCTCCTCATGGTGGATGAGATTGACTCCAAGGCTGTACTTTCAATCTTTCCACACCAAGCCTGGCCCAGGCCCTTTCAGATTCAACGTACCCAATATCTGTGATGCTTCTCTAGGAATTCCAAGGAACTGCCCTCTCCCCAGCATCCTAGGGTATGTATAAGACAGCGCAGGTGTCCTTCCACCATCCTGATCTCCCCAAACCCTCTCTCCCCTAATACCTTAACTGGCTCACTGCCCCCTACTTTTATTAGGTCTTTCCTCTGTTTAAGTTCCCTTCAATGGGGGAATGAATATTGGCGGGAGAAGGAAACTTTGGGTACTGAAAAGTTCCCCATCTCCATCTGGGTGACAGGTACACAGACACAGGTGTGTACAGATGAGAGATTCAAGGAGCTGCACACTCAATATCAGTGCACTCAATACACATTACTGCTCAGTTGAAAACATGTGCCCCCCTCCCCAACCCAAGAAAAATTTGTTAGCTTAGACTGAAGGTGGCAAATGGCCAATGTATGGCCTCACAAAATGGCTCATAGCTTCCCCCTAATGGTTTTGGCCAGGTCTGCACAGTGTGTGCTTTTAACAAAACTGTTTTCATCCTTTAAGACAGAAAATTTTACATAAAATTCTGGATTTCTGGTTCCAGTCAGAAGCCTCAGGGGCACTTGACCTCCAGTTGTAGGTATTTGATTTCTAACCACCTATTCAGGCATTAAAACACATAATACAAAGGCTCCTTGAAGAGGTATTAGGACTAGTTTCCAGAAAGGCATGGATATGAGGAGCAGGGGGGCAGTGTTATAATGTGGGGATTCGTCTCATTCCTTTGTGAAATAATCACCACAGAAGAAAACAATTTTCTACTTTTTCTATCAGGTTTCTCTGAGATATCAAATAAACAAAACTGTTGAAGTAAAAAATGCATATACATACATCTATACATATCTAGCCAGCTAGCTATTCAAACATACACACTTTTTCTTTCTTCTATTTCACTTAAATTTTCACTCACTTGTTCCTATTCTATTTTTTTCTCTCTTTCATAGGTTGCTATTAATTTCTTACAGCAATTTACAAATGCCCCACTACTCTAAGAATCATTGAAATCACAGTTGGGAACCTCAATAATTTCACCAAGGCAGAAGCTATTAAATACAAACATTGGCAAAAGTTTTTAACGCTGCAGAAAATCATGAAAAATGCCAAGGTAAGCTCATTGCTGCCGCGGATTTAATTCGTCCTCTTCTAAAAGCTAGAAATCCCCTCTCTGCCCAGCAGGACCTGAACAAGCCTTAAATGAAGGCCATGTGAGGCCACATCAGGTTGCTTCCTCCTCTCCCCAAAACCCAGCATGGTAGAGGAACAGACAGCCCTGAGGGAGCAGGAGATGGAAAGCCCTCCTAATTTTTCTCATCCCATTTCAAGCTCAGGACTGAAATGGATGGAACAATAGGTAACCCCACAGCCTGCAGACTCCACTACTGATGATAACCATGAAAACAAAGCTACCTTTTATACTTGTTCTGCTTTGCACTTTTCAAAATCATTTCCTTATAGGTACTTATTGAAACCTCAAGAGGTGGAGAAGCTGCCCTTGAAATTTGTGTGGTGAGGGCCTAGGAAAGGAAGAGCTCAAGGTTGCTCTGCAATTTGCCATCAAACCAGAACAAGAATCAGGGTCTCTAGACCTCCACTACTTCTTCTTTCTAGACCCAGAACACGTCCCAGTTCTGCTGAAGCCAACACCTCATCTCACTACTGGCTGGATGAGAGAATGTGACACTCTGTACCCTGTCTTTGGTCTTGTCTGTTTACCCAAACCAGCCCCTAGGGACAGAGTTGTTCAACCATAATTAGATTTAGCTAATGAATTCTGAACATTTTGCTTATCATAACAGTTAGGAATCTATCACTCAGATTGGGCAAGTGATCAGACTTCAGTACAGTGGTTGTTTACAGAGATGAGAGACTCTGATAGAGTTAAGGGAGCTAACAAGTGATTGTTGCCCCCTTGGTGGAGGCAGCCAGTACCTGGTGATCACAGGAAAATATTAGCTACCACAGACTGAAGGATGAGGGGAGAAAAGAGTGTCACTGGGATCCAGAATGATTTGGATATATATATATATATATATATATATATATGCAGTAAAGAAAATTAACTATTGGGGCACATGGGTGGCTTAGTCGGTTGAGCATCAGACTCTTGATTTCAGCTCACATCATGACCCCAGGGTCATGGGATTGAGCCCCATGTTGGACTGCATGCTGAGAGTGGAGTCTTCTTAAGATTTTTTCTCTCTCTCCCTCTGCTCCACTCACTCTTTCTCTCTAATCAATCAATCAATCAATCAATCACCATTGAAAAAACTCAACAACCATCAAGATAAAAATTCTTAGCTAACCCCAAATGGAAGAAAACTTCCTGAACCTGGGAAAATGGCAAGGATTTTTGTGTTTAATACTTTTAGCCAATACTACCTGGAAATTCTAGCCAATGGAATAAGACAGGAAGAAAAATAAGCATCTGGTCTGCAAGGGAAGAAATAAAACTATCATTATTGGAAGATGAGAGGATGTCCTCTAAATAGAAAATTATGAGAAATCGAAACATAAAAAAATTGCTAGAACTAATAAGTAAGTTTTTCAAGGTCAAAGGATATAAAGTCTTTTTATTTTTAAAATTGTATTTATTTATGCTAGAAGCTTATAAGAAATCTAAACACAAAAAATTTATTAGAACTAAATGAGTTTTTCAAGGTCAAACAATATAAAGTCTATATATTTTAAAAATTGTATTTATTTGTGCTAGAAGCAATTCTTGGAAATTATAGCTTGAAAAGGAACAGGACCTCACATTTATTGTAAATTGATTTTTGACAAAGGTGTCAAGACAATTTAATGGTGAAAGAATAGCCTCTTAAATGGTGCTGAAAAAACTGGTTATCTAGATGTAAAACAAAGAATTTGAACCCCTACATCATCCCACATACAAACATTAACTCAAAATTAGTCAAAGACCTAACTGGAAGAGCTAAAGCTTTCACACATTTAGAAGAAAATACAGGCATAAAATGTCATGACCTTGAAGTAGGAAATGACTTCTTAGCTATGGAACCAAAGACACAAGAAACAAAAGAAAAAAAACAATAAATCAGACTTTACTAAAATTAAAAACTGCTGTGCCTCAAAAGACACCAACAAGAAAGTGAAAAGATACTTACAACATGGGAGAAAGTACTTGCAAATCACATATGTGATAAGTGATTTATATCTAGAGTATATAAATAACTCTTAAAAATCAATAATAAAAAGACAACCTAATTTAAAAAGGAGTAAAGGATCTGAATACACATTTCCCTAAATAAGATATATAAATAGCCAATAAGCACATGAAAATTTGCTCAATGTCACTAATCATCAGGAAAATGCAAATCAATAAGTAAGGAATGCAACATGATGAGATATCACTTCACATCCAGTAGAATGGCTATAATTAAAAAGTCAGATAAGGACAAGTGTTGATGAGGATACAAAAACAATGGAAACCTTCATATTCTGCTGATGTGAATGTAAATGGTGCAAGAAGTTGGAAAACAATCTGGTAGTTTCTTAAAAAGTTAAACATATACATTTTGGAATCACATTACCGTATGACCCAGGAATTTCACTCCTAGGTGTATAACAAAGAGAAATAAAAACAAATGTTCTCATAAAAAACATATACACAAATGCTCATAATAGCATTATTCAGGGATACAATCCAAATGTCCATCAACTGTTGAGTGTATAGATAAAAGTAATATATACCCATACAACAGACTTGTCATTCAGCAGTAAAGGGATTGAAGTACTTACACATGCCCAGAGCATGGATGAATCTTGATTAACAGTGTGGTATGTGAAAGAAAACACTTATAAAAGACCACATGTTATATAATTCCATTTATATGAAATTCCTAGAATAGACATGTAGTTGCCTAGGGCTAAGGGGCAAGGGAGTGGGGAAAATGGGGACTGACTGCTAACAGATACAGGTTTGGGGGGGTGGGGAAGGTGATGTAAATGTTCTAAAATTGATTGTGGTGATGGTTTTACAACAGTGTGAATATATTAAGAATTACTGAATTATACACTTTAAATAGGTAAATTTTACAGTATCTCAATAAAGCTGTTTTAAAAAGACATACACAGAAAAAAAGCATGTAAAAGCATTTTCAATAGCATTCAAAACCAAAAATATTTGGGGTTAAATGTCTTAAAATATGTGCAAGATTTATTTAAAAAACTATAAAATATTATTAAGAAAAACTAAAGAATACTTAAATAAGTAGAGGGCTATACTGATATACCATTTTCATAGAAAAGTCAATATTGTTAGGATGCCAGTTCTTTTTTTTTTAATTTTTTTTAACGTTTTATTTATTTTTGAGACAGAGACAGAGCATGAACGGGTGAGGGTCAGAGAGAGAGGGAGACACAGAATATGAAACAGGCTCCAGGCTCTGAGCGGTCAGCACAGAGCCCAACGCGGGGCTTGAACTCACGGACCGCGAGATCATGACCTGAGCTGAAGTCGGACGCTTAACCGACTGAGCCACCCAGGCGCCCCTAGGATGCCAGTTCTTATCCAAAAAATAGATGCAACATAATCTTAATAAAAATCTTGTTAGGATTTTTTAAAATAGAAATTAAGGAGCTCATTCTAAAACCTGTGTAGAAATGCAAAAGACTCAGAATGGGAAAAGCTATTTTGAAAAACAAAAACAAAAACAAAAAAGTTGGAAGACTTTTGCTACCTTATTTCAAACCTTTTATAAATCAAGAAAATGACTGTGTTGGCCAGAGGGTTGACTTCATAAAAGACCAAGGGAACTTTTTAGAGTGAACACAACGTTCTCTTCTTGATTACAGTCGTGGTTACTCAAGGCATATACATCTTACAGAGCTCATAAAGTTAGACACTTAAAATTGATGCATTTGGTTGTATATAAATTACAGAACAATAGTGTTGGCTTAAGAGTTAAATAAATTTACTCAATTGACTTGAAAGTATATTAGACACAGCAGAAGACAGGATTGTTAAAACTAAAGTAGATCAACAGAAAAAATCTAAACGGTGGCACAGAGAGAAAAATAATTGAACAGGAAAAAAAAAAACTAAGTAGAGCATCTGAACCCAGTATAAAAATATCAAATTGTATAAAATACATGCAAGTGGAATTCCAGAAGGAAATGAGAGATAGAATGGGGAAGAAAAAGTATTTGAAAAAAAATAATGGCCATTTCCCCCGAATTTGATGAAATACCTCAAACTACAGACACAAGAAACTCAATAAACCCAAGAAAGGTAAAGGCAAAGAGAATCATATCAGACTCATTATTTTCAAACTCTGGAAAATAAACTATTCAGTGAAAATAGTTATATTACTTAGAAAGGATAAGAATTATGGTTCAGCAAAAATAATGAAAGTAGAAGACATCTTTAAATTCTGAAGGAAAAAACACCAAATTTTCAACCAAGAATTCTATGTTCAGAGAAAAAAATTCCTTCAAAAGTAAGAATTGACAGAATAGACATTACAGATATACAAAAGCTAAAAGAATGAATCAATTGTCAGTAAACCTGAACTACAAGAGGGAAAGAGAAAGAAAGAAAGAAAGAAAGAAAGAAAGAAAGAAAGAAAGAAAGAAAGAAAAGGAAAAGAAAAGAAAAAAGAAAAGAAAAGGGGGAAGGAAGGAAGGAAGGAAGGAAGGAAGGAAGGAAGGAAGGAAGGAAGGAAGGAAAGGAAGAAAGAAAAGAAGGAAGGAAGGAAGGACGAAAATTCTTCAGTCTCGAAATGATACCAAATGGAAACTGATCTATAGGAAAGAATGTAATGCCAGATAAAGTAAATGAGTACAGGTTTGATTTGAGGAGAAATATGTGGGGTGTTCTGTGTGTAAGTTGTAGCTTAGGCAGGCAATGCAACCAGTGGCCTCTTTGTGGCAGACCTTAAAACTCTAAAGGGACTGTGGACTGGCTCAGAGCTGTGCTTTGGGCTCCTCCTGGAGAAGCTCTTCAAAATTGTATTGGCAGAATTCCTCAAAAACAAAGTCTAGGTTTTGACATCTATAGATTTCCTTGGTAGATGTCAGCATGAGCAGAAAAAGTTGCCACAGTTATCTGGTTTGAAAAACTTTACACTTAGTTAGTTAGTTATAATTGAGAGAGAGAGAGAGAGCACACATGAGTGGTGGAGAGGGACAGAGGGAGAGAGAGAGAATCCCAAGCTTGATCATGGGGCTTGATCCCACAACCTTGGGATCATGACCTGACCTGAAATCGAGAGTCAGACACTCAACCGACTGAGCCAACGAGATGCCCCTACACTATGTTTAAAAACAAACAAACAAACAAACAAACAAACAAACATACAAACAACTAAAAGCTATATAGAAGGATAAACTTTGCTTTCCAACTCATTAAACTAATGAAAGACGTATGATAGCCTAGAGTAATTATCAAAAAATGCCAGTCTTGAGCCATGATAAACAGAAAGTATAAACAATCAGTGAGAAAACTGTGGAAACTGGATGGGTTGCTGATATTCAAGAAGCAAACACTGCCAGAACATATAATCTATCAAATAATCAGTGGTTTTTCCAAATAGATTATGTGGCAGAGAGTCTTTCCCACATGCCTTTCACCAAAGGATACCATTTATCTCCAAGGAGATATTTTCACCCCCAGAATTTGTTTTTCCAACTTCTCCAATTCAAGATTTCTTTTGCTGAGGAATCACAAGACAACAGTGTCTGTATTTTCTAGGGCTTGCTTCCAGGAAGTATAAATAGACACTCCCTTACCTCTACCCCAATAATACCTTTTACGAAGGGATTTTTCCTGGCCTGCCACATCCTTCACTGACAACAAGAATAGCATCATCCAAGAGATGCTGTTTTTTACTACCATGTGCTAGATTTCACCCCACCACTGCCATCCTGAAAAATAATACTGAGTTACCCTCAGTGTTGAATTTCAGTCTTCAGATAATCCACCAGTGAACATCTAAAACAACTTAAACCTGGAAATAAGTTTAAAATGTATTGTCCTTTTTCAAATTTTGAAATTTGAATTAGTTAAATTTTGGATTATCTCTCATTTTAATTCAGGAAACTATTATTACTTAAGTGATCATACTTTTGTCCAGATGGAAGATTTATAAAATTATAATTCCTAGGGTAAAGTTTTATAAATAAAACTGTTTAAAAGATTTTTTTAACTCATTTTGTGTTTTTAACTCATATTGTGTTTTTTTGGTTTTGGTACAACATGAAAAGAGGTTAGAAATCATCACTCCATCCAAATAAGTAAAAAGCTGAACAAACTGAAAAAATTAAAAATTCTTAGATCCATCAGAAAAGTGAGGTAACAGGACAAAACACTGGCTCCAAATTAGAGAGGCAAGAAAATACAGATAATCACAACTGATTGGAGAAAATATCCACTAGCAGAAACTTCCAAGAGAAGCAGTGCCAGGAAAGGAAAGCCTAAATTGTAGTTAACAAATTGCTGGAGGCGCAATGTAGACAAATTTGAGAGCTGAAAATTCCAGGGAGGTCCAGTCATGGGGAGGCCCACTCTTGTGAGTTTTTTTTTTTAATTTAACTTTATTTTTTAAAACTTACATTCAAATTAGTATATAGAGAAGCAATAATTTCAGGAGTATATTCCTTAATACCCCTTACCCATTTAGCCCATCCCTCCTCCCACAACCCCTCCAGCAACCCTCAGTTTGTTCTCCATATTTATGAGTCTTTTGTTTTGTCCCCCTCCCTGTTTTTATATTATTTTTGTTTCCCTTCCCTTATGTTCATCTGTTTCATCTCTTAAAGTCCTCATATGAGTGAAGTCATATGATTTTTGTCTTTCTCTGACTAATTTCACTTAGCATAATACCCTCCAGTTCCATCCACGTAGTTGCAAAAGGCAAGATTTCATTCTTTTTGATTGCGGAGAAATACTTCAATATATATATATATATATATATATATATATATATATATATATATATGTATATATGTATATATATATATATATATGTATATATGTATATATATATATATATATGTATATATGTATATATATATATACACACACACACTATATATATATATATATATATATATATATATATATACTACATCTTCTTTATCCATTCATCCATCGATGGACATTTGGGCTCTTTCCATACTTTGGCTATTGTTGATAGTGCTGCTATAAACATGGGGGTGAATGTGTCCCTTTGAAACAGCACACCTGTATCTCATGGATAAATGCCTAGTAGTGCAATTCCTGGGTCGTAGGGTAGTTCTATTTTTAATTTTTTGAGGAACTCCATACTGTTTTCCAGAGTGGCTGCACCAGTTTGCATTCCCACCAGCAATGCAAAAGAGATCCTCTGTCTCCACATCCTCACCAACACCTACTGTTGCTTGAGTTGTTAATGTTAGCCATTCTGACAGGTGTAAGGTGGTATCTCATTGTGGTTTTGATTTGTATTTCCCTGATGATGAGTGATGTTGAGGATTTTTTCATGTGTCAGTTGGCCATCTGGATGTCTTCTTTGGAGAATTGTCTATTCATGTCCTTTGCCCATTTCTTCACGGGATTATTTGTTTTTTGGGTGTTAAGTTTGATAAGTTCTTTGTAGATTTTGGATACTAACCCTTTATCTGATATGTCATTTGCAAATATCTTCTCCCATTCTGTCGGTTGCCTTTTAGTTTTGCTGATTGTTTCCTTGGCTGTGAGAAGCTTTTTATTTTGATGAGATCCCAGTAGTTCATTTTTGCTTTTGTTTCCCTTGCCTTCAGAGACGTGTTGAGTAAGAAATTGCTGTGGGCAAGATCAAAGAAGTTTTTGCCTGCTTTCTCCTCGAGGATTTTGATGGCTTCCTGTCTTACATTGAGGTCTTTCATCCACTTTGAGTTTATTTTTGTGTATGGTGTAAGAAAGTGGTCCAGGTTCAGTCTTCTGCATGTCGCTGTCCAGTTTTCCCAGCACCACTTGCTGAAGAGACTGTCTTTATTCCATTGGATATTCTTTCCTGCTTTGTCAAAGATTAATTAGCCATATATTTGTGGGTCCATTTCTGGGTTCTCTATTCTATTCCATTGATCTGAGTGTCTGTTCTTGTGCCAGTACCATACTGTCTTGATGATTACAGCTTTGTAGTACAGCTTGAAGTCTGGGATTGTGATGTCTCCTGCTTTAGTTTTCTTTTTCAAGATTGCTTTGGCTATTCAGGGTCCTTTCTGGTTCCATACAAATTTTAGGATTATTTAGAATACAGAGAATTTTTAGGGCAGTGAATCCACTCGGTATGATATTATGTTGGTGGATACACATCATTGCACAATTGCCAAGCCCATATTCTTGGTATAACGCCAAGAATATCCATGATGTGATAGTATATGCAAAATGGGGGAGGGAACGAGTGGGAAGGTACATAAAGGCACATTTGGAGGTGATGTTCATGTGTGAAAACTAATAAGACAACACACTTGACATACCTGTAAAAGATACTTCAACTTCAATAGGACATGTTCTCTGGAAATTACTGTTTCCCACTAAGACAAATTGGCTTATGAGACTAGCCACTTGATCCCTTTGGGCATAAAAAATGAGAAAGGGAAGTTCAGTGTTTGGATGCTGGACAGAGACAGGCTCTAGGGCATCCTTCTTAAGATTACTGAGCTACCGACACAGCTCAAAACAGAAGCAAAGAGAGCGGGGGCCTATGTTCTGCCTCAATGTCCACCTCTCTTCTTGGTGAACTTCAGCTTGCCCAGGACCCACCAGGGTGGCAGAAAAGGCCACAAAGCAAAGCCTAGGTATAACAGGGAGGCAGCTGCATGAAGATGAGCTGAAGGTAGAGTTTTTCCACAACAATTTGCCATTGTAGACATTGAAGCATGCTTCTCTAGTCTCTCTCTGAGACTCCAAGTTGTTCAGACTGATTGAAAGTTCTGCTTTCAAACTCAATGGGAAAAGTGTCATCTTTGATGACATAAGACAATGATGTACAGGGAATATGGGGTCATCTATCTTCTTCTTGCTGGGGGAAGCTGTGTATACCATAGAAATGGCACAAAACCTCAGTAATAGCTCCTTACCTGCTAAAACTCACCCAGGCAACACGCTGCTTGCCAGCTTACTGAATGTTCAAGCCGGAAGTGGCAGTCTAGAGCGGCTCTGCTGATATGAATTGTTTGGTCCACTGAATTGACAACACTGAAAAACAGGGTTTCACATAAAATTCTGGATTCCCAGCTTCTGTAGAAAAATCAGAGCAATAGTGAAATATGGAAATAGTATAAACATGGATAATTCTGCCTGAATTCCTTCACAGCATGACCCATTGGCATCAGTTTGGGGGTCGTTTACTGGGAAGGGTATGCTACCTCCACTTGCCCATGACCCCCATTTGGCCCATTTTTCCCTTTTGTGAGTTGTTGAACTCTAGTTTAAAGTTTCTTTAAATTGCAGCTATTTGACCTTCTTCACTTCCAAGAGCACAGGAGAAATTTTCCCATTGGCAATAAAGCAACTTTTCGTATAGAATTGCAAGAATTAAATCACAGAGCCAATTACTGCTGAGCTCCTCACACAGTGTTTCTGGGTTTATGGGCTGGGTTGTGACCTTGAGGAATCTCCTGCCCCCCTCCTGCGTCTCAGTTTTCTGACCTGTAGGATAAAGAAATGATCCATCCTTATTGCATCTTTCCTTAGGATAATATATCTAACCCTAACTGGCTTGGCAGAAATGACCCTGCCGCAGCTGGGAAGCTGATTTCATCCAATTCATTCAGAAAAGTGCATGTTTATAAATCTTTCCTTTGTGGCCACGCTGGCATGTGAATGATCACTCAGAGCAGCCAGCACTTAGGAATATTGAGCTCCCAACACTGCTCAAAACCAAGAGCAAAGGGAGGGGGCCTGTGTTCTGCCTGAGTATATGCACCTCCTCCTGGTGCACCTTAGCCTGTCTGGCCCCACCAGGGCAGCAACAGTGACCCCTAACACCTAGGGCAGATTTAAACAGTGAACTGTTGAACCCCAACATGACATTCCCCCAGATTTGCTCATTACACATTCAGGTTGCCAGTGAAGTAGAAGGAAAAGTCTGGCAAACATGCACAACCTCTTGATGAAAATGGGGGAATATTTGTGGATGAGCAGAGGTAGTGTCAGAAGGCTGATTCTTCCCTCAAATGTTACAACATAGAGTTAGGCCACCAAGCAATCTGTACAGTTAAGATGGTAGCATTAGTTGCTAAATTTTAGTTTCCATCAACATAAGAGCAAATATATGACCTTATAACAGTGTCTACTCACATATGAAATAAATATTTAACAACTAAAGTTTAATTAACAGACTCAGTGTGCTAACTACTTTACAAATGCACATTATCTTCTTTAATCCATATAAGGCCCCACTTTACACATGAAGAAAACTGAGGCTTAGAAAGGTAAAGTCATCTGTCTGAGATTACAGAGCCAGGCCAGATGAAATCTGGTAGCACTGGCTCTTTAACTCTGATGGCTCAGCTCCAAAGCCTATGCTTTGTAGGGCTTTGTGGTACTATAGCCTCCTTCCTCTCACATTGCACGGGAATGAAGAGAGCTCCTGGCTTTATTAAATCAAAGATAACTTCTGCCCACACACAGAGGATGGCAGCATTCACACACTTCCCTTATTTGACTCGAGGCATTCATACGCATCTGTGTCCTTGATAAGAGTCAAAAACAATTAGAGGGAAACTAAGAAAGTGTGTTCAGAACACTGTAATCTCTCCACCACGTGCCTTCAGGGCTCATGTGTCATGGTTTCCATGAACTCCCTGGACACTTAAGGACTTACATGCACAGAACACTTTTTTCTCGGTCTTTTGGAGAGCTGTTGATAAAATAATAATGATGATAATAGAGACAAGTGTTGAATACCTACTGTGCATGGGGCACTGTGCAACATCAATTTTCCCAGGATCTTCTTAGGTCAGAACTTGCCCCAGCTTGACCTTGGTTACAAATGAAAAATTCATAGCCAGAAGCCCATGTGTTTAATGGAGAACCCTGGTCCTGGGGTAGGACATCAGAGGTCTGATTTAAGTTTCTCTACTCTCTAGAAGAAAGCCAACATACCATACAGGACATTTGAAACCAGAGCTGTGACCTCTGAAAACAGCAGTATATTTGTACCCTCAGAGGCCCCCTCTGTCTATAATGCCCTCCTCCCCCACAGCCCACCTCTTCTCTGCCTGTGAACTTAGTCTCCAGGTACCAGCTCCAACTCCGTCTTCTCAGTGGTGCACTGTCCCCTCCTCCAATTTATAGAGGGTCCCCTCTTTGCATCCTCACTGCTCCTCAGATGTGTGTCCTATTCAGCAGGAACCACAGGCTGTCCAGCATCTTCAACAGTTTTATCTCCCCTAGAGACTGGAGCTCTTTCTGTGTGAGCTCATACCTGCACCCAGGATCAGCAAGGCACACTAAGGGGTCTGTCAGCCTCTCTCTCAGCAGCAGCCAGCCTGGAACTTCCTCTGACTTTTCTCCCACCAACCCAACTATCTTGCTTCAGAGGCTCTAGGGTGGTCTGTTTTGTGCCTGTCTCCACCTGATCTTCTCACATGAGCTTGCAACATCCTACACTCCAGCCTACTCTCTCATATCTGCCCTCTCTTCTTCTCCCCTAGTTCAGGCCCTACTTTCTCCCACTAAGCTATGGAAATGGCTTTTTGACCAGTCTTCCTTTCCTGCACCCTCTTCCAGACAGCCTGGTCTCCTCAGTGCTCAGGACTGGTCACATGGACTGTCTGCTAAGGAGCTGTCAGTGACTCTTCAGTGGTACCAACAAAGTGCAACCTGGTGATGTGGGCATCTGAGGACCAAGCAGGAACTGAGCTCTGAGGCCTTAGCAGCCTATCTCCTACTGGTCTTGGAGAATGTTCTCCAAATAGAGGGGTTTCTTACTATGCCTACAGTTCCCACTCCCCAGCTCCTGTTCATGCAGATACTCTGCCTACCTATTATTTTCTCCAGAACAAGTCTCCCTTAAGTAACCCAGTCCCTTCCCCACCCATGCATGTCTTTCTTTGCAGTTGAGGCAGCCCTATATGGAGCAGGGTCCTCACCACTGCAGACTGCAGGCAGCATCCACCCCTCTGAAGGCCACACCAGCCTCTGCTTTGCACTGACAGCAGTGGGGAACAAAGGACATTATTGCATTCCATTTGAGGAGGGTGAGAGTTTGGAGGAGAGAAGTCACAGGAGGTGAGAGCTATGTGAGATCAGTAATTCAGCCAGAACCCGGAACCCAAACAGAGAAAAATGCAGGCCAACTTTCTCCAAGACTCCATAGGACCTACTATTCATGGGATAGGTGTTTAAATCAAATTTTACTTAAATAATGTTTATTTTTTTCCAGAAATGAAGGTATATTCCACATTCAGTTTCTACTTAGTATCTCAGAAAGCTTTCCATATCTATCTACATTGACTCAGAGCTATTTTCAAGCATTATAGATAGTTGAGCTGCATGGAGTGCAGGGTTCTCCTTCAAGTTTTTCTCTCCCCAGTCTCCCCAACAACACACACGTGTGTGTGCACACACACATACACACACATACACACACACATATAAATACACACAGGGCAGGGCCTTACTCATAGAACTTGTGGAAGGATGCTGACTCTGATGGCCTCAGAAATGTCACCCCTTGTCAGAGTATATAGACTCATGTTTCTCTGGAGTGGAGTTGTGAATAAAAGGCAAGTCCTGTGTCTTTCCTGGAGAAATAGGTGTAAGAAATCATCAATAAAGTAACATGCACAGCTGCTCTTCTGGGACACCCAAACCAATGCCTCAGCCTTATGCAGACCAAAACCAGGTGACCTCATACCTGCCTCCACACACTGGCCCATGCATGCCACGTACTGCCTCCTAACATGCTGATGCATGCAGATGATGCCTAATCAATGCTCAGAATCTTCAAAAAGATAAGCACACAAGTCACAGGTACACACACCATATGTTTTCAAGGCAGCTGTGTTTATATGTGCACTTGCACATCTGCACACTCTCAATGACCTACTAAGCAAACAGTAAAGAGCACTTAGCTCTGTGCAGCCTGCCAGAAACAGGTTTAGTGAACATAAAGAAAGGTGGTTTTTTTGCACTCATAAAGAGAGTAGAGGGCCCTATCGGAAACTTAGTAGAGTGTGAAGGTAAAATGAACATATATTGATGTTAGAGAGACCATAAATCAAATCCCAATCCACTGACCAGATGACCAACCTTTATGGTTTCTTCATTCTTTATGGACGAAGCTAACAAAAGCTGTTTCATAACTTATTGTGAAGATTAAATGATACCATCAGCATAAAACATTTAGCTTTTTCATAGTGTTTCTTAAATACTATTAATGAAGTAATGAAAAGCCATAACTGAACTAGGAGATCTGATGAGCTAGGAGTCCGTATGTATGAAAATGGACAAGCAGAGCATATCACATCTTTGTTGGGCTTCATCTTGATACATGCCCCACGAGCATTGCAAGGTGGGAAAAGCAATGGTGCAACTCCCTTAGGGTCTTATAAAGTTTCTTTCTGGAAGTGAGAAAGAAATTTTCACTCATTCTCCCCTGGCAAGTCACATTCTACATCTGCCCATCCCATTCTCCAAGACTCAAATGATTCAAAGGTCCAAATGAGCCCATCCAAGGCTCAGAGTTAGGAAGGGTAATAAGCCTCTTGGAATTAAATTATGTGGAAGAAAGGGACAGATGAGGGGGCTGATTTCAGTACATCACATGGCTGATGTTGAAAGCTCTCCAGATTCCATCCTTCAACCAGTGGGTATGTTTAAGGAACCACTGAGCTGTTAATAACATATGTTAGTAAAATAGATCATCTTTGGTTTCATGTTTTATTTTCTAAGCACTATTTTAAAAAGATTTTCTAAATATTGTTATAAAAGATGACTGTCATAGAAAACTTCGTTCAGTTTTTCCAGGGGCCTCTCTTCATTCTTTGATTTTCAAATTAGTCCTCTTTTAAGTGCCTTTTCTGTTGTCTTCATGCTAGCTTTCTCTTCCACAGTTAGTGCACCTCAACCAGAGCCTCAACTAGCCAAGAGTTTGCATGGGATGTGAACAACATTACCACATCACTTTCATTGGCATCATGAAATTTTGCTCCATTCCCCAAAATCCATTTGCTGTAATTTTACTTTGAACTGTTTGCACTTTGTAGTCAGAGGTTACAGAAGCCAATGAGGATCAGGAAGCTTAGTGGAGAAAATGTTGATATTGGGACATGTAGAGTTTTAAGTTAATGGTTTTCCCAAACACTGTATTTATATTTGTCCCTGAAGTGGATGAAACTGGTCATATCAGTGTCATTTATGAAGTACTCACAAAGTGCTTGGCACATTTTAAAGTTTCAAACTTGCCATCATCTTCATGTATCACTTGTCTGAATTCAGGAATGCAAAGTTGGTCTGAAGGGAGCCTGGTAAGATAGTGTGACTGTTACAGTAACCCAGCCCCAGCCCATAAATTAACCCTGCCAGGATCAAAGTCTCTGCCTTGTTTCCAGCTGGATCCTGTGCTCAACCAAGGGTCCCAGGAGGCCTCTGGCTTAAAATCTTGCCATCTCATTTGTTTCTGTAATGTATGCCCCATCGGACACATGTGTCAGTTCTGCAGCATAAAGATGTGCCTGCACTTCATGCATCCTGTCTGTTCTTTAGTTAGTAATTAAGTATGCGCAGCTACAGATGTGTTGCGGGAAGATATCATCCAAGCCCTGACAAAGAACCAAAATTATTCATATAATTTATCATCCCAGCCATCCTGAATGCTAACGAGAGCACTCCTTGATTAGAATTGTCAGGAAGCATTTGCACCCATGTCCTGTCAGGGAGCATTTCCTCTGCCAGACGCCGCTGTTCATACCAACCACAAAAACTCTCAGACTTTCTTTACAATCTCCCTGGGCCTCCAGAAATGAAATGCAATAAAACAAGCGTTTACCCCCTCCCCCCTTTCTCTGATGAGTTTCCAGAGGCTTTGAAGTTTTCTGTGGTTTTGTATTTTTTGTGTTTTGTTTGGGTTTTTTGTTTGTTTTGGAGCAGGGTAGTTGTTGTTAGCTCGTATGTTAAAGCTTTTAGAGATCTGCTGGTCCTTCCTCCCCACACCAGAGTCCAGGGTTAGGTTCTTGGATTCAAGGTTCTTTCTGCCCAGAAAGAAACACCAAAGGAGTGTGGAAACCACTGACCATTTGGGTCAGGCCCACTTGATAATGTTCCTGCTTTAGAGAAGTGGCTGTCTTGGAATTTAGCTCAGACGTTGAGACACATTCTCAAATCTTATTTTTGGTGGGGCAGAGGGGGTGGATTTAGGAGACCAGAGGGTCTATGTTCTGTCATTAGAATAGAAGAGAATAGGCAGCGAGATAGAACACACTGGAAGGAAGAGATATACTTCACCCCCTAAGAAAAGATTTTGATTTCCCAGCCTTTCTTCCATCCTTATAGACACTATCAATCTATAAGGTAAAATGAAAGAGGAAAACTCTCTATTGTGTTGTGGTTTCCCCAAGCCATCTGTAAATCTACCCCCAACACTAACTTTTAATCTATAAAGATATGTAAGGTTTTAATGCAGTGTTTTGTTACCATATTCAGTTTTCATAATTTAGTCCTCAGGTTGTTGCATTGATTGGAAAACGCATTAAGCACAAATCCATCTAATCATCCCTGGTGCAGAGGCTTGGTCAGATTCCTCCAAGAGGGTTGTGGTCAAAGAGACCTGATCCTACAATCTGCTGCAGACAGCTCTGGTGGGCTCCAGCCCACAGCACCAGATGTGAGCAGGACATGGGTGGCCTGGGCAAGCTCAAGAAAAGCCACCTTGGGAAGTATTCCAGAACCTCTGGAAGAGACTAGAGTTGACTGCTAACATGGGATGCAGTTGTGTCCCTGTAAGTCTGTATCATTATAATTGGTTAACTTTCTTCATATTTTAAACCATCAGGGGCACTTCACATTTGAAACCATCAGGGGCACCTTAACTCAGTCAGTTAAGTGTCCAACTCTTGATTTCAGCTCAAGTCATAATATCATGGCTGTGAGATCAAGCCCCACAATGGGCTCTGTGCTGATCATGGAGCCTGCTTGAGATTCTCTCTCTCCTTCTCTCTCTGCCCCTCTCCTGATTGCCTGCTCTCTCTCTCTCTCTCTCAAAAAAAAAAATTAAACCATCAGAAGGTAAAGCTTAGGGAAAAATGAGCTTGATCTGCCTTTACACCAAACTTATTAGACGTTGGCTTTCAGAGACTCCCTACTCATACCAATTCATTGATATGTCCAGCTCTCTCCGAAGGTAACTTCACTGTAGAGATGGGGAGCCCAATATGAAAATCTGTCTCAATTTGTTATCTTTTCCATTTACACATCTGGAGACAGTGGCATTATACCCTTAAAGGCATAGCCTTCTTCAAAACTTACATCAGACTGACTGGCTGATTCTGTGAGTTCAGTTAATTCTGGAATCCTCAAAAAGACCCCTGCTTTCCTGCAGGATGTCTGGGGACATAGGCAACTCTGCGCTTAAGCACTTGTGGTCCACGTTCACCAAAGGCCACCTGTTAAATCAACACTCAAGACAATAGAGAGAGCAGAACTCTGCCATATCAACAGCTATTTAAAGGATATCACGGAAATCTGCCTCAGAGCTAAAAAGTGCAAAGTGCATATGTATGGGAGTGGTGGATGAGGAGAGAAGTGATATGTTTTAGTAAGACAGAAAAAGTATGGATAAATAGTGAGCTCATTGAGCAGACTGGATGATCCTTTCCCAAGGGAAAGTTATAAGACTAGATAATTCCATGTATCTTTAGGTATAAAATTCAAATTACAAATGTCTCATCAAAAGACATCATAAAACAGGTAAAAATACAAAGTCACCAACTAGGAGAATATATTTGCATACATATAATTGAAAGATTAGTATCAATAAAAATAAAGGACCTTTAAAAATAAACAAGAAAATGTAGGCAAATGACATGACCAACTTCATAGAATAAAAACACTAATGATCCATAAACATATAAAAGTGTTTAATTATGTGAGAAGCTGAGAAAATACAATTAAAGACAATTTGACTCCTACCAGACAGGCAAAAATGTAGAAGTCTGACAATTCCCAGTGCAAGTAAGAAAGCAGAACAAAGAAATCCTCATGCATGGGTAATGGAACAGTACATGGAGTTAACCTTGGAAAGTCATTTGTTATTATCTAATCAGTTAAATGTGCACTTACCCTCAAACCTAGCACTTTCACTCTTAAATACCCTAAAAGAGTGGTTCCCAACAGGCTCATTACCACACCCTAGGAGGATGTCACTAAGAGTGAGGGGCACATTGACATTTAGTAGGTGGGACAATGAACAATAGGTGTCCTACAGTTTCTGGAGAAGTCCCACACAAAGGTGAATTAGCCTTCATCCCACGTGACTAGATAATTTATACAGGTGAGCATCTGTTCATACTTATCTGATCCTGAAATCCTACTCTACCTTTGTTTTACATATAACACACATGTTGTGTTAATGAGTTTTAACATACTGAATTTTCTAGTACTGCAACTACCTTCCAACGTGAAGGAAGACTGTGCTTTCCATTGGTGTTTGGAACTTTGCCCAGAATTGGCCAATATTTTAGAAAATCATATCTCTATTGAGAACCTTGCATAATGGTTCTCATATTGAATTGGGTCACCAATTCAAAACACCTATGTCTGCTTGCATTTGTAGCTAGAAAAATCATGGTAAGTCTACACACAGGTGAAAACATCGGACATCATTATTCTGGCTCCTGGTGTAATTGTTATCCCAAATTTACATATTGGTACAAACCATCTGTTGTTATAATTTGCTATGTTTTATTTCTCTATTATATTACTATTAGAGCAACAGATTGATTTCTTGAAATTCCATAAATATGGTATGGTATATGATAAAAAAAATTCATTTCAAAATAGTAAAAACATCACAAAATATTTGTCACAGAGGGGGGCACTGGTGTTGAGAACTACTGCCCTAACGAGCATTTGCATATGTACCCCAGAAACCGTGTATAGAAGAGCTCATTGCAGCATGATATAAAAAAAGCAAAAAACTGAAAACAATCCAAATCTCCCTTAAAAAGCAAATTGGATAAATGCATGCATAAATGCATTTTGTGGAATACTATATCATGGTGCAAATGAATGAGCTATAGCCATATTCATGAATGTGGGCAATTTTTTTTTTTAATGTGGAACAAAAACAACAAATCACACAATGTATATATATACAGTAGAAACACTTAAACTTCAAAAGTGGGCATAACTAAAATTTTATTTAGGAATGCATGTAATGTGATAAAGCTATAAAGAAAAGTAAAGAATGGTAAACACGAACTTCAGGGTACTGGTTATATCTGGAGGTGGATGAAGTTGGGGAGGAGCACAGAGGATTATGTTCTATTTCTTAAATTGGATCGTTGGTACATGGCTTCTCCTTTTATTATTTAAACTGTAAATATATACATTTCAAAATAGAATGTATATTACAATTTAAAAACTTTTAAAAATCAGAAACTCCCATCTAATCAGCCCAAGCCTTTAGTTGATTGGACCTATTTTAAAGCTCATCTTCACTTGCACTGAGGATTGCCAGATCTCTGGGTTCAGGACACACTCCCTGTAGTCACTAAGTCTGACACCTGTCTTGGGACATCTGGCCAACAGACAATGATGTTGATGCTGGCATGAGGCGATCTTGCAGCCTCCCAAAGGGCTTGTGTCATGCCAGGAGTCCAAAAGCAACCAGAAAAGGGGGATTCTTGGCAGCCAGAGAGAGAAATGTTTGCAGTTAGCCAGGAGAATGCAGACACCCCTCAGGGGAGGTCTGGCAGAGCTTCTTGGCCCTGCCTCTGGCAGGTCACCTATCTACCTCCATTGTAGTCTTCATTAGAGAGCCCAGGGCAACTGCTCAGGTGCCCAGGCTTCCAGAAGATTTTTACAACAGGGCCTGAAAACTCCACCAACTCCTAAGGCTGCAGGACTGAAGCAAGGTGTGACAAAGCAGGTGCCATTTTATCTAAGGAATTTAGACTAAATGGAAAAGAGAGAGCTACACACCCAGAATGAAAACAGCAGCACCTTCAATCGGCCAGGACCTTGCTGGGTTCTAGAACACCACAGCAATGACAAGATAATTCTTGCCTTAAGAACTCATACTCTACCTGTGTTCAGATACCTCAGTGTGCTACCAGGTCTTCGAGGGCAGGCATACATTTCTGTGACCTTGGTCCCTGGTGTCATGAGTGGCAAACTGAAGCCTGGTAATATTGAAGAAATTTAATTGAAGAAAAGCCAGTGAAAGAGAAATGTAGGAGGTAGATTTAATAAATGACAAATTGGCAGTTTAGCTACTGATGGTAGAGTCAAGATCTCACATTGGGATAGAGAGGCTTCCAAAGTTTTCTTGGTAGAAGTGTGACTTGAAAGATGAACAGGTATTAGATGGATGCAGATGGAAGGGTACAGGATATAAGTACATCTCAGGGTGTGGGAATGATAAAACTAACCCTCTGAGATGGCCAAACATGAAGAGCTATCACATGCCACAGGAGCAGTCTACTTTAATGACAGTAGGGCTAACAGTAGTAGATAAAGGTTAATTGGTCAACCAAAACCAAGTCCTGGGGGACTTGAATGCCACACTAAGGGTGTTGGGTGTCATTTTGCAGTCAACCAGGAATTGTACCAAGTATTGTCCCTACCTGAGCTCAGATTTCAGCTGCATTTGTGGGGAGCAGCTCTCCTGCACATGCCAGAACCATCCCCCCAGCACCTGCTGAATTTCCACACTTTTCTACTCCCCCCCCACCCCTTGGCCACTCCCCATATTCCCTCAGCTCCTCCCAGGGAAGCCCAAGTCCCCATCCTTCACAGAGATGGGGCATGTCTTAGGCACATAGCTGATGAGTTTTTAGAGGAGCCTCCATGGGATCTAGCCTCCCCACAGTAATAACCTGCCCACAGTAATAACCAGCTCCAGAACTTTGGATTAGATTTTTTTCTCTTCCTTGTCTCACTTGCTCACTCCCTCATCCCTGCTTCCCAGCTCCACCTCCAAGAGCCTTGTGTATAACCATGATACAAGAGTCTGCAATAAATATGAAGAAAAGAGGCTCTGATTTGAGCCAATAACAATGAATCTGGCTGCCTGTGAGGGCCAGGATCTCCAAAGTGGTGTGAGGTGAACAGAATGAGAATGTGGCCAGAGGTCAGAGAGAAAGACAGACAGAGAGACAGAGGCAGACAGGACACAGACAAATAGAAAGACAGAGACAGAAAGAAAAACAGTCAGAGACAGAGAGAGACATAGACAGAGGAGAACAGAGGCAGAGACAGAGGCAGCTAGCCATCAGTGCAAGTTGGAGTTTAGGATTTTTCTGGAGGATTGGGCAGGAGTGTGGCCCTGGAGGAGAAGCCCAGCCTCCCAGGAGAAGAGGGATGGGATTTGGGGCATTTTACTGCACGGTGGAGATACTGGTTCTGCCTATATGTGGCTCAAGACCTCAGAAACTCCCCCATGCTGTCTTCTGCTCATCTCTCTACCTCTGTTTCATCTTTGTCCCTTGACAGCAAGTGGCAGGGAGGCAAAGGCAGCCCTTTCTCAATTCAGTGGGTTGGGGCACAGTAGCACAGGACAAGAGGGATGAACAACTCTTTGTCCCTAACATCTGGGATGACAACTTCACAGCCACATAAATTATTCATATCTCATCCAACACAAGCACATTTACATAAGAGAAAATATTATATAATATTAATGTTTAATATAGAAAGGGCTGCCTAGAACACAATACCATGTTCAAATGGCCTAGCACACGTCCTGGCATAGAGCAGGCCCATTAGGAGCTTCCATGGACAGAAAATCTAAAAGGAATCACCAAGAGCAAACAATCCCTGTGGTCCATTCCCTCTCTCTCTGCCCATGATTTCATACCCTGGCTCCACCTTGGCCAGGCACTGAGCCTCAGTTTCCTCTTCTTCTATGTTGGGGATGGCCCAGAAAATTACTGTAGGCATCTAATGAGATGGCACATGTAGCACCTCCTGCCCAAGTCCTCCACAGGTGTGCTCCACAGATGTTGACTATCTTGGTAGCCCAGGTGGCAGTCACGCCCTCACCTGCATTCTCTGTTTGCTCAGCTATGGACTACACTGCACCCTTTCCTCAGCTCAATCTCTGCCTGTCTGAAACTTTTTTTGCTCCAAATAGGACTAACCCTTCCTCCTCTGAGCCCCTCTATGACACCTTTTGCGTGGGATTGCAATTTTGTAAAGGTCACTTAACCCCACAAGCCTTCTCTGACCCACTCAGGAAAATTTGCTATCCTGCCCTGAGGTATTTTTTTGAGTCTCTGTCACAACTTGCAGTGATTGTTCCCACCCCTGGCACTAGACTATGACAGGAGCCAGCCACGGAGTTCTCTATCCCAGTTCTGGATCCCAGAAAGAAGAACTGAGAGAAGAGCTTGGAAGCAGTTTGTCTGTGTGAGAGGTGATGTTCAGAAACAAGAGAGGGAGTGCGGGATCCAGGTAGGGAAGGATGAGCAGGTTACCTCTATGGCCCGGGGCTCAACATGCTCAGAGGCTTGTGGAACATGCTTTGGAGTTGTCCCACTCAGGGGGAGACAAAATTGGGGTTTATCCAGCTCTACCTCCAAAGTCTGTGTCTGTGGGCATCTGTCTCTCCATTGGAGGTGACATCTCCTGACTCCCTTCCCTGTCCACTCCCTGAGATCTTCCCACTTCTCTTGAGGTGCGTGATGCTATTATGTCATTGATGTCCCTGACATCAACCTCTGGCCACCCTCTAGTCACTCACACAGCTGTGGAGTGGTTCCTGAGGGTAAGTCTAGCATATGGGGTTAAGGAGGCAGATATCACACTCAGAGATGTTTCCCTAAGAAGGACACCATCTTGTACCATGGACAGGCTCCAAGGAAAGAAACAAACTACAATGTGACAAGTGCTAGAAGAAAGCAAGATGAATGTTCTATGGATCACTAGGATCTGGGGTTGGATGAGGCAGAGAAGCCCCTCAGAAGAAGGGGCACTTGGTCTGGGTCTGAGATCATACAGAGAGGGAGAAAGAGAGGGAGAAGGAAGAGGAGGAGTGGTAGGAGGAGCGGGAGACTGGGGCGGGGGAGAAGGGGAGGAGAAAAGCACAGTGAGGGCTCAGGCAAGAGGAAGCAGAGCCAGCTCAAGCACAGCAAGAGATCTGGCAGCTATTAGAGGTGGGGCCAGGAGGGAGGCAGCCAGGTATGTGGGGGCTCTGCCCATAACTGGGAACTAGAGTCCACCCTGTAGTTGCCTACAAGCTGCTGAAGGACTTTAGCCAGCAGGCGATGGATGTAATCAGATGCGTGTTTTAGGGAGTTGATCTCTTTGGCAGCCTTGTGGAGGGAAAGTAAGAGAATGTGTCAAGTGTGGGAGAACAAGGCCCCAGCCAGGAGAAGCTGAGTGGTCCAGGTGACAGGGGACAGATCCCAACTGTAGCAGCTTTGGGGAAGGGTGGAGAGATGTGGCAGATGTGGACATTGCAGGCACAGTTCTGGATATTCGTGGGCACCCACTCAACATGGGAAGAGATCAGATGAGGAAGGGTGGCTCCAAGCAGGGGGAACAGCCAAGCAAGGACAGAGTGGGACAGTCCAGATGTCAGGGAAACCTCTGGTTTGCTCCTGCCTTAGTGTGATCATGATGAAATGCTTTGAAACCTCAGCAGCAATCTGATGGAGTAACAGAGTATGACTGTTCAATTTTTTAATAATAAAAACCCGGGGCTTGTATTTCATATGATTTTTTTTAATTTCATTTTTGTCATAACTCACGTTTTATGGAATGTTGCAAAAGTATCAGTCTGTGACTGATGGGGAATAAATAAAACCTGGTCTTTCACTGCTGCTGAGCTGGGAAATCTTTTTGTAGGACCCCCCCCCAACCCTGCCGCCCCATCAGCTTCTGTTGCTAAAACCAAACTATTCCTCATCCCAGAGTTTCGTTTTCATTTATTTTCTCTTCATGCCAGAAAAGTTTATTACCCCACCTGAGACAAGCAAGGAAAGTACAATGCCCTCACCAAATCTGATCCCCAGAATTTCTCTAGCCCCACATTACCTCAGACATTCTGTGAGAGACCTCCCTCCCTAGCTCTGGCTGAACGTGGGTGCTGCACAGTCTCTGTGATGGCAGTGATGTGGATGGCTATACACAATCCTGCGGCCAAGCTAACATGGAGGGACAGTCCCGTGATGCCATCTGACAGCTGCCAAGGTCCACTGTTGGCAGCCAAGCTTTCTAAAGGTCATTAATGTGGATTAGCCACTAATGGATTTTCTGTTGTCCCCAGCACTGTTTTTAACTTATTCTGAGCTTTGAATTATCAAAATGCATTAAAAAATTGTTTTTAATGTTTATTTATTTTTGAGAGAGAGAGAGTGAGAGCAGGGGAAGGCCAAGAGAGAGAAAGACACAGAATCTGAAGCAGGCTCCAGGCTCTGAGCTGTCAGCACAAAGCCCGACATGGGGCTCAAACTCAGGAACCATGGGATCATGGCCTGATCCAAAGTCAGACACTTAACCAACTGAGCCACCCAGGTGCCCCTATCCAATTGCATTTTTATTTGTGAGTATGGACATAAACTCTTTACTGCTGTTTCTGTGCAGCTTCTCAGATATTCACAAACCTACTCTTCATTTGCTTTGCTCAAAGAACAGTTCCATAACTTACTAAGACAGGGCTGAGGACCACCAACCTACACCTCACTACCAAGGGGGCACCCCCACATGGGTTCATTCCAAATGGCAGCAACAAAGCAGTGGCCCTTTTCCTGGCAGAGCTTCAGAATGTGTATTCCCCATCCCCACTCAAAGAGCACGTGAACCCAGCAGCTGAGTACATAATGTGTGTGGGCACTTTGGGAGCACACATTATGGCAGGCACTGTGGTCCTGTCACAAAGATCCCAGAGTAAAGTACAGTCATTGTGTGAACATATGGTATAACCAAGAATCACACACCTATGGCCCACATGCCAGATCAAACCCGCAGATGTGTTTTACCTGTACACATTTTTTAAAATAGGGAAAGTGTATATAAAAATCCAAATTTCCAAATTTCCTAGAAAAATTGGAACACTGGAAAGTACCAGTGTGACAACTGTATGACAACATTGTCTGGGGCAGAGAAATTGAGGCATCTTGCTGTGGGTGTTTTGTGTATGTGGCGGGTGTGTGTGGGGGAAATGGTGGTGGGGGGGCTTGGTATTTAAGGGATTTAAGAAAAGGGAACCTCCTGAACTCTGATTCTAAGCTGGAAAGCAAAGCCTGAAAACACTGACATTATGACAGGGAAACTCAAGTGAGTGGTTTAGAAAGGATTAGAAGTCAGGGTTAGGCTAACAGAGCCAGGTTTCCTGGAAGAGACAGGTTTTGTAGAAGCATCTAAATAAACAGCACACCCATAGTGAGGCCAGCCTGATCTGTCTTCAGCACCAGTATCTCTGGCTCTTGCAGAGTTGGATGTACATGCAGGCAGGGGCCATGGCTCTGCCCTGATCTCAGGTCCCCACATATTTATCCATCCACTATGTAGTCAGTACCTGGGAGTCAGTAGGCACTACCCTAGGGACAATTATAGAAAGCAAAAGGGACACAGGCCTTGCTCTCAAAGAGCTCATGAACTAAGCAGGAGAATGGGCAGGTTATAATTTTGGGAACTAGGAGACTCCTTGGTGGAGCATTAATCTCCAGGGGGCAGAGCTGCTCAGCTGGAGCCCATGAGAACATGGCCAGCTGCCTACTTTGTGGCAGGCAGCCTCTGAGATGGCCAACAGTGGTACCCACTTCCTGGTGTTCCCACCTCTGTGTAATCCCCTTTCCATGGGGCTGGGCAGGACCTGTGGCCTGCTTCTCACCCAAAGATACAGCAAAGGCAAAGATGGTGAGATGTCATTTCAGTGATTTGGTGACAAAAAATTGACTTCTTGCTAGTAGACTTTTTCTATTCCCTTCTTGGCTTTCATGCTTTGGTGAAATGAGCTGGCATGCTGGAGGTGCCCATTCCAGAAGGAAATGAGGATGACCTTTGGTTAACAGCCAGGTAGGAACCAAAGCCTTCAGTGCAATAGCTCTCAAATAACTGAATTCTGCCAACAGCCTCCCCAGTCAAGCCTTCAAATGAGACTCCAGCTGACACCTTGATTTCAGCTTCATTGGAGACCATACAGCAGAGGATTCAGATAAAGCTTGTTTTGATTCCCAGCCCACAGAAACTGGGAGATAATAAATGTGTGTTGGTTTAAGCTGTCAAGTTTGTGGCAATTTGTTATGTAGCAGGAGATGACTAATACCTGGATTTATGTCCCCTGGTTTGGGGACAGCAAGTCATTTATAAACACATTCACCAAGCAGCATATGGCCTAAATATACATGTTGAGTCCCTGGCTATTGACTCAACAGTGCTCTGAAGGTAATAAAGGCAGAGAAATGGCAGGTGGCAGTGCTGGCAGCAGATGCTTGAAGCCACAGCTATCTCTTTGACAGTGGCCGGGGCTTCCTTATATGAGCAGTTGCCTACATTACTCAAGTCTGGAGGCCAAGGATTCTGATCCTGCTTCTCACTTTGACCAGGTCCCCAGCACAGCATGGGCCTAAGTGCTTTCTCAGTTCCTTCAAATACCTGCTAAGCACTCAGTTCATCTAGGACTTGAGCCAGGCCTGGAGATATATGTCTGGGAGGCTCTCAGCTGGCAGAGGAGAAGCTCATGGGTGGTGGGCATCAGGCACAAGGCTATGGCCTGGTCTTGCTATTCCCAAGGATCCTACCTAGGTCACTCAGACCTGGACAGGGAAAATAAGGGATGTAAAGGAAGCAGTGATTCAATAACAGGAAACCAAGAGACTCCTTATTTCAAAATTCTCTACAGACCAAATGTCAAGATTAACCCAATAGTTCACAATTCCTCAGGTAAAGCATGGCCTCAATTCTCTTTTAAGATAAAATCCCCAGGAGAGAGAGAACTTTATGTCCCATTCACATTGGTTTGAATGTGTTTATCAGGCTGATTTATCTCTGACAAAAGTCCTCAGGGTTTAGGAATCTCCTGAAGAAATCCACTGACACAAACAAGCTAGTGGCTTGCTCTCAGGTGGTATCAGACAAAATGAAAGTTTGTGGACAGATTCAAGACCCTCAGGGGAAAGAATTCCCAGGACTTGGTGATTTATTGGATGTGGGGGGCACACTAAGATGATTGCTGTGTTTCTGTCCTGACCACCTGGAAAATGGTAAGTTCACACTCTGCGAAGACAAGTTATCCAGGACAGGGGTTGGAAAAGAGACTGAGCTCCATTTCCAGCATGTCCACTCTACAGTGGCTGAGACTATTGGCTCTAGGGGCTGAAGCCACAGGCCACTTGGATGTTGTTGACAGATTGAGGACATTTGAGGCTGTGTACGTGGAGGAGACAGTGTGGAGGAAGTGGGCCAAACCGTGACCAGTGTTAATGGAGCTGCATGCCTTTTGTCCTAGCAAACCCACTTCTAGATATTTATTCTAAAGAAATCATCAGAAATATGCAGAGAGGTATAATTAAGGATAATCATAGCAGAGTTATCTATGCTTCTGAAAAGGAAATGAAATGTTCAAGAAAGGTAAAGTCCAATTTTGTTCCAAAGCATGGAATATTCTACAGCCATAACCCCATAAATATAGTAATGAGAGGGGATGTTTGATGTTTGTTGTAAACAGATGTTCATGCTAATTTCTGAGAGGTGTGAGCCAGCTGAAGAAACATACAGGAAAATGTCCACACACAATCCCACATACTGGAAGGTTCCACTCTGAAACATATGACAAGGACTCTGCTTGACCAAACTCTTGACAAGCTCCTCCGAACACTCTTCCCTGCTAGGCCTCAACCTTGGCCTGTGAAGATATGATCAAACACCAGCATAGTTTTGATAGCTCAAGGCCGCATCCCTAGGGTGACCCTAGTCCCCCTTAAAGTGCCTGCCTGAGAAAACTCAAGGCTGCCAAGATAATTTACTGTTTTTTCCAGCCAACCTGAAAATAGGGCCCTGTTCCCCAGTGTCTGTGGTGGGGAAGGATTCTGATTTCCATAAACGCCTATTAGCAAACCCAAATGGGCTAATTGCACTGGCCAACCCCCCTTCCTGCTTGTAATTTTTCACTTCCCTGATTCTTGCTTGGCCCCACTCACCCCCCTCCTATACCCTCATTCTCCCTTTAAGACTCCCTGTTACCTCTACAAATCAAACTTCAGTTCACGCTGGAGTTTCACCCCATTACAATAGTGTATTACTGATTAGAATCTATTTTTACCAGCTTGACTGGTGTCTGGATTTGTTTATCTTTGATGGCCAGTGGTGATGATCTTTGGGTGGTGAATTTAAAGATGGTTTGGAGTTTTTTCCCCCCATTTTGTTCTTTCCTATAATTTTTTCTACACTGGCTCTGAGCTGCTTTTGTAACTGGAAAAGTTTTTTGTTTAAAGCCTTCCTTTTGGTTCACTGGAGACATTACAAGATCAGAGCAGGGAATGGTTGTTTTAATATCTCTCTCCCTGTCTTTATCTCCACAGAAATTCTCCTTGCCTATACACAACATTGCCAATTTTGCCCTCAGCATTCTGCATAAACACTATTCTGCAGCATTAGGTTGTAGCCATTAGCAGGGCAAATATGTGCTGGCTTCTTCTCTCAGTTTACAACCCTTATAATTTGCAACTCTGCTTTAAGAACTCAAAATTATGGCTTGCTCATAGCCTGCATAAACACTTAAGAAAGCCTTACCATTCGGAGATGTAAAATGTGCCTGACAGGGTGACAAAGGCTTGCACACAGCTTCCTGAAGTGCATGCATTCCTGAAGATAATGGGCGGCCCTTACCTCCCAGGGGGCTCAAGAACGTCAGGAAGCAGAGGCGCCTGGGCAGCTCAGTCTGTTAAGTGTCTGACTCTTGATGTTGGCCTCAGGCCATGATCTCATGATTTGTAAGTTTGAGCCTTGCATCCCTGCTCTGCACTGAAAGCGTGGATCCTGCTTGGGATTTTGTCTGTCTCCCTCTGTGCCCCTCCCTCTCTCACTTTCTCTCTTTCTCAAAATAAATAAATTAATTAAAAAAAAGAATTTCAGGAAGCAAAGCCTTCTAGGCACAACACTCAGAAGCATCAGGCAGTCAGGATGGTTTTCTTGTGAAAGAAAACTCCGAAAACATCGAGTTACAGATCAGAAACTTACCTTATCACATTGCCACTTGCCAACATTTCCACTGCTAAAATGTGTTTGGCATTGGCATGAATGGTGTTTAGCATAAAGACAATGAAATTCTTATTTACCTTCAAAGCATCTTACCAAATCTCATCCATCTTGGACCCACACCACAGATCCCATTCTGCTGGCAAAGAAGATAGTGCAAAGAACAACTGTAGGCCTGATGAGCCTGCCTGGATCATAGGAATGCATAGCTTGTGACTCTAATCCAGCCTGCAATGGTACCAGAGTGTGGTTAAAAGTTGAGGACTTTTTTTTCCTCTTGAAATTTGAGTTTCTACCAACATTTTAAGCACTTAGAGATTTCACAGAAAAATTAAGATACCAGTTCTCTTGAAAAATATTAAGAGAATTTGACATTGGGCTCTTTAGTACCTGTTGTCTCTTTTAATCAAAGTGTGTGTGCTCCCAGTTTACCTCTGCCTGCTGGGGCTGCTCTAGTCCTCAGTGATGTCTGTCTGGCTTTGGGAAGCATCATAATCATTCTTCACCTTCCTCCCACACAAACCCAAATGGGGACACAGGAAAGAAAAGATGCTTTTTATTCCCTCTGCTCTTCTCCTCTGGAGTCTCAGCATTGGCGGAAGTCTCAAAGTACAAGCTTCTAGAAGCATAGCACACACACTCCCATAACTGAGCAATGCGGTTAGGAAGGAGTACACTGATAACCCAACCTGCTATCACCATGAAAATTTCATTCCCTGCCTTTGGCCTCAGACGGCTCAGCCCTGGGGTGTAAGTAAAAAACAGAGCCCTGTCTGTGTCTAATGACTATTTCTTCCTCAGATCATAGAGAATTTAAGTGTGAATGCAAACATTATTCAAATGAAATGACTCCTAAAGTGATTTACATAGATCAACTATTAGATCAGAATCCCTTGTTTAAAACAGCCTGCCCAGAAAACATGAATAGACACTTCTCTAAAGAAGACATCCGGATGGCCAACAGGCACATGAAAAGATGTTCAACGTCGCTCCTCATCAGGGAAATACAAATCAAAACCACACTCAGATACCACCTCACGCCAGTCAGAGTGGCCAAAATGAAGAAATCAGGAGACTATAGATGCTGGAGAGGATGTGGAGAGACGGGAACCCTCTTGCACTGTTGGTGGGAATGCAAATTGGTGCAGCCGCTCTGGAAAGCAGTGTGGAGGTTCCTCAGAAAATTAAAAATAGACCTACCCTATGACCCAGCAATAGCACTGCTAGGAATTTATCCAAGGGATACAGGAGTACTGATGCATAGGGGCACTTGTACCCCAATGTTTATAGCAGCACTCTCAACAATAGCCAAATTATGGAAAGAGCCTAAATGTCCATCAACTGATGAATGGATAAAGAAATTGTGGTTTATATACACAATGGAATACTACGTGGCAATGAGAAAAAATGAAATATGGCGTTTTGTAGCAGCGTGGATGGAACTGGAGAGCGTGATGCTAAGTGAAATAAGCCATACAGAGAAAGACAGATACCATATGGTTTCACTCTTATGTGGATCCTGAGAAACGTAACAGAAACCCATGGGGGAAGGGAAGGGAAAAAAAAAAAAAAAGAGGTTAGAGTGGGAGAGAGCCAAAGCATAAGAGACTGTTAAAAACTGAGAACAAACTGAGGGTTGATGGGGGGTGGGAGGGAGGGCAGGGTGGGTGATGGGTATTGAGGAGGGCACCTTTTGGGATGAGCACTGGGTGTTGTATGGAAACCAATTTGACAGTAAATTTCATATATTAAAAAAAAATAAAAAAAAAATAAATAAAATAAATACAGTACATTGAATTATGAAAAAATAAATAAATAAATAATGCAAGCTGAAATCACTAAAAAAAAAAAAATTAAAAAAAAAATAAATAAAACAGCCTGCCCAGAATAATTGGGAATATTTGGATCTTTTGAGCATGGATGATGAAACACCATTGATGCCTCTGGCCAAATTTTGGGGGTACAAGCCAGGTCTGAGATACCAAACAAGATCATTTGGCAGGGTTCTGCTTACAGGAGAGAAATATCTCTTGCCCCATGAGACAGAATATCCCCAGGCTCACCTGAGGTGCCAGAAATGACGGTCCCTTAATTGATCACTAGCCCTGACAGGCCATCCTAAGCTGGGAACATGCTGTGTGAAGAACAGCTCTGCAACAAAACAGTGAAGTCCCCACGTATTCATGTGCGTCCTAGCTTTGTGGGGCCCGGTTCTCATCAGCCTGCTACCTAATCAGAGCTAACATGGGATGATACACAGAAAGAAAAAAGCAAACCAGAATTTTAGAGAAGTCAGGAATCCAGACTTTTAAGTGCAATGCCAATCTGTAATTGTGGGCTACCAATGCATAGAGGAAAGACAGGGCAGTTCTCCCTTAACAAGCCTGTGTCAAGCCATACTCTCAAATATTTCTAAGAAAATCTAGTGAACAAAATGTTCCCTCCTCATTTCCTGGAAGGGTCCTTGCCTCCAAATAAACTCTGTCTCCAACTGTTCAAGGTCTTAAAATTCCAGCAGTGGGTCCAGCGTACCGCCGTGAGATGGACACTCTCCACTGCATAATAGACCTCATGGTCCTTCTGTGTTATATATGACCCACTTCACTCTGTATATGACCACTTGCACTTGGCTTGTGTCGATATTTGAATTTGCAATCTCTGAACTAGGCCATTTGCATGGTGTGCCTTGGATAAGTGCATGGTTTTATCCACAAGTGGCCTGAAGCCAGGCCTGAAGGATATTCTGCAGGACCATAGCTGCACATTGGATAGATCTGTTTCCCAGGAAGTTCTCCAGTGCAGAGACATCACACCTCCCTGTTTTATCCCATCTTGGATACTGTTTCTGCTTATTCTTCAATGGCAGACCTTTGGCCATTTGAAGCCAGCTCTCTGGCTACTCCACTAAGCATTCATCTCTCCCCTTTGGAAATTTCTTGACTCCCATAAACAACTGATTCAGAAGAAAGACAAATGCTTATGGTCAGTCAGTTCTCCTTCTGACCTTTTATCATTAGTGGAAATGGTTTTCAAGCCACTTTCACCTTAAGAGTGGGAACTTGAGGGTCGGCTGGGTGGCTCAGTCTGTTGAGCGTCCAACTTCAGCTCAGGTCATGATCTCATGGCTTGTGAGTTCAAGCCCTGAGTCGGGCTCTGTGCTGACAGCTCAGAGCCTGGAGCCTGCTTCAGATTTTGTGTTTCCCTCTCTCTCTGCCCCTCCCCCACTCATGCTCTGTCTCTCTCTGTCTCAAAAATAAACATTAAAAAAAAGAGTGGGAACTTGAGACACGCTGTAATTCTCCCAAACGAGACTGTGCAGGGTGAGTTAGAGGCTCGCCAAAGAGGGCTTCATCTGGGATCACAAATATGGCTTTAAAGAGTTATTTGGCCTGGGCTGCTTATGCCTCTGACTACCCCAGTGTATAAGACAGGGATAATAATATCTACTTTAGAGTGTCATAGTGAGCTTCAGATGCAGTAACATATGTAAAGCTAGTGCTCAATAAACAACACCTGCATCTGTTGTGGTTGTTTTTGTTATCTTTATATCAGTCAAGTTTCTTTAATTGCAAGCAATAGAAATCAACTCTGGTTGTTAACTTAAGCAAAAGTAAAATTTAATGGGAAGATCTTAGAGAGCTCACCAAATCAAAGGCCCATCCAGACAAACAGGCACAAAAGAAACAGGAACAATGGCTGCTCCAGGGACACAGGCAGTTGAAACTAAGTGGTGGCTTATCAGCCCTAACCATCCCATTCATCTTACTTTATGCCACGCAAGAGTCAAAGTCCCAAGAGAGAAACCAATCAGGTTAGTCCCTTATCTAATGGGGTGAGGGTGGCAGGGTATTTTGATTGACAATCCCAATGAGCTTTAACACAGTAGAACAGAAGTGATTTCCCAAATAGCAAGAAAAATATTTTTGTTAAGAAAAGAAGGCATGGGGGCGCCTGGGTGGTGCAGTCGGTTAAGCGTCCGACTTCAGCCAGGTCACGATCTCGCGGTCTGTGAGTTCGAGCCCCGCGTCAGGCTCTGGGCTGATGGCTCAGAGCCTGGAGCCTGTTTCCGATTCTGTATCTCCCTCTCTCTCTGCCCCTCCCCTGTTCATGCTCTGTCTCTCTCTGTCCCAAAAATAAATAAAAAACGTTGAAAAAAAATTAAAAAAAAAAAAAAAGAAAAGAAGGCATGGATAAGATACAGAAGTCAACAAATGTCTGATACAAATGATCCTTGACTTTTGCAGAAGTTCCTTGCCTTCTGCTCTTGGTATAACCAGATGATTCAGGCAGAGAGGCAAGACTTTGATCATCAACTTCCATTTCTTGAGGTGTGATCCTTTTTGCCTTCTCTTCTGTGGTCCTCATCACCTTAGCCCCAGAACCTACCTAGCTGGATTTAGCAAGTTCAGATCACCCAGCTCTCTGTGGCAGGAATGTCACAATCATTCAGAAGCATCCACATTTGGTCCCAGATGATAGTACAAATTCTGCAGTAATTTAACACCTGCTTTGCTTTCATGCTGTTATTAAGGAGTTTTATCTTAAATATTTGAGGTGTGATTCTGCTCCCTCATGCATATGCTGATGAAGAATTTCACACCTGTTGGAACCCTGGCTCATTTGTTGGTGGGATCTGAAATGGCACCTTTATGGAAAACGGTAAAATTCTTATTACAGCCTAATGAATAAAGTGCATATGATCCAGCTGTAGCAGCTCCCCTTGCCTTCCCAGGGAGACTTATCCTGCTGGCAATTTAGGGATTGTGAATGCTGCTTCATGGCTTCATTTTAAGATGTTTTGAAAGAAGATACCTGAAGCAACAAAATGCTCAAACACATCTGAGATGTGTTTTGTCTCTCGTCCTAATTATACTAATAAATAAATAGTATCAGTTTCCTTGCACTGTAAAATTAAATCTTTCTGAATACCCCACTCCTGCTTTGATGAGGAGGGACAGCACTCCTGATGAGAGGTGGGAAAGAACAAAGAAGAGCATTAACCATCCAAACACAATAATGTGAAAATCACTTTCTAATTTCCAAATGTGATTTCTGGGTGGACAGCCTCCTTCTTGTTGCCCACCCCAATCCCCTTTGTCTGAGGAAACTGCCCCTCACATATGTGCCATTTGGGGGCTCCATATATTTTAGTTCTCGGGGAATCACTTTTGACTGGGGCGGCGGGGGGGGGGGTGTTAGCCTCACAAACAATGCCAAGTCCTGGCACCCAGGAACCCAATAACTCTATAATTTCTAGAAAAATTGTAAGAACAGCATGTTTCCATCATATCTCCCACTATATTTTCAGTGCCCAAAGTAGTTTCCTGCCCAAAGCAGGTGCCCAAATATGTTCATATTAATCTTGAGAGGCACTGATCTCACATATTGATGATCGAGTACAGTTCTGCCCTTAACTTACCAGCTGGTTTGGAGCAAATCTTATTCCCCATCCATGCAGTGGGGTAGTCTCAAAAGAAGGTGGCTCTGAGTTGAATTATTTTCATTAAATTTTTTGTCTTGACCTCAGTTTCTCCATCCCCAAAAAAGAGATGTAAGACAAGATAACCTTGGAAGCCCATCCACCTGAGTCAATGTAATACTAAATAAAAGGTTCTTTGTACACAAACAGAAAATCCTCAGCTGAAAAGACTACCAAGGTCAACAGACTCATCCCCCTTCCTCTACACTGCTGTCTGGCTTCAGAGCTTCCCCTATGTCCAGCTGGCAGCCAACAGTGTGCCCTGTGCATATGCCACCATCAGATCTGCCCCATCGTTCTTCTGTGCCCATGTCCACATCACAACCGATAGCAAAATCCAGCTCCAAAGTGCCACATTTGAGAAACTTATTTCTCACTAACAACATTTGGCCCACAAGCAAGGCAATTAAGGGTGTTCATCCATTCACCACCCCCTTGGTGCCCTGGTAGCAGGAAGATGGTAAAGCTGCCATGCTCAGAAGCAGCCTCCCTGTTCCCACTTCAGAAGCTCATTTGGCACTACTTGAAATGCCCTGGCATTCGTTATTAAAGATTATTGTAAAGCAGTTTGACACAACACGTAGCTCTGTTGGGCATGGTGCACTGCTTACAACAGAATGGGAATGCATGTTGTTGACCGCAGAAGGAGAGTTCTCCATCCAGCTTCACACTGAGCATGACAAGGAGCTCCCCTTGCCTTAATGATGCCACTTGGGTGCACTGCTTCTCTCTCATCCTTCTGAGCTGGGGCCAATGGCCCTTGGTAAGCGTTATCTAATGCCTCACATGGAAGAACATGCCCAGCCCCCAAGAAAAGAGATCAAAAGGGGCCACAGCTTCAGGCAGAGAGCTGGGCTCAGCAAATACTGAGAAAAAATGCACTGCAGAGCCTATCAAGTCTGGAATTTGGGGTGGCATCACCATGTGTTCCTCCTCCTTCCCAGCAGGTTCATTTCTAGACCTAGTGACTCCCAGAGACAAGGAAGTTATGGTCCTGGCTAACTCAGAATTATCACATGGAGAAGGAATTTCTATTACATTCATATCCACTCTGATGCTTTGCCAAATCCTACCTTTTTGTTTGAGTTGGATGCACCTGACCTCAGGAGCTGTCTTTTGTGCTACTTGAGCTACCAAGTCACCTAGGTGCTACTTGAGCTGCCACTTCTCTCTCTCTCTCTCTCTCTCTCTCTCTCCTCTCTCCTTTCAGAGGAAAAGAGGAATAAATGTTAAGAGAATCACCACTATTCTCTCTCACTACTTGCTGCCCACATGGACATGTCTGCAATCAGGAAAGGTAACTTCTTCCCTCCTTATTTGACACCTCATCTTCAGAATCCTGGAGAAGACTCAGTCATCTTCCTAAGTTTTTAGTGATAAAACTGAAGATGAAGACTTAAGAGAAATACCAGGCATTGACCCTCAGTCAAATACCACATCACCTCTTACCTTCTTCCTCAAAGGCCATGTTCCCTCAACTTCTCTCCACATGAATTCCCCACCTTTACCCTTCCCCAGGCCTTGTGCCATACCTGAGTTTCTTTCTGTATGGTATGATCATGGCCCCAGGTGTGGCTTATTTCCCCTGCCATTTCCTCTGCTGGACAGAGAAGGGATAGGATGATCTTCCAGACTGGGCTGCATTCTGCTTTATTTTAGTTTGTTCCTCTTTGTTTCTTTCTAAATATCTAAAATAAATGAGTCACATCTTATATTGCAAAGACAATCTGCAAAAGCCTTCAGTGGGATTTTTATGCTCATTGGATCTCCATGTTTGTGCACATCTTGCAAGCAGAGATACTGACTGCCTTTGTCTTCAATGATCTTAAAAATAATGACTGTAGGGTCGACAGCCTCAGAAGATAGAATATCTCTCTCTGAATCAAAGACTAGGTCTGCTTCCTGCCCATTATAAAAAAAAATTCAAGTTCTCTAAGTTCAAGATTCTTCTCCCATAACATATCCACCAAGTATGCAGATATCACGTGCCTCCTTTATATCCCTCTGTGGGACTGGGGCTCAGGAGCATGCAGCAAAAAAAAAAAAAAAAAAAAAAAAAATATATATATATATATATATATATTGATACTTTTGCTACTGCTATTGCTGTGAGTAATAAGTTATTTGTCTCTGGTCCAGGAACCCTGTGTCTTCTTCCAATATCCATGACACTGTGGTGGGCAAACTTGTTAGCTTGCAAGTAGGTTGCAATCTCAGGCCCTTCACAGTTCTTGTCATTCTCCCTACAAACACAATCTTGGTTGTATTTTGCTAACAGTACATTTGTCCTCTTACCAACCGTTGGTTTTTTAATATGTTGCAGATGACAACTTGCCCAACCATCTCAACCCACCAGGTCCTGCCTGGATCCGGGCTGATGAGAAATGAGAGGTCCCTACACACAAGTCTTATAAAACTCCATGTTAAAGTGAATCTTTGTTCAGTTCTTCCAAAAGATTCATAAACCAGGGCTCACTGAGACCAAGCAGAATGTGTTCTATGTACATTTTCATTTGCTTTGTCCATTAAAAAAATAAAATAAAATAAAATAAAATAAAGCACCCTTTCCAGAGCTCTGGAGACTAAGTAGTAGGAAGAGCAGGTCATGATATAGGGCTCCAAATGGACTCTGATTAATGGCATTGTAACCCATCCTCTCCTGGACCCTTACAAATAACCAGCAGGACTGTGACCTCTCCCTTGCAGTGACCATTACTCACTTCCCTTTGAGTCTGTTTATAAGACCCCACAACCATTACCAGGCTTTGACTATGGAGGATATGCTCAAGGTTTCTGCCTTTAAGCTATTTCCCGAAGGTCCTTATCCCCTTTGTCTTAATCTGTTTCAGCTGCTATTTAAACAAAATACAATAGACTGGAGTAGGGGATAGCTTATAAACAACAGAAACTTATTTCTCAGAGTTGTGGAGTCTGGTAAGTCCAAGATCAAGACACCAGCACTAGTGTCTGGTGAGGATTCACTTTCTTGCTCAGAGGGGTGCCTTCTCTCTGTGTCTGCACAAGATGGAAGGGGCAAGGGAGCTCTGTGGGGTTTTCTTGATAAGGGCCCTAATCCCATTCCTGAATGCTCCACCCTCATGACCTAATCACTCCCAAAGACCCTAACTCTTAATGCCATTATACTGAGTATGAAGATCTAATATATGAGGGTCACGTGGGTGGCTATGTCATTTGAGCATCCAACTTTGGCTCAGGTCATGATCTTACAACTCATGAGTTTGAGCCCAGTGTCAGGCTCTGTGAGCCTGCTCAGAGCCTGGAGCCTGCTTCAGGTTCTGTGTCTCCCTCTGTCTGTGTCCCTCCCCCCACTCATGCTCTGTCTGTCTCTCTCTCTCCTTCAAAAATAAAAATAAACATTAAAATTTTTTAAGAAGATCTAACATATGAATTCTGGGGGAGACACAAACATTCAGTCTATAGACCCTTCCACTACCAGGCATGGTTGTCTCCCCATGCTATTAGCTCTTTGGCCGGGTCCCCTCCTCTGAGAGCTTTCTGACACAGCAGTTCAGCAGTTCTGCAGTCCAACTATAAGAGCAGAACATGGAAGGTGAGGTTTCAGCTGAAGGAAAGTTCTTGAGGAAAAGCAGTGTTTCACTTAGAGAAAGCAGGCCTGGCTATAGCACCTAGGAAAGCTGAGATAAAGAAGACGAAATGCGAGAACTCTAAATTTCGTCAGGTTCAAAAATGTCCGCATCCCTGTTGTGTCCTGCTTCCTATCCTGAAGATGTACAGGAGCAATACTTCCTTGAGGTACTCACACTTTTCATCCCCAAGCAGAGAATGAGCTCTCCCAGGCCCTCTCACAGACACCTCCAGCACTTGACTCCCAAACCCATTCTGAGCACCTGATCTGGGCTGGAGAGGCTGGGCTGAATCAGAGAGGTAAAAAGGGACGCTAAAGCCAAGAACAATACCCAGGTACACAGCACAGAGCAGGAAGTGCCCAATGTGATAGAGCAAGAGGCTGTTGGAGCAGGGAATAATTCTTAGGAAGGCTGTATGGAGAATGCAGCATTTGAGCTGATCCTGAAGTACAAGAAAGAACACCTGCTGTGTGGAGTTTGCCCATCCTTAGGAAGTGTGGGAGCCAAACTTCTACCTGAAGAAGTCATGTCCTACCTCTCCCAAGGGACTCACCACCCTGAGCCCAGACACTCCTCTTGGCAGCTACACACATTTGCATTCAATGGCTATCTGTCCAGCATCTACCAAGTATCAGGCACTAAACCAGGCATTGGGGGTTTTATATATTATCAAGTGCATAAGGTCTCTGCTGTTGTGGAGAACACAGACAAACAAGAAGAAAATAAATTGGAATTTGGGGCTGCAAAAGAGTGTGCAGGAGATAATAAAATACAGTGGTGTACCTGAGAGTTTGTGGTCAGGAATACCTTGCTGAGGAGGAGGCAGCACATGAATGTAGTCCTGATCCATGAGAAGAAACTAGTTATGTGAGTGTCTGGGGAAGGATGAGTCTGGCCAGGGCAGAGCAGCAAGTAAAACCAACAGCTCCAAGTTTAGCATGTCTAGAAAACAGTAAAAGAGCACAGACAAACACACACACAGACACACACAGACACACACATCCCCTTGTAGGGCTGAAGCAGATGGGGAGTGGTCCAAGATGATGTCAGAGGTGTGGAGAGTACCATGAGACCATGCAGAGAGATAGGATGGGTTCTGCCAGGAGCAGACTTCCCAGAAAACAGACTGTGTGATGGGCTGGTCTTGTGCTCACATGAAGACTCTTCCCTTCTGGGAAGCCCACCCCGGAGCTAGAATGACTAGCCTGGAGCTTTCAAGCATAGAATCAGGGGCTTAGCTCTCAAGGGAAGGGTGGGAGCCAAAAGGAGCTTTGGCTCCTTGTAAGGAAGAATTTGACAGACTTTTCTATCCTCTTGTGGCCAAGATATTCCCCCCAACTTGGTCCCCAGCTGCAGCCCTCCCACCCTAGCCCTCCAGGGCATTGATGGTGAAGGTGAGCTCTCCACCCAGGCTTCAGTGATCTTCAAATTTTGCTAAGTGGTCCCAAAGGGGGCCTGACCCACGGAAATGAAAGCCAAAGTGTCCCTTGAAACAGCTTTATTATGCCTCCAGGCAGGGTTCTTAGTGCCTCTCTATATGCAGGTATCTCTTGGACCGAATCTGTCCTCAGCAATTCCAGTCACATCCCCTTCCTCTGTAAATGGGGCCAGTGGGATATGTAGAAAATTTATCTGGTTTAACTAGGATTACCCTGAATAAACTATTTTTCTTGTCTTGATTTACCATTGAGAGGTTGGGCCCTGATGAAGCTGTGTGAATTATGATGGACACTCCTGCTCCACCTGAAATGTAATTAATTAATGGGGCTGAACACTGATGGTGACCCTCACTTTGGGCCCAGTGGGCAGAGGGGCAGCAGGGCATAAGTGCAGCTAATTGAGGCTTCCAGGCACTGCTACACTGGGCTCAAAACCAGATGTCACAGCCTCATTAAGGAAGCAGGGAATGGAGCCCAATTGAGATGAGATTCCAAGTCCCTGGTTCAGTGGCTCTACTAATGCGCAGAGTATAGGGATTTCCCAAGATTCTTTCCTTTCCTGCTCTTTCCACTGCAGAAAGGATTCCTAAATAGCAGAATTAATCACTGGGGCAATAGAGTGACAGAGCCCACAGGGAGATTGGGAGCCCACTGCAGAGTCTGCCACAGAACCACAGAACCCACACCTCCCTGCCCTGCCATCCTGTGGCCACCCTCCACTTCCCAGCCTTTCCTGGACATCCTTACTGCTGGCTTTGGAGCTGCCTAAGCCTCTTAGAAAGGGACTCTGGGAACATTGGAAGGGCCTGGGGGTTGGGGAAGTGAAGTCATGGACCCTAAGAGTCTAAGTGAAAAGTTGGTCATCCGCCTTGTATCTTTATGCAGACTGCAATATTTTAAAATTTGGTCAACATAGGGGCGCCTGGGTGGCGCAGTCGGTTAAGCGTCCGACTTCAGCCAGGTCACGATCTCGCGGTCCGTGAGTTTGAGCCCCGCGTCAGGCTCTGGGCTGACGGCTCGGAGCCTGGAGCCTGTTTCCGAGTCTGTGTCTCCCTCTCTCTCTGCCCCTGCCCCGTTCATGCTCTGTCTCTCTCTGTCCCAAAAATAAAATAAAATAAAATAAAATAAATAAATAAATAAATTAAAAAAAATAAAATTTGGTCAACATAAAACAAAAATCAGAGAAGTTCACATAAAAATCAAGACTTCTAGCTTCATTTGGAAAATCATAAAAATTGGCCGCACTGAGCCCACATGCTCTCATGACGACAAGAGATTCATACAACCACCTGTGGACCTGCTTCCCTTATTTACCTCACCAGCCTGGCCCCCATGAACACCTGAGTCTGTGAATCCCACCTTCTAGACAGTGAAGCTGTGCCAAAGAGGCACTGGACTGATAGCATTCAAGAATCCAGGACAGAGCGTGTGACCTGGTCAGAGAGCCAACAAGGAGTTACCCCAGTGGGGAAGAGTCACTTCCAAATAGCTAGGGGAGTGGCATTTGTGCTGGAATCCTCAGATGGGCTAAGGGGTTGGAGGAGGCACAGCAGGGGGACAGCAGGGCCAAGGCATCAGGATGGGGAAGTCCAGGGACTTTCATAAGAACTGACTACAGGGATGTTAAATCCTAGGGAAATAGAAAGAGGCTTCCAAACCTTTTTCCTTGGCACATTTCAACACACCACAGACATCCCCTATCTGATATGGTTCAAGCAGCCTCTGCTCTGAAGTAGGGTCACTATCACATCACCACACAAGGATGCCTTCATCTGCTCTGAGAGCCTTGGCTTCTGTCAGGGAGGTCAACTCCTCAAGAAGGAAGGAATCCCCATCAGCCCTTGATAATGCTGGGGCATGATAAGGGATGTGGGAAGAAGGCGTGGTTGACACTTTGGAAAGACCAGTTTTAATGCAGACATCATGGAGGAAATAAAAACAGGCAGGTCTGTGCCTCCATAGCCAAAGTGAAATCAGAAGCCAGTTGAGATCCAGATTGGCTCTCTCTTGCTCCTTCCTAGCTCTCATACCCACAGTTAGAACACTCTACTTCTGCCAAGAGGTCCAAGCCAGTGGTAGAGCAGCAGGCCTGTGACATGCGTGTATGTGCGCGTGCACGCGCGCACGCGCGCGCGCGCACACACACACACACACACACACATTCCTGCAATCCTCAGAAGCCTCATGCAGTACATTATCTAGTGTAGTCCCTGCAGCCATGCCCTGGATCCGTATGGTCTCCAGAGGGTTTCCAAAGCAACATAGTTTGGAGCTGAATTAGAAGATAAGAAGAGTTGTGGAAATTGGTGCTTTAAAACAACGCTGCTGAGATAAAATTTAATGGTGGAAGAAATACGGTATTTTGAAAACACAAAAATAAACATTCCACAGAGCTTGTATATGAAGTCGTGCAGTACAGCTTGTGAAAGCTACTCTGTCGTGGGAGAAGTCTAATAATTTTTAATAGTCCTGTAAATCTCCCTTATTAGATGCAGCTACTGTAAACACTTCTCCATATTTTGTTCAAGTATTTATGTAGTGCTGTTAGAAGTTATTAAACGGGAATGATTTTCATTGATAACTCTCATTCTGAAGGAGCTTCCAGCTGACTCAAACTAAAGATGGTAAGAGGGAAAAATTCCCCTGCAGGGTCAGATGCATGAAGCTGCTCCTGGAACCTTCTTTCTGAACTGAAGGCATTCTGGGCCATCCTGACCTCACTGGAAAATTCCCTGACTCCTTAGGCCTCTATCTCCCCAGTTATAAGAGAAGAGGCAATCATTCTTGCATATCATTTATTTTTTTTATCATGTGTTGCACCTACTGCATGATTCCAGGCACTGTACAAGGCCCTAGGAATGCAATGGCAAGGAAAAAGAGCCACCATCCCTTCCTTCACAGAGCTTATGGTCCAAAACCAGTCAGAGGCATCAAAGAACACACAGCAAATGTAAAACTGTAAATGTGCAACTGCCATAAGTGAAAGATATGCAGTTCACTGCGTGTTGTTCAGAGAGAGAGAGAGAGAGAGAGAGAGAGAGAGAGATCTGCCTTGGATCAGTCCACAAGGGCAGAAAAAGGTTCTCCTAGGAAAAACCCTTCAGCTGACATCTGTAAGATTTATAGAGCTAGAAGGATTCAAATAGGCTGAGAGGGGAAGGAAGAGCAGAGGCAAGGTCCAGGTGTAGGAGAAAGAGCAAAGCATATGAGACCTGAGAGAAGACTGGGTGACTAGAAGACAAAAAACTGATGGGGGGCATGGTAGGAGGGGGGCTGGAGGGGAAGGCAAGAGCCCTACCAGGGAAGGCCAGCATGGCAGATGTATCTTTATTCAGGGAGAGCCATTGGAGGGCTTATAGCAGAGTGGGAAGGGCTACTATACACAAATGTGCTCTGGAAGCCATCACTCCAGCTGCAATATGGTGTAGCGACTGGAGGGGGTGCTGAGCACAAGCAGATGGGCCAGCAAGGAGGCTAGTATGAGGCTGGGAGGAAGATATCCCAGGCAGCATTTAAAAAAATAGCTCTAGTAGTTCCCTAGACAATTAGAATGTGTGGATGGGGTGTGAAGTACCAGGCCATGACAAAGTATGGAATGAGAGACTAGGAAGGGTCCTCTGTGCTTCTTACTTATAGTTATGCCCAGATAACAAGTAATGCATGCATGACTAGAGAAACAGGGTCAGTTGTTTTAATTAACATTTTCTGTTCAACATAGTAAGAATCTAAAAATACATCTTTTCCACATGTCTTGCTAAATTTGTTTTTATTTTGAATGTAAAAAATGGAGGCTACTATTTTTTTCCAAAGTTGACCTTTCACACACACACACACACACAAAGTCCTTCTGCTTATGAGCTGTACAATTGGATGGAAGGTGTGCCATTCACCAAAATGGAAACAAGTGGAAAGTACCAAGTTTAAGGGGTGAAGGTCATGAATTTGGTTTTGGATCATTAAATATGGGGTGTCTATGAGAAAGATATTAAGCCAGATCCATACTCAGGCACAGATCACACAAGAAAGATCTAGGATGGAGGTATAAATTTACAAGCCATCCATATGTAGAGGGCAACTGAAGCTGTGAGCATGCATGTAATTTCTTGAGAGATGATACAATGATAAGAAAACAGAAATGGATCAATCCGTATGAAGTCCACCACTTAACAAAGTTGTTCTCCACCTTGGCTGTTCATTAGAGTCATGCAGAGGGCTTTAAAAATGCTGACACATGGGTCCCCCCTACAGAGATTATAATTTTATGACTGAATTGGTCTTGGGTGTGACCTGAGCATTCCAATTTTTTAAAGCTCCCCAAGTGATTCTAATGTGCAGCCAAGGTTGGAAACTACTGACTTAACAGCTGGGAAGAGCTGCTAAGGAAACAGAAAGTATCATCTAAATAAATAGGAGGAACATCATGCAGGAAGGAGATCTCGTCAACAGTGCCAAGTGCTGCTGAGGGTCAGTAGGATCAGAACCTGAAGTGTTCACTGGATTTAGCAACAGGAAAGTCACTGGTGACATTGCTGAGAGGTGTTCACCACCTTCTTCACTTGGCCTCTCAGGAACTGCGATGATGTGGCTGTCACACTGTTCAGGCTTAAAAAAAATTTTTTTTAGTGTTTATTTAGTTTTGAGACAGAGACAGAGCATGAGCAGGGGAGGGGCAGAGATAGAGATGGAGACACAGAATCCAAAGCAGGCTCCAGGCTCTGAGCTGTCAGCACAGAGCTTAACTCGGGGCTTGAACCCACGAACTGTGAGATCATGACCTCAGCCGAAGTTGGACGCTTAACCGACTGAGCCACCCAGGCTTTTTGAAGTTTTTTTTTTTTTTTAATTTTTTCACACTGTTCAGGCTTTATAAGGATGATGTAGGTGGCGTATAGTAGCAGGATTTGCAATCAGTTGAGTGAAGAGGGATGGGGACTAATTGATGCCCCGGGTATGTATTGCACAACCTCTATGGAAGGCAGTTTACCTCTGTCAAAATTATAAATGCATGTACAAGGAATCCCATTTCTAGGAATAATAGCTCAATGTCAAATGCCCAGGGCTACTCATTGAAACAGTGCTTATGATACCAACATATTGGAAATCCTGCAAATTCCCATCAACACGGATACTATAACCATGGTGGGAATACAGATGCCCAAGTGTACTGCCAGGCTCTAAGATGCAGGGTGAAGACAAGCCCAAGAACAGTGTGTATGGCAGTGCACTAAGACCTGTCACACAAAAGGGGGTAATAGATGCTTATTCGCATGTATATGTTTTCTCTGCAAAGACACTTGAGACAGACACATGGGTTACATTCTGGAACATAAACTGGGTCCTGGGTGACTTGACAATGGATAAGAGAGAGTTTCACTATATTCATTACTTTTTAAGCTTTTGAATTTCAAACTATTGAAACCTACTGAAAATAAAACTGTGATGGGAATGGTATTTCCCTGAGAAGAGCAGGGAGGATGAGGCTGCGTCCCAGGTATAATCAGAGTAGACTTTTGGGGACCACACCTATTTCCTTGTGCTCTGCAAATGCATCTAAGGGAGTAAAGGAATTTCTGTTGTTGTTTGTTCCATCCTTTGTTGTTTTAAGTCCACAAGATTTGAAGAACTGGGGTATATTCTTTAGAGTTTAGGCTTGGAGATTGTTCATCAATGTCAAAGATATACTTTAGAACTAATATCTCTTTCCTGAAATCTTTTAATTCCCAGGAACTGAAGTCAATCTCTGAGGTTGGCATAGAATTCACAGGTGTAGGAGCCAGGGGTCTGGGGTTGCGTCCTAGTTTTTTTTTTTTTTTTTCAGTAATTTACAGAGTGGGTTTAGGCAAGTTACTTCACCTGTGTTCACCTCCATTCTTCATCTGTGAAGGGAGGTTGATTGGTAATCCCTGCTTAGCTGCCTCTCCTAAACTGGAAGCAGCAAATGAGCCCTGGCTGTGCTGTCATTGGTGAGTTACAAAGATGCTTACAAATGTGGCAGGTTTGCTATTTTTATCCCATTGCTGCTTGAAATTTGAAGATCTTTTAGAGTAAACAAACAAATACCTCCAAGGAAACTAAACATCCAGATTTCATTACAGGTCAGGAACTCAGTAATTTTCCAACCCTTAACCCTGTCACATGCCCAGGAGAGAGAGAAGACTCTCAGACTTTCGAAAACGCTTCTGTCTGCAAGATAAGTACAGTACAAAAAGAAGGCCTGGGTTGGCCATGTGCACAGAAAGGCAGATTGACTAACTTCCTAAGGGGCCCATTAAGAAAGGGGTTTGAGGGGTAGCCACTGACCTACCAGCCAAGAGGATCAATCCACAGCCTCCCTCTGCAGGGCTAGCAAGACAGCAGAGCAGCCACCAGACCGTCCCGGAGATCCTCAGAGCTTTTAGCAAGTGATCGGGTCTGTAAAGTGTGACCTTCCGAGAATGGTAAGAATAAGCTTTGTTCATTCATTTCATCTTCTCTAAAGGTATCTTAATGATATATTGATTTTTCCTTTTAGAGGAAATCATAAAATTTCTTTGTAAGACAGAGATATGAGCCTGTACTCCTAACCCTCACCAGCTCCCACTTCCCTGCAGGCATACAGATGTAAGGAAAGACCATCAGTGCTGGAGACCCAGCAGGAGGAAGAACCCCACTGTGAAAGCACTGAGTTCCACTGGCAGTCAGGAATTACCTGATGCTGGAGACCATGGGTGCCTGGAGGTTAGTGGGGGAGAACTCAGTGGCTCCTGCAGGGCCTGGAACTAGAGGGGAACAGAGCCAAGAATCACACCAGTATTCTCTTATGTGAAGTGGTCCCAAACTGCAACCATGGTCCAGGGTGGATCCGATGGCAGCTCTTCCATTCTGATTCCCATCAAGGTCCCAGGCAGCATTCTGAGAGGATGATAAAGGGGAGAGGAGAAGGGGGAGGAGGGGAGTTGGGAGAGGAGGTGTGATGGAGGAAAAAGCCTGGGGAGAGGTTGGAGGTTTCTGCCCCATTATGCAGTACTTTGTGCCTCCAGTGGAACAGAAGGGGAACTAGGTCTCCAACACCCCCCACCCCAAGTCCTGCCTCTCCCTCCACCAGTGACTGGAGGAGTCATTTGGCAGGAAAAACAATGAATTAACATGAGAAAGACCTGTCAGCTTGCAGCTGCTTCAGTCTGATGAAGGGAAGATCAGGGAGGCCAAAACTGGGAGGAGGAGGAGGTAAAGCAAGACAGGGAGGTATGTTTGGGGCATCGTGGGAGGGGAGACTGGCACAGACTGACTGGAGGCTTGAAGGCTCTCTGGCTTCCATGTGCACTCCTGCTCCCTCATGAGCAGGGTGGGATCCTCCATGGTGAGGGACAGAGCCTGCATCCCTCCCTGGTCATTCATGGGATACATACATAATTCTGGATATAAGCCCTCTAAAATTCTGGTCAATTCTAAGACCATTCATTATTTGTTTTTTACATGGTACTTTCATTTTTCACCTACAAAAGTGTTTCACTGTGACTTTTATGTCAGCAGAAAAGGAGTAATAAGAATTAAAACAAAACCCTGAATACTTCTCATCTCCTGTAGTTCAACATCCAGGGTCATTCTCTGGACATGCAGGAGCCCACTGGTCTGGGGGGGGGGGCGTCAGCCTCCTCCCACACCACTTCCCCACTGCCACACCCACGCCCCCTCTGTCAAGCTCTCACTGCCTCATGCCCCTGTGTCCATCCTGCCCACAAATCCCAGATCAGATGCTGTATCCCTGCAGGCAGTTGCTCATGACCTCCCCAGCTGGCACGGTGCTCCCCATTTGGAATTCTCCTCAGCATGGGGACACAGCCCTGTTAGACTGTGTGGTCCAGAACCAGCCCCAAGTTTGTGGATAGTGGCTGTGGATGAAAAGGTCTCCAGGTTGAGTCCTCAGACAGGCAGGCAATACAGCAGCCAGGGAAAGGATGTGCTATGAACAGGTTAAGTGCCTCACATGTGCCAACTCATTCAATCCTGGGAATAACTCTGAAAGTTAAGGTCTTGGTCATCTCCAGCTTACCTGGGTATAGCAGGCACATGGCATCATAGGATATGGGCCGGGAGACAGTGGAGCTGGGGTGAACACCTCTGTGGCCTGTCTCCAGAGCTATGTGTTCAGCCAGCATTAGACATGTCATCTATATTTTTCTCTGTTTGGAGAAATGGTACACCATGTCACAGCTTCTTCAAGAGATAACAGAAAAGCCTTCTGTGCCATCTGCTATAAGACTGAGATTGGGAAGACAGGCATAAAACCTTCTTTCCAGACCCTAAAAGAGGAGGCAAGGTCATGAGCACAGAGTTCTCTCAGGGGTGGATTTCCTTCCAACTAGTGTTTCCCACCCCAGAAGTGCACTGTGACCACCTTCACCCTAAGAAGATGTGAGTTGAAGACTAGCATGTAGACAGTCCTTTTATCACTCAAAGATTTCTATGGTTCCCAAATGAATACGTTTGTGCCACTCTGACCAAGTTTCCAAAGAAAAGTTTACAAAGGAAAAGGAATAATGGTTTGCTTTATCAAAGGTCCTAGGTTTGAAGGAGGATCATCTCCATGATTCCTTTGAATACAGGGTTTGAATGCCTTTAAAATGGGATTCTTTTCACATGGGGTTTGTGGGACTCCTCTCTCTCTCTCTCTCTCTCTCTCTCTCGGCCATTCTACCTTAACTTCATTCTACTATCTGGACTAGGGGTCCATGTCAGGGTCTCAGGATGATTCATAACTGTCTCCCAACTCTAGAGTGATGGTCTCAGCTTGGGGTTGATTGTTGGGGTTGCAACAATCTCTTTCTGCCTTAATGAAGAAGAGAAAGAAGGTGGAAGGGAAGTCAGATTCCCACAAATCCATTGAAAAGGGGAGGTAAGAGGGACTTAAGATGTAGGATGGGTAGATTCCCCAGGACAGTGCTGGGAGGGGAAGGGCAGGGGCTGGGGGTGTTGGGATTCACAGTGTGGAGTGGTGAGGGTTCATAGGATAAGGCTGTGGGGGGATGATGATGGAGAGTTTGGGGTAGGGCTGCTTAGTAGAGTGAGGGGTGGTGTGCCCCAAAGGCAGCTCTAGGGGAGCAGAGAAAGGAAGGAGGAAGCCAGTGTGCAGGGTGGCTCACCTGGGGCTGGTGAGCTGCTGCAGCAGCCACCCTGCTCTCCTGGGTCCTCAAAGTCCTGTGTTCACAGAGCAGCAAGATGAGCACCACAGTCTCATGATGACCCATAATCAGTGTCATGTCCAGAAAAACACCCAGGCATTTCTGTTCTGCCTAAGGAAGATAAAGAACCCCAGATCAAGGACCAGAAGCTGTTCTGGCAATCACTCCAGGAGAGAACATCAGGGTGGGATGCCCTCGCGGACCACAAGGAGAGGGGGGCAGTCCAGGCTCCAAGGCCACAGGACAAACTCACTGCCTACTGTGGCCCCAAGGTGGGATACTGGCACAGCCAACCCCATCTTCTCACCTGTGCCCAGCCCCTAAGTTAACCTGCAGGGACATACCAGAGGCTTTCTACCTCCCTGCATGAAGGGGACATCGTGGGTTAAAGTGAGGCTCAAGGCCAGCCTGGGGGCCCATGTTTACAAGCCTATCCTTGAAGAATGGGCCCCTGGCCTTCCATGTCACCCCTTCCCCGGAGCCCCCTGGGGATGGGATCTAGTCAGCAGCAGCCTACTCCTGCCTGTCTCTTGCCAAATTCTGGGGAACAGAGGAGGGTGGACAGTGGACATGTGTAAAGTGTTTGTGGTTGATCCAGGGACTGTTGGGGTGGGAAGAGAGCCATCACTGGCATCAGAGTTGGCAGTGTCCAGGGATGCTAAGTACCCAACCACCTGGAATGGTCCCACACAGAAAGGATTTCCCACTGCATATTCCCATGACAGTAATGAGAGCAGCGGGCAGCACTTAGCAGCCTTGCTTCAATCTCCCTTCAGTTCAGTGACAGAATTCCAAGGGCCTCTGGGCCCTGCCTCCCCCTCCCCAGATCATCCACACAGCATCTCCATGCTGTTCCTTCTGCTTTGCCAGGTGACCCATTAAAGAAGGACATTGGAGCTCCATGTCGGGGACTTGCTCACCCAGATCTCCCCTGGCTGCATGACAGTGGAATCTCAGTCCCTCAGACCAGAAGAGGACCTGAGGCATAGACCTGTCCCCACTTGCCAGGGGCTTTTGCACCAGGAGCAGGTGAGGACCTGAGCTGGTTCCTTCCTGTTACAGTGCACTGGATCCCTCCCTGAACCAGGGAAGGTTCTTGCCCACTTCAGATTCCACCTTCCTGACCCAGACCCCTCACCTGCTCCCCATCCCTCCTTCTATGGAGCCCAGTGTATCTTGTCCCCAGGTGTGCATACACCTTCTCTCCTAGAATGGGCTCTGAGAAATACTTGGGAGGGTGGACAGCAGCACCTCACCCCTTCAGATGTGGCCTTGCTGGCTTCTGAGCACAGGTGACCCAATTCCTCTGCAGGACCTGGAGGTCCTCTGAATGGAACTGTGGGCATCCTCCTGCAAAGCTGGTTGGTAGAGGGAGGGGGGATAGGTGTAGAGGGTCCCCACAGGGGAAGGAGCAGCGAGAGATGGAGTTCACAAGCCCTGAGTGCCTCAAAGTCCATGTCAGACTTTGGTGACCTTGTCCTCCTGGCGCCTCATGTGATCTCCGTGAGCGGACTCTGAGATGGAGACTGGGCACCACAAACAATTCCCCGGCCCAGCTCTCCTGAACACTGGTGGCCTCTGAGCCTAGACGCGAAAAGTTAGCATCCAGGACCACAGCCCCTGCTGCATGCAGGCTCACTCCATCCCAGGGCCCAGAAAGGCAGGACACAAAACACCGTATTTAAATAATATAATATGGTAAGTTCTTAGGTAGCACTACTGTTCCAGGAACTACCAGAAGTGTCTTACATGTATTGACACACTCAGACCTCTCAGAAGTTCTGCAAAGTAAGTTCTGCCATCGCAAAGGCAAGGATGCTGACACAGAGAGGTTAAGTCACTCACACAGCTGGTGAGCAGTACAGTCTGGTTTTGAATTGAGACAAATTGGCATTGCAAAGCAGCATCACTCAAATGTGGTGTAATCCCCAGGCTCTTACGATGTTCTGTGGGGACGAGAACAGGCTATAGAGAGGGGGTGACATTCAGCCCAGTGTCAGAGGTGCCTGCAGACAAGGGGAAGGAAGGGTGCTCTGAAAAGGAACAGCATGAAGAAACATAGGACAGAAAGTGCCAGGCATGTTGAGGGGAATGAGATTTCTATATTGCTCAGGTATAAAAATCTCTTTCTGACATCAAAAATGTTGCAGTCATTTTACTTCCAAAATCTATAGATTTCATTTAGTTTGTTCAGTAACACTTACATGTGTGTGTTTTGTCACACGGCATTTCCTACAATAGTCAAGAGCAGGATGCTATCTCAATCTATAGACTATGCCAGTGCAAACTAGGATGGCCCATGGCCCCATGAGCCTGGTGCCCCAGGGAGGCTCTGAGAGCCCTGGATGCTGAGCACATGGGGAGCTGGAGAGGCATGGGGGCACCAGGACATGGGCTGGATTTTGTCCTGACAGTAGCTGGAGCCAGTGGAGGGTCTTGAGCAGTGCAGAGACAGGGCCTCTGGAATAGCAAGGATGATGTCAGGAAGGAGGATAGGGACATGACGTGAGAGGCGCTTCCTGGGGAGGCTGATGTAATCATTCAGACAAAGGAAGGGGAGCCTAGGCAAGGGCAGGGGCAGTGGGGACAGAAAACAAAGGGTATGTGACAGTGCCAGCTAATAGCTGCAGCACTCACACCTGTCAGCCACTGAACTGAGGCCTCTACAGACTCTCACTGAGCCTCATAACCACTAGGATTACCCCATTTTCTAGGTGAGCCAACTGAGGCACAGGGAGGCTAAGAAAACTACCTAAGTACACACAGCAGGTGGCTGTCTGGCTGGGATGTGAAGCCAGGTGCCACGGCTCCACTGCCTGTACTAGCAGCCTGTGGCCTTCTGCCTCTACTGATAGGATGGTGAGATGAGCAGGGTGTAGGGCTGTTGGGCCCTGGGGACTGGTTCAGATCACCAGGGAGGAGTAAGGAGGATGGAGCGGTGGAAGAAGGTGGAGGGGGCAGGGCCGGGGTTGGGCTGCTTCCAGGAGTGCTGAGTCTGGGAGACAGCCTTACTTCTCACCTGCTCTCCCATAAACCTCTGTCCCTCCCCCACAGAAATAAAACCAGAAGGGAGCAGACACTGACTTTCCAACAAATGATTCGAGATTTTGTACTGACACGATATAGGGACCAGTGTGCAGAGATATATGAGGAACCTGATTGAAGGCAAGGTGGTGGCACATGCAAGGCCTGCAAGAAGTCCCTGATGGACACACAACCCACACTCACCTCAGGAAGGTGGCATAGCCTCTTGCCCCCAGGCTTGTCTCGAGATTAGGACTTACCTTCTGGTCCTGGCAGACATCCATTCCAGGGAAAGGAATGGTGAGGCAGAAAAGGAGAAAGGGCCAAGAAATCAGCTGCCACCAGGTCCTGCCAGTGAGGCCAGGGACCCATCTGGGGAGAGCTAGAAGGCGGTGCAGGTGGTCTCCTGGCTTCTAGTGGGAGAACGTGAGCAGATGAGCATGCACGAGGCTGCCTGCTGCAGTAGACATGCTCTAGCTCGAAGACTCCTGGGAAGGTTCTCAGGGATGCCATGTTTGGTTCGCAGAGCTGTATAGACAAGGGTCTCAGTGCCCTATCTCTCTCTCTTTTTTTTTTTTTAACTTGTTTTATTTTTTATTTTTTTTAAATTTGCATCCAAATTAGTTAGAATGTAGTGCAACCATGATTTCAGGAGTAGGTTCCTTAGTGCCCCTTACACATTTAGCCCATTCCCCCCTCCCACAACCCCTCCAGCAACCCTCTGCTTGTTTTCCATATTTATGAGTCTCTTCTGTTTTGTCCCTCTCCATGTTTTTATATTATTTTTGTTTCCTTTCCCTTATGTTCATATGTTTTGTCTGAATGGATAAAGAAGATGTGGTATCTATATACAATGGAGTATTACTTGGCAATCAAAAAGAATGAAATCTTGCCATTTGCAACTACGTGGATGGAACTGGAGGGTATTATGCTAAGTGAAATTAGTCAGAGAAAGACAAAAGTCATATGACTTCACTCATATGAGGACTTTCAGTGCCCTATCTCTTTTTGCACCAGCACTAGTGCCCCCTTCCCTGTCATCTTTTCTCCACTTATTCTTTGAACACTGAGGACAGGCAAGGCCCCTGCCCAGTCCCTGCTCCTAAGGATCACCTCTGTCCACTGCAAGAGCAAGTCAGTGCATGCCCATATGAGAGTCCTGTGAGTGGCTAGCTCAGGAAGGAGCACTCCACAGGGCCTGTCTGATCCTTGCTCCATCCTCCCTGCACAGAGTGTGCTGTGGAGTCAGAGCCATGCTGCCTCTGCAGCCAGCCCTTAGGAGGCAGTCAGTAGCACTGGGGACAGAAATATGGCCTATCACTCATGATGCCTGAAGACATAAGTTTAGGGAAGCCCTATCTCTTCATCCCTGTTCAGTTGTTTTCCAGCCCTTGGGTTCTCAGAAGCCCTTGTCCATGTGTATGCTTTACTTGTTTAGTGTCTGTCTGTCTTTCTTACCCTACTGTAAGCTGCAGGAGGATAGACTTTGTAGTCCTTACCTGCAGTTATTTCCCCAAAGCCTGTCAGAGTTTTCTAGTAACTGAGGTTTGTCGACTGACTGAGTGATGGGAAGCAGGATGGCCAGAGGATCCAGGGGATTCCATCTCCTGCCTGCCAGTGTTAACAGAGAATATGTGACTTGACTTCAGAAAAAACACCCCCCCAGGGTCCATGCTGCTGTCAGTCCATAACCCACCCTGACCTGTGCCTGTCATTTGTCCTCTCAGGGTCTGAGCAGCATGTGCAGCTTCCCTGAGGCCCCATCTGACCACCATCATGGTGACAGCCCAACTCCATCCACCTAGGCAGGGAAGGGGACCCAGGCTCAGAAGGCATGGAAGGCATAAGTCTGGGCAACTCCCTTCTCTAATTAACAAAGCAGATGCCTATGGCCATTGGATGGCTCCTCCTGACCATTACACTGTACCAGAGCAGATTCCATGCTGAGAAGGTCAGCCCACCATCCAGAACCTGTACCCCAGCATGTGCTAAGTGCAGACTGCCAGCCACACCAGCTGACGTTTTCAGTCCTCAGTGGGTCACAAAACCCTACACTTGTCTCCAAGCTCTTATTAGGAAGTAAACTACCCAGACCTGTCCTAATAATGAAAATCTGTTCTGCTTCAGCCCACAGAATGTAGACACCTTCCCAGCCCTGGCTTCTTGTCTCAGGTGTTTGGCCCACTGTGACTTTTCTTCTCTGGCTAACCCATCAGCAACCAGGTACAGATTCTTGGTCTCTGTCCCACCAGTTTCTCAAACCTCACCAGCTCCTGGCCCTGCCCAGGGCTCCACTGCAGCCCTGTCATTCAAAAGACCAGTGCCTTGCTTTGAGAGGGCTTGAGTGGCTCCCCAGCCCAGGCCAGCAGAGAGGCAATTAGAGGAGTATCCTAGCTGTGTGGTTCACATCCTTCTCCTCCAAGAGGAAACAAATATTTTGAAGAGACGAATTCATAGGGAAGGCACATTACTCAGCAGGTCTGCTTCTCAGCACTCCCTGAGGGGAAGGCACAGAGCAGGGCAAAGGCCGTCATCATTGTGTTAATAATGGATGCCATGCTGCCTAAAGGCCCACTGTCGTCCGTGCATGTGCTTCGCAGAAGTCCAATTAGGGCTGAATTATAGTAATCAATAGAGCAGCAGGATTTAGTTCCAAACAAAGAAAACACGGCCCCATTCCACTGAGGGGGATTTATGAGAGAGAGGCATGCTGGCATAATTGGAGGATGCACTTGCAGCCTGCAGGCTCTCCTGGGTCTGGCATGTCTTTGAGGGAAAATCCAACTGGCCCTGTTGTGTAAGTGCTTGGGCCTTCCCTCCAGGGATACCAGAGGAAGGCAGTGTCCTGACCAGAGCAGGTGGGTGAAGTAGGAGGAGTGTGCCCTCAGTATCAGACACTCGAGGCTCAAGTGTCTGGTGGGGTGACCTACCTTCTGCAAAGGGTTTACCTCTTTGAGCTTCTCTGAATATGTCCTCACATGCAAAGTATTATAGTTAATATGGATTGTATACTTGAAATTTGATGAGAGTCGATCTTAAGTATTCTAACCACACACACATGAAAATTGTAACTATGTTAATGTCTTAATTAGCTTGATTGTGGTCATCATTCAACAATGTATACATTAAATGTTCAATGAGTACATTAAAATGTATACAATGTAAACATACATTAAATAATGTATCAGGACATCCCATTGTACACCTTAAATATATACACTTTTCATTTGTCAGTCATACCTCAATAAAGCTGGAAAAAACCCTACCTGCTCCATAGAACTGTCTATAAACATGTCTACAAGTGCCCTGAACCTGTCCCCATGCATGGCACATGGGGCCACTGGGATGTGCTTCTCCTTCTCCTTCTTTCCCCACACTAACACCTCATACACTCCACCTCCATGTCCCGATGCTGCTCCCCCTTCTCGAGTGTCCTTCTCCCCAATGCTTCCCTCCTACATTACCCCAGCCAAGCACGGATAGGATCCTCCAGGGTCCCTGTGTTCACACATAGCACTCCCACATCCTTCCTTTGAAATAGAACCCTTTTCTTGTGCTTGACCCTGGTCTCTACTGATGGAGCACAGGCCACCATAGATGGACAGCCCAGCCTAGATGATGGCCAGAGGGAAGGAGAAAGCTTCCTCAGGCTCCAGTTGAGAGCAAAGTGCTGATGGATCCCACTTCCAGCTGACCTTGAGTGGCCAGCCATTCCCCTCTACCTTACAACCAATCCTATGCCTGGCCAGCTCACACAGAAGCCACCCATGATTGCACAGTATCAAAGTGGTTGCCCCTTCCCCGCCCCACCACTGAAAACTACACGTCACCTTTGCCAGGGACTGACAGGGTCTTAGCTCTGCTTATGTGTGTATGGTCCAATTCATGATACATCTGAAGTGCCAGGGAAGACAAAACAGAAAAAAATGGCATTAGGGAGAAAAGCGGGCAAAATAGGAGGAGACTGACCATTGGCTATTTTTAATTTATTTTTTTTCATGTTTATTTATTTTGTGAGGGAGAGAGAAAGAAAGAGAGAGAGAAGAGAGAGAGAACAAACAGGGGAGGGGCAGGGAGAGAGGAAGACAGAAAATCCCAAGCAGACTCTGTGCTATCAGAGCCTGATGTGGGGCTCAAACCCACAAACCATGAGATCATGACCTAAGCTGAAATCAAGAGTCATATGCTTAACTGACTGAGCCATCCAGGCACTCCAACTATTGGCTATTTAATAGGTAAGAGTAGCAAATATATTGGAAAATGAGCATGACACAGCAGGAATCTTGGTCCAAATGGAACAAAAATGGTTTCATGGAAGGCTGAGGTTTTATGTTCCTCTGTAGGGATAAAGTAAAACCACGAGTGGGATTCTACCCAGCACACTGGAGCACAGACCTTGGTGGGAAAAGCAAGGCAAAACAGCTGGAGTTCCCGGAACAGAAGAGGATCCTGGAGCTGTGGTCTTCATGCTTTACCAGGTACCAGTTTCCTAAGCATGTTGCCTCAGTTACTTCTCAGAACTGTCCCATAAAAGAGGACTCATGGAACTGCCCCACTTCCCAGATGAGGCTCAGGGCCATACAGACACTCTATAGGTCCCTTCTCAGCACACTCCCAGTGGCAGTAACACCTGAGCCATCAGTTTCAAAGAGTACTTGCACCAGGGCCCTACCTCCTGATCTCAGCTTCTGCTGCTTTGCCTTAGAGGCTGGTCATATGAGCATCACTTTAAGGAGCCAAATCACAAAATTCCCTTTGGTTCAAGTCAGCAAGTATTCACTAAGCACCTACTATGAGCCTTGAAACCACTTAGACAGTAATTGGCCACTGTCTCCAGTCTGTCATTGCTGGGGACTTGCAGGAGACTGATTCTCCTGCAAACAATGCCAGAGTCTGTGCTCAGACCCATTGGGATGTCTGTTACTTTTCTGTCAGCATGAAACCAACTCCTTTTATATCAGAGCTAGAATGCCAACTGACCCTGGTTCTGACCACAGAGTTAGCATTATCCATCAGAAGAGGACGCTCATTCCATTAGTGTAATCACCCCAGGAGAGCACATGGCTTCACCCTTGAAAGCAGGAACTACTTGCTGCCTGAGAGCAGAATTTCCAGAAATAACTGATGCCTCCTTTCACCTGGAGCCAAGACAGCCCTCAAAGTGTCACACAGTACACATTCAGGGTAGGCCTTTACCCCTAATGGGCTGGGAAACAGCCAAGAGCCAAGAGACAGCCTTACCCTCCCCTAAAGCTGATGTCCCTAAGCCAGAGGGAACATTGTCTGCATCTTACTCCAACCTAAGCCACAAGGGTAAGACCCAGACAGCTTAGTTTGGCTTACTGGCCCCACATACTAGTATCCTATCTCTCCACATTTATCTCCATTGCAATGTTCTCCATGGCTTGCTGGCAGAATGTTTGCACTAACTTACTGAATGGAAAGAAGAAAGGAAGGAAGGGAGGGAGGAAGGAAGAGGCAATAGACTGAACTTGTGGTCCAGTCTTTACATAGATACACAGTCTAGGTTAAAAATAACTACTACTGATGGGCACCTGGGTGTCTCAGTCAGTTAAGCATCTGACTCTGGATTTCAGCTCAGGTTGTGATCCTCCTGGATTTGTGAGATGGAACCCCAAGTTGGGCTCTGGGCTGACAGTGCAGAGCCTGCTTGGGGTTATCTCTCTCTCTCTCTCTCTCTCTCTCTCTCTCTCTCCTCAAAATAAATAAACATTTAAAAAAGCTACTACTGATAATAACTTAAAGTCTTTAATTTCCTTCCCCCAAAATCATTTAAAAGGAATTTTAACCTATAACGCACACACACACACAACACACACACACACACACACACACACACAATCACACCCTGACATAACCCATCTCTTCCCACATGTCCCTCAACCCCTGATACAACCTCTAAAGAAAACCCCACCCTCCCCTGCCTCAGCACTCTCCCTCCTCACTCCTGCTATCTGCTCCCTGGTCTTCCCCTGTAAGCCCCACCACTGTGAGCTTATCTTCTCCGTCAAGGTCCAGGTCCTGTTGAGAGGAAGGGAAGAAAGAGGTCCTGTATAGAGCAGAGAAGCTCAAGAACTCAAGTGGCAAGCTGTCCCATCTGTGTGGGAAGAGGATGGGTGCTAAAGCAAGCACAATGTGTACCAGTTCTGTAACTCGGCAGTTAAGAGCTTAGATCTGTGCAATCCAGATCCACACATCACCACACAAGCCATGCAGCCTCCAACAAGGGGGCAGCAAAACCTGCCCTTTGGGGCTGTTAAATAATCATAGAAGAAGTGTTTAGAACAATACCTGACACAGAGTAAATGTTGACTTTCATCATTTAAGATTGTTAATTTTTCTCATCTGATAGCTAGGTGGTTCAAAGTCTTAGATTGAGCAGGAAGAAAAACTAGAGATCATTTAGTTAAACTTCCCTTCCAAAGCCAACTTTAATCTCTAAGCCATATCATTACCAGGTAGGCACCAAATTCTTACACTTTCAGGAACAGGGAACTCACCAGTGACTCCTGCAGAAAGAGAAAAGAGCCAGAGGGTGACTAACAGAGTCTGGGGTACATACCCCAGATGATATGAGGAGTAATTGTGCTTTTATTTCTCCAAAGGGGGTATATTCATCACAGCTCTGTGGTTGAAAACTACCAAAAATTGACTGAACAGGCTTAAGCTAAAAAGGACGTATGTTATTCCTCTTAATCAAAACATCCAGGAGCAGGGCTTTCAGGCAAGGGTGGATCCAGGGGCTCAATGAGGTCATCATGACTCAATCTTATTTTTACTATTTCTTGATTCTATTTTCCTATGTGTTGACTCATTTCCAAACATAATTTCCTCTTGTAATGACTGCCAACAGCTCTGAGTTTATACCCTATGAGTTTAGTAGTCCCAATAAAGGCAAGTCACCTTTCCCAGTGGTCCTGCACATGTACCAGGATTACCTCTGGTCAGACTGCTTTCAGTCACATTCTACCTCTGAAGCAATCACTATGGCTAGGAGTATTCAATGCATTGAATGGCCAGGTCTGCATTCCACACCCACCCAAGAGTCCTGAAGGATAAGCAGTTTTTCTCACTCACAAAGTGAGAGAAAAAATGGGGTCTTATTTCCAAATTAGGGTGGGGGGCATGGATGCTGAGCAGGCAAATGCCTTGGGGATCCACTTGGAAAGAAATTTTGAGGGTGAAAGTTGTTTGAACATCATGGAAACCACCCCCCCTTCTCCCTCCCAGGAACCCCGTCCTGCAACACTCCCTTAAAATGAAGATCACCCGTGGGAGAGCAACATCCACAACTGTGCCCTCCCCATAGACCGGCAGGGAGTCAGCAGTGAGGAAGTCAGGATTGGGGGAAAGGGCCTGTGAAACCCCCTTCTTTGGCACTGTGGTGGGATTACTCCTCTGCTCCCAACCCAGGCTAACAGGATGACTGTCTTCCTAGGTTCTAGGTCATTTACTGTGCACCCTGCCTGACAGTCTCACCTCACACTTCTGGGCCCTTTGTGGTCTGGTCAAAAGCTTGTAGTCTGTTTGGCTGGGCTGTTTTCTTACAGGTGGGGGGCCCCATGTGGCCTGACCTCATGGGCAAGAGCTGGGTAAGTACTGCCTGAGAGATTGTACAAAGAGATAATAGCCACACCAAACATAAAAATAGAACTCTGACTCACAATCTGCAGCAACTAGCCCAGGAAACCAATCCATGGTCCATAGTAACCAGTCCAGCAAACCAACTTACTGTCTGCAAGTTAGACTTAGAGGAAGTCAGCCCACTGTCTCTAGCAACTGGTCCAGTAAGCCAAACAATAACCCCTGTAACTATGGGCCTAAACTGGCCAGGACGTGGTTTGTAACTGACAAAACTCCAATTTTTGTCTTTGCTTCCAACTTAACACCAACCAGAGAGCCAAATATGCACCCCTAAGCAATCACATAGGATTCCCTGCCTCTGGTTAGCCTGCTTATAGCTTCCCTGTGCCAACAGAGCACTCCTTCCCTTTTTCTACCATAAAACTTTCCATTCCTGCACCTGTCTTTGAGTTGCTGCCAAAACATAAGTGACAATAGCTGACTCCCTTGCTATTGTGAGTTCTGAATAAATAACCTTTGCTTGTTGTCATTTGGGTGGCTTTTGTTTATTGCCAGAGAGCTGCTCAGCCGTTGCCCTGCTCCCCACCTAAGTGAGCCCTGGAAGAATACTTGTTCTCCTCTCCCTCTCAGGTGATTCTTGCCTAAATCAGCAGCTACAGCCAGACACCCCACTGGTGCCAGGTTTTGTGGATGAGCCAGGTGGAACTGGGTGTGTTGCCTTCTCTGAACACGTCACAGGGTGCTCCCTGACCTTTAATCCATGGCAGAGTCTGCCTGGCAAGTACCAGGAGGGAGTGCAGAGTGTAGGAGAAGAAGGAGGATGGTGTGTGTCAGGGGCAGGGAGGGGGAGGTCAATGAGTCCAGGATAGAGTTTGAGTTTGAAAGCCCATCAGTGACACAGGGCTGGCATCTGACATGGGCTTTGAAGGATGAATTCAAAAGATAGCAAAGAAAGGTCTGGGGCAAATGGAAGCCAAGCAGAAAAGCATGGAGGCAGGAGAACTTTGAAGGAAACATGGTCATTTGTGGCTCAGAGACATTACTGCTTCCCTTTGGGGCCCTGAATGCCTGTAGTTCAAAAACACTTTTCAATAAACACAGACAAAAACACTTTTCAATAAACACAGATTAAAAAGGCTTAAATCTCTGTTTCCCTGTTCTCCATATGCATAAAACGATAAACACCCCTGGGATGGCTGGGATTTATATAGGCAGATTTTTGCAAGTTGTCTTATGTATCTGAACTATGGTTTATAAATCAAATTTGGTTCTCTTTGCTGGAGAGTAAATTATTTATCCAAGGCAGAGCACAGGCGATAGAAGGAAAGGCACAGAGAAGTTGCTGTTTCTCAGGTATCATTTATATTCCCAGAGATGAGACAATATTGGGGGTGGAAGTTTCTGCCTTGCCAATTTTAGCATTCCTTCTTCATTTCATGTGCTCTCTGCTGGTAGCCAAGGATTTCTGAAATTGGCTTTCTGTTGAGCCTTCACTCATGGAATTCAAATCAGAGTCCCAAGTTTGGGTCCAGCACTCTACTCAGTTGGAGATGCTCTGAGTGTGGGAGATAACATGTCCAGCTGTAAGTTGGGGACCAGCAGGCCACCCTGAACCAACTCTCATCTCACTCTCCACATGATTTTAGGTACTCTACCTAACCCTGCTGGACCTCTGTTTCCTCACAGCCAGAATGGAGTAGTAACGTCCTTCCCAAAGGGTCTTGTGGGATTGAATGTGATTGCATCTGCCATACTGCTAGATGGAATAATAAGTGGGATCAATCCCCATGTGCTAAGAGCCCAATGTGAGTTGGTCTTTATAACAGCCAGAACCCCTTAGGGGGGGTCTGTGAGGAGGTGGGGCATAGCTAACTTTCAGTCATAGTTCTCAAGGGCACACTGGTTTTATTTTCTCATTCTTTGGCTCTGATCTGCAGGAATGGGGAGTGGTGCTCACATGTCTGGGGCCACAATGCTATGTTGGGCTAAACCCCATAAGCCCCTCCATTTATTATCCCTATGCACTTCAGGAAGCACAGAAATGAGCCTCCATCAAGTAGACTCTAAAGAATTGTGGACTGGTTATATTTTCCTAAAAATCCAGCAAAGAATTGTAAGATTTGTGATCTCAAATAGAATCATCTGCTGTCCATATTTACTATCAAATGTTTCCTAGGACCTACCTATGACTGTGTCTGTATAGGCCCAGTTGTTCAAAGTCTCATGGCCTTCAGGTCACCAGAATTATTTTTCTCCGCAGTTGGCTTTGAGGAGAAAGTACCAGCTGACATAAAACAAAGCTGGTAATGTAGTCCTGGAACATCACTCCTGGGGTCTGCTCCCTCCCCACAGATACCTCCCAGTCACCTGCCCCTTCTACATCTGCTGCCTGCATGTGAGAGCTATGCTCACACTGTAACCCTCAGGTGCTGCTAGTGTCCAAAATCCAAGGAAGGTTAAATTGTATTTATTAAACTAGATTTCTTGAGGCAGAAAAGAAGACATGTATCTTCCAGAAAGAATGCCAATAAGTGTTGAAATGAAAATGAAAATAGTTATTTGTCTGAGCCCAAGTTGGTTCCAAAAATAATGTAAAATAATCCATTTCCTGAGCATTTTAGCTTACTGAGGTTTTACAGCATCCTTCTGACCATCATGCAAGAAGTATTTTCAGAGTGCCTCTGTGCCTGTCACCACTGTGGGCTCAGCTGTGTCATCCTGGGGCCCACCCTCAAGCCTCAGAGACACCATGGCCCCAGGCAGGCAGGGGTACAGCCTGTGGATAAGCATTCCCAAAGTGCTATATGTAGAAGAGGTGAGAATTGAAGACACATCTGAGTCTCACAGTCAGAAATGAGGGAATGATGTTCTTACCCTGGGACAAGGAAGTAGCAGAAACAAATGTCAGCTCCAAAAGAGCAAGAGGAAAGGCAGGGATGAACTATGTTGCCCATAAATATGTGTTGAAGTAGTAACCTCTAGTGACTCAGAAAGTGACCTTATCTGGAAATAGAAGTAATCAAGGAAAAATGAGGTCATTAGTGTGGGCCCTAATCCAATGGAATTGGTTTCCTTATAAAAAGGGGAAATTTGGATGGAGACACATCCACAGAGAGACAACATGAAGACATAGGAAGAAGATGCCATATGACTGGAGTCATGTATCTACAAGCCAAGGAACACCAAAGAGTGGCAGCAAACACCAGAAAACTAAAAGAGGAAAGAAAGGATTTTCCTCAAGAGCTGTCAGAAAGTGTGACCCTGCCAACATCTTGATTTCAGACTTTTCAGTCTCCAGAACTTGAGAAAATAAATTTCTGCTGTTTTAAGTCACCCAGTGTCTGGAACTTGTCACAGCAGCCCTAGGAAAGTAGTACAGGGAGCATTGTAGTTTGGGTTCCTTCAGAAGTCCACTATGGGGCAAAGACACAGAACAAGTAGACTTGGAGAGTGGGAGTCTGGGAACACTGGTGGAGGAGAAGGGAAGTGAGGCAGGGATAGGAAGACAGCCAACAAACAATGTGTTATCAATCCAGGGACCTCTGAGGGCACTGGGGTTGGATGCCTCTGGGGAATGTTGAAAGCCATGCAGAACCTCCAGCTGCAAGGCAAGGGAGCTGGGTATTTATGTACCAACTCCTGTGAGTTCAGGGCCACTATCATGATAGGGGGCAGGGGTGGTGGAATAGGGAGGTGTTAATTTTCTGGAACTCTGTGTGGTGGGCATCATGGGCTCCAGAGACCAGAGAAAGCCCTTGGGCAGGGAAGCCCAGGACCGATGGTGTGTGCTGATGAGACAAGGGCATGCATAGGCACCAGAGACCAAAAAGTCTGGACTTTGCCACATAGCCAGTAGGGATGTAATGAAGTTTCCTAAGCACAGGATTGACCAGAACTTGACTTTTGGGACATGAACATACTAAGTTGCACTAGAGAAGGAAAAACAAAAAAGAGACAGCTTAGGGGTAGCACTCCTAGGTGAGGGGCACAACACCCAATTGACGTGGAGATAGTAGGAATGCCAGATCTCATCCCCTAAGCTACATGATCATGACTTAGGGAGCCTTGAGAAAGTGAGGAATCAGGAAGTGGAGAAGGATGGCTTCCTGACATCTGGGATGAGTAGGTTTAGGAAAAGGACTGTTCACCATGCCCCTCACTCCCCCCACTCAAGTCCAAATTTCAGACCAAATGAGAAGCATAAACCTGCTTCTGGGAGTTGAGCAGATGGCTTTTCCAAAGCTTTCCCAGTTCTCATTCCATCCAAAGAAAACACAGATTAGAAGCCACAGGGTTTGCAAATGCCACTGTGCTATTTGGAACTAGGATTTCATTTGCCAATTTGTAGCCTGTACTTCCAACTTTGCTTCAAAAGAGAGGGTTATCAACACTGACTTTTAAATAAATGAAGAAACTGAATAATGCATCCAATCTAAATATGGCTTTAATTTCCTTGACAATAATAATCATATAAAAATCATTGACATAAATTGCTTAACATATAGAAGACCCCCAATAGGAAGCACAAGAAAGAACATGACCCTCGTTAACTCACATAAATCACAGAGACATTGGTTTTCCTCACTTCTGACCAGAGGTGCCCTCCAAGCTGGCCTGCTCAGGGAACTGGCTGCTCTCTCCTCCTCCTTGAAGGGAAGGTAATATCCTTCTCTCTCCACAGGCCTGAGAACAACCAGCCTCAGTTCAGCACTGGATCTGTCAGTTCCTGTGTTACCACTAAGTCTGGTGCTTGTGGAGGGGAGGGTGGTACATCCTCAGAAGCATTTCTGGGAGACTCAAATGTGGATTTAGCTGGCTAAGACAGAAAAAAAGATTAACCATGCTCAGGCCCAACTGTGATGTGCCTACAGCTGACATCAGGTGGGAGACAGTTACCAGAACCTGGAGGAACTTGGGAGCAACTCCCAAGACAGGATCACAGTCTGTTCTTCGCACTACTGTGTGAAAGAAGACTCTGGTGTCTGTGCCTCTTTCCCCAGGAAGGTCTGGGCACACACCACAGAGGCTGAAGACAGATTAACATTCATACATGCATTTATTATACCTTCCCACATTCCCTCAACAAACATTTACTGAGAAGGCACAGATGAAGGAAGCCTCATGGGGGTTGGGTGCATAGGTGGGCCCCAAAGCACACTGCCAGGGGATAGAGTAAGAACTGGGACTGAAACAATACAGTGTCACAGCCAAAAGGGTGGACTCTACTCCCAAAACACAAGATCAGAATTCAGCCCTCATAACCTGCAGACTGCCTGTATTGGGCAAATTATTTAACTTCCCCAGGGCTTGGTTTCCTTATTTATAAAATAGGGGTGATAAAAGCACCTGCTCTAGGGTGTCGTGGAGGACTAAAGGAGATATAAAGGCTGTCTAGCAAAATCCCTGGCATGTGGTGAGTCTAATAAAGGTTATAGTCATCATCACTGAGAGGAGAACATAGTGTCATTGGAGGACTGCACAGCTAAATAATGTGAGTGGAACACACAGCCAACAAAATGGAAGAGGCAAGCTTTGAACCCAGATAGCTGAATCCAGAGGCTACATCCTTGATTCCTACATCCTGCTGACTTCCAGGAAGAAGAGGGCAAGGAACCTGAGAGTAACTGACTCCCAGGCGTCACACACTCTCGTTTAATCTTGTCAATGAGCCTGTGATGAGTCATATAATCCCCGTTGCAGGTGAGGATCCAGGTCATAGATGTTAGGTAGCTTGGTGGGATCTTCTCTGGACTCCCAAGAACACCCTAATCCTACAGTTGTAACCTATGTCTCCATCTGATAGTGCTTACAATACCTTCTCAGAACAGCTGTAACATTCCTGGCCACAAATTGTGTTGGGTTGAACTGTTTTGTTTTGTTTTTAGTGCTTACCTGAAGAAATCAAGTTTATCTAGAGTGTCTTGCCCTCAAAGAAGCCAGAGGGCTAATGACCACCTTCTCAGTGAGATGGTAAAGGCCCACCTGTTCTTAGTAATAGCAATCTTCCTGGTTGGAAATGAAGTTGACATTGAGGGCCCATTGCAAATGGACTAAAACACTGTGTTTTTTAAATAAATCCTATGGTAGAGTCTTTGATGAAGTGAGGACTCACCTGTGAAGCAAACGGTCCTCCTTTTATTTACTAGTCTGTATCTTCAGACAGGAAAGAGAGTGTGTTTGTATGTAAGTTATGGTAACAGTGCCTAACTGAGAACTTACAAAGTCCTAGGACTTCCCCTAATAATGTTACAACGTTATCTCCTTTAGTTAGGACACCACCACCATGAGCTAAGTTCTGATATTATCCCCAGTTTACAAATAATATATCAATCAAGAAGGACCAGAGCAGTGATACTCAAAAGGTGTCAAGGATCAGCAGCATCAACATCACCTGGAAACATGTTAGAAATGTATATCCGTGGGCCCCCCATACGGGCATATCTACCAGAACCTTTGGGCAGGGCCAGCAATCTGTGTTCTAACATGCCCCCAGGTGATTCTGATATATGTTCAAGTATGAGATCCAGCAGCCTAGGGAAAATGAAGGACCCCCAAATCACAATGTCTTATAGCAGGGGTTGGTAAACTATGGTCAAGCACCAAAGCCAGCCCACTCTCTGTTTGTAAATAGTCTCCTTGGAATACAGCCATGCCCGTTTGTTTAAATGTTGTCTATGACCAATGTCCTGATAAAGAAGCAGAACTGAGTAGTTGTGACAGAGGCCACATGGCCCACAAACCCTAAAATATTTCCTTCCTGGCCCTTTACAGAAATGGTGCTGACCCCAGCTTAGAGCAACTACAGTTTATGTCTTGCTCCCACTGCCCATCACTGGAGGCAGCCATGGATCCTGCAACCCTCCTTCTCTGCCTTGGTTATAGTGGCATGTCCTATCTGGAGCTTTGCCAATTATGCTGGCAAAGGGAGAACAGACATGGCTTCTGCTCTGAAATAACAGGAGTTATCCACTCACAGTTCACTGGCCAAAGCCTAACATCCCTGGAAAGGGAAGAATAATCCTCATTTTCCCCTTCCCATTCCCTCCACCCCAGGAGGGGAAGCAAATAATCATGAACAACAAGCTAATCCTCTCATCTAAGCCTTTCCCCTAGTAACAGATGTGAAGTTTGCTTTCCTCCCATGTGGGGAACACACACCCCTTACCCAAGGGAGATGGCCCACCCCCTCAAGGCATCACTGGGAGGCCATCTCCTGGGGCTGTCTCTGTGGGCAGGAGCAGCCTCTCTTACCCCACATACAGCTGTGGAACAGGGATGGACCCATTGCACACTCCAGCTGCCCTACTGGGTGCACACCAATCCTGCTCCTCAAGAGGGCCCCTAGGGCCTTGCTTTCTGCAGCCCTTTGTTTCAGGTCCTTTCTGTTCTGCTGTTCTTGTCCATCTCTAAAAAAGGCAACAGAGAATATACTCTACTTGGGGGAAGTGTTTAGTTTTCTCAGCCTGCTTCCTGGCCAGAGGAGGCTTAAGGGTTAAGTTGCAAACAGCTTTGGCCTCTATTTGTTCTGGTCAGTGATTCTTTTGGTAGCAGAACTCTCTGGAAGATCTATTTATTTCTTATCTATTTGATTCCAGGCAGATCCAGGTAGCAATAGCCACACCCACAGTCCATTTTCCTGGCTTAAATGTGGGTACCCTGATCCCAAGAGACTCCTATGGGAGAGTTGTACCCCTAGCCTTTCATCCTTGAACCATATGGGGAGACTGAAGCACAGAGATGAAAAGTAAGTTTTCTCTGGCCTCATTCCTGAATTTGAACCCCGCTCTCTAGGTCTCCATAAACTGTCCACACTACCTATATTTACCACCTAAAATCTCAAGGCTTATCATTTTGTTCTATTTTAAATAATTCCAGTGTCTTACTAAGCCATTTTCACAGGCTCAAGGAAGCTGAGTGAGATGCCCCCTTTTAACCCAAAGCTTTTTTTCATAGCAATTCCCCTTCACTTTCCTCTGAAGGCTCAGAAGTCCTCCCCAAACGTTAATGACATTAATGTCACCTGGGGGTGAGAGTGTGCTTGTTAAAACACAAGTTCCCAAGCCCCATTCTCTCAGGATCTGATTTTGTGGGAGTGGAGTAGAGCTGGGAACCTGCATTTCAAGGAGGAAGTCCCTCCCCCACTCAATCCCTTGTCTCCCCCAGGGGATCCTGATGCAGGTGGTAGGCTTGCCAAGCTTCCAGAAACATTGCCCTATTAGTTCTCTAATTCCCACCTGGTAGGGGATGAATAACATTCTGTGAGAAAGTAGCAACTTCTTCTGAAGTTGCTTGAGAGCATGTGAGAAGCACTTCATTAATTTTCATCCCAGTCCTTGGAGGTGGCATCATGATGGTTATAATTATCCCTCGATTACTGGGAGGGCTGAAGTGTTCTTAGAGAATGAACTTAGACACAGAAGCCAAATGACTGCCAAACTCACACAGCAGGCCAGCGAGGGGGTGAGGTTCTAAAGGAGCAGACCAAGGACAGAGGAGCAGGGCTCCACAGGGCTATAACTCAGCCACTAAGTGTGAGAGACAAAGGAAAGGTCACACAGTGCTGCACCGAGTTTTATAAAATATTGGGTTAGTTGCTAATATTTTCGATTAGGTACCTGCATACAGAGGTTCAAAATTAAAGAGATGCCTGGGTGGCTCAGTTTGTTAAGCATCTGACTCTTGATTTCAGCTCAGGTCATGATCTCGCAGTTCCTGAGATGGAGCCCCACATTGGTCTCTGCACTGACAGTGTGGAGCCTAATTGGGACTCTCAATCTCTCTGTCCCTTCCTCCCCCCACCTCCCCCACCTCAAAAAAAAAAAAAAAGAGTTCAAAATTGGCATCTCAGGAAGACCCAACCGCTCTGGGAATGCACAGAGCTAACTGCAACCGTTTGCTCTGCAGGGTATGTAGTCTCCTGCTGCCAAAGGGCCACTTCACTCATCAGCTTTTCATGTGCTGGTCCTATAGGCAGTTGGATGGCTGCCCCGAACAGGTCAGTCACAGTTCCTGTCACAGGTCAGCCTCTGGGAGGAGGACTAGCAATCCTCCTTCCCATTTCAGTGGTCACAGACCTGACTTGCAAAGTCTGAGGAAATGTGAGCCATAAGAAAGCAGATGCCTCTCAGGAATAGGGAAAGTGCTAGTCACTTTCAAGGAGCCTGGTTTCATGCAACCTCATCACACCTGCAGCCAAAGAGGCAATGGTTCCAACATCATTCTGTCACAACCTTGGACTTTCCTAAAACCTGCCCCAACAACATCAGCCATCCTGAGGCCAAGGAAACACAGAAGAATGCATGGAAGCAAAATGAGTCTGCCTAGAGGAAAGTCTTGCTTATGTTTTTCTGGTGGCAAGAACATTTGAACAAAGACTTAAGAGAAAATTGACAGCATTAGAATGAGTTTATCACTAACAAAGATACCACAGGCTTTTTGGTGGTATTTGAAAATTAAGTTAACATTAATTTAACATTAAAACAAGGGATTTAATGGAGGCTGAGGAATAAATTAAGGCTTTGAATGAGGTATCATTTTAATATGCAAAACAATGTAAAATAATTCCATTTAAGCAATTAGTTAAAAAATATTTTGCTTTTTCTGTTCCTTTCTGGTGTTCAAGATGTCAAAGCGAGGACATGGTGTGAGGTCCAGTGGGAAATTCCAAATTTCTCTGGGTCTTCTGGCAGGAGGCAATATCAACTATGCTGATAACACAGGAGACAAAAATCTGTGTGTCGTCTCTGTGAAGGGGGATCAAGGCGACTGAACAGACTTCCTGCTGCTGCTGTGGGGGACATGGTGATGGCCACAGTGAACAAAGGCAAACCAGAGTTGAGAAAGAAGTTACATCCAGCAGTGGTAATTCGACAACGAGATTCATACCAAAGAAAAGAAGGCATGTTTCTCTATTTGAGGATATCACAGGGATCATAGTAAACAACAAAGGTGAAATGAAAGCTTCTGCTATCACAGGACCAGCTACAAAGAAGTGTGCAGACTTGTGGGTCAGGATTGCATCCAGTGCTGGCAGCATTGCACGATTCTTTGGTGTATTTGCTTTAAAAAAAAATTAAAAATTATTTGCTCCCCCCAAAGTAATAAAAATAAAAAAGCATTTTATCATAATCATACATTCACAAAAAAGTTATGAAGGAAGATCTAGGGACCACTATAGCAAGCACTCTCAATATGAGGAAACTAAAGAAGTAGTGGTCTTTAATTCAAAGTACACTAATAGGATGTATAGATAACTATCAGATTACTGAGCAATCTGATCTGTGACATCTATACCCCAGACAGCCTCTAGGAGTTACAAGAAAACAAAACCACACCCTACAAACCAGCTTAAGTCACAACCACCTCCCTCTTGTTGGCTGTAATTAACCATTCTTATACATTCATGTCATTTCTTAAGAAACCAGCCAGAATCCCAGAATCTCTACTATCCTGTCACAGCCTTCCTACTCATAACGGATTTTTATCATTGATAGTATTAGCCCCGGAAGATAATCCAGAAACTCATTTTCAAAATGGTTTTTAAAAATTTCACTAACTGAAAGAATATTTTCCTTCAAGTATATTGAATTTATAGACACAGGACATACAATTACAGATTTCATTTGATAAACTACAGTCCCTGCTTTACCTGTTGGGGTGAGCACTGGGTGTTGTATGGAAACCAATTTGACAATAAATTTCATATTTAAAAAATAAAAATAAAATAAAACATAAACAATTTGAACCAGGACATTTCTCCTTATCCATGCATCCATCCATCATCCATGCATCTCAGTATTTATTTATTAAGCACCTCCTACCTGGATCACTATGAGTACAACTGGAGATGCAAAGATGAATCCAACAGGCTTCTATGGAAGTTGGAAGTGCCATGAACATAAGAAACTGATGGCAAAATTACTAAGTACTGTCTCAGGACTCTTTGGTTATATATGACATAACCTCCTTCAACTCAATCAAAAAAGGGAATTTATTGGCTCTTATAACTGAATAGCTTGGGATGGGTTTAAGGATAGATGGATCCAGGAGATTAAACATTATTGTCAGAAATCAGTCTGTATCTCTCTACTCTCCTTTCCTATGTTGGCTTTATTCTCAGATAGACTGTCTCTACATGATAGATTCCTATAGGTCAAGTTTACATTAGTCTTACTACAATCTCAAAAAAAAGTTTCTCTTATGCTTCTAGGAAATATCTCAGAATTTGCTTGTTCTAACTGGATCAACTTGAATTATGAAGCCATCCCTAATCTAATAGCCATTCAGGGAGATGGAATATTTCATTGCCCAGGACTGGTCCATGACTCACTCCAAGAGCCTGGGGAAAGAAGATCATGGCTCCATCCAAAAGTCATGGACTGAACTCTGAGGATGGGTAATGCCCTCAGAGAAAAGCAAGGTGCTATTATCACAGTGAGGAGAAAATAGGCAAAAAACAGTTGCTTCCTACAAATGTTCTAACAGAAATACAAGTCAGCATCCAAAGGGGGAGAGAATAGAAGTGTTGTAACAAGAATGCTGCTGAAGCTGAAGAGGAATCTGTGAGCCTCCTTTGTTTGAGTTTAGTTTCTTTGGATCCTCTGTTTTCCCATAAACCATTATATGTTCATCAAGAGTCATCTCTTTCAGTACCTACCACCATGCACCTCAGAATCTAGTTGCTTTATATCAACCTAAATATAATGCATTAGTAGTCATTCAATAAATGTTTATTGAGGATGGAGTTAAGGTGGCACAGAAGTAGGGGAACAAGGATTTCCTCATCCCTCAAACACAGCTGTAATGAGGGGATATCATTTGGAACTCCCAGGAAATCAATCTGTGTAGTGGCAGAAGGATCTCCACACCAACTGTGGAGGGAGACAGCTTGGCAAGATTGAGATGTGTGTATGTGAATTTGGGGAAATAAAACAGCATAGGCACAGAGGAGAGGGAAGCCTTTCTGTGGAGACACCAGGGAGAGAAAGAGAGAAGGGTTGTGAAAATGCAGCATTGATTAGAACAAGAGGAAAACCTTTCTGGACCACAGACAGGGGAATGAGAAGTACGGAGAGTGCCAGTTTCTTTTTTTTCAAACAGCCTTAGGAGCTGAAACTCCAAGGTTTCAAAGTGCATGACTTCCTCTGGAACAGAACTGGAAGCCATGGCACACACTCCTGAGGAGGAGGAAGCCAGCCCCGGTATGTATAGCCCAGTGTAGTGATCTCAGAGGCACACAGAGAGACAACAGTCCCCTTCCTGGAGTACTTTGGGAAAAGGGTTTATTGCCTCCCCAAGGACAATAGACCTTGCAGGTACCAGCCAAAAGCCTTTTATCAGCAGAGTGGAGTGGCTCTACTCTGGAACAGGGGAGAGGAGCTACACGGAGCTGGGTCCTTTAAGATTTCTTGTTTTGAATCCCAGCTGAGCACCTAGAAAGTGCAGGAGAACTGTGGAGCAGGACAAGTTGACCATCCTCTATTCTCTGAGGGCTACCTGAACAGTGTGGGTGGAGATGCCTGGTCCAAGGAGGAGAGATTGGAGCATCAACATTTTCCCTTCCAATACCAACATGGTGGGACTTCAGAGAGCAGCACAGAGGCCCCCGTGGAGGCAGGACCTGCTTACATCAAACTCCTCCCCTCCTTGCCTGGCAACTGCTTACTTACTTGAGTGGGTCTGACTGACTCAACACAGTCAGTCTCTCTTCCAGACCAGCACAGCCACCAACAGACAACTGTTTCCTTTTTGGTTGTGGTTTTTGTTTTTTTTTTTCTTTTTCTTTCCTCCCTCTTCTTTTTTTTCTTTTGGAATCAGGCTCAGAGTTTCTGATTTGTTTTTGGTCAATTCTTATTATATATATATATATATATATATATATACACACATATATATATTAAAATTATATACAATGTATATATAAAAGTTTAAGAACCATAGGATCCCATCAATAGATGCAGAAAAAGCATTTGACAAAATACAACATCTTTTCTTGATAAAAACCCCCAAGAAATTCAGGATAGAAGAACATAACTTAACATCATAAAAGCCATATATAAAAGGCCCACAGATAATATCATCTTCAATGGGGAAATACTGAGAGCTTTCCCCCTAGTATAAGGAACACGACAGGGTTGTCCACTCTCATGATGTTATTCAACATAGTATTGGAAGTCCTAGTCTCAGCAATCAGACAACAAAACAAAATAAAAGGCATCCAAATTGGCAAAGAAGAAGTCAAACTTTCACTCTTCACAGATGACATGATACTCTATGTAGAAAACCCAAAAGACTCCAGCAAAAGCCTTCTAGAGCTGACACATGAATTCAGCAGTTTCAGGATATAAAATCAATGTACAGAAATTGATTGCATTTCTATACACCAATAATGAAGCTACAGAAAGAGATATTAAGGAATTGATCCCATTTACAATTGCACCAAAACCTATAAGATACCTAGGAATAAACCTAACCAGAGAGGTAAAAGATATGTACACTAAAACCATAGAAAACTTATGAAAGAAATTGAAGATGACACAAAGAAATGGGAAAAATTGGATATTTGTTAAATATTGTTAAAATGTTAATACTACCCAAAGCAATTTGTTAAATATTGTTAAAATGTTAATACTACCCAAAGCAATTTACACATTCAATGTAATTCCTAGCAAAATAACACCAGCATTCTTCACAGAACTAGAACAAACAGTCCTAAAATGTGTATGGAACCACAAAAGACTCCACATAGCTAAAGTAATGTTGAAAAAGAAAACCAAAGCTGGAAGCACCACAGTTTCAGACTTTAACCTGTATTACAAAGCTGTAATCATCAAGACAGCATGGTATTGGCACAAAAACAGACACATAGATCAATAGAATAGAATAGAGAACCCAGAAATGGATCCACAATTATATAGCCAACTGATCTTCAACAAAGCAGGAAAAAGTATCCAATGGAAAAAAGACAGTCTCTTTAGCAAATGGTGCTGGAAAAACTGGACAACAACATGCAGAAAAATGAAACTGGACCACTTTCTTACCCCACACACAAAAATAAATTTAAAATGAATGAAAGACCTAAATGTGAGACAGGAAACGATCAAAATCCTACAGAATAAAACAGGCAGCAACCTCTTTGACATAGGCCACAGCAACTTCTTACTCAACATGTCTCTGGAGGCAAGGGAAACAAAAGCAAAAATGAACTACTGGGAGCTCATCAAAATAAAAAGCTTCTGCACAATGAAGGAAACAATCAGCAAAGCTAAAAGGCAACTGACAGAATGTGAGGAGATATTTGTAAATGACATATCAGAGGTAAAGGGTTAGTATCCATATCTATAAAGAATTTATTAAACTCAACACCCAAAAAGCAAATAATACAGTGAAGAAATGAGCAGAATACATGAATAGATACTTTTCCAAAGAAGATATCCAGATGGAAAACAGATGTTCAACATCACTCATCATCAGGAAAATATAAATCAACCTCACACCTGTCAGAATGACTAAAATTAACAATTCAGGAAACAGCAGATGTTGGTGAGGATGTGGAGATAGGGGAAACCTTTTGCACTGTTGGTGAAAATGAAAACTGGTGTGCAACCACTCTGGAAAACAGTGTGGAATTTCCTCAAAAAATTAAAAATAGAGCTACCCTACATCCTAGCAATTGCACTACCAGGAATTTATCCAAAGGACACAGGAGTGCTCATCCATAGGGGCACATGTACCCCAATATTCATAACAATGCTATTGACAATAGTCAAGGTATGGAAAATATGTCCATCAACTGATGAATGGATTAAGAATATGTAATTGATATATACCCCAGAATCACCCCTGCTCCTATTTACTGATCTTAGGGGCAGAAGCATGACAAAAGCCAAAGGTTTCCCTCACTTTCTTAAGGTAGAATGTGGGCCTCTTGCTCACAGGGAGCCAAGAGACAGCCTGTAGAGTACTCCTTAGCCAAAACCCACACATGGTTCTTCTGATTCCTGATGCAGCCACCTTGCTAATACATTCTGCTAGTCAGTCCATTCTCAACACTATCCAATTCTCACCCATAATGAAGAACTCTGGCCTTGCATGAATCCATTTTCACCACATTGCTTTATCAATCTAGGTTTTTTCTTGAGGTGCATATAAATTCAGTTTTCCAGAGTAATATCTTCTGCTTGCAAATGTCAAATCTGGTCCAGCCCTTTTGACTGTGAGATAGGTTGAGACACAGTGTCCCTGGAATTTTAGTTTCAGGACTACATGGACATCCAGAGCCCTAAGGCATTGGAAGAGATCTGGTTGAGAACTGTTTGTGTGGAGGCTGAGCCAGAGGTATTAGGAGGGAGGTAGCCCATTTTCTGGGCAGAGGAGAAATGAAGTTAAGCATGTTTCTACATTGATCACATTCCCATTGGATGGAAATGGCAAACCAACTTTGGTCCCCTGTGTGGCCATTCCCTTCCCCTTACTGCACTTGTAGCTATATCTTTCTTCACCCTTTGGAGCCAAGAAGCTGGCACTCACTCAGCCAGCACCAAGGGATGGGCGGATGATTCCCACTCTGTTCTGCACTCAGTTACAGCTATCACCATCTGATATCCCAAAGGAGAAGCCCTCGGATCCCTAAGCTTGGTGGTAGGCTTTCTCTGGAATGTGGGTGGGGTGGGTAGGAGCCAGCTTGACTCAATAGCCTGTATAAATTCAGTGACTTCATCCTGCAAAGCAGACAGTTCACACAGGAGCAGTAGGCTCAGGAACTGATCATCAAGGAAAGAGCCCTTTAGAGGAAGATGGCACCAATGCCCATTCTCACACTTTGGATCAACAGCTGGGCTCAACTCACAGTGCAGCACAGTCACTGTTCACTCCACTCCCTGATGGGAAAAGCAAGAAAGCAGACAAAGCTCCAGGGCTCTCCAGTCCTTCTGAAAGAAGAAGACAGGCCTGTTGCTGATAGGGCTCCCACATAGAGACTGTTAGAGGGATTTTTTCCCTAAGCCCTCAGATATTTCTTCTTTTTCACACAGCCAGGTTGTTAGGAGATTGTGCTGGGCACTGCCTTCTCCACATAATTCCCTTCCAATGTCTGAAGGACTCTTTCTTTCCATATACACCTTTACACTTCTTTGCACCTTTTTTTTTTTTTTTTTTAGAAATAAGTCCTTCCCTGAATCCATTCAGAGAGTGTCTCAGAGACACATCCTCTGCCTTCAACCTGGGAGTCGTCCAGACCTTGTGACTGTGGGAGAGGTTTTGCCACAGGGCCCACTATTAACTAATTAATTTGGTTTTAGAACTATGTGGATATCCAGAGGCTCAGGGCATTTGAACTTTCCCAGCAGAAGAAGTTGTGTGTAGGCTGGTCCAGGTCTTTGGGGAGAGAGTTGGCCTCTTCTCTGGGCTGAGGGTTAGACAATGGGATACTATTCGATACAATGAAATTATACAATGGGATACTCCTTGACAATGAAAAATAATGAAATCTTACCATTTGCAACAATGTGAATAAAACTGGAGGGTATTATGCTAAGCGAAATAAGTCAGTCAGAGAAAGACAGATATCATAAGATTTCACTCATATGTGGATTTTGAGAAACCCAACAGATGAACATGGGGGAGAGTAGGGAAAAATAAAAACAGAGAGGGAGGCAAATCATAAGAGACTCTTAAATATAGAGAACAAATTGGGGGTTGTTGGAGTGGGAGGTTATGGGGGGTGAGTTAAGTGGGTGATGGGCCTTAAGGAGGGCACTTTTCAAGATAAGTACTGAATACATATGTAAGAGATGAATCACTGGGTTTTATTCCTGAAGGAAAGACTATACTGTATGTTAACTAACTTCAATATAAATAAAAATAGATGATAGATAGGTAAATAGATCGATAGATAGATAGATATTGAGTCAATTTCTTGTACTGGGTACTCATCTATATTCCAGGATTAGAATCCTTTCCCTTATGGAACTTAGAGTCTACTCAGTTAATGTGGACAATAAATAGAAAAGTGTAGTACAATATGTAGGATGTAAGATGATGATAAGTGCTTGGGGAAAAACAGGGTAGGGGAGGAGGGAAAGACATGACTAAAATAGAGTGGACAGGAGTAGCATCACAATCATATGGTAGGGATTTTTAAGAAAGTTGTGAAGAAGGTGATGAAGCAAAGGAAGTTAAAGGAAGAATATTCCAGGCATAGTGAACAGCCAGTGCAAAGGCCCTGAGGCAGCAGTGTGCCTAGACTCTTTAAGAAGACCTGTGTGGCATAACAAGAGAGGAGAGAATAGTACATGAGATGAGAATGGTAGGGAAGAACATGTAGACATTGTATGGACTTCAGCTTTTACTCTGAATGGATGGGAAGCAAGTGGGTACCTTAAATAATGATCATTTTGCAGGAGTTTTTTTTTTTTTTTTTATGAAGTCCCAATAGTTTTTTTTTGCTTTTGTTTCCCTTCCCTCAGAAGCTATATCTAGAAAAAAACTTGCCATGGCCAATGTCAAAGAGGTTACTGCCTGTGTTCTCTTCTAGGATATTTATAGTTTAGGTCTACCATTTAGGTCTTTAATCCATTTTGAATTATTTTTGTGTATGGTGTGAGAAAATGGTCCCATTTCTTTCTTTTGCATGTTGCTGTCCTGTGTTCTCAACACAATTTATTGAAGAAACTGTCTTTTTTCATCATATATTCTTTCCTGCTTTGTCAAAGATTAATTGACCATATAGTTGTGAGTTCATTTCTGTGCTTTCTGTTCTGTTCCATTAATCTATGTGTCTATTACTGTGCCAGAACCATACTGTTTTGATTACTACAGCTTTGTGATGTAGTTTGAAATCTGGAATTAAAATAAAAACTAAAAAAAAAAAATACAAAACAAAACAACACACACACACACACACACACACACACAAAACCCTTCATGTTGCATGATTTACAACCTAATATGGTTGTAATATGTACAATACAGATATTTTTAATACTCCAAAACAAAGTCTGGGAAACATAGTATTTTCTATACTTGAGTCAAATTGGGGGATTGTCCAGTTTAATAAAGACAAAGAAGTAAAAAAAATAATCACTCTGGAGTAGACTACAGAGGTAAAGGGCCAAACAAGGAGGCCAGTTAGGAAACTTCTGCAGTAACCTAGGTTAGAAATGATGGGGTGACTAGGAAATTTTGGTTAGATTTTGAAGGTAAACTAACAAGATTTGCTGAAAGACTGCATTTTGGGTACTTTCCAAGAGGGTAGTCAAGGGTGACTCTGAGAATTTTGGCCTAAGGAAATGAAAGACTGGAGTTGCTACCAACCGATATGGAGAAGATTGTAGAATAGCCAGGTTGTGAGGGGGTGGAGGAAGATAGTTCTACTTTGGACATGTTGAGTTTGAGATGCCTAATTAGATATCAGAATGAATAAGGAGAGTAGGTAGCTGGATATACAATTCTACAGTTCAGAGGAGATTTCTGAGATGGAAATGAGAGGACTGTTGGGAATTTGTCATTGTATAGATGATATTTAAAGCCATGATACAGTTATCGAGGGACAAAAGGTCAATAGAAAAGAAATTGTGTATAAAGACTTTACCTGGGGGCATTCTAATTTTAGCAATTAGGGAAACAGAGAAAATGGCAAAGGGATCTGGGAAGTAATGTAGAAGAAAAACTAGACAAGTCTGGTTTTCCTGGAAGCCAAGCAAAAAAAGTGTTTTTGGAGAAAAACATCTTAAATATTGCAAATATTTGAAAAATATTCAAATATTACAAAGAGTCAAATTAAATAAAGACTGATCATTGGCAATTTTGGTTATCAATGTGTAGGTCACTTGCAGTTTTAGTGTAGCTATGCAAATAAAGAAAAGAAGAATTGGAAACAGAAAATATCAACCACTCTTAGAGTTTTGCTGTTACATTAGGTACTTAGGTGATCTGCTGGCTCACCAACTCGCCTTCCAAAAAAAAAAAACCTTTAATTTATTGTCTAATATTAAGGAATATTGACGTAGCAAAACTTTGTGTTTGAGTCAGCCTCTACAACACATTTTTAAGAAAAGATAAAAATCCCAAAGTATAGTTAAAATAATTGAGACCAAAGTATTTCCAATCAACCACAAATATGTTTTGTACAATGTTTACATGCAATTAATTAGAAGTTCCCTATGTTGCTTTTGATATTAATACAAAACTTACACATTCATTTATTTATTCTTTTTTTAAATTCTTTTCAATATTTCTTAAGATTTCCAGTTCCAGGAATGGTAGAATTTTCCCAGAAAACAATTATAAACTCTGGGGGGAAAATATAAAGCATAGTTACTTCAGGGAACTGGGAAGAACCCAAAAGTTGACAGAACATGGGGCAATTTTTTCCTTGGAAATAAAAGTGCTGGAGAGAGTGAGAACCATAGTCATACAAGCTGGCCACTAAGGTACAAGCTGAAAGCTATGGTCATATTGACTTGAGAGGGAGTTTGAAACTGCCAAAATGGCTGGTAATTCAAGATGCAAATCCTTTAACCAGAGAAGCTATAGAGAAGAGGGAGTCCCATATCTGTCTAGAAACTTCCCTCCAGCTCTTGGTCCATCCCTAAACTGTCTATGAACGGTGGGAACTCCAAGAAACACAGTAAAAAGACTGATGCCCTATGTCAGCTCCTCTTCAGTGCATGGGAGACTAAATTTGAAGTATGCATCCTAGCCAGTTAGAAGGACTTGGTAAACATCTTAGGCATTCCATTGAAATACTATAATTATTCCTTAGAAGTTAAGATTCTTCCCAAAACTAAGTAGTGCTCCCTAGGTCCAGGGGTAAAGCAACACACCAGCTCTAATAAAACATAAAGCCTAGCTTCCAATAACTCTGGTTGTCCTGCCAGCAATTTAGCTGCCTGATATTGAAAAAGACTCAACACTCTTCAGAGGAACATAATAGAATTCAGAGTCTCTACAACATAAATTCACAATGAATGACCATAAGGACCTCAACTAGGGAAACTGGGCTCTCTGCCCTAATCTTCCTCTTCTCTTTATGGAGGGCAGTACATGGAGCCCCTGGGAAATGTGATCTTCTTAGTAAAAGTAAATCTCTTGGGAAAATTTTCCACTACAAAGGAAGAGACACAGGACCAAGCTACAGACCCAATCTGTGGGCTCTAAGAATACTTCAGGAGGAAGTAATATCCAAGCTATAACTGGAATATTCAGCAGGCCTGAGCCAGGAGAAGGGAGAAACAGATCAAATGCTTGAAGTCAAGAAAGAACATGGGTGTAGCTGGAGCAAGGTGCCAGAGAAAGGAGAAGTATTAGTAAGAAACAAGAGGACCAACAGGCAGATTATGAAGGGATTGTCCATTGTGTTAAGCAGGTTGGATTTTATTTGAGAGTAACGGAGTATGAACAAAAGTTTCAAGAAGAAGAACAATATCATCAAATTTTTAGTGTCAAAATATCCTTCTGGCTAATGCAATAAATCTATCTGGAGAAAATTTTGTTTGAAGTGTTCAGAGAACATCCACATTCCATAAGAAATTGCGTTTATTGGTCCAGAGATCACCAGAAATGTTTAGGTTGGTATGGATTCTCCAGCCTACAAGAATCACTAGAACTTTAGAAGTAAATGAGATACACAGGGATCATTCAAGGAAATAAGAAGATCAAGGCAAAAACCTGAGAATCACCAGCATTCAGGCCTCATTGGTTAATGCGTTAACTGATAGCACTGGCAAATAACATATTTATAGTACAGATGGGTCCTCCCTGCAATCTCTCTAAATTAATGAATCCTCCAACATCAAGTTCACCTAACTGATTTGTGTTTGTCTCTCAGTTTCAGACAATCTTCTGTAACAGCAGTTCTCGATCAGGGGACATTTAGCAATGTATGGAGACATTTTGGTTGTCACAATTTGGGGGGGGGGGATGCTACCTAAATCTAGTAGGTAGTGGCCACAGATATGTTAATCATCCTACAATGCACAAGACAGACTCACACAAAAAGATTTATCCAGCCCCAAATGTCATTAGTGTCAAGATTGAGAAACCCCATTCTAGAAGCATACTGACCACCATTAGACTCATTGGTCTATGGACACTGGTCACTTCTGTATTTTCTTCCCAAGAATTTCTGTCAGGGGATATCAGTCTATAAGATGAATATCAAAGAACCCATGAGTTGACTGTTATCATCATATAACTGAATGAAACTAAAATCTGAGACTACTGACTTGTACAGATTTGAGGTGATACAGGAACTATAGCTTTTACCTGTTACTTGAATGTGGGAACACTATTCAAACAGTCTCAGAGGCAGTGGTGCATGATTTCCATAATGCCATGAATATAAAGCAATTAAAGTTATGTAAGAAGTGAACAAGTACTGTCAGACTAAGAGGTGCTTAATATTTCATGAATATAATGGTCTTCCAGGTCTTGGAGAAAATGGTCAATCAGTGCTATTGATTGCTGATTTTGTTTCTGTTAATGGGATAAGTGGGGATCATGTGATCAAAGGCTTAAAGAGGTGCTGAGGGTCTCATTTTCTGACTACATTGATGCAGTGCTGTGCTGTACAAAGGCGAGAGGTAAGATGTGAGATTTGCCTGGTGATGAGCGAGCCCCTGCTCTGACCAGAAACCAGGGCTGGGCACTGGGACCCAGATGGAGCAAAGGACCTTGTTTGATCCAAAGTTTCATTTAGCCTGGTGTTATGATCAGGATGGGCACATGTAGCAAAATGGTGAGACAATGGACTCCATATTTATGAGTCTCTTCTGCTTTGTCCCCCTCCTTGTTTTTACATTATTTTTGTTTCACTATATGCTACCTAATTTGGATGTAAAATTTTAAAAATAAAAAATAAAATTAAAAAAATGGTGAGACAATGTAGCAAAACTCTATTTGGACAGAGAAAAAAAGAGCCTCCCAAGAGAGGAGAAAGAAATAGTGAGAGATTGGAATGATATTTCCAGGTAAAATCTGAGAACCATTAATTTTGCCCTTGGTTGTGTACAGGGATGATGTACTCAAGTAAAGGTGACTACTACCAGACAGCCTTCCCACCAGCCCATTCAGGCTCATACCTAAAAGCTGTGGCACCTCCAGAAGAGCTATTTCACTAAAAGTTCTGCTAACTGGCTGAGGAAAGGAGAGACAGGGCTTTGGTACACTGGGAGCACGTGACACACATTTGGCCCACTTTGCCAAGAACACCATGGCACCTCTCAGTTGATACCAAGCCCCTTTCAGGCTCCTCAAACATCTGTCCTCTCTCTCTGAGTTGACTCAAGGTATCAAATGGGAACACCTTCAACTCTCCTGTACCAAACTCAGAAATTCACCTGGTTTCCTTCTACACACCTCTTATCAAGAAAGAAGGACTCCTCTTCTATATGAGGCAGATTCCTGAAGCATTGTTCTAGAATCCAGGCATCTGATCCCCCCTTAGAGATCACACTGTACCAATTGCCCTTTCTGCTAGCTCCACCCTGGCAGCATTTGAGCATGCTGAATTCTCAGTCAGATTTACTTTGAAAAGAAGGAAGAGGACTCTTTCAAGCCACTATATTCTCCAATTAATACCCTTTAAACTTTCCTTTCTGGCCATGTTGACTTTAACATAATTTATTACAATATTTCAAATATACATAAATATCTGTGTACCTACTACCCAGATTGAACAAATCTTAAACTTGTACATATTTGTTTCAGATATATTTTTATTTCCAAAACAGAACATGTATTTACAACTGAAATTCCCTGTTTCTTTCTCTGATCACTGCCAGTAGGAAACCACAACCTTAAGTTGGTGTGTATGCTACTCGTGAATGCTACATACTTGTACTATATGGGTATGCAGCCATATGTGATGTAGACTCTTACTTTGCAAGCTCTCAAACTTTAATTAAAAAGTATAATATCACATGGATTATTTTGTAACTTGCTTTTACATAAACATTGTTTTTAAGATGTTATCATGTTGACTGCAAGCGCTCTCACTTTTATTTTGTTACTGGTGTGTATGACATCTTGTTTTTAAAACCTCATGCCATATCTTTTTATTGTTTTACATCATCAGAATTTGTGAAATTCGCCTGCATATTTATCCCATCTTCTGCTCATGATTTTTCCCTTCACATCATATTTTTTCATTTGTGATTGCAGTTCTTCTGAAGTGAACTCTTTAGAATCTTCTTTAATTAGAGTGAGCTGTGGGGAAATGTGCTCAGTTTTCATTTGAAATTATCTATATTTTACTCTAATTATAGAAAGATAATTGTTCTGGATATATAATTCCAGGTCCACAAGTTTTTCTGTCAACACAGTGAAGATACTATTCCATAGTATTTTGGATTCTATATTTTAGTGTAGAAGTCTGCTATCAGTTTCATTGCCATTCCTTTGGAAATTATCTCTTTTTTCTAACCTGGCTCTGTTTAAAATCTTATCTTTGCCTTTGGTGTTTCTTTATGATGTGCAGGTGTGTTGTTGTCATTGTTGTTGTTGTTGTTTTCTTTAATTCTGCTTTTGTGGGAATTCGCAAAGCTGTACAATGGCTTCTTTTATCTCTTCTGGAAAATTCTCAATCATTGCCTATTCAAATATTGCTTCTGCCCCATTCTCTCTCTCTTCTCTGCAATTTCTTCCCTTAACTGTCAGATTTTTCTTTTCTTTGATTCTGTGTTTTATTCTGGATAGTTTTTTCAGATCTATCTGAAGTTCACTAATTCTCTTTTAATTGTGCCTAATCTACTGTTAAACTCATTCATTATACTTTTCTATGCCAATCATCATATTTCAATATCTAAATGCTTTTGTTAATATAATCCATCCTGTTTTATAGTGTTTTACTCTTTGCATTTCTGTTACTTGAAAACCATTAAACATTCTTATTTTATGGTGACTGTTCTATAATTCCACTATCTGAAATATTTTCAGGTCAAATACTTATATTTCTGCTGATTTTTATTCATTATGCCTCATTTCCTTATATGTGTGTACAGGTATGTGTTATTTTTTATTTCCAGAACTTTATCTGTTGAAATTATTTGAGACTGGTAGGAAAGCTAGATCCCCAGGGAAGATTTGAATTTGATTCTGCCACATGCCTGGGGGAATCTACCAGCCAGAATCAATTTAAACTAAATTCTTAGGTAAATGGATAGTTTGATTTTGGAATGCAAACCTACATAAGGGTTGGTGTGTTATAAGTTTTAAGAAGAGATTTTTTTTTCTTTATTCCCTTTACCTACTCAGCTCCAAAGTTTGAAAAGGGCAATTTTCCTTGCAGTTCCTTGGTGAGGTAATTGGTGATGAGATGGGTGGTTTATTTCTAGTTTACACTTTCATGGACAGTGTGGCCATTTGAGATATCATCTTTTTTTTTTTTTTTTTTTTTTTCAACGTTTTTTATTTATTTTTGGGACAGAGAGAGACAGAGCATGAACGGGGGAGGGGCAGAGAGAGAGGGAGACACAGAATCGGAAACAGGCTCCAGGCTCCGAGCCATCAGCCCAGAGCCCGACGCGGGGCTCGAACTCACGGACCGCGAGATCGTGACCTGGCTGAAGTCGGACGCTTAACCGACTGCGCCACCCAGGCGCCCCGAGATATCATCTTTAAGTGGGGACACAGGAAGGGTGAGGGAAAGCATTCCTACTAGACTCCCCATTTTGGATAAACCCTGTACTATGTACTCTGTAGATTCACAAAATCCAAGATTCAAGGCCCCTCAATTTGGCAAACACACTTAAGGTGGAAGCTGGCTTACATGCCCTGTTTACTCCTGGTTACTTGATTTTATTTAGTTTTTGACCTCTGACTATTCCCAACCAACGTGCCAATTCAAAGATGCTTTCTCCAATGTTACATATCCAGTGTTCCAGCAGGAGGATTTGACAGAGTCCCTAGCCTGTCATTCTGCAGGAATTGCAGCTCTCACCCATTCTTTACACAAGAATGGTACATCTAAGGTTCACGTTCACTCAAATCCCCCTCCTGCTTATTTTTATTTTTTATAACCCAGATGCATGCTTTATTTATGATATATTATTTAATTTAATTTAAATTTAAATTTTTAATTTTTTAATTAAAAATTAAAAAAAATTACATCCAAATTGGTTATCATCTAGTGCAACAATGATTTCAAGAGTAGATTTCTTAATGCCCCTTACCCATTTGGCCCATCCCCCCTCCCACAACCCCTCCAGCAACCCTCTGTTTGTTCTCCATGTTTAAGAGATTCTTATGTTTTGTCCCCCTCCCTGTTTTCATATTATTTTTGCTTCCCTTCCTTTATGTTCATCTGTTTTGTCTCTTAAAGTTCTCATATGAGTGAAGTCATATGATATTTGTCTTTCTCTGACTGACTAATTTCACTTAGCATAATACCCTACAGTTCCATCCACGTAGTTGCAAATGGCAAGATTTCATTCTTTTTTATTGCCAAGTGATGCTCCATTGTATATATGTACCACATCTTCTTTATCCATTCATCCATCAATGGACATTTGGGCTCTTTCCATACTTTGGCTATTGTTGATAGTGCTGCTATAAACATTGGAGTGCATGTGTCCCTTCAAGACAGCATACCTATATTCCTTGAATAAATGCCTAGTAGTGCAATTTCTGGGTCGTAGGGTAGTTCTATTTTTAATTTTTTGAGGAACCTCCATACTGTTTTTCCAGAGTGGCTGCACCAGTTTGCATTCCCACCAACAATGCAACTTTCTTCGCATCCTCACCAACATCTGTTTTTGCCTGAGTTGTTAACGTTAACCATTCTGACAGGTGTAAGGCGGTATCTCAGTGTGCTTTTATTTGTATTTCCCTGATGATGATTGAGGTTGAGCATTTTTTCATGTGTCGGTTGGCCATCTGGATGTCTTCTTTGGAGAAATGTCTATTCATGTCTTTTGCCCATTTCTTCACTGGATTATTCGTTTTTTTGGGTGTTGAGTTTGATAAGTTCTTTATGGATTTTGGATACTAACCCTGATAATGTCGTTTGCAAATATGTTCTCCCACTCCGTTGATTGCCTTTTAGTTTTTCTAACTGTTTCCTTAGCTGTTCAGAAGGTTTTTATTGTGATGAGGTCCCAATAGTTCATGTTTGCTTTTGCTTCCCTTGCCTCTGGAGATCTGTTGAGTAAGTTGCTGCGGCCAAGGTCAAAGAGGTTTTGCCTGCTTTCTCCTCGAGGATTTTGATGGCTTCCTGTCTTACATTGAGGTCTTTCATCCATTTTGAATTTATTTCTGTGTATGGTGTAAGAAAGTGGTCCAGGTTCATTCTTCTGCATGTCGCTGTCCAGTTTTCCCAGCACCACTTGCTGAAGAGACTGTCTTTATTCCATTGGATATTCTTTCCTGCTTTGTCAAAGATTAGTTGGCCATATGTTTGTGGGTCCATTTCTGGGTTCTCTGTTCTGTTCCATTGATCTGAGTGTCTGTTTTTGTGCCAGCCTTCCTGTTTAAAGCCTGTCATGGGCTCCATATCACTCTAAGTCTAAACTCACAGCCTTAAGGTGGTTTTTAAGCTCCTCCTCCTGCCTCTGCAACATCTCCAGTCTCCTTTTTTTTTCTTTTTATCAGCAATCACCCAAGCACCCTCTTTTTACTGGAACTGAATTATACTACTTGCAGTCATTAGAAAAACCCATGCCTTTTCCCTCTCTCTGTTTTTAAATGCATTGCAATTCATTCTTCTTTCCTTTTTGCCTTCTTTCTTCTAGTTCCACCTTTTCTTACCTAATTCCTATGTGCCTTCAGATTTTAGTCTAAATGTTACTTTTCCTAGAGAGGAGTCTGGATGCAGGGTCCTGCCTCTTTGTTCCCACTTTACCTATCATGATGTAGTTGCATGTTTGTGGGTCTCTGTTTCCTGAGGTACAAGATTTGTGCATTGCATCCCCCATTCTGGAACCTTCCAGTGCAGTGTCTACCACACATTTGGAATGCTGATTCTTTTAAATGAGCTGTTGTTAGAAGACTACTCTGGAGCTCTGGTTATCCCCATCTTGGTTCCTGTCAGGAGACAGTGGGAGACAAAGCAGAAATAGCTGTGGACCCACCCTGCTATAGAAGTGGTGTCAGAAACAGAGTCTGGGTACCAGGTGGGCACAGTCATCCAAGGGCTTCAGTGGCCAAGCTCAATAAACACAGCATCCCGGTTGGTATGGTGGATCAACCAAGGGAGCCTGAAGTAGAAGTGGAAGCAAATGGCAGGTAGCTCCAGACAGCTGAACACTCTCAATTTGTGAGCAAGCATGAGCCACCTCCTCAAACCTTCCAGAATTGCTGAATGACGTTTTGTAGCATACTATAGTGCTGAGATAGCAGCAGAGTCAAATGTGTGTAATGAAGCATGTTGCTCCATTGTATCTTCAGGCAAGTGAGGCCTGGGGAAACCCACTTTACACCCAGATGGATTGCCCCTCAATGAGCTTACTAACTAGTGACAAGAGCAAGTTGACAATGTATTAATATCACAAGATGAGAATTCTGTAAAACTAAACTACCTGAATTAACAGAGAGAAGGGGAAATCCTCTTACTAAGGATAAAAGGCCTAACATAATTGCTACTTCCCCTGCTGTCTCTGTCCACAAAGAACCCAAAGTGTGACAGAAAGTCAGCATGGCATAGGTAGAGCGTATGGCTTCCCATACTTTTGCCCTCAGGATATATGCATGCTTTAGCATTCAGATTATTTTGTTTTCTAATATTCAACTGGGCCATGTTTCTTCTCAGCTAGAGAAATATATGGCTGGAGCTTTGGGGATGAGGAGGGGAGTGGTGAGAGTAGAGTCTAGGAATCAGGAGGCCAAATCAAAGTGCCTCACACATCAAGCAGGTTTCTAGACTCTTTCCGAGGGCAAAGAAAAATCCTCGTATAATTAAGTTCCCTAGAGTTTTAAGTTCTAGAGTTAGTGGTCTCTGATAGAGCCCCCAGACTCCATATTTGAAGCGCAAGAAGATAGTTATTAAACCAAGACAAGGATAGGGAGATGACCTGTGTCTTGTCTAAAGCAGGTAGAGCTTCCTACTCTATGGGGTTCGGAGCCTAGTTTTATCACATTTCTGGTTTTCTAAGAAAGACTGCCCCCAAAAGTCTAGATTTTTAAACATTGACTCAAAACCTTTTTTAACTCTTTGAGGATGGATTGCTCTGCATTCATCAGATTGTGACCTCTAGTCAATATACCAAGATTTGAATACCCTGGGCCAACTGAGCTGGGACCCCCACTCTAGTGTTCTTTGAAGAAGAATTCTTCCATTGTTAAATCCCTTCTTTCCTTTATCAGTCCCCTGGTCATTTTGTAAAGTCAATAAGTGTTAACTGTGTCTACTGAATTGTCCCCAAGGGGGCCCAGTGTATCACAGTGCACCTCTTGCAATAGAGTCTCTTAGGAGAGGCACAGAGAAGAGAGACAGAATACAACAAAATGAATAAAGGAGACAGCTGTTTCCAAGAACAGAACCACCATATCCCAATGGGCCTGTAGAAATTCCAGAGAAAGTACAATGTAGAGACAAGATAAAGCCATGTGCATAATCACAGTGCTGTTTTCATCCTAACCAGGTACATGCCCTTGAACTGCAGGTGCTGAGCATGGCATCTGTTTACGAATTAAGCAATTGGAGATGGCTAAAAGTATTCATCTCTTTTACTACTTCCTTCAGTATGTATAATATTAGCAAAATGTCTCAATGGCTGGTAAATCATCTTTAATTCCTTTGGAACTCATCGTAGTAATATTAACCATGATGGATTCTTGTGGTATTTAAAGAACTAGATTGTCAATTAGCTTTTATGAGATACATCACAGTCATCAGCGTTGTATCAGATCTCCTTTTCAAAGAAGCCAGTTATTAAAATGTACAATAATTTGCTTTTATTATAATCTATCTAAAAGCCAAAGCTAGTCTCCAAAATAATTTAAAGTTTTCAGTTGCAATGTAAGAGACCTTTTCTTCAAAATGACTGCATAATGTAGTGTCACAGTTCTTGGTTAATTATTTTGCAGACTGAATTTTAGTTAATCGTTTCTTGCAAGGACCAAATAACATAGGTGCTTCCTAACAGCCTCTCTGGGAATAACCACTGTCCTTTCAGAAGCTAATTAATCAAGCCATGCTCATAAAAACTTAAGTAACTACCCACCAGGGTGGGAGTCCCGCTCCTGGAAATCGCTTGCCCATAGTGTTGACCTTGGCAGAGAGAAAGGGCACTGAGTCAACTCTGACTTGGCACAGCGCCCACCAGGGACCTTCCATGCCATCCAGGATGGTCATCTGCTCAGGATAACCTGGAATTTTAAAGCCTTATCCTCACTGCAAGTGCCCTTCAGAACTTAGTGCTACTTACAGCTTGAAGAGGCAGAGATAGATGGGGTCTGATGGAAACATGGGACGATGAAGGACATTCAAGTTCTCTGCTTTGAATTCAATGGCTATACGTTTATTTAATCATCATTTAACAAAATCTTAGAATCAAATCGAAGAAATACTACCCCTGCCCATCAGGAACCTATGGGCCCATAGTACACATAGCTACACCCAAGCCAACAGCAAGATGAGGCAGAGTTTCCAACTCTGCCTTGGGCAGCACCATGAAGGTTCCCATCTCCACCATTAAATTTACCTCATTTAACTGCAATTCTTAGAATCTCGTTTTTCTCCCTTACTAGCCTGTAAATTCCTTCAAGACAGGGACTGTTCATCTCTGTATCTGTGGCACCTTACACAATGCCCGATTCATATTTGTTTAATGAACAAATAAATATAACAACAACAAGTAACATCTAATGAGCATATATTACAAACAGGTCCTATGTTGGATGCTTTAGTAATGTCCCATATAGGGGCGCCTGGGTGGCTCAGTCCGTGAAGTGTCCAACTTTGGCTCAGGTCATGATCTCAGGGTTGATGAGTTCGAGCCCTGTGTCTGGCTCTGTGCTGACAGCTCAGAGCCTAGAGCCTGCTTCAGATTCTGTGTCTCCCTCTCTCTCTGTGTCACTTCCTATCGTGCTCTCTCTCTCAAAAATAAATAAATATTTTTTTAAAAATTAAAAAACAATCCCGTATAATTCCTCCAAAAATCCTTCAAAGGAAGCTCATTATACTTCTTGTAAGAAAAGTATTATAATTCCTGTTTTACTCATTAAGAAATTGAGATTTGGAGAAACCAGAGTAATTTTACCCAAGTCCACAGCTGTTAAGTGGCAGAGTTGGCATGAGATCCTCAATCTCCTAGGTTTACCTTTTTGACTGCTATGCATTACTATTTCAATAAAAACTCCAGCATGTTTTGAAAAGTCACACACACACACACACACACACACACACGACAGTGATCCATTTCAAACTAAGACAGGAAGGGGATTGGAAGCTTTCCTGGGGGGGGGGGGGTCCCTGAGCTGGTCCTTCAAGTATGAGAGGGCTTTAATCAGTATTCCCATCTGAAGTAGGGTCATGCAGAAGGCAGGGAAGAAGCTCAGTATTGGTGTGAGGGTGTGACCATGAGAAGTGAATAAACTGGGTACACCTCAGAGACAATTCCTAGAATCACCGTGGTTGGTGTGATAGCTCAAAGAAGCAGCCCTACTGCCACCAATATGACTCATTCACCAGCCCACTGACATTAACTCAAAAGTAGCACTAACTGAATCAGTGCACAAAGTGATCCTTTTCCTCAGTGCTCCTCTGTGTGCATGTAGACACACAAACACAACCCACGATAGCTGTAGGGAGGGAAAAACTCAGTAGTCAACAGCCTCTGGCCAGGGGAGATAACATTTCAGGCCCGATTTAAACTGCCCATGTGTCAACCATTTTTGTTGATGGGCATCTCACAATGAATGTCCTAGGCTTAGCTTTATTAAGCTTCCTCCAGCCACAGCTCAGAATTATGGGTCAACCCTGAAAGGAGGATGAATAGGCATGGAAGGAATTATCAGGAAAAGTGTGTAAATGGGACAGGTCCAGTGGCCAGAACATCTCACATTATTTATCAGTCAGTTTGTTTACATAGCCACAATCCATTCTCTTGGATGCCCTAGAAAAAAAAAATCTGCCAGAGGATTGAGTGTGAAGTACATTACATGAAATAAACACATATAAGTAACTCAGTTATAGGGGGCAATCCCCTCTGACCCATGATTTTGCCAAATTGAACTCCTCATGGTTGAGTGGCACTTCCCACTTTTCCTCAGATTAGTTTGAGCTCACTCCAGAATATTTATTGAGGAGACCTTTCATTATAAAGCAGCCAAGTACCAGTTACCTGAAATATATGCAAGTTTTTAAAGTCTACATTCAAGGTTTAGAACATTTTTGCTTATGAAAAATGTCCTACCTGGCCTCTCCCTGTCTCATTTGGGAGATTAAACAGTAGCTATATAGTTGAACTGAAAAATTCACTTGGCTCTGAAGAAGCCATTATCATTGAAATTCAAAACCCTTGATCTAAGGTGTCTTGGAGAACTATTGTATGCTATATACTATACATTAGAGTGGAGAGTACAATGCAAAATTAGTTTTTGAAAAGAGTTACAGGAGAAAGACTTGCATGAAAATAAATATGGTTGTCATAACAACTGATCTGCATGGGTTGTATGTCATCCAGGGAATCTGAGGTGTGGGTCACTCCAATCACAGGAACAGCTGGAGGTCGTCAAGACTGTAGCAGGTAGGATATTTTCTTCTGCTATGAAGGTTATTTTTCCTCTTGAGTGAATAATGCAGGAATGTAACTAAAGCAGAGGTAGACTCAGTCTGGGAATCCTTTACAAGGAGAGTAAAAGCCAAAGAAATACTCCAGCAGGGAAAAGATCAAGATTGGAAGTGTCTAAGAGAGACAGGATTTTGCAAAAGCAGAGAGGAGAATTTGCAAGGTCATTTCACATCAAACAGTGGCAGGAAAAGTTCTAAGCAGCACAGTAGGAGAAAAAAAAGAGAAAAAAGAAAGAAAAGAAAAGAGAAAGAAAGAAAACAGAGCAGAGACTTCATCCAAGGTGTTTGCCACATAAAATTATGCCATTCTGATTTTAAGAGATGTTAAAAGGTTCTTACTAAGGTTCTGGTATTTTTTGTATTCTTATGATGCTATTGAGATACATTCATTAAGGAATATACTACTCTCTCAATACTAAGTGTGTGCCTAAAACTATGCCAGTCACCATAAGGTGTAATTCAACAGACCATTGCACTAGAGTAAACAAAACCTTGTTAAAAATAGAGTCCTGAACCCTTCCGCAGACTTATTCAAAATCCCTAGGGGTGGATCTGGGACTATAAGCTTTTAAAAAAGCATCCCAAGTGATTCTCAGGTACACTGATCTTTGAGAAGCACTACCACATTGGAAAACATAGCAAATGTAAGGTGTGGTCCCTGCAATCTAGAACCATGTAATCTGAGGAATTTAGATAATGCTTAAGAGTCTTGCGAATGCTATAGGACCTTAAAGACAATTACAACCCAAAAAGTCATTCAGGCAACCTCCCATGATCTTACCTTCCTCTTCCAGCCAAGAGTATTTTTCATTTTATTTTTAACTTTCAGATGACATTGGTTATTTTCTACTTAACATTTATTTGTGTGCCTCCTCTCCTATAACTTAAGTTCCTTGAGAACAGGAGCCATGCCTGATCTATCTTTCTAATTAATGAGTGCTTGAATGGATAATGCAAGAGTGAAAGGAGGGAGGATGGGAAGAACTACAAGGACACAATAATTAAAAATGTCTTCCTGGAGGAGAAAATTCTTTTTTTTTTCAATATATGAAATTTATTGTGAAATTGGTTTCCATACAACACCCAGTGCTCATCCCAAAAGGTGCCCTCCTCAATACCCATCACCCACCCTCCCCTCCCTCCCACCCCCCCATCAACCCTCAGTTTGTTCTCAGTTTTTAAGAGTCTCTTATGCTTTGGCTCTCTTCCACTCTAACCTCTTTTTTTTTTCTTCCCCTCCCCCATGGGTTTCTGTTAAGTTTCTCAGGATCCACATAAGAGTGAAACCATATGGTATCTGTCTTTCTCTGTATGGCTTATTTCACTTAGCATCACACTCTCCAGTTCCATCCACGTTACTACAAAGGGCCATATTTCGTTCTTTCTCATTGCCCTGTAGTACTCCATTGTGTATATAAACCACAATTTCTTTATCCATTCATCAGTTGATGGACATTTAGGCTCTTTCCATAATTTGGCTATTGTTGAGAGTGTTGCTATAAACATTGGGGTACAAGTGCCCCTATGCATCAGTACTCCTGTATCCCTTGGGTAAATTCCTAGCAGTGCTATTGCTGGGTCATAGGGTAGGTCTATTTTTAATTTTCTGAGGAACCTCCACACTGTTTTCCAGAGTGGCTGCACCAATTTGCATTCCCACCAACAGTGCAAGAGGGTTCCGTTTCTCCACATCCTCGCCAGCATCTATAGTCTCCTGATTTGTTCATTTTAGCCACTCTGACTGGCGTGAGGTGATATCTGAGTGTGGTTTTGATTTGTATTTCCCTGATAAGGAGCGATGTTGAGCATCTTTTCATGTGCCTGTTGGCCATCCGGATGTCTTCTTTAGAGAAGTGTCTATTCATGTTTTCTGCCCATTTCTTCACTGGGTTATTTGTTTTTTGGGTGTGGAGTTTGGAGAGCTCTTTATAGATTTTGGATACTAGCCCTTTGTCCGATATGTCATTTGCAAATATCTTTCCCATTCCATTGGTTGCCTTTTAGTTTTGTTGGTTGTTTCCTTTGCTGTGCAGAAGCTTTTTATCTTCATAAGGTCCCAGTAATTCATTTTTGCTTTTAATTCCCTTGCCTTTAGGGATGTGTCGAGTAAGAGATTGCTACGGCTGAGGTCAGAGAGGTCTTTTCCTGCTTTCTCCTCTAGGGTTTTGATGGTTTCCTGTCTCACATTCAGGTCCTTTATCCATTTTGAGTTTATTTTTGTGAATGGTGTGAGGAAGTGGTCTAGTTTCAACCTTCTGCATGTTGCTGTCCAGTTCTCCCAGGACCATTTGTTAAAGAGACTGCCTTTTTTCCATTGGATGTTCTTTCCTGCTTTGTCAAAGATGAGTTGGCCATACGTTTGTGGGTCTAGTTCTGGGGTTTTTATTCTATTACATTGGTCTATGTGTCTGTTTTTGTGCCAATACCATGCTGTCTTGATGATTAGAGCTTTGTAGTAGAGGCTAAAGTCTGGGATTGTGATGCCTCCTGCTTTGGTCGTCTTCTTCAAAATTACTTTGGCTATTCAGGGCCTTTTGTGGTTCCATATGAATTTTAGGATTGCTTGTTCTAGTTTCGAGAAGAATGCTGGTGCAATTTTGATTGGGATTGCATTGAATGTGTAGATAGCTTTGGGTAGTATTGACATTTTGACAATATTTATTCTTCCAAACCATGAGCACGGAATGTTTTTCCATTTCTTTATATCTTCTTCAATTTCCTTCATAAGCTTTCTATAGTTTTCAGCATACAGATCTTTTACATCTTTGGTTAGATTTATTCCTAGGTATTTTATGTTTCTTGCTGCAATTGTGAATGGGATAAGTTTCTTTATTTGTCTTTCTGTTGCTTCATTATTAGTGTATAAGAATGCAACTGATTTCTGTACATTGATTTTGTATCCTGCAACTTTGCTAAATTCATGTATCAGTTCTAACAGACTTTTGGTGGAGTCTATCAGATTTTCCAAGTATAGTATCATGTCATCTGCAAAAAGTGAAAGCTTGACTTCATCTTTGCCAATTTTGATGCCTTTGATTTCCTTTTGTTGTCTGCTGATGCTAGAACTTCCAACACTACGTTAAACAACAGCGGTGAGAGTGGGCATCCCTGTCATGTTCCTGATCTCAGGGAAGTAGCTCTCGGTTTTTCCCCATTGAGGATGATGTTAGCTGTGGGATTTTCATAAATGGCTTTTATGATGTTTAAGTATGTTCCTTCTATCCCGACTTTCTCAAGGGTTTTTATCAAGAAAGGGTGCTGAATTTTGTCAAAGGCCTTTTCTGCATCGATTGACAGGATCATATGGTTCTTACCTTTTCTTTTATTAATGTGGTGTATCACGTTGATTGATTTGCGAATGTTGAACCAGCCCTGCATCCCAGGAATGAATCCCACTTGATCACGGTGAATAATTCTTTTTATATGCTGTTGAATTTGATTTGCTAGTATCTTATTGAGAATTTTTGCATCCATATTCATTAGGGATATTGGCCTGTAGTTCTCTTTTTTTACTGGGTCTCTGTCTGGTTTGGGAATCAAAGTAATACTGGCTTCATAGAATGAGTCTGGAAGTTTTCCTTCCCTTTCTATTTCTTGGAATAGCTTGAGAAGGATAGGTATTATCTCTGCTTTAAACGTCTGGTAGAACTCCCCTGGGAAGCCATCTGGTCCTGGACTCTTATTTGTTGGGAGATTTTTGATAACCGATTCAATTTCTTTGCTGGTTATGGGTCTGTTCAAGCTTTCTATTTCCTCCTGATTGAGTTTTGGAAGAGTGAGGGTGTTTAGGAATTTGTCCATTTCTTCCAGTTTGTCCGATTTGTTGGCATATAATTTTTCATAGTATTCCCTGATAATTGTTTGTATCTCTGAGGGATTGGTTGTAATAATTCCATTTTCATTCATGATTTTATCTATTTGCGTCATCTCCCTTTTCATTTTGAGAAGCCTGGCTAGAGGTTTGTCAATTTTGTTTATTTTTTCAAAAAACCAACTCTTGGTTTCGTTGATCTGCTCTACAGTTTTTTTAGATTCTATATTGTTTATTTCTGCTCTGATCTTTATGATTTCTCTTCTTCTGCTGGGTTTAGGCTGCCTTTGCTGTTCTTCTATTTCCTTTAGGAGTGCTGTTAGATTTTGAATTTGGGATTTTTCTTGTTTCTTGAGATAGGCCTGGATTGCAATGTATTTTCCTCTCAGGACTGCCTTCGCTGCATCCCAAAGCGTTTGGATTTTTGTATTTTCATTTTCGTTTGTTTCCATATATATTTTTTTTATTTCTTCTCTAATTGCCTGGTTGACCCACTCATTCTTTAGTAGGGTGTTCTTTAACCTCCATGCTTTTGGAGGTTTTCCAGACTTTTTCCTGTGGTTGATTTCAAGCTTCATAGCATTGTGGTCTGAAAGTATGCATGGTATTATTTCAATTCTTGTATACTTATGAAGGGCTGTTTTGTGACCCAGTATATGATCTATCTTGGAGAATGTTCCATGTGCACTTGAGAAGAAAGTATATTCTGTTGTTTTGGGATGCAGAGTTCTAAATATATCTGTCAAGTCCATCTGATCCAATGTATCATTCAGGGCCCTTGTTTCTTTATTGACCGTGTGTCTAGATGATCTATCCATTTCTGTAAGTGGAGTGTTAAAGTCCCCTGCAATTACCACATTCTTATCAATAAGGTTGCTTATGTTTATGAGTAATTGTTTTATATATTTGGGGGTTCCTGTATTCGGCACATAGACATTTATAACTGTTAGCTCTTCCCAATGGATAGACCCTGTAATTATTATATAATGCCCTTCTCGATCTCTTGTTACAGCCTTTAATTTAAGGTCTAGTTTTTCTGATATAAGTATGGCTACTCCAGCTTTCTTTTGGCTTCCAGTAGCATGATAAATAGTTCTCCATCCCCTCACTCTCAATCTAAAGGTGTCCTCAGGTTTAAAATGGTCTCTTGTAGACAGCAAATAGATGGGTCTTGTTTTTTTATCCATTCTGATACCCTATGTCTTTTGGTTGGCACATTTAGTCCATTTACATTCAGTGTTATTATAGAAAGATACAGGTTTAGAGTCATTGTGATGTCTGTATGTTTTATGCTTGTAGTGATGTCTCTGGTACTTTGTCTCACAAGATTCCCCTTAGGATCTCTTGTAGGGCTGGTTTAGTGGTGACGAATTCCTTCGGTTTTTGTTTGTTTGGGAAGACCTTTATCTCTCCTTCTATTCTAAATGACAGACTTGCTGGATAAAGGATTCTCGGTTGCATATTTTTCTGTTCATCACATTGAAGATCTCCTGCCATGCCTTTCTGGCCTGCCAAGTTTCAAAAGAGAGATCAGTCATGAGTCTTATAGGTCTCCCTTTATATGTTAGGGCACGTTTATCCCTTGCTGCTTTCAGAATTTTCTCTTTATCCTTGTATTTTGCCAGTTTCACTATGATATGTCGTGCAGAAGATCGATTCAAGTTACGTCTGAAGGGAGTTCTCTGTGCCTCTTGGATTTCAATGCCTTTTTCCTTCCCCAGTTCAGGGAAGTTCTCAGCTATTATTTCTTCAAGTACCCCTTCAGCACCTTTCCCTCTCTCTTCCTCCTCTGGGATCCCAATTATGCGTATATTATTTCTTTTTATTGTATCACTTAGTTCTCTAATTTTCCCCTCATACTCCTGGATTTTTTTTATCTCTCTTTTTCTCAGCTTCCTCTTTTTCCATAGTTTTATCTTCTAGTTCACCTATTCTCTCCTCTACCTCTTCAGTCCGAGCCATGGTCGTTCCCATTTTATTTTGCATCTCGTTTAGAGCATTATTCAGCTCCTCCTGACTGTTCCTTAGTCCCTTGATCTCTGTAGCAAGAGATTCTCTGCTGTCCTCTATACTGTTTTCAAGCCCAGTGATTAATTTTATGACTATTATTCTAAATTCACTTTCTGTTATATTATTTTAATCCTTTTTGATCAGTTCATTAGCTGTTGTTATTTCCTGGAGATTCTTTTGAGGGAAATTCTTCCGTTTGGTCATTTTGGATAGTCCCTGGAGTGGTATGGACCTGCAGGGCACTTCCCCTGTGCTATGGTGTATAACTGGAGCTGGTGGGCGGGGCCACAGTCAGCCTTGATGTCTGCCTCCAGCCCACTTGCTGGGGCCACAGTCAGACTGGAGTGTGCCTTCTCTTCCCCTCTCCTAGGGGCGGGATTCACTGTGGGGTGGTGTGGCCCAACTGGGCTACTTGCACACTGCCAGGCTTGTGGTGCTGGGGGTCTGGTGTATTAGCTTGGGTGAGTAGGCAAGGTGCATGGGGGCAGGAGGGGCAGGCTTAGCTCGCTTCTCCTTAGGTGATCCACTTCAGGAGGGGCCCCTCTTCCGTGGGCCTCTCATCTGAGCTTGGCTCCAGAGACTCCGTTCTGCTAATCCTCTGGTGGTTTTCTGGGTTATTTAGGCAGGTGTAGGTGGAATCTAAATGTTCAGCAGGATGAGCGGTGAGCCCAGCGTCCTCCTATGCTGCCATCTTCTCAAAGAGCGAGAAAATTCTTGATGTAAAAACAGGATTTTAACACAAGGAAGAAGAAAGGTCATTGGCAAGTATGGGAAATTACATAAAGTGACAAGAGGCAAAGAAAGAGTATTTGTATACACTTAAATCCAAATTTATTAAATGTTCAGGGCAATATTATAGTTTCAAAGACATCACAATTCAAAATTTCCATTTAAAAACTACTATTTAAAATTGCATTTCAAAATATAGAACACTTAATAATAAATTTAACAAGTATGTGCAAGACTTCTATACTGAAACTATAAAAGGGTGTTAAGAGAAATTAACAAAGTCCCAAATAAATGGAGAGATATACCATTTTCATGAACTGGAAAATTCATTATTGTTAAGGTTTCAGTTCTCTCTAAATTGATCTATATATTCATAAACTTGCAACAGGGATTTTTGAAGGCTGAGCTAATTTTAAATTTTATTTGGAACTGGAAAGGACCAAGAATGATAGAATCTGAAAAAGTAGAATAAAGTTAGATGATCTCCTCAACTTTTAAGTCTTATTATAAAGCTATGATATCTACATAGAAAACCTGAAAGACTCCACCAAAAAACTGCTAGAACTGATAGATGAATTCATTAAAGTTGCAGGACACAAAATCAATGTACAGAAATCTGTTGCATTTCTACACACCAATAATTAAGCAGCAGAAACAGAAATTTAGAAATCAATCCCATTTACAATTGCACCAAAAACAATAAGTTACCTAGGAATAAACCTAACCAAAGAGGTAAAAGACCTATATTCTGAAAACCTGTATTCTATAAAACACTTATGAAAGATCTTCAAGATGACAAAAAGAAATGGAAAGATATTCCATACTCATGGGTTGGAAGAACAAATATTGTTAAAATGTCTATATCACCCTAAGTAATCTACATATTTAATTCAATCCTTAGCAAAATACCACCAGCATTCATCACACAAAAAAAATCCTGAAATTATATGAAACCACACAAGTCCCCCAATAGCCAAAGCAACCTTGAAAAACGAAAACAAAGCTGAAGACATCATAATTCTGGACTTCAAGTTATATTATAAAGCTGTAGTGATAAAAACAGTATGGTCCTGGCACAAAAATAGAAACATTGATCAATGGAACAGAATAGAGAACCCAGAAATGAGCCCACAACTCTATGGTCAATTAGTCTTCAACAAAACAGGAAAGAATATCCAGTGGGAAAAAGACAGTCTCTTCAACAAATGGTGTTGGGAAAACTGGACAGAGACAAGCAGAAGAATGTAACTGGATCACTTTTTTTCACCATATAGAAAAATAAATTCAAAATGGATGAAAGTCCCAAATGTGAGACAAGAAACCATCAAAATCCAAAAGGAGAATACAGGCAGTAACCTCTTTCACATCAGCCATAGTGGATTCTTTCTAGATATGTCTGCTGAGGCAAAGTAAACAAAAGCAAACCTAAACTTGTTGGGACCACATCAAAATAAAAAGCTTTTTGCACAGCAAATGAAACAATCAATGAAACTAAAAAGCAATCTACAGGGTGATGGGGAAAGCAACTGACAGAATGAGAGAAAATATTTGCAAATGATATATCTGATAAAGGGTTAGTATCCACATATATATATTTAGAACTTATAAAACTCAACACCCAAAAAACGAATAATCCAATTAAAAAATGGGCAGATGATATGAATAGATATTTTTCCAAAGAAGACATACAGATGGACAACAGACATATGAAAAGGTGCTCCACATCCGTCATCATCAGGGAAATACAAATAAAAACTACTGAGACATCACCTCTTACATGTCAAAATGGCTAAATTCAACAACACAAGAAACAGTAGGTGTTGCTGAGGATGTGGAGAAAGGGAAACCCTCTTGCACTTTTGGTGGGAATGCAAACTGGTACAGGCACTCTGGATAACAGTATGGAGTTTCCTCAAAAAGCTAAAAAAATAAATAAATAAATAACTCCCCACAATCCAGCAATTGCAGTACCAGGTATTTACCCAAAGAATACAAAATACTAATTCAAAGGGATACCTGCATCTCAATGTTTATAGCAGCATTATCTACAGTAACCAAATTATAAAGACAGACCAAATGTCCATCAACTGAGGCATGGATAAAGATGTGGTGAGATACACACACACACACACACACACACACACACACACACTCACACACATTGGAATATCATTCAGCCATAAAAAAGAATGAAATCTTGCCATTTGCAATGACATGGATGGAATTAAAGAGTATTACGCTAAGTGAAATAAGTCAGTCAGAAAAGACAAATACCTTATGATTTCACTCACATGTGGAATCTAAGGAATAACACAAACAAATATGGGGGTGACCAAAAAGAGAGGCAAACCAAGAAACAGACTCTTAACTATAGAGAACAAACAGATGGTTACAGGGGCTAGGGTAGCGGGATGGGTTAAATAGATGAAGGGGAGTAAGGAGTGCATTTGTGATGAGCAACCAGGTGTTGTATGTAAGTGATGAATCACTATGTTCTACATATGATACTAATATTACTCTGTATGTTAACTCACTGGAATTTAAATTAAAACTAAAAGAAAATAAAATGTGTTTTTGGTGACAGAATAGACAGATCAATGGAATGTAATTGAAAGTCCAAAATATGTCCATATGTATAAAAGTAAATGATTTTTGACAAGGATGCCAAAACAACCCATTGGGAAAAAGAAAATTTCTTCAACAAGTTTTTTAGAATAACTATATATCCACAGGAATAAAAAAGAAAAAAGAGTCATGAGTGTTATCCTATATTACACACAAATATTAATTCAAAATAAATCTTAGACTCAAGACAAAAACTATAATGCTTCTTCTAAGGCGGAGGATATCTCCATAACTTTAGAGACAGTATAGATTCTTAGCATACAAAAAGTACTAACCATAAAAGAAAAACATTAATAACTGGATTTTATTAAAATAAAAAATTATTCTCTCATCAAAAAATACCATTAAGAAAATAAAGACAAGCTATAGCCTGGGAGAAAATATTCACAATATATCAATCGGAATATATTTATTATATATATACACATATATATGTATATCTTCTACAACTCATTTACAAAAGAACACATAACCCAGTTCTTTTTAAACAAGCAAAAAATATAAGCAGATGTATCACAAATTAAAATATACAAATTGCTAATAACCACATGAAAAAAATGCTCAATACTATTAGTCATCAGAGTGATGAAAATTAAAACTATTTTAATTTAAAGAAACAAGATACCATTACACACCCCAGGAATGGCTACAGTGAAAAAGAGTAACAACTCTGCAAGTTGGAGAGGATGTAGAGACAACTAGAACTCTCACATGTTGCAGGTATACATAGTATAAATATTTTGGAAATGGTTTTGAGAGTTTAACCTTTTAAGAAAGTTAAACATACATCTTATGACCCAAAAATCCCACACCAAGGTGTTTATCCAAGAGAAATGAAAATATATGTCTACAATAAGCCTTGTAAACAAGTTTTCATAGGAACTTTATTCACAATTACCCCACACTGGAATTACAAGAAGAATGGATAAGCTATGGCAAATCATATAATAGACCATTACTCAGCAAGAAAAGAAAAAATAAAAAGCCCTACTAGTGCATGCTATCAATATGGATAAATCTCAAAAATATTACAATGAGTGAAAGAAATCAGACACACACAAAATTTATACGGTATACGATTCTATTTATGTGAAGTTCTAGAAATGACAAAACTAGAGTAAAAAGAAAGCAAATCAATGATTTCTCTGGAGAAAAGAGATTTAGTGGAAAGGGGCAAACAAAAAAATAACTGTCTGGGGTGACGGTAATGTCTGTGCCTGAAAACGGGTATTGGCTATATGAGTACAGGTATTTGTACATGAGTACAGGTATTTGTAAAAACAGTTCAAACTGTACACTTAAAGATCTATATTTTGCTGTTTATAAATTACATCTTAACTTTTAAAATGTTTATTTATTTTGAGAGACATAGAGAGAGAGAGGAGCGCAAGTAGGGGAGGGGCAGAGAGAGAGGAAAGAGAGAATCACAGGCAGGCTTCCCACTGTCAGTGTAGAGGCCAATGCGGGGCTGAAACTCATGAAACCATGAGATCATGACCTGAGCAGAGATCAAGAGTTGGACACTTCACCAAATTAGCCACCCAGGCGCTCCTATCTCAACTTTTTAAATTCAAAATTTCTACATCATTCAGGACACATTAGGCTATATTGTGGCAACATACAACACCTAACTCTTAATGGCTTAACACAACCAATGTTTATTTCTTGTTCAGAGTACACTGCAGGCCTGGGCAGCTCTCTTTCAATATTGTGTCTCTGCATCTTACCATGAAGCCTCCTGTAGCATATTTGACAGGAGAGAGAATACTGAATCATACAGAGCATTTAAACTACCTCAGCCCAGATAGGACATAAGTTACTTCCCCTCATATCCTATTGGCCAGGATCTAAGTGGCACTGACTAAATGCAAAGGATGGGGGAGCGTAGGCTCCCAAGTGTTCATGAAAGAAAGGATTACCAAATATTGGTGAACACTAGAAATGTCTGTCTTAGCCCTGTCCCCAAGGGTCTTCCATTTTGGCAACTTTCCATATACTGATTACTACAATTTTATCCCTGTGCCCAGATCTGGTCTCAGTAAATGGGATACCCTTCTTTTCACAAAGGAAGATTCAATAAGTGATTCATTTATTTCCCTTCTTCTAACATAGCTGAGCTAATACTTCCTGGTAGACAGAAGTAAAGAACTCTGTAAATGTACCTGGGAAAATGCAACAACAACAACAAAATGAATTTGTGAAATTAACTGAAGGAATCAGAGCAGATACTCATCCAGGACACACCTGGTCCATAGCACTGCAGTAGTAACTCTATGGGACACAGAATGACACATGACTGACAATCTAATCTGGTCCAAAATAAATTATGAATTGGGAATAATGGTCATGCTGTGCTTATGCTGCTGTGGAAAAATCAGGCATTACAAACGAAAAAGGATGTTTTTCTGGTCCAAAGTGACAGTTTGCTGCTTGTCAAAAATCATCTTCATATTCCTAACACTCTCTGATTTTGTGGGTGCCCAGGAAAAAGCCTCACTGTAGCACACACACAGAGAAAAAGAGAAAGACAATGACTATTTTGTAATTCTCTTTTCTGTTTGAAATTTGCACAAAAGGTCTTGAACATTATAACAATTAGAAGAGGAAAAAATATTTGACAGATCAAGTAGTTGAGGTGTCAGAGACTCTATTTTTTAAATGTCTGGGAGACACTGCAGATTAATTTTGGCTGAAACCTTAAAAAAAATAGAAGCAGGCACATTTTTTCTAAACCAACATGTGGAATTTTCTGATCAGGTAAGCACCTTTAAAGTTCAGTTTTGCCAAGAACAGTCAGAAATTGGATTGTATAACTGTTCCCACAAATTGCTCAAAGGTTATCTCTCATCCAGTAGACAGGGACTGAGGTTGCATAATAGCTGAAGCCCTGCTCAGAGAGGGAATACATAGAATGCTAATATATGAAGAATTTCCATCCACTTGGGAAGAGAGATGTAGCCTGATTGCAGGATGGGTTAAGAATGTGTAGCATATAAACATATCATCAGTGTTGTTGATCTAGTGCCTGCATCCACTTATTCTGGAAAATTGCAGGAGAATGATTGCAGGGTGCCAAAGAAAGGCCATCAGCTGTGAATCTGGTGATTGACATGCCTTGTTTAAATGTGTTCACTCAAAAACAAGTTGGAATGGCCAGGCCTACCTTTCCATCGTTGGGTGCCATAATTGGCACTCCGCATTTAGGCCTTTGGCTGATAGGTCAGGACTATTTCTGTTCTAAGTGAAAGATAACCCAACTCAAACTGTCTTAAGGGAAAAAAAGAGAATTTCTCTAATTCACATACTTGAAAAGTATAGGCTTAGAGTGCACAACTGTATCCAAGCCCTCAAATGATTTGCACTCATTCTCTTCAAATTTTGTCTCTGCTGTCTTCTATACTGTTCTAATTTCAGTTTCCTCTAATGTGAATATAATGCCAATAGTCCCCCGTCTACATCTTTATGTTTTCAAGTTTGATAAATACCCAGGAGTTTATTTTCCAGTAGCTTCTTCACATATTCACTCTTGGGCCATTATCTGCATCTTGATATAATGAAATAATTACTTTAGCCAAGAGATGTAATTATGTTGATTGACTGGGTTTGATTTACATGGCAGCCCCTAAACCAATCACTTATGACTACTAAGATTTGGTAATAGTCTGATTGGCTCAACCAGAGTCTCATGTTCTTCTTCTGAACGGGATATAACCCTACCTGAACCACATGGCCTATGAGAGTGGGGAGAGAAATAGTTCCCTCTTCTAGGTACTTATTAGAGGAAGCAAAAATGGATTCTGAGTGAATGGGCTAACAAAGAAATTGAAGAAGAAATTTAAAAGTCCATGGAAGCCAATGAAAATGATAACACCACAACCCAAAACCTCTGGGATGCAGGGAAGGTGGTCATAAGAGGACCTAAGCAATCCAGGTCGTCCTAAAGCAGGAAGAAAGGTCTCATATACACAACCTAACCTTACACCTTATAGATCTGGAAAAAGAACAGCAAATAAAACTAAAACCAGCAGAAGACAGGAAATAATAAAGATTAAAGCAGAGATTAATACTATCGAAACCCAAAAAAAGTAGAACAGATCAATGAAACCAGATGCTGGTTCTTTGAAAGAATTAATAAAATTGATAAACCACTAGCCAGTTTGATCAAAAAGAAAAAGCAAAGGACCCAAATAGACAAAATCAAGAATGAAAGAGGAGAGATCACAAACAACACAGCAGAAATAAAAATAATATGAGAATATTATGAGCAATTATATGCCAATAAAATGGGCAATCTGGAAGAAATGCATAAATTCCTAGAAACATATACACTACCAAAACTGAAACAGGAAGAAGTAGAAAATTTGAACAGACCCATAACTAGTAAAGAAATCGAATTAGTAATCAAAAATCTCCCAAAAACAGGAGTCCAGGGCCACATGGCTTTCCAGGGGAATTCTAACAAACATTTAAGGAAGAGTTAACACCTATTCTCTTGAAGCTGTTCCAAAAAAATAGAAATGGAAGGAAAACTTCCAAACTCTTTCTATGAAGCCAGCATTACCTTGATTCCAAAACCAGACAGAGACCCCACTAACAAGGGCAATTATAGACCAATTTCCCTGATGAACATGGATGCAAAATTCCCCAACAAGATATTAGCCAACTAGATCCAACAATACATTAAAAAAATTATTCAACACAACCAAGTGGGATTTATACCTGAGATGCAGGGCTGATTCAATATCTTTAAAACAATCAATGTGATTCATCACATCAATAAAAGAAAGGACAAGAACCTTATGATCTTCTCAAAAGATGCAGAGAAAGTATTTGACAAGATACAGCATCATTTCTTGATAAAAACCCTCAAGAAAGTAGGGACAGAAGGATCATACCTCGAGATCATAAAAGCCATATATGAGTGACCAACGCTAATATCATCCTCAATGGGGAAAAACTGAGAGCTTTCCCCCTAAGGTCAGGAACAAGACAGGGATGTCCACTCTCATCACTGTTATTCAACATAGTATTGGAAGTCTTACCCTCTGCAATCAGACAACACAAAGAAATAAAAGACATCCAAATTGGCCAGGAAGAGGTCAAACTTTAACTCTTCGCAGATGACATGATACTCTATACGGAAAACCCAAAGGAATACACTAAAAAACTGCTAGAACTGATTCATGAATTCAGCAAATAGCAGGATATAAAATCAACGCACAGAAATTGGTTGCGTTCCTATACACCAACAATGAAGCAACAGAAAGAGAAAACAAGGAATCAATCCCATTTACAATTGCACCAAAACCCATAAAATACCTAGGAAAAAAAATCTAACCAAAGAGGTGAAAAATCTATACACTGAAAACTATAGAAAGCTTATGAAAGAAATTGAAGAATACACAAAAAATAGAAAAATATTCTATGCACCTGGATAGGAGAACAAATATTGTTAAAATGTCAATACTACCCAAAGCAATCTATATATTCAATTCAATCCCTATCAAAATAAACCAGCATTCTTCACAGAGCTAGAAATAATCCTAAATTTGTATGGAACCAGAAATAATAATAATTATTCACAAATAATCCTAAAATTTGTATGGAACCAGAAAAGACCCTGAATAGCCAAAGCAATCTTGAAAAAGAAAACCGAAGCAGGAGACATCACAATCCCAGACTTCAAGCTATACTACAAAGCTGTAATCATCAAGACAGTATGGCACTGGCACAAGAACAGACACTCAGATCAATGGAATAGAATAGAGAACCCAGAAATGGACCCACAAACACATGGCTAACTAATCTTTGACAAAGCAGGAAAGAATATCCAATGGAATAAAGACAGTCTCTTCAGCAAGTGGTGCTGGGAAAACTGGACAGCGACATGCAGAAGACTGAACCTGGACCACTTTCTTACACCATACACAAAAATAAACTCAAAGTGGATGAAAGACCTCAATGTAAGACAGGAAGCCATCAAAATCCTCGAGGAGAAAGCAGGCAAAAACCTCTTTTATCTTGCCCACAGCAATTTCTTACTCAACACGTCTCTGGAGGCAAGGGAAACAAAAGCAAAAATGAACTACTGGGATCTCATCAAAATAAAAAGCTTCTGCACAGCCAAGGAAACAATCAGCAAAACTAAAAGGCAACCGACAGAATGGGAGAAGATATTTGCAAATGACATATCAGATAAAGGGTTAGTATCCAAAATCTACAAAGAACTTATCAAACTTAACACCCAAAAGACCAAATAATCCAGTGAAGAAATGGGCAAAAGACATGAATAGACAATTCTCCAAAGAAGACATCCAGATGGCCAACTGACACATGAAAAAATGCTCAACATCACTCATCATCAGGGAAATACAAATCAAAACCACAATGAGATACCACCTTACACCTGTCAGAATGGCTAACATTAACAACTGAGACAATGACAGATGTTGGCAAGGATGTGGAGAAAGATCTCTTTTGCATTGCTGGTGGGAATGCAAGCTGGTGAAGCCACTCTGGAAAACAGTATGGAGGTTCCTCAAAAAACTAAAAATAGAAGTACCCTACCACCCAGCAATTGTACTACTAGGCATTTATCCATGGGATACAGGTGTGCTGTTTTGAAGGGACACATGCACCCCCATGTTTATAGCAGAACTATCAACAATAACCAAAGTATGGAAAGAGCCCAAATGTCCACTGATGGTTGAATGGATAAAGAAGATGTGGTACATATATACAATGGAGTATTACTTGGCAATCAAAAAGAATGAAATCTTGCCATTTGCAACTATGTGGATGGAGCTGGAGGGTATTATGCTAAGCGAAATTAGAGAAAGACAAAAATCATATGACTTCACTCATATGAGGACTTTAAGAGACAAAACAGATGAACATAAGGGAAGGGAAGCAAAAATAATATAAAAACAGGTAGGGGGACAAAACAAAAGACACCCATAAATATGGAGAACAAACAGCGTTGCTGAAGGGGTTGTGGGAGGGGGGATGGGCTAAATGGGTAAGGGGCATTAAGGAATCTACTCCTCAAATCATTGTTGCACTAGATGATAACTAATTTGTATGTAAATTTAAAAAATAAAATTAAAAAAAAGAAAAAACAAATGGATTCTGGGGAGATAAAAAATTTTAAATGACATCCACTATAACTGAAACAATAAGTATAATTTAATATTATATAATGGAGACACTTTTAGGTAGGTCCCATACCTAATTCAGAATATTGTGGATTTTGAGGTTTGGGAGGAACATCAGAGGTCATAAAACCAATTCCAAATTCTGACAAGTTGCTGCTAAATTCTAACTTGGTAAGTGTAGTTGAAAGGGTATATGGAGGAGCGCCTGTGTGGCTCAGTAGGTAGAGTGTGGGACTCTTGATTTTGGGATTGTGGGTTCAAGCCCCACCTTAGATATAGAGATTACTTAAACATAAAATCTTTTTAAAGAGAAGTATACAGAATCCTTGGCAGATCCTTATACAGTCTAGAGTTCAGAATATATTTCTTGGGCAAATTAAAGAAGGAATAAAAATATTTACAGAGCTCCTTAGTTCAATCACGGGAGAACATCTTTTTCTGTCTTAAGGATTTTAAAATATAAAAGGCTCTGTAAAACAAGAATATGCTTGGACAAGTCAGTTCTTTTTTTTATTTTTTTTTTTTTAAATTTTTTTTTTTCAACGTTTTTTATTTATTTTTGGGACAGAGAGAGACAGAGCATGAACGGGGGAGGGGCAGAGAGAGAGGGAGACACAGAATTGGAAACAGGCTCCAGGCTCCGAGCCATCGGCCCAGAGCCTGACGCGGGGCTCGAACTCACGGACCGTGAGATCGTGACCTGGCTGAAGTCGGACGCTTAACCGACTGCGCCACCCAGGCTCCCCAGGACAAGTCAGTTCTAACTCTAGTAATGGTACAACGATCAGATTACTAACCTTCCTGCCAATAACAATCATAAACTTTGGACAAAATGCAAGAAAAACAACTGTTTTAAGGCACTAGGGAGCAACAAAAAGCAGTAATAAACTGGAAGAGATATGGCCCTCAAAAAGAAGAAAGCAAACTAGGTGAAATTTACATTATCTCCTCTTCTCAAGAGTCCTAACAAGTTTTCAGAGCACAAGGTACAGCACTCAGGTAAAAAGTGGCTGTCGTACTGGGCTGGAGGGTCAGAGGTTGCAGTTGTGAGCTGCCAGACACAAATGAAAATTGAGGCGGGATGGATTCTCAGAATGAGGTGGATCCCTCGTATCTGTGTACAGTGCCTTCAAAATCATGGATGACTCCTAAACTTCATATGTGTGTGGGAGTGTTCTTAGGAACTAAGCATATAGCAAGTGCTGGACGGCTAAGCATATAGCAAGTTTGGCAGCTCCTGGTGCTGGGGAGACAAGTTTGAATTTCAAATCCCACCAAGTTAGAGGAGCTTGTTCAGTACCTGGAGTTATCCACTGAAATATCAAGACCACACCTTTTTAAGAATAAAAACTATATATTAGGACTAAAGACTATATTCTGGGAATAAAGAAAAATCTGAAATGCTCTAACAAAGAGCTCAAATGCTTAAAACCAAGCCTGTACAAGAACAAAATTATTCCCCAGTAACTTAACTTCCCATTACAACCTAACAGTTTTCAGAATAGGATAACAGAATCAAAAGCCTATATAATTTATCATCTAAAAAGTTAAATATACAATAAAAAATTACTAGACATGCAAAAAAGCAGGGAAATGTGACCCATTTTTTTTCCCAAAAGAAAAGAATAATTAATGGGGGCAGATCTGTAGATGAATTAGATGTTGAATTTAGCAAATATCTTTAAATAGCTACTATAAATATATTTAAATTTACAGGAAAATGTTGATATTAAAAGTGAAGGGGCTGGGTGGCTCAGTTGGTTAAGCATCCAATTCTTGATTTCCAGTCAGGTCATGATCTCACAGTTAGTGAGATTGAATCCCATGTTGAGCTCTGTGCTGACGCATGGAGTCTGCTTGGGATTCTCTCTCTCTCTCTCTCTCTCTGCCCCTCCTCCACCAATGCACACGCACACATGCGCTTTCTCTCAAAATAAATATTTTTTTAATTAAAAAAAAATTAATGTTTATTTTTGAAAGAGAGAGACAGAGTGTGAGTGGGGGTGGGGGGTGGGGAGGAGGGCAGGCAGAGAGAGGGAGACACAGAATCCAAAGCAGACTCCAGGCTCTGAGCTGCCAGCACAGAGCCTGATGCGGGGCTCGAACCCATGGACTGCAAGATCATGACCTGAGCCAAAGTCGGATGATTAACCAACTGAGGCATCCAGGCACCCCAAAATAAATATTTTTTAAAAAGTATAGAAGTGGTATATTTTAGGAGAGATATGAAAATACTAAATATTGGCAGTATTAGAAGTGAAAAAACACAATATGCAAAATGAAAAGTGTATTGTATGGGCTTAATATCCAGGTGAACAATTGAGAAGAAAAAAATCAACAAACTTGAAGACAAACCAGTAGAAATTATCCAAACTGAAACCAGACAGAAAGATTTCCTTGAAAAATAGAGTCTCAGTAAGCTGTGGACAATTTGTCTACTATATTTAGGCACATTATAACCTAACTATCAAAAACAAAGGTAAAGAGAAAATCTTTAAATCCAGAAAGAGGCAAGAAAATATTATGTGCAAAGAAACAATATTAGAGTAACAGCTAACTTCTCACCAGGAATAATAGAGATCAGAGGACATCTGGAACAATAGGTTTATAGTAGTGAAAGACAAAAAAAAAGTGTCAACATTGAATTCTGTATCTAGTGAAATATCCTTCCAAAATGAAGGTAAAATAAAGCTATTTACAGCTAACAGAAAGCAGGGGAAATGTATTGCCATAGACAAGAAATGCTTAAGAGTAATGATACCAGATGGAAATTCAAATCTATAGAAAAGAATTTAAAGCATTGGAAATGTTAAACATGTGGATAACTATAAAATTATATTTTCTTTCTTAATTTATTAAAAAAAGAACCCATACAGATGATATAATCTGTCTGTGTCTTTCAAGGTATTCACCTACCCATGAATCAAACTTTCTACTGTCACTCTAAGTCTTGAAAATTGCCATCTGCCTAGTGTTTCCTAGTCCATGTCTTCAACTATAAGTCTTCAACTAATAAGGATACAAAAATGTGCTTGTATGTCTCTCTTCCTGAGAGAATAAAAGTTAAAACTATTTGAAAATTCCCAGGTGCTATGAGATACCACAACTCTTCAAGGACATTATGACATGGACAAGAGCCAAAAATAAAATAGCACACAGGGTGAGGATCTCACTTGGACACTGTCTGTAGCACACCCTTGTCTCAGAGGTGACTCAATTGGGCTAAAGGACTAGAAATAGGAAAAATCACAGAGAATGAGAAAAACTAAATTTCTCAAAAATTTCTAGTAATAACTGTTCAGGGATATTCATTGAACATTCATCATTTACTGAGTACTCACTACGTGGCAAGCATTGTGATTAGCACTCTACAGGTCAAAGTCCTGAAATAGTCACAATGTTGTCCTCACAGTCTTATAGAGGAAATATGACCACAGATAAATCTAATATGAGGCATAATTACATTAGTAAAAATAAAATTATAATAATGATAGCTAACATGAAATGAGCACTTACTATGTGAAATGCTTAATATGCATTAACTCATTTAACACATACAACAACCTCCAGAGAGAGGAGTCTCGGGACGCCTGGGTGGCGCAGTCGGTTAAGCGTCCGACTTCAGCCCGGTCACGATCTCACGGTCCGTTGAGTTCGAGCCCCGCGTCAGGCTCTGGGCTGATGGCTCAGAGCCTGGAGCCTGTTTCAGATTCTGTGTCTCCCTCTCTCTCTGTCCCTCCCCCATTAACCGACTGCGCCACCCAGGCGCCCCCAGGCTTGCTTTTTAAGGCTATGTTCTCTACTGACTGACACCAATAAATCTCACTCATGACCCCTGATAATGCTTCCTTTACTATCACTTGTGGGAAGTGACACCAAATGAAGGTGAGCAGCACTGAGAGGGAAGACCTGTGTTCCTTTTGGGAAATTCATGCTCTGTCTCTCTCTGTCCCAAAAATAAATAAACGTTGAAAAAAAAATTAAAAAAAAAAAAAAAAGCAAGCCTGCTGAAAACCAGACTGGAGAATCATGGGGAGACTTCTTACAAATTCTTGGAGGTGCACTGCTCACCTTGTCAGCTCAAACCAATTCAATTAAACATATTTTTTTTTGTGCACTTGTGAGGTGTCAGGGATAGGATAAAAAGTCCTTGCTCTCCCTGAACTTCGACCCTGAGATGAAAATGGAATGTAATAAAGTAGTGTTGCCAAGGGAACTTCAAGCAAACATAAATAGGTGGGATGTCAGTAACTACTAATGAAAGAGGGCTCTGTATTTAAATTTAAGAAAAATTTTTAGAAAATTTGAGCTAAAATTGAATAGATTTATTTATTCTTGGACTTACTGAAGGCTTTTTAATAACAGTGGTAGAGGGAAATCAGCAATATGGTGGAATAATAGTTTTCTGCATTTATCCCCCAAAGAAAAATTGATTTTGACAACTCATGAGCAAAAGTGCCTCTGTGGGAGCCTGGAAGTCCAGTAGAGAGGTCCCAGCATCATGCTGAAGCAAAAAATCCAAGAATGGATGCATTGAAGAGGACAAGAAGAACCATTTCACTTTCTCATGTTACCCTTCCTTCCATTGAGCATTGAGCTCAATGCCAAAAGTGATCCCCTAAGCCCACAATTTCTCCCACAAGAGAAGGTGAGAGCATAGTGAGTGCCTAGCTTACCCAACTGCATAGGATCCCTAAGATTTTAGGGATTTTAAGATTTTAAAGATTTTAAGATTTTAAATCAGAAACTGTCACATGAGATAAAAAAAGGTCACATTGATAAAGCTGTCAATTCATTGACCAGACATAACACTTATAAATATATATTCATCCAATATTGGAGCACCTAAATATATAAAGCAAATATTAACAGAACTAAAGGGAGAAATAGACAGCAATAACATTATAGTAGGGGACTTCAGTACTCCACTTTCAACAATAAATAGATCATCCAGACAGAAAATCAATAAGAGAAGAGAGTAGTTGAATATCACTATAGGCCAGATGGGCCAAAAAGAACTAAAAGACATACAGAACATTCCGTCCAACAGAAGCAGAGTACACATTTTTCTCAAGTGCTCATGCAATATTATCCAGCAGCAATCATATTTTAAAATACAAAACAAGTCTTCACAAATTTGGGAAAACTGAAATGATATCAGGCATCTCTTCTGATCACAATGGTATGAAACAGAAATCAATAACAAGATGAATATTGGAAAAAAATTCACAAATATGTGAAGCTTAAACACTACCTTGAACAACCAATGTGTCAAAGAATAAATCAAAAGAGAAATAGAAAATAGCTTGAGACAAATAAAAACGGAAACAAAACATACCTGAGTCTATGGGATGCAGCAAAAGCCGTTCTAACAGGGAACTTTGAAGTGATAGATGCCTACTTTAAGAAAAAAAAAAATCAAATTAATAACCTAACTTTATATCTCAACAAACTAGAATAAGAACAAAGCCCAGAGCTGTCAGAAGGAAGAAAATAATAAAGATGGCAGAAATAAATTAAATACATACTAAAAGATAATAAAAATTAATTAAACTAAGACTAGTTTTTTTAAAAAAGATAAACAAAATTGGGGTGCATGGGTGGCTCAGTCAGTTAAGCATCCGACTTCAGCTCAGGTCATGATCTCATGGTTTGTGAGTTCAAGCCCTGCATAGGGCTCTGTGCTTATAGCTCAGAGCCTGGAGCCTGCTTCAGATTCTGTGTCTCCCTCTCTCTCTGCCCCTACCCCGCTCATTCTCTCTCTCTCTCTCTCTCTCTCTCTCTCTGTCTCTCTCTCTGTCTCTCTCTCTCAAAACGGAATAAATGGTAAAAAAAAAAATTAAAGAAATAAACAAAATTGACAAATCTTTAACTAGACTAACCAAGATAAGAGAGAGAAGAGTGAAATAAATAAAATTATGTATGAAAAGAGGAAATAGTTCAACTGATATCACAGAAATACAAAAGATAAAATAAAAAGTTAGAGAGGGAGGGAGCCAAACCATAAGAGATTCTTTTTTTTTAAATTTTTTTTCTCAACGTTTATTTTATTTTTTGGGACAGAGAGAGACAGAGCATGAACGGGGGAGGGACAGAGAGAGAGGGAGACACAGAATCGGAAACAGGCTCCAGGCTCTGAGCCATCAGCCCAGAGCCTGACGCGGGGCTCGAACTCACAGACCGTGAGATCGTGACCTGGCTGAAGTCAGACGCTTAACCGACTGCGCCACCCAGGCGCCCCAAACCATAAGAGATTCTTAAAAACTGAGAATAAACTAAGAAGACCAAAGCAGGAGGCATCACAATCCCAGACTTTAGCCTCTACTACAAAGCTGTCATCATCAAGACAGCATGGTATTGGCATAAAAACAGACACATAGACCAATGGAATCGAATAGAAACCCCAGAACTAGACCCACAAACGTATGGCCAACTCATTTTTGACAAAGCAGGAAAGAACATCCAATGGAAAAAAGACAGTCTCTTTAACAAATGGTGCTGGGAGAACTGGACAGCAACATGCAGAAGGTTGAAACTAGACCACTTTCTCACACCATTCACAAAAATAAACTCAAAATGGATAAAGGACCTGAATGTGAGACAGGAAACCATCAAAACCTTAGAGGAGAAAGCAGGAAAAGACCTCTCTGACCTCAGCCATAGCAATCTCTTACTCGGCACATCCCCAAAGGCAAGGGAATTAAAAGCAAAAGTGAATTACTGGGACCTTATGAAGATAAAAAGCTTCTGCACAGCAAAGGAAACAACCAACAAAACTAAAAGGCAACCAACGGAATGGGAAAAGATATTTGCAAATGACACATCGGACAAAGGGCTAGTATCCAAAATCTATAAAGAGCTCATCAAACTCCACACCCAAAAAACAAATAACCCAGTGAAGAAATGGGCAGAAAACATGAATAGACACTTCTCTAAAGAAGACATCCGGATGGCCAACAGGCACATGAAAAGATGTTCAACGTCGCTCCTCATCAGGGAAATACAAATCAAAACCACACTCAGATACCACCTCACGCCAGTCAGAGTGGCCAAAATGAAGAAATCAGGAGACTATAGATGCTGGAGAGGATGTGGAGAGACGGGAACCCTCTTGCACTGTTGGTGGGAATGCAAATTGGTGCAGCCGCTCTGGAAAGCAGTGTGGAGGTTCCTCAGAAAATTAAAAATAGACCTACCCTATGACCCAGCAATAGCACTGCTAGGAATTTATCCAAGGGATACAGGAGTACTGATGCATAGGGGCACTTGTACCCCAATGTTTATAGCAGCACTCTCAACAATAGCCAAATTATGGAAAGAGCCTAAATGTCCATCAACTGATGAATGGATAAAGAAATTGTGGTTTATATACACAATGGAATACTACGTGGCAATGAGAAAAAATGAAATATGGCCTTTTGTAGCAACGTGGATGGAACTGGAGAGTGTGATGCTAAGTGAAATAAGCCATACAGAGAAAGACAGATACCATATGGTTTCACTCTTATGTGGATCCTGAGAAACGTAACAGAAACCCATGGGGGAGGGGAAGGGAAAAAAAAAAAAAGAGGTTAGAGTGGGAGAGAGCCAAAGCATAAGAGACTGTTAAAAACTGAGAACAAACTGAGGGTTGATGGGGGGTGGGAGGGAGGGCAGGGTGGGTGATGGGTATTGAGGAGGGCACCTTTTGGGATGAGCACTGGGCGTTGTATGGAAACCAATTTGACAGTAAATTTCATATATTAAAAAATAAATAAATAAATAAATAAATAAATAAATAAATAAATTGCATTTTGAAAAAAAAAACAAAACAAAAAACTGAGAATAAACTAAGGGTTGATAGGGGGGTGGGAGGGAGGGGGAAGTGGGTGATGGGTATTGAGGAGGGCACCTGTTGGGATGAGCCCTGGGTATTGTATGGAAACCAATTTGAAAATAAATTTTATATTTAAAAAAAGGATAATAAGAGACTAATAGGAATAATTATATACAAATTGGATAAGCTAGAAGAAATGTACAACCTACCAAGACTGAATCAAGAAGAAAGAGAAAATGTTAACAGACTAATAATTAAAGAGTAATCAAAACCCTACCCATAAAAAAAAAAAGTCCAGGACCAGATAGTTTTACTGGCAAATTTAGCCAAATATTTAAAGAAGAATATCAATCCTTTTCAAACTCTTTCAAAAATTTGAAGAGGAGGAAACACTCCCAAACTAATTCTACAAGATTAGCATTACCCTGATACTAAAACCAAATAGCAACACTATAATTACAGGATTTTCTAACATTCCTGATGAAAAAAGATGAAAAAATTCTCAAAAAAATGTTAGCAAACTAAATTCAGTAACACATTAAAGGATCATACACTATAATCAAGTGGGATTTATCTCTGGGATGCAAGGATGCAATAAGTCACATTGATATACCACATTAACAGAATAAAGGATAAACATCATATAATCATCTTAACACTTGCAGAAAAAGTATCTGACATAATTTAACACCTTCATGATAAAAACTCTCAACATGTTAAGTGCAGATGGAATGTACATAAACATAATAAATACCATTTATGATTAGCCTGCAGGAAACATCATACTCAATGGTAAAAAACTGAAAGTTTTTCCTCTAAGATCAAGAAAAAGACAAGTATGTCCACTCTCACAATTTCTATTCAACACGGTATTGGAAATTCCACCCAAAGCAATAAGGAGAGAAAAAGAAAACAAACGGCATCCAAACTGGAAATGAAAAAGTAAAAATGCCTCTGTTTGCAGATGATATGATCTTATCCTATAGACCACCAAAGAATTGTTAGAACTAATTAATGAATTCTTTTTTTTACTTAATTTTATTTTTTATTTTTTAAAATTTACAACCAAATTAGTTAGTATATAGTGAAGCGATGATTTCAGTAGATTCCTTAATGCCCCTTACCCATTTAGCCCATCCCCCCTCCCACAACCCCTCCAGCAAACCTCAGTTTGTTCTTCATATTTATGAGTGTCTTTTGTTTTGTCCCCCTCCCTGTTTTTATATTATTTTTGCTTCCCTTCCCTTATGTTCATCTGTTTTGCCTCTTAAAGTCCTCATATGAGTGAAGTCATATGATTTTTGTCTTTCTCTGACTGACTGATTTCACTTAGCATAATACCCTCCAGTTCCATCCGTAGTTGCAAATGGCAAGATTTCATTCTTTTTAATTTCTAAGTAATACTCCATTGTATACATATATACCACATTTTCTTTATCCATTCACCCATTGATGGACGTTTGGGCTCTTTCCATACTTTGGTTATTGTTGATAGTGCTGCTATAAACATGCGGGTGCCTGTGTCCCTTCGAAACAGCACACCTGTATCCCTTGGATAAATGTCTAGTAGTGCAATTGCTGGGTTGTAGGGTAGTTCTATTTTTAGTTTTTTGAGGAACCTCCATTCTGTTTTCCAGAGTGGCTGCACCAGCTTGCATTCCCACCAACAATGCAAAAGAGATTCTCTTTCAAGAAATAACCACTGAAATCTGTAAAGTTGCAGGATATAAAATCAATATACAAAAATAAGTTGCACTTCTATATATTAAAAATGAATAATCTGGAAAAGAAAAAAACAATCCCATTTATAACACCAGTATCAAAAACAATAAAATACTAAGGAACAAATTTAACCAAGGAAGTGAAAGATCTGTACACTGAAAACTGTAACACAATCATAAAATAAATTGAAGCAAACAAAAATAAACAGAAAGATATTCCATATTCATGGATTGGAAGAATTGTTAAAATGCCCATACTACCAAAGCCATGTATAGATTCAGTGCAGCCTCTATCAAATTTCCAATGACATTTCTTACAAAAAAAATTCTAAAATCCATATGGAACTACAAAATGTAATATTGAGCAAGAAGAGCAAAGAAAGAGACATCACACTTTCTGATTTAAAATATATTACAGATCTACCATAATCGAAAGAGTATGTTGCTGGCATAAAAACAGATGTACAGACTATTGAAATAGAATAGAGAGCCCAGACATAAAGCTATCCATGTTGGGTTGACTGATCTTGTGTACCAAGAACACACAATTGGGAAAGGATAGTCTCTTCAATAAATGGTGCTGGGGAGAATTTATATCCACATGAGAAGAATTAACCTGGACTCTTAACTCACACCACATATGGAAATGAATTCAAAATGGATTATAGATGTAAACATAAGAGCTGAGGCCATAAAACTACTAGGAGAAAACTTAGGGGGCAAGTCACCGACATTTGTCTGGGTGATGATTTTTTGATATAATCCCAAGAGCACAGGCAAAAAAATCAAAACTAAACAAGTGAAAGTACAAACTACAATGATTCTGCACAGCAAAGAAAACAATTAATAGAGTGAAGAGACAGCCTACAGAATGGGAGAAAACATTTGCAAATCATACATTTAGTAAGGTGTTAATATCTGAAATGTATAATGCACCCAATAGCAAAAAAAATTCAACAACCCAATTAAAAAAATGGGCAAAGGCTATGAATAGATATTTCTCAAAAAAAGACACACAAATGGCCAACAAGTAGATGAAAAGGTGCTTAAATCACTAATCATCATGGAAATGCAAATCAAAAAGACATTGAGATATTACCTCACACATAGCCATTATAAAAACTCAAAAGATAAGTGTTGGCAAGAATGTGGAGAAAAGGGAAGCCTTGTGCACTGTTTGTGGGAATGTAAATTGGTTCAGCCATTATGGAAAATGTTAAATTAAAAAATTAAAAATGAAACTCTCATATGATCCAGCAATCCTGCTTTTTGATATATATCCAAAAGAAATAAATCACAGTCTCAAAGAGATATCTGTATACCCCTGTTAAGAACTGCAGCATTATTCAAATAGTCAAATATGGAAACTACAATAAAGGATATCCTACAGTGGATGTCCTGGAGCATATTATGCTGAGTGAAATAAGCCTGACAGACAAAAACAAATATTGCATGATCTCATTTAAATGTGGAATCTGCAAAAATTGAACTTATAAAAGCAGAGAGTAGAATGTTGGTTGATGAGGATTGGGGAGTGGGGGAAATGAGGAGATGTTGGTCCAAAGGTGCACAGTTTCAGTCATGCAGGATGAATGTACTCTGGAGATCTAATGTACAGCATGGTGACTGTAGCTAATAATATTATACTGTATACTTGAAATTTGCCAATTTTGTCAATTTTGTGTGTTCTCACCACAAAAAAAGGCAACTAATTAAAGTGATAGATATATTAATTAGCTTGAGTGTGGTAATCATTTCAGGGTATATACATATACCAAACATCACATTGTAATTCTAAATATATGTATAATTTGTAATCATTAATTATACCTCAATAAAACTGAGGGAAAAAGCTAACGGGCACTGTGAATCTCTATGAGAGATGTCCAATTTACAGTATTTTCCTGACTTATTAACACAGAATGTCATTTGGGGACCATCTCTTTGGATGGCACTTCACCAAACACACTATAAGGAACAGAATTATAGGTCATTACAATTGAGGATCCCTGTGCATCAGTTACAGAAGAGGATCAGAGGGGGAAAGCTGACCATAGAGTGAGTTTGGAGAACAGTTCTTACTAATGGGTATACAAATGGGGAGTGGAAAAACATCATCTGAGTTGAAGCAAGAAGTGAAAAGAATTCAGACATATGTAACCACTTGCACAAAAGCTTAGAAGTGTGAACCACTGTTGTGGAGCTAGAGTGTCGGTCATTCTATATTACTGAAGCATAAAGTCTTAAGGGTACAGTATGGGAGCTGAAACTAAACAGGCCAGCAGGGGACAGACCAGAAAGGGCCTTACATCAAAGGGGTTTGAGTTTAATTGCTGTTTTGTTGCATTGACTTCCTTAATAGTTAATCACATTCATTCATCTATTCTCTTATCCATTTACTCAACCTACATCTAGTGAGCATTTGCAAGGTGCCCAGCTTTAGAAAAGGGAGGAGTTGGGGGAGAATTGGGGAAAGGCTAGAGATTGGTCACTAGCTGGAAGCTCCCAGTCTAACAAGGCTGCCAAGCCATCTGTAAGCTCTACAGAGCCACGCAGCTTCCTTGAAGCCTAGCCAGATCTACCAACATCTCTGCCATGTCATTTTTGTTCCTCATGTCCTTGGGTGGGAGGGAAATGGCCCAGCATCTTCAATCATCCTTGAGGCTGGGATAGCCAGATGAAGGCACCATAGTCTGTCACATCAGCTAGAACAAAATTAATGAAATGGATCATAGTCACTGAGGGGATGACCTATTGAGATAATTGAAAGGAGACTTGCCTGAGAGAGAAGAGGCCTGGAAAGGCAGAAGAGAAAACAAAGCTTGAAGATAAATAGTACTGGCAGCAACAACCTTTAATGACCTCAGCCCAGCAATGTGGAGATGACAAGGAATTCACAGCAAAAAAAGGCTAGTGATTTATGGAGCATACAGGAGGAGGGTTCAGGTTGATGGCAGAAATGCTAATCATAAGCCAAAGCAGATTATCTGCCAAGGCAGGTTGCTATCTTTAAAAAACAAATGTTGGCGGGGCGCCTGGGTGGCGCAGTCGGTTAAGCGTCCGACTTCAGCCAGGTCAGGATCTCGCGGTCCGTGAGTTCGAGCCCCGCGTCAGGCTCTGGGCTGATGGCTCGGAGCCTGGAGCCTGTTTCCGGTTCTGTGTCTCCCTCTCTCTCTGCCCCTCCCCCGTTCATGCTATGTCTCTCTCTGTCCCAAAAATAAATAAAAAACGTTGAAAAAAAAAAAATTTAAAAAAAAAAAAAAAAAAAAAAAAAAAAAAAAAAACAAATGTTGGCAAAGAGTGATTGGCAGCAAGCAAAAGGGCTCCTTCCAGTCTATGGAGGTGAGTGCCAAAAGACTATCTGACCATGAATCATAGCATCTCCATTAGATCCCTGGTCACCCTGGTGTCAGACAACTAAGTATGGGATGACCAGACAAGGTAAGAGGAGAAGCCCCTATAATGTTAGCCAGCACACAGAGCCAGAGTGGTGAGTCTGTGATACCAGGCAGCCACCAGGCTTGTTTCTGTCAATGCTGCAATCTCCAGAGGGAGGAAGCACAGTGAATTCTGGTTTTTCTCTGCCTTCATGTCTGTGTTTGTTAAATGAGAGGCTAGGCACTCACCTCACTTCACTCACCACTCATCTAACTCACCTCCATCTCTCCCACCCCAGTAGAGCACATACTCACTACAAGAAGAAGAAAATTTTAGAAAATTCAGCTCTCTGGGCCTTACTAGAGGTTCACAGTCAGGGTTTGCCTATCTATTTTGATGGTCAGAACTAAGCCTTGCAGTCCAAAGGGTGATAGGCTTCTTATACTACTATTTCTATTTATATGATATCTCAGACTAGAATTAACTATCTCAGCCAATTTGTGTAAAGGCTTTTCCAGCCACCTGCATTTGATCTATGATCCTGCATGGACATGAATAAAGGTCTGATATTAAACAAGAGCACCTCCATTCCACCTGTCACCAAAAGATGGCCTTGGAAATCCCTTGGGAAATGTCTTTTTGGACATGGGAGCAGGGACCTCCAATAGCATTTTAGAATCTCACCTATCAATAACTACAGGAAATTCTGTATTTTTTCCCACCATGAGCAAAGTATCATTGCCTTTGGAATAGTATAGTAGGGTTAAAATTATAGTTTGGCCACAACTGTCTGAGTGTCCCTGGGAAGTTAATCTCCAAGGCCCACTTTTCTTATCTGCACAATAAGGCTGGAGCTGGAGTTTACCAATTCCTGTTCTAGTACTTTGTGGTCAACAAAACTCATATATTTCCTTCTCTATCCTGCTTTTCTCTGTTTAACATTTTTATTCTGATGTCCAATTAATAACTGGCCACCACATATAGATTCCAAAGAGATAATATTTTTAGAAGATAGATATTTATCCGGCAAAACTTTACAACAATTCCCACCTAGGCTGAAGGTCTTGCCCCCTCCCCAGGTCACTGGAAGAAAATGTGGTTACTCACACATAATATAATACACTGGGCTGTGGGTGTGGCAAATATAGTGCACCATGATCTAGGCACTCCCTTTGATAGTTGGCTAAACCACTTTAGGTTTGGGTAGTTTTCCTTTGCAGGACAGCTGGGGTACCCCATGGATTCCAAACCTTCCTACAGATTTCATCCTAAAACATTTGCTTTACAAGCAGGGCCTTAATATTCAAGATGACTGCCCCCAGTTCAAACTTGGCTCTAAGCCTGTATTTTGTGTTCTCTCACTGTAGGTTTTTTGAAATCCATAGCAATTATTCTCAAAAAACCTGCAGTTGTTCATTCTTCTTTGAGCTGAAGTCTTATGGTTATAAAAAGGATTTGAGAATTGGCAGCACAGTGATACACCAACTCCTGACAGCCAAACTAAGTCACCTGTTAGGTTTGACCAGAGAAATACTGCTGCCCTATCCCCAGGCCCCTGAGAATCTAGAAGGCTCTGCACAGCCTTCATGAATCCTCCTCCTATTGTACTCCTCTTTCCCTCTTAGAAACCTCCCCTCAATAACCCAGGCCTAAGCCAATCAGTATGTCCTATTTCTGGCCACAGATATTGGTTCAGCAGTGAGCAATGAGCATACCACCCAACTGGAATCAAACTGGAATCAATGTGGTGTGATGCAGGTAAATACAATGATATTTTGTTTAATAAAGGGCAGCAGCTGCTCCTCCCTACCTTTAGTTACCCTTAGAATATCTTCCTTTTTTATTTTTTTAAATGTTTTATTTATTTTTGAGACAGAGAGAGACAGAGCATGAGCAGGGGAGGGGCAGAGAGAGAGGGAGACACAGAACCTGAAGCAGGCTCTGGGCTCTGAGCTGTCAGCACAGAGCCCGCTGCGGGGCTCGAACCCACAAACTGTGATTTCATGACCTGAGCTGAAGTCGGACACTTAACCGACTGAGCCACCCAGGCACCCCAGCCTTTAGAGTATCTTCTTAAAAACATAATAGGTAGGCCAGATCTTGTAATCATAAGGTAAATAAACCTAGTGTCTAGACTTTATAGTACAAAGTCACAGGCCTTCTGATTCTATGAAGTATAAACACATACCCCCAAAATTGACTCAAGAGTCTCTCATACAATGTACAGAAAGCTATCACAAAGTACATCCATTTGTCTCTCAAGAAGATAAAAGAAGCATTCTTTTTTCTTTTTTCTACTTTACTGTATAAACTGTGAAATTCTGCACAGATGTGTAGTCTTGCATGGACTATCTAAATGCATGTAAGTTCACACCTACTCAAGAAAATATCAGGTTTAATCAAAACAGTATGGTACTGACACAAAAACAGAAATATATATCAGTGGAACAGAATAGAAAGCCAGGAATAAACATACACTTATATATGGTCAGTTAATTTATGACAAAGGAGGCAAGGATATACAATGAGGAAAAGACCATCACTTCAACAAATGGTGTTGGGGAAACTGGACAGCCACATGCAAAAGAATGAAACTGGACCACCTTCTTACACCATCCACAAAAATAAATTCAAAATGGATTAAAGACCTAAATGTAAGACCTCAAACCATAAAACTCCTAAAATAAACGTAGGCTGTAAGTTCTTTGACATCAGTCATAGTAATAGTTTTCTAGATATGTCTCCTGAGGCAAGGGAACAAAAGTAAAAATTGAACCATTGGGAATACACCAAAGTAAAAATCTTTGCACAGTGAATGAAACTATCAACAAAACAAAAATGCCACCTACTAAATGGGAGAAGATATTTGTAAAATATATATTTGATAAGGACTTAATATCTAAGATATATAATGAACTTATACAACTCAACACACACAAAAAATGAATAATCTAATTAAAAAATAGGCAGAGGACCTGAATAGACATTTTTCCAAAGAAAATATACAGATGGTTAAGAGACACATGAAAAGATGCTCAACATCACTCATTATCAGGGAAATGCAAATCAAAACTACATTGATATATCTATCACCTTACACCTGTCAGAATGACTAAAATCAAAACACAAGAAACAACAAGTTTTGGTGAGGATGTGGGGAAAAAAAGAATCCTTGTGCACTATTGCTGGGAATTTCAAACTGGTGTAGCCACTGCAGAAAACAGTATGAAGTTTCCTGAAAATTTTTAAAGTAGTATTACAATGTGCCCAGTAATTCCATTACTGAGTATTTATCCAAAGAAAGCAAAGAAAGCAAAAACACGTATTTGAAAAGATATATTCACTTCTATGTTTATTGTAGCATTATTTACAATACCCAAGAAATGGAAGCAACCTAAGTGTCCATCAATAGATGAATGGACAAGGAAGATGTGGCGCACACACACACACACACACACACACACACACACACACTGGAATATTGCTCAGCTATAAAAAAGAATGAAATCTTGCCACTTGCGACAGCATGAATGAATACCTGGAGGATATAATGCTAAGTGAAATAAGTCAGTCAGAGAAAGACAAATACTGTATGATTTCATTCATATGTGGAATTTAAGAAACAAAACAAATGAACAAACAAAAAAAGAGAGAAACAAAAAAAAAAGCAGACTCTTAAATACAGAGAACAAATTGGTGGTTGCCAGAGGGGAGGTTGTTGGGGGAATAGAAACTGATAAAAGGGGATTAAAAGTACACTTATCTTGATGATCACTGAATAACGTGTAAAAATTTTAAACCATTATACTGTACACCTTAAAATAATATAACACTATGTTGATTATATTGTAATTTAAAAAAAGAAAAAGAAAAAATGATGCTTGTTCCCTCTTCCCTATGGGCATGGAGTAGGGATGGGGGTTCTTATTGTTAGAAGGATTTTTAATTTCCCCAGTAGCTCTTTTGTTGGAAATGCTGGCACCTCCATATTTGAATTTGGAAGGATGAGGTTCAGCCGTTTCCACACCCTAAAGGGACAAGCTGCCTAAAAATGAGCCAGTACCAAGGAACTGGAGCCAAAAACCTGGGCAGAAGAAGCAGGGTCATGATGAGTTCACCTGAATCCCTGGGTCCAGCCATGTCTAACTATCCCTGAACTTTGATATCTCATAGACCAAAATGTTCCCTTTTTCCTTAAGTCAATTTGGTACAGTTTTCTATCTCTTGGTAGAGAAAGCATCCTAGCTCATATAATGCCCAATTATAAGCATTTAAGTGTTTTTTTCCAAATCTTGAAATATAGCTGTGTTCTAATGAACACCTGAGTCCATGAATCAGGACAGCTCTTAAGGCAAAACCACTCTTTCTCGAATCCCTTATATGATGCTCACATCCAATGTGGCGGTCTTGCTGCCTATAAGCAGCCAACTCTGTACCCCTGTAGCCTTACCATCCCATGAGCCCCTTCTCATGTCTCCTCTGCCTTCTCCCAAGAAGTCAACCGTTGGACACAGATAACACATGCACACCTTTTTTCCTCAAGGGCCCTCTAAATCAAAGTCAGGTCTCATGTTTCTCTAAATCAATATGCTCTTCTCCAGGCTAAATCTCATTATTTATGCACCTGGCATACAATCATTCTTCATTTAAATCAAATCAACAAATGGGTAGTGCCTCCTTTAATGAAGGCTAATGAATAGAGAAATCTAGTTTTGCCTTATGGTGCTGATGGTCTCAGCGTCCTACAAGTGGCATCCTACAGATGCATCAAACTCACAGTTTGTGGTAGGCAATTACCTGGAACACCAAGTTCAAGAATGGAGCAGAAGATTTTGGAAGAATACGCTTTGTTTTGTTTTTTGTTGGGTTGTTGTTGTTGTTGTTAACATATAGTGTAATAATGATTTCAGGAACAGAATTTAGTGATTCACCACTTACATGTAACACCCAGTGCTTATCCCAAGTGTCTTCCTTAATGCCCATTGCCTATTTAGCCCACCCAACACCCCCCCCGCCCCCAGCAACCCTCAGTTTCTTCTCTTTAAGAGTCTCTTATGGTTTGTCTCTCTCTCTGTTTTTATATTATTTTTGCTTCCCTTCCTTTATGTTCATCTGTTTTGTATCTTAAATTCCATATATGAGTGAAATCATATGATATTTGTCTTTCTCTGACTGATTTATTTCACTTAGCATAATACACTCTAGTTCCATGCATGTTGTTGCAAATGGCAAGATGTCGCTCTTTTTGATCACTGAGTAGTATCCTGTGTGTGTGTGTGTGTGTGTGTGTGTGTGTGTATGTGTGTGTACCATATCTTCTTTATCCATTCATCAGTTGATGGATATTGGGCTCTTTCCATACTTTGGCTATTGTTGGTAATGGTGCTATAAACATTGGAGTACATGTGCCACTTCGAATCAGCATTCCTATATCCTTTGGATAAATACCAAGCAGTGCAATTGCTGGGTCATAGGGTAGTTTTATTTTTAATTTTTTGAGGATCCTCCATACTGTTTTCCAGAGTGGCTACACCAGTTTGCATTCCCACCAGCAGTGCAAAAGTGTTCCTCTTTCTCTGCATCCTCCCAACACCTGCTGTTGCCTGAATTGTTAATTCTAGCCATTTCTGACAGGTGTGAGGTGGTATCTAAGTGTGGTTTTGATTTGTCTTTTCCTGATGATGAGTGAGCATCTTTTCATATGTCTTTTAGCCATCTGAATGTCTTCTTTGGAAGAGTGTCTATTCATGTCTTTTGCCCATTATTTGTTTTTTGGGTGTTGAGTTTGATAAGTTCTTTATAGATTTTGAATTCAAACCCTTTATCCGATATGTCATTTGCAAATATCTTCTCCCATTTTGTTGGTTGCCTTTAAGCATTGTGATTGTTCCCTTCACTGTGCATAGCTTTTTATCTTAATGAGGTCCCAGTAGTTCATTTTTGCTTTTCTTTCCCTTGCCTCTGGAGACATGTCTAGTAAGAAGTAGCTGCGCTCAAGGTCAAAGATGTCATTGCCTCTTTTCTCCTCGAGGATTTTGATGGCTTCCTGTCTTACATTTAGGTCTTTCATCCATTTTGAGTTTATTTTTGTGTATGGTGTAAGAAAGTGGTCCAGGTTCATTCTTCTGCATGTCACTGTCCAGTTTTCCCAACACCATTTGCTGAAGAGACTGTCTTTTTGCATTGAATATTCTTTCCTGCTTTGTCAAAGATTAGTTGGCCATATGTTTGTCCATTTCTGGGTTCTCTATTCTGTTCCATTGATCTAAGTGTCTGTTTCTGTGCTAGTACCGTACTATCTTGATGATTACAGCTTTGTAATACATCTTGAAGTCCAGATTGTGATGCCTCCAGCTTTGGTTTTCTTTTTGAAGATTGCTTTGGCTATGGGGGTCTTTTCTGGTTCCATAAAAATTTTAGGATTGTTTGTTCTAGCCTTGTGAAGAATGCTGATGTTATTTTGATAGGGATTGCTGGAAGAATATGCTTTGTTTCGTCGCTGATCTCTATCATATCCCAAGGCCTATAGAAGCTCCTGCAGGCCTGTTAATGAACCAAAGATGCACCAGGGACTGTGAAGAAGTGGAGCAGCTTGAGCCCAGCTGCTCTGTGCTTCTTCCCATTAAGGAAAAAGAAAAATAATAAAAAGATTTTAATTAATTAAGAACATATACTAAGGTCAGGTTGTTTTGCCATTTGAGCTTGAGCAAGAACTTAACCTCTCTATATCCCCTTCCTCACTGGGGGAAGTTGCCACCTGCCTCAGGTGTATGGATATTTAAGCTCTTAGAATCTTTTCTGGCAACACAATGTTGGAAAAAATGCTAGTATTATTTGTTATAATAATATAATTATTACTCTGATTACTTCTGGCTTCTTGTGGCTTCTGGCCCAGTTAGTGCCTCTCTCAGGACATGAGTTTAATGGCTCACCCCATTAAGAATAGTAAGAAAATACTGCTAACAATTCCAAATGACATGACTGACAAGGCTCTTGAGGTTGTGTTTTACTTCTTGTTCCTCCAAAGTTGTGCACCAATTTTATTATACAAAAAGTTATTACAAAGGAAGGCAGAAGTGCAGCCATTCACAAAACAAGGGCAAATAAGCAGCCAGCCAGCCCCCAAATTTTCATTCATTGGCTTGAATGTTCTCACAGAAACTTCAGGTACATTGGGGTGTACCTGTGTAGGTTCTCAGTAAATGCTCTACCTGGGATGGTAGAAACTTTTAATGAGTAGCTAGGAGGTGAGGCATTTGGAACATGGGAGAAACTGTGGCTCTTCCTGCCTAGTGGTCCACAAATCTCGAGCTAATTCTAGAGTGGGGTCAAGAACACTAACATCAAGCCTTTCTTATTATGGGCAGTTCAAAGGAAATCAGGAAGACCTCGAAATGAGGTCAGAACTCAGGGCATCATCTAGGTCAGAGGAAGACAGAGGCCTTGAGAAAATTGTTGAATGCTGTACCCCTGTGACTTGTTAAGGGCACTAAGTGACAGTATTCCTATAAGAGTCCTCCATCAAATATAGTGTCTTCTTGGTTGTCCCAAGATGGGAGGAGCAGTGGAAAGAACAGAGTCCCATTCCACCTGCTAATTAACTGTGAGATCCTGGACAAGTCACCACACAGCTTCCAGGCCTTAGTCCTGTTGATTGAGAAATGTTTGTATTTTGTGGCACCCAGTTTGCAATCATTGCCAAGAAAGACTCCGTGAAACTGCAGCACTTGTCTACTGGAGAAGAAGACTCTGAAGTCACCTCCAGCAGAGTTAACCCAGCTTTTGGTTTTTCTGTTGGGTTCTCAGAACATTCCACCACAGCAACTTAGACAGGTCTATGAATGGACAGGTGAAAACTAGTATCTGACGAAGACTATGTCATCTGGTTGGTTCCTTTGCTTTGAGGTGGTCAGAAATAGCATAGAAAACTTTAGCAGAAGTATTTGTAATTCTGAGAAGTGTCACCAAAATTGAGAGTTCTAGGACTGAAAAAGAACTTTTCAATGCCAATTGATAGACTGTTGGGTAATTTCATAATTACTTTTGCTAGACTAGTCATTAAAATAACATAATTATGCTAAGTAGTTTGTAAAAAGAGAGAGAGAGAGAGAGAGAGAGCAATGGAACACACTTGTGACATGAACTGGTGGGTAATTGTGCAGAGATAATTTATGCCAATAACTCCTTGTAAGCCTCCATCAAGTTGAATTACTGTCTGCTGAGGGTCTTTTCCATAAGCTAATATGACAGCTCTCTAAAAAAGAAGTGATAGGAAAGAAGAGTGTCTGGACTAAATATAAGGGGGTGAGGGAACAAAGTGCAAAATGGCAGTTAGCCGTATTATATCTCCATTTCACATGAGGCCTGGCTAAAGGCAAATTTTGGAGTCTTTAGAATCAGAATCTTCCCTGTGGTTTTCTGAAACCAGACTTGGGTATTTTCTGCTGGTCACCTCAAGTTAAATCCTTCGAAATTATATGCCTTAAAGGTACCACAAGGGTGATCAGCTGAGTTTTTCCTGTGATAGATTGTGCAGACTGTTTTGTACACAGCTTTAGTATATCAAGAATATTCTTCTGGTGGGCGCCTGGGTGGCGCAGTCGGTTAAGCGTCCGACTTCAGCCAGGTCACGATCTCGCGGTCCGTGGGTTCGCGCCCCGCGTCAGGCTCTGGGCTGATGGCTCGGAGCCTGAAGCCTGTTTCCGATTCTGTGTCTCCCTCTCTCTGCCCCTCCCCCGTTCATGCTCTGTCTCTCTCTGTCCCAAAAAAAAAAAAATAAATAAATAAAAAAATAAAAAAATAAAAAAAAAAAGAATATTCTTCTGGTAAATTACTTTGTACAGGGGATATGATTTGTATTAAGAAAAGCACATAGATTCATCTGTATGAAAAATGCTTAGAGAAAATAGTATTTGCATAAAATGTTGTTTTTAACTTTTCAGGTAATATATAAGAATGTTTTACACTTTATGTTAGAACTACCTTCTTCCCATAAAAAGTGTAATTGTCAACCAAAGAACATATTAGATCTTAAAAGATCTTCCCCTGTTCCCCCCTCAAGTCAATCAAAGATTAATCTCTCAGTTCCTTCTCCTTTGGTTCAAAAAATGAAAGGAAACTGCTCAGAGGTACAGTACCCACAATATGTATCTACAGCATTTATTGTTGGAATTTTTCATTTTCTTATTAATCAGCCCTCTTATTGCTTCCCCTTCCTCCCCTAGAAAGCATCAACTTCTGGGTCAGAGCTGTTCAGCTCCCTCATCTCAGCATGCAGGGAAAGCCACATTCTATTTCTTACTGATGTTGCAACCTATTCACTCACTCAACTCAGCAGTGAGCTATCTTTTCTAGGAACAACCATTTCATTCAGATGAAGTAAATGTTGAGGGCAAATGACAAATACACCCTTTCCTTAAATAATATGATTTATACTGGCCTTCGCATCGAGTATCAACCACTCCTGGAACGCAATGCAGTGGCTGGAAAAATGGCAGTTGCCTTTGGTCCTCTGCCCCCTCATTCCCTTACACTATAATCGTTCCTGCATCCATCAAACTACCTGAAATCCTTTTCTTTCTCATAATCCAAAATGACTTCTGTGCTTCAAAAGGCCGGATCCTAAAATTCTTATGCAAGAGAGAGTCCCTAGTGACAAATGGATGGAATTGTGTATCCAAGTGTTTTGGATTGGATATACTGGCACTGACTAGAAGCAAAAGGTGTCCTAGAGATTGTTCTATTTTGTGTTTGTGCACCTATTCCTCAATTATATAGCCACTATAGACAGAATCCAGCACATTAAAGTCAGAAATAAAGCTCTAAATTCATTTGAGGTTCTTGAGCTAATTCTTTCCTCTAAACATAGGCCAGAGATTCACAAATTTAACCTCACATTAGAATTGGTTGGGAGCTTTAAAATATCCCAATCCCAAATTGCTTCTTTATCATTTATTGTTTTTTAATGAATCAAAACAAAGTGTTTTTAGCATATATATATAAACATATATATAGTCAATATTTTGAAAATGATTAAAAATTTCTGTGTCTGTTTTACATGAACTGCATTTTTTTCCTTTTTACCTTTTTGACTTTCCGATCTCTTCACGCATTTCCCCCATCCCCCCACCCCCACCTCTGGCACCACCAATCTCTTCTCTATATCTATGAGCTCCTTCTATTGTTATTTTTGTTTTTGTTTTAGATTCTAAATATAAGAGAAATCATACAGCGTTTGTCTTTCTCTGTCAGACTTATTTCACATAGCACAATGCCCTTGAGGTCCATCCATCTTGTCACATGGCAGGATTTCATTCTTGTGTATGGTTGTGTACAATTTCTGTATCCATTTATGATGGAAGCTTCTGTCATAACTTAGATATTGTAAATAATGCTGCAACAAACATAAGGGTGCATAAATCTTCTCAGTTAGTATTTTCATTTTCTTCAAATAACCCAGTAGTGGAATTTCTGGATCTTACGGCAGTTCTATTTTTAAGTTTTTGAGGAAATTCCATGTTTTCCAATGTTGTTGCATCAGTTACATTCCCACAACAATGCACAAGGGTTCCACATCCTTGCCAACACTTGTTATTTCTTGTGGTTTTGGTAATAGCCATTCTAACAGCAATGAGACGGTATCTCATTGTGGTTTTGATTTGCATTTCTGTTATGATTAATGATGTTGAGTCTCTTTCATGTATCTGTTGGCCACCTGTATGTCTTCTTTGGGAAAATGTCTATTTAGAACTTCTGCCCATTTTTAATTGGATTATTTGTTTGGCTATTGAGCTGTACGAGTTCTTTATATATTTTAGGTATTAGCCCCTTATCAGATATATGATTTGTAAATATTTTCTTCCATTCAGTAGGTTGCCTTTTCATTTTGTTGATGGTCTTCTTTGCTGTGCAGAAGTATTTTAGTGTCCTACTTACTCATTTTTGCTTTCGTTGCTTTTACTTTGGTTTCAGATTCAAAAAATCATCTCCAAGACTAATATCTAGTTGCTTACTGCCTATGTTTTCTTTTAGGAATTTTATGGTTCAGGTCTTATGCTCAAGTCTTTAATACATTTTGAGTTCATTTCTGTGTGTGATGTAAGATAGTGGTCAAGTTTCATTTTTTAACATGTGGCTGGCTATCCTGTTTTCCCAACATGATTTATTAAAGAGACTGTCCTTTCCTCATTGTATATTCTTGCTCCTTTGTCATAAATTAATTGACTGTATATGTATGGGTTCATTTCTGTAATCTCTATTTGGTTCCATTGATCTATGTGTCTATTTTTATGCCAGTACCATAGTATTTTAATTTCTATAGCTTTGTAATATAATTTGAAATCAGGGAGGGTGATACCTCCAACTTTGCTCTTTCTCAAGATTGATTTGATATGGGAGGTCTTTTGTGGTTCCATACATATTTTAGAATTATTTGTTCTAGTTCTGTATAAAATGCCATTGGAAATCTGATAAGGATTTAATTGAATCTGTAGATTGCTTTGGGTAGTATGGACATTTTAACAATATTGATTCTTCTAATCCATGAGCATGGAATATCTTTCCACTTATTGGTGTCTTTTTAATTTCTGTCATTAATGTCTCATAGTTTTAAATATATAGGTTTTTCACCTCCCTGGTTATATTTATTTCTGGGTATTTTCTTCTTTTTGGTGCATTGTAAATGGAATTTTTTAAATTTCTCTTTCTGATAGTTTGTTATTAAAGAAACACAACAGACTTTCATGTATTAATTTTGTATCCTGCAACTTTACTGAATTTATTAGTTCTAAGAATCTTTAGGATTTTCTCTAAATAATACCATGTCATCTGCAAATAGTGACAGTTTTACTTCTTTATTTCCAATTTGGATGCCTCTTATTTATTTTTCTTTACCAGTTGCTGTAGCTAGGACTTCCAAATACTTTCAATGTTGAATAGAGACGGCAAGAGTGGACATCCTTGTTGGGTGCTAAATCTTTGAGGAAAGGCTTTCAGCTTTTAACTGTTGAGTGTGATGTTAGCTGTGGGCTTGTCACATATGGTCTTTATTATGTCATGGCACATTTCCTCTATGCCCATTTTGTTGACAGTTTTTACCATAAGTGGATATTGAATTTTGTCAAATGTTTTTTCTGCATCTATTGAGATAATCATTATTTTTATCTTTCATTTTGTTAATGTGGTATATCACATTGACTGATTTGTGGATGTTGAAACATCTTTGCATCCCTGAAATAAATCCCACTTGATAATGGTGTATGATCCTTTCAACGTATTCTTGAATTTGGTTTGCAATATTTTGTTGACAATTTTTGCATCTAGGTTTATCGGGGATATTTTCTTTTCTTGTGGCATCCTTGTCTGGTTTTGGTATCAGAGTAATGCTGGCCTCATAAAATGAGTTTGGAAGAGTCCCCTCCTATTTTTTTTTTTAAGAGTTTGACAAGAATTGATACTAATTTTTTTGAATGTTTGGTAGAATTCACTAGTGAAGCCATCTGGTGATGGACTTTTGCTTGTTCGGAGGTTTTTAATGACTAATTCAATCTCCTTACTAGTATTTTTTTTTTTTCTGTTCAGATTTTATATTTCATTATAAGTCAGACTTGGTAGGTCTTATGTTTCTAGGAATTTATCCACTTCTTCTAGGTTGTCAAATTTGTTGGCATATAATAGTAAAGTTCATAGTAGTCTCTTATGATCCTTTGTATTTCTGTGGTATCAGTTGGAATGTTTCCTCTTTCATTTCTGGTTGTATTTATTTGACTTTCCTCTGTTTTTCTTGGTGGCTTCCATACCATTTAAATCAGTTTTAAAACAACTAATGCCTAGGGGTGAGTCCAGGCAGTTTTAAAGCTGAGTAGGTGATTCTAGTGGCTACCAAGTTTGAAAAATTGGTCTGGGGCTATTGCTTTCAATCATGACTGCATATTGCAATCACCTAGAGATCATTTAAAAATTCTGACTAATCAAGTCACAATCTCTGGAAGTGGACTGGGAATCAGTGGTTTTTGAAGCTCCCAGATGATTCTAATGAGCAAACAAATTTGAGAACCACTTCTCTAGGCAAGTCCCTTTATGAAAAATATAGAGAAACCTCATTATGATGACCCTCAATTGTTGACTAGGAAAATGGACTCTTTCCCTTGGACCCCCCTACCTATTGGCAAATGTCCTTTCTCATAAAAATCCACCAAACTTAATTCTTCCTTAATAATTCTTTTTAAAATAATTTTATTGAGAAGTAATTGAAAAATGTAATTGTATATATTTAAAGCACACAACATGATGATTTGATATACATATACATTGCCAAATTATTACCAAAATCAAGATAATTAACACATCCATCACCTCACATAGTTAACATAGTTCTTTTGTGTGGTGAGAATGATTAAGCTCTGTTCCCAGTAACTTTTAAGTATACAAAATCTATTATTAACTATAGTCACTGGGCTGTGCATTAGATTCTCAGAAATTGTTCTTCTTATAACTGAAAAAATTTATACCCTTTGGCCTACATAACCCCATTTCCTCCTTACTCCAGTATCAGACAACTACCATTCTGCTCTGTTTCTCTATGAAATTGGCTTTTAATTTTTTTAATATTTCACTTATAAGCAATGCCATACAGTATTTGTTGTCTTTTTCTGTCCGGTTTATTTCACTTCACATAATGCCTTCCAGGTTCATCCACGTTGTCACAGATGGCAGGATATCACTTTTTCTGGCTGAATAATATTCCATTTTATACACACACACATACACATTCACACACACATGCATATATATATATATATATATATACACATTTTATTTATTCATTCACCTGTTGATGAGCACTTAGTTTGTTTCCATATCTTAGCTATTGTGAATAATGCTGCAATAAACATGGAAGGGCAGATATCTCTTTAAGACACTGATTTCAGTTCCTTCAGATACATAACAAGGAGTGGGATTGATGGATCATATGGTAGTTCAGTTATTAGTTCTTTGAGGAACAGCCATACTATTTTCCATAACAGCTGTACCAATTTACATTTCTATCAACAGGTATGAAGATTTCCTATTTTCCACAACCTTGCCAGCACCTGTTATCTCTTGTCTTTTTAATAGACAACATAACAGGTGTGAAATGATAGCTCATTATGGTTTGATCCCCCTCTCTCTGGTAATTAGTGATGTCGAGTAGCTTTTCATATACCTATTGGCCATTTGTATGTCTTCTTTGCAGAAATATCTGTGTAGGTCCTTTGACCATTTTAAAATTGAATCTTTTTTTTTTTTTTTTTTTGCTGTAGAATTGTATGATTCTTATTTTACATCATCTACTCTAACTTTCTGAGGTAGGTAACTCTCATCCAAGTTGCTTAAACTTCTGTCCATGGCTCTGAAATCTCTCTAATCTTTCTTGGATTGTTTATGGCAAACATGTAGAGACACATAAACAGATAAACATATAGCCTAGACAGAATGTTATACAGTGATAAAGGCACTTGTTTCTTGTCCACCTTTGAAAGTATGAGGTAAATATCTGAGACCAATGGACAGGAAGGACACATGTCTATATATAGATTTTCAGATACCTATATATCTGTATATATATAGATATGTATATGTATGTATGTATATATATGTATATGTATATATATATGGTGTGGAATGTTGTGTAGGATGGAGGGAAAGGGCTTCAATTAGATATGTAATATTTTATTTAAAAAATCTGAAGCAAAATTTAATGAAATGTTAGCATTTGTTAAATACAATGGTGGGTTTATGAGTGTTTATCATTTTGTCATATTTCTGTGTTTGAAATAGTTTATTAAAATGTAAAGATCATCATAACAATGTTTTTAAAAAGCTGTTATAGCATTATACACAGAGAACACTATCCTACACATTAGTTATTAGACAAAAGAAGCAAATTTGCTATTCCAGTCAACAGCTTTGGGATATGTTTGTTTGGTTTTAGTGAGGAAAGTGGTTCCAGATCTGCATTGTACACATGTGGCCATTTACTAAATTAAAATTAAGTGAAATTTGAAATTCAATTCTTCAGATTCACTCACTAGTCACATTTCAAGTGCTCAATAACCACATGTGGCTAGTGGCTACAATATTAGACAATACAGATTATAGAACATTTCTTTCATTGCAGAAAATTATATTTTTAATTTTTTTAATGTTTATTTATTTGTGTGAGAGAGAGAGCATGGGAGGGACAGAGAGAAATGGAGGCACAGAATCCAAAGTGGGCTCCAGGTTCTGAGCTGTCAGCACAAAGCCCAATGCAGGACTCGAACTCATGAACCGTGAAATCATAACCCAAGCCAAAGTCAGAGTCTTAACCGCGTCACCCAGGTGCCCCTCAATGCAGAAAATTCTATTAGACAGCTCTGGTCTAGATATTAATATATAATTATATGTCAAGATGCAAACGAATTTTCTGCAATTAACCTCCATCCTTTTTCCCTTCATGTTTGAATCAACCAAAGCAAACTGTGATTTAGGATTTATAAGTGATGCAAGTAAATAAGTGGTAATCTATTGTTTTCAATCTTCCTACAAAACAATTACTAAATTAAAAAATTACTCTACCCATATATACACAACTGTACTTTCATAGGACTTTTATGTATAAGTGTATATCTAATGGCTAATATGCAAAAAATTGACCACTGACAAACACTAGTCAATGTCTAATATTAATTAATAGGAGGGACCAACTGATGTTCCCAGTCAGGAAAATGGACATTATAATTTCAAGTTTTTCAAATTATAAAGCAAAACAGGTTTGTTTTAGCAGGTAAAATAATACTAAAAACTGTGTAAAGAAAAAACCTGGGGCACCTGGGTGGCTTAGTCAGTTAAGCGTCTGACCTCACTCAGGTCATGATCTCATCCTTCATGAGATTGAGCCCCATGTCAGGCTCTGTGCTGACAGCTCAGAGACTGGAGCCTGCTTCAGATTCTGCGTCTCCCTCACTTTTTGCCCCTCCCCCACTCACACTGTGGCTCTCTTTCTCTTTCTCGCTAAAAAATAAACATTAAAAAATTTTTCAAAGAAAAAGCCTAATCATCACCCTGCCCTCAACTCTACACTTGTGACCCCTTCTAACAGGATAGAAGGGGTCCTGTTAGAGGACCATGCCTTCCTCTTTGCTCATGCAAACATATCAAAGCAACAATATAGAGGATGGTTTTTCTTTTGCCAAAGAGAATCATATTATACATTTTACTTTGTAATTTTCTTTTTTTTTCCATTTAGCAATATGTCATGAACATCTCTATACGTCTATAGATATTTGTATAACTCATTTTCCCCAATCTGTTTCTGCATATACACAGGTAGATGCATATACGCATATATTCATACATGTATGTATATATGTATGTATGTGTACGTGTGTACATATATAATTGTGCAAAATGGGCTATCATTCATGCTAGGCAGGGCTAGTCACATTTTCTTGCTTTTTTCTTATTAACTTGTTTCTATGAACCCCTATCCTCCCCCTGAATCCTCCTTCCCCACACCCACCTCAATCCCAGATAATCCATGTTAACAGCACTTGGTATTCTTCCACACTTTTCTTACACTCATAAAACATTAAAAATGTTTATATATTTTGTGTCATTGTCATTCTGTTTCTAGCTTGGGCCCACTATATATTCACTGATACAAATATTCTTATATCTTCATTTTTCTGTAGTTTTTATTTCTATGGGGAGTGTCTCAGAAGATTAATGGCTGCACTAATGGGTATGTGTATTTTTGGCTTGGGAAAACAATCTGGAGAAATATATTAAAACTGTTTCCTATTTCTGCCAGCAATATGTGAGTACCCCTTTCTCACACTTATTTGATAGCAAAATATTATTTCTCCTTAAAGTTTTGCCCACCTGATGGATGTAAAGTGATATCTCGTTACCATTGTGCTTACTCTAACAACTAAGATATTTAATACCTTCTCATTTATTAGTCTCTCAGATTTACTTTTTCTGTATTCACTTGTACATTTCTTTTTCCTACTTTTTTCCTGGAGTTTTGTCAATTTATAAAATCTCTATGTTATAGATATTGACTAATTCTTTTATTTTCATTATTTATTGTTAGTTTCTTACAAATCTATTGTGGTTTGATTTGGCTAATATCTTTTTTGCTCAAGATTTCATTTTTGTGGGGGCGCCTGGGTGGCTCTGTCGGTTAAGCGTCCGACTTCGCTCAGGTCATGATCTTGCGGTCCGTGAGTTCGAGCCCCGCGTCGGGCCCTGTGCTGACAGCTAGGAGCCCGGAGCCTGTTTCAGATTCTGTGTCTCCCTCTCTCTGCCCCTCCCCTGTTCATGCTCTGTCTCTCTCTGTCTCAAAAATCAATAAACGTTAAAAAAAAATTTTAAAGATTTCATTTTTGTGTACAAACAGCCCTATATTTTCTGATATAGATTTTAAGTGCCTTGTCATGATTAAGAAGGTGTTTTCCATCTTCATATTACATGCAGTTTCTGAGATTTTTCTTAAAATATTTTGTCTTACATGCATCTTTAATCTCCCTAGAATTTGTCTTTATGCATAACGAGAGCTGGGGTCCACTCTTCTTCCAGAGGGATAGTAAGTTTTATCAGCACCATTTCTTAAACAATTCATTCTTTTTACAACTGAATTGAATCCTGCTTTTCTAATATTAAATTCTCATATGCCCTGAGATCTAGTTCTTTTTACAGTCTATTTTGTTCCACTAACATGTCTATTCCCATGCCAATATCATATGAGTTTAACTACAATGATGTTATAACAGGTTCTTGTATCTCAAGCAAATCTTCATTCTTTTTCATACTTTTCCTGGCTCTTTTTGGTTATTTTTTATTCTGTATAAATTGTATTCCCATTTTATCCCAAATAAAACAAAATAAGCATACAAACAAAAACCACTACGGAGATCCTAAATGCATGTTAATTTGGAGAATTTACTTTTTAATGAAACTAAGCTATCTCACTCAAGAGCATGTTCAATTTGCTTAAATATTGATTTAGACTTTTTTTCCCCATAAAGTCCTGTAATTTACTTATTTTTCATAAAGTCCTGTTGCTATAGTCAAATTAATTGTCATAACAGGAAAAGCCGTCATTGCCAGCCCTAACATCAAAGGTAGAAGAAGGGGTGTCACTGTTAAAGTCGCAGAAGGCAACCTGGTCTTCAGCCTAGCCCAGGATGCCCTTAGGGGTCCCTCCGATGCCTGCTTCACCACTTTCTTGATGTCACATTTGACGGCTTTTTCTAGATAGTAGGTCAGACCCACATCCAATACATTGGAGGTGGGGACATAAAGGCCATGCCAGTAAGCTTCCCATTCAGCTCAGGGATGACCTTGTCCACAGCCTTGGCAACACCAGGAGAAATAGTAATGATATTCCGGGTAGCCACTCAGCCATCATGCCACAGCTTCCAGAAGTGCCATCTGCAGTCTTCTGGGTGACAGTGATGGCATGGACTGTGCTCATGAGTCCCTCCACAATGCTGAAGATGTCATGAATGACCTTGGTCGGGGGGCAAGCAGTTGGTGGTTCAGGAGGTACTGCTGACAATCTTGAGTTGTCATAATTATGGTTCAGCTCAACACAATACTTGGGGGCATCAACAGACGGGGCAGAAATGATTACTTTTTGGCTCTTCTCTTCATGTGAGCCGCAGCCTTCTCAAGATAATGAAGGCACCAGGAGACTCTACAACATATTCAGCACTGGATCTTATACCTGGAAGATGAACATGGGCTTTTCCTTGATCATAAACTTTCCATTCTCAGTCTTGACTGTGCTATTGAGCTAGTCATGGGTGGAATTATACTGGATGAAGTTGAGATTAACAAAGGGGTCATTATTGGCAACAGTATACATTTTGCCAGATTTGAAAACAGCCTTGGTAACCAGGCATACAATATAGCCAAATCCATTCACTCCAACCTTCACCATCCTATCTCAGGGATTGTGCAGCAATCTCTGTCCAACAGGGAGAAAAAGAGAGGCTAGATTTCTTTTACTGGCATTTTATTTAAAATGTTTTATTTATGGGGCGCCTGGGTGGTTTAGTCAGTTAAGCATCCGACTTTGGCTCAGGTCACGATTTGTGGGTTTGAGCCCATGTCGGGCTCTGTGCTAACAGCTCAGAGCCTGGAGCCTGCTTCAGATTCTCTGTCTCCCTCTCTCTCTGCCCTCTCCCCCACTCCTGCTTTGTCTCTCTCTCAAAAATAAAACATTAAAAAATTTTTAAAATGTGTTTACTCAGTAAATGAGATTGATGTATTTTTTGTATAATGTCTAGTTTTAATATTAATTTTATGTTGAATTCATAAAATGAATTGTAGAGCTTCCATATCCCACCTTACCCCACAACGCCATGGTATAGAATTTTGCTAACCCAAAGTATGCTTCATGGACTAGCAGCATGGATATCAACTGGATGTCAAGCTCACTTCCTAGAGTTTGTTAGAAATGCAAAATCTCAGGCCCTACCCCATATCCTAATTAGGATATGCATCACAAACAAGATCCCCAGGTGACTTGTATGCATGGTAAGATTAGAGAAGCTCGGATCCAGAATGGTTCAAACAGTGATGAAACTATCTTTTCTTTAAAATGTCATACAGAACTCAGATATGAAGCCAACCAGTTATGGTAACTTAATACTTAACTTGATCTATGGTAATTATGGTATACTCAAGGTTTCTACTTCTTGGGTGAATTTTGGTATTTTATATTTTGTTAATAAATCATCTGTATCCCCTGAGCTTTACAACTTTTGTTGCATAGAGTTGCATTCCGTTTAAAAAAATTTTTTTTAATGTTTATTTATTTTTGAGAGACTGGGATAGAGCACAAGCAGGGGGGACAGAGAGAATGAGACACAGAATCCAAAGCAGACTGAAGGCTCCTGAGCTGTCAGCAGAGCCCAATGCGGGGCTCAAACCCACGAACCGTGAGATCGTGACCTGAGCCGAAGTCAGACACTTAACCTACTGACCACCTAGGTGCCCCTAGAGTTGCATTCTTGTTACTTCATTACTATTAATATCTTCCATCACTTGATGACGTCTACTTCTCTATGTATTTTTGTTTTTGTTTTCTTTTTATCAAGCTTACAAAAGCTGTGTCTATTTTCTTGTTCTTTTCAGAGAACTAGCTTTTGGATTCAATTAATAATCCCTTAGTTAAGGGGCGCCTGGGTGGCGCAGTCGGTTAAGCGTCCGACTTCAGCCAGGTCACGATCTCGCGGTCCGTGAGTTCGAGCCCCGCGTCAGGCTCTGGGCCGATGGCTCGGAACCTGGAGCCTGCTTCCGATTCTGTGTCTCCCTCTCTCTCTGCCCCTCCCCCGTTCATGCTCTGTCTCTCTCTGTCCCAAAAATAAAATAAAAAACGTTGAAAAAAAAAAAATTAAAAAAAAAAAAAAATAATCCCTTAGTTAAAACCTGGCAGGGGAGGAGGCCCTACAACATGAGCCATTACTGTGGATGAGTTCAGCTTTGCTATTAACATTGAAACCATGTGTACATGTGAACCTGAACTTCCAGGGACCAAAGCATCATAAGAATGCAGGATTAATACCTATTTTCAGTTGATAAATCACAGTCTGAATAGGGACATACCTCCACCAAAATTGCCTTTCTGCATACCTAATCATATTCTAAATGTCATGTATGGTCTCCCTGGTATAGTTCACTAAATAACATTTTGAGCATTTGTATTTTGCTTTAAGGTCTATAATGCCTTTCATACCCTTAATCTCATTTGAGATTTGTGTTTAAAAGGGTCTAATAGATAATCTTCACTAAGGGGGAATACAGTCCTAACCTGATTTTCACATACTGAGATCAGCTGGGGCCCTCAGAATGTTGTTTCTCCAGTGGGCTGAACAGGTCCCACAGAAGAGTGTGTATTTTAGGCAAAGCTAAGAAAGCAAGTATTCCCTCAGATAAGGAAGAGGCATGAGTTGAAATTTTAGCCATGAACAGATAAAAGAAAACAGCATATTTCAGATACTTATCTTAAAGCAGACAATTATGTGAAATGCATTAGCTTTTTTTCCCTTTCAATTAAGGAGTCAAGGTTTTGTTTGCCCTCTTAAAAACTGGACGAAAAACCTATTACTTATGCACTTTCATTTTTTACCTTTGCAAATATTCTAATCAGATAAGGATTTCAAAAGCTAGATGACTGTAAGCTTTTGCATTCAAATTGACCCAAGTTTAGGATAATAGCTGCAAAAGTATAAAGTGTAGTTTATTGAATTTGGGATTTTTGGTTCACTGATAGACCAGTCTTATGTTGATCATTATGGAAGAGTTATTACAAAGATACTGCTGAAGTCCTTCACAAAATTAATTTTAATCTTGTACCGTTGACCAGAGATTTCTGATCTATAATAATCTTTTTATAAGCAAACACTTGGCTAGTCTTTCTTTTGTGGTGTATTTAGGTTTCCTTTAAGCATCTGGAGTAGAAACCATCTTAACCTCACATTCCTGTCAGTACTATGTGTAGGACCTTTTTAACTTCCGATAAGTAGTGCTGAGTACTGAAAAAGAAAATAATCCTCCACCCTTCCTACCTCAGAGAACTGGTCAATTCACCTACTTGATAGTATTTTCCCTGCTAAGCAAAATGTTCCCATCCTAAATTCCAGGACAGAAAGTGAGTAAAAGAGAGAGAAAATGGTAGCAGTAATGACATGATGTCCATAGCATTTTAGTGTTGGAAATAAAATACTAGAGGACAAACCTTTTGACATTGAAATCTTATTTGGGGAGAATGCTCATTATGAAGCAAATGGAAAAAGTAAAATAATCCATTTTTTTTAAGACTGTGAATTATTTATTTTTTCCATTTTTTTCTTCTGGGAGGAGTGTAAACTTAAATCCAAAACATCCTGTAATATAGTTCATTTCTCCTCTGACCTAAAGTTCTAGAAAGATACAGATATTACATGATTGTTCTATTTTTAAAAAATGTTAATACAAAGTATTCCCTGGAAACCTTTTCTTTTAGACAATACCACTCAGAAGTTCACCTCCCCACCCCACCCCCACCCCCCATTCAGCATTCAGCTCCATGGCTGAGTACTTGCCATGGTCCCCAGCCCTCTGTTTAGTGGTGGGTTGGGAGACAGACCGAGAGTGAACTTTAACATAGAGAAAAACATGGATATCTCAATGGGTATGCCCTGGTTATTTTGGGGAAACTTGCTGCAAAAGTGAATATAATTCAGGTACAGGATACCACACCTAAACAATCTCAAAGGGCAGGCAGAGGACAAACCAGACAAGACAAAGGAAAGGGGAACGAGGCAGAAGAGACAGCATGGGAAGAGACTAGGACAAAACAAGCCCAGAAAACTGTCAGTGCAAAGGTTTTACTGATGGGATGCAGATAAGGAGGATCTTGTAGAGGTTCCATGCAAAGTCCATACTCTTAACCTCTATACCACTTGGTGACTATATGGAAGATGGGCTTTAAAGTGAGAAGACTGGAGGAAAGATGACCTGTTTGGTAGATACAAGGCCTCAGTTAAAGCATATGAGCACGCGTACAAACACACACACACACACACACACACACACACACACACACACACACCCCCTATATATATAGGATATATAGGTATATATATATAGGATAGTGATCAGGACTATAGACTGCACTAAGACTCCCTGGGTGAAACTAAAATTTCAGTTCCACTAACTTATTGGCAGTATGACGATGTGCCTCAGTTTCAGTACCAGTAAAACTAGGAATAGCAACATTACCCAGCCAACAGGATTTTTTGAGGATTAAATGAAATCCTACACAGAAGTACACTTCACCTAGTGGCTAGGAGTGCTCAAAGTTTGCCCCTATTAGAATGTTACAAATTGCAGAGACAGGAATGGACCTATTTTACTAAGTAGGTACAATTAGCAGGGTTTGGGGATTCAGGCTGGGGGCAGGGGGGAATGGAAAGGGAGGCAGAGGGGACTAGAGGTTTTTACTGCCAGCTAGATTACCGGCTAGCTAGGAAGGCCACCAACAATAAAGGAGATGTCTTAGGGAAAACAGAGAGGACTTCCTTTCCTTTTGGACATTTTAATCTTAAGGTATTAATGGAATATCTATGCACAAATAACCGGTTTAAATGGTTGAACATGAGTATGAGGCTCAGGGAAGTGATGTAGGGGAGTCATTAGCAAACAGATGACAAGGTAAGTGTTAGAACACTGGGCCAAGAATATCATTCTGAAAAATTTGCACATTTACTTTGTGTTAATATATAAAATGTACTTAAGTGACATGAAAATATAGAAAATGTCAGTTTTAGCAGTGTGGGAATGAAGAATGACTTATGACAAATATAGTATATTCACATTATTCAGAAAAATTAGAGTACTAATAGCACATTCTGATCCCAAACCATATATATCAAATAAGGACAGATGCCTCTACACACTCAGTTTTGAGTCAGCTAGATTTTACAAAGTTATTCTCAGAAAGACCAAAGTAAATTGACATTAACAAACAATGTTAAGTTCTTTGAAAGGTTATTTTCTATAACCACTTTGTTTAAAGCATAATAAAAAGGCATTTAATCTCAACACTGTCCCAGTCTTCATTCCCAGTAAAAATAAGTACATGTTAATGATCTGATGTCAGGATGCCAACTGGTCAAATTTCTTCTTTTTTTAAGTCATTTCCCCCTAATATCCAGAATTTTGTTTCACTGGAACAATCAAAAAGCTAACATTAAGTCTGCTCTACCCACTTAGCAAAGTAGTGAAATAATTTTACTTGTCCTATCACTTGTGGAACCAAGCCTTCTTTAAAAAATAAATGGAAGAGTGGAATTTAAGTTTATCTTTATTAGTCAAAATATCACAAAAGCCATAAGGAGCCACCAAATCCAGCAATTCCAGCACAGAACACCTGCAAAACATTTAGGAACCTGCAAACTTTCTATTTTGTCCTCCACAGGCTGGGAGCCACTAGTGCAGTTATTCTGGCATTTCAAATATGGAAAAATGAAATATTTTGAGGTGTCACTTCAGGGTGGGAGGGGGTAATAGGGTATGAGCATTTTTCTTCAGTGAAGTGTTGATATTTTTGGCAGCACAGTATTCTTTTAGCTTGTGGACCTGCGTTTCCCTCACAAGTGAACATTTCGTGTTCCCACTCCCGCATCCCTCCACCCCAATACCAGCAGCATGCTCCATCACTGTGACAATCACATAATGGCCACAAACACCCCCTAGAATAGTAGTGCTGTCCCAGGTTGACCAACCACTATTGTAAAAGGTTGGCTCAGCTGATTAAAATGCTGCTTTTAGCAGCTTGGGTGTCTTTGTTGCAATACCAAATACTGAGAACACAACAAATGCTTATTTAAGAAAACCCATTCCCATTACTAGGGCAGAGGGTAGAGGGGAGTCAGAGTATCCTAAAAGGTCAGAGAACTCTTAGAAATCTAGTTCAACCATTCCAAATTTACAGATGGGGGACAAAAATGTCCAAAAGAAGTTAAGTGACAGGCCCATAGTTCCATGGCTAGGAAATGGCTAAGCCAGAATTAAAACCCTAAATTCTAGTCCACTACTTCTTCTACTACACTATGCCCCCAACTCACACAACCCACACGTGGATATATTAAAAGCTCAGCAGCTTCAGTTATGTCCAAAGGAACAAAATTCCTTTAACTTTCACACATGAAGACAAACACCACCCCCCAAAAGTCACTCAGATTCACTGGGGTCTAAGGATTCATTTAATAATGCTTTGAGGTTTCCATTCCAGGCTTAATAATTCACCTTCAAATTAAAACCTGGCATTTTTACTTATCATCCCATCCAAGTAAGAATTTTACGAATGTAAAATATATACCAGTTCCTACATTAGCATATCTTGAGGAAGTGACGAACAGCTCCTGCTGCCATTTTAAACATGAAGTAGGAACTTAACAATTCAACTTCAAATTCTGTCAGCTTATAATAAATATATGGGTGTAGCTTTAAACAGTAAGTTGTGGACAACTGGCACCATGAAAAAGCAGCATGTGTAAGATGGTCTTCCCTATATATATTAGGAAAAAAAGGAATCTTCACTACAACGATAAGCAAAATATCCAACAAATACATACTAATTTCTCATGGCCTCATGGTTGGGAGTGGGGGGAGGGGCACGGACTTCATGCAAGATGCTCCAAATATTAACATCAAATACTACACACCCATATTGTTTATACTTAATGATATAATTTCACTACTTTTAGTAAATTAGCAATATTTGGCACTTTTTGTCTCACGTTTGCACCTAGATACCAGAACATAAAATACTATTATTTATTAGCCCCATTTATCACCCATGCTAATTTTCTTTCTAGAATGGTAAAGGTATGGTAAAGAAATGAACCAAATATCTGCTCATAAAAAAAAAGTTTTCTTTTTAATACACTTAGCTACTGTTTTAAAGACTGGAGTCCTGGATGACCATTTCCCTTTGGAAGATCTAACCACTGAATCTAGTTTGCTTTCTTACAAATGCACGTGTGATCAAAGATGGACCCAGTGGTATATTACTGACTTACCGCCAAATGGCAAACTTATCAAAGTAGCTGTGATTCTCAACAAGGGTCAAAGCCTACTCCTAGTTCCCAGGGAGAATATCAGATCTCAGTCTTATTTCAGCTGTGTAATTGAAGGCAGAAGGCAGAAAGAAGAGGGTGTCAATTCTGATGTCTTCCTGTGCCCGCCACCTTCATATCGGTGGTGGGGACGGTGAAAAGTGGGGACTGTGTATCCAACTGAAGGAAACACCTCAACATGTTATCATTGCAGAAACAAAACCAGCAGGATCCTTTACAGTAGTGTCAGATACACTACTCCCCTTTTGTCTCTAGATAGGGTGGATGCAGAAGCAATGGGAACACAAATATCCTCACCAGACGAAGGAGTTAACAGTGGCACTCCCATTTTGGAAAGCTTTTCTCAGATACTATCCCACCACTGCCTCTTAAAACTAAAGAATTCTAATTACTAACTTATTCCCGTAAGTGAAAAATAAAATTTCCTAGCAGGAAAACAGCTAGCTAGAGCTGGGGCTAAACCCTCAGAGCTGCTAACACCCCATTTAGGATTCTCCCAGAGGTTACATTCAACATCATCATACAGACCGGGGGCTGGGGGGCACGTGCGGCAGGACACACACAGCCAGGACTCATGTGTAAAAGAACAAAAGGGAAACCTGGATATTACTGTTTCTGCCAATGCCATAAACATCTCCCAGGACTTGGAAATGACCAGCTACTTTTACCTCAGTCTAACCATTAGCTCTGCAGAATCTGTTGACCCTAACATAAAGAAGGAAGATGAAGGAGAACGTCAATTACAGATTTCACAAATATCTGGTACATAAGTCTGTAATTTTTAATTAGAATTAACTATCAAAGACACTGCACCTTTTAAGTCTTTGAACTTAATAATGTTTAACAGTGGCTTTATTAGGTGAATGCTTGAAAGCATTCAACATTAAATTCAATTTACTTCACATAAATGTTTGCAAATACATTATCAGCAATTCTTAAATATTTCAAATCAACCCACTTAAGTATAGAAGGCTTGCTCATAGGTCTTCTGAGGTGACAAGACGACTGAAAGGAACCTTGGACTTGAGTCCAGATCTCTAACCAACAATCACCATGTCATCACCGGTGAACTCATATGAGGGAACTTCAAGATTGAGAGGTGCAGGCCCCTTCCTGATCCTGCCAGAAGCATCATAGTGTGACCCATGGCAAGGGCAGTAATAACCACCAAAATCTCCTGCATTTGCAATGGGTACACAACCAAGATGAGTGCAAACACCTATCAGGATAACCCATTCAGGTTTCTTTACTCGATCTAAATCATGCTGCGGGTCCCTCAACTGGGACACTTCAACTGCAGCTTCCTGCTCAATTTCCTTCTTGGTTCTATGACGCACAAACAGCGGTTTTCCTCTCCATTTGAAAGCCATGTTCTTGCCTTCTGGAATATCGGATAGCTTGATTTCGATTTTCGACATGGCCAACACATCAGCAGAAGCACTCATGCTGGAAACAAACTGGGAGACGACATTCTTGGCAGCATATGCAACACCTATACTAGTTGTTGCAGTTATCAAATAGGAGAAACCTTTTCTAGCCTCACTGCTCTCTTTTGAAGACTTTGTACCATCTAACACTTCGGTGCGTCGATAGTCAGAGAAGTCAGGCACTCTGATGTCTGTGTGGGAATAACGAACAGAAGCAGGGACTGCAAGATAAACAGAAAGTTAAAAAAACAATTAGATGAGTACCCTGAAAGAAGTATACATCAGGAAATAACCTTTGTGAATTCATAAGCAAAAATCAAGTTATAAAAATGTGAAATATAGCACTAATGCCAGAAATGGTCAGGTTGGCAGTGCCTGCATAGAAAATATTGAAAAAGAAATGAAGTCAATCACTACCTATCACACTGGTATGAAATCACAGGATAATATGCGTAAACTGAGTTCTTCCTGATTGAACACAGTTGACTCAGAATTTCTAACGATTTAGTGCATCAAATCTAAAAAGTTAAATAGTACTGTAAACAGCAATATTTTAAAATCCCCAAAATTCAACATGCCAAGACATACAACTATGTTAACTACTTCCCATATTCTCTGGATTACAAGGGACCGTAAAACTCATCAAGTCCACCCAATAAGTTGATTTGTGGGGCTCCTGGGTAGCTCGGTCAGTTAAGCGTCTGACTCCTGATTTCAGGAGCCTGCTTGAGATTTTCGCTCTCCCTCTCTCTCTGCCCCTCCCCCACCCACGTTCTCTCTCCCTCTCTCTCTCGCTCTCTCTCTCTCTCTCTCGTGCACAAAATAAACATTAAAAAAAAAAAGGTGATTTGTGATCATCTTATTAAACCAAATGTCTAACTTCACATTACTATCTACTTACTCTCTGAAAGTTCAGTAGAACTGCTAAAAATTCATAAATACTTATTACCATAAACATTCTGTGAACTGTTAGTATAACTTTAGTTGCAGAAAATGAAGAGATTTTCTATTTTAGACTCTGGAATATAAATCAGTATTACTTTAACTTCAAGTAAAGCCACCAATGGGCAGAAAAGGACATCCTTGTCAAAATACACAACTATCAAATGAAATCTCCAAAAGAGCCAATTATTTCAACTTAGTACAGGATAAAAGAGCAAATTTTCATATATCCCCCTCTTCAGCGAAGGGCAGTAACTTCTTTAAGAGTAAGGGCACTATCTTTCTTTTTCAGTGCTGTGGATTTCTCAACTGAGACACTACTACTGCAGGCTGGCCAGATCTTTGTGTCAAATGAATGTTAACTAATTACTATTTATGTAGTACTTTGGATGTAAGTAGTTTTTAAACTAAACAGATTATGACCTTTTGTCCATACTATTTTAAAATATCTGACAAAAAATTAACTTACTGGCATCACTTTTAAGTATGTTTCAGGAAGCAAATTTCTTTGCAAGTTGTATACGCATTTTAGGAAATTTGTCACAAGGTTTCTTTTTTTATAAAAGGGACATTAAAAATTCCTCACTTAAAAACTGTTGTTTCAAAAAGAAAAATGTACTTATCAAATGCAATTTCATGTAAGTTGCAGCCTACTAGGCTGTCTCATCCTAATATACTTCCTTGAGTATTACAATAAAGAACATGACCACACTTTTCACATGGTTCTAAGTCAGTAACAATGGAAGCTGTAAGTCAGCCTTGAACGTGGAGATTAGGGGCACTGATCCCACATGCAATGGGATTAACACATAATTTGTATGTTATACATCTCATGTATGTAATTCTTATAATAAAGTAAGCTAGGGAAAAGAAAATATTAAGAAAACCATAAAAAATACATTTGCAGCAGTGTACCATATTTAAAAAAAAAAAAAAAAATCCACATATAAGTGGACCTGCACAGTTCAAATCCATGTTGTTCAAGGGCCAGCTGTATTCCCAAACAATAAGGGTAGTGACTACCTAATATTTACAACTATGGCAAAGTGACATTACATCATATACTACCTTACTTCTACCTAATGCTAACCTAACAGTGTAGACTGGGGTTTGGGATCAAATATGAATTACCCTCCTTTGGTATACTCTGGAATTACAAAGGAAAATGTGTATCATACCTAAAAGATGAAGGAACCAAAGTCCATACTTCTACATTAAAAACAGTGCCTACAATCTTTAACCATATAACAGTATACAAGCAAATGTACAGGAACAATAAACAGAATGGTTTTGACATTCTCATCCAGAGATTTGGTGGTGAAAGAAATCCAGCTGTCTACTGCCACTCTACCTAGCAGGTTACACTTTAGTACAATAGTACAATACTGTACTATTGTATATTGTACCACCATGAATATTTTGGGAAATTTAACTGCCATATTCCAAAAGTCATTTCTAAATAATTTACATTAACTGTATTAGGTGTGGCTTTAGCAACAAAGATGCTAGCTAGATTTAGTTCTAAACTCAAGCAAAACCAGATACTTCTGGAAATAGAGAAAATTTAAGAGACTATAACAAAAAACAGGTTTTTCTTTCTTAAGATGAACTCTGATGTGCCTTGGAAATCTTCCTCTCACCTCATGGATCTTCTGATCCAACCCTCCCATTTCACACCCTCAGAACTATCTTTCTACAAACCATCTAGACAGATTATAACGTGAACTGAAACTACAAGCTGAAGGCATTATTATAGAAAAAGTTTGCCTTACGGTTCTGTATTATTTACCTGTTCTTGGGAAAGTCAGGTAAGCCTCTAATTTTTAGAAGAAACCCTTTAGTCACTAGACAAATTCCAAAGATGCTTTTTGCATTTGCTGTTGAAATTTTGTCCTCCTTTATTGTTTCTTACCTCCAGATCCAAAGAATAGGCTTGGGATGGGCTGGTGTACTCTGTTCACGCCCTGAACAGTGTCTCCAAAACCCACTGGTGCCCCCAAACAACAACAAAAATCGCCATTTTATTCATTCACCAATATCCTGCACTGCCTGTATGCAAAATCTGAGGTTGTAGGAAACAGAAAAATAAAGATTCTTCTCTATGCCTCAAGCTCAAGGTCAGAGGAATCACCAGGAAATGCAATAGTAGGAAGTGTTATGTACCATAAAAATAAAGGAATCAGCAAATATAAAATTTTATTGACCTGACCCTGAACTGAGATTGATTTGGTAAGACAGAAATGTGGAAAACTGAGTGGGAGGATTATTTTAAAGTAAAGAGAACAGGGTGAATGAAGAAAAACTAAAGAGAGTGGGGGTAATAACTTAGCTTGCAGGGCAAGTGTCACTGTCAGTGGGGCCAGGCAGGCAGATAACGCAATGGAGGAGGTCTGGTGAGAACTGTGATGACCTGGAAGAGTGACTGCTCCAACTAAGAGGGCAGCCAGTGCACAGCACTTTTCTCATGGTGAAACAAGTTCAGTGTTGCCAGATTCCAACATTTTAAAACACGCAAGAAATCTTCCTTTTTTAAGACTGTGCAGGTTGGGAACACTACAGGTACAATGGCACACAGGTTGCCATTTGAGGATTTCCAATACAGAGCATGAAAAAAAAAAAAAAAAGACATGGCACAAAAGATAGTGCAGGATCTGGTTCATGGCTAAATCAATCTTTCAAATCCATGTTCTATCACATACACAAAGTTTATCCTTGTGTAAGTCACTTCACTTCTTGTAGTTTGTTTTCTACCTGTAAAATGGGAATATCACCAACCTCTGCTTGTGGCTCGTGTAAAAACCCTCTGGCCCAGCAAAACATTGCCGATACTCCACATCATTAATGACCTTGGGGCTTGTGTTATTGTTTTGCTGCTGTTGCTGTTGGGAGGGATGCGTGAAAGACAAGGGCATTAGACGGTTTAGGTGGCAGTGAGCAGGACAACGTCCCAAACATTAATAGTTCTTATTTTTTCAACATGTATAATAAAATGCCCCCAAATGTGCTAATGGCTTTAAGTAGAATTTTTCCATCTAAACCTCATGACATTACCTACGTAATTGGTATAATCATTCATCCATTTCACTGGTGAGGAAAAACATTCAGAAATTTGCCCAAACGACCTGTAAGCAGCAAAATCTGTCAGACTTTGCTGGAAACAGTCGGCATTCAGAGTTCTTGAACTTAACCTATGACGTACAAGATTAGCCTGTGGTTTAGGCAGACTGGTCGCCAACGGAAACAGAGGTCCGCAAAGCGAGAGCTGGAGGTCACTTGAGATCGCCCAACCTAGCCGCGTCCGCGCACAGGTGAGGGCAGACACCCAGGAGGTGTAGAAGCTTGCCCAAGGTCGACCCAGCAAGGCAACTTAATCCCCCAAAGGGGCTCCGCTCCATTTCCCCGCCCTCCTGAGCTGCGCCGTGGGTCGAGGGCCGGAGGGAGCGAGAACGGGAGTACCCCTCAGCCCGGCTCACCATTGAGGCCCACGGAGGCGACCAAAGGCCGGCTCGCGGCCTGGCCACTCAGCGACTCCCGGCACAGGAAGGGCCGCTTCACGTCCAGCACCGGCGGCTCCGAGGTGGCGGGCACTGAAGCCTGCACCAGAGGCCGCAACGCGCCCGCCACCCCGCGGGACGTGGCCGATAGGACGGGCGCGAACGGGCCCGAACGGGCGGCCACCGACAACATGGCGACAGCTGCTCCAAACGCCGAGCCGGTCACAGGGACGACCTTTCGCCGCGGCGCAGGCGCGAGGAAGCACAGGAGGCGCGCGATCCGTGACGTCAGCGCGCCGGCCTCAACGGTGGCTCCCCTGAGAGGTGGGGGTACAGAGCCAGGAAAGGCGCTGCGTCAGAGGCGGGGCTACGAGCGTACGCTAAGAGCGGAAGGGGGAGGGGCGGAGCCGGGCGGGAAGGTGTGGGTGCCGCCCAATCTGTCCTCCCCAACATCTTTTGGTGTGTAACCTGGTGTCTGCGCAAAGGAGGCCCGCAGGAGTCGTCCCGCGAGTCGACTTTGGGTCCCTCAGAGTAAAAACTTAATCTGTAGGAACCTAGGGATAAGAATAAATTGTCATCATAGTTTAGGGAAATTAATAATTATTAACATATGTGCATATGTAATGTAATACATATGTATAAGGATATATGTTAGGGTGTATACATATATGTTGTATATAATAGGTTTTATGTACTTATAAAACCTAGAGCCAGGCAAATAGTGGCCACCATGTGTGTACTATAATGATGATTATTAGCACCATCGAAGTAAAAAATAAATTTTAAAAAGGCCGGGGATTTTTGGTTAAAGCTTAACAATCATAGTGATAATGGTAATGACTTATGTGTATTAAGCATTTACTATGTATTAGATTTTGTGCTTTACCTTCATTTTTTCATTTATAGTCAATATCCCTATGAGGTAACAGCTATTTTCCAATGAGGAAACCAATGTTTAGAGGGATTATGTGCCCAGGACTAGATAGCCAACAAGGGGTGAAAGGGGGTAGTCTGGCTTTTAAGCGCTCTAAACCACTACCAGTTTTCCTAAGTGAGATTTTAGGGGATTCAGGGATGGGTCCCTAAATCACTTTCTATCACATGGTGAGAAAATTATTTCCTTTTTAATTTTCTTTCAATCCTTCTGATTACACCAATGAGAAAGTCCCAGTTTGGTGCTAATATATTGTTAATTCCTCTCTAACACTTGCTAACCTTCCTTTTAAGAGAATAGGCCTTGACTTCAAAGCCCTTGGTTACTTGAATCATCAGGTGGAAGATTTAATAATATAATTTTCTTTTCATGGTATTTATTTTGTCTCCTTAGTGATTCTCCAATGACTCTAGTGAAAAAAAAACTTTTACTTAGGTCAAAATGAGTTAATTTAAATATTAAGTAAATGAAGTTTTTCTGTGCTGTGCATGGGCCCTGGGACCTTGGCAAGTTTCCTGACTCCTCTATGCTTTAGTTTCCTCACCTGTAAAATGGAGGTGGTAATGATGCCACCTAGAAGGAGTAAATGTACTAATATGTGTAACAGTACCTACAAGGGGCCCCACATGCTAAACACCAGGCTTGTTAGTATTGTTTTATCTGACATATTCCTTCAATTCGTGCTGACTCATTCGTGTTCCTCTCTCTAGGTCCACAGCACACTGAACACTTCCTCCTGGACCCTTCTCAGGGTCTAAGTCTTGGCCATCCATATTGCCCTAGGGACTCTGGTACTCTCAGCACTGGAACTGGCCTCCTCAGGGGTTACTCTGACTTGGCTAGCCATAGGTCTGGCACTGGGCTCACCCCAGCAACAACCCTCATGGTAAGAGTGGATGCTTCCAGAGCAGCTACTACACCCCGTGTGTTTGAGTTCTTTACATGGAATAATGCACTTAATATCACAACAGCCCTTTGAATTGGTTAAGAGTAGGTGAGGATGGAAAAAAAAAGAGGGAAGGAGCCTTTACAAGACTCTGGGTTTAATCCTAGTTCTAATACTCACAAGCTGTAAGCCCTAAAATGAGTTATATATAGCCTCTGTGTATGCCTCAGTTTTCATTCTATAAAATGAAGATAATAATAGTGTTTATCCCCAAAGGGTTATTTTAAGGATGAATTGGACTAATATGTGTAAAGTGCAGAGAACCATGCCTGGCATACAGTAAGTGCTATGAAATGTCCATGATAACAATAAAAATAACTCCTTCCATTTTATGCCGGAAGAAACTGAGATTCAAAGATGACAAATGAGGGGCACCTGGGTGGCTCAGTCAGTTAAGCGTCCGACTTCAGCTCAGGTCATGATCTCAGGGTTTGTGAGTCTGAGCCCCATGTCAGGCTCTGTGCTGACAGCTCAGAACCTGGAGCCTGCTTCGGATTCTGTGACTCCCTCTCTCTCTGCACCTCCTGCACTCATTTTCTGTCTCTCAAAAAATAAATAAACATTAAAATTTTTTTTTAAACGGTGAAAAATAAAAGATGACCTACCCAAAGTCACATCATTTTCTTCCGCCTTATTGAGATATAATTGACATATAACATGTAAATTTAAGGTGTACAGTGTATTAACTTGATATACTTATATATTGCAACTTGATTACCACCATAGTGTTAGCTAACACCCCAATCACACCATAGAATTATTTATTTTTTTGTGGTGGGAACACAATCTAGTTTCTTGCCAACTTTCAGATGTATAATACATTGTTAACTACAATCACCATGCTGTGTGCTAGATCCCCAGAACTTATTCATCTTAGAACTGGAAGTTCAGAGCCTTTGACTGACATCTCCCTGTCTCCCACAACCCCAGCCCTTGGTAACCACCACTCTACTCTGTGTTTCTATGAATTCCAAGTCTTTACATTCAATATATAAGTAAGATCATATAGCATTTGACTTTCTCTATCTGAATTATTTCACTGATCATAATGCCTTCTGGATTGTTGTTGTTGTTGTTGTTCCAAATGGCAGGATTTCCTTCTTTCTCATGGCTGAATAATATTCAATTCAATGTATGTACCGTATCTTCTTTATCCATTTATCCACTAACAGACATTTAGGTTGTTTCCATATCTTGACTATAGTGAATGTTCCTATAGTGAACATGGGAGGGCCCATATCTCTTTAAATCCTGTTTTCATTTCCTTTTGATATATACCCAGAAGTTGCATTGTTGGGTCATATGGTAGTTCTATTTTTAAATTATTGAGACACCTCCATACTGTTTTCCATAGTGACTATATCAAGTTACATTCCCACCAACAGTGCACAAGGATTCCCTTTTCTCTACGTCCTCACCAGCATTTGTTATATACCTTATCTTTTTGATAATAACCATTCTAACAGGTGTGACATGATACCTCATTGTGGTTTTGATTTGCATTTTCCTGATTATTAGTGATGTTGAGCACATTTTCATGTGCCTGTTGACATTTGTGTGTCTTCTTTGGAAAAATATTCAGATCCTCTGCCCATTTTTTTTTAAATGTTTATTTATTTATTTTGAGAGAGAGAGAGAGAGAATGAAAGCAAGTGGGAGAGGGGAGAGAAAGAATCCCAAGCAGGCTCTGTGCTGTCAGCGCAGAGCTCGATGTGGGGCTCTGCTTCACTAACCATGAGATCATGACCTGAGCCTAAACGAAGAATCACTTAACTGACTGAGCCACCCAGGCACCCCCCCCCCGCCCATTTTTTTAATCAGATTGTTTATTTTGTTGCTACTGAGTTGTATGAACTCTTTATATATTTTGAGTTGTATGAACTCTTTATATATTTTGACAATCTCTAATCAGATATCTGATTTGCAAAGATCTTCCCCTATTCTTTTTTTTTTAATTTTTTTGTTTATTTATTATTGAGAGACAGAGAGAGACAGAGCATGAACATGGGAGGGGCAGAGAGAGGGGAGACACAGAATCTGAAGCAGGCTCCAGGCTCTGAGCTGTCTTCACAGAGTCCGGCACAGGGCTTGAACTCACAAACCGCGAGATCATAACCTGAGCTGAAGTCAAACGCTTAACCGACTGAGCCACCCAGATGCCCCTATTATTTTTTTTTCTTTAATATTTATCTTTTTTTGAGAGAGAGAAAGACAAAATGTGAGTGGGGGAGGGGCAGAAAAAGAGGGAGACACAGAATCCAAAGCAGGCTCCAGGTTCTGAGCTGTCAGCACAAAGCCCGACGTGGGGCTTGAACTCACAGATCATGAGATCATGACCTGAGCTAACAATGGATGCTTAACTGACTGAGCCACCCAGGTACCCCAATCCTCTCCCATTCTAATGGTTGCCTTTTCATTTGTTAATGGTTTTCTTCGCTGTGCAGAGGATTTTTAATCTGACATATTCTCACTTACTAAGTTTTCTTTTGTTGCTTGTGCTTTTGGTGTCACATCCAAAAAATTATTGCTAAGACCAAAGTCAAGGAGCTTTTTCCCCTATGCATTCTTCTAGGAGTTTTATAGTTTCTCTTCCTATGCTTAAGCCTTTTACCCATTTTGAGTTAATTTTTGTGAGTGGTGTAAGTAGGAGTCGAATTTTGTTCTTCTCCATGTGGTCATCCTCTTTTCCCAACACCATATATTGAAGATAGAATCTTTTCTCCCTTTTAGTATTCATGACTCCCTTGCTAAATATGAGTTGGCCATATATGTTAGGGTTTATTTCTGGCCTCTTGTGTTTCAGTCTTATTAAATTTACTAAAACTTGCTTTGTGACTTTTCATATGATCTAAGCTGGAGAATGTTCCATGTGCAATGATGCATGCATTATTTTTCTTAATGGCGTTCCATAGTCCTGTGGCTTTCTTTGTTCCTTTAGTCTCTCAAAGTTTTTCTCCTCTGATTGAATAATATCAATTCATCTGTCTTCTAGCTCATTGATTCCTTCTTCTGCTTGGTCAAGCCTGTTATTGAAGCATTCTATTCAGTTTTTCTCTTCAGTCATTATATTCTTCAGCTTCAAAATTTGTTTGGTTCTTTTTCATGTTTTCTATCTCTTTTTTTCTTCTCACTTTGTTCTTTTATTGTTTTCTTGTATCATTAGCTTGTATGTCTATGTTCTGTGGCAGCTCTCTGGACACCTATAGAATAATTATTTTGAATTATTCATTGCACAATTCCTGGATCTCCATGCCCTTGGAGCCAGTTACTGGAGGTTTACTATATTCCTTTGGTGGAGTCATGTTTCCCTGATTTTGGTTATCCGTGTTACCTTGCATCGGTGTCTGTACATTTGAAGAAGCAGTCACCTCTTCCAGATTTTGTGGACTGACTTCAGGAAAGGAAGACTTTTATCTGTGGGTGGGGGCACATGTTGTGACCCTAGGTCAAATGATGCAGGAAAGCAAGTTTGGAGGCATGTGGTGGCACTAGGTTTGGGGGGTGTATGATGTGTCTTTGGCTCAGGGGTCCAAAAGCATCAACAACTTTGTGGTCTTTGGTGCACACTGTGGAGGATCACAGTCACTGCAAGGGCTGTTGGGATCCTTGGTGGCACCTCCAAGTTCAGTGGCCAGGCACCATGGCAGGCAGTAGTGGTGCCAGAGTCAGAGGTGTGCACACACTGGTATGTGGTGGCCAGCTGCAGGTGCCGATATAGTGGCAGGGGCCAGTTTCAGACACATGCATAGTGGTGAGAGTCAAAACAGGCAGCAAGGGCCAGGGCCAACTCTGAGCTCCCTGGCAGCTGGTGGGGTCCTGGCTGTTGGCATACTCTCCTGTGGCTGTTGGTCTTCCCCAAGCATGAGCACTATAGAGAGGCTGGTGATGGGCCTCAGGCCAATCACGTGAATGTACAGCTGGAGGGGATGGCCCCAAGCACACATATGGTGGTAGGCGGTCAGCCACGAGGGTCTAAGCTGGCATCTTGCCCTTGCACAGCCTCAGAGGCCTGAGCTGGCTGGCCCCGATGCAGTTCCTGAGCTCCAGTCGGGGTGAGGGGAGTGGGGTGGGAGGGACTACTCAGGTAGCCAGTGAATACTTGCGGGGCAAAGTCTGGTGAAGTCTGCAGGGTCTCCACAGCAGCTATGCTGGCCATTTATTTCTTCAGTGGAGAAATCTGCTGTGGTTGTCTGCAAAACAGGTCTCTGTGAAGCACAGGTGCTCCTGCTACGTGGCTGACACTGGTAGCCCCTGTTTTTTCTTCCCTGTTCCTAGCTGTCTCTGTTCATCTCCACTTTGCCAGTCAGAAGCAGGACCTCAATGAAGTGCCCCTGAAAGTCTGGGGAAGCCAGTAGTTTACCCTGCTCTCCCTTTCCTGGCATGGAGAACTCTTTCTAGTTGGGACATTTTCTCTCGTCACTGAGCAATGCTAGCTTGGGGGATGGGTTAATTTAAGTAAAATGAATCTTACTTTCTTCTCTTTTTATGCAGTACTTCTCAGGCTTTTTGTTTACTACATTGTCAAAATTTCTTAAGTGGACCCCAGAGCTCTTCTAGAGCTGTATTTGTTTGAGATCACTGTCTAATTGTTGATCTTGTGGGGGAGACAGATACTGAAGTCTCCTGTGTTGTCATTTTGATAACATCACTCCCTCAAAGACACCTCATTGATAAGTAAAGGAGCCCATTTGTTCTGGGGTTACGGAACCAGGCTGGGACGCTGGTGGAAAACCAAGTGGCACTCAGAGATCTTGGTGCATTGGAGATTTATTTAACATTGGCAGGCTCAGAGGAGACTGATTCTCCAAAGGTCTGAGCACTGAATGCAAGTGGGGAGGGTAATTTATAGTCATCAGCTTTCATATCTGTGGGGGTTTTCCCATGCACAGCAAACAAAGGATGAAGAACCCGGAGGAGGGGTCTCTAAGCTAGAGACCAGAATCTGTTTTAGCCCTGTTGGCCATTTTTGGGGTACTTTATTCACTTCTCCAACATTACCCCTTCGATGCCTTAAAAAAAACTTTTAGTAGGCATCACCTTTCAGTTTTACAAGTTGGTACTCTGAGAAGACTAAGATACGTGCAGTAGTTTGGTGAGCAACAGTGTTTTCAATAAAATGTACCATGGCATTCAGTATACAGGGGCCAATGGATACAAGTAAAATTATGGAGAGGAGGGGCCCTGCCAGGGCAGGAAGCCAGGATGCCCAATCCGTGAGATCCCATCCTTTCCATTGATTCTTTCCTGTCATCTATGTTGAATTCTTTCCTTGACTTCCTTAACCTTAGTTGTAACTGTTCCTGACTGGTTTACGAAGTAGCAACATTCCTCCCCCAGAAAGATGCAAGTCCCTCCTTTTTCTTTTTTTTTTTTTTTTTTAAATTTTTTTTTCAACCTTTTTTATTTATTTTTGGGACAGAGAGAGACAGAGCATGAATGGGGGAGGGGCAGAGAGAGAGGGAGACACAGAATCGGAAACAGGCTCCAGGTTCCGAGTCATCAGCCCAGAGCCTGACGCGGGGCTCGAACTCACGGACCGCGAGATCGTGACCTGGCTGAAGTCGGACGCTTAACCGACTGTGCCACCCAGGCGCCCCAAGTCCCTCCTTTTTCTGAAGTGAGGAGGTCGAGGGCTCACCTATTTTGGAGGGCCACTGTCGCCAGAGAGTTTATTTGACTTTGTAAGGTTTCCAGAGAATCTGTCACTCGTTCCATGCCTTCATTTAGCTCTTGAGATAGTCTATAGTATGGTCCTACAGATGAACTTATGCCCCCTATTCCAGTTCCTATTCCTGTCACAATTCCTGCTCCTATCAGAACAGGTAGCAGGATTGCCTGTTTAGTCCGGGACTTGGGGCTAAAAGCTGTTAGAAGCTGATCTTCAGTGTATACGGATATCTCTGGGGTTAGGAAGATGGAATAACATATCTGAGTCCACTTGGCCTCTAAGCAATGGTAGGCCAAATTAGAACACAGATAGAACACCCCAGGGGTTGAACATAGGGTCGTATTCCTCTCTAAGGTTATATTTCTTCTGCATAGAGAGGTACTGTTCATACCTTCAGGGACTGTACAGATTAGATTGTTGGCATTTGTGAGACAGATCCCAGTGGGTCCAATTAAGACAGAGGTATTGGTTTTGAGATTTTCAGGAGCTTTCCAGGTCAAAGGGATGGGAGTGGCTAAGTAAGCACTCCAGCTGAGGGGCAAGCATATCCAGCAGGTTTGGGTGTGATTATTTATTTTATGGAGGACTTGTAGAGTAGTATTGGCCCAATGCTGGAGTGGGGAATTGGTAAGCATCTGATTGAGGGCTGAAATGTTCAAACCTTGGTAGGCTCCTGGGGGAGTGGTCGCCTTTATGGCTTGTATTACCCTATCCTGGATATCCTTTATAACTTTTTGAAAGGCCCTGTCTTGCACCCTTCCCCCGTCCAAGATCCCCCATTGAGGAAGGTAAGTGTAGCAAGCTTGCTTCCCTCTCTGGAGGCCCTTGTTGTGACATGGGCTCCTGACATTTTGGGTTATCTCGGCAGTCCAATACTTAGTCCTTGGGGCACCGGGTGACTGACAGAGAGTGGGTGTTTTTCCTTTGTAGCAATCTTTGTGGAGGGAGGTGAAGGCACTGAATGCCCTTGACCCCCTTATTGTCATATAACAATCCTGGGGGCAAGGTGGGTAAGCGGCAGTTGTGAGGGTGAGAGAGGTTATCATAATATACAGGCAATACTTAATAATCCTCCCATCCAGAGGAGGTATGTGAGACCCAGCATGCATCTTTTGTCTCATGTCCAGCTTGTTGGTGCAGTCTCTATCAGCCCAACAGTAAGAAATAAGATCAGGGCTATGACACCAGTAAGGGGCAAGGGCTGGCAGAGTTGCATCCAAACCCCTGGGCTAGGTTCATGCATTGATTCCTCGAGCTTCTGCTGTGTGCAGGCCAGCCAGTTTCTGGGGTGTGTCTGGAGCAGGTCTGGAGGTCTCAGGGGCCAGTTTCCCTTTTGAGGGTCAGTTTAAGCAGGTTGACTGGATCTGGATGACTTCACCAGGTTGTGGGTTCTTCTGAGTTGGCCTTCTTAACTCTGGAGTGATGGACCCATGGGGTGATACCTGAAACTTTAAGGGCTGTAGGAGTTGCTAGAATAACAGTATGAGGCCCAGTCCACCTGGTCTAAGAGGTTCCCACTTCCAATCTTTGACCCACACAGAGTCTCCTGGATGAAAGGGGTGAATGGGGTCCCTAAGGAAATTGGGGCCCTCTCTATGGTGTATCTCTGTAACTTATTTAGGACTGCTCCCAAGGTCTGGAGCTGTTCTCTTATTCCTTTGTCTCCAATCTGGTTTTTAGGTCTCCTGGGAGTTTTCCTAAACATGGGGGGGTGGGCGCGAGGAGTCACCCATATAATAACTCAAAAGGGGAGAATGCCGGTGCCCCAGGCATGCGTCGGGCATGCAGGAGGGCCAGCAGTAGTAAATCTGCCCATGGGAGATTAGTCTCTTGGTGGAACTTAGCCGGGGTTTCCTTGAGGGTGTGATTCATCCACTCTACATTCCCTGAGCTCTGGGGTCACTAAACTGTGTGCAGTTTCCAGGTAATGTTGAGGGACTTTGTCAGGGTTTGTATAATGTCTGCCACAAATGCAGGTCCGTTATCACTGTGTCTGGTTAAGGGTAGACCAAACCGAGGCACAGTCTCCCGTAGAAGGGCTTTGACCACCTAGCGACTTCATTCCATTCTGGTCAGGAATGCTTTGACCCATCCCAAATATGTGCAGATTATTACAAGAAGGTACCTGAACCCTTTATTTGGTTGTATGTTGGTGAAGTCCACCTCTAAGTCTTTGAAAGTGGTGACCCCCAGGCGGGAGCTGTGGAGCAGACCAAGCATTGTTTTTTGGCACATGTTACACATTGTTCACTGACAGCTCTGCATAATTCCAGCAGGTGGCTGATATAATAGTTCTTTTTGAGGAGGGCCTCTAGTACAGTTTTCCCTAGGTGTGTGAGTTGGTGATACTCCTTTACTAGGTGTTTTCCCATAGATGACAGGAGAAAGATGTGTCCATTTAGCGTGACCCACCATCCCTCTTTGCTTAGTATGCCCCCTTCTGTTGAGGCCCAACTTATTTCTTTCTTTGTGTACTGGGGCGGGGAGGCTTCCCTCTGGGGCTCAAGACTCATAGTGTAGGTAGGAGCTTCACCTGGGTCACCACAGGCGGCCGGTCTGGCTGTTTTGTTGGCCAGGTAATTTCCTTGAGTTATGGGGTTGTCTCCTTTCTGATGTTCCTTACAGTGTAGGATAGCTACCTTGTCTGGCAGCCATACGGCCTCAAGAAGCTTTAGTATTTCTTCCTTGTTTTTGATAGTTTTCCCTGCAGCAGTAAGGAGGCCTCTTTATAGATGGCCCCGTGTACATGCACAGTAGTGAAGGCATGCCAGGAATCAGTGTAGATGTTAACTCATTTACCTTTGCTAAGGATGAGGGCTCAGGTTAAGGCATACAGTTCAGCTCATTGTGCCAGCCATCCTTCCGGCAAGGCCTTGGCTTCCAGAACTTTGGCGGTTGTGGTTACCGCATATCCTGCTCTTCGGCTGCCCTCTTGTAAATAGCTGCTCCCATCGCTGAACAGGGTGATCTCTGGGCTTGTTATAGCCTGGTCTTGGAGGTCCAGGTGGCTGGTGTAGACTTCATCCACTACTTTGAAACAGTCATGGTTGGGTTCTCCCTCTCCCTGGGAAGGAAGGTGGCTGGGTTTAGTGTTCTTACTGTTTCAAGAGTGACACTTGGGTTTTCATAGAGAAGGCCTTGGTATTGTGTCAGCCGAGAATTGGAGAGGAAACGATATCCTTGGGTGCTCATGAGGGACATGACCGTGTGTGGGAACTTAACATTAAGTCTTCGTCCCAGTGTGAGTTTGTCTGCCTCCTTGATGAGCAGGACTGTGGCTGCCAGCACTCTGAGGCACGGTGGCCATCCTGCAGCCACAGGATCAAGCTCTTTTGACAGGTAGGCCACTGGCCATTGCCAAGGCCTCATGCTCTGAGTGAGCACTCCAAAGGCTATTTTGTCCTTTTCATGTACGAAGAAGTTAAAGGGCCTTTCTATGTCAGGCAAACCCAGGGCTGGGGCTCATCCCAGAGCCAACTTTATTTTTGTGAAAGTGGCCCTTGCCTCCTCAGTCTATGCACGGGGCTCCCAGTCTAGTCCTCCCAACAGGTCATAGAGGGGCCTTGCTATGGCTGAGAATCTGGGAATCCAAATGCAACAGAACCCTGCGGTCCCTAAAAATTCACACAAGCCTCATTTTGTTTGGGGCTGTGGCAGTGTGGTGATAACTTTCTTCCTTTCTGGTCCTAGTTCTCTTTTTCCTTTTGTGAGGAGGAAGCCTAAGTATCAGACCTTCTGCTGACAAATCTGTGCCTTTTTCCAAGAGGCCCAGTACCCCAAGTAGGATAGGAGCTCCAGGAGGGCCTTTGTACCTTTCATACAGTCTTCTTGGGTGTTGCTGGCAAGGAGGAGGTTGTCTACATATTGGAGGAGGACACATCCTGTGGTTTCCCTCAGAAAGTCGGCGAGGTCTGCAGCTAGTTATTCCCCAAAAAGAGTGGGTGAGTTCTTGAAACCTTGGGGAAGTCGTGTCCAGGTCAGCTGCATCTGGCGCCCTGTAACAGGCTCAGCCCATTCAAAGGCAAACAGTGGTTGACTTAGAGGAGCCAGGCGGAGGCAGAAAGAAGCATCCTTTAGGTTGAGGCATATAAACCATCTGGCTGACCCCAGTATTTGGCTGAGGGAAGTATAAGGGTTTGGAACCGCTGGGTGTAAGGGAACAGTCACTTTTTTAATGGCCCTCAAATTCTGTACTGGTCAGTATCCTTCTCCTGGCTTCTTGACTGACAAGAGTGGGGTATTCCAAGCTGATTGGCACTCAATTAGAATACCTGGTTCTCTGAACTTGGTCAGGTGCTCTTGTATACCCATTCTAGCCTCTAGTGGAAGGGGGTACTGTCTTTGTCTCAGATTGGGCTCCAGGGATCAGGTCAACAATGATGGGGGCCTGACTCCAAGCTAGTCCAGGTGGGTTATCTTCAGTCCATACAGAGGGGAATGTAACCTGAATTCTGAGGGGCTTCAGGGTAAGGCCTGGGTACAGAATAGTCTCCATTCTTCTTCCCTTGGCAGGGTAATCACCAAGACCAGGGTTTCCTTCTGCCTTGGGTTTAATTAGAGACTGGTGTGTCCAGTGGGTTCAAAAGTTATCTGGGCCCCAAGTTTGGAGAGCAGAACCTGGCCCAGGAGAGGAATTGGGCAGTCAGGTAAGTAGAGGAACTCATGCCGGACCTTGTGACCCCCAAGTTCACATTGTTGAGCTTGACAGAAGGGCTGCTGCATTGCCTGTGTCCCAGTAGCCCCAAGTATGGTTGCCGTCTTTTGGCTGAAGGGCACCACCAGGGAAGTAACAACAGAGTTTTCAGCCCCAGTGTCAACCATGAAAGTTATTGTTCAGCCCCCTACTTCATTTCGACCATGTGCTTATGGGGCCAAGAGAGAAAGAGCCCAGTCCCCCTCAGTCCGATTCTACCCCGGCCAGACCAACGAGATTCTCGCCTCAAGGTTCCTCCCAATATCGTCTGGGTTTTGAGGGCCCCTTCTGATTCAGACATTCATTCTTCCAGTGTCTCTTCTCTTTGCAGTATGCACATTGGTCCCTTGCTAAGGGGGCTCTGGGCTTCCCCCTTTTGGTGATTGGGGTCTTCCCATCTTTGCAGCTTCTGTTTCTTTTAGTGCTGCTGTGAGAAGGGTGGCCTTTTTTAGTCTTCTCTCCACTTCTCTTTCAGGTAGGAAAGATGTTACCATCTGTTGACTTTCTGGTGCCTGGGGGTCAAACGGCGTGTATACATGGTATGCTTCACATAATCTTTCATAGTAATCTCCGGGAGACTCCCCAGGGTGCTGTGTGACTGATGATATTTTAGTCATGTTCATGGGCTTTTTGGCTCCAGCTCAGACTCCCCGGAGGAGGGCTTCCTGGGATCGTCAGATGTGGGCCTGTCCTTCTTCTGTGGTGAAATCCCATGTTGGGTGTTCTTCAGGCGTGGCAGCTTGAGCCCAGACAGCAGGATCATTAATCCCCAGAGGTCCGTGATCTTCTAGGTACTGTCGTGTTTCTCTCATTCTTCTTCTTTCTTTTGTATTAAACAGAGTATGGAGTAACTGTTGACAATCTTCCCAAGTCAGTCGGTGGGTCTGGAAGAGGGACTCCATCAAGTGGACCATTGCTTGTGGCTTCTCAGAGTATGATGGAGTGTTATGTTTCTACTTGAGGAGGTTGGTTGTAAAGAAAAGTTGATAATACATCATGAAATGGGTGGGCTGGACTGTTCTGTTCTCATTCTGTCTTTCAGGCTCTCTCATCTCCCTTACAGTCATTTGGAGGCATTAGGTCTGGGTCTGGGGTTCAGTCTGGCCGCTGGCCCCTGTGGGGGAGGGTTCTCCAGGTCCAAGAGGGATGGGGAGATGGGCGCCTACTGCAGTGGCAACTGCCAATGCGCGACTGTGGCTGCAGTGGCAGCGGCAACTGTGGCAGCACAACTGGGGCGGGGTGCAATGGAGACACAGATGGGGGAGGAGTTTCAAGCTCAGGGGGAGTGGGGAGGGAGCTTGGAGAGTCATAAGGAGGTGGAAAGACAATATCTTCCTCCGTGTCTCCTTTAAGTATTAGAGGAGTGGTGGGTCGCTTCTTTGGCTCCCTGGGTGAGCCTCTGGATAGAGTGGTTAAAACCTTTGCCTGGCTCTGTTTGCTAACGATGAATTGCACCCAAGGCAGGAGATTTTGGGCAATTTCAAGCCAGGAGTCAATGTATGGAAATTGATCAGGGTGGCCTGGGTTCCCAGTGACCATTAGCCAAACCCACTGCACTATTTGAGCATCTAATGTCCCTTCTGGGGGCCATCCTACATTAAATATGGGCCATCCTAGTTCACAAAAGGTCCTTAACTTCCTGGGTATTATTTTCACCCCGTAATCGCCTGAAAATCCCTTTTTAAAATTTTTGAGCATGACTTCTAAAATCATAGGCTTACTCTGTGTTGATCCCATTATTACTTTCTTTGTCCTATTCGGTGTCGCAAAGACAGACAAAGGAAGGGTATCCCCTCGGATGAGATGACCAATCAGATACTCCTCTGGTCGCATTCCTGAGGGAAACTTTAGGTGAGGTTTGGCTGTAGTGGACTCAGCTTTGTGACTTGCGATCAGAATCTGATCCAATACCACCTTAGACCTTATACTCTCACCACGACACAGGAGAGCCCATTCAGACTCTGTAGACTTTTCGGGACCTTAAGAGTGCCTGTCCGTGGAGCCACAAACTTGAACTCGACTGGCAAGCCTTGCTGAGCCACACATTCACACACACGCATGCACACACGCACCAGAATCTACTACATTCCCTCCTGCAAAATTTTCTACCTGTGAGACCTATTAAGGCCTCCAAGGATTGATCAGGTCCCCCTTCCACCCTTCTGGCTGGGCCTGACTTCTTTGGGGCCCCAGCCTCACCGGTTCCAATGTGGGGTCCAGGTCCTCACCTACTAGGTCTCTTTGAGTCCAGCAGGGTACAACAGAGTGGGGCCCGCCCACGACAACTGAGAAGGAGACTGCCGAAATTCAGGCAGGACACACCTTCTCCCTTGCGATCTCTCGCCCCATGACCCCCTGGCCATTCTCTGAAACCCGTGGCAACAATGGGCTAGCGCGGTTGGGTTTCCCTGTCAGGGAACCAAGTATGTTATGGAACCAGGCTGGAACGCTGGCGGAAAAACCAAGCAGCACTCAGAGATCTTGGTGCATTGGAGATTTATTTAACACTGGTGGGCTCAGAGGAGACTGTTTCTCCAAAGGTCTGAGCGCCAAATGCAAGTGGGGAGGATAATTTATAGTCGTCAGCTTCCATATCTGTGGGGGTTTTCCCACACACAGCAAACAAAGGAAGAAGAACCCGGAAGAGGGGTCTCTAAGCTAGAGACCAGACTCTGTTTTAGCCCTGTTGGCCATCTTTGGCGCACTTTATTCACTTCTCCAACACTGGGTTCCAGTCCAGAGTTGTAGCAGGGAAGGGGGTAACTCTGGGGCTGAATATTGATCCTCTCACATAAGATGGAAGGTAGAATCCAGGAATGGCGGGTATATCGGAAGTTGGACTTATATAGTTCATCCACTTGCTAGTTTTTTGTTTTGTTTTGTTTTTAACCGAAGGGGCTGTTAGCTTTCATGCTTCAGCTTCTCTTTCCTTGAATACATCTTGAAGGACTCTAGAGGCAAACAACCTGGTTTGCATACCAGCTCTGAACCTTGTAGTTGTGTGATTTCGGGCAATGCTGAGCTTCAGATTGCTCATCTGTAAAATGGGGATAAAAATGAAATTGCTGTGAGGAATAAAAGAAATAAAGCAAATAAAGTACTTAGTCTTTGGTACACATCAAGAGCCTAGTAAGTGTTATTTTTTATAAATCAGGGTGTGGGAGCGAATTTGGGGTAAGGGGGAAATAGCCAGGGACCTAGAAGTGTAAATGTTTGGTAACCTTCTGGCCCCCAGGCACTCTGAAGAGCAAAGAACAAGAAAGAAGCTGGAAGGAGAGGAGACCCAAAGCCCTCCTTTTAACAAATGAATGGCTTGTTCAAAGCAGAGGTCAGAGGTCAAAGACTGGAGGCCCACACTCTCCTCCCCTCCTCAGTCCTTCCCAGATGAAGGAACCAACATGAGTTCCCTCTTTGTGAGTCAGAAACTGCACCAGGTGGAGTTGCCCCACAAAGAAAACTTTTATTTGCAGGAAATAAGGAGATCATGGGGAATAGCTTCCAAAGTCATGACTCCCTCAGAAAGAGTAGATTGATTCCTTTTCTTTAGGGTTAGGATAAATATTTAGATAGGGAAGCCTTGTTATCCTATGTAGAGATGGGAGTAAGGTCACACATGCGCAGGGAGGAAACATGCCTACACATACAATGTATGCTATGTAAATGAGGCTGAGCCTCCTTCATGGGCAGAGATTTTACTATTATAATAAGGCAAAGGTAATTGTAGGTCATTCCAGGGGTCACTTCACCCATCTGTACAGACAGGTTTAACTCAAAGGGTCCGAGTGGTCTGAGCCTGAGGGAGGTCCTATCAGGGCAATCGCCTTCATCTGGGGAGTTTTAAGTTTCATTTCCTGAGTTTCATTTTAGGTTTCATTTGTCTGAGTCAAGAGGAAAGCCAAAAAGAAGAGCCTAGGGGAAAATGTAAGACGAAGGTTAGTGAATACAAGCAGGTGGGCAGTAAAGGCCAGGTCTTGGGGTCCAGCTGGTGACAATATGGCATACTCAGTAATATAAACCCCCAAATTATTTGCTAGCATTTACAAGTTCTGAGTATTTCTACCTACCCAGTGTAATAGAATAGTGCCCCCCAGTAAAGATGCATGTGTCCTAATCCCTGGGATCTGGGAATATGTTACCTTGCCTGGCAAAAGGATGTTGCAGATATGATTAAGGATCTCAAGATGGGGAGATTATCCTGGATTGTTTGGGTGGGCCCAGTGTAATCACAGCGTCCTTATCAGACAGAGAAGATGTTATGCTACTGACTGAAGATGGAGGAATGGTGCCTGGCACCAGGGAGTTGGGGCAGCCTCTGGAAGCTAGCACAGGTTGTTCCCTAAAGCCTCCAGAAGTAACAGCACTGTGGACCCATTTTAAACTTCTGACCCCCAGAATTGTAAAATAATAAATTTGTGTTGCTTTAAACTACTAAACTTTTGGTAATTTGTTACAGTGGCAATAAGAAACTAACACACACACATGCACACACACAAACTGAAGATCTAACCACCACATTAGTCCCAGATCCTCACATAGAAAAACAGTGAGGTAAGGACTTGCTTGCTGATCAGGGTTCTTCCTTACCCTATCTGCTTCACTGAATTATATTGCCTCCTATCCTCCTATCTGCTGAGGTCTCTGAGTGTGTTTATATGAATGATACTCCAAGAGCCCCTAATTACAATAATATTAACTCAGGTTTATATAATTCCATGAACAAACCTGATCTGTTGCCAAGAGTAGTAGGATGTCAAAACACAAGGGACTCTCCCCATCCCTAGTCTTTTGAGATGTCTTGTTCCTATAGTCTGGATGTTTCCATCTGGGAAATGGGTGTGTATGTGTGGAGCCTGGGAGGGGAGTGTGTTCTAAGAAGACTGTGCTTGGGTGCTCCAAAGATCGTCCTCAGAACACAGGTATAACCCAGCCATTCTGCCTATGATCCTGGATAATGTGCAGAGCCAGTGAGCCGCCTGTGGCCTGCCTCAGGAGACATGCCTCCTCAGCCACTTTCATCTCACCTTGTGCCTAAATGGAAAGGCAATCAGCCTCCTGCTGAAGGGCCCCCACGTCTGTCTCCTGTTTCCATGCCATTACCCCGGGAGATGCCTGGCTTCCCATTTCCAGTTGCAGTTACTGTGACAGTTTCAGCCTCTCCCCTCAGCCCACGTCCCTCACTTGAGCAGCGAGATGTGAAGACTGACAGCCACTTGAGAACTGCACAGACTGTCCCCAATTTAAGCCATTTAAAATACATTTCTGTTCCATAAAATCTGTTTCCGTAATCCTGTGTCCCTACCTCTTTGAAAGATGGTAACCCTAGGGAGGAGAAGAAATTAGCCAGGGAGGAGAAGTTCAGACGTGCTAATATTTTAATCGCTCGTTCCTTTAACACATTAGTCACATTCATTAAGTATGATTAATTTGCAGGCTTTGTTGAAAACCATATCAGTTTCCTATCAGCCACACATCCATCTTTTGCCAAGCAAGCTGCTGCAGTAATACCAAAAACTACTCCCTTCTTTTTTATACCTTCATTGTATTATGTACCCCCTGAAAAATTTATTGAGTTAATTAAACTCATGTATATAGAATGCTTGCTAAGAACCCAGGCTCCTGAGTGAGGCTGACAAGGCTTGATCCCAACTCCACTTCCTGCCTGAGTCCCTTGGGGAAGTAGCTGAATCTGTCTGAGTCTACTTCCTCATCTGAGAGTGGATGAGGATAGTTATCTCAGAGTTTTGTTGTCAAGATACAATAAAGGTTGGGAACTGCTCAATAAGTTAATATTATTGTAATTAGGGGCTCTTGGAGTATCATTCATTTAAAAGATTTTTACCCAGTGACTTCTATGTGCCAGGCAATGATGTGTGACCACTGCTAGCAATACAGCAGTGAACAAAATAAATAAAAGTGGCCTTTAGGACCTTACATTCTAGGTGCGGGGAGATTAGACAACAAATGTATATACCAGATGGCGATGTGTTCTATGAAGGAGAAGGAGCAGGATGAGGGGAAGAGAGGACTGAGATGATGGGAGATGGCTGAAGGGATCTGAAATCACCTAGTTCAACCTATGTACCTCAGAAAAAATGTGATTAACGTATCCATCCACTGAATGAATGTTGAGAAGCTATTAGATACTAACACTGTAGCTAAAGCTGGGGACTCAGGCACTGACCTGGAAAGGCTCATGGTTTCAGGGGGAAACAGCCATGCTGTGTGCCCAGTTGCATCACACACAACGAGAAAACACCACCAGATGTAGGGAGTAAGGCCAAGGAACAAAGCCTCCATGGCAGAGCATGATGAAACAGGAGGGCCCAAAGGATGCTGCCTGGGAAGGGGAGATGTGACTGGAGCCATGAAGATGCAGGAGGAGGAGGTAGGTAGAAAATCAAGTATAGCAGGTGTTGCAAGGTCCTGTCTGTATCCCTTCCCTGGACCTCCAGATGCCAGCCTCTGAATCTCTCTGCCTGAAAACTCTCCCTTGCCCAGCCCATCCCATCCCCAGGAGCCCTCCAACACTGGCTGGCAGCTTCTTCACTGGCTTCCTTTGAATGGGTAACTCTGACTGTGTTCTACACTGTCCCCCAGGGGTTCCATGTAGGATTCGGCCCCAGTTGCCCATGGTGGTAACTGGCTTGATAATGCTACTGGCTGTCTTCCCTTCCTTGTCTCACTTCCTCCCTTCTTTAATGGTGTTCTCTCCACCTCCCAGATAAACATCATGCTCTCAAATTGTCTCAGGGTCAGCTTCCGGGAGAAGGGGAGCAGGCAGAGGGAACCTCACATCCCCAGAGGCCTGAAGGCAGCGGTAGAGGGGAATAGTTTCCAGTGGGCAGAATAGAAGCTATGTGGGAGAGAAGAGGCTCCTGGAGGTCTCCACCTCTGGGTCTTTTATTTGTTTTCTATTGTGTAGCAAATATCACAAACATAGCCATTCAAAATAATGTCCATTTGTTATCTCAGTTTCTGTGGGTCAGTAGTCCAGCATGGCTCATTTGGGTCCTCTTCTCAGTCTCTCCTGGCTGTATTCAAGGGGTCAGCCAAGGCTGTGTGATCTCACCTGAGGCTCAGAGTCCTTTTCCAAGCTCACTTGTACTGTCAGAACCTAGTTCCTTGTGGTTGGACTGAGGCTGTCAGCACCTACCTAGAAGCCACAACAGTTCCCTGCCTCATAGCCCTCTCCACAACATGGCAACTGTCCTTCAAGACTAGCAGGAGAATCTCTGTCTTTGGATCTCTCTGACCTCTTCCATTCCCAACCTCTAGACCCTCTTTGACAAGGGCTCACCTGATTAGGTAAGGCCCGCCCACCATCAAGGTAAACAGAGCATATAGGGGGTGTGAATCTTGGGGTCATCTTAGAGTTCTGCCTACTACAGCATCCCATCATGAAGAGCCATGCACACAGCATGCAGCAGCATGGGATGATGCTGTCTCATTTCTCACCAGCTCGCCTTGAGCTCCACAATGACTCCACAATGACTCCACAAGAACTCAATATGAAAGTTTTCACATGAACTCCCATGTGAAAATGTGTTCTCACATGGGAGCATTTGGCACATGGTCCACTGTGTCTTCCACGTGTCGTGTGTCATGTGTCACATTAAGGCTTTCTTCCCACTCCCTGCAGAGTGGGAAGAACCTTGGGAGAGATGGTTTTAGGATAAACTCTTTTCAGGGAGAATTAACACATTTTCTGGAGGGAAGAGTAGTGGGGCATAAGTGAACAGATAAGCTGAAAAACCTTGGGCAGCCTGTAGAGGACAAAGAAGGTATTAATGTAGAGTGTCTCCCTCCTCCATAGTGTCTCCTCCCTCTGCCCCAGGTTATCAGAGTTCTGTACCTTCTATCATCTTGTTTCCAAGCATGAAGTTCTGGACCCACTCAGCTTGGACTCAACTCAAAACCTCTGTGGAAACTTTGCCCATTACTCAGGAGAAGCTGAGATTCAGACTACTGCCTGGGTCCTATGTTTGCAGAAGAAGGCCCAGGAGAAGCCCCTTCATCTTGGGCCCTGAGACTCCAAGACATTCCTGAGACCTTGAATGTGAAGCAGGAAGGAGGCTCAGGCCCACCCAGAGCTCCTGCAGGATCTGCACGACACAATTACAAGGTCATTATTTCCCTTTTACAATGATGCTCAGAAAACATTGAGGAAGTTAAATCAAACCACCAGTTATCCAGAATTGCCACTGGAATAATAAATTCACATGTTAAATAAGAAATTTTACTTGCACTTATTTCAGAATTGATGGACATAGGAAGTGTGAAGTGCTTGGTATTTAATTTTTATTTCAAGGTAATCATGAAGGCAGTACCCATTTGTATGTCCAAAAGCCCTTTCATCCCTAAATCTTGAGACCAGTTTCCCAAGCATACCAGGAATAAATTAAGTTGTAAAACCTCCATGAAAAAGATTAAAGTTAAAACATAATTTTGAAGAACACTTGAGTTTGTCCATTTACCTGTATTGTAAGTACCCTTGCCTATTTTTCTTATAACTCTTTTTCACAAAATAAGGGATTTTGTGTGACACACACAGCAAAATGAAATGGTAAGCCTCCAACATCTTAAGAAAAGCCCAAATAGAATTAAACCCGCCTTCTGTGTCTAGGTGATGGTAATTAAACCGGATCTCCCATAACTAGGTGTGCTGATTAATAAATTATTTGATTACCAAGTATACCTACAATCAATACAATTGCCTACAAGCTCTGAATTAGAAATTGTGCAATAAAATGTAACTGAAAGGTATTAAGAATTGGTAGTTTTAATTACATGGAATGATTAATTGACCATTTGGGTGGTATTGATCTACAACTTATTTAATTCTTTGCAATTTGATTTGTCAAATTTGAATCCAAATAACTGATGATTTGTCCTGTTAATGTAGAGCTGGAAGGGATAGGGAAAATGAAAGATGAAAGGCTAGAACCATGGACCTGGTGGCTCTGCACAAAGGCCTGAGTTACTCCAATCCCCTGGCTTGGCCTTTGTGGGTGCTCACGTGCAGCACCAGTGTCCTCTCACACATCCCCTCTGGGTCTAGGTCCAGTGCAAGCTCTATGTCTGGGGAAGCCCTGGAAGGGTTAGGCAGACCTGGGTCAATGCCCAGCCTCCACTTCTCATTCCATATCTCCTTGTCCCAGCTTTCTCATGGTAAAATGGAGATTATAAGAGAGTGTATATCACAGGAAGGGAGGACAAGGGCTCACTAGGCAGTCAGCAGTGCAGATTGTATGCTGATTAGTATTTTAGCACTATGATTCTCACCAATCTCCCTCTTCTGAACTGCTGTAGGATGTATTGTTGATACTCTCATTAGGTTCCAAGGCACCACCCTATATTCTGTCTCCACTAAATAAACTCCTTAGGGTGGGGATTGAGTCTTGTACTAGAGTTTCCCCCACTGAAGTATTGCTCTGTCCACAGCTGCAGCAGAATGACTGAATTCCTTCTATTCAACCTATAATGGCATGTTATACACACAGATGGAGCCCAAGAAATATGTGCTGGTTGAAGCAAAGTTAGCAAATGCTTATGTGGGCTCTTGTGCTCCAGAGATAGAGAAGTACAGACAGTGATTACCCTGACTGGAGACAGAGCCTGATACTTGGGGGAGGAAGGAACCCTGAGGTGCTTGGGGTAGGTGGGGCAGGGAAGGAAAGGAAGGCAAGAAAGATCAGGTGGGTGCATGAGAGAAGGCAAGCCTGAGGACAATGCCGCTAATCAGGATGGAGCAAACATGGGTGGCAGCCAAGCACTGGGCAGATGCCTCTGTGGAAGGAGTCACTGGTTCCCCCATCAGCTCCTGCAGTGAGAGGTGTCCCCCTGGCTTGGCCTGGAAGAGATGGGAACACTTGGTAGACCTCTTCCCAGGAACAGGATGTGAACATCTGAAAGTTCTGAAGGTCAAGTCTCACCTTCCCTCTGTCTACCCCGTCCCCAGCTGAGGCTCACCACCTCCTTTCCCTGTAACTTTGTCTCATGGTGAGGCCAAATACCCTGCCAGACACTAGTGACTTCCCAGCATTTCTGTGGAAATAAAATCTAGATCATAAAAGAACCCGGCCTGTCTTGCTGGTGACAACTAAAGACAGTGGCCACACGAGCTCTGACCTTTGGTCAAGATAGATGGAGCTGGAGACAGCAGATATGGCCTGGGGCTCTGCCCACCAGGGGAGTGAGGAAAGCTCTCTTGCTCTTCTGGGAGGCCTGACCAAGTACCCTCACATCTTCTAGGAACAGGGCTCTGCAATTGCATGCACAACCCAAAGACTGACCCATCCACACCAGTTATAGGTATGTGTCCAAAATAAACCATGAGACAAGTGCTTGAAGATGAATGTGCACAGATGTTCACTGCAGAATTGGGTAAATCAGGGCATGCTCATAAAATGGCTTTGCCTCACTTCAAGTTACATTGTAGGTCTATGTTAATGATGGTAAATGACATTCAATGTGTTAAGTGAAAAAAGCAGCTTATAAATCAGATGTATGTGATCATGTTTTTGTTAAATGTATTTGTGTGTGTCCGTAAATACCTATTTTGCAAACAATAAAGTTCTAGTGAGATGAACTTCACATTTTTTACAATTAAAATATAAATTAAGAAAACTATCTTCATTTGAAAAGTGGTAAAAAGCAAATCTATTTCAACTGAATGAAGAAGACCAGACAGGAAGGAATCCTATGGATAAGGGCCGAGGCTTCCAAGGGAGGGGACCTAAAATTCTAGCCAGCCTCCTTCACTTGCCCTTCGAGGCCCTGCCCCTTTGAGACCACTGCCTCACCTGCTCTGAGTGTTCCAGTTTTCCTGGGCACCTTGCTGTCATCTGACATGCCAAACTCACTTCAGCTACAGGGCCTTTGCACCAGCTGTCCCTCTGCCTAGACATGCCACTCCCCTGGTCTTCAAACAGCTTGAGCCCTTTTGCCATATTCTCAAGTTAAATGCCACTTCCCCATGAAGCCTACAATTACTACCCAGTTTAAACTGGTCTCACCCACAACACCTGTCACTCTCAATCAGGCATCTTTTTCATTTCTTTTTTTTTTTTTTTTAATTTTTTTTTCAACGTTTTTTATTTATTTTTGGGACAGAGAGAGACAGAGCATGAACGGGGGAGGGGCAGAGAGAGAGGGAGACACAGAATCGGAAACAGGCTCCAGGCTCCGAGCCATCAGCCCAGAGCCTGACGCGGGGCTCGAACTCACGGACCGCGAGATCGTGACCTGGCTGAAGTCGGACGCTTAACCGACTGCGCCACCCAGGCGCCCCATCTTTTTCATTTCTTTGTTGTACTCAACACCACCTGAAATGATGAGGCTTATTTCTTTGCCTAATCATTTATAGTCTGTTTTATTTACTACTGTAGATAGCTAAGGGTATCTCCTGCCGCCAGATTAGGACCTCTGAGGAACCAAAACATGGACTCCACCATGAAATCTAACATAAAACAATACTACATTTTTAAAAATTTATTTATTTAAATTAGTTAACATATAACGAGTATTGGTTTCAGAAGTAGAACCCAGTGATTCATCACTTATATACGACACCCAGTGCTCATCCCAGCGAGTGCCCTCCTTAATGCCCATCACCCATTTAGCCCATCCCTCCACCTGTCTCCCCTCTAGCAACCCTCAGTTTGTTCTCTGTATTTGAGTCTCTTATGGTTTGCTCCCATCTCTGTTTTTATCTTATCTTTCCTTTCTTTCCCTTATGTTCAGCTGTTGTGTTTCTTAAATTCCACATATGAGTGAAATCATATGATATTTGTCTTTCTCTGACTGACTAATTTCACATAGTATAATACACTATAACTGCATCCACATTGCTGCAAATGGCAAGATTTCATTCTTTTTGATCACTGAGTAGTATTCCATTGTAATATGTATACATTATACACACACACACACACACACACACACACACACACACACCATGTCTTCTTTATCCCTTCATCAGTTAATTGATGAACATTTGGACTCTCTCTGTACTTTGGCTATTGTTGATAGTGCTGCTATAAACATTGGGGTGCATGTGCCCCTTCAAATCAGCATTTTTGTATACTTTGGATAAATACCTAGCAGTGCAATTTCTGGGTCATAGGGTAGTTCTATTTTTAAATTTTTAAGGAATCTCCATACTGTTTTCCAGACAGGCTGCACCAGTTTGCATTCCCACCAACAGTGCAAGAGTTCCCTTTTTCTGCATCCTCACCAACATCTGTTGTTTCCTGAGTTGTTCATTTTAGCCATTCTGATAGATGTGAGGTGGTATCTCATTGTGGTTTTGATCTGTATTTCCCTGATGATGAGTAATGTTGAGCATCTCTTCATATGTCTCTTGGCCATCTGAATGTCTTCTTTGGAAAAGTGTCTATTCATGCCTTCTGCCCATTTCATCACTAGATTATTTTGGGGGTGTTAAGTTTGATAGTTTCTTTATAGATTTTAGATACTAACCCTTTATTTGATATGTAATTTGCAAATATCTTCTCTCATTCTGTTGGCTGCCTTTTAGTTTTGTTGATTGTTTCCTTCACTGTGCAGAAGCTTTTTTATCTTGATGAGGTCCCAATAGTTCATGTTTGCTTTTATTTCCCTTGCCTCTGGAGATATGTCTAGTAAGAAATTGCTGTGGCCTAGGTGAAAGAGGTTGTTGCCTGTTTTCTTCTGTAGGATTTTGATGGTTTCCTATCTCATATTTAGGTCTTTCATCCATTTTGAATTTATTTTTGTGTATTGTGTAATAAAGTGGTCCAGTTTCAGTCTTCTGCACGTCACTGTCTAGTTTTCCCAGCATCATTTGCTGAAAAGACTATTTTGTTTTCCATTGGATACTGTTTCCTGCTTTGTCAAAGATCAGTTGGCCATACATTTGCGGGTCAATTCTGGCTTCTCTATTCTATTCCTGATCTATGTGTCTGTTTTTTGTGCCAATACTATACTGTCTTGATGATTAGAGCTTCGTAATACAGCTTAACCATTCTATGTTGATGGATTGGAAGAAAAAATATTGTTAAAATGTCTATACTACGCAGACTAATCTACACTTTCAATGCAATCCCTATCAAAATAACACAGCATTCTTCACATAACTAGAACAAACAAGCCTAAAATGCTATGAAACCAGGAAAGACCTCAAATAGCCAAAGTGATGTTGAAAAAGAAAACCAAAGCTGGAGCATCACAATTCTGGACTCTGAGCTGTTAAACAATACTACATTTTAATGTAAGGAACTCCGGTGGTTTCTTAATTTTCTCATATCTTCTCTGCTCACCACTGTGACCCACAACACCTGGCTGGTCACACTGTGTATGTTCAGTGAATGCACTTTGGTGAATGAATAGGCAAATGAATACATATCTACCAAGGCGTAGGGAAGGAAAGGGAAGGCAGAAGAGGGTACCTCTAAGAGGAAAGGGTCTCGGGCGCCTGGGTGGCGCAGTCGGTTAAGCGCCCGACTTCAGCCAGGTCACGATCTCGCGGTCCGTGAGTTCGAGCCCCGCGTCAGGCTCTGGGCTGATGGCTCGGAGCCTGGAGCCTGTTTCCGATTCTGTGTCTCCCTCTCTCTCTGCCCCTCCCCCGTTCATGCTCTGTCTCTCTCTGTCCCAAAAAATGAATAAAAAACGTTGAAAAAAAAAAGAAAAAAAAATTTAAAAAAAAAAAAGAGGAAAGGGTCTCTGGACAGGTAGAAACAATAGCAGGTGTGTGGTTGGTGAGAAGAAACACCCAGCCCTCAGCCAGACTGAGAGTCACCTCCAGGTGGACTCCTAGAGCAATCAGGTCAGATAGCTACCATCCCTGGCAATGGCCTGGTTCACCCAGGCACTAAAGCCATTTTCTATATGTGGGGAAATCTTAAGTTGTTAACTTAAGTTGTTAACTTAAGCTGTTAAAATAGTAAAGCTATTTTTAAAAATGGAGAAGAAAAAGTAATATTTTCCCAGCTGATACCATAACACTAACTTAGAACACAGTGAATTTATTTTTATGACCAAGTTATAAATTGTGGAAAATAAGAGTTTCAAATGGAAATGTTGACATCATGATCTTATCTATAGCAGCATGAATAACCAACCATAACCATTATTAGTTTGTCTTCTATTAATCTTAGCTTTTTTGAAATTTCAACTTGTTCAACATGTTCATCTGTAAACGTGAGTTAAGAAGTAATTTGCATGAACACAAATAATGTAGTATCAATTCAGTGGCATTATGAATTAATTAGCTGCAGCCCACCACAATGAAACTCAACTGTGCTTTCCATTTCTTTTATTTATAGCTCATTCTTGCTATGTTACACCTTTTCAGATATTAAGTGTTGAACATGCTTGCTCTTAAAAAGGTTAATTATCCAAGACAGGTTTATGGTACCTTATCTAAAGGTCACATATTCTACTTCTTTGGCACCTGGGATTTATATGTGTATAAACAGTAGAAAGTTAATCAGTCCAATTTCCCTCCCTTCTACATCCCAGCAGTTACTCTTCTCCTCTTGAGTTCTGCCAGTATCAGGTGGGTCTCTGTTAGCAGCTCTTTGTTTCTGACTATGGCAAATTACTGTTCAGAGCTTGAAATACCAACTCTCATTGCCTTGACTGTGAGTTAGTGTAGAATGATCCAGGTAAGCAAGGCAGGACAAATCCAGCCCAAAGCTGACACATCTGGAGCAGAGCATGGGTTCTGGGTTTCTTTGGTCCAGAAGAAGTTGAAAAATGGAACTGTTGGCCAATATTTAAAAATTTGGAGGTTTCACACACACACACACACACACACACACACACCCCAGATATCTGGTTTATCTTGAGAAATCATAAAGTCAAACAGCATAGCCACATTCCAGGCTGGCAATAACAAGAAGTTATGTGGAGGCCCTCCCTGCTTGCACAGGGCCTGCATGCTAGGGCTTTTCTATAACCCCTACCAGTTCCTGCTGTCCTCTAGAAACAGAGGTTGAATGCATAGATCACCTTATACCAGATCTATTTGAAACTCCATGGCACATGCAACTGGGATATATTTTTTTTTTTAATTTTTTTTTTCACATTTTTTTTTAATTTATTTTTGGGACAGAGAGAGACAGAGCATGAACGGGGGAGGGGCAGAGAGAGAGGGAAACACAGAATCGGAAACAGGCTCCAGGCTCCGAGCCATCAGCCCAGAGCCTGACGCGGGGCTCGAACTCACGGACCGCGAGATCGTGACCTGGCTGAAGTCGGACGCTTAACCGACTGCGCCACCCAGGCGCCCCAACAACTGGGATATTTTATGAGAAAGCAGAGCCTCATCTGTACCTCCATGGAGCCAGAAAGTGAATCTAAGCACAGTGAAGTCAAGGGAGGCAGACCTCCAATGAGTAATCCAATCACCCAGACAATGCACAAGTAAACAATAAGGAAAAGGGGCACTTTAGAGCATGGTAGGTGCTACTGGAAATTAAACAGGGAAATGAGATGTGGAAGGCCTGGTGGTGGGAGTGAGGTCTGCTTTCACTGAATGATCAGTGAGGGTTTCTCTGTGATGGCATGTGAGCTGAGACCAGATGAGGTGGCACAGGAAGAGCTGGGGTAGATATTCAAGATATATTCAAAAGCCTTGAAATGGTCATAAAGTTAGCTCTGTTAGAAAGCCAGGGTGATGGGCTTTCAGGAACTAGCACAAGAAAAGAACAGAATAGTGAGCAGGGGACTGAATAGTCAGGCAGGGCATTGTCAACCTAAATTTCCCCAAGAGCAGAGTCTAAACAGAGATTCATGTGCAGGTACTTGATTTGGGAATATGATCCCAAAGGAGCTGGAAATAGGGAGAAGGAAGTGAAACATGGAAGGAAAAAAAGTCAGTACAAGGATACATTATTGAGTTGGTCTATTGTGGGGATAAGAAACCTTTTCAAGTGTGCCTCAGAACTGTCAATGAAGAAGATAAAAGAGCAAAACAGTTACTCATTGGCTTCCATCCCCCATAGGCCAGGTGTGGTCCTACAAGCATTAACTTCTCAGAGCTTCTGGGCTTAATATGCATAATTGTCAAGCATATTCCGGGGTGTCTATCATGTCAGAGCTAGAGAGATCCTGGGGCAGAAACAAGAGATATAGCTAGGTGACATGCTGTCAGAATGCATCCACGCAATGCTGGCCAGAGCCAATATGAAACTTCTGTATCAGAGCTGCAACAAAAGGTGGGCTGCAAGGATGTGAAACAGTGACAAAAGAGACCCAATATGGTAACACACAATGGAGACCCCTTCATCTCCCCAACACCAAATCCAAAAACCTCCTTTATCTGTACTCATACTCTGCCTTCTCTCCTGTTAATAAAGTTGATGTATCCCTGTGCCTTCAAAGGGTCCTATTCCCTTTTACCTCCACTTTCCTACATCATCAGATTCTCCCTCTACCTTTGGCCATAATACCCCTATACAAACATGCTCTAACTGCCATCTTTTTAAAAACTCCCTTGAGAATAACCTATGGAAAATGGACAAATTCTTAGAAACATACAACTTACTAAGTCTGAATCATGAAGAAATAGAAAATCTGAACTGACCAACAATGAGTAAAGAGATTGAATCAGTAATCAAAAACTTCCCAACACAGAAAGCCCAGGACAAGATTTCACTGGAGAATTGTACCAAACATTTAAAGAATAACTAATGTCTATCCTTCTCAAACTCTTCAAAAAACATTGAAGAGAAAGAAACACTCTCAAACTCATTTTATAAGGCCAACATTACCCTATACCAAAGCCAGGTAAGAACGCGACAAGAAAAGAAAACTACAGATCAATACCCCTGATAAATATAGATAAAAAATTTTTCAAGAAATACCAGCAAACGGAATTCAACAGCACATTAAAAGTATCATACACCATGGAATCTATCCCTGAGATGCAAGGATAGTTGAACATGTGGAAACCAATAAATGTAATATACCTTATTAATATACTAAAAGATAAAAATTCATATGATCATCCCAATAAATGAACAAAAAGCATTTGACAAAATCCAAGATCCTTTCATGATAAAAACTCTCAAAAATTATTATTAGAAGATATATAAAAGCAGGGCGCCTGGGTGGCTCAGTCAGTTAAGCATCCGACTTCGGCTCAGGTCATGATTTCATGGTTCGTGAGTTCAAGCCCCGCGTCAGGCTCTGTGCTGATGGCTCAGAGCCTGGAGCCTGTTTCGGATTCTGTGTCTCCCTCTCTCTCTGACCCTCCCTCATTCATGCTCTGTCTCTCTCTGTCTCAAAAATAAATAAACATTAAAAAAAAAGAAGGTATATAAAAGGAATATACGACAACATAATAAAGGCCATATATGACAAGTACATATGTAACATCCTCCCTAATTGTGGAAACACTTTTCCAAGATCAGGAATGAGACAAGGAAGCCCCACTCATTACTCCAGTTCAGCACAGTCCTGGAAGTCCTAGCCAGAGCAATTATGCAAGAAAAGAAATTAAAAATCATCCAAACTGTAAAGAAACGAGTAAAATTGCATGTTTGTAGTTAAGATCTTATATAAAGATTTCACCAAAAAATTGTTAGAACTAATCAACAAATTGGGTAAAGTTGTAGGATACCAAATCAACATACAAAAATCAGTCCTGTTTCTATGCACTAGCAATGAACTATCTGAAAAAATAATAAAATAAAGACAATAATTTAATTAACAATAGCATAAAAAAAGAAAATACTCAGGTATAAATCTAACCAAGGAAGTGAAAGTTCTTTACACTGAAAAATACATGACTTTGATGAAAGAAATTGAAGAAGACACAAATAAATGCAAAGATATCCAGTGTTCATGGATCAGAAATATTAACAATATTAATATTTCTGTATTACCCAAAGTAATCTATAGATTCAATGTAATCTCTATCAAAATTCCAATGGCATTTTTCACAGATATAGAAAATTCTATATGGAAGCACAGAAGATACTTAATAGCCAAAGAAATCCTCAGTAAAAAGCAAACCTGAAAGCATTATACTTCCTGATTTCAAACTATATTACAAAGCTATAGTATGATATTGGCATAAAAATTGACATATAAACTAATGGAATAGAATCCAGTGCCCAAAAATAAACCCACACATACAGCCAACTAACATCTGACAAAAAAGGCCACGAATACTCAATAGGGAAAGGCTGGTCTCTTCAAGAAATGGTTTCGAGAAAACTGTATATTCACATACACAAGAATAAAATTAGACCCTTATCTTACACCACTCACAAAATTTAACACAAAATGGATTGAGGATTTAAACACAATGTCTGAAACCATTAAACTCCTAGAAGAAAACATAGGAAAAAGCTCCTTAACAGGGATCTTGACAACAGTTTCTTGGATATGACATACAGAGCAAAGACAAAAAAAGCAAAAGCAAAAATAGATAAGTAAGATTATATCAAACTAAAGCCTTCTGCACACAAAAGAAACAATCAACAAAATGAAAATGTAACTGACCGAATGGGAGAAGATATTTGCAAACCATAAGAACTAATAAGCTATCCCAAAATATATATGGGATTCACATAGCTCAATAGCAAACAACAAACAAATAATCCAATTAAGAAATGGGCAGAGGATCTAAATAGATATTTTTTTGAGGAAGATATCCAAATGGCCAACAGGTCCATGAAAAAGTGCTCAACATTTAATCACCAGAGAAATACAAATCAAAACCACAATGAAATACCACCTCATATCCATTAGGATATCTATTATCAAAGAGATAAGAGATAACAAATGTCAGCAAGGATGTGCAGAGAAAAGAACTTTTGTACATTATTGGTGGGAAAATGAATTGGTACAGCCATTATAAAATACAGCTTGGAGGTTCCCCAAATTATAAAAATAGAACTACCATATGACCCAGCAATCTCACTTCTGGGAACATATCTGAAGGAAGGAAAATCAGTAAACTTAGAGATATCTGAACTCCTATGTTTATTGTCAAGATACAGAAACAATCTAGGTATCTGTCAATGGATGAGTGAACAAAGAAAATGGGAGCTTCCCAGGGAGTTCCCTCTCCCTTCCCCTTATACTCTCAAGAGCGAGCTTGGCTATCCATGCCCACAGGCAATGACCTCCATGAATGGGCACAACTTGTCAGAGTCAATACCTGAAATCAGTAACTGGGTTCCTTGTAGTTTATGTCAGCTCTTCCTCCTTCATTTTTGAATAACTTCATATTTAATATAAATGGGAAATTCACAGTCTTTACAATTTGAAAAGCCATAGATGACACCAAACTTCAATTTGTTCATGATATCCCTAGCCTGGGCTAGGCAGCCAAATCTGTATCTGATCCCCTAGTGTGTGGAAGGTGTTGAGAAAGGGCCTTTGGCAGATGGTCAGTGAAAATGGAGTGAGATCAAGTAACAAGGTGGAGATGAAGGGCTAGAATAAGACATTAACCTAATAACACACCAGAGATAATGTGGTCTAAGGGCACTCAGTAAGGGAGAAGGCAACAAGATCAGCAGTGCTTAGAGTACCCTACTCACCATATCACAGATGTCCAACTGTGTGTAGCTCCTTGTTGTTGTCTGCCCCCCACCAGAAGGTAAGCTCTCCAAACATAGATCCCATTTGTCTTGTTCTCTGTTGAACCTTAAGCCTGGCATGTAACAGATAGATGCTTGTCTAATGAACGAGTGGAGGTGAAAACAACAAATGAGGGAAGTCACTTAAGGGATACTGTAGCTATCTGTGCATTGTGGGCACTGAAACTGCCTGTATGCCTGTCAGTCCCTCATCACATCCTCAGAATGTGAGGCCCTCAGGCCCAGAACAGTCTGACACTTCTCTGACTCCCTAAGCTCAATGCTGGGCCTGACCTAAAGTTGGAATATGAGTGAATGAATGATCAATGGGAAGAAGCTTCAGAGGTAGAGATTCTGGCTTACTATTATTTATTATTTTAACATCATCTCTGAGTCCCTGTTTGTTCCACATTGTGACCTGGATCCTGGGCCCACAGCGATGAATACCCTCTTTGTCTAGGAAGCCCAGAGTCCAACAGGAGAGGGTGTACAACAGTGACATTGATTTCTAGTGCATGCTTCATTTTCATACCTTCATTTTCATACCTTTCATACCTTCATTCCTACCTTGGCCTCACAGCTCTGGCCAAGCCAGCTCCCTGTGCTGGTCCTCCAGGTCCTGTTGCTCTGCTCTGGCCAGCAGTCTTTGTGACTTTTTGCCCTCTGACCTCATTCTTGGCTGCTACATCACAACCCACAAGAGACCTGTGGACTTAACTTTGTTTTGTGTCTGGCCTTCTGGGTTTCAGCTTTGCACCCTTATGTTATGTGGTTACTGCTGCCTTCGTTGAGATGTGTCACTGATCAGTCACTCATGCCTTCGCTCTGGAGGTTGAGTAGAGCAGCTGAGATCAAAGCTAGGAGAACAGAGGTAAACAGAAATGGAAGAAGAGGGAGAGGAGGGGGCAAGAGTGGGCCAACAAGCATACCAACTACTAAGGCAGTGTTTTTCAAACTTTAAATGAGGATCCACTATTAGGTCATAAGTTCAGTTCTGTGTCTTTTAATCAGCATTTAAAAAAATAAAACAATAGAATAGTAAAGAAAATATGAATGGATCACCATCATAAGGATATCATTTCATGAACCTTTGTTTTAGTGTTATGTATGTGTGCACACATAAGTGCTGAGTCTCTGAGTAAAAAGTATTTTGAGATCAATAACTTTTGGGGACCCCTGCCAAAGGGTCCCCCAGCTGCCCACCTGAGGAAAGAAGACTAAATGAAGCTGATGTGATGCCTGAAAAGTAAGGCAGAGCAGAAGGGAGACCCCATGTGAATAACACCAGAGGCAAGGACACAACTGCCATAATGGCAAAAGCCGTTCATGCTTAACCAGAGAAAACATAACCAAATCAGGTCTCTTTGAGTAAGTGCCAGCAAAGTCTGTCCAGTGTGATGGAAAAGAGCTTCCATGTATGGGGTACCTACTGGGTGCCAGGCACTGTGCACCCCTACCCTTGGTGAGTTGCATTCCAAGGGAAAAGTTCATACCTGTGTTGCTTGCTCATCATAGATGCATCAGGGCTAATCATCTACATGAGTTGAGTGTTTCTGGTCCTCATGACAACATTACAAGGCAGATATTGTCATCTTTGCTTCAGAGGTGAAAAATCAGGTCAAAGAGTAGTTGAATGATTGGCTGAAGGCTACATGACTGGTCAGTGGTAAAGCCAGGATTTGAACCTAGGTGAGCCTGACACTAGGCCTGGGCCTTCTCTGCCATTACACAGCTCTCATAACACCAGAAGTGGGGGAAAGCACAGGCTCTCATACTATTTATAGGAAATAATATTTATAGAATCAATGTAAGGCGAAGGATACTGTGGACACAGCTTTGGGTTGGTTGGGAAAAGAGCAGATCAAAAACCTCCTCCTCCCAAACATTGACTACATGAGAACAGGAGTATCTGTCTTGTCTACCACTGAATCCCTGGCTTCTAAGACAGTGCCTGGTATTCAACAAGTATCTATTGAATGGATGAATGTAGAAGTAGACGAATGCATGCATGGATATATGCATGCTTGCAGAGAGGCTTATGTTGTAGACCTGGATCTACCAATAGCTTGCCAACAGGCCACATCCCAACAACTAGCTTCATTTCCACACCCATGATATTAAGGCTCAAGTCAGACTGTGCATTCTATGAGCCAACACTCTCAAATAGGTATGGCAGTTTTTTAGGAGCCATCAGGAAACTCCAGGGCAATCCTACTGGATTGGCTCATTTCTTCCCTTCATTCCCACAAAGTGGCCAGGGTAGCCCAATCAGTTTCCCTAGGAATGCATGTAAATTCATGTGACTAACCCCACACTGGGTAGTAGTTGCAGTTTTTACTCAACACTAAAAAATAAAATAAGACACAAAATCTGAGTTGAACTTGGAAAGTCTATTCGGGGTTCTTCCAGTGCAGGCAGAAAGTGTAGGGGTTAGATGTACAGGCCCAGTAGCCAAACTCCCTGGGTTTACCTCTTGACTTGCAGTGAGACTGAGCCCTTGAAACTCTGTTCTTCCACTTATATTCTCTAACACAGAAACAACACCTACCTCTCCAGGTTGCTGTGAGATGCTCTTCCTGAAGGGAGTGTCATCACTGGAGTTCAGTAATCTAACTGGGAGCAAGGACTCACCATGTCACTGGGCAGAGGTCAGTGAAACTGTCCCAATGGCAGGGGTCCTCAAGTGTAAACTCAGAACCACCCTACCAAGGGTAGGCAGGGGACATCCTCCTATTGGGCTTATAGTGTCCTGAAGTTTTTTGTGATCTGAGACCAAATGGAATCCTAGGACAGGGTGTATGTCATCCCTACTGGGTGGCCAAAGAGCCAGGTGCTGGATAATGACAATATAAAATACTGACTTCTGTGAAATATTGATTTTAAAACCAAAGAAAATAGAAAGTAAATCTGGTATGGTCTTGGAGCACAGGGTTGGGAAGTTCTCCAGCTGGGTAGTCTCTGCAGGAATTAGCTGCCTTGCCTTTCACAAGCACTCATGTGGGGTCTCTTGAAGATCTTTGCTAGGTTGAAGCCCCTGGAATTTCCCATTAAGGGAAATCTTCTTGTACAGTTTGTCTAGGAGCCTGCACACCTCACCCCTGCAGTAACCTCCCTCTTCTGTCATTATCTATCGTCCTTTTTCATCTTAGGACAACTTTTCTTCCCTACTTTTCTGAAAGATACTCTATCCTTTCTTCTATTATTGCCTCAAATCCTACTCTCTGTTTTTCCTTTCACAGTAAACCATGATGTTTTATTATCCCTAGAACCTGAATTATTAGTAATGGAAAACAAAACAAAACAAAACAGTTTCCTAGAAAGCAAGGATAGCTTACATATTATACCCTCCCAGGAGATAAGAGAACACTTTATATTACAATCACCTAGTTCAAAAGGTACTAAAAACCAACATATATTACCTCATTTAGCCTGTATAACATCCTTGAAGTAGGTACTATTATTACCCTCCAGGAAACAAGGCACAGAGAGGTTAAATGACTTTCCCAAGGTCACAGTCAGTGGCTAAGCTGAAAGGCAAACCCAGACAGCCTATTTCTAGAATGCTCTCTGCTTTATTCTCCATATTACTGCCTTTCAAACTAAACAAAATATGTTTCTATATTAAAATTCACAAGCATTCACTACACATTGTGTTTCTCTACAGTGGGTTATTGGTACCTTCACGGATAGTGTCTATGAATCAATTCCCTCCCTCATCCCCAGAGTCTTGTTAGATTCTGTCATGGAGTTGAAACTCAGGCAGTGTTGGCTGAGTAAAGAAAGGAATGAGTAGCTATCTAGACTCTTGGTAGTGGTGCCACAGTATCTGTTCTGAGCTAAGACAGAGTGCACATGTATGACCTCACCTACATCTGAGTGGGTCCCAGACAGCACAACCTCATCCAAGAGGTAGTGTTTTGTTTGCTTTGTTTTTAATAAGTGTGCTCTTTAATCCTCATCCTCTATTTCCCTCATCCTCCCACACACTTCCCCTCTGGCAACCATGCTTGTTCTCTATAGTTAAGAGTCTGTTTCTTGGTTAGTCTCTCTCTTTTTTTTCCTTTGTTCATTTGTTTTGTTTCTTAAATTCCACATAAGAGCATAATCATACAGTATTTATCTTTCCTTGACTGATTTTTTCACTTAACAGTAGTGTACTCTCTAGCTCTGTTCATGTTTTGGCAGATGGCAAGATTTCATTTTTTATAGCTGAATAATATTCCATTGTATGTATACCACTTCTTCTTTATCCATTCATCTATTGATTGACATGTGGGCTGCTTCCATAGTTTGGCTATAATAAAAATACTGCTATTATAGGGGTGCATGTATCCCTTTGAATTAGTGTTTTCATATTTGGGGGGCAAATACCGAGTGGTGCAATTCCTGGATGATAGGATAGTTCTGTTTTTAACTTTTTGAGGAACCTCTATACTGTTTTCCAGAGTGGCTGTACCAGTTTGCATTCCCACCAACAGTGCACAAGGATTCCCCTTTTTCCATATCCTTGCCAACACTTATTTCCTGTGTTTTTGAGTTTAGCCATTCTGACAGGTATGAGGTGATATCTCATTGTGGCTTTGATTTGCATTTCCCTGATGATGAGTGATGCCGAACATCTTTTCATGTGTCTGTTGGCCATCTAGTTGCCTACTTTGGAAAAAATATCTATTCATTGTTGTATTTCCCTGATGATGAGTGATGCCGAACATCTTTTCATGTGTCCATTGACCATCTAGTTGCTACTTTGGAAAAAATATCTATTCATGGCTTCTTCCCATTTTTAATTGGATCATATGTGGGTTTTTTGTGTGTGTTGAGTTGTGTAAGTTCTTTATTTTGGATACTAACCCCTTTATTGGATATGTCATCTGCAAATATCTCCTGCCACTAAAAGGTTGCCTTTTAGTTTTATTGATTGTTTACTTTGCTGAGCAGAAACCTTTTTATTTTGACATAGTCCCAATAGTTTTTTTTTCTTTGATTTCCCTTGCCTCAGGGGACATATTTAGAAAAATGTTGCTACAGCTGATGTCAGAGATATTACTGCCTGTGTTCTCTTCTAGGATTTGTATGGCTTCAGGTCTCACATTTAGGTCTTTAATCCATTTTGAATTTATTTTTGTGTATGATGTAAGAAAATGGTCCAGTTTTCTTCTTTTGTACGTGGCTGTCCAATTTCCCCAACACCATTTGTTGCAGAGACTTTTTTTCCCATTGTATATTTATTCCCCCTTTGTTGAAGATTAATTGACCATATAGTTGTGGGTTAATTTCTGGGTTTTCGTTTCTGTTCCATTTATCTATGTGTTTATTTTTATACCAATACCATACTGTTTTAATTACTGCTACTTTGTAATATAACTTGAAATCTGGAATTGTGATACTTCCAGTTTTGTTTTTCCTTTTCAAGATTGCTTTGGCTATTCGGGGTCTTTTGTGGTTCCTTACAAATTTTAGGATTATTTTTTCTAATTGTGTGAAAAATGCTCCTGTTATTTTGATAGGGATTACATTAAATCTGTAGATTGCTTTGAGTAGTATAGATATTTTAACAATATTGGTTCTTCCAAACCATGAACAAGGACTGTCTTTCCATTTCTTTGTGTCATCTTGAATTTCTTTCATCAATATTTTATAGTTTTCAGAGTACAGGTCTTTAACCTTTTGGGTTAAGTTTATTCCTAGATATTTTGTTGTTTGTGATGTAATCAAAGGTAGTCTTGTGAAGAAGAATCAGGACCAAGGATATGTCCATTCTTCATCAGTTTCTGAGGGACAGCAATGTCTTAGTCCTCTCACTTGGGACTAGAATGACCCTCTGCACCTGACTGGGCTGCCAGTATCCCAAGGCTAACTTTCCCTGGCTCTAGAAGATTCTTTCAAGCTCTTGGCCCTAGATATCTGGCTTAGGATCAGATATAGCTGACTTTTACAACTGAGAGAAACACTAAAAATCTTTTTCCCAATGCTGTCAACATTATTTTATTCAAACCCCACTGTTACAGAATTTTGAACTCATGCTCAGTCTTTTTTATAGGGCCCAGAATGTGGAAATTTTTAAGCCTAATTATATAGCATGTGGAGCAAGAATAGAGTAAGAATAAGGCCAATGTTTCAGTAAGGCAAAGTGGTCTATTGGTCTGTTGTCCTCAAACCTGGGTAGATGTCAGAATAACCTCAGGAGGTTTAAAAAGAAGTCCAGGAGCTACTTTAAATAATGATAAAGGATTGATGTAATTACATGAATTCTCCCAAGATAACAATAATACAAACTTGATAAAATAATTTAAACAAAACAATTATTTAATAGTATGGGAAATCATCTAAAAAAGACAGAACTTGAGAAACATTTACTCTCAAAAAGTTGTATCTGTAAGAGGTAAGAATTTTGAATTGGTGGCTTTGTGATCTAAAGTGAAGTTGTTTGTCAATCTGGCAACCATGGCTACAATAAAAATGGCAATAGAAAAATGAAACCTTGTCAGATACAGGTGCTAGAGGTCAGAGTTCAGGCTTAGAAAATTTAAAGAGGCAAAATCTTGGAAGCAAACCCTTGATGACAGCGAAATTACATATACATGATGGAGACTTGGATAGCCTGGCAAAAACAGCAGGCAGAGATAAGAAAGAAATGTGCTTATGGAAGAAAGAGCTACCCAGGGAGTGTTATAATAACATCAGTCAAAATAGACTTCAAAACAAAGGGTATTACTAGAGGCAAAAAGGGGCTTTCCATTACTATAAAAAGTTCAGTACAGTCAAAGAGATATGACACTTACCTACCTATGTGCCTCATAACAGATCTTCAAAATATATGCATGAAAAATGACAAAATTAAAAGCAGAAATATACAAGGTCACAATCATAGTACTAGATTCTTGCACACCTCTTTCAGGAACTAATAAAACAATTAGACCAAACAAAAAAGCCAGTAAGGAAATAGAATATCTGAAGAATATTATCAACCACTTAAACCTACTTGACATTTATAGAACACTACACCAAACAACTGCAGAATACACATTCTTTTCAAGTGCAAATAGATGTTCACCGAGTAGAGTATATACTGTGTCATAAAATGAATTTCAATAAGTTTCAAAAGAACACAATCTTACAGTGTATGTTCTCTGGCCATAAAGGAAGTAAATTCAAAATTTTAACTGAATTCAGTCAGTAGCAGAAATCTTACACTGTCTAGCATCCCTAGAAACTTTGGGGTAATGGTCTCATCCTCTCCAACTTTCCAGTAAGCACCGAACCAAGGCACTTGAAAATAATTTTATCTTCAACTGTCCTATTTCTACTCTGATAAGCACATGGACATTCATTTCCCAACTTTGAGCTACTGTCAGAAAATGACTCCAACTGGAGTTAGCAAAAAATGAATGCAACTCTTCATGTAACAGAAAAGCACTGTATGAGGATGTGGTCTCTGGCCCTCAGCTTCCAAGTTCTGCTTTTCTCTAGGTGGGCTCCCTCCCAGGCGACGTGTTTCGGTGCCCAGATGGCTACCTCCAGCTTCACAGCTGGCAGAAACACCTTCTATTTCCCAAGATGCACCACAAGCATCCTTTCAGTATCATTGACTCTGATTGGCTAAGCGTAGGCCACGTGACTCCCTGGATTCAGTCACAAGTCAATGATGCCACTCACTGCTGCGTTTAATGGTGAGTCTGTGCTTTCCCAGAGGAAAATTGGGGTTAAGAAGAGGGAATGAATTGGGGTGCCTGGGTGGCTCAGTCGGTTAAGCATCGGACTTTGGCTCAGGTCATGATCTCACAGTTCCTGAGTTTGAGCCGTGTCTGGCTCTGTGCTGACAGCTCAGAGCCTGGAGCCTGCTTTGGATTCTATATCTCCCTATCTGTCTGCCCCTCCCCCACTCACCCTCTGTCTCTGTCTCTGTCTCTCTCTCTCTCTCAAAAATAAATAAACATTAAAAAAAAGAAGAAGAGGGAATGAATTTGGACAGGCAGTAGTGACTCCCTGCACTGTCTGCATCAGTGAGGCTTAAAGATGGCAGTGCAGGAGGTGGGAGGGGAGTGGAAGGTCCTGAAAGTAGATGAGGCCCCAGCAGGGTAGGGCGTGCCTCACAGAATAACTCTTGTCCTTCCAGACACTGTCCTTCCAGATACTGGTCACCTCCAGTGACCAGAGGATGATGAATGAAAATGTATACACCTGTACACATAGGCGCATTTGCACACACAGACACTGCTTTGTGTTTACTTTTTTCCCCCACAATGAATACAGATTACATCTGTATAAATATTTCCTTTAAAAGTACAAATATTTAAGACAAAAACATTTAGACAAAAGCATTTAGGAATTAGACTTTGAGAAATACAGTAATATAGTGGAAATATGTTTATCTTTAAGGTCAGATGTTTATCTTTATAGTTTAGAGGTGTTCCTGCCAGTTAGTAAATCACTATTTCTTTTAGCTTTAAAAATGGAAATAGCCCATGATTTAATAATTATATATGATGCAGGGGAATACCTTACCAAAATGTGGAGCATCAGAAATATGTCATGTAAACAGGCATTCTATAGCATAGAATGTTTTACAAATGGAAGAGGATGTCCTTTGTATTTCAACCCTAGAAGCCACAGGAAAGTCACTTGTACTTTGTAACACCTATTCAGGATGGATAGGTTCTCACCCTTTTGAGTCTTCCCCTTGCTTTGCCAAAAGCAGAAGACTTTACCTGTTATATCTGCAGGCTTTAACTACTAAACAAATAGAAAAAAACGAGTGTAACTTGGAATCAAACTGAGGGACAGAGGCAATTAAAAATAAATCAGGCATCTTGGAAAAAGTCATTTGCAGAAACAGTTGTGTCCACAGCATGAAATATGAAGGAAATGCATTAAAGCAAAAATTAATTTAATAAAGATTCATCCTTATTCTTTTTAAAAGAAAGAATACTATAAAATACTTCATTAGGTAAAGTCTCATCAGGGAGACACGGACTTTCTTTAAAAAAAGAATTTTTTAAATTAGAGAGATGAAAGAAAAAAGAGAAGGGGGAAGAGAGAACATGACCCTTGTCTGATTGTGCAGCTTCAAGAACTGGGCAGCACAGCTCAGATATGTGGAAAGGAAGATAAGGGTTCTTAGGAGTCCCCCAATCCCTATTCATTCATACTCCATTGAGTCCATCATGTTAGAACCACACAAAGCCAGTCAGACAATGGCAGTCTCTGTCTGCCCAGAGAATCCAGACACATAAACCCAAATGTGATTCAAGACCCAGAAATGGCCTAAAGTGTGCCATTCCCCACCTTATGCTTCAACATTTGCTTTCAGCAGGTGAACAAAGATCCCACTGAAGAAGGTAATTATCTGGTCTCTTTTCAAAATATTCCAGAACCTACCATTGTTCTGGGAAATCAGCTGACCCTGCAAGATGCCTGCTGATTGATGTGGTGGGCATTTGGTGTATGCCATCCTAAAATTTTTTTCTCCTGTCCACTTCCTAACAAAACCAAGCTTTCTCTTCAGGTATCCATCTCAGCTCATGGCCCTACTCACAATTCCAAATTGGGACCTTGAGTGGCTTAAGTAAATTCAGATATCTCACTTACCAGTGCTGGTCATTATTAGAGAGGTGACATATAAACTAGGTTTACTTGATCAGAACAAATCTCAGGACTCTTATGAAATGTTGAGACAGAAACACTCTCACCATCAAGACTGTGTGGTGTGCAGAATCATGGCAGTCACTGTGACTGAAAGAAAGGAAGCTTTCCCAGTGACAAAGCCAGAGAAGACCCCAGAGAGAACTGCAGGAAAATGAAGTACTCTGATCATGCCATTCTTAAAGCTGTACTTCCTTTGAATTCCAGTAATTTACTTCCGTAGGAATAAATTCTGTTTGTTTTGTAGGCTGGGTGGAATTTTGCTGTTGCTTAATGTTTGCACATTAAGAGTTCTGACACTGAGGCACCTGGGTGGCTCAGTCAATTAAGCGTTTGACTCTTGGTTTCAGCTCAGGTCATGATCTCATGGTTCATGGGATAGAGCCCTGCATCGGGCTCCACCCAGACAGCGTGGAGCCTGCCTGGAATTCTCTCTTTCCCTCTCTCTCTGGCCCTTCCCTGCTCGCACTCTATCTCTCTCAAAATAAATAAGTACACTTAAAAAAAAAAAGAGTTGTGACATTGAGGAAGTCAGAGAATGGGAAAATCTAAGGAGAGAAAAGAGAAAAGGAAGGGAGAAGGAAGAAAGAAGAGATGAGAGGGAGAAGGAGAAGAAGAGAAGGGGAGGAGGAGGCGGAGGAGGAGAAGGAGGATGGAGGAAGGAGAAGAGAACCCTGGAGAAGTTTGGGGCTGTTCCGGCCTGTGTACCATGTCTCACATTTCACAGATGACAATACTGAGACCCTGAGATTTGGAGTAACTCTTGCAGGGCCACCCTACCAGCAGATACCAGCATGGGAACTCAAGGTTCCTGGAGTCCAGGCACTCTCTTCTTTTCCCCAAGTCATGAATAAAGAAGAGCAGCTTTTATAAGTTAAAGAGTTTTTTCTCATTACAGATCTGTATATAAGTAGAAAGAAAAAAAAAGTCATAATTTCACCAGCCTCTACATCTCACCAGTTTTTCTGTCAGTATTTTTCTGTTTAAGGATAATTTTTAGAACTGTAAACACTCTGTTTACATAGTTGTATTCCCTGAGTTTTTTTTTTTCTCTTACCGTTATTTCATGAGTATTCTTCCATGTTATTGTGTATTCTTCAGAAACATCATTTTTATGACACTATAATATTCAGTCATGGAGATCTTTCCTAATTACCTTAGCCATTTTCCTCCCTTTGAACATATGGTTTGTTTCTAATTTTTCAACATATTTTCAAAATTGCATAAAGCTTTTCTTATCAAAGATTATTTACTTCGAATAGATTCCCAGAAGTGAAATCTTAGGGTCATAGGGTAGAAATTAGGGTTGCAAAATTTAACAGGGTGTTCTGTTAGATCTTAATTTCAAATTATTTGTTATCTGAAATTCAAATTTTACTGGGAGTCCAACCCTAGTAGCAAAGTTTTAAAGATTTCCATACATATTTCACATGCCCTGTCTACTCTAAAACATTTCCTCAGGTTAGAAAGGAAGGAGAATGAGAGAATAACATCTAACATTTTATTTTGTGCCACGCACTGTTTGAACACTTCACACATTAGTACGTTTAAGCCTTGTGTCGACCTCAAAGGTGAGGAATTATCTTTAGTCCTGCTTTGCAGATGAGAAAGATGAGGTAGGTGAGGGTAAGTCAAATGCGCAGAAGTACCCAACTAGAATGTGGGGGCACTGCAGGGCCCCCAAGGAGCTGAATGAGGGGAGACAGCATTGGGAACAGAGAGCAGCAGGCTTCTGTGTGGTGTCTTGCTTGGGCCCACTTCAGTCAGCGTCAACTGTTCAAACAGCCTTCCCCACCTCCATAGACCCCAAGTCTTCACCAGACAGGAGCAGGACATTTTGTGGGAAGACAGAGAATTTACATTACACATAATGGAAATGATTTCATAAAATGAAGTTTGAAACTAGTCCTTTCTTTCTCAAGTCCCTCTCTACCTGCCAGCCTGAGTCTCCATTTCACACACCCATCTTTGCATCCTCTGGGCCTCTTCTCTCTCCACTTTGAATCTCCTTTCCCCCCTAAAGCCCCCAGCAAGCCCCCGCATTCCCCTATCTTGTGTGAGGAAAACGTGGGGCTCCTTCATCTTCTTCATTTGCAGCGACATACCTAGTACTGCACTCAACAAATAACACAATCCCTCACCTAGACCTAACCTCCCTGGAAAGGAGATGTTATGCTTAATAAATATTTCCCTGCTTAAATATCTCTGATTTTAAAATATCAGGAGATAACAGACCATATTCCTTCTTTCTTGCTTCTCTCCCCTGCCCCCATGCTCCCTGTCTCCCCTGCTTCCTTCCCAATGTGATACTCAACAAGCAAAGGGTAGGAGTGGACCCCAGGTCAGTCTTTGTGCCAAATACAATTGCCTTCCTTGGCCTAGAGTTGTGAGGGCCCAGAGGAGAAACAGCACTCCACCTTGGTATCCTGGAAGGCTTTATGGCCAAGGTGCCACTTATCTGGGCATTGAAGGATGGTAGACTTTGCCCACGTGGATATCAGATGGAAGGCCTAGCCCCATTGAGGACATTTTGACGACACAGTTCAGGAAAAGAGAAAGGCTTAAGTCTGAAACATCTTAAGTTCTCTGCAGCCACCTTTCTACATTCATCAGGAACTTCCTTTTGGTTGAGGTCAAAAGGCTCATGGGTGAAGCTGGAACTGATCTTTCGTGTCTCCATTTGGGCAGCATCCCTGAACAGCTGGTGCCCACCACATCATTTCTGGGACTGTTCATAAATGGTTCACAAAATGCATCTAACATTTTAAAACTGCTCATGAAAATGGATCAATCAGCACCAGGCTGAAATAGTTAGTTTCCTTTGCTAAGAAAAAGTAGTGCTTCTTAATTATTGTGCTGGTTCTGTGAGACATGTTTTTGAAGACAACAAACAGCCCTCTGAAGGCTCTGTCCTTCTACCTGCCTATAGGGGAAAGAAACTAATTAAAAAAAGAAAAAATATTAATATTTAATGGTGTGATTTTCCCCAAATCCTTTTTGCTTCTCAGCTTAACCCAGTGACAGCTCCAAAAATTCCCCCAAAAAAGAGCACACAAGATCCCATAAGTGTAATGCTGTCAGAGCACAGTTTTAATGAACAGGTCTGTGCAGCAAGCTCTGGGAGCTTCAGAGCTGACACGAGAGCTCCTCCCTCAAACCAGTGTGTCCCCTGCTTTCAGCTGTCCTCCAAGACTGCCCTGGTCTCCTGCCTCAAACACCTCAGGTCTCAGAGCTGTGTGTTCCTGCAGTCAGTTCAATTCTCTCCCTTTGCTGTGGAGAACCTTGGAGGAGTGTGTGAAGCACAATCCCAGTACCTGCTGCTCTTCAGGAAGATCCAAAGAGGTGACATGAATGAACAAACAGAGTGCCTGGCACATAGTGAGCCCTCAACAAGGATGAGTTACTAGCCTCAGACTAGGAGACCAAGGTCCAGCAGTGAGGGAGGGTGATATTTTGGAAGTCACACACAAATTGGTGGCAGAGCCAGGGTGTGAACACCCTGCTCATTATTCCTCCTGGTAGTCTGACTGGCATCCAAGTATCGGCCTCCAGTGCTGGCCATATTCTTCACCATTGGTTGAAGTTCTGTCAGTACTTCTGTGTTTATTATTTGTGCCTAGACGAATGTCTGTAGCCCCAACTGGGCCCACCTTCTTGCTATTCTTGAATGGATATGTGTCCTTCTATACCTGCCAAATTCCTTGTGGTTCTAAGAAACAGTTCAAACTAAGGAACTTAAACCAAAAAAATAAAGGATTTTTGTCATTGAAATGTTCAGAGGTACGACTTCAGGCATAGGTGGATCCAGGGGCTAGAACAATGTCATCAAAATTTGGCTTTTTCCTCTAGGGTCGTCTGTCATGCAGACATAATTCTCAGATAAACTGTCCTCTAGGAATTGCAAGATTGTTACTAATGCTCTCGACTCCCATCAGAGTCCATTCAAAGTGAATTTCCCCTGTAGGGATCCTAGAAAAAGTTTCATTACATGCCATTGGTTCTGGTAGAATGGGTCACATTCTTGAACCATCCACTGGGTCCAGGGTGTTGTAAAGAAAGATTGACAGGGTCGCTTTCTCTGAGTTCCTGTGAGAGACTTCCGTGCCTCTACTCACAGGTCACGCAGGAGGAAAGGGTATGTTGTTCAGTAGGGGTTTTTTTGTTTTTTTTTTTGTTTTTTTTTGTTTTTTTTTGTTTTTTTTAGCTGGAATGAATTACACTGATTAAGCTACATTTCTGTCCTGGAGACCAGTGAAATGTGGCTTCAGGCAGTGATCACACAGTGGAGACCCACAGACCAAATTCAGTCTGCAGATGGATTATGTCTGGTCCATAAAGGATCTTTGAATTTGAATTCATTGTCAACATTAAATATCTGCAGACTTACCATAAACATTCAACTTCTCAGCTTCTTTGGTAAAATGAGTTTCTGGCCAGATGGGGCCTGCTGTGCCTCTGCTCTGGCCTGTCTTCCCAGTCAGCCGTAGAACCTGGCACCTCACTTCTCTTATTTACAGCCAGGACACTGCAGCCAGAGTTTGCAAGCCCCAGTACAAGTCAGCTCAGGGTTAATGCCCATCCCTGCATTTAAAGCATTGCCTTGGAGCTGAGCTGCCACACCAAGAATATAACCTCCTCAGTCTCAGATGAGTTGCAGCAGGCCTGGCAGGCTGATGGGCAGGAATTGTTGGCACATTTTACAGAGAAGGAAGGTGAAGTTTGATGAAGTTCAGGGATAGTGTAGTAGAAACAAGCATTAACCTGAGTACCCAGGAAAGTAGTGGCCAGGGAATTGGGGGTGGTTCTCAATCCTGTCCCTGAGCCTGGAATTGATGAAACTAGGCTATATGACCCTCTTGTGTCAAAAGGAAGGGTGCTACAGAAGAGCCTGAGCAAAGCAGGTTCTTTCCCTCTGTGCCCTCCTCATCTCTCTGACTGGGGGGTGGATGGGGGTGCCTAAGCAGGATCAGGACTGCAGACAGGCCACCTTTATTCCATCATCCGCCTCCTTCCCCCACCCCTCCATTGGGCTCCTCTGCAAATTAAGTTCTCAGAGTGGGGGTGTCTGCCCCACCTCTTACAGAGAGCAGTGCTGGGTGGGCCTCTGGTAGGGTCATCTGTAAAAGCAGGCCTGGATCAGGGCAAAGCAACTGACTCTTTCAAAACCTCAACCCATTTCTCTCTTGTGGGAAAGAGGCAGGAAAGGAGTGGGGAAGAGAAGGGGAAGGGAGACTGAGCCTCCTTTCCTGTGGTATTAGGCTGCTGTGTACACCCCAAAGCTGGCCATTTCGCTCTGCTGTCGGTCCACACCTAGCCCCGTTATCCTCACCATCAGCTGCCTTCTCTCTGCTGGTGTCCCAGCAGCCCTCTTGCCCTGCCACATCCTGCTTAAAATTCCTAGTAGCTTCTTATTTAATGGGGATGAAATCCAAACTCTTGGCCAAGACCCAAAAAGCCTTTAGGGATGTCTTTTTCCTCCCCATTGGACCTCATCTTAGCCACTCTCCCTCTGCAGCAGATTCTGTGGCTGTCTCCGAGAATCATGCCACCTTAGCCTTGACCAGGGACTATGCCCACTCAACCCTTGACCCACGGCCTGACACTGTGCCTGCCACAGGGTGGGTGCCCACTGAGCGAATGCATGAAAGAATGCATGAGTGAACGTGGTTGAACAACAATCTGAGCAGTCTGAATTCTGTTTATCAGTAGTTAAAGACAACTATTTGCAAATCCCTATCAACTTCATTTAAAAATTTAACTGGGATACAAGAATGGCAAAGGAACACGCAGAAAGTTGGCATTATTTTACAGTTTAATTCACCCCTCCTGCTGGCACTAATTTAATTCACCTCCATGGCTACAGGAAGGCCAGAGCTGAAATAACTAACTGCAAAGGCAGGGTGGGAACAGATTATGGAGCAGTGCCTGCAAGCACAGGGTGGAAAGAGAAAAGAGCTGTGACTTCCAGGGAAAAATTAAAGGGGGTGTGTGGGGGGTAATAGAAGTCTTTTTCCTAATGGTTCATTTTCTTTCTCTTTAGTCCAAAGTGATAAAAGCAAATAAATTTGTGTTTAGAATCACAGACATAGTACAAGGCCATTACATAAAGATATTATCTTCCTGGTGAAACTTCGTCAGAAGCTCTTAATGTCGAAAGCATGCAAAGTGGATTAAAATATCACAGGCAAGCAGCAGAGATTGTCAAAATGACAGAATATTATTAAACCTGTATATTTATCCCTTAATTTTCATCTCCACACGAGACCCCAGCGTGGTGCTGTTTCCGCACAAAGCCGTTGGCTGTGCGGCCAGCTGAATGGTGGGAGGGAAATCCGCTTGGGCAGAGCCCAAAATGCCTTCCCAGCTCCCCAGCCAGCCTCTTGCTTGAAGAGAGTCCAACCACAGAGTCTAAATAAATAGAGAAAGGTGGCCCTTCTGCCTGGATGACATTTAATTGGCATTCCCTCCCTGGGAGCCACAAAAATCCCGAGGGAACTGGTGGGTGGTGATGACAGAAAACTCCCCAGAGAAGCCAGGGTGCAGGACCAGCTTCAGGATTTATACAAGGGTGGGGGGCTGCTTCTGCCTTTGGGGTCAGTGGGGAGAGGAGAGCAGGAGAGCTCTTCTTGGCCTGCTTCCATTCTGGCTGTGTATACTACCAACTACAAACTATGGGGTGTTCTCTGTGCCTGGTGCTGTACCTAAGCTATAGGCACAGTCTCTCAGCTAATCTTTATAGTAGCCCATGAGAATGGGGCAATTGTCTTCTCTGTTTTACAGATGAGGAAACTGAGGCTCAGAGGTCAAGCAACCAGGTCCTTCAGGTGGCCCATGGTGGCAACTGGTTGGAGCCCAGCTCTGCTCTATACCAAAGCAAACCATCCTCTATGGTGTCTGTACTCAGGCAGCTCTAAGGGCAAAAAGAAAAGAGCCAAGGTTGACACACCAAGATGGAGTTCTCTTCAAGGCAAATGCCAAGGGGGATAAGAGGGCACAGAGCAGTGATTCCAGATGTGTAAGGGAGCTCAGATGTGCCTACATTTGCATATGGCATTCCAGAATGCTGCGCAGGTGGGGACAGGTGGGAAAAGCAGCTGTTATTGGGGTGGGAACTGGAGACAGAGACAGAAAGAGGAAGGAGACCTACATTTCCCTGTTGACTTCTTTGTGCTATTTCAATAATCGAGTGGATTTTAAAACTATAAGTTAAACCCATGTGAAAAGTGGCTTAGCCAGAAGGAAAGAAAAGCAAGTTGTATTCATTCTTAAAAGTCCCCGAGTGTCACCACCTCTCCCAGACCACTCCCTAGCACACACACACACCTTCTTTCCTGGTCCTCCAGGCCCACTGCCTCATTCCTTAGCTGGGACCTTCTCAGGACCCCTTTCCCTCTCCACTCAGTGTCTGTTGCCTCTCTCTTCCAGTGTAACTTTTGCTCTCCTTCAGCCTCAGCCCCTACTCTGTCTCTTTCAGGTAGTTTTTTCTGAGGACTTTAAGCCCTCCATGAGGGTCTGCAGTGACGAGAGCTTCCTTTCCATAGCCCAGACCTAGAGCCTTGCCATTAACCATTATCAGGTCAGCTCCTAAGGGCGAGCCATGTTCCATACACCTTTCCTCCCCTCTTTAGTTCGGTGGGCAGCAGAGGGAGGCAAGATCAGGAGAAACATCTCTATTAAGGCAAACTGGACACTTGCCACCTACAGAAACAAATATGCTAAGCTCAGTGTGAAGCCAGGACTGTGGGACACAGGTGCTGTCAGGCAGGCAGAGAAAGGGGCTTCCATTCAAATCTTGCTCTCCATTCACTGAGGGCAAACAAAGTAGATCTGGAGAGGGGATCCAGTTTTGTGAGGCACAAACCTTATACAATTTGGGGATCCGCTTTAAATAAAAGTGTACAAGATCACAAATATGAATTTTTTATGAAAATTAATATCTAATTAGAACGAGAAAATAAATCACAACAAATACTAGAGGCCAAGCAATTCAGGTTCCTTTCCAGATTTCTTCAGGCATTTTGCCAGCAATGCTTACCCAGACGCATTTTCAGAGTGCACCCTGGCCCCTCCCACCCAGAGTAGTCCTCAAGCCCCACAGATTCCCAGCAGGTGGGAGAGCCTGATGCTTCCTGGGCTTTGCAATCAATTCACCTCTTTGGAGAAGACCCAGTGTGTCCAGCCATCCATGTAACGATGAACATGACAAATCAACAAAAACCACCTGCCAACCAGTGAACACAGCTCCTATGGCCTAGCCCGGTACCCCCTGGCCCTGAGAGGAGCAGAGCAGCAAGCCCTCCCCAGACTAGGCTGCTGGGCATCCAGGCCAGGCCTTGTTCACAGGAGAGACACTCAGCAAAAGGCATGCGAATGGCTGGATCAAAGAAAGAGAAGAGGCTGGAGGAAGAACTCATTGGCAGGGATTCATGGCAGAGGTGAGGTCAGACCCAGACAGCTCTCCTTGTGCATTCTATCAAATATTTAAAGAAGAAATAATGCCAATGATCCACCTCTACATTCACTCTTCTAGAAAACAGAAGAGGAGGGCTCGGTTTTATGAAAATGGCAATACCCAATACCAAAGCCAGACAAAGTTATTTCTGGGGGGAAAAGAAAACCACAAGATTACTCATGAAGTAACCACTGCAAACATACCAGAATGGCTAAAATTTAAAATGCCAAATGTTGGCAAGAATGTGGAGCAGCTGGAAGTCCCACACTGCTGTGGGAGTGTAAAATGGCACAACCACTTGGGAAAACAGTTGAACAGTTTCTAAAAATGTTAAACGTACACTCACCATGCAACCCAATAATTCCACTTGAATATTTATCCAATAGAAATAAAAACACATGTTCACACACATACTGCCATGTGGATGTTCATAGCAGCTTTATTCATAAGAGCCCCAAGTGGAAACAAGGCAAGCATCCATCAACAAGTAAACAAATTGCAATTAATCCACATAATGGGATGCTATTTGACAATAAAAATGGAAACACTAGCAACAACCTAGGAGAATCCCAAAACCAACATGATGAGTGAAAAAGCCAGACAGAGAGAGTATGGGCTAATTCGTACCATTTACCTGAAGCTCTAGCACAGGCAAAATGAATCTGTAGTGACCAAAGCTTCCCAGTGGTTGCTTGGGGCCAGGAGCAGAGAGTAGGATCAGTGCAGAAGGCCTCAAGCAACCCCTGAGAAGTTTTCTGTTACTACAGATTAGTTTTGCCTGTGCTAGAACTTCAGGTAAATGGTACCAATTAGTCCATTAATACAAAAGGCATCAAGGAACTTTCTGGGGTGATAAAAATATATTACATATCAACTCTGGGAGGTGTATGTATTTTTTGTGTGTTTGTATGAATTTGTCAAACTTGTCGAAATGTACAAGTTGATTTAAAAAAATAAAATTAATAAAAATAGTGTATTTTAGGCTCTACTCACAAATATTTTGATTTAATATCTAATGCCTGGGTGGGGGCTCCGGCACTGGTATTTTTAATAACACTCCCCCTGCTGCTTCCTAGGTAGGACTCAGCTTGGGGAAAGGATGGATAACTTTTGAAAAGCTTAATCAGGTTCTGGCACTGCCCCGGCAAGCCCTGTGTGAACCTGTCCCTGTCTACCTTCCTGGCTGGTCTCAGATCTCTCTCTCGCACTGTGCTGCTGCCAGGCAATGTTGCATGGGTCCCCTCATGCCCTCAGCACCTCAGCTGTCCCCAGCCTGTGATGCTCTGCCCTTCCTGCACAGGGCAGTTGACTTTTGATAGTAAGGACGGAACACTCATGTCCTTCCTCAGAAGGCCTCCCCTGACCTGTGAGGTCACCCTCCACTGCGAGACCCCCTATCTCCCATCACTGTGGTCATTTTCCTACAGTACCTGTCACTTCGTGAAAGAATCTCTGCTTCCACTGCTTCGTTACTCATTGATGATCCCTCTCCTTGGTTTACAAGTGCCAGGAGAACAGGATCTTGGTCTGCCTTGTTCACTTCAGTACACTACCATCCAAATGACCCCTAGTACATAGTAAGTCCTCAATAAAATTTGACTGAAGAAACAGCTTTACAATAGAAACTCTGTTAGGTGAAACTAAAGGGTTGGAGCTGAAGATTCACCATCAACCACTGAAGAAAAAAATCACAGAAAAGGTGAATAATTTATAAAATGATACCACAGGCAGGCCAAGGAAACTAAATGCATTTTCTTCATTTTTCTTTTTCCTGGCATTTTCATAAACCTTGGCAACCAGCAAAAATTGTCATGAGCTGCTTTGGCTACATCTGTCTAGCTAATGAGTCCCCACCCCTTCTCCCTGGGAACTGTCCTGTGGATCCACAGGCATAAGACCCAGGCAACCTTTTTCTATTCCTTGGCCCTGTCTCCCTGAGCACAGCTGATTGGAGCAGCAGCAGACACCTGACACTAACTGGACCAATCAGATTCTCTGCAGGTGGCTAGTGAGCTAGGCGGGAAGCCAGCCTCTTCTAGTGGAGGAAGGAGGGCTGACCAAGCTAGGCGTGTGGTGCCAAGGGGAAAAAGAGTAAAGCCAATGCCAGAATGAGGAGAGTTAGTCCACAGGACTCTTCTGTTCCAGAACTTTCGTAGGCTCAATCCCATTCCCCCTGCTAGAATTCCACAAGACACTCTGGACTCTTTCTTAGAAACCATTTATTCTGTTTTATTTTGCTTGTTTTCTTTTCTGCTTGGGGTAGCTTGAATGTTTCTGTTATTTGGTACAAAAAAGTTCATAACTAATCATGCATGTATTAAATTACTGTAATAATAAGACGAAATGGTGCTATAAGAATTTAATTTATGTACATTTTCAATATGAGCACATATTTACGACTAGAATGTAAAGAGAGGTCCACTTGTGGTTTCCATTAAGCCATTCTGGACTTTCAGGATCTTTTTGTTTTTGCCCCACTGCCCCTCCATCTCCACCCTACCCCTATCTCTGTACTGGGCTTCCAGATACAGGAGGCCCTCAGGAATTTCTGATTTCCTAACCAAAACTGGAGTTAGCAGTGGAGATTCTGATGGAGACATGGGTGACTGTGTGTCCCAGGCTATCTGGGCCATGCATCTGGGACACCAGTGCCCTGTGTCTGCTCAGCACTAATTTGAGCTACGGCACCATTTTCCAAGCTGTTGCCAACTTGGGTCACAAGGGAACCTCTCTGGGGGATCAGGGATGGTTGGTATTCAATTTCCCTCCTCCACTTCTCAAGAGCCAAGCTCCCAAGTTCAAAGACATCTATCATGGGGAGTGATGGATTGTATTTCAGAGCAGGTTGGCAGCAGGAGGGAATTGGATTCAGAAACAACCATCTGGCTCTTGCAACTGTGTGCCCTTTGCCCTGCTCAGTGTCAAGTCGGCTGTCACACAATCTGAGTGGCCACAGCAGCAGAACCAACTCTTGTGTCCAGCTCAGACAGGCTTCCTCTGTTCTGGAGGAGCAGAGGTGGTCAGAAAGCCAGTGAGGACCCCTCCAACTGATCGTGGAGGGAGCTATGGCTGAGCACAGTGACCTTTTTGAGAGCCTACTATGTACTGCACACTTGGGAGACAGACTATAACAGTCAAAATACCTGTCCACCAGGAACATGCATTCATTCATTCACTCATTCATTAAAAAATACCTATTTTTTTTTGATACCTCCTAGGCACAGGAACTGAAGCTTGCTTTCTGTTGTGGGAAGCTCTTAGCCTTTGTAAGCACTCTGTCTAGGGTCAGATCCCAGCTTCAACAACTGCTAGCTGTGTGATGTGGGCAAGTCTTACCGGCATGCGCTCCTGTATCAACACCTTCCCTCTCTAAGGCTCTGTTTCCTCATCTTTAAATTGGGGAAAATAACAACTCATAGAGCTGTGTTGATGGAAATAATGTCTACAAAGTGCTTATGAGTAGTAAGTACTCACTAATGTTAGCTGTATCTTTTTTCTTTTACTATTTTTATTATATCCACCCACTCCTTTATTCAGACACAATTTTATGGCCATTTCTTTTAATTGAACAAATGGTGTGCTATTCTATACCATCCATCTCAAACAGCCATAACAATCATTGATTTTGATACAACAGCTGACACTAATAAAGATTGGTCCTATTTGCATGTGATTTTCCCTGGAGACCCTGAATTGGGGCTCCCGGGTCATCCCCGAGCCTCACACACACAGCATCCCAGCACCATCTGCATGGCCAGGAGCTTGACTCTCAGGCTGCATTTTCCATTTTATGAGCAGATTGGGAGGCAGCAAGTGCAAGCACCAGTTTTTAGGATACCTGGGGAGAGATTGTGTCTTTTTACTGCTTAGCACAGAGATGAAGAGGCAACCAATCAATGAGCACCAGGCAATGACAGCACTTGCTGCTGACAAGCAATGTCACTCTCTATTGTGTTTTCAAAAACTCTTTGGGGTGGCAAGCCTCAGAAAGACACCGAGTTATATCTAACAGGAAAAGCTTAGAGAAGCAAGGAATTTTTAGAGGGTATGTTTCAGCCATTCCTCATGATGAATCCTAAAGAAGAAAGACCAAGCAAAAACTTGGAGAGGTTCCTTACCCTCAAGGGCCTCTCATGTAGGTGGTCAAAACATAAATAAATAAAATAATCAAGGAAAAATGCAAAATAATTTTTTAACTCTGGATATACTTGTGTACACACATGTGCATGTACCTGAAAGAAACAGACAATGAGAAAAGAGCAAATGGTAAACCCATGCTAAATACACAACACATTAGCTCACATTTATGGAGTGGTCTATTGTGCCAGACACTTCCATGTACATTCCTTCATCTAATCGCCACAACATAATAATGTATGTAAACACTTAACAATGCCTGGCACCTGGAATTGTTGTTTCTATCATCATCCCTGTCTCCAGATGAGGAAACTGAGGCTCAGAGATGTAAAATGACCTTGCACTTACTTTTTAATGACAAAACCAGGTCTCAAACCTGGTGTGCGTGTGCTTTCTAATCTAAGGATAAAAGCAACAGAAAACATCCATTTCTCCAGCACCCCTCAGTGCCACATACTATAGCAGGCACTATGGCATGTTCACTCACTAAATCCTATTTCCCTCTCTTAGTTTACAGATTAGAACACAGGCACATGGGGACTCAAATAGCTTCTCCCAGGGTCAAGCAGTGAGGAAGGCATGGAGCTGAATCTCTAGATGGGTGGGTGTATTTCAAAGCCTTCCTTCCTGGGACAGTTCATTCTCTGACTCAGGGTGTAGGGTGGTAACAGCATGATTTCTGTGCCCTCAGAGCCACTGACTATATACATGTACTTTGTCAGGAACAAATGTCAAAAGGCCTATTCAGGAGTGGCTGCTTTGGACAGCTGGACAGTCATAAGACCCCAACCCACTATCCTGTGCCTTGAAGGACATCAAAGTTCCACAACCGCTGAAGAAAAATGGCTTTTGTTCCAGAACCAGAGAGAAAAGGGAGGCCTCCTAGGTAAAGATAAGAAAGGCTTCATTTTCTGCCCTGGGTCTTCCCTCCCCCACACCATGTGTGATTTTGTCTCCAGGTACCTCCCTGGCTGCTAGATATTCTCATGCCAACTGAGATGTGGTCCAGTCAGGTAGGGCTACAACTGGCCATTTGGGACCATTTGGGACCTGCTTTTTACCATCAAGGTTGCAACTGCCTCCAAGAATGACTTTCCCTTCCCTTTGACAATGTGTGGGGCCCTGCCAACTCCACACTTCACTGCTTGCCAGTGACAATAGTAGCAACCACAGTATAGCCCCCAAACCCCCAGGGTGAAAGAAGAGGCAGCCATCACCTTGAATTTCAACCCCATAGTACCCTGTGAGCTAGAGAATCAGACTTGAGAAAATGTCCTTTGAAGATCCCCGGTTGGGAAGGAAGGACTAGACATTGTCTTGTCTACTGAAAGGGAAATGCCAGACTATTGTTTATCTGCATCTTGGCAGGACTCACCAATCCTTATGGCCTCTCATTATTCCCACTTTCCAGATGACAAAACAGAGGTAACTAATTTTCCCAGGACCACTGCTAGTCAGTGACTGAGCCCAGGCAGGCCCCACTCCAAATCCCCCATTCTTTTCTCAGTACTGCTGAACTATCTAGATGTTCCACAATTCAGCCTGTCAACTTTCCTCTGCCATGCCTTTTGTTTCAGTAAATACTCTATTTGTATTCCCCTGGGAATTGCACTCTGAAGGGAGAGTTGTTTGATGGAGGCATGCTGCATACCCACGACACCACTTTCCTTCTGTAAGGAGGGTGATGTAATCGTGCACTATCTCACAGATACGTGCAGAAAGTCAGCCCCTCCTGGCACTCCACAAAGGAATTCCTGGTGGGGAGAATGGCTGCAGCTACACATCTACACTTCTGAGCCAGGAATTTCTGCCTTTGTGTCTGTGGGTGTATTAATTAATCATTCCTTTAACACCAGCTGTGTCTACACGCATTACTAGAATGGTCAATTCCATTCTTAAAAATAAGCCAATTTAAACCAATGATTTGATGGATTTTTAAAAACTAAATTAGTTAAATCTTGTTTTAAAATAGAATCGATCTTAAGAACAGAGAACTGGTGAATTTTTGAAAGCAAAATATCATTCATTTGTTCATGTATTCATTAATTTAACAAGTGATTGACAGGGGCTGGGCTGGTACCGTGGGGCGTGGAGCCCAGACAACTTGTCCCAAAGCCTCTAGGTCTAATGTGGGGAAGAAGGAGAGAAACCCATCACACAGGCAAAGAAATGCTCCTTGTTCTCACCTTAATCTCTAGATGGCAGTAAAAATAAATAAGCACCCATCCTACAGTGCATAAAAGAGAATTCTGTTCAATTAGCAAACCCAGGGAATCATGGCAGTAGAGGCTGGGGGCACCTTTGGGTTTGCCATCGGTTGGTTGCCCAGGTCATCAGAACAGCAGCCTGCTCTAGGGAGTGGAGAGAGAGGACCCAGGTCAGCATCACCAGGGAAATGCAATGGGTGGTTGCTTTCTTGCACGGAATAGGCAGCTCTTAATTGCAATCCTACATCCAGAGCATGTGGTGGCACGGACAAGGTTCACTGTGTGTAAAGAAAGAGCTTTGTAAGAGTTCTCACCTGTCTAGCCTATGTGACAGATTTAACTAGTGAAGAGAATGGACTGTTTTCAGGGACTAATTACATGATAAAGCTGTTGATGTTACAAATCATTCTCAGCTGTTATCAGAGCTGCCTCCTACTGTCCCCCACAAGGCCCAGCCCTGTTCACAGCCCCAGGGACCCTGTGCGCAGACCCAGCAGCCAGACCCCTCGGCTCACACCTGGGCTTCGCCCCTTACAGACTGTGAGATTGTGGTCACAGTTACCTAACACTACCTAACACAGACTCTGTGTTCTCTTCTGTAAGGTGGGGCTAGAGCCCATCTCCTAAGACTGAGGCCAATCAAGCATTCTGGGACATGGTAAGTGCTTAGCAAATGCTACTGTCACCATCATTTAACAATCAGTCACACAAGCCTAGGATGGATGTGAATTGTCTGTGCAGCAGTCAAGTGCAGTGACTGGAGCCCTGCTGGATGAGGCACAAAGAGGGAGGGAAGAGAGGGTCTTGGGCCTCTGGGGGACCACATCACATCTTGTGGTCCATATTCCTGAACATGCCCATACTTAAGGAGTGAGGCCTCTAGAGGAAGGAAGATTCCATGTCTGTCTGTCTTCATGTCCCTCTTTACCCCTCTCCTCATTCTGGTGGAAACATGGTCTTCTCACCTGGAAAGTCCCATATCAGAGGGGAACCCCCTTATCCCTGAGCCTAGAAGGATGTGCTGGACAAAGTTGCTGCTTTTGAGCAAGTCCTGCATTGTAGCTCCCATTTAGGCCTATGTGTAAAAGTGACCATCCCTCTTGGGTGCACACTTGGTGTTGCACCTCCTTGATGTGCTCTGGGATTCTCAGGCCAGCTCTCTCTGGATTCCTATGAGGCTCCATCCCTGGCAGTTTACACTGCAAGGCAGCTTGTCAAGACAGCTTGACTTAGCACCACTGTCCCAAAGGTGTACTCTCTGGAGCAAGGCCTTCTGTGTCTCCCCTCTCTGCACCCTTGGCAGCTGTAGTTCAAGGCAGGGCCTACATTCAGTGCCCAAAGCATGAAACCAAGCACACACAACAGTCAGTCTAAGACTCTTCACTTAAAGTTCCTAAGGCTCTGTCTCCAACCTCAGAAATGTCCCATCCTCTTCAAAATGGGGCTCCCCAAAGTCAAACACTGCATCACCACAGGGTCCAATTCCATTTCATTGCTCCCTCAGCACAGCTGCAATTAATAAACATCCCACTGGCTGCGTGATTCCAGGCTGGGAGCACACAGCATCCTGGAAATGACCCCTGGTGGGGAATCTGTCACTGTCAGCCTGGCTTCTCTTCCTTCAGCCCTGTGCCCCAGCTGACTTGGGAAGCATGGCCTGCCCTGTCTGCAGAGCTTCTTCTATCACCTCCACCAATACCCAGAAGCTGGCCTCCTCCCATAGCCACCTTTGGAAAACCTGGCCCCATGGAGTAAGCTCCCAGGGAAAAACTGGGGCTTGGATTTCAGTGTAACTATGCCCCCAATTCCTGGTCAGGGCAGCATTCTGTCCCTACCTAGGGTGGCACATCACAGATATGAGGTCCACAGAGAAAAGCCAGTGGTTCTGGAATCTAGACCTGTCTCTGACCTGTGTCCTATGTGACCCTGGGCAAAACTCAGGTGCTTTCTGAGCCTCGGGGCTGTGTTCCTTTATTCATATTGGGAAGTCACATGGCCTATGGGTTCATATTTCATGTCAATCACTTTTCTTGGTTAAGGCACATAAGGAGTCAGCAGACAAACACCAAGGCAGCCAAATAATGAACCAGAACATTTTGGATGGTGACAAAGCCCATGAAGAACACAGAACAGCTAGGGTAGTCAGGGGAGCCATCCTGAAGAGGTGATGCCAAATCTTTGCCAGAATGATAGAGAAAGTCAGCCAAGAAAAGGTCTGAACCATTGTTTTCTAAGCAGAAAGAACAGCAAGTGCAAAGGCCCTGAGGCAGGAATGAGGTCAGCATGGTCTGGAGACTAAGAGAAACTGAGTGGCCAGAGCCTTGTGGACAAGGAGAAGAGGGTGGAAGAAGCCAGAACACATAAAGCCTGTAAAGCCACAAAAGGAGTTTCAGCTTTAGGCTGAGTATGTATAACAGAGGGACATGGTCTGATACAGGATGTAAAATATCTCTCAGCTACAGTATGGGTATTGGTAGTGGAGGTAGCAGGTATAGAAACAGCTGATTCAAGAAACTGTTGCAAGAAAGGGTGGGGGCTTGGGTTGTAGGTGGTGGCTGTGGGGATGGAGGGAGGTGGACAGCTCCAGAGTGGGGCATGTGGGAGAGGGGAATGGGCATGTGGAATGAGGTGAGGAGCAATCTAGGGCACCACAGGGGTCCAGCATGAGCAACTGGCAAGCAGGCCAGCCCTTTCTCATCTGGAATCAGCTTGCAAGGAGGTGACCTCCACCACTTGTCACAGTGTCCAGGCCCCAGTGCGAAATTTCCCAGGTGGAGTGAGCACTGATGAGAAATCATGCTTATTCAAGTTCCATGGCTGCCAGTTTTTCTGTCTTTTCAGAAAATAGTCATTGCCTTCCCTCCTTTTCTTTTATTGCCAGGAGGGATGCATCCCTATGAGAGCCCAAATGCATGGGGTTGTAACATGCTCCTGCTTTCTATGCATTGCTAGAATGCTGAATAGTCTCTATGAACATGAATTAATGGTCTTGTCAGCAGCGACGATATTTACAGAGTATACTGTTACATTATAAGAAGAAATGGAAAGCAAGGATGTGTCAGCTCTGAGCAAGCAGAGGGACACCCTGAGGACCTGGAGGCTGGTGGAAACCACTTTCCCTCTGCTGAGCCCTGTGCAGCACCCACCATCAGGCAGGCTGAATAGCCTGCTGGATGCTGTCCTCTGTGGAGAATGGGGAGGAAAGACACCGCGATACCATGCTGATACAGGAGACATTTTCTTTTTTTTTTTTTTTTTTTTCAACGTTTTTTTTTTTTTTTTTTTAATTTATTTTTGGGACAGAGAGAGGCAGAGCATGAACGGGGGAGGGGCAGAGAGAGAGGGAGACACAGAATTGGAAACAGGCTCTAGGCTCCGAGCCGTCAGCTCAGAGCCTGACGCGGGGCTCGAACTCACGGACCGCGAGATCGTGACCTGGCTGAAGTCGGACGCTTAACCGACTGCGCCACCCAGGCGCCCCCAGGAGACATTTTCTTAAACCACAAGAGAGGAAACCAAAGGCCCAGGGAGCCCCACACCTGGGCAGCAGATGGGCCCTCCATGGAGCAGACTCAGCAGCCTCTTTGCCCTTTAGGGCATTTCCTGTGAATGGAGGCTGCTTTGGCTCAGATGCTTTCTCCTTGAGGCTGCTCTGGGCTTGCTCTGAATGCCCCAGATTGGATTTAGCACACATGAGAGCTGGAAAAGAGCTGCTTTGCAAAGTGGCGAGCACCCCATCACTGGAGGCTGGATGCAACAAGGAAGCTTCTGGGCTGTACCTGGAGTTGCTGCCTTCCTTGGACAGCCACACGTTGGGCATTCCCTTGTGCCATCCTGGGCTAAGAGCTGGGGATGCAGGGGGTAACAGGAGTCTCTACCCTCAGTCATGGGAGAGAAAGAAAATAAACAAGGTAAAAATAAATAAACAAGATAAGTACCCTAAAAAAACAAAAGAGGGGCGCCTGGGTGGCTCAGTTGGTTAAGCGTCCGACTTCAGCTCAGGTCATGATCTCATGGTTCGTGAGTTCGGACCCCGCATCGGGTCTGTGCTGACAGCTCAGAGCCTGGAGCCTGCTTCAGACTCTGTCTCCCTCTCTCTGCCCCTTCCCTGATTATGCTCTGTCTCTGTCTCTCAAAAATAAATAAACATTGAAAAATAATTTAAAAAAAAAGAGCCTGCTGTCACAGAGGCTGTGGGGCAGGGGTGGGCATTCAATAACTGGGTGGACAGGGAGCAGAGGCCTGCTTGCTGCAGATGAGTGGCTCCAGGAAGACCTGGACAAATGCCCTCCTCCCAGAGAGTCAGCTGCTGCTTGAGATGCCACATTTGACCATGATTTCCAAAGTCTCGTGTTCAGTAATGACAATGTCAGTGTCCTCACCTGGGGACCCAAGGCCTGGCAGGAAGCTCAGAAGGTGGGTTCTCAGCCTGTAGCTGGCTGGGGTGTGGGATGTGGGAGTGAAGCTTCAGCCTCCCCCAGCCAAAAAGCATGGGAGGGGCCTTACACTCTCAGGGAATTAGATGCTGCCCCCAGCATCTCCCACTCACCTCCCTTACCCCCTCCCCACTGTCACTGCCAGTTCTCACACTGGCAGCATACTGGATTCTTATTTTAGATACTGTGACAATTCTTAAAATAGCCACCAGAGAGAGAAAAGGTGAGTTTTCCCCCATGGGCACTGGTGGGAAGGCCATAGCAGGGCCATTGTGTCCCCCCTAGTTCCTGTAATACAAGTGGACTTTTCAGATGGAAAGTCTAAGAACTGCTCCAGGACCTCATGAAGCCCCTGCATGTGACCATGCTGGCAGAAAGTGCCAAAGAAAAACAACAAAGTGGAATATTTTTAAATGCCTTAAAATGACAGAGAATGGATGGAGTTTAACAATTTTGTCAGGAGGAAGGCTCTTAGTTCAGAAGCTGACACAGATAATGTTTGGAATCACAGGAGTCAAATTGATCCCTTCAAGTTCACATTCATGATAAGCACACCCAGAAATGGAGGCCAAAGTACATGCCCAGGGACTTTAAAATTTTTAAAACATAGGTTGGGTTTGAGCCAACAGAAATGGCTTTCTCTCACTGGGGACAAGCAGCCCTCTCTCCAGGAAAGAGGGACATTAGCATTCCTCAGCCACATGACCATTGTCAGGACTCTGGTCAAGAATCCACTGGCTCTGGAAACCCATCTACCTGTGGACACATTGTGAGGCCACTAGCCAATACATACTTACAAGACTCGTTTCTCCTGACTGAGGATCAGGGCAGAAACCAGGCATTAAACCAAGCTAGTGCTACCCCTCAGCTGCTGAGCTGAAAGATGGCAGTGGAGACACCACTTCCTCAGAGCCCAAGGGCACTGTATTAGTTTTCTATTGCTTGTAACAAAATGCCACAAACCCAGCAGCTCAAAATAATACATTTATCATCTCACATTTTCCGTGGGTCAGGAATCTGGGCACTTCTTAGCCGAGTGCTCTGCTCAGGGTCTCACAGGCTGTAATTAAGGTGCTGGTTGGGCTGTGATCTCCTCTGGAACTTGTGTTCTTCAAGCTCATTCAATTTGCTGCCAGGATTCAGTTCTCTGAGGTTGTAGGACCGAGGTCCCCATTTTCTTGCTAGTCATTATTTAGCTGGGACCACTGTCAACAACCAGGGATGCTCTCAGCTCCCTGCCCTATGGACCCTATAGTCAGCTCACAATATTGATATCTGCCTTCTTTCAGCCCAGCAGGGATCTCTCCAAACTCTCTATCACTGACCTCTAGACCCAGACTTAAAGGACTCATGTGATTAGGTCAAGACCACTAAGATACTCTCCGATTTGTTAAGCCAACCGATTAATAACCTTAATCACATCTGCAAAACCTCTTAGTCATGCACCCTAACAACAACAGGAATGATAATCCATCATATTACAGCATCTGCCACACTCAAGGGGAGGCAATCATACAAGGTGTGTACACAAGGGGGTGAGAATCTTGGTGGCCACCCTGGATTTCTGCCACCACAGGCACACAAGACCACAGCCATGGCAGTCCAGCTACACTCTGGCCACTGCATGACCCTTGGCAGCCTCACACCAGCCTATTTATAGACTACCAGGGCCACAGGGCCACAGGGAACTTGCTCTAGTCATCTCATCAGTGACAGAAATCTGGAAAAAAGGTAATTTCCCTACCCCAACATGGTGTTTGAGGACCTCTCAGCTAACTGGATTTTCTTTAAGGATCCGAAAGCCAAAATTCTCCTAACCCCAAAACTCTTTTCATCACTAGGGTAAGAGTACATGATCCAAAGTCAGCTGGGTTGCCTACCAGCTGTTGGCCTTGGGCAGATTGCTTAGCTTCTCTGAGCCTTTGTTTTCTTATAAAACAGGGACAAGATTTGCCTTACTTCATAGAACTATTGTGTTAATCCATTTCAGACACTTAGTGTGATGACTGACACGGAACAAGCAGCTGACACATGTGATATGGTGTTCTCCATCAAGTTTCTAGGGAGGTTTGTGTGTGTGTGTGTGTGTGTGTGTATGCACATGTGTGTGCACACGTGTGTGCATTAATGTGTATGCACATTCATGTATGTGAGTATGCATATAGTTGGGAAAGTATAAGGTCCAGACTAAAGAGGCCTAACATCAGACTCAGTCAGTTAAGAAGGTGCCTGGTAAATATTTTTTCCTATTCCCTTGGTGGCAACCACCATTCTACTGTCTGCTTGTATAAGTTTGACTATTTTAGATTCCACGTATTAGATCATGCAGTATTTGCGGGAAAGGGATGTGGGGAAATGTTGGTCAAAGGGTACATGGTTTCAGTTATGCAAGATAATAAGTACTGTGGGTGGAATGTATACCAATGTGACTACAGTTAACGGTACTGTATTATATACTTGAAATCGTTAACAGTATTTTCTTATATACTTAAAACTTGTTAAGAGGGGAGATTTTAAGTGTTCTCAACACACATACACACACATACAAAGAAGGCATCTGGATAACTGGCATGGGCAAGGTCCTTCCACTCTCAGGACTTCAGTTTCCCCATCTGAAAAATGTAGATTGTCTCTAAGAGCACTAGCATTTCTGAACGTACACCATCCCATGTGGAGAATTTCCAGAACTTTCTTTGGCTCTTTTTGGATTTGATTGTTTACATACTTTGTACACATATATTGTATTAGGGTTTTCCAGAGAAACAGAACCAATAGGATGGTTCTCTCCCTCTTACTATCTAAGGAATATACACATATATATACATATATACATATATATATATATATATACATGTGTACACACATATGCATTATAAGGAATACATATTTGTATACAATATAAATAAGGAATACATATATTATGTACAATACACAATAGAATATATATATATATATATATGGAATTGGCTCACAGTTATGGAGACTGAGAAATCCAGATCCAGTAGAGCCAATGGTTAAATTCCAGTCCAAGTCTGAAGGCTAAGGATACCAATGTTCCAGCTGGAAGACAGTCAGGCCAAGAGCAAGAATTCTTTCTCACTCAGCCTTGTGTTCTGTTGACCATTCAGTGACTGGGTGAGGCCCACCCACCCTGGGGAAGGCCACCTGCTTACTCACTGTGCCAATTCAAATGTTAACCTCACCCAGAAGCACCCTCAGAGACACACCCAGAATAATGTTTGACCAAATATCTGGGTGCCCTATGGCCAAGTTAAGTTGACAAATAAAATTAGCCATTACACATAATTTATGCATATTTGGATACATAAAAAGCACAACTGTTTAAAGATTAAAAATAGGAAAGTGCACTCAGTCACATTCAAGGACACTGCACTTGACAGGAAGGTGATCCTTAATGTGAAAGGCCACTCTTCACCCTTTCTACCTCTCTCCTCAAGATCTTTATTCTCTTGAGTTGTAAGGTTCTTGAGTCTTCCGATCCAATCCTCCTCAGTGAAGAGACCAGACGTGATCCCAGACTGTAACACATTGTAGCTTTTAACTGTTCAGCCAGAGTTTCTGATTCAGCACATTTTAATCCATTTTATTTGCTAAAAATCAGGAAGATGTCATCTGTAATAATCCCAGCTGACCTCCCAAAGTCAGGCTGATAAAAATATTAATGTCAGCTTCTTGCAGCCTGGCAGAGGGCAGCACCCAACTTGACAAGCAAACAATGGCTCAGAGCTGTCTGTGGGAGGCTGATGAACCTGTAGTAATGAAGAGCTTCATCAGTGAAAGCCACCCTCCAGGCGGAGACACTGCGGGCTGGAGTCTCGCCAGAAGCTCAGCCACTTTCCTGGTGAGACCCTCTTGTCTATCTGTGAGGCTGAGGCATGCCAATTAGAAGGTCTGCGGGATGATTCACCCCCCTTAGTGGTGTGCTTCAGGTTTGGTGCTAAGATCACCCAAGCTTGCTCCTAACTTCTCCCTGCCAATGTGTCCTCCTCCTACCGTCGTCCATCAGGTATTTCCAGCTGTGACACCAGAGGCATTGACCCCTCAGAGCACAACAAGCAATTCCAAATAGGAATGAAAGGTTGTTTCTAAGGGTCATAGCCTCATGGTCTCTGGCCTCACTCAGCCCAGGAGTGTGTTTATTTGGTCACATTGCTTGGCACTTACAGCTTCTTAAAAGACAATTGCCAGGTGGGGCTTGTGCAGCTCACAATTCAAGCAGTTTGGCACTGCTACGTAACTCATATCCCTCTATGAATATTATGCTTTTCATCTGGCCACTACAAGCTCTGAGTTTGTTGCTCCTGATTTAACTTGAACCATGCTAGAGAGAGGCAGGTGTTAACATGCTAACATCACTGATGCTTGTCACTTGCTTAGGCCTGTGCTGCACAGCTGGGCTCTGGACTCCTGCTCCAGTGCTCACTGCTTTACCCCTCCCAATTCGATCTCTTGCCCTTAGTCATAAGAGATGACTCCAGCCTGACTCCTTCTGTTGGGAATGAGGAAGATCCCTGCTAGTCCCATACAGGGAGCAGCAAACCCAACCAGAGTCTCTTCACACTCCAAAGACAGGAAAACCCTTCACCTTGCTCAAAAGAGAAATGTGGTCTGAAAAGAGAGGATTCATTTGGAAAAGTTAGCAGCTCATGCAATGGCTCTGACTTCATGCTGGTCATGGGCGGTGGGTGCAGTGACCTAATGAGCATGTGACATATGATAGATCTTCCTCCCTGCACGGATGAGGCACTCCAGACAGAGTCACTGCATCCTCGGACCACCACCCCCCCCGCCGCAGCCAAACTGCACCACCAAGGCAGTGTGCTTTGCTCATGCAGCCCCTAGGCACAGCCCATCCGTGCAGTCTGAGCACTAATTGGAGACTTCAGAACTGCAGACATGGCCAAGGGCTGCTTCTTGCTAAACACCAAAATGTAAAGTTCAAGGAGGTGGACACCCACATTGGCAGGTTTTTTTTTAAACAAAATTAGCGAGCAGAATAAAACACTCATCAAGGAGGTCGTGCAGCAGAGTAGAGCAAGCTGTCAGGGACTTTCCTGTCGCTGTGAGCGATGGAGGAGATGGGATGGTCTGAGGTGGGAGGTTCTCAGATCCAGGGTTGAGGGTCGAAGGAAAGGCACAGACAGAGAGAAATGGCACTTTTCACATGGCCTGGAGCTTTGTAGACAACAGGGGAAAAGGAGGGGGAGGAAAAGAAATAATGAGGTCAGAAGAAGAGGCAAAAAGGAGACAGGAAAGGGACAGGATGTGGGAAGCATCCAAGGAGCCATGCACCTGCCCCGCCTGAGGTCCAAAAAGACATTCTTCCACCCTGTCAGCAGCAGACCTGCCAGTTTGGCACCCCAGGGGTTGGGAGACTCTGTGGGAGGCAGAGGGGGGTGTCAGGATCTCAGTCAGATCTGGGGCAAGTCACTGATCTCTGCCTTCACTTCCTCTCTTTATCTGAAGGCTGACAGCAATAGCATATGCGTCCTGGAAGATTCAATGAGGTGGCAGTTGCCACATGCTTAGCATGGGACTGGCTCCTAGTTACATACACAGTAACTGCTAGCTTTTGGTAACATCTTGTGTCAGATGTGGCATAAAGCCTTGTGTCCCTGGAAGCCTCCACTCTTGCTGGGATGCAGCTCCCTCAGGCATCAGGTATTCCCAGTGCTGGTGCACAGTGCTCCTGAGCAGCGGCCACACAAGCTCAGGCTGCTTTCCCACCTCTGCTGGCAAACCACACCCTTCCCCCAACACATAAGTTAGAAGAGCTGGGGTGGAAAGGGAGAGAGCCGCCACTCCTGGAGCACAAGCCAACCATGCCCTGGTCCCTGCATGACCTGTCATGCTGGCATAAGAGACCAGAGACATGTGAATCCTTACCCAAGCCAGCCTGGTTTCCACCTGCACTGGCTGCTAGTGGGATGATTAATGCTTCCTGCTTGGCAGCATAAATCCTTGATTTGATTTTTCCTTGAAACTGGAAGGGGCGCTTGGATAAACATCGAAGGCCCTGCTGCCTGGAAGTGCTCTGGGAGGAAGACTGGCTTCCTGTCCTAAATGGTGACACAGAGTCACAGGGTGTCCAGGCATGAAGGGACCTCACAGGGGGAAAGGCAGTGTGTCTCAGAGGCAACCACTGTGAATTCTGGAGCCTTGATGCCATGTAAGACCCAAGGACATTTTCATAACTCTGCAGAGTGAGTGATAACAAGAAATACTGGATTCATGTGTGAGCTTGACTTTCCCATCAGCAAGATGGTAGAGGCAGGAGTTTAAGTTGATTTAAAGAAAATTAAGAATTGTTACATTTATTGTGTTCTTGTGATTGAGAGCTATGGTTCATACCTGCTGCACATCCAACCTCTCTTCTCTCCCTCTGCAGCCCCTTCAGTCCAGTGTGGAAGAAGCCAAGGTCACCTCGCTGGTCTAAACACATTCTCTCCCTCTCCTCCAGCTCATTCTCCACGTGACAGCCACAGTGGGAATTTAAAATGCACATGTGATCATGGGTCTCCCTTGATAGAACCACAGAGGTCCCCTGCTGCTCTCCTGGCATATAGACCCGCCACTGACGGCCCTGCCAGACCCTCTGCTACTCCCTACCTCCTCTGCTCATGCTCTGGAAGTCACCATCACCATCATCGTTGTCTTTGTCATCACCATCATTGTCATCATCATCATTATTGTCATCATTGTCACCACCGTCATGATCCTTGTCACATCATCACCATCATCCTTGTCATTGTCATCCTCATTGTCATCGTCAACATCATCATCATTGTCATTGTGACAATGACATCATCATCACCATCATCGTCACCGTCATCATTGTCATTGTCACCATTGTTATCATCATCATCGTCACCATGATCGTTGTTGCTGTCAGCAGCAACAGCAGCAACATGTACTGAGCTCTCACCATGTGCCAGACAAACCTCTACATATTTTATCAACTTGTTCAGTCCCCACCCCTATGAGTAGTTTCCATGTCCGTCCTCATTATGCTGATGAGGACAATGAAGCACAGAGAAGTTAGGTGACTTGCCAGGCATCACCCATCTAGGAGCCCCAAACCTGGTCCCACCCCATCTTTTCCACCTCAGTGAGTGGCACCACCAGACACTCAGCCCTCAAAGCCAGAAATGCAGGAAACCCATCCTTGATCCCTTTCTTTATGTCACTCCCCACCTATACTCCAAAAATAAGGCCTTGTAGGTATTACCTTCAAAATGCCTCAGATCCACACCCACCTCCCATGCATTGCCCACAGCATTGGCCCAAGTACCAATCACCTCTCACTGGAATGACTCCAGAAGTTTCCTTGCTGACTTGTCGGCTCTGACGCACCTCCTGCATGCAGCTTGTCTCCCTCTTTCCTTGCTTTCTCCCTTCCTCCCTCCTTGTTGCCCACCTTCCTCCCTTCCTTCCTTCTTTCTCCAACCCCTACTTTTCCTTTGTTTCTGTCTATTTTACAATGTATATTTTATTGCTAGGAGGTAGTTTGTCATTCATAGTTCCCAAGCAGAGGAGGCACATTACACCGCACAGAGCCATCCAGGGAAGCACCAGGGTCAGTAAGGAGACAGAGGCAGTAGGGGGATTCCGTGGCAAGGAACAGGTGAGGCAGGGTAAGCAGGTTAGGATTGGCAGGTTTGGATAAATATGGTGGCCTCTAGGGCACAGGGCTGTATCAGATGCCTGGCACCTGGCCCTGGGGTGATGAGGACAGGGGGACAGCAGCAGGAAAAGAGCCTGAGAGAGGAGGTGGCTGGGCACTGAAGGGGTTTGTATAGGAAACGTGAACTCACAGGTGAGAAGTTTACTATCTCTAGGAATGGGCATTCCCTCCAGGTCAGCAAGGCCCCCAAATGTCAAAGTGTTAGAAATCTAGAAAATAAAAAAGGCATGCTTAATACTTCTTCCTCCCTTCCTTCACTCTTTACTTCTGAACATTTTTTAAAGGAAATGACATGGCCTGGGTAAAGCTAAAGCCCAAGTTGTCCCATTCTCTGAAGAACTGTTTTCATTCTCCATCACAATGTTTGCATCTCCTTAAATTTGTATAAATGGCATCGTAAGTATGTGATGTGTGTGTGCATGTGTGTGTGTGTGTGTGTGTGTGTAGAATGTTCAAAATACACTTAAAGAGAGTGCCAAAAGATGAAAATAGACAGGAAATGAGTAAAACAAAGTTCAACTGAAAAATGTTCTCCAAAATTAAAGAAAGACTTGAGTCTACAAACTGGAAGGAAAGGGTAGCATGAGACAGAATAAATCCACACCTGGGCACCTCGTGGTGAAACTATATAGCATCATGAATAAGGAGAAAGATTTTAAAGGCTATCCAAGGGAAAAGAATAACCACAAAGTAGGGACACCTGGGTGGCTCAGTCGGTTGAGGATCCAACTCTTGATTCCTGGTCAGGTCATGATCTCATGGTCCCAGGGATTGAGCCCCGAGTTGGGTTCTGCGTTGACAGCACGAAGCCTGCTTGGGATTTTCTCTCGCCCTCTCTCTCTCTGCCCCTCATCCCTGCTCACAGACACACACACACACACACACACACACACACACACAAAATAAATAAACATTAAAAAAAAGAATATCCACAAAATAGTGACTGCTGATTTGTCTTGAAATATTTGCCCTAAACAGTATGATAATATCTGCAGAGACCCAAAGGAAAATTAAAGTCAAGTTAGAATTCCCTGCCCATATAAACCTTTTAAATGTAAAAAGTTTACTACCAACCTACACTTGCTTAAAAAAACAAAAAAACAAACAAACAAAAAAAACACTACTAACAGATATGCTTCCACCCAAAGAAAAATGAATCCAGAGGGAAGAAGGGGAAAGGGAGAATAACAGTGAACACAAAAATTGATAGAATATGTGTGATGGTTAACTGCAGGTGTCCACTTTACTGGATCCCAGGATGCCCAGATATTTGGTTAAACATTAGTTCTAGATATATCTGCAAGAGTGTTTCTGGATGAGATTAGTGTTTGAATTGGTAGATTGAGTAAAGCAGATTGCCATCCGCAATGCAGGTGGGCCTCATCGCAATCGAGGTCCAGAATAGAACAAAAATACAGAGGAATATAAAATGTGCCCTCCCTGAGTGATTATTTGAGGTAGGAGATCAGTGCCATCTTGTTCTTGGAATGAAAGTTACCCTACCAGCTCTAAGTCTCCAGTTTGCAGATGGCAGATTATGGGACTTCTCAGCCTCCATAATTGTGTGAGCCAATTCCTTATAATATATATCTATATATACCCTGAGATGTGGCTGTAGCAATAGATAGATATCCTATTGGTTCTGTTCCCTGGACAATGCTGACTAATACAATATGTGTAATTTATCACTTATTTTAAAATCTATTTTTCCTAAAAGAAGATAGAACAAAGACTAGGAAGAGGGGATGGGATTTCCCATGAAGAGTTAAAGCATGTTACAGTCTTAACATGTAAGAAAAGGAACACAGAATTTTCTTCAGAAAATTTACATATATATTTTTTCATATATATGTATATAGGACACAAATTTAGGAACACACACACACTTTGTTGTTTTTACCAAAAAAATGGGATCATTAAAAAGCTTCAACTTTTTTCCCATGACACATGTTGGTGTATCTCTGTTTCTACTGCATTCTCCCAATATGGATACTCTGGAGTTTACACAGCAGTTGCATGTTGAAGAATAGGTGAGACCTTTCCAATTTTATAAGTCATGCTTTAAAGGCACCTAGGTGGCTCAGTCTGTTAAACCTCTGATTCTTGATTTCAGCTAAGGTCACGATCTCATGGTTCCTGAGTTAGAGCATAGAGTAAGGCTCAGTGATGACAGTGCGGAGCCTGTTTGGGATTCTCTCTCTGCCCTTTCCCTGCCCTTTCAAAATAAATCAATAAACTTTAAAAAAAACCGTCCTTGCGCATGTGTTTTCCACATTTTGAAGACACAGATTCATATTACATTCACAGTGAGATTTGCTTGTGGAGCAACACATGGTAAGTGAGCATAACTGGTCATCAGCAACTGAACATCCTCAAAGATTTGACATTTTCTGCTCTCAGGAAAATACACATCCCCTAGGGGAAATTGCATGCCTTATTGGCACTCCTAAATTTGGATTCTCCTGAATGCATAGGCTTTCCATGGCAATGGTCAGAAACTGCAGCCAGGCAGCTGCAAATGTTGCACAGAGAAATTCTGTTTAACTCATTCAGTTTAACCTTTTTAGAAACTGTTTACCCACACATAGAAATCCAGACTGCCATCTTCCCTTGGAAGACTGTGCTTCTCAGCAGCACCACAGCCCTGGAATTTTTTGTGAGCCACTGGCCACAGGGCAGAAAAACCTTGCTTGCTTGCTTACTAGCCAGGCCAGTAGGCATCTGAGTGTGCCAATGCCTTGGGGTTTTTTGTATTCATAACTGTTTTTATTTGAGTATTTACAAGCCTAGTCTCTGGAAATAGCTACCATAAAACAGTGGATGAGGTCTTCCAGATCTCTTCTTTGGGAAGAAGCTCACCAACTGCATGGTCTTTGTAGATGTTTCCCATTCCAGAATAGAATAGCTGATTGCTTCTCCCTGGCCCAGTTACTATGTTTTATGGTAATTGAGGGTCTCATATTTTCCCCAAACTAGAAGAGACGCTTCACTTTTCCAAAAAACACAGGCTCCCTTTGTTCAATCTTTGGGGGTGGGATTAGTATTAATTACCATTAAATAATTATTTGAATAGATATATCATCTGATTGGAAAGTAAAAAATTATAATCGGTGTTCAGAGAACTTTCTTTTTCTCATTCTTTCTATCATCTACCCAAGTTCTATTACCTCTGGCAATAAATGAACAGTTACTGGGGCTCCTGGGCTGCTCAGTTGGTTAAGCATCCAACTTCAGCTCAAGTCATGATCTTACAGTCCGTGATTTCTAGCCCTGCATTGGGCTCTGTGCCAACAGCTCAGAGTTAGAGCCTGTCTTGCCTTCTGTGTCTCTCTCTCCCTCTTCCCCTCCCCCACTTGCACTCTGGCTCTCTCTCTCAAAAATAAAATAAAAACACTAAAAATTTTTTTTAAAAAAAATTAACAGTTACTAGTTTTTTTGTGTGTATCCTCATAGGTATGTTTTTAATGCATACACATGCAATGGCAATATGTACTCTTTTCCCCATCTTTAACTCAAGTGGTAGCATGTTTCACTAATTTTCACATTTACTTAAAACATACACATTGGAACATTTTCCATGTTCTATGGAGAAGACTCCCTCATCCTTTTTCATACTGTCAATGAACATTCCATTGCATGGCTGTTCATCATTTATTCAAACTGACCCCAACTGATGAACTTTGTTTCCAGTTGTTTGTTATTACAAACATTGCTGCAACAAATAACCTTGAACATACTAATCTAGACATCTCATCAACTATCAACTCTCCCATAGAATCTAAACAAGCACAAATTCCCCAACCTTGTACAATAAATAAACCTCATCTCTTCTATTGATCATCTGCTTCTCCCCATTCACAGAAATACCACCACAGAATATCTAGACACTTGAAGCCTAAAAATTGTGGAAACCTATTGTCTTTTATGCTCTCCAATGAGTCTCACAGATTAAAGAAAGAAAAATGATTTAATCCATATCTCTCCCCATGGCAGTATTATAAAATGTGGGTCTAAGAGAGCATGGCAAATTAGATGATTTTTTATGTTAGTTGTCCTTTGAATTATTAGCAGTATTAATATAGTACAATATGCACATAATTAGCAAGCCTTCCAAATTTATTATATATACTTATTCTTGTTCTTTTTAATTACCCAGCTCTCTAGTTGGAGGTAGCATGGTGACTCAAATGATGCCTAATGTGTCAGATGATGACAAAATGCACTAACCTGCCAGAATGGGGAGAATAAAAGTCTAGAAAAAGATTTTTTTTTATCCTATTAAATGCATAAAAGTTTCTCAATGTATTATTCATGTTATAACCATGGCACAAACAAAGCATGATTTATTGAGTATTTTAATACAGCCTGTTAATGCTATGCAATAAAGTATATTTTAATATTTAATATGATCTGTGAAGTTTAAACTTTTTTCAAGAAATATCTTGTGGTTTTAAACTAAATTAAATACAGTAGGTGACAAATGAATCCCTCTAAGCATCCCTGGAGGCAGATTGGGCCTGTTTGGGACTGACCAGAATTCAGAAGCTCGTTTTGGTTTTGATGCTCAGACTCCTGTGAAGTAGAGGGTCACATGGCTGTTATTTTGAGACATGAGCTAATTATGGCAGTTAATCCACTCAAACAGACTAGTTTGGGTCATGTGCTCCTCCAGGTCTCCCCCTCTCCTCTGGAGGTGAGCACATGACCCAAACTAGGTCCTCCCACCTGAGAGGACCCAGTCTGGCTAAGTTTGATATTGTTATAGTAACAAGCAGCTCCAAATTCTCAGTGAATTAAAGTAATAAAGTTTATTTCTTTCTTATATCACATATCCATCCCAGATCAAAAGTGAGGCTTTGCTAACTGTGGTCCCTCAGTTCAGGTTGATGCAGGTTGCGTTTAAATGCCTGCTCCCATGATGACAAAGACAATAAAAAGAAAACCTCTTCAGAGTCTTGTCTCAGCATAAATGCTCCAGGCTGGCACATGTCATTCCCACCCTAAATTCATTGGCCAGAACAACACATATAGCTCTACCCAAGCACCAGAGGTCAAGAAGTATAATGTCATCACAGTCAGCCAAGGGAGTAGAAGAGGAGTATTGATCGATAACACTGATGACTTCCTCTCTGCATTCTCTATTGTGAGCAGCAGGATGAAAAGAATACTTCTCTTTGGAATCCATTTATCCCATAGAGATGTGGGCTCCAGAGCAGCCCCTGCTATTGAAACTCCCTGGTGCTGTCCTTCCAAACCCTCATATTTCTCCATGTCCTTCCAGTGGATCCCCTCATGCATGAATAAGCCCAAGTCAACTTCTGTCTCTGACAACCAAAGAACCTCAATATATCTAGCTGTAAGTGTACTGTGACACAAGCCAGCCACTTGGTTAACATGTCTGGGTGTGGCCCCCCAAGGCTGGTGCCATGCCACAGTCCTGTGACAACAGTAGCCAAGGCACTAAACTGAGGAGGACAATACTGGGGACAGCGGGATTTGCATGCAGGACAGGCTTTAGAATCCATCCAAATCACCATGATCTGCCTCCCACAATTGCTGAGGAAATATCTTGTAGATACAGGAAGTTCTTTGCACAGATTTGCTATGGAGATTGAAGAAAATTCGAGTCAAAAGGGACCTCAGACATGATCTTGCCTGGTGAGTAAAGAAGAAAGACACTTGCCCAAGGTCACATGATTATTTAGTAGCAGAATCCTTAACTCACAACCTCGATGGGTGTACCTAAGAGGAAAGCAGGAAACCAATGAAGTCGCACATCTGAGCTTACTTGGGCTATCTAGTGCCCAGGCAGGAGACCACCATGTCTCTTTTGCCCCACTGTGGCTTGAGCTGGTTCTCCTTTGTTTCTTGCTTTCCCTAGAGAAGACACTATGTGCAGCCAAGAAGCTCGGCACATCTCCCAGGGACTGGTTTCTTTCTGTCAGAATGTATGAGAATAGTTAAGAAAATCACAAACTATTATTTGTCAGCTTTAGAAACAGGAGATTAAACACATGGCAGTTAAAGCTCCCTTTAACTCAAATTTTACAAATTAGCCCCAAGGTGCAAAAAGAACCTTCTCCTCCAAGTTCTGAAGTTTGCATATAAAGCAAAAACATAACTCAAGTTGCAGGATGGAAAACTAATGCACATACACATATGCACAAATTTCTACACACGTGTTATCCTGAATGTAAACTAACAATGAAAAATACAGATTTTTCCCTGCCTCTTCTCAGACTGGAGCACCAAGAACCTTCAATAAAAATTATTATCACATTAAAATTCATGACTGCTTTTAATAACATAAACCCCTTCCTCAGGAGGGCATGGCCCATGGAGATCATAACATCTTTTGGGTTTCTTCACAAACTGACACAATTTTGGGGTGCCTGGGTGGCTTAGTCAGTTAAGTGTCTGACTTCGGCTCAGGTCATGATCTCGTGGTCCATGTGTTCGAGCCCCGCATTGGGCTCTATGCTGCCAGCTGGGAGCCTGGAGCCTGCTTCAGATTCTGTGTCTCTCTCTCTCTCTTCTGTCCCTCCACCACTCATAGTCTGTCTCTCTCTTTCCTTCAAAAATAAATAAACATTAAAAAAACTGACACAATTTCATATCCTTTATTTTCTATTATTTGAATTAAAGAGCCTCTTGGTATTGTCTAAATTTGAAAAAAAATTATGATATTAAATATTCTTTTTAAAACTTTACTCTTTGAAGATCTCTGTACCACTTAATTCAGAAAGATATTTCTTAACTTCAGAAAGATATTCCCAAATGCGCTTGGGAATATGCCGACTTCCAAACAGTGAAGTGACATAGCCTGAAATTAAAGGAATTAAGGATGGAAAGATTTTAAGTTTAAAAAAATTACTTTAAGGACACCATCCAGACAGTGAAAAGACAACCCACGGAAAAGGGAAGAAATATTTGCAAATCATATATCTGATAAGAAACTTGTATCCAAAATATGTAAAGAACTCGTACAACTTCATAACAAAAGGGCAAACAGATGGATTTAAAAGATGTGAATAGAGGGATGCCTGGGTGGTTCAAGTGGTTAAATGTCCAACTTGGGCTCAGGTCAGGATCTTGTGGTTCCTGAATTCAAGCCCTGCATTGGGATCTCTGCCCACCCCCCCACTTGTGCTCCTTTCTCTCTCTCAAAAGTGAATAGACATTACAAAAAAAAAAAGATACTAATAGATATTTCTCCAAAAAAGATGTATAAACGGCACATGAAAAGATGCTCAACATCATTAGTCATTAGGAAAATGCAAATCAAAACCACAATGAGACTTTCCCTCACATCCAGTAGGATGGCTGAAATAAAAAAAACCAGACAGTAACAGAGGTTGGCAGGAGTGTGAAGAAGTTAGAGCCATCATACATTGCTGGAAGAATTTGAAATGGTACAGCTACTTTGGGAAGCAGACCCTCAAAACGTTAAAGTTAAAAATATCCTCAAAAATTAAAACTGTTTAGCAGACCCTCAAAGTAAACATATGGTTTCTCAGAAAGGGGGTCTGTATGACTCAGCAATTCCACCCTTTGCTGTGTACCAAAGATTAACAACATGAATCTACATGAAAGCCTGTACATGGAGATTCATGAGAACACTATTGGTAATAGCCAAAAACTGTGAACAATTCAAATGACCATTAACTAATGAATGGATAACAAAATATGGTATATCTACACAACAGATTCAGCCATAAAAAGGAATAAAGCATGAATGAACCTTGAAAACATTATTCTAAGTTAGAGAAGGCAGACACAAAAGGCTATATATTAAATTATTCCATTTATATGAATGCCAGAATAGGCAAATCTAGAGACAGAAAGTAGGTTAGTGGTTGCTAGAGAGGAGGGAGTGGAGATGATTACTACTCATGGGGGTTTCTTTGGGAGGTGATTAAATGTTCTGAAATTAGTGCTGGTGATGGCAGTAAAAACCACTAAACCTACACTTCAGTAGAGTGAATTTGTAGTGAATTTGCAAATTATAGCTCAATAAATATGTTATTTAAAAAACATTTACTTTAAAAAGGAGAGAGAGAAGGGAAAGGAGAAAATAAGGAGGAGGAATGGGGAAGGAAGGAAGGAAGGGAGGGAGGGAAAAAAGGGAAAGGGATACAAAAGCAACGTTCCTGCTTGAATTTCAGATGGAAATGTTGACTCTAGCATATTCCAATCATTCTTGCAAAGTTGGAGCCTAATATTTCTGCCCACACCCTACAATGTAGGTTTTGTATGTGAAAGGATGGTCTAAAGATACCTACTGGGTCTCCACAGGTTTGAGAAGTTCTCCTCCACCTGTCTGCCCTCTCCGGGCAGGACTTCTCTGCTTCTGGAGGAGAAATGCAGGGCAGTGCAGCCGACCTTCCAGCCCCTCTCTGCACACTGCTCCCATCAGCCTCTTCTGGAGGACTTTGCACATCTCCTGTCCTTCCTTTTACTTATCCAAATTGTCTCCTCCAGGAAGCCTTATTGTGCTTACCTAACTGGCACTCACTTTAAAATCTAGTGTTTTCCAAAGTACAACCCTTGAAGTATTCCTCAAAAAAGGGATCCTGTGTAGGATTGTCAGATAAAATATAGGATTCCCAATGAAATCTGATTCCATATAAACAATGATTAACTTTTTAGTGTAGTATGTGTATTTTCTACAGGACTTCTCAGAGGCATTAGTGGACATTGCAAATTCCTGAGAGGGGGTATGGTCTGCAACAATTCCTTAATGTATAGGACCACAGGCCTAAGGTTGCCAGCTCAAGCAAATAAATGTACAAATTTGAATTTCAGATAAATTACTTTTTGGTATAAGTATGTCCCAAATAGTGCATGAGGCATACTTACACTAAAATTTTTGTTATTTATCTGAAATTCAAATTTCACTGGCTGTCTTGAATTTTATCTGGCAACCCTACTTAGAGGGCTTATTGATTATACAGACCCCTGGTGTTTTGATAGGTCTGGGTTAGAGGCTGGGAAACTACATTTATAAGAAAGGCTCCAGGTGGGTGAGCTTGATAAGTCTAAGAGAAATGAAATGGAAGAGGAGAGTGTATGTGTGTGTGTGTGTGTGTGTGTGTGCACGTGCATGTGCACATGCACGTGTGTGTGCATGTATATGAAGTGGGGGGTGGTGTTTGGGGTGGGGGATGGCCCAGAAATCCAAAGCTCTGATCTATATCTTCTATTTCAAAATTATCAAAACCTCAGGCTCTTTTTCCCAATAATTTATTCCATGCAGACTGGGCACAATGCATCTTTTAGGAGGTTGTTTGACAGTGCTTAACCGCTACCCACACTGTACATGCTCATAACAAAAAGGCAAGTCCCCATATACCATTCTGTAGCTTAGAAATGCATAAGTTATACAACATCTGGAATCTACCCAAGGAAAAAAAATGCCAGCCTACAAATCTAGCCTGCTGGAGGCAGAAACCATGTGCTCGGAATCATTAAAATTACATTTCACTTTGCCACAATGCGGCGCCATCCCCCTGCCAACGGCCAGATAAGCTGGCTGAGAGAGATTCACTTTCCTGGTGCTGCAAGAAGGGGCCACACACCTTTTGGTTAGTACCCATCTAGGTTTAATACCTAATTACTATCCTCAGATTGCCTCTCAACACTCATTACCAGAACTCAGAGTTTCCAGCCAAGGTGATGGGACTTAAGATTAGGACAAAAGAGTAGTCACTTTTGTTTTCAAGTGCTGGTCTCCCTGGAACATTATCATTCAGCAGGATTTGGAAGGAAGCATTTTGACTTTCTGCTGAAGGCTCCTGTAAGAATCAGACAAGGCAGTAAGCATTTATAAATATATTAAACTCCCTATTTGAACAAGAGGGCCTCCGTATGTCTGGTCTTATGCCTATGATGAATTTACCTGTTCATCTCCAGCACCTAGGCCCAAAAATCATGCTGACAAATATACTCTAAACTACAGTAATCTCAGAAGGGACAAGCTCATCAGGGTGCCAGGTTGTCTGTTCAGCACCCTAAGGCTGTCTGGGGTTCCTGGGATAGACTGTCACATAGACATCCATGAACCAGTAAAAAATTTTTCTTAGTCATGACAATGGCCATTGTGAGTAAACCAGGTGGGACTGTTTCCTTGTCTTGTCTACCGAGTTGCCTGCATCCTGGGCAAGCAGGAAGGAAAAGATAGAGGGAAGAGCAGAGTACAAGTGAAAGGAAGGGGAAGGGAAAAGAGAGGAGGGGTTGTAAGAAAGAAGGAGAGAAAGATCACAGGGTGAGGAAGAGAGTAGTGAAGAAGGAGGGCATCGGTCTAGAGATAACAGATAAGTGAAATTTAGAGTTATCATCAACTTGCTGTGAATTTCAGATGGAGTTTCTGGAAGCCGCAACCATATTTCTTGTTAGGAATTCATTCATGTAACAAATGTTCTGTGGAACACCTACTATGGGTCAGGCACTGTTCTAGAGGCAACAGCTTGAATTCCAACAAGGAGAGGCAAACAATAGACAAAGAAAAAAACAAGCAATACCATTTTAGATAGCAACAGTACTGGAAGGAAATAGCTTGGTCATGTGATGGAGAATCGGGTTTTAGACAGGGAAGGCCACTTGGAGGAGGTGCTGTTGAGGGGAGGCCAGCATGCTGGGAAGGAGCCAGCCATGCAAAGCAGGAAAGGAAGAGCATTTGTTAAGGCCCCCATCCCTCTCCTCCCCTCCCCACCTCTCACACACACAGGAACTGACTGGCTTGGCAGGAAGATCAACAGAACAGAGGCCAACATGGTTGGAGGGTGATGTGCAAGAGGACAAGCGCAGGGCATCAGTCTGATCCTGTGTAGGGTTATAGGTACTGACAAAAAGTTTGGATTGCATTCACCCAAATTTATTTGGGACAATCTGCAAAATGCACTTGTGATTAGACAAATGATTGACCCCACTTGATGGGAAAACATTGGTTGTACACTGTGTCCTCTAATCCAGGATTTTCTCCTGAATGGCTCTCTTGGAGCAGAGTAGAGAGGCTCTGTGTGACCCTGACATGTGTCTCTCCTCCGAGTTCTAACATCAGGAAAATAGCTTATTTCCTCGTGGAAGAGGGAAGGCATGTATTACAGGAGATGAAATCCGCACCTTTTGTTGCCTACGTTCCTGCTTCCAAGGGGACACCAAGGGACTAAATACAGTAAGACTTCACAAGACAAAAGGAGTCCATCCCTGTTGGGGTCACCATGATTGGACCAAATTTGGGTTCTCATCTCAGGGGTCCTCATGTTGGGAAATCCATCAGCAATAAAGCACCAAGCCCCAAATGTTTGGGTCTCCCAAGATCAACACAAAGGAGAATGACTGAGATCAGAATACTGTTGTCTAGAGTCCAGAACAACCCAAACTACTCTAAGGATAGCTGGGAAACCATGCGGGGATGGGAAGGCTGCCAGATGCCCAGAGCCAGCCAATGGACTTGCAGTCTCACACGCTCCAGTCAGTTCCAAATGCAGGAGAACCCGCTCCCCACTGGAGATCATCTCTTTGGTAGATATAGCATCTCCCCACCCCAAGCAGTGCTTAACACACACCTACAAATCCATGTCATCCAACCTGCCTCAAGTACCATCTCCTCCTGGAAAATATATTCTAATGGGGAAAACACTGAATGTGGAGTCAAAAGGCTTGGGACTGCCTTTGAACTTTACCACATACTGGCTATGTGGTCTCAGCTAAACCACTCACCCTCTCTGAGCCTCATTTTCCTCAACCATAGATTGAGTCTAGCAATACCCCCTCACAGGCCTCAGTATAAGGATTGGATTTAACATATGCACAGCACAAATACAGTGTCTGATTCACAAAGAGTATTCTTTCAGTAACTGCAATGTCCTGCTTCAGTTTGGTGCCCAGATTGGAGAGCCCTGAGACCACCGAGCTGTCGCTGCTCTGGAGTGCTGGGGAGGAAACTAAGAGAAAATAAGGAAGTCTCTCAGATGTGAGGGATCCAGCAAGGAACCCAATTGCCATGGGAATTTCTGGAGACTGGGCAAAGAGAAATTTCACTGTTTTAAAGGATCAAGATGAGCAAACACAGAGCTGCTTCTCTGGTAGAATTTATAAGTCCAGCAGGCCCCTGGCTGAGACAGGCAACTCATTCTGGGGGAAATTAAGTGTCAGATGTAGTGCTGTGGAATTCTTTGGGCACCCATTGGCAGAGTTTTACAGTCATTCCAGCTCTCGGCCTTAGTTTCCTTGTCAAAACATTGACTTTCCTCTGCAGCTCCTAACAAGGCAAGAACTGGGCAATACCAATGAGTAATGCAGCTCTTAACACCTCTGCTCAAAAAGATGAGACACCTCAGACTCGTTTCTACTGGAGTTTGGGGGCAGTAATACGACACTGAAATCATTTGCTCCATGACACACCAGGAGAACTTTATGGCTTTTCAGACTGGCAAAAGACTTGCCCCAGATGAATCAAGTTTCCAGAGTTGAGATGTCTAACACCACACTCTAGATGAGAGAAGAGATATATGGGCAGATCCATCACACTAGCCTCTCATCTCTGCAGAAACAGGAGCAGGAAAGTCAAGGATTTGTTAGCAAGGCTCTGCAGAATGGCTCTGAACCAACAGGCAGCGAGGAGATTCGAGGAGATTCTAGTTCAGCACCACAAGTAATTACTGAAGGAACTGAATACACAGACAGAGTATCTGCCCTTGTTTGGGTCTCTCTGAAAGCAGACCCCAGACAAAAGCATGGTTGCCAGTAGCTGATTTGGGAAGTGATCCCAGACAATAGGAATGAGGGGGCAGGAGGAAAGCCTGCAAAAGGGGACACTACTGAGCTGATCACCACTGTGGGCAATGAAGGCCCAGTCCTACTGAGACCTTTTGCAGAACTGGTGAGAACAGATTGCTCCTCTGAAGGATGAGAGGTGGGGCATTTATTCTCTACCTGTATCCCTGGTGGTAGAGGCTTGCTCCTTGTCCCTGAGTGTTAACCCTCCTGTACTTGCAGGCTGTGCCTGTGCATGGACTGGTCACTCCCATAGCTTCAGAGAGAGCTCCAAGTCAGAAAAGCAGAGACTCCACAGGCCTGCTGGCCTGGGGGTAGGACCTTGGTGGTGGGACTCCAGAGATATGCCTGGCACTGCCCACCACAAGTGCACTGATGTCAGTGGGGACCAGGAACGTGGCACAGGGCACAAGAGTCCTCTACAGTGGTACATGCACCCATCACCAAGCTAAACATGACAGGAGGGCAGGAGACAGAGGAAACCAGGCACAGCTTCACCAACTTCTACGAGAATTTGGAACAGAAGGTGACCCACAGGAACCCAGTTCAGCAGCTCAAGTTATAATTGAGTAATAAGAAGAGAATGCTGGTATTGAAAACAAAAATTGACTGCAGTGGCTATAGCATTCTAAGAAAGAGGCCAAGCTCTTCCTAGGGGTAGATGGCCTTTTAGTTTAGAAAAATGCTTCAGAGCATCTTTTTATGTGTGTGAAAATATAGGCCCCAGGGCACAGTGGGAAGGAGAATGAGAGACAACTAAGCTCTGTTATAACTGGAAACTTTGTCTTATATGTTTGGAGAGGCCTTGGGACCACAGGAAGAGAAGATACAGGGCTGGGGAGATAAAGGAGGGCAGAAAAATGGTGGGGGGGGGGCGGGCCCAGGAAGGAAGACAGCCAGGGAGATATGTCCTGCAGCTGAGCTGTCAGGGAACCGCAAGGCAGTGACAACTAATGATGTAGCCACTTCAAGATAGTGCCTGTTCTGTGAGTGCTGACATTCCTTTCTGGTGACCCGAAACCTTCAAGGTGAAACATCTCACCCTCTTGTTACCAGTGCTTTGGGGAAAAAAGACAAGTCATGTGGGGTGATACAAGATAGAGAGAGGACAGTGGCCATGGGAAAGAGATGGAATAGGAAGCAAAACTCACAGGGATGAGTACCCAGGGAGTGTCCCCTATGACTTCTTGGAGAAACTGGGAAGGCACCTGACATCTCACAGAATGTGAATGTTTGAAACTAAAGAGAGTCGTGACTCCATAAACCTGGGAACGTGGGACTCTCTGCGTTATGAATTGAATCAGTCTGGCATTCAGTCACCATTGCCAGACCCCCTCCTGTGCCAAGACCCCAAGCTGGACAGTGGGAATAATGTCCTGGGTGTCCCAGTCGTCAGCACCCAACCTGGCCAAGCAATGCCCTGGGAAGGAGGAAGGAGGAAGGAGGAAGGAGGAAGGAGGCAGAGGAAGGAGGAAGGAGGAAAGCTCAGTAAACTCTGACAATCATGGAGGATCCCCAGGCACAGAAGGGGCATTAGGATCCTGACTTGAATAAAGAGGAAAAGCAAAGATTAAAGGAAGCATATGAGCAAAAGAAAGAGAATGCCTTCTCTGGGGTGCAAACTCCTTTATGGGGGCTCCCTAGGGTTACCAATGATACCAAGGTGTCTCCCCAGGTGGCTTCTTCTGAATCAGCCAGGAACCTGGTCCTGAAGGAGGGACTAATGAAGGGACCCCTCATGAGGTGGGGAGGGGTGTGTTAAAGGCAACCACGAGGCACGTGGGATCATATACAAGGCCAGAAACCATGAGCATTGCTACTTGCACCACTATGGAAGAGGCCTCAGGAAGGAGCTGTGGTTTTCCATAGTGGAGCTCAGCCTGGCAGCGAGGAAGCAAAGGGAGAAAACACTTCACTTCCCCTGTCCCCTCCAGTGCTGCCCTTGACCCAAGCTGCCTGGGAGCCAGAGGATAAGAGAACTTGGTTGGTGCTGCTCTACAGACCTAGACTGTAGTTGGAGAGTGGACTGGAGGCCTTGCTAACAACTGGGTATTTGTCCTCTCCAAGTTGTCCAAAGTGGGCTGGCCTTATGCACGGAGGTGATCAGTGGACTTGTAGATTCAGGAGAGGTTGTGTTGGATGCCTCATGCTGAAAATCCCCTTGCCTGACTCCTGAAGAAGTCCAGATTACTCAGAAGAGCTCAAAGAGGAATCTGTAGATTGTGCCCACAGACAGAAAGCTGGGATTATGATGAGGAAGTAAGTCTGTGACATGTACAGATCCCATGTGGCCTAGCATTTTAGAAGTCAGTAGCAGTATTTTTTAATCAATTAGACATTCTACTAGAAGCCAGCACAGCAGCTCTCCAGCTGGGAGGCTGAACCCAAGGACCTGAGTTTGTGAGCAACCTGAGAGCTGTCAGGTTCTCCCAGAAGCAGACTCTGAGGTGGTGATTTGTGGCAGCTGATTTTACAAGGAAGGAGAAACCAGGGAGGGTGAGGAAAAGGAGGGTAGGGAAGGAGGAGGAGGCCAAGCATGGGTGTGATTCCAGGTGAGGTCCCAGCTGCTGCCTGAACTGCTGGGGAGCTCTGGAGTATAAACAGCACCGCACACAGTTTTTGGGTCTTCCCTTGGGGCAAGGGAGCAGGGTTCACACCCCTGCAGCTGTTAGTGGATGGCTCCAGGCCTGGGAGGGAAGGCAGAGAAAATGCCTGGTGTTTCCAGCTCTCCTGTGCTTGCAGCTCAAGTGCCTTCAGTAGCTCAAGAGAAATCTTTAGATGTGGGCTGTGGGTGCTGGCCATTTGAACAAAGTACCCAGCGACTGGAGGAGGATGCATACAACTTTAAGTGTGACCCAAGGGACCTGCAGGGAGGAGGCCGTGATCACAGGGTCTACTACAAAGCCCATCACCCTGAGTGACTCTGCAGTTGGGTTTGTTCAGCTTTGCCTATCTGTGCAAGGATGAGGAAGGTGCCAAGTGGCCCCAGTTCCGGAACCCCCATGTCACTTACCAGGTCTGAGACTTGGGCAAGGACTTAACAACTCAGAGCCTTAATTTTCTCCTCCATCAAACAGGGCCCTACAATCTCTGTCTGACCTAACTCATGGAATGATTGCAGATATCAATGTAAAAGTGCCTTGGAAGGATGGAGGGTACAGGTATGTGACTTGCCAGGCTGCAACATCAGAAGGTCATGTTGAGGCAGGGTTCCCTGACCTCTCTGGCTGCAAGAGAATCTACAAGAGAGTCAGGAGCATGTCCTGGAAAGCTACCTACCCCCACTCCACCCCACCCCACTCTGGAGCGTTTACCAGAAGTATTTTGTTACAACACAATCTTATTCAAGTATTCATTAGAAAATGCAAGTAGCTGAATTACAAAAAAAAAAAAAAAAAAAAAAAAAGACTTGGCAGGGCATTCCTGAAAATAAAATAAAGCCACTTCTTGAATATATAAATACCAATCACGTCCACAAAGGCCAAAATCTGTGAGAATTCTACCAAAACCAGGCTGTAGTTTGCTTCTGCACTTTGCATTAAAAAAGGATTTGCTAAGAAAAACTATAGTTTAACAAAGACAGCAGGATGACAGTTAACCCACTTACAAGGCAAACTCAGACCCTGGTCCTGCAGTCCTCCAGTGCTGATTTCATTCAGCACCTCCTACCCAGGACAGGGCCAGCCAGGGCCAGCAGGTCAGTGACCTTGGGGAGCCCTGCAGAAAGACAGGGTTCTCCCAGAATGGCTGGGGCACAAAGGCACTTTGACGGAAGTGGAGCATTCAAAACTAAATGAGGGAGATTTACTAGTCCAACAGCAGGAACCAGAGATATTTAGGCTCTGGCTGCCAACAGCCCACTCATGACAGTGATCAGAAGGGCAGACATCCACCGTTGTACTGATGGGACCTGCTCAGGGTTTTACTGATACCAGGATATGGTGCTGCCTCAAGGGGGCAGTACAGCTAACTGAACAAGAGGTCTCCGCTGCAATGCTTCTGCATGTTGGCAGTGGAGCACAAAGGGAATAGGTGCATCGCTGTTTAGCTGGTCAGATTAGAGACATGGCTATACTAAACTGCAGATTTACTATAGTCAGTCATTGGACATTGCCTACTACTTACAATGAATTGTTACCAAAACGTTCAGAGAAAACCATAGATTAAGCATATTGACTATGTTTCTTCTTTAAGTAATATTTAAGGGCAATCACAATGATGGAGCAGCCATGTAGATATTTTCCCACTGGTTATTAATAACGGCCCCTCAGCAGACTGATGGATGGCCATCCCCGTGATGGAGAGCCGGCAGCACTCACCCTGCAGCGGATCTGTTACTGGGAGGGCTTGCAAGATATTTGATTTGAGAGGTGTCTGGCTGCTGATCGATGAGGAGGGCCTGAAAGAAACACAGCAGTGTGCACATCAGGACCATAAAAGAGAAGAGGGCAATTATCTTGTACTTCCCCTTCCTCTTTCTCTGGGACAGCCATCGAGAGGCAAGCAGGGAAGAACCGTGGGGGTCATTCCAACTGTGTGCAGGTTCCTGCCCCTTCTAGTCACTAAAGCCACAGACATGAAGGCAGAAAACATGGCTGCAGTAAAGCAGGACCCGTGTATCTGTCAGTTGTGGGAAAGGAGGCTCTGCTCCATGCAGTCACTCAGGATCCAGGCTGATGGAGCTTTCACCATCTTGTCATGCTCTGTCCAGCATGAGCAGCCTCCAGGGGAGCCCAAGTGGAAAGGGCAAGCAGGGGTTTTTCAGTGCCCCGACCCCTAAGTGACGTGTGGTATTTGCTCACCTTTCCTTAGCCAGAAGCAGTCCCAAGGCCTTGTCTAACTGTAGCTCCAGTTTGGGCTGGTCCCCACTCATGGCACCACACCCTCCTTATTCCCAAAGCCATGGTGACTGGCATGTTACCCAACCCCTGAGCAGTGTTAGTCCCACACAGTGACCTCCTTGACCAAGCCTTCTCTCACTTCCTGGGTGCTTCATTGTATTCTCCTGTCCCCTCCCTTCTCCTGCTGCTCTGTGAGTTCCTCCTTACCAGATACCCCCTAATTGTTGGTGTTTTCTCAGGCAGGGCAGGTCCCATTGTTTTCTCTCTGTTCACTCTCTCCCTAAATGATCATATCAGTCCTATAGCTTTAAATGCATCACTTATATGCTCATACAGCTTGCACATGGACCCTGGCACAGATGTCTTTCTTGAGACCTGTCTACACTTTTCTATTCAACTGCTTACTTGCTACCACATAGTGACATTGCATAAGGGACCCAGATATCTCACATCTGAGTCAAGGGTGTCTCATGGTTCAAATCAGAAATTTAGGAGTGACACATCCTTGATAGCTCCCTTTTTCTCAGCCTCAAATATCCATATGTCTTGTCAATTAAACCTCTAAAAGAGATCAAAATAGATCCTGAATCCATAGACATTGTCCTTGTCTCTACTGCTGCTCTCTCAGGGCCACCACCCCAACCTGGCCTGCACAAATGGCCTCTCTGTGGCCATTTATATGCATCTATACTTTCCCCTTGCCAAGTCATGTTCCCAGGAACTCCAAGATTTCTCTTTAAAATGCAAACCAAAGCCCATCACTCCCTGCTTAAATCGCTGTACCAGCTTCTCACTGCTTATCACTTTGCAAGTCAAGCCTGAGCCCCTCACTACAGCCTACATGATCTGTGTGACCTAGGCCCTTCTGTTCCCCCCAACAAACACAGCGTCCTGACTTGTCTTTGGACACACCAGTCCCTTTTCCATGTGGGGCCCTCAACACAGTGCTCTATCTTTGGACATGGCTGACTCCTTTCTGTCATATGAATCTCAGACAGGATGTCACCTCCTCAATGACGCACAAAGACATCAAAGAGAATTGCGGTGTCTTCCCACAGGCTGCAGAATGCTCTATACCAGCTGCACTCACACCCTGCCCCTAGACAGGGCATCTTGTTACGTGCTGGACCCACGGGCACCCACCTCTACTCCCAAGCAGCATTGTATGCCAGCAGCCCCTGGGGGCCTCTCTGACATGAAAAGAGACTCTGTGACTGCCCTCCTATAATCCACCTGCCAACCCACATAAAATCCTTGTGCCCTGATTCCTCCTGGGACCCAGCTGCTCTATGTTTGAACCTGAACACTTGCCCTTTGTGCTAAGAATTGTTTCTGTCTCAGGACTGCAAGACATGGCTGCCCACTGCCTGGAAAGACATGGATTTGGAAATCGACGTAAAAAATCAGTTTCACCTTTTACTCAGCATTCATTGTGGTGACCAGAGGAGAAACACTGTGTTGGGAAAAACCCCTTGTTTGTGATAGTGCGGCAACCTTTGACATTTAGGGCATCTTGAGGATATAAATCAAGTGTTCACCCAAAAAGATGCCCATATCTACTCCCGGGATGTCCCAGGTGCCTTCCCACATCTGCAGATGGGAGGCAGCTGCCACATGGTCATAAGAACACTATCTGCCTGTGGCCAGCCCCGCCCACACACTCCACACCTGTGCCCAGTGTCAGAAGACTTCCCAGCCATAGAAAAGGAGATGGAGCCATTTGCAACAACATGGATACACCTAGAGAGTGTAATGCTAAGCGCAGTAAGTCAGAGAAAACCAAATACCATATGATTTCACTCGTGTGATATTTAAGAAATGAAGCAAAGGAACAAACAAAGAAAAAGAGACACAAACAAACAAACAAACCATACTCTTAAATACAGAGAACAAACTGGTGATTACCAGAGGGGAGATGGGGGGGTGGGGATGGGTGGAATAGGTGGTGGGGATTAAGAGCACACATATGATGATGAGCACTGAGAAATGTACAGAACTGTTGGATCATTACATTGTACACCTAGAACTAATACACCACTGCATGTATATTATAACTCAATTTTTAAAAGAAGAAAAAGCTGGTGACTTCCCAGGAGCTCAGACTTGCTCCCTGGGATGGGTCAGAGGGGGCTACAACCCCGACCCCAGACAACCTCAGGCCAATAAGCATTTCTAGGACTCAACCCCCCAGGGACAGTGCATCTCCACAGGCCAACAGGGGGCACCATCAGCAGGACAAGCATTCTCAGAGCTGATTCTGGACCACCCCTCTCTTCCTTCCCACACAGAGGCAAACAGAGAATGCAAGCAGATGGCCAGCCTGAGTCTGGGATGCAGGGCACTGGGGGCTGAGCATCTGGGGGTCTAGCCCTGGACAGTATTAGTGCCTGCCAGTTTCCCACGTTCCTGCCCTCTGGAAGCAGCACTGGTTTTACTTTGGAAACCTCCCCTCCCCACCCTTGGGTCCTGTAGTTTGGGTGCCTTGCCCCATCACCCTATCCCCAGTCCCTCCCATGGAATGGGCACATGTCCCAAGACAGGCCATCAAGGCTATTCATCCTTTTGCCACCAATGCTCAGAGGATAGGTACATGTGCTCAGGCAGAACAGATATTTTCTCTGATTTGAAGTCCCTGGAAGTGTCCATTAAGCTGGAACTGTCAGCATTCACCACATGGAAAGACCTCACCTGCACAGGAAGCCAACAGAGAGGAGAGGAGAGCCAGGATGGAGAGAACCAAGTTCCAAGATGGAAAGACCCCATGATTCAAGTCCCTGGAGCCAGCCATTCCTGGCAGTATCTTGATGTGTACCAATGCATTCCTCTCTTCTGCTGGGCTTCCAGATTCCTCCCCAGGAGTGTTGCCCCTTATGGAAGGTGAAGCCAGCCTCACACAGAGACAGATAGGGTACTGTGAACCAGGCAGATGGGAAATCCAGCTGTGAGGCATTGGATCTGGTACCAAGAAAGACCCAAGAGAGTGAGGTGTAGGCAGGATGAGCAGGAGCTTGAGGCAGGAGCGACTGAGTGAATCCCTGTCTGAGGCCACAGGTGTGTTTCCAGAGCTTTGCCAGCCTTGCTGAGGCTGGGACAGCCTCATTTTGAATGGCATTAAGGTTGCTCAGGCCACCCACCCATCCTCTGGCCTCTGAGTGCAAGAATGGGCTGGGGCAGAAAGTCTTCAGGTTCCTGAGCATCCCCAGGAAGCGACGCAGGCAGAACTGTCCTCAGTCCTCCAAGACAATCTCCCATATCCTCCCTGAGCCCCAGATTCACATTTCCCCCTTTATGCCTCTGCTCACACTGGACCCCTGCCCTAAAATGCCCTACATTATCTTTCCACCCATACACAGGGCCACCATCCTTTAAGGCAAAGCTGGATGGCCCCTCCTCCAGGAAGCCTCCCCTGACTAGACAGCCCATAGATAGTGCTTGTGATCTCAGTCATTGGGTCACTGAAATGGTCATGTGAAAATATACAGTCCACATTGGATTAGATTCTGTCCTAAGCTGGTTGAGGCTAGCTGCCCTCTCCCCAGAGCAAGTGACCGTGGCTAGCCAGTCATGAACAAAGAGAATTTAGTGTATAAAGGGGAGTAGTTCTGACTGTTCTGGGAGAAGTCTTTAGGTGGCCTAGAATCATTCCTGGATCCTTTTGTACTATATATCATGTCCTGGAGGAAAGTTGCACTGAATGAGGAGGGCAGAGAGGAAAGAACGCACTGGAGTCAGGTAGGTCTGAGTTTGAATCCTGGCTCTGCCACTAGTTACCTGTGTGACCTGGGCAGGTTACCTGACATCTCTGAGTCCAGTTTCTCATCTGTGAAATAATGATAATAGTGACTTTATCATAGGCTGAAATGAGATAGCATGGCTTGACCGTGATAGATGCTGAACAAATGCTGGGAGACAGTATAGCATAGTTGTTAAAAGAACAATAACAGCACCCAGCCATCACTGAGGACGTTTATGTGCCTGGTACCGTGCTAAATGCTTTAAGTTGTAACTTCACATAACCCTCACTGCAACCTTACAAAGTAATCAATCTCTTATTCTCCCCAGTATACCAATGAGGGACCTGGGCCCGAGGGTCATGCCAAGATCCAAACTTCTAACGACGGCAGAGCTGGTTCCAACCCTGAGCCAGCACCCTGCCTCTACCTGTGGCCAAGTGTAACCACAGGGCCAGCCTTGCAGTGGTGGATGGTTAAGAGCCTCGGGCCAGACTTCTAGGTCCACATCTCAGCTCTGGCACTAGTAAGTTCCTTAATCTCTTGCACCTCAGATGTTTTCATTGTCCATCTATAAACTGGAGATAATATTCCTATATTTTATTGAATTTAAGCTACCATTGATTGTAAGATGCAACATGGTTTATATACCACTAACAAAGAGAAAATGTCCAACATGGGGTATCTAATGGGAGTCCCCCACATAAAACCAAGACATCACAGGCCAACCCTCTATACAGAGAGATTAATTGGTTTGTTTGTTTATTGAATAGACTGACAAGGTTATGGAGGCTGAGAAGTCCCACGATCTGCCAACTGCAAGCTGGAGACCCAGGAAAGTTGGTGATTTAATTCAGTTTGAGACTGAAGGCTAAAGAATGGGTGGCCAGTGGTATAAGTCCCAGTATGAGCCTGAATGCCTGAGAACTGGGAGCACCAATGTCCAAGGGTGGGAGATGGATGTCCCAGCTTCAGCAGAAACAGTGAATTTGCCCCTCTTCTGCCTTTCTGTTCTATGTAAGCCACCAATGGACTGGATCATGTTGGTTAGGGTCATCTTCTTAGTCTGCTGATTCAAATGCTAATCTTTTCCTGAGACATCCTCACTGACACACCCAGAAACAATGTTCCACCTGCTATCTGGGCACCTCTTAACTCAGTCCAGTTGACACAAAATTAACCATAATACTCTCCATGTGTAAGGAATAAACCCACCCCGTTAGAAAAAAGTAGCAAGGAAACTTGGCTTGTCTCAATGTTGGCACCAGATACAAGAAGGAAAAATTCTCTCCTGAGAGCTGGGACCACAAACTTGTATTCAGACAGATTTGAAATTTGAACTCACTACCCCAGAAGATATGAAGTGGAGAGCTTCCTTTAGAGAGAACTCAGGTTTGGGAGCAGCTCCTGCAATGGAAGAAGAAACGCAAATTCATTCTCTTGGAATTAGACATCAGTCCAGGCCATCAGCATGCATAAGATGCCAGGAACTGTTAAGGACCAACCCAATACTTTCAGAAATGTTCAAAGCTGAAAAGAACGTATGCTGTGTACTCATTGAAATGGTAGGAACTAGCCATTAAATAACACTAACTGTTGTAACAAAGTGCCCCCAAGTATCAGTGGATTAACACAACAGACACTTAACTCTTGCTCAGGTAAAGCCCAAGACAAGAGTTCTGAAAGATGGGCACGCACCTTCAGTGCTGACTCAGGGAGACAGGTTGCGTCCACCTTGTAGCCCCACCTGGCTTTCATGGTCTCCAAGAAGGGGGAGAGATGGAAGAAAATGCCCAGGTGACACCTGTCACTTTCATCCACTATGCACTGAGCAGAATTCAGTCATATGGTCACACCTAACTGCAAGGGAGGCTGAGAAATGTGAGTTAGCCCTGTGCTTGGGAGGAGACAGAGAGTTTTAGTGAGCAGGCAGCCAACCCCTGCCGTCCTGCCTCATGGGACCATTGAATACTCCTAGAAAAGAATTGTTAGCAGCAATAGATCAGAATGTTGCCTGACACCATGTAGGGACTTGGTCAACGACTGCTTTGGATTTGATTAATAATAAAAACTTTGATTTATCAAAGCAATGCATTTTTGAAGACAGTGCTCACTTAACAAAAGAAGTCCCCCCCCTGGTGTTCCCTAGTGACTTTCCACAGTGGATTTCAAATAGGGATTTGAATTTCAAAAACAAGGGATCTGTTTGTAGGAGTTCACATATGGTAGGAGGCTAGTATCTGTATTCATAAATATTGCCTCCCTTAAAACCAGTCATCCTGCAATTCTGTTTCCACAGAAAAACATGGTGCTTACAAGCGTGCATTTTAGAATTAGTGTCAGCCTGGTTTTGAATCCCAGCTCTGCCATTTACCAGCTTTGGGACACTGAGCTACCCCTTGGACCTCTCACTAAGCTTTGGTTTCTATAACCATAACCTAGTAAAGGTACAGCTATGCTGGAGGTTGTTGTGAGATTTACCAAAGATGGTGAAAGTAGAAGGCACAGAACAGCGCAGGGCACACAGAGGCTCTTAGCAAGTGTAGCTGTTCTTTCCCTTGTTGTCATTGTCACTGATGCCCTGGATGCCATTTCTTAAAGCCATGGGGTTGGGTCCAGCAGAGCCCTGTGCACTCCTCCAAAGCAGTGTCAGGGTTTCAGAAAGCCCTGAATATATGCTGAATAACTAAGCAAATGCTTCAGATGTTAGATGCATATGATGCTGTTATTAGGGCATCCTCACCAACTGGTGGTCTGAACACTTAAATTTCCATTTTTAACAACTCCATTAATAGTTTTATCTTGAGAGATAACTTAAAGAATTATAGGAGTCTTCATGTAAAGCCTCACCTCACTTCCAATTCCCGCCTTCAGCTGAGGCCAGGCAGCAGCCACATCCGTCCACTTTCTATTTCTTACTGTCCAGCAGAGGCCCACAGACATGAGCAGATTTATAACCAAATGTAAGATGTAGCTCCATCCTTTATGGATGCAAAACCCACAGCTTAATAGTTGGACAACCACACTTTCCAACAACATCAAGAATGACTTCTGAGAACTGAAAATTCAATGTTTAGTTATGGCTCCTTGAAACGTTTCAGCCACAGATCCGGGCACAGGAGCCAAGAATGCAGCCCTGCAGAGCCTGGAAGGGAAGGCTCACTGACAGCTCGTAGCTGCCTGCCCCAGGGAGTTGCACTGTCAGGACAAGGGCTCCCCAGTTTTCCCTCATCCCAGCCCTTAGCTCCAGACACTCTGAAGGAGACAAGTCAGTATCAGCAACGCAGAGCACAGCATGCCTTGCTCCTCCATTCCAGCTGAATGTCAACTCGCATTCCCTGCCTGGATCCCTTGTTTTTACCTCTCAATCCCCATTCACCTAAAGTTTTCTCAGAGAACTGCTCCTCCACTCTCAGGGAAAGGTTTGGTGAGGAGCTGATGTTATCCCTAGTTCCAGACCTAGGCTGAAGCTGCTTGCACACACCCCACCTTGATGATTGGTCAGGGATAGGCACAGGATCAATCAGAGCCAACCAGTGCTAGTCCTGGGAGCTGGCTGGAACATCCAGGAGGGAGAGAAAGTGTATGACTGGAGGGGGCTGGAGGAATCTGTGGCAGCCATCTCTCCTCCCTGTCCGGGACAGTGACTAAGAATGGCTGCCAGAGAGGGAAGCAGGGAGGAAGGAGGATGAGAGAGACAGAGAGACAGACAGACCTGGTCCACATAACATTAATTGGGTCCCTTATCCAGATGAGCCTGGGACTGCATGGATTTTCCAGTTATGTGACCTGCTTTTCCCTTGGAGGCACCAATTGAGTTTTCTGCTTCTTGGATGGGAAGGAGACCTGTCTGATCTGACCTATGGATGGTTTGCTGATTACCTTGGCTCTTGCACCTTCAGCTCTTGTTTTCAACCTATCCATATCCCAGCTCTTCTCTCTACTCATGCCACCCAAACCAAGTATGGAGAGCACATTGTGAGCTTGGTGTTATATGAGATCTGCGTGATGCAGAGTTCTTAGTGTCTCTGCTCTGAAGGGCTCCAACACACTTGCTAAAAGACAAATACAAGCAGCACACTCAAAGCCCTTGTAATCCAGACTGGGGGTCAGGAAGGCTTCCTGGAAGAGGTGACACTAACCTACATTTAAGGATATATGGGAGTTGTGTAGGAGGGACAGGGGACAGCACAGGGCAGAGGCACACAAGTGAGCACGCTCCCACAGAGGGTCCCTCTCCTGGCTGAGCCCCTGGGCCAGACACCTCTCTCCTGGCTCTCCCGCCCTATTCCTTCTGAGTTTCCTGAAGTCCACCTTGTCTCCCCTGATATTTTCTCCACACTTCCTGAAGCTAGGTGCAGTGTGATATATTTGAGAGATACACAGGCAGCCACATGCACAGGAGATGCCCAGGCTGGGGTCTCTCCTGCACGTCACAGACACCAGGTCCACAGGCTGCATGCCTCCCCCACCTGTTTCCAGCCACTCAACTCTCTTCTTTTCTTTCAATTTCAGAAATCCAAAATACACCAGGATAATGGAATAAACAACTGTATGCCTGCCATGTGTGATTAACAAAAGAAAACATGCTGTCGAGTTTGCTAACATTATTTCTTTGTGAAAGAAATAGAATTTTACAGTTTTCATTAAAATGCCTCCCCCTTGCAACCATTCTTACATTTTTATAACTATTTCAACTTTATCTTGGTGGAGAGAGTGAGAGTTACCTAGTCCTAATTTTAAAGGAATGGATGGATGGATACATAGAGAAAGAGATGGCTAAATAGATATAGATACACAACAAACACATTGTTTTATGAATCTTTTAATTTACATAAATGCCATTACAACTTATTTCTGCACTTGCTTCTCTGTCAGCATTAATTTCTCAAGATAGATTCATGCTGCCATAACTGCTCTATAGTAGTCCAATACTTGAATATACCATAATTTGTGAGTCCATTCTCCCATTTAGGGCTCTTAAGTGCCTTCTTATTTTTTGCCATCCCAACCAATGCTGAGGGAAATACTCTTGTGCAGGTGTTTGGGACACCCCCTGGGACACAGAATGGACAGCAAACAACTGTGTCCTGGCGGATGTACGTTTTCAGCTTCATCAGGCGCAGTCCAGCGCGGCTGAAAGTGGCCACGCCCACCTTCCTCTCTCTATCTGTGTGAGAGTTTTCCTGCATCTCCACTTCTCTACACCTGGATGAATCAGACTTTCTGAGCTCTGCCAATTGGATGCTTGTGAAACAGTATGTAACCTTTTCATTTTACTTTGTATTCCTCTGAAAAAGTAATGTGGCTAAATAGTTTTCATTTATTTTTGGCCACTTGTGGTTTCACTTTGCCAACACTCCTGTTCTTGATCTTCCTCCACTTTTCCGTTGGGTTCTTTGTGCTTTTCCAGGAAAAGTCCACATGCAGGACTTCTTGACATGTGTTGGGCACCACTCTTTTATCAGCATAGCAATCGTCTTCTGCTCTGGCCACAAGCTTGGTTTATGGTATCTCTTGCCAAAGAGATTGTGTGTGTGTGTGTGTGTGTGTGTGTATAAGTGTGTATGTGAGTATGTGTGTGCATGTGTGTGTATAGAAGTTATAGTAGTAGTTGTCACATAACAATCCTTTCCTTTATGAGCTGTGCTTCTTGTGTCTCGCCTAAAAAGTCTTTCTCAATCCTGATGTGATGAAGAATTGATCCTCTATTACCTTCCCAAAGTTATAAAGTTCTAGTTTTAACCTTTGGATCTCTATCTGGAATTTGTTTATGGAATGAGGTAAGAATCTAAATTAATTTCCTCCTTGGAGGAGCCTGGCTTGTTTAGCTGGTAGCGCATGTAACTCTTGATCTTGGGATTGTAAGTTTGAGCCCCATGTTGACTGCAGAGATCATTAATAAATAAATAAACAAGTAACTAAACAAATAAGTATATAGGTAAATAAGTAAATTTCCTTCTTTTAGGAAAACTAATGTCTGAGCACCGTCGATTGCAAAGTCCTTCCTTTCTCCTGATCTGTCATGTCATCTCCATCGTACACCAAGTTTCTGTAAGTGGTCTGTTTCTAGACCAAGGATTGGCAAAACTCTTCTATAAAGAGTCAAATAGTAAATATTTTAGGCTTTGCTGGTCATATGGTCTCAGTCACAAAGACTCAGCTCTGTCATCACAAAGCAACAGCAGCCTTGAGCAATACAGAAGTGAATGAGTGTGGTTGCTCATCTGTTCTACTGATAGAATTATCCTTGAAGCAATACCACACTTGGAACACTTTTGATAATGTCATAGTATGACTTGATATCTGACTGAAAAAGTACCACCCTTTTCTCTTTGTTTTTAGAATTATCACGGTTATTCTTGGGCTTTAAGTCTTTCAAGTAAAAGTGGTTTTGACAAATTTCATTAAATCCTGTACTGGAGTTTTTATTGGAATTGCATCTTTACAATATGTGTTCATGCATCCAAGAAATGTTTTTGGGTGCATACTGGGGGCACAGAGCATACTCCCACCTGGCATGTTCAATTCCCATGGTGTCACCACCTTCCTGACCAAAAAGCTCACAGTTTTGTCCTCCACCTTTCCCTCTCTCTCCACCTAACCAGTCAACTACAAGATCACCCTTTCTCTTCTCTCCAGCATCCTCTCTGCTTTGCTTTTAGAAAAGTGCCATCACTTCTGACTTCAGTGGACCCCCCTCCAGACTGTCCTCTTCATCCCTACTGTGTATCACAGAACTCTGTCTTGTCACCCACATGCCCTTTGCCAGGACAACGTTCACCACCCTCAGCACAGCTCATGGCTCCTTCTTCATCTGCCTCCTATTTAACTTCCAGGCCTCACCACCACTTCCCCACAATACCCTATGCTTCAGCCATGCAAACACTGGCAACCCCACAAACACCCCACTTTTTCTCACTCCTCAGGGTTGTGCTCACCTGGAACCCCTCCATTTTTACCCAGCCAATTTCTATTCAAGAGCCAGGTCAGGCATCATCTTTATGACCCTGTCCTCAACCTCATACCATCGCTATGCTCCCACTGTGTGCGAGGCTGATCTCCATTACAACCACATTGCACCAGGAGAGAGTAGGCTCCTTGAGGGCAGGCGTCCTGTCTGATTTGTTCACAACAGAGCCCGGAACATGTGCCCTGGGATTTGGGTAAGCACTAATTAATGGTAGGCATTAATTAGGATTGGCTGTGCAAATGAATGAAAGATGTAGTCAGAACACAGCCAGACTCAGAGGCAGGTGTCCTTGTCTCAGGGGCAAACGTGCCAGCCCATTTTCCCAAGGAGGAAGCTGAGGGAGGGGGTGGCTGCACTGTCTTTGTGACCTGCCACCCCTTTGGTAGGGCGAAAGCAGAGGAGCAGACAGGGGGGGAGAGAAGTCTGCCTTTGCAAGGAGAAGGCAGGCATAAAAATGCAAATGCAAGGCTGCCTCCCTCCCTTTCCACCTTCACTGTACTCATCTACCCCTCTCTGACAGATAAAAAGGAAAATGTAGTGGTGAGGACAGAGCCCCTCTGGGTAAGAAAGCAATAGCAAAGTGACAAATGTCATATGGGTTTAAGCAAAGTCCCCCACGGTTACAAACCCTCAGGGAAATAAGCCTGACAAATGCACGCCCCGCTCCCTGCACCCTTTTCCTTTGAAATAACTTTGGCCCTGAAAAGGGAGAAAGAAGGAAATAACTCAAAGATTTTAAAAGCAAAGTTTCTGTCTGCAAACCAAATGGGCTGAATTTTTATAGGCTCGTTTGGAAGAGCATGAAAAATCCAGTTGTCGGAGGAGCCTTTGTCCCAGGGAGCCGCCGAGGGGCAGAAGGTACTGAAGGAAGTCTGCGCTCCTCTGCTTGACCCTCTGCCATCCAAGGCAGGAGCCTGCTCCACCTGCCCTTCCCTAGTCCTGACAGCTGCTGAGCCCTGGAGAGAGGGCTCCTGTTATAGGGCCGAGGCCTCTGTGAGGCCACTCTGTGCCCAGGCCTGTGGAGGCCACTGGGGAAGACCGGGGGCGGGGGGCTCCTGCCCACCAGATGTGCTGATCAGGGCAGCCCCCTCCACTGAGCCATCACGTATTTCCTCAATCTTCACAGGAACTCTAGGAGGGAGGCCTTATCATGCCCCATTTTACAGATGAGGAAACCCAAGCAGTGAAGCTAAGGTGTTTTTAAACAAGACAAAAGGTCCAAAGTGGAGTGGATTTTGCTAAGCCCCATGTCACCAAATCAAGACTTAACTTCAGTTTCAGCTCTCCTAGAAACAGAACCTTAAACCAGAGTATCAGGAATAGCCTGATCAGCACTAGTTAGGTCATCTGCCAGGTAGACCCCCATCCCCTACAGGAAACTAACCTTGCAATAACCACCTCTCTTTTTTGCCTTGTTCCCACCCACTTCTGCCTAGAAAAGGTTTTCACTTTGTATACCTCCTTGGAGCTCCTTTCTATCTGCTAAATTGGATACAGCCTGATTCAAATCATTTTGACTCAAACTCTAAAAATTTTTTAACATGCCTCAGTTTATCTTTTAACAGGTAGCACGACTTGGAAGTGGAGGATTCAGATGCAGGCAGTCTGGCTCCAGAGCCTTCCACAGAAGCTGCTGTGGGTGCCCCCAGGTCCTTTTCACCAGACCTTGCACTGGTCCCCTGCTGCTGGCTGCTGGTAGCAGCTCACAACTACCCCTGTCCAGGGGATAACACCATGCCCAGAGATGCCTGGGAGGTCATGGGCCACCCTGCTGGGTGGCTTGAAGTCAGAGAGGGGACAATGAAAGCCCATCTCCCTTGCCTCGAGGGGCAGAGACCTCTGTGGTGCCATTCACACTTCTGAGCTCCCCATGAGAACAGGCTGACCTAAGGCTTCAGCTGAACCCACATCTCAGTGTGGTTTCCCCCCGGCCCTATCCTGCTTCCCTCACTCTCCCAACAGGTTTCTTCCAAGAGCAGTCCCTCCTTAAACCTCTACACAAGAATCTCCATCTGGGACTCTACTTCTAGAGAACCTGATGTGCTCCACATAAATGATCTCTTGCCCTTACAGCAAAGCGATGAGCACTGTACCTGGCACACAGTGACTGCTCAACAGAATTCATGCCAGTGGTGAGAACCACTTTTTTCTTCCCACTCTGCCACAGATCAGCAATCTGGGGTCTCATTCAGCCCCTCTCAAATCATCTGGACACATGGACACAAGAGCTATAGGCATATCGGGGGCATTCTTTTTAGTGCCTCTAGTAACTGACATAGAAATTGGGAATGAGAGGTAGGAAGGAAAACTAGAGATTGAGGATATTACTTTTTTCCTACAAATTATTCATAATTAATAGATAGGTATGTGCTTCTGAGCCACAAGCCTATAATTGTTCCCTCCTCATCCCCCCAGATGAATGACCCCTCCCCAGTGGGGACCTTTCCTTTATTACCAGCCCAGACTGCAGGTGAGGGCTTGCAGCAGGCAGGGAACAGAGTGGCTGAACAGTGAGGTGTCACGCTGACTGGGGCTTCAAAACAGAATGCCTGAGACCCTGCTGTTCTTTCCTTTTTGATCAAGTCCATGCACAGAAATTGGAGAGAAGAAAGACTCGAACCCACCCCTCCTTGTTGCCCTGAAGTACACCCTAATGAATCTCATTTACTGGCAAAGACAGTAAAATTTGCCACACGGCACCTGCAAGTCTAATAGTGAATATCCTCCTCCAACTGCTGGGAATGCGGCATCCAAGAATAGGGCTCTGTAATTTGGCCAGTGTTTGAGTGACCATTTCCAGTGGGGTATATTGTAAGATGCTTGTCCCAGGGATGTTGTAAGTGGGTGGGAAAAGCTGTTTTCAAGGGAAATGAGTAGTCTTTAGCAGAGTAATATGAAGGGTGTACTTCTCAGACCAAAGGGTCCTGGCCACACCTCTGCCCAAGGCTAGTGCCACAGCTGCACTGTCCCTATGACCTCCTGGATACAGAATTGTTCTCCTAGATGAGCACATGGCCAAGGGGTATAAGACAGCTGGGGTCTCCTTCCACCATCCACAGAGACCTGCAATTCCAACATCAGTGAATCATCTCTTTGTAAAAGAAGCTTTGGAGAGGCTTAGTTTGGGCAACCCAGTCTGGGAGTCAGAAGACCTGGCGGGGGGAGCAGTGGCTGAGTTTAGCCCTTATGTATGGGGTGGCCTTAGGTGATCTCTCCCTCATCCTGGGTTCTTCAGGGTGTGACACCTACAAAGACAACTAGCACCAGGACAGTTTCTGTTGGATCTGAAACAAGCCCACCTTACACAGAAGAAAAAGGGTGAGGAAAACCTATCAGCAAACAAAACTGAAAAATCCAGGATTCTGGCACAGCAGAGATCTAGGGTTTCAGTCTGCCCCCATCTCTCTGAACTTTCCTTCCCCTGTGGATTTCTTCCACAGTAGAGTCTTCTCTACCGTGGGAGAGTTGTGTAGGCTCATGTCTTACCAAGAGACCATCCCCTTCCAGACACTTCAGCTCAAGGCTTACAATTGGCCCCATATGAACTACATAACCATCCTCAACTCACTCACTGCCTCCAGGGGAATATAGCTAAACTGGGGTCAAGGTAAGGAGAGGAGTATTAAAGAAAAAATTATTCATAACACTTATCAAAGAACTTACTTTGTTCAGGACCATAGCAATATGTATAAGGACCACTGCAATGGGGTTTTGCAGTCAAGGAGAGAGATTGGACTCAACTCCAAACAACAAGGAAAAGTGGGAATCTATAGCCAGGAAGCAGGCAAGGGTCAGTGAATGGAAAATTGCTAAGGGTCTGGGGTGGAGGAACCTAATCCAGCAGGATTCTTCCTGAAGGCAGGCCAGAGTGATCAGACATCACCTGGGGGAAGCTGGAGGACAAGGGACTTGATTAGATATCAAGGATGGAAGATTCTGGTTGAGCCAACTAAGGAGGATTCTTGCTAAAATTGGACAATACAAAGATTACCATGAAAACCCAAAAGTCAGGGCCAATCAAGGGTTGAGTTCAGAGGACCCCAAGTAGAGTCTGATCAAGGACAGGGGTCAGCCCCTCCCAACCACCTGCTCTGAGAGTTGGTGAGAACCAAATTGGGGGGAGGGGAGAAAGGGTGCTGAACAGGCAGGAAGGTGAGATGCCTCCTGGGTATACAGTGGAAGCTGCCTCAAAGGAGACATGAGTCTGAGAGCATCTCAGACTAGCTCCAACAGCTTCCATTTGGCCACAGGATGGCCTTGTTACAAAGTCATGCTGATTTTTCCAAAATCACCTCAACTGCCAAGGCACATGCAGTTGATGGTAGGACTGACTGGTTGAACATCTTTATTTCAGTTGACATGTGAGGAAGGAAATCTTACTCTTAATTCAGCTGGATTTCTCTTAATTCAGCAACTATGTCTGTTGTGCCACTATGTCCAGGCATTGGGCAAGGACACAAGGGTGGCTTTTAAGAGATGGAGCCACAAAGACCTAAGGCTGAGTGTTGGCCTCAGAGGACCCAGAACCCAGAATGAGAATGGAAGCCAGAAGAAAATGGGCATGGCCACAGGAGGCATGAGCATTCCAGTGGGTTGAGACACAGGCAGGAAGGGCACAGTTGGTTAGGCTCTTTGGAAAGGTCTGGATGCCCAGCTGGGGAGCCTAGACTTGGTCCTATAGACACAGGGAGGCTTGAAGGTTGTAGAGTGAGAGGAGGAGGATGGGAACTCAGTGTTAAGAACATGAATTTGACACTGACTTGTAGAATGGAGTCGTGTGTGTGGCGGGGGGGGAGGGGCTGTTTTGTGGGATGGGAGGAACACTAGGAGGAAGAATTGGGAGGCAAAAAGAGCTGTCTGGAAGCTGTCCCAATGTCCAGGAAAAATAAGGTCTATTTTACAGTATTTGGGTGGAAGGAGGGAAGGGGAAGTGAGCATGCTTTAGTCAGGCCTCAGCTTTCCAGAAATGCTTTCATGTCTATTCCTATCCCGAGTGATGCAAAAGCCCTGAGAAAGAAGCAGAATTAATGGTAGAAATTCCATTTTACAGACAAAAAATTGAGACCAAGAGGGAAAGAGCAAGGGACAAAACTGAGACATACTAGTGTCATCTTGCCAGCACCCAAACCCTGATGGATCTCTGTTGCCCCCACCTCAGGAAGTGTAAGGAGCCCATCTCAACCCTCTGAAGAGCTATGGAATAAAGCCATCTGTGCTGCTAATACTAATATAAAGTATTGACTATCTCACTGCAGGAGTTCTGAGACAACCGTCCCTGGGCTGCTGAGGCTGGCGGCAGCAGCTACTAAATTGTGTTTATGGGAAGCTTTTTACCTGAAGGGGTCATAATTTACTCTTGATCAATAACCAATCAATCCACCTGCTTTGCACATTGCAAATCCTCCAGATCCGTCCACAGAAAGGAAAGAGAGAGGAAGACAATCTGTTTATTGGAAAAAGACGACAGAATAACAGGCTAATGCAACCACTTAGGCTGGTGATTACGTAAGTTTTGATTTTTTTTTAACTTTAGTGAGATATTTTGAGTGATATGCTGAGTGCATCAAAATGAAAAAAAAAACTGATAGTGTTAGTTTGACAGGATCAGGTAAGAAGAAGATTTGGTATTCACTGAGTACCTACTGTGTGCTTTGCACTATACAGAGCTCCCTCATTTGCCCTCATGGCCCTGCAAAGGAGGAACCATCATTTCCACATTCAGGGAGAAGCCTGCAGCCCAGCAAGGTTAGATAGTTACCTCAAGGTTAGTGGTAGAGCTGAAAACCAGAAGCACTATTTCCTAGTAAGAAATAAGTGGAGGCCAAGGGCTCATTCGGAGTGGGGGCGAGGCTGGTTACGGCAGGAGCTACAGTGGCCTGCAGGGCACTCCTAGGAGGCTGGCCTGGGCCCCCACTGCCAGAGGTTGTCTTCCCCACTGTTTGCTGATGGAGCTTCAGTCCTCCTTTTGGAGTCTGACCCCCCAGAATGAACTAGTCAGCCATCCGGAGCCACCACCTCCAGTTCACCAGCCCCGGGGGCCTCCCAAGGGCCCAAGCATGATGTCATTGAGTACCCCCAGCTGCCTTGCCAATCTCCAGCAACTCGCCTGCATGGAATCGTGGGTATCAGCCTGACTGAATCTCTCTTCAGAAAACCCTGCCTGGCCTGGAAGCCTGAGACCTCCCTGCATGCTCTCCCTTTATACTCTGCCGATGACCAATCTCCCCATCTTCAAGGCAACCTTCAGAGTGACTGTCTTGGGGAGTGTCTCCTGAGCAGTTCACCCCAAATCTTGGGGTGTCCTTCTCTGTGCCCCAGCTACTGCTCTTGGGGATCTTCCTGGCAGAGTGGCATGGAGGAGGCTACATCCTCTTGGTTGAGGGGCCAGCCTCTCTCGGAGCCTCATGGTAGACCTAAAGAGACCTCTTTCTCTGAAGTGATGGATCCTCTCATGGATCACGCCCATGTGCTGCACTCCCCAGAGGTGGCTTCAGCCCCATCCTCACTCAGTCACAAGCAGAACGTCAGTCCTCAGAGACAGGATGATCAGATAAAGGATGGAGTCTGGATCTTTTAGAAGCTGGAAGTGCCACTCACTGTGACGAAGCCTTGATCTCAGCCAATAAGCCTCCTGGAAGATCCTGTTCTAACAGTGGCCTTGGAAGGCCCCTGTGATTAGAGCATGCCAGGCTCTGGACTTTTCCATTTTTGGAATTAGATGAAAGAGAACAGTTTTCCATTAACAACTCATTCCCCTGCTTTTTACTGATTTGGCAAAAATTAGTTTCTCCCTATCATTATGTAAGCAACTGCCCTGATTCTGGAGACAGTGGCTGGAACTGACCATCGGCCTTCCCAGAAAATGTCCCTAGTTGGATCTGTCTCTAAATGAACAATTGCATGCGGCATTGATCATCAAGAAGTCACACAGCATTGCTCAATTAGCAAGCAGTTAAAGGTGACATATTGTATTTAAATAGTCTCCCTAGGAGTGACAGATGTCTACAGTAAACATAGGGAAATTACTCCAAGGGAGGCAGATCAGAGGCCAGTGGGCCTCTAGCTCCACCCACTGCCTGGTGAGGGCTGAGGGCTGAGGGCTGCTGACTAGGGTCTCCAGAAGTCAGTGCCTAGGAAAACACTGCCCCAAATAGTCTCTGCATTAGAGAGACCTCTCCCCGCAGAAGGCTGGGGCTGGGGTGTGGACACAGATGCTAGCCTAGTGGCCTTTGTCTCTGGTCTGTGCCCACTTTCCTGTGACAGCAGCAGAAGAGCTGTGAGGTGACACCACGCACATTTTTCTGCTTAATTAACTAAATACGCACCGTCTGTAGCCTCAGAGCAAGTAGATCTCAGGATGAAAAGTGCTAATTTTCCTGCAGTCATGTGTCCAAACTACTTTCCTTAGCAGCTCTTACTCTGTCTGCCTCATCCTCTAAGCAGAGTAAATGTGTGGGTCTGCTGAAAGGCGCAGAATGACAGGGACATGGAACCACTAATTTAGATAAATGACGGAGTTCCTAGCTCCTGCAGGCATGCGGCTCAGCGCCTCACCAGGGCCTAACAAACTCCAGGGAGGCCGAGAGAGAGGGGCGCCGGCTGTTTCCTGTGCAGCACGCATTAAGTGTATTTATCAGTGGCACGCTCCCCGGAGTCTGTTTAACTCTTGCATGTTGAGAGGATATGTCTTGCAAGAGGAACCTGATGGATCCACCGTGGGAAACACGGTAGTCATCTTGTTCATGCCTTCCTCTCACATCTGGTCCCCTATCTCCATGAGGCTGATCTCACTGGCTGGCCTGGCTGCCCCACAAGCCTGAAGGCTGAAGGTCCCAGGAGTGGCCAAGAACACAAGACCATGTTCACCAAAGCCAGCTGTCAGGGCAGAGCTGGATTGTGTCATAGAAGCACAAGGAGCACTGACTGGGGCATCAGCCCTAAACCTTCATGATGCAGAGGGGGAGACCCAGGTCCTGGGAAGTGGGAGGAGTCCCCACATGGGTTGGAAGGAAGATTCTGGATCAAAACTAAGATCACTGCACTGAAAAAGGAAGACTGTGTCCACCTCTCTACCTCTACCTGTAGCATCTCTTTTCCAAAGAGGCACCACCCACCTCCTGCAGAGTCAGAAGCGGCTTTGAAAGTTTTCTCTTTCTTGTTTGCTTAAATAAAAGTAATAATCTTTATTACTTCATCAAGGAGTTATTTTCTTTTTTAAAAAAAAGAAAATTTAATGTTTATTTTTTATTTTTGAAGGGGGGAAGGGGCAGAGACAGAGACACAGGATTCGAAGCAAGCTCCAGGCCCGGTGCAGGGCTTGAACTCACAAACCACAAGATCATGACCAGGGCCAAAGTCTGACACTTAACTGACTGAGCCACCCAGGCGCCCCAGGAGTTCTTTTCTTCTCAGCTTTATTGAAATGTAATTAACACACAACCATGTACACGTTTAAGGTGTACAATGGGTTGATTGGATACATTTAAACATTGCAAAATGATGACTACCTTAGCATTAGCTAACACCTCCACCACATCACCTAACTACCATTTTTATGGTGGTGAGAACATTTAAGGTCTATTCTCTTAGCAACTTTCAAGTACATAATACAGTATTGTTGGTTAATCGCCATGCTGTACATTAAATCTCCAGAACTTACTTATCTTACACCTGGAAGTTTATACACTTTGACTGACATCTCCCCATCTCCCACAACTGCCAGTCCCTGTTCTACTCTCTGTTTTTATGAGTTTGGTTTTTTTTTAGATTTTCTACATATAAGTGATAACATACAATATTTGTGTTTGCCATCAAGGTCCATCCACATTGTCACAAACAGCAGGATTTCCTTCTTTGTCACAGCTGGACATGTATATGCACCACATGTTCTTTATCTGCTCACCTGCTGACAGACCCTGGGGTTGTTTCCATACCTTGGCAACTGTGAGTAATGCTGTCATGTGGCTGTCCTCTCAGTTTCTCTCCCCATCAACTGCGATTTTCTTCATACCTCGGGCAAGGGAGGCCCAAGCCCAGTATCTCATGGGCAGCAGATGTTGAAAAATGCCAACTGCAAGAGGGCAGGTGCCTTCCCAGGGTTAGGAATTACACATAAAGGGGGCCTTTGCCCAGTTCTGAAGAAACAGAAAGTGTCAGGGGGAAAGGCAGGAAGACATTTTTAAAATAAAATTTAAATGTATTTATCTGCTACACATTCCCCAGAGCCTGGTCTAGATGCTTAGAAGATCAGTTAGGATTACTCAACTCCCTTTTTAGCTTTGCTGTCAATCTAAAAACATAAACAAGACCCTCCAAGTTGCCATATAATAGGTCCTTGTAAGAATCATCCCTAGTGGGGTCATTCCAAACCCTGGTGGGAACCAGATGCTAAGAGTTGTTTCCAGCCTGCTGTGATGGGGAAGAAAGCCATAGGTCCAGCCATGGGTATCCAGGAGGATCCTGGGCCAGGGGACTGTTTTGTTTATGTAGAGGGTCTCCCGTGTGTGGCTGCTAGCTCAGGAGAGAGTGTGACACAGCAGTCTGCATTTCATGTACATACAGGAAACAGCTAAGGAGGGCATGTGAGGCCTGATTTAGCAGCCTGCACAGAGGGCCTCATGCAGGCTAGAGAATGAAGTCTCTGGAAGGTAAATGTAGGAAGCACAGTGACTTCCAAGGACGGGTTAAGAAACACCTCGGCCTTCTCTGGGATGCTGGTGAGATGGCAGGAAGTGCTTGGCTCTGCCAAGGGGAAACCACTCCTGCACCAAGGATCTGGACAGAGATATCCCCAAAGGCCAACTGTGAGTTCCCAGGGCCAGGTTAAAATCCTAGCTCTGCTGTAAACCTGCTATGTGACCCTGCTAAGAACCTCAGTCTATTCGCGCATGAGGGCAGCATAACAGCACCCGACCTTCTTTCCAGGGAGATACATGGGACTCTTCCCTTCTCTTAAACTCCATCTGTGCCCTGATATCCCAAAACCCAAGGGTTCTGTCATGGGACTGTTTCAACCTTGAAACAGAGCATCTAGCTTCCAGTCCACAGGGCGTGTGTCTGCCTGGAGAGCTCAATGGGGGACCCTGGGAAGATTTCCCCAGTGCCGCAGCTGTGCCCAGCTTGACCTAAGCTCCAGGCTGGGAAGGGTGTGGGCATTTCCATGGAATAGTTACAATCAGATCAGAGATCCTTCACTGAGGACTTCCAGGAAGCAGACACTGTTCTAAGCGCTCTTCACTACTAAGGTCACAGCCCTCCGAGTGTCTCTGGTGGTGTGAGAAAGCTGAGCACAGAGACCAGGGAACCTGCCTGGGAGCACACAATTCCCACAGAGCCCCTTCCAGCTCTGCGGTTCGTGATCTGACAGGGGCCTGTGAGGTAGGGGTTTTCCCTCCCATTGCATAGATGAGGAAGCTGGAAAGAGCAGGTCACTTGCCTGGGGGTTGGGGGGCACATCCCCCAGAGCTGGAGGCAGAGGCACACTCAACCTCCACCTGAGGCATCGCAGGTACTATCCCAGCAACTCGCCAATGTGGTCCTGGAGGTTAGAACCTGGAGCATACAGCAGGTCACTCGTTCCTCAAATCCCATGGGTCACGCCAAGCTGCTACTTAGTTCACATCCTATACCTGACCTACCCGACTGTAGCCAAGTGTCTCACTGTTGATTCTGTTCTAATTCCCTGGGTAGTTACCTCTTTTCTGCTGTTTCTTGAGGGTGTGTGGACTAAGATAGAGTGGTCTCTCACTGTTGGACCAAGACCAAACTTTTGGGTTTTGGTGGAGCTCCTTCTGCTTCTGACCAATGCCTCCTTGACCATCACAAAGGGAGTGTCTCCTCTCCAGTTATCCATCATTCCAGAATACACAACAGACACAGCCAAACAGCACCCCCTCATCAGCATCTCCAGAAAGAATCTTTCTTCTATCTCTGACCTTGGGGCAGACTCAGAACAACCTAATAACACGATACCTAATATCCATTAGGTACTTGCTAAGTGATCAGTACTGTCCCCTGCTTTAGTGCATGTCACCTCCTCTTATCTTTACAGACCCTGGAAGGAAGGCATGATGGATAAGGAAACTGAAGAATAGAGAAGCTCAGTCATGTGCCCTGAGATCTGCAAAGCAAGAGTTACACCCAGCACCAGCAGGCTTCAAACAACACATCTAATAAGTTGCCAGGCATTTTTTAAACACTGATTACATGCAGATGAGGGATGGACAAATGTCAGAGAAATCTTCTGCCTCTAAGGTCCAACAGCCTAGGGGAGGAGACAACACATACATAAAACCATAATGCAAGGCAGGTGATTCTAAGAGGCTTCACCGAGAGTCTTTAATTTCCCCTACGGATGATCCAAAGAAGTCCCTGCTGTGATTGGCAGGCCATGGTGCACACCACCAGCAAACCGGCCCCTGTCCCTTCAGTCCAGACTAACATCTTGAGCTCTATTCCCAACACTTGTACACAGGAGAGAAAGCTAGAATCCCACATGACATGAGTCATATGCCCAAAGAAAGCTGCGGTCCAGTTAAGCAGTCTGTGTAGAGACAACACACTATTCATGGCACTTTACATGTGGCCTGAACTTGCTTCAACACATAAAGAAAGTGACCCCTCTTTCACTCAGTGAAAGTCCATTTGCCTCTGATGCATTTCAAGATTCACCCCTATGAAAAAGTGCTTGGTTTGGTGTGCAGGGGGCGTGAACAGGCAGCTCTCATCTGAATTCACTCACAAGACCAGAAACACAGCACTTTGATTCTGGCTCTTTGAAATCATATCCACATACAATAAGACAGTGAAACAAAACAAAGAATGGAATGTGGTTTGACCACCCACAACCTTCTGTTGCAGACTGAACATTTGTGTCCTACCCCCGCCCCCAAACCTATGTGTTGAGATCCTAATCCCTAAGGTGATGGTATTAAGAGATGGGGCCTTTGGCAGGCCCTGCCTTCATGAATGGGATTAGTGCCCTTATGAAAGAGATCCCAGAGAGCTCCCTTGCTCCTTCTGATATGTGAGGATATATAGAGAGGACAGTCATCTATTGATCAGGAAGAGGTCTTCATGAGCATCTTCCCCTCCTGGACCTGATCTTGAACTTCCAGCCTCCAGATTTGAGAAGTAAATTTCTGTTGTTCACAAGACACTTTTTTACAACAACCTGAATAGATTAAGACACCTTCTCTTGGAAACTTTCAAGTAATGAAAGCCCAACATTTGTGGTGAGGACTTTTTTCCCACTAGAGTCAAAATACAACTACTCTGCCTCCCCTCCTAGCCCAATCACATTATTAGATACCATGGGGCATTTTCAGGTTCCAAGGATGGGACATCGCATCACCTACCCCAGATCACAAGCGTTTCACCTCCATATGAGTTACTGCTGTATTACCTGAATGGTTGCATTGAAAATTGAGCAGTCATTTTGGAGCTTTCTTAAAAGCAGTCACAACCATGCCTCAGTGCTGCAAGAAATGGAGAGATAGGAAATCATGACAATGTCTATGTGAGATCTTCAGCAACTCAATATGCACTCCCTAACACATCCATACACATATACAACTGTATACTTGCTGTGCTTTTTTTTTTTATTGTAAAGATGATTTCCCTGAAGTATTTTTAAGCTGGAGAGATTTCCTACAAGCTGGTGAAAAATTGCTCACTACAGGAGATCCAATTTATTGGCAGAAATCCAGCAACCCAACGTATTGGTTACTAGCTTGGTAATGAGTCTCTTCCATGTAAATGGGCTCATTATTATCAATTTTTGTCAGCTCTTGAGTGAGTCTTGATCTGCTTCCCCACTCGGGCTCTGGGGCTGGTGCAAGGTGAACAGGAGCATCCGGCACCCCCTCCTTCCCACCCTAGGTGCTAGAGACCTCATGCCTCATGGAGGGGGGTTGGGGTTGACAGACTGTGTCGTTAGAGCTTTGAATTTAACATTCAGAACAGAGATGTTAAGGAGACTTGCAATGAGGTGTTGTAAAAACAGAGTTTGATTGAAAGAGCTGGCACATAATGCAAATGAACACTTTGTCCCATGATTCATTGCTATCAGGAGAACTAAATTTGTACAGCCCAGAGGAGAGATGACTAATGGGAGGCATAATAATTGTCGATTTATACCTGCAAAGAATTAATCAGGAGGCCCGGAGGAGACAGTGCTCTGTGGCCACTACAGGTGTGAGTGCTGGTGAAGTGCAGGGAGGAGCCTGGAAATTAGGCTAAATAGCAGGAATGGTGGTAATAACACCAAGGCCCATTAGGCAGAGACATCACCTCCACCACAGGATGCCGTGGAATTATCATCCCCAGAAACCTGCACAACCAACTTGGGTAATGGATGACAATTTTGGCAAAGATTAGTGGATTTGATGGTGCATCTGGAAGACTCTGGGGCTCAATTTCCCTACCCTGGGGCTCCTTCTCAGGCAGCCTTGAGAAGCTTCCTTTGCTTTATTTAGACAAAACTTCCTCCACTAACCCGGTATAACCTATCTTAGAGCACTGACTTCAGAAAAATCCCTATGTCCAGCAAAATGTTGGTGACGAAAGAGAATGCCATTCTTATATTAACCAAGCATTTATTGATCACCTACTATGTGCCAGTTGGTGAATAGGGCAATGTCTCTGATGTCATGAGCTTGCATTCTAAGCTAGTGGACAGTAGGGTGACACCAGGGCAGGCCGGACCATGCAAGAGATGCTGTCATGGCCAGGTTTTACACGATGCCCAAGGAGAAACAAAAAGCAGTGTCCAGCTCTAATGCAAGCTTTACAGTGTGAGCCCTGAATAAATCAATCCTCTTTCCTGTAAGAGACCACAATTGCCCAGAGGTCATTTGAGAATTCTGATTCCCTGAGTGAAGGCTAAAGAGACCAATCAACTCCTTTCTGTGTACTACACACTGGTGACCCACAAGCCAATGGTTTGACTCACTCAGTAATGTTTTCAATTAATTGCCTATGTTTAAAAATTGGAGATGTCACATGAATTCAGATTCCCAACGTCTTTCAAAAAGTCTGACTCTCTACACTGAACCTGCATCTCTATATGATAGTGGTCAGCTGGGGCTGAGTATAGGGAATATCCCTTTAAGGTCTTACTTTGCCACAGTCCCCACTTCTCCCTTCTGTATTACAGACATCCTGTTTCAATCTGTCATTTTCCTAACCCAGCTTCTCTGGGAATTTAATTTTTCTGCTCCTAGGCCAAATGACCAGGTAGCTGGCCTGTATTAGCTTAGGTTCTAGCAGAAATGCTTTTAACCAGTTATAATTGTCTTAATTTGATTAATGTCTTTGCAATAATCAGTTACCTAAAATATGTTTCCCTCTTCTGCATAGCAGCAATGCATATTTATGCAATTGTCTGGTATCCCTTCCTTTGGGCCTCAGCCTCTGAATGCTCCCCCCTGCTCACTGGGAGCCCAAAGTCAGTAATCTAGATAAGCTTGTTTTCTCCTTCCTGTTTCTAGGAGAAGCACGTCACTTACTCCATTTCTCCCTTTGTCTTAGCCATTAGGAGGATGAGACTTAGCACAGGAGTGCTAGGTAGTAGTTAATAATTCAGTTCAAGGCTTTGTTGCATCTCTATGCTCCTCCCCCTAATTGATTTTTGACCTGTATTTCTAACAGGTGAGTTTTACTACAGCAGCAGTGGAATGCAGGAACATGCCAGAATAAGAGAAGCTGGTGGTAGTCCTTGCCCTGGAGCTGGAAGCAGAGGAAAACACAAGGCAAAAAGTAAGCAACTGGCAAATGTGCGGAGAGGCAGCAGGGGAGCAAAGCACAATAGACAGCAGGAAAAAAAACACACATGATATTATTCATCCAGTGCAGACATCTTGAAGCCATGGGGCATGCACTGTGGTGGATGCCGGAAGACACAGGGAGCAATCAGGCCAGCTTTCCATCTCCAGGAGTCCAGTAGAGGAAACATAGGTTTGACAAAGAAAGCCTGTCACTGCTGCCAGGATGGACCATGCATTTCCTTGGCCATCAGTTTTCAGCACACTAGTGGTGGATGATGCTCTGTGCTTGCTAGTGTCCAGACCAAGTGTGGACAGCAGCTTCTGAAAGCCATGAAGTGTTACTCAGCTGCACTTGGTCTCCTAGGAGGTGGGGAGCCTGCCTCCCTGAGGGCAGCCTTAGTTCTTGAGGGGGGGGGCAGAGCCTCACCACCAACCCCCACCCCCAGTCTTCCCATGGGACAATTCTGAGGCACATTCTGCATGGCTTCTCAGATGGGTGCCCCATAGTGGCAACCTGCTCCTTAACACATGTTTCACTGACTCTTCTCCCTTTCCTCAGCTCTCTCTCCCCACTTCTTCATTTCCTTCACTTCCATTACCTCCAAAACAAACTCTTGCACTCAAGTCCTTATTCCAGGATCTGCTTTACAGGGAGCCCAACCAAACTCAGACAGTGTCTTGGAATGTACCTGAGACAGTTCTCAGCTAAGAGGTCAAGAGAGGCTTCAGTGGCCCAGAGACATTTGAACGGGACCACGCTTTGGTGCACAGAGGATGGCACAGGAGAGACACGTTTGGAGAAGAGAGTATAGCATGAGCTGTAGAGAGAAGGTACACAGCTGCTGAAGGAACCAGTATGCAATGAATTTGTAGGCTACATGATGAATAATGGAAAATGGCATTGGAAAACTTGAGTGGACCTGGATCACCAGTGGGTTTGCACATCTCATTGTAGGGTGCAAACTTCATTTTGTAAATTGTTGATGTGACGTGGTTTGGGCAAGCAGGTGTGGAGACAAGAAGGGAGTCAGATGAGAGTGAGGACAGAGGTTATCTGGGGAAGCTGAACTGAGCTGGGCTGCCGCCAGTGAAATATGCCTTCTCCCCATGTGATCAGATGATGGTGTGGAGGTCTTTGTCCTGTGTGCAGTGACTTCCAGGAGAGGTCTCCATGGGAGGCAGGCATGGCCCAGCTCTTGCAAGCTCATGGCTGAAGAACGGGACCGGAGGTGAATAAACAGTTGCTGTCCCCAAGCAGAGCAGGGGAGCTAACTGAAAATCCCCAGGTGGGTGGGTGGCAGTTGAATAGGCCCCAAAGTGCATGTCCTGCTACCCTCCATTCAAATGGGTAGCTGATGGCACCTTAGTGGTGCCCCACATGGTTGTGGTGGGGGCAGAGCTACCTTCCTTATCAGGGTAGTTGAAGGTCTAGAAGGTCAGACTATACCACCCAATAAATGGTTTAAGAGTAAAACAAATAGCAGAACTATAGATGTAAATCAAGCCTTTGCTCCTCACTTGTCCGCATGACATCAAATAACGTTTGACTCCTTTCTCTCCAGGTACAGTGATCACATTCTGTATCAGCCTGAGCAAGTGTGTGGCCATAATGGGGAACAAGGATGGAAATGTAGCCTTGGATCTGAGGTCAGCTTTTTCGACTCTGCCCAGTGTCCCCAGCCCCTACCCCACTTCCAGGGAAGTCCTGGTATGCACAGGCTGGATGTTTCTGGAGGAACTGGAGATTAACTTTAGGAACTTCAGATTCCATCTTCCCATCAGCCTGTGTCTGAGCTGCTTTCTCTGCAATAACATATTTCTCACTCATGGTGGCCTTTTGTAAAGTATCTTTTAGAAGACACAGATTTCACAGGTTGTTCATTTATGGTCTTTCAAAATAATGTTTCCAATTCAGACAACTTTGGGAAATGATGTGTTGAGGAAAATTAGATAGATTTCTTTACTAGAGGTCATCAGAGACTTCAGTGTGCTCAGAATTAGCTACATAATTTGTGGGTCCCAGTGTAAAATAAAAACACAGGGTGCCTGGTTCAAAAATTCTTAAGAATTGCAAGACAAGCATCACACCAAACACAGGACCTTTCTGAACATGAGCCCCGTGCAGCCTCCCTGTGTCATGCATTCACATCAGCATGGCTCTCCAAGAGTGGGAAGGAGGCCCAGACAAAGTCACTCACAATGTGTCCTAAGGAATTCAACCAAGAATTATAGTCCCATGGAGCACACTCACAAAGCCCTGCATCAGGTTAAATTCTCATCTTCCTGTTGTCTCTAAACTCCAATACAGGAGACACTGGTAGTTTATGAGGAGCCCCATGGACAACAGTACACAGGAAGAGAAGACTGTTTTACATCTGTTAGGTTTTTTCAAGCTATCAGATCAGTCTAGATTTTGTATTTTGGGTTTTTTAAGTGGGGTCCACTGGTACTTTCTCCTTATTCTTTATTTTGTCCCCTCCTTTTAAATAAAGCCCAGCATCCCTGAACTACCAAAACAAATTTCCAGCAATAATAGCAGGCAATTTGCAATGAAAGATGAATATAACAAAGCTAGTGCATCTCGACCGGGAATGGTGCATAATTTTGCTCTTAGAATGCCGGCTCTGTTAAAGCACTGTCAGCCCCCTGCTTCATTCTGTTTCCCCAGGTGGCCCCATGACACTGCTTGGGGCCTGGCTTCTCCGATCTCCTCTCTTGGGTTATTTATGACTGAGGAGGATGGGGGTAGGAAGTCAGGAGCCCGACGTTCAGCTTTCTGAATCACTTAAAAGTGGGCTAAGAAAGGAGGACAGTGATTGTCCTGTTACCCTCCATGTCCCTCTAAGGCCAGCTGTCTCTGCTGCTCTGACTCACCATCATCTCTGGGCTCCCACTCTTGTGAACTTCTGGGCTCAGAGGTAGTTTGTTCACCATGCCCCTCTACCCATTCCCCCTCCTCACCTGCTTTGTGTGGACGTACTGGCTGAAGGCAGCTGCCTCCTCCTGCAGGGAGTCATCAGCCAGCTCTGAGTAAGGTGACTGTGGCTCTCCACTAGCCAGCCCCTGTATCTGAGCCCACATCTCCCTGTATCCTAGACACACACTGTCACTAACAGAACGTATATAGTTATGCTTTCATTGAGGACCACTTGCATGCCAGGGTTTCTTGAACAATTTTCACACAAGGTTCACAGCTCTGGTCCTTGAGAAACTCAACTTGGGTGAGAGAGAGAGAGAGAGAGAGAGAGAGAGAGAGAGACTGGTTCCCATAGAGCCAGACAACAAAGTGACTGACATGTAAATCTGCCCACATCACATCCTTGCTGAAGCCCCCCAATGGACCCCATCCATCCATTGTTCAAATCATCAGCCCCTCAAAGGATCTCTTCTAGGTCCTTCAGGACCTGGCCTGTCCTATAGGCTTGCTGTTTTCTTAATGCCAGTCTCACACACTCTGCTGCACCCTGTCCATACTCAGTAGCTATTCCACATGCCCAGGCATTTGCTCAGGCTGTCCCACCTCCCAGATGCTCTTCCCCTTACCGCCCACCTGGAGGATACCCTCTCATCCCTCAAGGCTCACCTCAAGCATGAACTCCTCTAGGAAGCTTTCTGCAATCCTCACCTCCCAGCCAGGTGAGACTGGCTACCTCCTGCCACCTTTGTACCTCCCCTGGCCCAGCAGAGGTTTCCAACACAGACTTAGCCAGCATCTCTTTGTCTGGAGTCTCTCTCTCACAAGGCTGCAGGCAGCCATAGGGCAGGGCCTGGCACACAGAAGCTACTCAGTAAATAACTGTTCAGTGAATCTCTGAATCAGTAGTGCAGACCCAAGCAGCTGAAGAGCTCTAAGGTGCTGGAGCCAGTTCCCCAGGATGGGAGCCATGGCTGTGGCCCTCTTCCTCCTCACGGCCCTGCCCTCTCAGCAGTATCCCTTTCCTCTCCCTTCCCTGCTTTTCTTTCACAATGGGAATCTCAGAGTCAATATCAGTGTGTGAGAAGGCAGAGAAGAGAAAAAGGAAATTGTAATCTTAAGGGTGACAGCCCTGAAATGTTGAGTTTGAAAACTGCCTGGGGATTCAACTTCACATCTTTGGCAAAGTGCAAATACATATTCAAATTCAATGTAAATTCACTGGTGAATTTCCTCCCTCATTACTGGTACCTAGTGAGACTGGCAGTCCTGGGGGCTGGGCCTTTCCTGCTCTTCTCAGCTCCCTCCATGGTGTTCATCCCAGAGCTGAGTTCCAGACAGTGAGAGGTCCACAAGAACAGCTCCCTGAGGAGGAGATGTCCCAAGGGAAATCTTTCTGGAGACATTGCTTGGTGTGAAATCTTCTGGGGATGATCCCCATGAGAGCCAAGTTTCCTACAGGAAGAAGATGGGCCCAGTGTGAGCTCCAGCAGAAAGCAGGGATCTGGGAAAGCAGAGAGGGGGAACCCTCATCACAGTGAGGGCTCAGTGTTCATTGCAGGGAGAAGACCCTGTGGGGCTCCTCTTTTCAGAGGCAAAACTCAAAAGGATGAGTTGGAGGGGAGGGAATGGAGGCAGAGAAAGTTCAGGTTTACTTAGGGTTCCTGCTGAGATCTCTGGGACTTCTCAGGGACCTGGACACCTCTGAGACTGGAAGAAGTAAACCTTCACCTTGGCCATAATCACAGGAATAGATAACATTACTCCAGGTGGTCTTTCCTGTCCTGGAGGCCACATGTCCCAGAACCATAGGCCTTGTGTTTGGGCAGAGAGCCCAAGCTACAAGGGAGCCATCACTGCCAGCAGCCTGGCAGACATACTGTTCTTTTGTTGTTGTTGACTCAGCATAGCAAGGCCACTTAACTCAAAACAGAGTCCAGCTACTAGCAAAATGGCTCAGTCAGAAGGCGAACACATGGCTCATTTCTGTGGCCTCCACTCCAGTGGTCTGCTCAAAGCTAGCTTGTGTCAGCACCTGAGACAGCTTCTTCCTTGGGTTGGAGGAAGAGAGTGCATGAGAAGGAAGCTAATTCCAATAAGCCCTGGGACACCAGAGCCAGAGTATGAAAGCTGGACCACAGAGACCTTCCCAGATTAAGAGTGCAGGCAAGGTGGAAAGAAGAACCTTAAGCTCTAATAGAGTTTCTTCTTAGTGAAAGCACCACTCAGTTAGAATATCCCTCCACCCAACATTCTTACCAGTGTAGGATAACACATGGTTGCCACTTACTAGGCACCAACTAGACACCAGACATTCTGCATACATTACATTAACCATTGTCACAGTTTTACAAATTAAGCATCATGGTTATCCTCATTTCATAAATGAGGAAACCAAAGCTCAGAGTGGTTAAGGGTCCTGTCTCTGCTCACACAGCAAGGAAAGAGGCACCACAGACCTGCCCAAAGATTGTTCTTGAAGGAATGTGGGGAACCTCCCTGTCCTCCTCTCTCAGAGGTAGACAGACCTGCCCCAAGTGTGGTTTTAATGTCCTGTTTAGAAAGCCATAGGAAACGAAGGTTTCCCATGTCAGTGGTGGAAGAAGGTTTCACTGCAGCTGGGCACGGTGGCCATGTCCTTAGGAGGCAATTGTGAGGACTCATTAAAGGTCAACATTCCTGGTAGGTTAGACTTAGAGACATGGCCCTTTTCATGTTTATGGAGTGAAGGAAAAGGAAGAATGGCAATTAACAAATTTGATGCCTTGTCAGAATATATTATCAAGTTTGTCTTGGCCTTCAAGTCCCTCCACAAAACACACCTACCTCCAAGTACCTGCCTACTTTCAGTTTACCCTTGTCTTCCATGCATGGGTCCTCCCTTCACATCCCCTTCCTTGAGACTATGAAGTGATGCTCATGGTCTACAGTAGCCCAGCAAATCCAGCCCTTCTTCTGGTAACAGATACTCCACTGATGAATCACCCTCCCTATGCTCATCCCCATGGCTTGAGGAGTCTGACTCCAGTGTGGACTCCACAGCAAGCACATGGCCAAGCCTGCTTAGTCCAGGCACTGCCTTTCCTGCCCCAGGTCACTGGTTCAGGATGGACAGATAGTCAGAGTGGGCCATCAGAGCTAATAGGCTTCAGTTCACAGACTTCTGGAACCATTAGAAAAGAAAGTACATTTCCTCTGGGTGGTACAGAGGGATGCCACAAGGGCACACCTGCCTGGAAGTGAAGATGGCCTGAAGGAAAGCAGAACAGAAGAGAGTCCTACTGATACTCTCTGAGTGTCTGGATCTAGATGTTCCCAAGCCACATATTCTGGGCTTTCCAGTTAATGTGAACCAGTAAAATCTCCTTGCTTGAACCAGCTCAAGCTCTCAAGGTCAGTTCCTGACCAATTCAGGCTGATGCCCTCTCCAGGTTTTTGCTTCTGCTGTTTGTTCACTCTAAATTCAACTTTCTAGGCTATGTAAGTCCTGATATTCTATGGCGTATCTTCTAACCTCTCTCTTCTCTGACTTACTGCAGCTCTGGATATGAAAAGTTTGGGAATCCTGTTCCATAGCCTGAGAGCCAGAACATACCTTCCCCACACTGACCATAGCACCCAGCCCAATGCTAGTCACAGCCGGGGTGTAAAAGTGGCTTGGCAATGTGTTCTCCCAACCTCTACCAATCTCTCTCTCTCTCTATCTCTCTCTCTCTGCCTGTCAGCTAAAGTAGCATACGAAGGTCAGGAAATATGCCCTCAGCTTTAAGGAAATGACACTCCCTCCTAACTTACTTGATCTTGCCTTCACAGTACATGGGTCCTCAAAAGAGGTGCTGGCAACCAGGCATGTTACATAGGGCACCTAGCTTCATCCTCTTTGCTAACAGAATGAGATAACAGTGTCTGAAAGCCCATAGAGGAAGTCTCCATTCAAAGACCCAAAGCATATGTGCTGAAATAGCTTATCTTCATCTGTAATGAACCATAATTCCCCTGGGCCTTTGCCAGCTACTAGCATTGCCATTCTCTCTCTGTAGGAAGTACAAAAATAGTTGGGGAGGGGAAGAGGAAGGGAGGGAGAATGGGAGAAAATTAGAAAATGTGTATGCCTGAATATCCATCCACATTATATTCAGATTTGCCAATCCATGGCAAATTATACCAGTTTCCATTACAAAAGAATAGAATTGTATTCCATTACAATAATATACAGATGTATTCCTTTTTGCATGTATTCAAGTTAAAGAAAAAAATTTAGGTAAATAACAGTACAGGTGGTGGGCTGGTCATGACAAAGAGAGGAGCCGGAACCTTAAGAACACACAAATAATTGTTATTACCTTACTGGGTGACCTGTGGTGAGTACCTAACCTCTCTGAACCTCAGTTGCTTCATCTGTAAAGCAAGAGCAGTAAAGTGCATCTGCCCCACTTACCTCTGAACTAATACAATGACCTAGGCCCTGAGCAGATAGAGGTGTCAGGAGATGATTTCTGAGCCTTGGCCTTGGGTCAATACCAGAAAAAAATAAGTCTCTCACTGCATGAAACTCTTAGTAATAAGTCTTGGTGCCCTATTTTGGGTCTGTCCCAAAGGGCTGAAATTAATTAACGTCAGTATCTATTGCTTTTAAAACACCTTTAATCTATACCACTGTTTATGACAAGAGTACAAAGGTTCAAATGCCTACAGGGTTAGATGGTACCACAAATGAGTGAAAATGCCAGAGTAAACAATAGGGAGAAGTGAAGACTGTGGCAAATTGCAGAGTTCATGTCCATGCCCCATCAGAGGGAGAAGTGGACACTGAGCCCTAGCAGCATGTGCCATGTGGGATTAAGTCTCAATATTGATAGAAATTCCATTTTTTTAGTAGAAACCAGGAGTGTTGATTTTTTATGTGACATCTCCTATATTTTTAAAGCTGAAAACCAATTTTTAAAACTTGTGAAACACTTTGTGAGAACCAAAATAATGTATCTGCAAACTGGATTTCACCCACAACCCACCAAATTCTGTGTGGTAATACTGCCTTCTTCCTGCTTTGATTCCTTTTTACTTATTTTTTATTTTTTTTAAAAAAAATTTTGTTTATTTATTTATTTTGAGAGAGAGACAGCTCATGAGCACGAGCCAGGAGAGGCAGAGAGAGACAGAGAGAGATAGGAAGAGAGAGAGATAATCCTAAGCAGACTCCATGCTATCAGCGCACAAAGCCAGATGCAGGGCCCAAACTCACGAACCATGGGATCATGACCTGAGATGAAACCAAGAGTCAGATGTTTAACTGACTGAGCCACTCAGGCGCCCCTTTGATTCCTTTTTAAAAGTGAATACATAGGTCATGACAATTTTAAGCCCAAAATAGAAACAACCCAACCAGTGTCCCTGATTTGAGCAGGGAAGCATGCTTTCCAGTCCCCCTGCACTGGCACTGCAGCTAACCCACATGCGGATAGGCAGTGGCATTCACCACTTTCCAGTCCAGCAACCAAGGCTGGCTGTGAGGCTCCTACCGACGTTCCTCCTCCGCCAGCTCTACTGAATCATCCAGCCCTTCCAGAAAAGGTCATTAGAAATGAAGAGGAATACTGGAATATAACTTACATGTTGTCCTGAGGTAAAATTGGATGTTTCTGTCAATTCTTGTTTTCCTGAATCTTACAAGTTCTGCAAATTAAGTGTAGCATACACCATTGGTGCTGCCTGCCTTGTTCTGTGGCAAGAAAGCCAGAACTGATGGGCCTCAATATGTCCCTGGGGACAAAAACTATTTCTATCCAGGTAGTCTCAAAGCCCCACATCCACACACACACATTCAATGCACCTAGACACACTTCTGCCACCATCATCAAAAACTCCTTTGTGTTTGTACTGTCTACTTAAAATTTTGCTAAGAAGATCGATCTTAACCGTTTTTATCACATAATAGTAAATAAGAAGTCAGGAGGAAAGTTTGGGAGGTGATGGATATGTTTATGGCATAGATTGTGATGATGACTTCACAGATGTATACCTATCTCCAAACCCATTCAATTGTATACATTAAATATGCATAGTTTTTTGTATGTCAGTCATACTTCAAAGTGGCTTTAAAAATCCTTTCCTGTGAATGGGTCCCTTTAGTTTCAAAGGTATTGAAACTAAACCTTTCTCTTTTTTCTAGGACCTAAATGGACATGTGGCCACAAGAACTACCTGCGGAGGGGAGGCAGACCCCTTTAGAACCTCTCGGGGTAAGTGTTCAGAGCAGGGTATGTTTGTTACCATGATAACAAGAGGGTTACATGTTAAATCTGGATCTCTGCTCTTTAACTGTCAGCAAGAACAAGTCATCTTGTGGAACAAAAGGAAAAACACACCCTTGACACAAATGCAGATCCCTGGGCACAGAGCTACAGAAGCTGATGGCTCTCTGGGCTGTTCAGGGCACTGGAGGTCGGGTTTTGGAGGCAACATCGCACATCTGTCTCCGTAGCACCTATGCCCTTGGCACCTGGCAGAGCCCAGCACCCCTAGTGGGCAGAGACCCACCCAACATCAGAAACATGACTGGTGCATGGAGTGATTGCTGAGAGCACCTTGTCCAGTTTACATGTCTCTGTACAGATAATGATTTTAAGGTTGTGCTTTTTTTTTTTAAGTAAGGTTTTTTAAACAAAAGAAGAAATACATAAAAGAAGCTTCTATGAAGTTAAATTTCATAAGAAGAGTTATCAGCTGTTAAATGAGGCAAAATCAGGGAGTTTGCTGGGACACTGTGCTGGGGAGGGTGTGGCACCCAGGTGTCCTCACTTGCTGTGGGGACCGGGTAAAGTGAGGTGGTCTCTGCAGAGCTCCTAGTGTGGCTGGCTGTTCTTCCAGACACATGACGGGACTGCACTGATCCACCCTGTGTGACTTGCTTTGACCAATAAAATATGAAGGTGTTACTTTAAAGCAAAAACTTTAAAACCAGCATGTGATTCAGCACATGTCCTATAAAAAGGCCCCTCTGCTGTGGTGAGCACAGTTGATCCAGATTGTGGCTGTGCTGTCTCCCTGTGCCTCAACAAAAGGACAATGCAGAACAGAGTCCCCAGGGTCCGTGATGGACATGAAGTGGCAATGAGAAATGAACCTTTGTGATTTTAAACCATGGAGATTTGAGCTGTTTATTGCCACAGTATGATCTAACTTATCTGGACTCATAAGAAGATCTATTTGGCAACATCTATCAGAATTTAAAATATAAATGCCTTTGACTCTTCAATTTCACTTTTATGACTTTTATTCAATTTCTTTTACACAGCTTCACTTTTACACATGTGCAAAATGATATATGTACAAGGATAGTTATGGCTTTTCAAACATTTATTTATGTTTATACAGCATACACTGGAAGCAACCTAAGAATGTGTCAATAGGATTCTTAACATGCTTTAATGTTTAATAAATCATGGAATATCCAGATTGAAGAAGCGTTGACAGCCCAAAAAGGGAATAAGCCAGATTTTTATAAACTGATAAGAAACACTTCCCAAGATATATTGCAAAGTAGAAAAAGGGAAGCTGCAAAACAGTGTGTATAGTCTGCTGCTATTTGTGGAAAGGATGTACAAATGTCACAAACACCATACGATTTCACTTATATGTGAAATCTAAAAAATGAGCAAACAAACAAAAAAAGCAGAAACAGGCTCATAAATAAGAAGAAGAAACTTATGATTGCCAGAGAAGAGGGAGGTGGGGGATGGGTAAAAAGGGTGAAGGGAGGTGGGAGATACAGGCTTCCAGTTATGAAATGCATAAGTTACAAGGATAAAAGGTACAGCATAGGGAGTATAGTCGATGGTATTGTGATAGTGTTATGTAGTGACAGATGGTGCTTGTGGTGAGCATAGCATAAGGTATAAAATTGTTGAATCACTATGTTGTATACCTGAAACTAATATAACACTGTGTGTCAACTACACTTCAATAAAAAACTTTACAAATGTGTTCACAAGTATATCTATGCCTATATGCTTGTTTATGCATGGAATATCTCTGGAAGCAGAAGGCTCAAGTGGTGGGGTCTCTCTGGGAAGGGGTAATGCAGTAGTGGGCATGGGAGGAAAATCTCTACCCACAACACAGCAATATCTTGTGGCTGGATTTTGTGTTATGCCTAGGTATTACTTCCTCTTTAATTATACAAAACACTGGACACATGCTTCAAAAACTAATACAAGTGATTACCTATAGAGACAGAGGCTCAGAGGAGGTGAGTAGAGACAAGAGTAGAAGCAGGACTTCTTTATGTGTACCTTTGACAGAGTTTCACATTATGGACCATAAGAATATATTATCTTTAAAATTTTTTAACTAAAAAAAACTTGTAAAGAAACCCACCCTTCTATGTGAAAGTGGATTCATGTAGAAATCCTTGAGAGCCCAGAGCCACTCGTGGGGGCAGTAGACAGCCCTTCTGGAAATTCTCAGGGGCATTTCTCCATCTTTTAGCCAATGTTGAGGTACACCTCTTCCATGAAGCCTGCTTCGTTTTCTCCACACTATGAAAGGCTTCAGTGTGTGAGGCTTCCTGGCTGCTAGGCCTTGTGCTGTGGGCCCTTTTCAACTAATCTCCAATCCTCATACTTATGCTGGTTGGTGAGGGGGCATTGATATAGAAGGTATTTTAGCAGAGAAAGGGGAATGTAGCAGGTAGACTGAGTCCAAGGAAAAAGATCTTCAGCCCCCAGAGAGTGGTGCCTGTAGGAAGGGCCTGGGGCATGTCCAGCATATCAAGGAGACCTCACAGGGCCAAAAATAATTCTGGTCAAAGGGGCAGAAGAAGAGGACTATGTGGAGACGAAGGAAGAGAGCCTTTAAAGTAGGAAAGGCTTATCTCCAGGAGATAAGCAGGAGAGAAGGAATTTTTTCGAGATCTCAATGGAAATGTAATTGGAGCCTTTGAATATTTTGGAAATATAGGAACAAAGGTTTCAGTTCCTCTTTGAGCTGTGCTTCTTTCAAATGAGATCCTGTCTCAGGCCCGAGCTATCTGGGTCCTCGCATTATACTGGAACTTACAGACCATCTTATGGATGAGGAATTGGAGGCTCAGAATGGTTAAGAAACTTGCCCAAGGTTACAAGCTCCTATGTAAAAGAAACATAACTGTGTCCATGCTCTGTGTGACTCCAAGCACATACACTTTTCCTCCCCACGCTAAGTGTGTCTCAGTCTCTAGGTGACATTCTCAACCAGACTTCACAGCCAACCAGCACAGAATGGAGCTCCTTTTTCATTGTTGATGTATCCAACTTCTGTCTTACTATGTTTCATGACTGAATGGAGAGATGGCTGAATGGAAGGAAGGAGGGACGGACAGACGGATAAATGGATTCATGAGTAGATGAAGTGACTTAAGTCTCATTGTGATTTAAAAACAATGAGTGAAAAGGGCTTCAGATTATATTCTTCATCAGATATTCACTGGGCAGTAACTGTAAACGGGAGTAAATGGAGATAGACTAAATGTAGTCCATTTCAGAGAGCCAGGTTTAATAGTGCAGAAAAAGCAAGAATTAGAGGAACCATAATCCAAGTTGTTTAATAAATTTCCAGACACTTTCATGTGGAGGTTTAGACACATTAGAGGTTGTTTCTACCTGAGCAGGGAAGGAAGGCAGGCAGGGATGGATTCTGGATGCAGGCAGTGATTTTTATTTGAATCTTAAAGAAACGATAGGACTGTGATCTAAGGAAAGGTCAGGGGATTGGAAGAAGGGGTGAGAATTAATTTCAGACAGAACAGCATGAGCAAACACATGGAGGTAGGGATGTTTAGGAGATATTTGGCCTTGCTGAGGTGAAGTAAGCTTTATGGGTAGGAATATTAGAAGGTAAGACTGGAAGGGACCAGTAATTAGGGGCCTGGAATTTGAGATTCAGGATTTAAGATCTTGATTACTGGGAAGGTGTCAAAGATTTCAAAGTAGAGGAATTGGGCTGGCATGCACATGCAAAACAGTCTGAGACCGAAGCAGTGGGTGCAATGGTGAACATTTGGGCTCTGGAGTCCAACACTTAGGCTGGAACAGGCTCCCACCCATTCCAGATGTGTGACCATTAGCAAGGTATTTTGAGCTTTTTGAGCTTCCATCTCTTCATCTCTAATGTGGGAATAATAATAATGTCCATCTCATAGGGTCATGAGGATTCAATGAAATGAAGTATATAAAATGTTTAGCTCACCCCAGGCATATAGTAAATATTAAATAAATGTAATCAATTCATTATTATCATCACCAGCACCACCAGCACCATCAGCAACAGCACCACTGCTGACACAATCACTTCCACCACCAGCACCACCACCACCTCCATCATTAGCATTATCACCACCAGCAGCAACAGCAACATCACTGCCACCGCTATCTTACAAAAATCATCATCAACATCACCACACCATTTCCATTGTCACTGTTATCATTGTCAACACTGTCACTTCACTCTAAGCATAAAGGTTTGCATGGGACACTGACCTGCTTAGGAACACAGCCATTTATTCCAAACACATTTGCTGAGCATTACTATGCTGAATGTCTTCCATTCACTTCTCAGGCTCACTCTCCACCTTTTTCTTCTTGCTCTGGCAAAGCCAACCTACTGGGACAACAGTAACAGGTTGCCTTGCCTCCTGTCCTCTGGCTGGGTTCCATTGAATGTGCAGTCCCTGAAGGAGTGTAGAAGGAGAAAGGAAGGCCACTATTGTTCTTTAGCTCTCTCCCTGCTTGTAATTGTAGCCTGATTGCGTCTTTGGATGTGTCTAAGCTCCTTCCAGGTGACTCTCCACACCATCCTCCCTGCCTTATTTCCGGATACGGTGAGCTTCCCATACGCACGCTCCTGCACTATTCCTTGTGGCTTCTAAATCTATAACCTGTAGACAGTTTTGTAAACAGTCCTTATCACAATCTCTTCAGGTTGCTCTGATTTGAGTGTTCCATCTGTGTTCTGTAGGGCCTTGATTGATAGAACATTTGTGTTTTAATCCCAGTGGTGGACTCAAGGCTACAAAGAGAAGAAAGAAACAGATCCCACCTCATCTTCTTCAAGCTTTCCATATCTCGTGGGGGAAACAGAAATGCAACAAAAAACTACAACACAAGTTCCCAAATACCAAACTAGAAATAGGTACTCAGAGTTTCAGCAACACAGAAGGAACAGTGGGGGTGAGTTTGAGTGAGAGTCATGAGGACAGGTTTCTCAGAGGAAATGACATTCAGAGTCTTGGAGAGTGAATACAAATTCTCTAGGAGGAAAAAGTGGGAAACCACATCATTTTTACGTGCATGAGAGTACCAAAGTTTGCACAGAAAAGGTAAGTTGCTCAGAGCCTGGGATCCACATTGAAGATAAGAGTTGCAGGGAATAGGACTAAAGCAATTTAGGGATTTACCAGTATCAAGTTGCTCACTTATTTTATTTTGCTAATCCAAGACATTTTTTTAAGTTGGCATCTACTATCACTCACCACCAGAATATAATCTTGGAATAAAGGAAAGTCCTTTGCATCAGATAAATTTGACTTTATATGTGTAAACACTACCTGTCCTTATTTTTCTTATTTTGCAGTGGTCAACAAACCTATCCTTGGGCTGACATTTGGAAACTACTGATCTAATCTGATCCTCTTATTCTACCCATCAAGAAGCTATGCCCTTTAAAAAATAAATAAAATTTTTAAAATATGATCAATTCTCTTAAGTGTTTATTTCCAGTCATGTAACTGCTCCCCGCAACCAGACCCCTGACCAGCCCCAGATCCTGTCAGGTACTTGGGCGGTGCCAATACTTGATCCTAACAGTATGGGAAAAAAGTACAAAAGTTCCCAGATTATTTTCTCTGTAAATCATTTGATAATATTTTCTGCTTCTAATGATTGTTATGACAAGCAGCAAATTGCTAATTGCAGCCATCTAAGAATAGACATATTTGCAGGATTAATGACCAAAAAGAGTCAGATTTAAGTAATAATATCAGTTGGCAACCATTCATGAATTTATATTTAATTTGCATTTGTCTTTAGGAAAGGGAGAAGAGGCAAAGGACTGTTGAGGTGGAGAAGGTCTGAGTAAATCAGTCTCTCTCTGTCTCTCTCTCTCTCTCTCTCTCATTTGTTATGTTAGATGTGATGTGAGTCCTTTCTTGGTCTACCTAAATAATACAAGAGGGTACAGGGACCAAAGCTGAATCAAGTCACCACTGTGGAGTTATATATTTCATGGCAGGTAGGTGCTAAAGTCATCACAGAAGGTGAAAATTGCTCTAAAAATGAATTTTGGAAACTTCCAACAGATGTTGTAATAGATTCTGTTCTTTGGTAAAGCAACAGAAGTTTGGTTTGTGTTTAAGTCACTTTATGTAGAAAACACAAAGATTCAAATGCAATGGTCACTCTGTGCTCAGTGAGGAACTCATGCTGTGAGAAGTGCATACAGAACCACATTGATGGAGAGGATAGAGAGTTTGGTTCTATCCATGCTTGCCCTGGGGCCTGCCCATGCCAAGGGGTGGTGGGGGTGGGGAGTGTTGCAGGCAGAATTGCTTACCCTGTTTATGCTTCTGTCCTTCTCCATCTCTCCCCCTTTTCCAAGTGTGAGTTAAGTGCACATCTGCAGCAACACCGTTTGTCTATCCAATGCCAAAGAAAAGGTGATTTTCTCTCCTCTTCCCTGACAGCATCTCCTCCAGAGAGAGTTGCTTTGACAAGGAAGCAAAGTAATCTGGGGCCAGAAAAAAACCCCATCTTCTTGCTCTCCCAAGACCAGGCCTCAACCAAGAGTGGACCAGGTCAGGAGAAGTCCAGCTTTTGGGCCTGCAGGACAGTACACTGCCATACCGGATGAAGCCCAGACATTGAACTCAAGACATAAACTTTAAATCAGCTATTTTAAATATTTGCAAGTAAAAAAAATTTGTCTAAACAATTAAAGGAAAACATGAGAATGATGGCTCACCAAATATTGAATATCAGTAAAGAGATATAAATCATAAAATAATGAGCCAAATACAAATTTTAAAAGTACCTGAAATGTAAAACAGCAAAGTTGGGCAGAGAGAAGAAATAACTAGCAAACTTGAAAATAGATCAATTAAGATTATCCAGTGTGAGGAATGGAGAATAAAACATATGGAATAATGAAAATAGCTTCAGAGACCTGTGGAGCACCATCAAGAGTGCCAATAAATGCATAATGGAGTCCCAGAAGAAAAAGAGAAAACACCGGACAAAGTAAATATTTGAAGACATCATGATCAAAAACTTCCCAAATTTAATGAAGAACATTAATCCCAGAAGCTCACAAAATTCAAGTATGATACATTCAAATAGATCCACAGAATGTAATAAAACTGTTGAAAGACAAAGGCAAAGAGAAAATCTCCACAGCAGAAATAGACACACAAAGGATTCTCATGACACACAAAGGATTCTTAATAAGATTAACAGCTGATTTCTCATATGAAACCATGGAGGTCACAAGGCAGAGGGATGACATATTCAGAGTTCTAAAAGAAAGACAGCCAACCAAGAATTCTATATTTAGAAAACCTATTCTTCAATATGAAGGAGAAATTAAGGCATTCTCCAAAAAACTGTATGCCAACAAATCAGATAGCCTAGATGAAATGGAAAAATTTCTAGTAAGGCACAAGCTACTAAAACTGACTTGAAAAGAAATAAAAAACTTAAGTAGACCTCTGAGAAGCAAAGAAATTAAATTAACACCAATTTAATTAACACCACTTCTTTAAAAACTCTTCTAAAAACAAAAGAGGAGGAAACACTTTCTAATATATTCTCTGAGGCCAGTAACACTCTGATACCAAAACCAGACAAATATATCACAAGAAAACTACAGAAAAAATATTCCTCACAAATAGAGATACAAAATTCTCTATAAAATACCAGTGAACAAAATCCAATAGCACATAGATTGTGAGGTAAATTGTGGAGTAGAGATTTCTACCACTCATGTCTCTCCCCCATAAACATCAATTTGAGCAACTATATGTGCACAAACATACCTTCACAAGAGCCAAAGATTGTGGGTGAGGGATTCTAGGACTTGAGAAAAGCACATAAATAAGAAAAGGCACATTATGGAGTGTAGGAAGGATAGATTTTCAGATAGACATATACAGAACATTCAACCGAATGGCAGCAGAATACCCATTCTTCTCAAATGTACAAGGAATATTACTCAGGACAGATCATATGTTAAGTCCAAAAATAAGTTCTGAAAATGTAAGAACATTGAAATTGTACCAAGTACCTTTTCAACCAAAATGGTAAGAAACTAGAATCAATAACATAAGGAAAACCTGAAAATTCATAAGCGTGTGGAAATTAAATAACACACTTCTTAATAATTAATAGGTCAAAGAGGAAAGCAAAAGGGAAATCAAAAATATCTTGAAATAAATGAAAATGAAAACACAAAATACCGAAATCTATGGGATGCAGAAAAAGCAGTTCTAGGAGGAAAGCTTATAGCAATAAATGCCTACATTAAGAAAGAAGAGAGGGGAGAGGGGAGGGGAGAGACGGAGGAGGAGGAGGAGGAGGAGGAGGAGGAGGAGGAGGAGAGACGGAGGAGTGAGGAGAGGAAAGGCTGCTAATCTACAGAGGAAAAAAGAAACTGGGAGGAGTTCCGGAAGATGGCGGCGTAGGAGGACGCTGGGCTCACCGCGCGTCCTGCTGATCACTTAGATTCCACCTACACCTGCCTAAAGAACCCAGAAAACCGCCAGAGGATTAGCAGAACGGAGTGTCCGGAGCCAAGCGCAGACGAGAGGCCCAAGGAAGAGGGTAGGAAGGGCAGCGAGGCGGTGCGCGCTCCACGGACTGGCGGGAGGGAGCCGGGGCGGAGGGGCGGCTCGCCGGCCAAGCAGAGCCCCCGAGTCGGGCTGGCAAAAGCGGAGGGGCTGGACGGACTGTGTTCCGACAGCAAGCGCGACTTAGTGTCTGGGAGGTCATAAGTTAACAGCTCTGCTCAGAAAGCGGGAAGGCTGGAGGACAAAGGGAGGGAGAGCTGCTGAGCCCCCGGACGGCAGAGCTCAGCTTGGCGGGGAACAAAGGCGCTCACCAGCGCCATCTCCCCCGCCCATCCCCCAGCCAAAATCCCAAAGATAACCAGTTCCTGCCAGGGAACTTGCTCGCTCCGCGCAAACACCCAACTCTGTGCTTCTGCGGAGCCAAAGCTCCGGCAGCGGATCTGACTCCCTCCCGCTGCCACAGGGCCCCTCCTGAAGTGGATCACCTAAGGAGAAGCGAGCTAAGCCTGCCCCTCCCGCCACCGTGCACCTTGCCTACCCACCCCAGCTAATACGCCAGATCCCCAGCACCACAAGCCTGGCAGTGTGCAAGTAGCCCAGACGGGCCACACCACCCCACAGTGAATCCCGCCCCTAGGAGAGGGGAAGAGAAGGCACACACCAGTCTGACTGTAGCCCCAGCGGTGGGCTGGGGGCAGATATCAGGTCGGACTGCGGCCCCGCCCACCAACTCCAGTTATACACCACAGCACGGGGGAAGTGCCCTGCAGGTCCTCACCGATCCAGGGACTATCCAAAATGACCAAACAGAAGAATTCCCCTCAGAAGAATCTCCAGGAAATAACAACAGCTAATGAACTGATCAAAAAGAATTTAAATAATATAACAGAAAGTGAATTTAGAATAATAGTCATAAAATTAATCGCTGGGCTTGAAAACAGTATACAGGACAGCAGAGAATCTCTTGCTACAGAGATCAAGGGACTAAGGAACAGTCACGAGGAGCTGAAAAACGCTTTAAACGAAATGCAAAACAAAATGGAAACCACGACGGCTCGGATTGAAGAGGCAGAGGAGAGAATAGGTGAACTAGAAGATAAAGTTATGGAGAAAGAGGAAGCTGAAAGAAAGAGAGATAAAAAAATCCAGGAGTATGAGGGGAAAATTAGAGAACTAAGTGATACACTAAAAAGAAATAATATACGCATAATTGGTATCCCAGAGGAGGAAGAGAGAGGGAAAGGTGCTGAAGGGGTACTTGAAGAAATTATAGCTGAGAACTTCCCTGAACTGGGGAAGGAAAAAGGCATTGAAATCCAAGAGGCACAGAGAACTCCCTTCAGACGTAACTTGAATCGATCTTCTGCACGACATATCATAGTGAAACTGGCAAAATACAAGGATAAAGAGAAAATTCTGAAAGCAGCAAGGGATAAACGTGCCCTCACATATAAAGGGAGACCTATAAGACTCGTGACTGATCTCTCCTTTGAAACTTGGCAGGCCAGAAAGGCTTGGCACGATATCTTCAGTGTGCTAAACAGAAAAAATATGCAGCCGAGAATCCTTTATCCAGCAAGTCTGTCATTTAGAATAGAAGGAGAGATAAAGGTCTTCCCAAACAAACAAAAACCGAAGGAATTCGTCACCACGAAACCAGCCCTACAAGAGATCCTAAGGGGGATCCTGTGAGACAAAGTACCAGAGACATCACTACAAGCATAAAACATACAGACATCACAATGACTCTAAACCCATATCTTTCTATAATAACACTGAATGTAAATGGATTAAATGTGCCAACCAAAAGACATAGGGTATCAGAATGGATAAAAAAACAAGACCCATCTATTTGCTGTCTACAAGAGACTCATTTGAGATCTGAGGACACCTTTAAATTGAGAGTGAGGGGATGGAGAACTATTTATCATGCTACTGGAAGCCAAAAGAAAGCTGGAGTAGCCATACTTATATCAGACAAACTAGACTTTAAATTAAGGGCTGTAACAAGAGATGAAGAAGGGCATTATATAATAATTACAGGGTCTATCCATCAGGAAGAGCTAACAATTATAAATGTCTATGCGCCAAATACCGGAGCCCCCAGATATATAAAACAGTTACTCATAAACATAAGCAACCTTATTGATAAGAATGTGGTCATTGCAGGGGACTTTAACACCCCACTTACAGAAATGGATAGATCATCTAGACACACAGTCAATAAAGAAACAAGGGCCCTGAATGATACATTGGATCAGATGGACTTGACAGATATATTTAGAACTCTGCATCCCAAAGCAACAGAATATACTTTCTTCTCGAGTGCACATGGAACATTCTCCAAGATAGATCATATACTGGGTCACAAAACAGCCCTTCATAAGTTTACAAGAATTGAAATTATACCATGCATACTTTCAGACCACAATGCTATGAAGCTTGAAATCAACCACAGGAAAAAGTCTGGAAAACCTCCAAAAGCATGGAGGTTAAAGAACACCCTACTGTTGTATGGAAACCAATTTGACAGTAAATTTCATATATTAAAAAATAAATTAATTAATTAATTAATTAAAAAAAAAAAAAAAGAACACCCTACTAACGAATGAGTGGGTCAACCAGGCAATTAGAGAAGAAATTAAAAAATATATGGAAACAAACGAAAATGAAAATACAACAATCCAAACGCTTTGGGGCACAGCGAAGGCAGTCCTGAGAGGAAAATACATTGCAATCCAGGCCTATCTCAAGAAACAAGAAAAATCCCAAATACAAAATCTAACAGCACACCTAAAGGAAATAGAAGCAGAACAGCAAAGGCAGCCTAAACCCAGCAGAAGAAGAGAAATCATAAAGATCAGAGCAGAAATAAACAATATAGAATCTAAAAAAACTGTAGAGCAGATCAACGAAACCAAGAGTTGGTTTTTTGAAAAAATAAACAAAATTGACAAACCTCTAGCCAGGCTTCTCAAAAAGAAAAGGAAGATGACCCAAATAGATAAAATCATGAATGAAAATGGAATTATTACAACCAATCCCTCAGAGATACAAACAATTATCAGGGAATACTATGAAAAATTATATGCCAACAAATTGGACAACCTGGAAGAAATGGACAAATTCCTAAACACCCACACTCTTCCAAAACTCAATCAGGAGGAAATAGAAAGCTTGAACAGACCCATAACCAGCGAAGAAATTGAATCGGTTATCAAAAATCTCCCAACAAATAAGAGTCCAGGACCAGATGGCTTCCCAGGGGAGTTCTACCAGACGTTTAAAGCAGAGATAATACCTATCCTTCTCAAGCTATTCCAAGAAATAGAAAGGGAAGGAACACTTCCAGACTCATTCTCTGAAGCCAGTATTACTTTGATTCCTAAACCAGACAGAGACCCAGTAAAAAAAGAGAACTACAGGCCAATATCCCTGATGAATATGGATGCAAAAATTCTCAATAAGATACTAGCAAATCGAATTCAACAGCATATAAAAAGAATTATTCACCATGATCAAGTGGGATTCATTCCTGGGATGCAGGGCTGGTTCAACATTCACAAATCGATCAATGTGATACATCACATTAACAAAAAAAAAGAGAAGAACCATATGATCCTGTCAATCGATGCAGAAAAGGCCTTTGACAAAATCCAGCACCCTTTCTTAATAAAAACCCTTGAGAAAGTCGGGATAGAAGGAACATACTTAAAGATCATAAAAGCCATTTATGAAAAGCCCACAGCTAACATCATCCTCAATGGGGAAAAACTGAGAGCTTTTTCCCTGAGATCAGGAACACGACAGGGATGCCCACTCTCACCGCTGTTGTTTAATATAGTGCTGGAAGTTCTAGCATCAGCAGACAACAAAAGGAAATCAAAGGCATCCAAATTGGCAAAGATGAAGTCAAGCTTTCGCTTTTTGCAGATGACATGATATTATACATGGAAAATCCGATAGACTCCAGCAAAAGTCTGCTAGAACTGATACATGAATTCAGCAAAGTTGCAGGATACAAAATCAATGTACAGAAATCAGTTGCATTCTTATACACTAACAATGAAGCAACAGAAAGACAAATAAAGAAACTGATCCCATTCACAATTGCACCAAGAAGCATAAAATACCTAGGAATAAATCTAACCAAAGATGTAAAAGATCTGTATGCTGAAACTATAGAAAGCTTATGCAGGTAATTGAAGAAGATATAAAGAAATGGAAAGACATTCCCTGCTCATGGATTGGAAGAATAAATATTGTCAAAATGTCAATACTACCCAAAGCTATCTACACATTCAATGCAATCCCAATCAAAATTGCACCAGCATTCTTCTTGAAACTAGAACAAGCAATCCTAAAATTCATATGGAACCACAAAAGGCCCCGAATAGCCAAAGTAATTTTGAAGAAGACCAAAGCAGGAGGCATCACAATCCCAGACTTTAGCCTCTACTACAAAGCTGTCATCATCAAGACAGCATGGTATTGGCATAAAAACAGACACATAGACCAATGGAATCGAATAGAAACCCCAGAACTAGACCCACAAACGTATGGCCAACTCATTTTTGACAAAGCAGGAAAGAACATCCAATGGAAAAAAGACAGTCTCTTTAACAAATGGTGCTGGGAGAACTGGACAGCAACATGCAGAAGGTTGAAACTAGACCACTTTCTCACACCATTCACAAAAATAAACTCAAAATGGATAAAGGACCTGAATGTGAGACAGGAAACCATCAAAACCTTAGAGGAGAAAGCAGGAAAAGACCTCTCTGACCTCAGCCGTAGCAATCTCTTACTCGGCACATCCCCAAAGGCAAGGGAATTAAAAGCAAAAGTGAATTACTGGGACCTTATGAAGATAAAAAGCTTCTGCACAGCAAAGGAAACAACCAACAAAACTAAAAGGCAACCAACGGAATGGGAAAAGATATTTGCAAATGACACATCGGACAAAGGGCTAGTATCCAAAATCTATAAAGAGCTCATCAAACTCCACACCCGAAAAACAAATAACCCAGTGAAGAAATGGGCAGAAAACATGAATAGACACTTCTCTAAAGAAGACATCTGGATGGCCAACAGGCACATGAAAAGATGTTCAACGTCGCTCCTCATCAGGGAAATACAAATCAAAACCACACTCAGATACCACCTCACGCCAGTCAGAGTGGCCAAAATGAAGAAATCAGGAGACTATAGATGCTGGAGAGGATGTGGAGAGACGGGAACCCTCTTGCACTGTTGGTGGGAATGCAAATTGGTGCAGCCGCTCTGGAAAGCAGTGTGGAGGTTCCTCAGAAAATTAAAAATAGACCTACCCTATGACCCAGCAATAGCACTGCTAGGAATTTATCCAAGGGATACAGGAGTACTGATGCATAGGGGCACTTGTACCCCAATGTTTATAGCAGCACTCTCAACAATACCCAAATTATGGAAAGAGCCTAAATGTCCATCAACTGATGAATGGATAAAGAAATTGTGGTTTATATACACAATGGAATACTACGTGGCAATGAGAAAAAATGAAATATGGCCTTTTGTAGCAACGTGGATGGAACTGGAGAGTGTGATGCTAAGTGAAATAAGCCATACAGAGAAAGACAGATACCATATGGTTTCACTCTTATGTGGATCCTGAGAAACGTAACAGAAACCCATGGGGGAGGGGAAGGGAAAAAAAAAAAAAAGAGGTTAGAGTGGGAGAGAGCCAAAGCATAAGAGACTGTTAAAAACTGAGAACAAACTGAGGGTTGATGGGGGGTGGGAGGGAGGGCAGGGTGGGTGATGGGTATTGAGGAGGGTACCTTTTGGGATGAGCACTGGGTGTTGTATGGAAACCAATTTGACAGTAAATTTCATATATTAAAAAATAAATAAATAAATAAATAAATAAATAAATAAATAAATAAAAAGAAAGAAGAAAGATCACAAATAAATACCCTAAGTTTATACCTCAATGAACTAGAACAAAAAGAATAAACTAGGCCCAAAGTTTTTAGAAGGAGGAAAATAGCAAAGATCAGAACAGAAATAAATGATATAGAGACAAGAAAAACAATGGAAAATATCAATGAAATAAGAGCTGACTTTTTGAAAAGATAAACAAAATTGAAACCTTAAACTACACTAAGAAAAAAAAGGCAAGAAGCAAATAAAATCAGAAATGTAAAAAGAAACATTACAACTGACACAACAAAAATACAAAAGATCATCAGAGACTACTATGCAAACAAATTGAATAACCTAGAAGAAATAGATAAATTATTAGAAACATACAACCTTCCAAGACTGAATCATAAGTAGAATATCTGAACAGATCAATAATAAGGAGATTGGAATTAGTAATCAAAACCTCCCAACACAAAAAAGATCAGGATAAGATAATTTCACTGGTGAATTCTACCAAACATTTAAAGAAAAATTAACAACAATCCTTCTCAAACTCTTCCAAAAATTGAAGAAAGGAGAACACTCCCAATTCATTTTAGGAGGCCTGCATTACCCTGATACAAAAATAATATAAGGACATTTCAAGAAAAAAATTTACAGGCTAATATATTTAATGAATAATTGCATCCTAGATTCAAAAATTCTCAACAGAATTATAGCATAGTAAATTGAATAGCATTTTAAAAGAATCACATGCCATGATCAAGTGGGATTTATCACTGGATATAAGGATGGGTCAACATATACAAACCAATACATGTGATACACCACATTAACAAACTGAATAATAAAAATCATATGATCATCTCAATACATGCATGAAAAGCATTTGACAAAATTCAACATCCTGTTATAATAAAAATTCTTTAAAAATTAGGTATATAAGGAAAGTACCTGAGCATAATGAAGGCCATATATGAAAAATCCACAGCTAATGTCCTACTCAGTGGTAAAAGGATGAAAGCTTCCCACTAAGATCAGGAATAAGACAGAGTGTCCACTCTCGCCACTCCTATTCAATATAGAGTTGGAAATCCTAGTCAGAGAAAATAGGGAAATATGTATATATATATACATATATATATATATATCTGTATATATATCTGTATATATATATATGTATATATATATATATATATATATATATATATATATAGTCCAAATCAGAAAGAAGTACAGTTGTTTTTATTTGCAGATGACAAGATCTTGTATACAGAAAACCTTAAAGATTCCATTAAAAAAAAACAAAAAACCTGTTAGAGCTAATCAACAAATTCAGTAAAGTTGTAGGATACAAAATCAACATGAAAAATTAAGTTACATTTCTATAAACTAACAATGAATCATCTGAAAAGGAAAAAAAGAAATAAAACTCATTTACAACAACAACAAAAATAATACAATACTTAGGAATAAATTTAACCAAGGTGAAAGAGATGTACAGTGAAAATTGCAAGACATTGATAAAAGAAATTGAAGAAGACATAAATAAATGGAAAGATATCCTGTGTTCTGGAACTGGAAGAATTTACAGTTAAAATGTCCATACTACCCAAAGCCATCTATAGATTCAGTGCAATCCCTATCAAAATTCCAATGGCATTATTTCACAGAAAAAGAATAAACAATCCTAAAATTTGTATGCAACCACAAAAGAGCCCAAATAGCTAAGGCAATCATGAGAAAGAAGAAAAAAAAAAAAAGGGAGGCATCACAATTCCTGATTTCAAACTATATTTCAGAGCTATGGGAGTCAAGACAGTATAGTAGTGTCACAAAAACAGACACATAGACCAATGGACCAGAATTGTGAGCCCCAAAATAAACCCTTGCATTACAGTCAACTAATATTTGACAAAGGAACCAAGAATATTCAATGGAGAAAAGATAGTCTCTTCAAAAAAATGTTATCAGGAAAAGTGGATATTCACATAAAAAAGAATAAAATTTTAATTCATACACAAAAATTAAGTTGCAATGAATTAAAGATTTAAATATAAGGCCTTAAACCATAAAACCCTTGGGAAAAAACAGGAAAAATATCTTTGACCTTGGTAATGCTGTTTTTGGACATGCCACCAAAAACACTAGAAACAAATAAAAACATTAACAAGGTGGAGCACATCAAACTAAAAAGCTTTCTGCACACAGAAGAAACAATCAACGAAATGTAAAGGCAAGCTATGAAATGGGAAAAGATAATTGCAAACCATATATCTTATCAAGTGTTAATATGCCAAATATATGTAGAGCTCATACAACTCAAGAGGATAAAACAAATAATCAAATTCAAATAGGTGGAGGCTGAACAATTTTTTTTTTCCAAAGAAGATATCTAAATGGCCATCAGGTACACAAAAAGATGCTTACTATCACTAATCAAGGAACAGCCAATGAAAACCACGAGGAGAAAACCTCACACATCAGACTATTATTATTATTATTATTAACCTTACACTATGACTATTATTACAAAGGCAAGAGATAACATGTGTTGGTGAATATGGGGAGAAAAGGAAATCCCTGGGCACTGTTGTTAGGACTGTAAATTGGTGCAGCCCTTACAGAAAATACAATGAAGTTCCCTTAAAAAATTAAAATAGAACTAACATATTATTCAGTAATACCCCTTCTGGGTATATATGTAAAAACCAAAATCACTATCTCAAAGAAAGATCTATACTTCATGTTCACTGCAGCATTATTCACAATAGCCCAGGTGTCCACTGATTGATGAATAAAGAATTGTGAGCTATATATACAATGAAATATTATTCAACCATAAAATAGAAAAAAAAATCTTGCCACTTGCAACAACATGGCTCGTCCTTGAGGTCATTATCCAAGTGAAATAAGTCAGACAAAGACAAATAGTGTATGATCTCACTTATATGTGGAACCTAAAAAAGCTAAACTCAAAGAAACAGAGTAGAATGGTGGTTGCCAGGTACTGGAGGGAGGTGAAGGAAATGGGGAGATGTTGGTCAAAGGGTACAAATTTCAAGTTTTAAAATGAATATTTTCTGAGGATCTAAAGTACAGCATGGTGACTCTAGTTAACAGTACTGTATTATATACTTAAAAATTGCTAAGAGCCCTTGCCTCTCTCTCTCTCTCTCTCAACACACACACATACACACACAAAGGTAATTATGTGAGGTGATGGATATGTTAACTAACCTTATTGTGGTAATCATTTCACAGTATATATGTGTATCAAAGCATCATAGCATATACTTTAAACTTATATATGTTATATGTCAATAATATCTCAATATTATTGAGGAATCCATTAGCACACAAAAAGGATTACATACCACAAACAAGTGGGATTTTTCTCAGGATTTTAAGTTTGGTTCAATATAGGAAATTTATCAATGTAATATAACATATTAATAGAATAAAGGGGAAAACTGCATGATCATCTCAACAGAGACAGAAAAAGCACTTGACAAAACTCAATACCTTTCATGTCAAGAAATACTCAACAAATACTTACAGAAGGAAACTTCTTAAGCCTGACAAAGGGCATCAGTGAAAGCCTTTTCAACATTGTGCTGGAGGCTCTAGTCAGGGCAAGTAGGCAAGAAAATTAGTTGAAAGATATTAGGTGGAAGGGAGGAATTAAGACCATATTTATAGGTGACATAACCTTATATATAAAATCCTAAGGAATACACCTCCCCACACACATTAGAATTAATAAGTGAATTCAGCAATGTTGCAGTATACAAGATGAATATACAAAAATCAGTTGTATGTCTATACTCTTACAATAAACAATCCAAAATGAAATTAGGAAAAAAAAAAAAAAAAAAAGAGGGGCGCCTGGGTGGCGCAGTCGGTTAAGCGTCCGACTTCAGCCAGGTCACGATCTCGTGGTCCGTGAGTTCGAGCCCCGCGTCAGGCTCTGGGCTGATGGCTCGGAGCCTGGAGCCTGTTTCCGATTCTGTGTCTCCCTCTCTCTCTGCCCCTCCCCCATTCATGCTGTGTCTCTCTCTGTCCAAAAATAAAAACGTTGAAAAAAAAATTAAAAAAAAAAAAAAAAGAAATTAGGAAAATAATTTGATTTATAAGAGCATAAGAAAGAATCAAATGCTTAGAAAAAAATTAATGAAAAAAAAAGAAGACTTGTAGGCTGAAAATTATAAAACATTGGTGAGAGAAATTAAATAAGTTCTAAGTAAATGGAGAGACATCCTGTATTCAAGAATCAGAATACTTACTGTTAAAACTGAAAAACTCCCTCAAATTAATCTACAGAGTCAGTGCAATCTCTATTAAAATTCTAGTTTCATTTTTCCCCTTTTCTCCCCAGAAATTGGCAAGTTGTCCTAAAATTCATATGGTAAGACAGGGTACCCAGAATAGTGAAAAAATCTTGAAAAAGAACAAAATTGGAGTACAGTAGCCCTCCCATGTATGCAGTTTTCTTTTTTGTGATTTTAGTTACCACGGTCAACCACTGTCCAGAAGCAGATGATCCCTCTTCTGATATATCCTGCCAGAAGGTCAATAATAGCCTGATACTACATCACAGTGCCCACATCATTCCCCTCACTTCTTCTCATCACATAGGCATTTTATCATCTCACATCATCATAAAGAGTGAATACAGTACAATAAGATATCCTGAGAGAGAGAGACCACATTCACATAACTTTTATAACTGTATTTTGTTATAATTGTTCCATTGTTCTATTATTAGTTATTGTTGTTAGCCTTTTATTATGCTTAATTTATAAGTTAAAGCTTATCATAGATATGTATGTATAGGAAAAAACATAGCATATATAGGGTCCATGATTTTAGGCATCTACTGAGGGTCTTGAATTGTATCATCTATAGATAAGGAGGGATTCTGTACTCACACTTCCCAATTTCTTTTTTTTTTTTTTTAACGTTTATTTATTTTTGAGACAGAGAGAGACACAGCATGAGCGGGGGAGGGGCGGAGAGAGAGGGAGACACAGAATCGGAAGCTGGCTCCAGGCTCTGAGCCATCAGCCCAGAGCCCAACGCGGGGCTCGAACTCACGGACCGCAAGATCGTGACCTGAGCTGAAGTCGGACGCTCAACCGACTGAGCCACCCAGGCGCCCACACTTCCCAATTTCAAACTTTACTACAAATCTACATTAATCAGGATAATGTGGTACTGGGATAAAAATAAAAACAAAAACAGATAAAAAGAATTGAGAGTCTAGGAATAAACCCACACATCTCCATTAATTGATTTCCAACAAGGGTACCAAAACAATTCAAAGAATTATCAAAAAAATAGTCTTTTCAAAAACAATGCTTAAACAGACATCAAAATGTAGAAGAATGAATTTTAACCCTAACTCATACCACACACAATAATTAATTCAAACCTATTAGTAACAGCTAAAACTATGAGGTTCTTAGAGGAAACTTCTTAGAGGAAACAAAAAGTTCCAAACGTTTACTACCTTGGATCTGGCAGTAGTTCCTTATATATGATACATAAGACACAAGGAAGCAAAGAAAAAGTGGATAAATCAGACTTCATCGAATTTAAGAACTTTTTGCATCAAAGGAGGATGCTGTGTAGAAAGTAAAAAGACAATACAGGACGGGAGAAAATGTTTGCAAATCATGTATCTGATCCGGATTTATCCAGAATATATAAAGAACTCTTACAGCTCAACAATAAAAAGACAAATAACCCAATTTAAAAATGTTCAAAGGACTTAAATAAGCATTTCACCAAAGATATGTAGATGATCAATAAATACATGAAAAGATGTTCAGCATCATTAGTCACCAGGAAGACACAAATCAAAACCAAAATGAGATGCCACTTTACATCTACTAATATGGCAATACATCAATAAATAAATGCATAAACATGGGCAATAGTGACTGTCAGAAAGGATGTGGAGAAATTGGAATCCTCATATATTACTAATGGCAACATAAATGGTATAATCACTTAGGAAAACTTTGGCAATTCTTCCAAATGTTAAACATTGAATTGTCATGAGTCAGCAATTCCACTCATGCTATTTACCCAAATATTGTTCACACAAAAACTTGTACATGAATGTTCACATAAGTTATTATTCAAAAAGTGGAACTACCCAAATGTGCATCAACTAATGAATGGATAAATACAATGTGGTATATCCTTACAATGGAATACTATTCAACCATATAAAGCAATGAAGTATTGATACTCTACAACATGGAGAAACTTTGAAAACATTATGCTAAGTAAAAGAAGGAAGACACAAAAATATAAATATTGTATGGTTCCACTTATCCAGAATAGACAAATCCATAGAGACAGAAAGTATATTAGTGGTTGCCAAGGACTGGAGGTAGAAGAGAATGAGAATTGTTTGCTAATGGGTAATATATTTCTTTGGGGTGTGATGAAAATGTTTTAGAATTAAGTAGTGGTGATGGTTACACAACCTTGCACTAATTTAGATGTTGAATGAATATATGAATGGAAGGAACGAAAGAAGGGTGGGAGGGAGGGAGAAAGGGAAGGATAGAGGGGAAAAGGAAGGAAGGAAGGAGGGGAGGAAGGAAGGAAGAAAGGAAGGGAGGGAGGAAGCAGAGGAAGGAGGTAAGGAAGGTATAAAGGAAGGAGGGAGGGAAAAAGGCAGCAGGAAGGGAGAGAGGAAGAAAGGGAGGAAGGAAGGGAGGGAGGGAGGAAGGAAGGAAGGGAGGGAGGGAGGGAGGGAGGAAGGAAGGGAGGGAGAGAGGAAGGAAGAAAGGGAGAGAGGGAAGAAGGGAAGAAGGAAGAAAGGAAGGGAGGAAGCAGAGGTAGGAGGGAAAGAAGGTACGAAGGAATGGGAGGGAGAAAGGCAGGCAGGAAGGGAGGAAGGAAGGGAGGAGGAAGGGTTGGTGGGTGAGAGGCTGTGTTCTCCTGGGTGAGAGGAGGACAAAGACATCTTGTGCTTAGGCATTAAATTGGATTTAAAGTCAGCCAGCACACTAGCACACAGGGGGAACTCATTGCATGTCTGTTGAAGGAATGACTTAATGAGCAAGTTTCTCTAACTTGTGTCTTTCACTTTCCTTGATTAATGCCACCTTCCCCTTCCCCGCAACCTGAGAAGACCTATAATGGAAAGCTGAGTATTCACAGGGGCTCATAGGACAAGCTCTGTAGGGAGAATTCTACTTTCCCCTGGTAAGAAGGTGGAGCAAAGCCCTTAAGCCTTCTGAGTCCTTGTGCAGATGTACTGAGTCAGGGTAACAAACATTTCAGGCTAGTGTGTGTAGAGACCAGTGACTAGGAAACAATAGCTCTGGTTCTTGAAATGTACACTAACAGCTCAAATAGCTAAATTGGGTACTCTGTGGAAACAAACTCCTTCCATTGATTCTGGCTTTATTTTACCTTGCCCTATAAGAGCAAGAAATGTGTTTATTTTGTTCACAGAAGCTTGTCCACTGTCTTTGACCCTTATAAAACCAAAATGTTGATGCTGATGAGGAACATTTTGATTTATAGGCTTGCTTATACCAGGGAGTCACACACTCAAATAGCCACAGGGCCCAGTTCTGGGGTGATTAGTAGGGTGTGCTGGAGACTGTGGTAAACCAGACACCTCATGTGACCTGATTCCACTATGATGGTCATATAAGAATCCAGGCCTAGGACTACAGGGTTGTCAGACTCTCTCTCTCTCTCTCTCTCTCTCTCTCTCTCTCTCTGTCTCTCTCTATATATACACACACATGCCCGCACGCACACACACACACACACTTCTCTCTCTCTCTTTCCCCTTCCTTTCTCTATCTCTCTTTCCACTCTCCCCCTTTCTCTGTCATTAAGATAAGCTGAATGTCTGAATTTTCTATGCAAAATATACTAATTTTTAAACACTGGTAAATGATCCAATTTGCTTTTTAAGCATCATTATTGAGATACAACTTAAATTCCATATCACTCATATATTTAAATGTACAAGACAGAGCTGTGAAACCATGACAATCTAATCACTATCCCAAAAGGAAATCTGGCAGCCATTAGCAGTCCCCTTGATTCCTATTCCTCCCCATACCAGTCCTAGACCATCACTAATCCATTTTCTGTCTCTGTAGATCTGTCTACTCTGGACATTTCACACAAGTGGGATCATGCAATTCACAGGTTTTGGTGACTGGCTTCTAGAACTCAGCACAGTATTTTCAAGGTACATTTATGTTGAAGCACATGGCTATGCTTCACTCCTTCTTTGCTTTTGTTCTTGTTGACTCATCCTCCCTTGTGTGGCTATAGCACACTTCATTTACCCATTAGCTGTTGGACATTGAACAACACATGCCATGAGCTGGGCTCAGCCTGTGGCCATTTATCACCTCTGCCCTGGACTGTTACAGCAGCCTCCTGACTGTTCTCTGCCTCCTGTTTAGTCCTCCTACCCATTGCTGACAGGTGACATGGATGCTACCAGCCAGGCAGTCCAAGTTCAAAACTTTGAGACAATTTTTCTAAAACAAGTCTCTTAGCATGCATGTTACTCCTCAATCCCACCAATGCTGAAACTGCCCTTCTCCCTTGGCTTCAGAATGGAGTCCCAGCCCATGAGTCCAGCACACAATCTCCTTCAAGACTTGGTCCCATCACTCCCTACAGCGCCCTCTGGTCACAAACCCTGCACTCCAATCCACCACATCACCTTCCCCTTTTCAACTGCTGAGAATCCCATCCTTCCATTCCTGACCATACTGTGCCATGTGGTGAAGCAATTCCTCCCATTGCCTCCTATTGGATCATTCTCTTCTACTGAACAGTGAACTCTTCTGCCCAAGGGTTGTTCCTTCTTCATTAGTGTCTCCATCCTCAGGGGTTGAGACACAGTAATAAATGTCTTATCATGTAATAGGCTCAGGCTGCTCCTCCCTCTGACAGGCCCTTTCCTGCTTGTGTGGGGACTAACTTTAGAATCCCCCTCTATTTACTGCTTTGAAATGAAGCTTTTTTAAAAGAATGTATCTGAGCCATGCATCCAAATGTCAGATTTCAAAACACGTTGTGAGCTAAAGAGTCCAAGTCATAAACTTCAAAGCTAGAGCTTATAATGGGAATTCTGACTGACAGCCCCTTAATTGCAGCCTTTAAATATACACAGTCACTCATGGAACCCAGCTTTTAAAGAAGGACTCCTGCTTAACAGCTTGAAAACGTTAACAGTGGGGTAGAATTCCTTAAGCTGCATGGAGCCACAGATCAGAGAGAATGCAAGAGAAACTCTAAAGACCCCTCTAGCATGAATTTTACCCTTTGCAGAGGCTATCGAAACCAAAATAGGTGGTACAGCTTGGACAAATACAAACAAATATTGTTTGTACTCCAAACTGACACATACAGTTTATTTGTTGGTATTTGGAGTGGTTTCAAAGGAAGAGTAGCAGAGAAATTATAGGTTTATACCCAAGGGCAGTGTACATAGGCTGGTGAGTGGGTGGTGACTCAAACTAGAACGGCCAGAAACAGAGAAGGCCATGGATCCCAGACCCCAGTGACCCATGGGAGGCACCATTGCCTCACATGTGTCAATCCCATGTCAAAGTTGGCCATTCTTCTTTCTGCCTCGAGCATCAGGATGCACTGTCTTAGCTGGTGGCATGAATACAGGCTGTTCTCCTTCACCAAACCCTCAGACAACAGTACTGTAACTGGTTTGGCAGCTGGTACGCCACATTGAGATCTGAGACCTTGTCACTTTGTTCCCAGGCTGTGCTCAGCCAAAAAGCATGTCAAGTTGGTGCTTTTGACACCACAGCCCCAGTTTGGATGGAAAGAGTCATCCTGAGTGGTAGTTTGGTGATGAATTGAGCGGGGAATTGAGGATAAAACCACCAAAATGACCATATCAGAGTGGATTCAAGTCCTGATGTTGCCAGTTAATAACTATGTGGTTTTAACCTTGGGCTAGAGTTACCAAGTAAAACACAGGACACCTGAATAATTTGAGTTTCAGATACACAATAAGTAAGTTTATAGGACATGCTTATACTAAAATGTTATCTAAATTATGTATTATTTTGTTTATCTAAAATTCAAATTTATCTGAGTGTCCCATATTTTGTCTCATCTGGCAAATGGCTCCTTGTCACTGAGTCTTGTTTTCCCATTTGCTTCCACGTGGTAGCAATGCGTGTCTCAAATGGTGATTAAGATTATAGCATAAAGTGAGATTATGTCAGGCCGGTACAGGATTCTTATTCCATTGACTGTCAGGGATTATGATCATGACAAATTGATGTCCTAATGACTTTTCTCTTTCCTCACCACCTTTATCTGCATTTCAGTTATTTCTAAATGTTAAACTTTTCATAAAGGCCAATGTAAGTTTTCCTCATGATGAAACACTTCCTTTCCCACCATAGGAAGCACAAGAACCTCAAGTGACGTGTCAAAAAGGAAGGTAGGTTTTAAAGGTGGCTGAGTGCCTCCTCAGTGTAAAGATGATGTGATAATGCTGGTCTCACCCACATTGCAGTCCTTTGTGTGGCTGCCAAAAGTGCCTTTTATTTCTCTTTCTGGGCCAAAAGGTGTGACTATAGCATGCCTTGTGTGGCCCAGATCAAAATGCCCTGCTTTTGTAACGGATGGGGAGGGAAATATTGCCAACTTAAGAGATCCACTCAGAAGTAGAAATATGGGGGTGCCTTGGTGGCTTGGTCTATTAAACATCCAACTCTTGAGTTTGGCTCAGATCCTGATCTCAAGTTTTGGGGGATCAAGCCTTGAATCAAGCTGTGTGCTGACAGAGCAGAACCTACTTAGGATTCTCTCTGCCCCTCCCCACTCATTCTCTCTCTCTCTCTCTCAAAATAAATAAATTAATTTTAAAAAAGAAGCAGAAATATGCACCCAGGTCCTTCCAGTCACCTGCACACTTTGACCGGAGGGTTCCACTCACCACACTAGGAAATAAACATTCCAGAACTGCTCCGGCTGCATTTGTATGCCATTCTGCTGTATCCACCATAACGTCTAACTGCATATGCGCATCCATAATCTTTTATTATGTCATAATGCATTTTAGTATGTGGATGGTTACTATCTTTTAGAGGCTCCCATTTAGATTTATGAAGCAAAAGAGAAAAGTTTTTTTTAATGTAATCTAATTAATCTGAGTGCATTTGTATGCCTATTAAAATTCACCTGTCCGGGATTTTTCATTTATCATTATTACGATGGAACAGCCATATTGAGAAAGGGGCTGCCTCCTCATTGAATACGAAATGATGATTTATTATCCAGAGTGCTTTTAGTTATGGGCTAGACCTAATGGACAGTTCTGTATGGTGAATCCTCCATGCATACTGTAAAATTAGACATGTCCTTTCATGTAAGCTATATCTCAGTGAGGCAGTGGGGGCGTCCTCTAGATAACGGCAGGTGGGTAGCTTCCTCTCTGATTACAGTGTCCCTGGACAGCAGCCTAGCCCCTCCACGGAGTTTGGCATGGGGAAGGTGCTGCCTTGGAGTCTCCAATGCCCCTTGGTTGGTGGCCCTGCTCTGGGAGGGAGATGTTGTGAGCACAAGCAGCGAGGACTTGCCCTGGGACCCTCCCCATATGAAGACTAGTGGAACAACTTTTTGATTCAACCCAGACCTAACGACAGCACTGCCCATCTGTGAGTCCACATTTCCCCAACCTGGAGACTCTACACTGGGAGGCGGGACCCTGATACTAGATTGAGCAAACCTAGCAAGACAAGCCCAGGATGGGAGTCACTGGGGACCTGGGGAGACTCAGAGATAAGACCACCTGCAAAGCACCCCAGAGTGCCAACCCTTCCCCCAACCTGCAAGCAGAGCAGGTTCGAGGTGTCCCTCTGAATTGGCCCAGAGCTTGTCACCTGCTTAACAACTCTGGTGGGATAGGGACTGTTCTTGGGTATGTGGGCCCTCACCACCTTTCTGACTGTCTATTCTGCCCTGAGTAGTTGCAGGCTCCATCCTCATAAACCACAACCCTGAGCCATTTGAATGATATTCCCCATAGTCCACCCACTGAATCTTGTGGCTTGGCTTTTGTGCTATTTGGGCCCTCCTCCTACCCCCAGATTAGATCACCAGGAGGCCAGGAAAGGAGGGGTGCCCTAGCTTTAATTATGAGCCCCAAGCCCATTTACCAAATCAAGCTGAGCTCAACACTGCTTCTACCCCTGGTCCCATCACTTTGCCAGCAGGCAGGTTTCCTGAGGGGGTTGTGGGGGTGCTGACAATCCTTATTGGTGTCTTCGATAAAATGAGGTTTGAATGGAGATGAGTTTAAGCGATAAAAGGACTGTAACTAACACTGGACAATCACAGGGAGAAGGAGAACATTGCTCCCTTTTCAAAGCTTCCTCAGCCCTTGTATTTGCATTAAGAAGAAAGTTTCAGGTGCTAATGTGTCTTTGGCAGCTTTCTAGCACTTGGGAAAAGGGTGGACAGGTGGGGGAGAGGGGAGAGAGAGAGGAGAGGAAGAGAGGGTAGAGAGAGAGAGAGGAGAGAGATAAGGGAGATGGGGGAGGAGAGAGGGAGAGAGGTAGGGGAGAAGAGGAGGGAGGGAGAGGAGAGGAGATGAGGCAGGGGAGAGAGAGAAAGGAGAGAGACAGAAACAGAGGAGAGGGGAGAGAAAGAAGGGGGGGGAGGGAGAGGAAGAGAGGAAAGAGACGGAGGGAGAGAGAGAACAAAGGGAGAGAGAGAGGAGAGAGGCAGAGAAAGAGGAGAGGGGAGATAAAAAAGGGAGAGGAGGGAGGTGAGAGGAGGGAGAGAAAATACCAATTCTACTTAAAGAAACATATTAAGTAAATAATTGTGTCAATAGTACACAGACATGACAGATCCTAAAAGTGCCCAATGACTGGAGTTTGGGAGACCTCAGTCGGGGGTGGGTGGGTGGTGGAGGGCAGATAATTTGTTCTGACCCTGGACCCTTCCTCAGGAAATCTGACCCAAGTCAAGACACACTGGTGAAGGTGTGAAGGAGAAAGAAGGAAATGGGCATAAAGAGAGCTATTTCCAAGGAGGGAGAAATTGGGCGGGGTGTGTGTGTGGGGGGGGGTACTCTTTTTTTTTTTAACCCATTTTCAAATAATCTCAGACACCGATACAGAATTTGCACTAGCCATCATTTCCTGCACTATGATGGCATGGCCATGCTTAGTTAGGACAGATGTGATTTTCCTTTCTGGGAAGATGATGAGAGAAGCCAAGTAGACATCCTTGTGCCCCTGCAACAGGGTCCACGTGCTCCCACAGGGCCCAGGAACGGGGCCTGCAGGAATCCAGTCAACCCAGAAACAGGCCGTAGTTCGAGTGGAGGGAGGATCTAGAAATCTCCCACGTAAAAGCACCTCAGATATGAAGTAGACAGGAAAACCTGAGTGTGCTGGTTGGGGAAGACCCAGGAGAAAGAAGAGGGTGACTAGCACATAGATGAAAAGGTGGTGCTGTTCATGAAAAAGGGTGTTGAACAGGGCGCCTCTCCCAGCCCTGGCTCCTTCCTGAACCCTCTTCTGTCAGGGACAAACTCACACAATACCTTCTGTGCAATGCATGTGATGCCTCTTGGGGCTGTCAGGCTGTGATGAGAAACCAAACTTTCACCCTCCAGAGCTGGGAAATGTGGCTTCATTTTAACACCCAGCCCACAGATGCTCTGCAAGCAGACAGTTCTTTCTTCTTTTCCACTGACACCCACGTGGAGCTTGCTCTCAGACTCATCCCAGACCTACTTCTTTCCCGCCCTGATCTCCTGGCCTCACTGGACCCTCTGGACTTCTAAATGGGTGGTCTTTGGTCCCAAATGGCAGTCAGGCCCCAGGTCTGGGGTCTGTGGGTGGCAGCTGAGTCATATATAACTAATTCCAGCCCAGAACAGAAGAGATAAAGCCCCTACTTTGGGAACACACGCTGCATGCCATGAACAGGTAAAGGGAGAAGCAATGGGATCTCTCGAGTGTGCAGGAGGGCTTCTGGGAGGAGTCACCATCAGAAATGAGCCCTTTAGTGCTGGCAGTCATGACACACTGTGCACCTCCCACACAGTCTGTTTAATGAGGGTCCTTGGCAGAAATCGGTGTGTGATGAGCTCACGGGATAAATGACTAAGGCTGGGTTTGGAGGAGGCAGAGCCTGAAACAGATTCTGAGCAAGCAAGACATTCATTAGGGATGTGTCCCCAGCAACCTCAGGTAACGGAGTGAGAGTGTCAGGTAAGAGAAGGAAGCCAGTATATGGTGCATCAGAGGTCAGGTTACTGCAGCAGTTAACTGGAGCTCAGCCCTGCTGGGGACCTCTGGGAGACTGCAAAACCCACCTCAGAATAGTCCCATGGCCCACGCAGGGGCAAAGAAGTGAGGGCACTGGCTGAAGGTGGCTCCTGGAAGTGTTGACTCCCAGCCGCCTCCAGCCTGCCTTGCTTGCAGGCAGTAAAGCAAGCTCCTGCAGCCAGCTGGAGAAACAGCTCAGTCAGAGAGCCTTGGTGTTTGCAGTGGTAGCCATGGTGTGCATGCGAATGCTCTAGCGGCATGTGAATGCCAAAGGGGCCAGAGCAGGGGCAGTGCCAGTATGTGCTACCACAGGGAGAGAAGTTTGGGCTGGGACACTCAGGGAAGCCCTTCTGAATGAAGAAGTGCAGGCAGAACTTAGCCCATTGAGCTGCACTGAAGGGCAAACAGTACATTGCTTGTGCCTGGTGAGAGGCACTCCTGGGTAGAGCCACAGGAGGTGCTAGGCATCCCCAAAGTCTTCACTAGGCAGAGGGATGGTAACATAATGGGGCAATGGCAAACCCCATGGAAAGTTGACCAGTGATCTGTGGGTGGTCCTCAGTGGAAAGTATGGGGCAGTGGAGAGGGAAGGGTGTCTTGTCTTCTAATAGCATCAGGATAACCTTGTCTATTCCTCTCTGGCCTCTCCAAATTCTAGGATCCTGGAGCAGAAAGGGAAGGTGGCTGGGGAAGCAGAACATGTATGCAGAAAGCATTTCAGAGTAACATGTAAACATAAGCAGATAGGGGGCATTAGGAACAACAGAAGAAGTGAAGTTGGGAGGTAGCCATGGAAATAATCCCCTTCCCTTCTACCAGGTGGGTTATTCATTAAAGTTTGGATCTGGTTCATCTTAGAATTCACTGAGTCACTGAAACATTTAACATAGTACCTAGCATATAGTATGCACTTAATAGATATTGATAAAACCTTTACTTTTAAGAAAATGTTTAACATTTTTTTCCAAACTGGCTCATTGACCTTTGAAGAACTAATAAGATAATGATTTCACTAAATTCAATCCTTTATTTATTTGTTTGTTGGTTGGTTGGTTTTGAGGTCTATTTTCCCAAAGTCAATGTTTTGGCAAAGGATATACATGAAGGTGAGGAGAAAGAGTTCATGAACTTAAGGAATCAGCTTCTTTATACATGTGACAATAGAGGTTCATCACTCATCAACTAGTATTAGATTCTGTATCTGCATCTTAAAGGGTTGACTGATCCTGGATCCCTGGCATAAATTCCAAACATGCCTGAGGAAATTCAGTACATTTGCAATTGCTGATAGGCATGAAAACCTGAGTCAAGGCAGTGTTTCTCACTACTATTCAAAGAATTATACCTGACCATTGAGTTTAAAGCAATTATTTTTCCTGCTCTTCTGCATGGAGCATGGGACCCAGCAGAAAACATTTGTGGCCTTCAACTGAGCAGAGACACAGATTTAGTGCAACTCTCTCTCTCTCTCTCTGTCTTTGGGTTTGTTGCTTTATTTTATTTTTATTTTTTAAAATAAAACTTATTGTCAAACTGGCTTCCATACAACACCCAGTTAGTGCAACTCTCTAAATGCTTTGCTAATCCTCACCAAGGAGTGAAGAACACCACTCTGTCAAAGCTCAGAGCCTGCAGGGGCCCGGGCTCCCACTGAGCCACTTTCTTGTGGGCCTGAGTTGGCAAGAGAACTTCAGCCTTCCCCATCCTACCTCCAAACTCAGAGATGCCAGTGGGAGGGATGTAAACTTTGCCAAGGGAAGGTCTTGGGAAAGTCAAATGCCATCATTATTAATTCCCTGCTGTTTGCCTGGGATGGAAGCCACTGGTGCACCGATGGAGGAGGCCTGACTCAAATAAATAAACACACGTCCTTTGGGCAGATGTCAGGCTAGTTCTGGCTGCTAAGTGATGGCCCCTCGCTGTGGTGGCAGGCACAGCACAGGGGGATGAGGTGACGCTGGCAGCCCAGAGTCTTCTGCTTCATCACAACAAACAGTCTGGAACCTTGGCCATGTTTTAAAATCTATCCCTTTGAACCGACACAGACAGCTTAATGAAGCAATATTTATGGAACTGATACCACTGGGGAGACGGCTGCTCCTTTTCTCCATCTTCTATTTTTAATATTTGATCTGGCAAACGTATTATTAAAGGAATATTTCAAATCTGATTACTCTTCTGTTTGCGTGTGTTATTCATGCACACCGAGTGCTGGGGGAAATTATACCGACCAGTTTGGGAGCTTTATTATGTCATTCTTTCAAACAGCTCTCTGCTCAGAGTACAAGTCCCATTCAAGTGCAAGGCTCCAGGTCTCCAGTTCATCTGGGCCATGTTGCCTTAATTACAGCAATCCCCGCTTTCCACCTAGTCTCACTTCAGGACAATTTTGACTCTTCCTGGACTTCAGAAACTCTCGTGAGAAGTGGTCTCTCTGGATATCTGCCAAGTTGTTTTGTTGTGGTGATTTTGTTCAACTGCTGAGTTGTTTACTGAACTTCAGTTCTCCTCTTAACACACAGGCAGAAGAGAGCACAGACATGTTGAGTGTGCCCTAGTATGGCCACTCCTGCGATGTGAGACTTTGGCCCAGCCATTGGCATCATGGTCATTTCCCCTGAGCCTTCAGGTCTCTTGTCTCTCTACCATTCCCTAATTTTCCCTCTGTTAGCTCTGCCTTGAATGTCTTCAACCACCTGATAAATCTACCCTTGCCCCACCCTGGGCAGCTGGCCCTATTTCCAACTTGGGGAACTAGAGGGAGCCTTTGAGCCCTGAGCAGGGGACAGCATTCACACAGTGGGGCAGAGTATGACCTTACCATGCCACCAGCATCAAAGGCAAAGGGCTTTGTCTCCAAAGGCAGATGAGCACAGAGATAATTGTGGCTGGCTCTAAGACTTTCTGGGCCTCACAAATCCCAGTGCTTTTTGCCAATTATTTACTTTTCCTTTAAGGACCATGTAGTGAATATTTTAGTATTTGACCATACAGTCACCTTTACAAACTCTGTCATTGTAGCACCAAAGTAGCATGGCTGTGTTTCAATAAAACATTATATACAAAAATAAGCAGTGGGCCAGATTTGGTCTGCAGGGCATAGTGTTCAGGCTCCTGCTTTAGAGATTTCCTTGAATTAGACATATTTAAAGAAAACAAAAAGTGAAGATACTTTAGCTTCATCTTAAGCAGTGCTCATAAAATTAGAGGCTTACTTTGTGATATATATCCTAATACGTGAAAAATATTTAACTGTCACAATTTTTAAAATTCTTTCATGTTCTACCTGAAATCCCTCTGGGAAATGCCAGATCAGAAGACTGCCAGGTGAGCATGAAAACTCTCAGTGGCCCAAAGCAAACCACCCCTGCCGCATTTTGTCAGACAGAAAAAGTGAGGCCTGAGAAGCAAACCACACTTTTGCTCATCCCTGGGTCTCTCCAGTTCCAGCTCCCTGCCCCCTCCCTGGCCCCATGCACTCTGACTCTGCAGGGATCCTTGCTCTTATCTCTAGGGGTCCGGACCAGACCCCACCCCCCACATTCCTGTAATGACAGCCTCATCCACTCACTCTCCTTGGGTGGAGGCCCATTCAGAGGCAGGCCCCAGCTGCCTCCACAGAGCCCACATTCTAACAGGAACAGTGTATGATAAACAAGTGAGCAAATAAATACAGATGTAATTTTAGATAGTGATTAAAGCAATCAGGGAAAAGTAGGCAGGGAAGGGGGAGCAAAGCATGGAGCTCATTTAGACAAGGCAGTCAGGGAAGGCCTCCTGAGGAGGTGATGCTGAGGGGAGACAGAGAAGATGGGAAAGAGCTGGCCATCCAGACCAAGGAAAGAGCAGGTGGAAAGGGAGCAGGTGGGACAGGGCATGGAGTGGGGGGCAGTGAGTGAGGAGGAGGATGGCTGGAGCGGGATCAGCAGCCCTCAAGGCCTTGCAGGTGAGGTTGGGAGGTCCGGCCTGCCTGCCAGTGCTCTCACCAAGCCTCCATCCACCCGGCGTCCTGCCCCAGCTGCTATCAGGACAGCCACCTTGGCCCCCAAAACTGTGGATGCACAGCTTCCAACCCACCCCTTCTTACCCATTTGCTTTCTAGTCCTCAGAATAAAAGTAAAGTTCTGTGAAATTTCAGAGCATCAAACACAAGGGCACATGTGGACAGCCAGATAAATTCCCCAGCTGACAGCAACAGACAAGCACCCACCTAATGAAATCTTCAGTAAGGATTAGGCTGATGATTCTTTCTGCAAAAAAAGTCTGACTCAGGTGGCCTAGCTACCACCCAAGTGCAATTTCCACAGACTTGCAGCATCACAGATACTTTTGATTTCCCAACAGTTGCCATTATACAAAAATTAAATGCAAAGCGGACAGTTCACCAAAACAGATGTTTTTGGAAATCCGATTAATTCCAGAGAGTCTGGAAAGGCTTGGGAGCTGGCTTCTTCAGCACATTTGCAAGCTTTAAGTTCCCTTGATGTGTTCGGACGAAGCTTTACTGCATTTTATATCCTTCACTCCACTCTAACACCACAAACCAGATGCTACAGAAATGAACATCAACACAGTACATCCTTAAAAGTGCCATAGGCTACTTCAGTCAGGCCACAGTCTCCTGAAAACAGGCATTTATACTCAGCAGTAGCACGGACAATTAAACACAGAACAGGGCATCTAGATCCAGACTCCCAGGTTAGAGCCCGCGAAAAGCATGTGGAGAGAGGGAGACTGTGATGGAAATCAGGGAAAGCTTGTGTTTTTCTAGGTGTGTGGATTTTTTAAAATTTTTTAAATATTTATTTATTTGGAGAAAGAGAGGGAGAGAGAAAGAGACAGAGCGTAAGTGGGGAAGGGGCAGAGAGAGAGGGAGACACAGAATCTGAAGCAGGCTCCAGGCTCTGAGCTGTCAGCACAGAGCCTAACATGGGGCTCGAACTCACGGATCACAAGATCATGACCTGAGCCAAAGTCGGATGCTTAACCAACTGAGCCACCTGGGTGCCCCATTAGGTGTGTGGATTTGAACCTCCTGAAGTTCCTTCCTTCTCTGCTCACTTGTTTCCCTCACGGAAACTGGGAGTGTCAGCAGGGCTGTTTGAAGAGCCAGTGTGATGATGGAGGTCCCACGGGCTCTGAAGACCATCCAGGCAAAGACGAGTGCCTTGATCTCTACCATGGTCCATGCCCCATTCCCACTCACCTGTCCCCTTGCTCTGACTCTCCCCAAGGCCCAGGAAGCTCAGGCCCCTGCTGACCCATGTGTTGGGTCTTGCTCACAGTGACAGCAAGAAAAGGGCCCAAGCAATGATGCCTTGTGCCCAGGGAGGAAGTCACAAGCATCCAGGAGAGTGCAGTGTTGGGAGGGAAAGGAGAGCAGACACCTGCCTAAAGCTTGGTCCCTTTGCAGGGGCCTGTCCACAACACAGGGACAATCTGAGGTGGGACTGTCTGCCCTTTGGCCCTTTCACTCTGGCCCAAATCTGCATATCCTGTTATTGTTCCTAAACCTATTCATCTCCAGGTACAGATGGCCCTGAGAGCCGCTCCATCTTCTGCCTTTTTCTCCGGCCACATGCCATTTTCTCTCCCTCCTCTCTGCCTCCTTCATTCTCTGTACGACTTGTGTCTAGGCCAGCAGTAGCAGGCACAGTCTGTCACGCTGAAGGTGGTACTCAAAGCAGACAGCATCCCCCAGGATCCAGTGTTCACACCAGGGTCTGCTGGCTCTGCCCCCTCTGTGAGGGAGGATGGCTCTCACATAGAGACATACTGAGTATCCACTGCTTTCTAAAAGAGACAAATAAGTCAGAGGAGGTGGCCCAAAGCCATCCCACCCAGGCACCCAGCTCAGATAGGAATGAGCGGGTGATGATTCAGTCCTGTAAGCACTCCACAGGCAAAGGAAAAACCTGCATGTGTTTATGTGCAGAAATTAATGTTTATCAACATGGCTAATGCGTTTATGGTAGAGAGTTAAGGAGATTTTTGTCTCTAAATAATCCATGTGTCATACTCACTTGTCCAGTGCTTCTTTTTTTTTTTCAATATATGAAATTTATTGTCAAATTGGTTTCCATACAACACCCAGTGCTCATCCCAAAAGGTGCCCTCCTCAATACCCATCACCTACCCTCCCCTCCCTCTCACCCCCCATCAACCCTCAGTTTGTTCTCAGTTTTTAAGAGTCTCTTACGCTTTGGCTCTCTCCCACTCTAACCTCTTTTTTTTTTCCTTCCCCCATGGGGGACATGGGTTTCTGTTAAGTTTCTCAGGATCCACATAAGAGTGAAAACATATGGTGTCTGTCTTTCTCTGTATGGCTTATTTCGCTTAGCATACTTGTCCAGGCCTTCTGAGGACAGCTATGCTAGAAGGCCACCTGCAACTGGGGGCCGCAACAGAGTGTTTGGGGATTTGGTTCAGGACATTGAGAAGACCAGCCAGGCAGAGCTGGGGAGCCACAGGGGCCTCGGGACCCTCAGTCTTTCTTTGTGCTCTCTCCTGCTCCTGCTCACTGCTCCCCAGGGAAGGCCTGATTCTTTTTTTTTTTTTTAATTTTTTTTTAAGGTTTATTTATTTCTGAGACAGAAAAAGACAGAACATGAGTGGAGGAGGGGCAGAGAGAAAGGGAGACACAGAATCGGAAGCAGGCTCCAGGCTCTGAGCTGTCAGCACAGAGCCCGACACGGGGCTCAAACCCACAAACTGTGAGATCATGACCTGAGCCGAAGTTGGTCGCTCAACCAACTGAGCCACCCAGGCACCCCAGGGAAGGCCTGATTCTTAAGAGCACCAGTGTTCCCTACTCAGAATAGTCCTGGGCTGTAGCAGTGGGACTGATATGTTTCCTGCAGAAATGCCATCTGGGCTCTCCTAGCCTGCCTCCCCCAGCCCACGCAGCTAGTGCTGTCGGTCCCCCGGACTCTCCTCTCCCACGGCCTGGGACCCAAGTTCACAAGGTGTCACTCCTTCTGCACTTACAGTCCCACATCTGCACTAATGGGGGTGGAAAGATGGCTTAGCTGGAAGGTTCAGAACCATCATCGCCATACTGGACATGCGTTGTTACTTACCCACTCTGGCCCTGCAGCAAGGATTAGCTAAATCAGCATGTAAGATGTTTGGCAGATCAGCCAAGATCCTCACAGGTAGGTGTGTTTATATTTGTGCCACCCCTGGTTTGTGAACTCTTTGAGGGCCACAGACCTGACCTCTGTTCACAGCACTGAACAATGTCCCCTCACACCTGGCACAGGGCCTGCACACAATGGGCCCTCACCCATGGTCTGTTGTAGTGAATTGATGCAACGTGATTCACGTGGCCAACATTCACCTCACCCCACTGCCTGAGATGCCCGTCTCCTTGTCTGGCTCCTTCTCATCCTGCTAGTAACTTGGCATCCCCTCCTCAGAGAGGCCTCCCTAGGCCATCCATCTAAAGCAGCTTTTCCCACACTCTCCCTCTGTCCCTTCCTCCAGTTTTATTGTCCTAATAACAGCACTTTCTAGTAATGGCCACTTGTGTGTTTTCTTGTTTTCCACTGGCATGAAACTCTACTTGGCCCCTGACCCTCGGAGCTGCCGAAAGTCACCCCTATGACTCGTGCATGAGGCTCCGGTCCCTGGAACCACTGTCTGAGTAGCCATGGAGTTACTCATAGGAAGGCTAGTTAGCATGCTGAATCTCACTATGTGAGATGGGCCGAACTGAGGACCTCAGCAGGGGCCGTGAGGATCCCTGGCAGCTACTCCAGGAAGCTGAGAACAGAGGAGTCCCATCTTGGCTGCAGCCGATTCTCCACATGCATGAATCTCACCCCAATCCAAGTCCCACGGGAACCTCTCCAGCCACGGCTCCAACTGTGTCATCAGTCAGGGTAGGCTGGGACAGGCGGCAGTAACAAACGCCCCCGGCATCTTCAGGGCTTAGCACAACTAAGGTTATTTCTCTTTCACTGCGTGCTCCCTGTGGGCCCCCCAGGAGGACTCCCGTCCTGATTGCACTCAGGAGCTCAGGCTGATGGAAACTCCATCTCAACACGTGATTCCATAAAGGTGGAGGCAGAATGTGGTAAAGCATGCAGTGACTGTAGAGCTCGGCCCAGAGGTGACGCATATCACTTCCTCCATGGTGTGCTGTCAGTCCCGTGGCGCCACCCACCTACAGAGGCTGGCAGTGCAATCACCTGGTGCTCAGGGCAGAAAGCTGGGCATATTTGGTGCCAGCCAAGTAAACAGCACCTGGTCTGTGCACTATCCACACAGGGAAACTGGAAAGGAGGACGGCAACACGAACAGTGTTAGGACAGCTACATTGTGCCTCAGTGTCCTGACTGCTCTGTACACATTAACTAGATCATTATTATCCTGTGGGATGGGAGAGGAAACCCACCCAGAGAGGACAAACCTCAGCCAGGATACTGAATGAGAGAGGCAGAACCTCAACACTGGTGGTCTGACCTCTGGCCCTTTGTTCTTGACCACAGGATACAAGCCTGTGGGTGCTGCACGGCAGAGGCACTGTCTCCAGCCATCGAGGGGCTCTGGGTGTACGGCTGGCCTTCTCTGAGGGTTACATCATCTTTCATTTGTGAGTCTGGGCCTTAATTCCTGCCTTACTCTCTACCTCAGTCATCACTGGGTGTTGGGAGCTTGCACGCACAAAACGAGGCCCATTCATATGGGTGGTCTCCGGGAAAACTTTGGTCCTCTGGGCCGGGAGGCACCCTGTGTCCCCTTGAACAGGTGACAGAAGGAAGCCTGCCGACAGCCTGCATGAGGTTCCCAGGAAGGTCCAGGCGGAACTGTGTCCCACCAGCAATGGTGCACAGAGTCAGGCTGCAAGAGGCTGGTGGTGGACCCACGGGTGAAAGCTTTTTATCATGACAAGCAAACAACTCTTCATAATCATTATCATTTCACCACAGAAAGGGCTACGCAAGACCAGAGAGTGAAAAAGGTGTCATCCTCAGAACAAAAGAAAATCATCTAAATTGAATAAGTATAGCTTTATGGAAAATTCACTTGTGTCTGTTTTCCTCATTTTACTGCACATCAGGGCAAATGTTGGTACAGACCAGCCCCTGCTGATGAGGATCCAGGAGCAGTGGGACACGGTAGACTTACAGAGGCAGGAGGCCTGCTACAGTGGACCAAGAGCCCCTCTCCAGAAAGGAGGGAGCTGGTGCCCAGCAATAAAGGATGGCTGGGATACCAGAGTCACACTTCCCAGACTCCAGTACCACAGCACGTCACTGTCCCAGCTACTCTGAGCTGGGTGTTCTTTCTCCCCCCTGTTCCTTCACACTGTCCCTCCCTTCCCCTGAGCGCCCAGGCCCCTGCCCCCAGCCTCCTGGAATCTCTGAACTGGAGGCATCCACAGCTCCCTGGATGAACAGCACTTAGAGTTTTCCTTGAAGAATTTCCATGAGCTTCTTCTCTTTGTTTATCTGGTCTTGATTAAAAGGTCATAAAGAATTGATTTGCCAAAGACTTAATAACCAGGCACAGTGGACACGTGTGTAATTTAATGACATCTCCAGACCCATCTTTCATAGCAACAGTGGTCCCAGGGCTGCTGCATCAATGACAGAGTGGAGACAAATGAGCCCTTTTAGCACGGTGCTAATTGCTCCCAAGTCCAGCCTTGTGGGGTCTTTGAGCTAGTCCTGCAGGGGAAGTAGCCATGATTCTATAGTCAGAGAGAGGAAGCAGGAGAGTTCAGATCCAGTTGCCAGGAATTGCAGGGGGAGACAGGGTTGGTCTCTTCTGGATCTGGCTGTTTCCAAACAATGACAGAACTTACTGGAGATCCCTGAATTGGCCAAGATATTTTGGTGGTAAATGACAGAAGCCCAACTCAGTTGGCTCAAACAAAAATGGTAATATATTGGCTTATGAAAATAAGAAGAGGTTAATCTCAGCTTTGGCTAAGCTAGATCCGGGCGCCTGATGATATTGTCAGGAAACAACTTTTCCACTTGTAACTTCATTCTCAAGAAGGCTTGCCCTGGAGTCAGCAGTCCCCCACGGACAGGCTCCAGGTGGGCATCTCTGGCTATATGAAGAGCTTCCCCTTTCTACTACTGGCTCCTGAAAAAGTTGGCTTGGCTTGGCTGGGGTGCCCATCCTTGGTGTATTTAACACTCAGTAGGCTCTGAAGACATGCATGTGATTAAGACACACCACCTTCCCTCTAGGAGCTCACAGCCTTGCAGGAAAGACTTAGTAGCTAACAGTCATTATGGGTAACCCATGTACAATGCTGTCCCCTGTGGAGGCTGAGGAACTAATTATGACATGAAGCCTCTACAACAAAATTAAAATTTTCTTTCAAGTACAGCCATCGTTCAAGGTTCTAGCCCAAATCTCTTAATCTGGAAAAGTGATTAAAAATTCAGGGTCCTGCAGTTTGTCAGCTCTGTATTTGAATCCCTGCCACTTATGAGCTATGAGAACTCGGGAAGTGAATTTACCTCTCTGATCTCTGTACAGTGGAGATAAAAATATCTCCCTAATAAGGTTGTTTTGAGGATTAAATGAGATGAGGCAGTTAATTCAGTGCTGACACATAATAAGAGCTGAAAATGGCATTTGTGACTGCTCCTATTCCCTGGCAGCAGTGGGACTGGAGTTGCGGGGATTTGAATCCCCTCTCCATGGCAGGAGGGCTCTGCATCTAACACAGGAATAGAAATATGAAAAAGGGAGCATAGGTGAGAGAGAGGGAAAGATGGAAGCAGTGGCTGCTTTGCTGGGTCTCACCTAGTGAGGCTGGCTGGCTGCCCAGCCCCACAGAGTCCCAGAGCTGCCCCTGCATCCTTCACATCCCGCAGATTCCCAGGCCCTTCAAGGTCCTCAGCGGGTTCCTGGGAATACCCATCAAGGCAGGAATGAAGCTTCTGCCACTGTAAACAAGTTTGAAAGCCTTTCCACTTGGCTTATCTGCTGCTTCCCCAAAGACCCCAAGTTTGGCGCCACTTGGGCTGGGCACAGTGCAAGATCTGGGGAACGAGAGCCACCCCCAACCAGCACGGAGCATAGGACACTCAGGAAATGTTCCTGTGATCATAGCGCGGTGCATGTCGCTGGCTCCTTGATTAACAGCAGATTCAGCTAGCAGCATATTTCACTGCCATTTGCACAGCACATCTGTGTGTGTTCTAGTCCAATAAACAGGCATGGTTTGTTTCTAAGGCCAGTATTTCTTTTGTATTTACTACTTTGGTTTTGGTTTAAAAAATCAGCTCACCTGTTTGTTTTATATCAATGGACTTTCACTGCCCCATCCCCATCTCTTCCCCTTTATGAGTGCTCATCATATATCCTCTAACTGGAAGGAGAAAACCATCCTGACATCCAAGCCCACTGTGGTTTCCCTTCCCTGTCTCCAGCCTGGATCCCCACCTGCTCTATTGATAACAGCCTTTTCTTTTCGTTTGTCTTTGCCAGGAGTGGCTCCTGGCAGGCAGCTCATTAGAAAGGCAGCACTGTGGGGTGGGAATTCTCTTGTATGTATCCCCTGTAACTCACCATGTGACCGTGAGCATTCCTTCTTTCCCTGGGCCTAGTGCCCTGGTTTGGAGAATGAAGGTGCTGGTCCAAGAGCATCTCCAAGTTCCCAAAAGTCTGGCCCGTCATGTGGCTGTCTCCTTGACCTCCCATGGCTCTGTGACAATGGGCTTAGCCAGCGCAGGTACTCCTCCCACCAACCCACCTCCAGCCCACCACAGACACACCCCCATCTCAGCCCAGGCGCAGCCTTTCCAATACGTGTAAACACTCTTTCCAGTGTCTTGTTGCTGTCCCACCTTATGTGGTCCATGCGGGTGGGCTGTCCTCTGCTGCCCAAATCTCCCACTGGGCCTCAGGCCCTCTTTGTTCCAGACTGGAGATAGAAAATAAGAAGATATAACAGGTGAGGATGGGTGAGTGCAGACCTAAAAGGCTATTTTTTTCCTTTTTTTTTTTTCATATGTATGGTGGTTTTTAAACCATCTACAAAACTTTGACCTCCTCCCTTCAAAAAATAAAATGTAACCTCCCATCCATACTCAGTAACTCACTTCTAATGAATAGAATGTGGTAGAAGTATTGCTGTAGTTTCCAAGGCCTGGTCATAAGAAGGATAGCTTCTGCCTAGACTGATCTCTTTTTCTCTCTTTCTATCTGTCTCTCTGTTTCTCTTTCTCTCAGATCACTTGCTCTGAGGGAAGTCAGCCATCAGGTTAGGAGGACAGTGAAGCAAGACTGTGGGGCTGGAACTATGTGGGAGGAACTGAGGCCTTCCACCAACCCCTAACACCAACCATTCCTGTGAGGGAGCCACCTTGGAAGTCTTCCAATGATGGCAACCTCATGAAAGACCCTGAGCCAGAGCCACCTGGCCAAGCCACACTGAACTCTTGACACATAGAAACTCTGAGGATGATAAATGTTTGGTGTTGTTTCTGTATTTTTATTTTTTATTGAAGTATAATTAGCATACAGTGTTATATTAGTTTCACGTGTACAATATAGTGATTCAACATTTCTGTACATTTCTCAGTGCTCATCATAAGGGCACTCTTATTCCCCTTCACCTATTTCCCCCACACCCCCTGCCCACATGCCTTCTGGTAACCATCAGCTCTCTGTATTTAAGCATCTGTTTTTTTTAATAAATAAATTAAATAAAAAGAGTCTTGTTTTTGTTTGTTTCTTTTTTTCTTTGTTCATTTGTTTTGTTTCTTAAACTTCACACATGAATAAAATCATATGGTATTTGGCTTTCTCTAACTGACTTATGGCAGTTAACATTCTACCCTCTAGATGCATCCACGTTGTTGCAAATGGTAAGATTTCATTCTTTTTATGGCTGAGTAATATTCCATTTTATGTATATGCCACATCTTCTTTTCAATATTTATTTTTGAGAGAGAGACAGAGACAGAGCATGAGTGGGGGAGGGGCAGAGAGAGAGGGAAGCACAGAATCCAAAGCAGGCTCCAGGCTCTGAGGTATCAGCACAGAGCCCCACGCAGTGCTCAAACTCATGAACCATGAGATCATGACCTGAGCCGAAGCCGAACGCTCAACTGACTGAGCCACCCAGGTGCCCCAACACTACATCTTCTTTATCCATTTATTTGTGGATGGACACTTGGGTTGCTTCCATATGTTGGCTATTGTAAATAATGCTGCAATAAACATAGGGATGCATGTATCTTTTCAAATCAGTATTTTTTGTTTTCTTTGGGTAAATATCCAGTAGTATAATTACTGGATCATATAGTAATTCTACTTTTAAATTTTTGAGGAACCCCCACAGTGGCTGCACCAGTTCACATTCCCACCAACAGTGCACGAGGGCTCCTTTGTCTCCATACCCTCACCAAAACTTGTTATTTCTTATGTTTTTTTATTTTAGCTATTCCGACAGATGTAAAGTGATATCTCATTGTGGTTTTAACTTGTATTTCCCTGATGATTAGTTATGTTGAGCATCTTTTCATGTGTCTGTTGGTCATCTGTTTGTCTTCTTTGGAAAAAATGTCTACTCAAGGTCCTTTGCCCATTTTTAATCTGATTATTTATGGGATCTTTTGGTGTTGAGTTGTAGAAGTTCTTTATATATTTTGGATACTAACCCCTTATCAGATACATCATTTGCAAATGTCTCCTTCCATTCCATAAGTTGTCTTTTTGTTTTATTGATGGTTTTCTTAGCTGTGCAAAAGCTTTTCATTTTGGTGAGTCCCAAATTTTGATTTAGCTTTTTGTTTACCTGAGAATTTATTTGACATTGGCTGTTTCTACAATCTATGTCAGAGAAATTACTGCTTATGTTTTCTTCTAGGAGTTCTATGATTTGGGTCTCACATTTAGGTTTTTAATTCATTTAGAGTTTATTTTGCGTATGGTATAAGAAAGTGGCCCAGTTTCATTCTTTTGCATGTTGTTGTCCAGTTTTCCCAGCACCATTTGTTGAAGACTGTCTTTTCCCCATTAAATATTTTTGCCTCCTCTGTTGTAGGTTAATTGACCATGTAAGTATGGATTTACTTCTGGGCTCACTATTCTGTAGCACTGATTTATATGTCTACCCTCCTGCCAGCACCATATTGTTTTTATTAATACAACTCTATAGTATATCTTGTAGTATATCTTGAAACCTCCAGCTTTGTTCCTCTTTTACAAGATTGCTTTGGCTATTTGGGATATTTTGTGGTTTTATGTAAATTTTAGGACTGTTTGTTCTACATCTGTGAAAAATGTTGTTATTTTGTAGGGATTGCATTACATCCAAGGATTGCTTTGGGTATCCCGGGCATTTTAACAATATTGGTTCTTCCAATCCATGAGCATGGAATATCTGTCCATTTGTTTGTGTCCTCTTCAATTTTTTTAAATCAATGTTTTATAGTTTTCAGAGCACAGGCCTTTCTCCTACTTGGTTAAATTTATTGCTAGATGTTTTATTATTTTGGTGCAATTGTAAATGGGATTGTTCTCTTAATTTCTCTTTCTACTACTTCATTTTTAGTATATAGAAATCAACAAGATTTGTGTGTATTGATTTTGTATCCTGTGACTTTCTTGAATTCATTTATCAGTTCTAGTACTTTTCTGGTGGAGTCTTTAGGGTTTTCTATATAGACCATCATGTCACCTATAAACAGTGGAAGTTTTACTCCTTCCTTACCTGTTTGTTACTGTGTATAGGTATGAACTTTGTGATAACCTGTTACACAGCAATAGATAACTAACACAACCTGAATCCTTCATGAACTTTGGGGTAACTTGTTACACAGCAATGGATAACTAGCACAACCTGAATTTCCCACTGCAGTTATGTTTGTAACACTCACCTCTTTCTCTGCAGAGATAAAACAGGAGTGCCCTTCTATTTATGGCAGAATTGACTTTAGTAGAACTCTGAGCAGAATGAAGCTTAACTGTGTTGCTGCCCTGTGACATCATGTTTTCCCAGCACAGTGACCCAGATTTGGTCCACATGACCCAGGTACATTCATGTATCAATAGCTTTTATCTGAGCAGGGCCTGGTGTGCAAGCCTGTTCAAGACTCAAGGTTACTACCCACATTGTGAGGAGCACAGCTGAGCCCAGGGATGTCCTGTCACCAGGCCCACAAATACCAACACTGAGGCATCCCCAAGCATCTTGATGCAAATGAATTTCCCTCCAGTGCAGGGCCAGGGCCCAAGCTGCAGCCTGTGCTCTGAGAACCACAGCAGGATTACGTTGGCAGCTGGGAGCTATTGCTAATGCTGCCTGCTGGCTTCCCCAAGGCATGTCTGGGCCAAGGTGTGTGAGGCTGCACCATTCCCTCCTGACACGGGCTCTGGATGCCAAGATATCAGTGAGAGTGAGAGGGATCACATTTGTGCTGAACTTAGGCTTCTAGCCAAGAGTGCTGGAGGCAGCCCAGCCTTTCATCCCTATAGACAATGACAGATCCATCATCTAAGCACTCATCATGGGGCCCAGCACTGCCAGGAATGCCTGCCAGCACTCGATGCGCCCTTATGGGCCTTCCATTACAAGGAACAGACATTCAGGTCAATCCAGTTTAGCAAACATTGTCTGACCATCTAATGCGTGTGGAGCACAGAAGTGGCTAGAGGAAAGAGAAGCTAATGTGACACCTGCCTTCCAAAGCCCCACTATCCAGTGAGCAGAGAAATACAGGATAACCAGGGAAAATAGAGATAGGAATTGAACCCAGGGGTCAACAGCCTCTGCCTCTTCAGAGCACCCAACAACTAGGAATATTAGAAGAGTTTCCCTGAAAGGATCTAGCCTGGGCCTGGTCTCTGAAGGGATCATGAAGAAAAGCTTTAAATGAAGGCCAATGGCAGATTTTGCCATGGAGAATGGGACAGCAAGGTGTGCCCAGGGCGTGTGGACATCAGTCTATCGTGGCAGTAAGCTTATGGATCAGGTCGTGACCCAACAATGCTGTATAACAAAGAATGACAAAAGAGCAGCAGCCAACAACAAGCATTTGTTTACTGCTCACAGGTTTGCACGTTGACTGAGGCATCTCCGCTGTAGCCTGTGGGCAAAGTTCTGCTCATGTCTTTCACTCCAGGACACAGGCTAAAGAAGGAAAAACTACTTGGGGCACACTCTTCTCAAGGTGCAAAGCAGGAGTACAAAAGACGAAGCCAACCTACACAAGCACATTTTAAAGCCTCTGGTGAGATGTGACACATTCTTATGTTGACTCATATTCCACTGGTTACAACAAGTCACATGACTGAGACCAAAGTCAGTGGGATTCTGCCCTGGATGAGCCACAGTGAGGATGGGGCAGGAAGGAAAACTTGTGAACAAGTAATGCAATCACGTTAACAGGTGGTGGCCAAGAAGTCATAGGAGGTGAGACTGGAAACAGACTAAAGCTTCCTATGGGATAGACTAGCCGGTTGTTCACCAAACCATTTCTCTTTCCTTCCTGGGCACAAAAGTAGACTACACTTCCCAGGTTCCTTTGTAGCTAGCATCTGAATGCTTGCCAGTGGAGCATGGTAGAAGTGATGGGCTCTGCTTCTAGGTCCAGCCGGCTCAAGTCTCCACCATAACCCTCTACTCTTTCCTTGTCTACTAGGTAGGTACGTAGATCCCAGCCAAAGAACAGGAGGCCCGAGGTGATGGCAGAACCACAATGTGGAAGGAGCCTGGGTCCCTGAGGCACCACTTAGAGGACGGTACCCAGGAGAGCCACCTGATGAGGAACTCCCATGTTAGTTCGTTTCAACAGTTCTGAGTAAACTGTTATAATGTTAAGTCACGGAAATTTGTTACAGCAATTAATCTACTATTATCCCCTATCACAGAGGTCTTTCCTATATGACTAAGTGGAATACACTTAGAACTGGAGTCAGAGAGGCCTGGATTGAAATACCAGTGCCAGCACATTATAGTGGGATGACCTTGAGCAAATTGCTTTACCTCTCTAGGCCTTAATTTCTCATCTTTAACTGGGGATTCATAGTTCCCACCACAAAAGATATACCAGTGACAAACTGTTACTGAACCAGGTGGGGTGTCTTACTGATCTCAGCAGGATTGCCCCGTCAGCCCAGAAATTTACAAGGGGCTTTTAGGAAGTTATAAGTCAACTCCATGACATGTTGAAGGTTAACGCTTACTGGGGGCCGTCTTCACTGGGGACAGGTCTACAGGGGCAGATGTGCTCTTTGGGGCTGGGGCCTGGGAAGATCCACACTGGAGGGAAGGTAGAATCTTCTGCTTTGCTAAAGGTTCCCCCTTACACAGTTACCACAGAGCTGTGGGAATAGGGGTGGTGATTCTGTTCTCTCAGCCCACTGCCTGTCCTTGACTGCCCTGTGCCCCCAAACCTTCAAAGGCCACTTTGAACCCTAGATGCTAAGGCTTAAGGCCAGCGTGGTGGACAGAGATTCCCAGAGCGAGACACATAGAGGCGGCTGGGAGGGCCCAGAAGTACCCAGAGACAAACACCAGTGCAAAGAAGGGCCAGCAGCCTTGAGTCTGGATGGTCAGGCATTATTGTGATTTTATTATTTATGTTTTTTTTTTCTGAAAGATAAAGAGAAAGAGCACAACCATTGGAGATTCTCAAACCCTAGCTCTGCTACTTCCTTGCTATATAATGTTCAGTGAGTCACTTAACTTTCTGTGCCTCAGTTTCCTCAACCATAAAACAGTCAGTGGTAGTACTCTCCTCACTGGGCCTTGTGTGACATGAGCTGATACTTGCAAGTGCACAGATTCCCCGGACCCAGAAAGGGCTGTGTGGGGCTGCTGACTGGATGGCACAAAAAGAAGAGAGTGAGGTGGGGGAGAAGACTGGAAATGGGAGAGAAGTGGGGGGATTCAAACAGAGAAAGAGCTAGATGGATGCAGACAGGCAAGTCATCCGGAGGACAGATGGGCACATGGACAGGAACAGACGAGCAGGAAGAGAAGAGCAGGTGTCTGCAAAACTGGAGGAAGAGTCCCAGTGAGAGAGCAGAGACCAAACCCACAAAAACCCCTGGAGAATGGAACACAGTGTTCCCAATCTAATTACAAAATGCCCATTCTCTAAGTGGCTTTTTGGGTTACAGTTAGGTGTCCTGCTGGGAGGGCCTGCCACTTGCCATGCCCCTGAGCAGAGCCGCTGTGAAGCCCCAGGTGCCAAGGGCAGCCTGTGCGGCCTGTGTGCACAGAAAAATGAGCAGTTCCCAACAGCTTCTCCTACACCCACAGGGCAGCCTGGCTCCACCCAAGGCCCAACCCCTGATCCCATCAAAAAGCCCAGGAAAGTTTTGGGACAAACCAGAAATTTTAGTCAAATCTCAATTTCCAAATGCAGCCAAGCTGACAACCTCTCTCTCTCAAGTTCCAGCCTGATGTGATTTCAAATGGCAGTGTCACACGCGCTCCAAAAACAGTTTATAATCAAGGCGCCAGCAGCTCCTTAACCGTAGGGGCACTCCTGGGCTCAGCAGCAACAGCATTAGCATGTTTTGAGCTGTCAGGGGTAATATCACTAATCCGTGTCTACGAGGGAAGCGGCAGTGATGAATGAATGTTATCTCCTGCCCTAACTGCCTTCCCCGGCCCAGGAGCCATCGGCTGAATGGACCTCTAGGCCTGTCCCTGGGGTCGGGGTCTGCCTGGCGGGCGCACACAAGCACTGGACCTGGGTGGAGAAGGAGCGCGCAGAGGCCCGGTGGTGACGTGGAGAACGCCTCAGCTCAGAAATACAGCAGAGCTCAGTGAGGAATCAAGACAGCGACTTGCTTGCATTTGTGGGATGTGAATGCCGCGCGGCTGAGACTAAACACCAAAACTTCAGACTGCCAAGCACATCACACACTCACTCTCGATTTTATCTCACAAATGATGTAATCAAGTGCGCATACGGACAGAGAGCTCTGTTTTCTCATTTATAAGATGAGGGCGTTACACGGACAATAGGAAATAATGGATTACTGTGACACACGGTGCTCAATGACTGACACGTCGCCTGCACTCAGCGAATGTTTGCTGTTGTTGTAGCTGTTATAATTAATAATTGCTATGATTCTGTACTATTAATAACAATCATAATTAAAATGGAGTTGTGTGACATGCTCTTCCATGCAGACCGAATCCCCTAGAACCCAGGTCTGCTCCCACTTTTATGTCTGACCCCAGATGCAACTAGAAAACGCATTCTTGATTTTTTCTCCCTGGCACCTCCACTGGAACAAATTTGAGACATTCAGTGTGCAGCCACTGAAGGGACCAAAACAAACATTTCCAGAGGCGTTGCTCTGTGCCTGACATGGTGCTGGGGCTTAACGTTTGTCATCTTAAATCCAATTGCAGGGTCATCAGAGTCCCCATTGTACAGAGGAGAACACAAAGGCTCAGAAGGGTATGCAGGGGGAGGGGCTGGAGGCTGACCTGGGTCTGGAAACCCAGGACCAGGAGCTCACCTCCACTCCCACATCTGGCCGTTAAGACCATTAGTTTCCACAGCTAATAAGCCTTGTTTCTGCAGTGTCAGGCCTCCCTTGTTGGGGAAAGAAAACCCCCCACAGGGCATGCATTCCTGCACAAGTTAGGGACAGAGTTGGATGGGGGCAAAAGGTAAATTAGTGAGGGTGACAGGAGAAAGGCGACCAGCCATGGGGAGCTGAGGGCAGCTGTACTCAGCCTCTTGGGAGCATGCATACATGGACTCCCTCGGAAACACACACAGGCAGGAGCATGGACACGGGCACACAAGCATGTGCACACACAGACACAGCCATGGGCGCACTCAGATGTGAGTGCACACGCGTACACACACAGACATAGGTACACACAAGGACACACAGATGCGTGAGCACAGATGCATGGACAGTCCAGTAGGAGCAAACAAGACACACAGAGACATTGGCACATACAGGGATACACACAATGTCACACACGTGTAAGCATGTATGACACACAAAAACAGGCATACGCACACGTGATCATGTACACACACACCTGTGCACAAGTAATTCTGAACCCCAGGATAAAAACTTCGGGACCCTGCAGGTGTCTTCCCTGGAGGAGCAGCTGTAGAGCTTACCCAAAGAGAACTGGCATATCTCTTGCCTCCCTCCCCAGCACCCGGACTTGGACGGGGTGCTCCCTGCATGCCTCTGAGCCTCCTTGGTTCCAGCAACTGCAGCCTTGGGTGTTCTTGTGAATCTACCTCAGGTGCTCAGCTAGCACAGCTCCTGGACCAGGCCTCAGGGACTTCAGGAACATTCTGTGAATGGGTGTTCCCTTTGATCTACAGGACCCTGTCTCCTTGGCTTCTCTCCCTGCCTGTCTTTTGGAATTTCTGCAGGACTTCACAGACAAACTCACTGACCTCCAGCCACTTAAGATTCAGGAAATAGGTGAGTGCCAACAGGAGCTGTACTTCAGTGCGTTGCACATGGAAGGCACCAAGCTAGGGATGTGCTACCTGCACTTAAAGAAGGTGAGGTAGAGAAGGAAATGCCCTTTCTGCAGCCAGAGATAGGGAGGAGGTCTCCTCTGGCTGAGAGGCCCAGGGAGCCTCGGTAGGGTTGGGGTGGACCAGAAAGGCTCAGGGTCCCTAAGCCTGGGCCTTCCTCCTCTCTCCTCCACAAGGAGTGGGGAGCAGGCCTACAGTGGCCCATTGATGAGCAGATGGGGAAGCAAGGGCATAAAATGTACGCCTTTGACCTTTTGACTTCTGTCTTCCTGTACCCCAAGTTCTGACCACTGAAATAGCAATCACGAATTTCATGAGAGCTGGGCTCTCACTCTTAACTATGGGCATATCAGCATATCACCCTAAGGCTCCTGAAAAGCTCCTACCCTGGCTGTGTCTGCCCACCCACCTGCCCACACCAGTGTGGGCCCTGCCTTGGGGAGACCTGGTATTCCTTTGGGCCAGCTGAGGAAGGGATGGAAATGATATCAAACCACCAGAAAGTTGCAGAGGACACTGCATGCAGAGGCATTTGTCTTTCCTCCCCTCCAGAGGGGCCAGGGCTTTGTGAAGGCAGGGAGTTGGCTGTCAGCAAGCTCCTCCTTCCTCAAGCCCAGGAACCCAGAGCCCCACCTATCCTGAATGTACCAATCATGCATGCATTCAGCAAGTCTCCTAGAGCAGCCAGGCCCTGGGCAACCTGGTGCCAAAATGAGAAGCCAGTATTTGGCCAGGGAGGTGCACTCTCCAGAGGGAGAGATAAGTCACCACCCCACTCCACATACACACTGAGAGACACGTACTCTAAGAGAAACTTGAGCAAGAGTATAATTAACTGCAGGGACTGAATCTCAAATGGTAGAACAGGAAGCATCATGAGGAAGATATTCCTGAGTCTAAACATTAATTTAAGCACATCTCTCCACCCATGTGCCACCCATAGTGCTGCTTGCTCCTTTAACCAGGAGGAGAAGGGAGGTCCTGCCATACTCCAGCCCCCAGCTGTCTACCTCTGGCTCTGCACTGTAGCCTGGGGGCAGAACCCCGCCCCCCACCTCAGGACAGCAGGGACCCCTATGTGCATGGTCCAGAGTAGTCTGGTCAGCCTCATGCTTCCTGCAAAGCTGGGAATAATGGACTCTAGGCCCAGCACATCTGCAGTGGCCTTAGCCATTCTCCCCATCCCACACCCTCCACCCCATCTGGAGGCCATGGGCAGCCCTGAAAGGCTGTGGGCTTGGGACCCAGCTAGGCCTGGTTCAAAACCTGCCTCAGCCACATTCCCCTGTAAGCAGGGATCCTTACCTGCAGTGAAGGAGTAAAGAACACCCAGCCCTGCAGGACCCTGGGAGGTGGGTGTTGGGATGCGGGTATACAGAACATGTGTAGGCACCAGCTTCCTCAGCACCTGTCTAATGCCTCCTCCTATCTGGAGAGTATCCAGGGAAGGGCATGCTGCCCAAGATGGCCAAGCAGGGAACACTAGAGAAGGCCAGGCCAGGTCTGTAGCTCCCTTCAGACAGGATCCTCTTGCCTGGGACTGCTGCCTCTTGCCAAGCCCCAGCAATTACTCAAGTTCAACAGACACCTGTGCTGATGAAGTTGGACAAGTATGAGTCCATTTAATGATATTTAATTATGCACCTCTTTCTCTGACAGGCGTAGGAAGATCTACACCTGGCTGCTGACCCCTGACAGACTGCAGCCATGTGTATGTTCCAGACAGACCCTAGGGCTGTTTGTTGGAGATTGTACTTCTTCCCAGGGAAAAATGACTCTTCTAGAAAAGGAGATGGAGGCCCTACTGGAACCTGGGAAGTGTCCAGCGGCCTGGTCTCTTAATTAACAGTATTTGCTGAGCACCTACTACAGGCTCAACACTGTGTGAGGCTCTGGGAATAAAACCATGAACAAGACAGATATATTCTAAAACTTCTGGCCATGAGGTTGCTGGCATTGTCCAAGTGCAGGGAACATAGACATGGGGGAAGGGAGTGGAGAATGAATGGGCAGGCTCCAGAGGCCCATGCACCCAATCCCTGGGCACTGTCTACCCACACTCACACTCCAGTGCTGCTGGTTCCAGCTTCTGGGCACTGGACAGCAGACACTGAACTCCTTTTCCAAGATGGTTTCTTGAGGTTTGCATCCAGGAACTTCTAGATGTATAATCTCCCTAGATGTCAGGACCACCACAGTGTGTGGATCTGTGCACAAGCAGGCAAGCTGTTGGTGAGGTACAGCACTGACAAGCCCACAGGACTCCAACCCCCCTGCCAAGACAGAATCCCATTGTGCAACACCAGAATTCAGACCCTCTCAAGACATGTTGCTGTGGTCCTTTTTCCCTTGTTCTTTAGGAGAAAGGAAGAAAGGAAGGTGGGTAGGAAAGAGGAAGGAATGGAATAGAGAATGAAAGAAGAGTGAGGCAAGAGATGGAGAGAGCCACTGTCGGGGTACATACATCGGTCTGCCCTTCTTTGAGGACGACAATGATTTCCTCAGTATATAGGAAACTATGGGATTTTCCCTCCCCTCCATTCTTCTGGGCTTGTGGCTGTTTCCCAAGCTGGTCCCAAGGGGCTGAGGCCAGGCCGTGAGCTCCATGGAAGAGCTCTTGCTGGAAGACGCCTGGACACACAACTCCTGTCCCCACAGGCAGAGGTATTGACATCTACTTAGTCAATCTAATTGAAAATGCATCTGCAATTACTGTTCTGTTCTGTTTTGTTTTTAAGAATTGCTTTTTCTCATCTATTGATCTCCAGACCTGAGGTACTGCTTCTTTAATCACATCAGACCCCATCAGTCAGAGCAATGAAATGCCCTGCATGTAGTCGGCCAAGAGTGATATGACTTACATCTTGGAATTTTCCTTGGTCCTGGCATTGCAAGGTCTACTATAACACATGATCTCTTGGGGGAGACTGTGTTTAGAAACAAAGTGCTTGCACTGCCCACAAAAGACACCAGGTTTCTAGAATACTTGTAAAGTGTGAACAACACAGACGGGCTAGTTGAAGCCAAATGCTGGGGTTGCTGGGGATGGCCCAGAAGACTCCCATGCATTTGTGCATAGCTGTCAGCAAGTGTCCAGTTGGAGGAAGGCCTCCCAGGGCCCCAGAGCACCAACCCATCAAGACAAGGGCCTCCACTGTCTGCGCCGGCCGGGGGGGGGGGTGGGGGTGGGGTTCTTCATCATACCCATCCACTGAGTTGTGCATCCCTCCCCAACAATTCCATGAAGTTCCCCAGATAAGACTCTCAGATTAAGGATTTGGACACACAACAGGTTATGTAGAAGGTGATCCCAGAAAGCCCTCACATGGGAGTGTGACAGTGGATAGGGAAGGGGCAGTGGCCAGAGCACAGTCTGATAATAAGCATGCAGCCACTGAGGGTATCAGAGAGATGTTCAGAACAAGCTTTAAAGCTGGGCTCTGAACGTGAGCAGGCTGGAGGGTGCATGGACCTGCTTTGGCCCATCCTTGTCTCCTGGAGCACTGACTTACCAGCACTCCTGGGCTGCTGCATTGCGTGAGTCAAGTCTTCTCGTCCTCAGGCAGGCCCTCAGGAGACAGGACCAGTGGCGGGCATGGGAACAGTGGGCGCTGAGTAGATGTGAGCATGAGGTTAGGGTCTGCTGGTCTCCTGTATGCACCGTGTTTGGCCTGGGGTTAGGATGAATAAGATACAGTCTCCACCTTCAAAGCGCTCCCAGCTGCCACAGGGAGTGGGGCTCTGTCCCCTCAGGACCCTCCACGGCCTCACCACAGCAGCAGCATCACTCATACAACCAGTCCTTGGAGGTTGCCTGGCCTCTGGACACAGGGGCAAACAGAAATCCATGCCTACTGGCTGGGCTCCTGTCACCAGCAGGAGATAATCCCAGTAAAACACACCACAAACTGAGTCCACATGCCTCTTCCTCCCACGCAGCAAACCTGGGCTCCGGAGACGATGGAGGGTGGGAGGAAGAACCTGTTTCTCATACTGGGAGACAGAAACAGGAGGCAGGGTACTGCTCTTTCTGAGGCCCATGGGTGATTCTTCTCTCTCACACACATGGAGCCCTGGAGCCGGAAAAGGATCAGTCACCTCTCCTAAAACTGGAGCCTCTCTCCTGGCCCTGCACAGATTCCTCAATCTCTCTGGGCTCCAGAGTCTCCACGGGGAGGCCCCATGCCCACAGGGCTGCCAGATGGCCCAGAGCGGAAGCAGCAGAGCAGGGTGGAGTCTGGGGTGCAGCTGGACTTGTGCCCTGCCCGTTGGGGGCAGAGGCCAGCCATTCCTCTCTGTGATTGGGGGCCATCCTCAGGGCCTTCCTGCCATGTCACGATGTGTGCAGAGCTCGAAACTCAGAGGAGGGGCCCTCCAAGCCTGCCGCCAGGCACAGCGTTAACAGACTCTCTTTCCATTATCCCTCCCTCCCATCCTGCAAGATAAAATAGATTAAATCAAAAATGCTAAGATGGAGTGTCTAAGGGCTGTGTGGCATGAATACAGATCCTGCTGGCTGCCTGCCTATTCTCACAAAGTGACTCAGCTCTTCTGGATTTCCAAAGACCAGCCAGCTTGTCAACCCTGTCTTCCTCCCCCTCTCCACCCCGTGCCTGGGAGACACCTCTGGAAGCCTCACTTCACCCATGAGCCCAAGCCAGGTGGCACAGCTTGGGCCAGGTGGGAACCTGCCGTCCTCCAGTGCCCTCCTGCCCCGGGTGAGGGAGAGGAGGTGTAAGAATTGCCTGACCCAGAACATGAGCTTCTCTCACTCCCCCATCAGGGAGGACCCTCAGTAGGGGTGCCTGGACTTGGGGGGCACCTCAGTCACAGCTCCAGGGGGAGTCTCCTCAGAGCCCCATCTCACTCCATCAGGAAACCCTTTGCATCTGTAACCCATGTCCATCAAGCTGGAAGGCAGCCTTCTTCCTCTCCCCTTGCTGACATCCAGATGGACTGAAGCAGGTCACCAGCATCTGAATGGGAGCTGCTCTCGACCCAGTCAGTCTCTTGGTTCCCAGAGGGACCCTGCTGTGAGAGTGGTAATAGCAGGAATAGTGGCCAGTTAGTGAGGGCTTCCTGTGTGCTAGGGAAGGATCATGTGATCACAGGTCAGTTATGCATCTTGGCCAAGGCCTGGCTGTGGATGAGCGCAGAGCCAGAACACAGAGCAGACCCCAACTGGCCACCTCGGGCCCTGACCACTGTGCTGCTCCCCCCTGCTCCCCCTGTTCCCAGACACCTGCCCCCTCCATAGGGCCCTCAGAGCCGGGTCTCAGAAGGGACAGACTTAGTGGCCCCCAGAGCCTGTCAGTCCCTTCTCTCTTGTCCTTCTGCCCACGTACTAGGCCCTCTTGGAGCAGTCACCAAGCCCCCATCCTTCCAATCCACTCTCCCAGCTTGTCAGCTTGCCCACTCCAGGCCTCAACCCTTCTGTGGTGTGTAGGGGCCAACAGCCCCATTCGGGGCCAGAGGGTAAATGGCAATATCGCCTTCCCATCCACCCCCAAAGTCCCCAGGAACAGATGAGCAGCTAAACACCCCCATTGCACTGCAGGGGGGCAGTGCCTCTGCAGGGGGGCACCAGGCAGAGGCAGACACCTGTGGCCTCCAGAAGACGTCAGCTGCCTAAGGGGGACAGCGTGGGCCCGGGGGCACTCCAGCTGCCTCTCCACCACAGGCCACAGGCTCTGCTGGGCAGCAAGACTCCTGAAGCCCCAGGCAGCTTTCTGGAGTCTGCTTCTCTTCATGGAGTGGCCAGGCCCACCGCTAGTAAGACTCAGCGAGATCTTAGTGAGGCTTGGCCCACCAACGATAGTGTGCATCCAGCCTCAGTACCCTGCATCTCTGAACAGCCATGTAAATAAAACAGCCCTGCCTGCCCCCATGTTATGTGATGACCAGATGGATCTTAGCAGATGGGAGAATGTACCTGCAGAGCTCTCACTCAAGGGGCCCAGGCATTCTGTGGGCTTACAGAGCCAACCCTGAGGCCCTCAAAGTCACCTCAGAGAGAGGCAGGGGCCTCCTCTGCAGAGGCTAAAGCTGAAGAGTGCCACACACCGTTCCTGCAGGGACCCCCCAGGCAGGATGTGCCTACCACAACCTGGTGTGCCAGCTACAGGGTGTGCCTACCGCAACCTGGGCAGCTAGCTCTGTGCTGTGGGCCTCAGTGGCAGGGACAGGAACATATTGCACTTATGGGGTGTCATTCTCTGAGCACAAGAAGAAGCGAGGCTCACTCTTGGCTTGTGCCCCTTTCAGCCAGAGGAAGGGTGTCGGGCCCAGCAATTCCAAGAGCCCTTTGCCTCTAGGACTGGGCACATTGACTACTTGCTTCATGGGGCCCACGGCAGTCTGCATGTGCAAGGGTAGCAGGCATTATCTTAACCACACCACCAGGTCACTCCTCGTGGGGAAACTGTGCGGGAAATTATTTGGCTACACTGCCCTTCTCTGTGTACAGAAATAAGGTAGGTGTAACTGGGCAGGTGCTGCAGGCTCACTCTGAGCCATGCTAGCATTGTCTCTGCTGGAAGAGGCCAGGAAGCAAGATGTGGGCCACAGGAATATGGATTTGGACAGGCAGTAGGGGGAAAAGTTCTAGGTGGAGGTGCAGGGTGAGTTGTGAGCAAAGACCTGGAAACAGAAATGCACTTGGTGGTTGGAGGCTTGCCTGGAGTGAAGCACAAGGAGCCCCTGGGAGTAGGATGGGAACAGGAGGGAGGGAACATGGGGGAGGGCTTTGATGTCAGGCTGGACAGTAGAAGAAGGCTTTAAATTTTTTTTTTTTTTCAACATTTTTTATTTATTTTTGGGACAGAGAGAGACAGAGCATGAACGGGGGAGGGGCAGAGAGAGAGGGAGACACAGAATCGGAAACAGGCTCCAGGCTCCGAGCCATCAGCCCAGAGCCTGACGCGGGGCTCGAACTCACGGACCGCGAGATCGTGACCTGGCTGAAGTCGGACGCTTAACCGACTGCGCCACCCAGGCGCCCCAGAAGAAGGCTTTAGAGAGAAGATGGAACTTATGGGCTGAAACTCCCTCTGGAGAAGAGCAGAAAGACAGACAGACAGGGTGAGGGGGTGGCAGGAAGAGGCAGAAAGAAGGAGGCAGAAGAGAGAAACTAAGAAGAGAGACAGGAGTAAGCAGAGAAGGAAATGGTCCCCTGGGAATCCTCCAGACCCCCCCAGACCATAGCGCTCACCTTCCCCTGAGCTCAGGACAAAGATGCTCTTCTTCAAGCCTTATCTGTCTGAGGATAGCAAGCCAAACACTCTTTCTCCTGGTCCGGGAAGTACTGGGGCTCCTGCCTGGGCCAGGATGCTGCTCTATGCAAGGCAGAGGTCAATGAGCAGCATTCTGCTGGGGTCCCAGATGCCCTATATTATACCATGGCACAGGCCCTTCCAGACTGAGCTCCCAGAGGCCTTGTGTCTTCCAGCCCTGGGTCCAGGCCAGCTGCAAGGGGCCAAGTGCTCTGCACAGTGAGGCCTCTGGTGTGAGCCCTGCCAGGGTTTAAGCACTTACTCCAGAGGTGGGAGGGAAAGGTCAGCTTTGACAATGGGACCATCTGCCTTATCACTTTCCAACTATGTGGATACTCCTCTGTAAACCATCTTCAATAACATTCCTGGATTACATGCCAAAAAGAGAGAAAACTTTGGACTCACAACCATGGGCATAAATGCCTAATTAAGCTCATTCTTTGAACCAAACCGTATTTGTGTGCATCTGTCGGCTCTCCTTCATCTGAGACACTGCAGGGTGCTGGGATAGCATTAACAGGAGGGCCGGAGGGTGGGAGGGAGACAGCTCCCCCTGGCAGACAGCCACCACCCCTCCCCTAGCCCTGTTCCTGAGCTGCCCTGGCTTAACTGCTGGATCTTAGCCACCAAATTCATCCATAGCCCTCTGTCCTGGACTTGCAGCCTCCACCTACCCCAGCCCCCAAAGGGCCTGGCAGGCACCTGCCTCTTGCTCTGCCTCCTCTGTTGCAGTGCCCACCAACAGTGGGTCCTGCCTTGTCTGGGAAGGTTCCTGATGCTGAGGCCTGTGCCCACTTCCTTTATGCAGGACCAGAGAAGGAAGACTTCCCCTTTCCCAGAACCTTCTTCAAAGCTACTCACACCAGAGGCTGTGTTCTAAGGGGAGGGGACACGGTGAGCTAGGAGAGGATGTGTGTGGGCTCTGATCCCACCTCTGCTGTCATCTCACTAGATGACGGCAATAATCTCTCTCTGCTTTAGTTTCCCTATCCATACCCAGAGGGCTAAACCCAAGGCTCCCTGTGTCACCTGCAGGTCTATCTTCAGGGACCAGGTCACTCCCAGGATCACCTGCCAACCTCTTCCAGGGACTGGCCTCAAATTATAAAACAGGAGAATTGGGGGGTGTGGCCTGGCAGAAGGCAGCCAGCTGGTGACCGTCTCTGGGCCTCAGCTGACCTGACAATTCATCGGAGGAGGGCACAAAGCCCTAAACAAAACAGAGGCAATCCCATCATCTCCCTGCCCCACACTTGTTACCCAGGCCACAGGTGACCAGATCTCTAAAAGCCAGCCTCCCCAGCCCCACCTTACAACTCTCCCCAGAGTTCCCAGCTCCTGATACAATAGCCCCATAGACTGTTACAAGCCCCATGGGCCATGCTGCTTCTGGCCTGGCCTTCTCACATGTACCCCTCCCTTCTGGAAACACTGGTGCCTGGCTCATCACTGTTCAGGCCTGCACTGTGGTGTCAGCCCCTCTGGACCCTCCCCTGCCCCCACGCATCCCCTCTCATCCCAGCACCTGTCACACAGAGCTGAAATTCCCCTGTGTCTTGCTTGTCTCTTCAGCTAGCCCATGGGCTCCTCTATAGCTGGGGCCTTAGCCACCCTCCTGACCACTGTGTCCCCAGCATCCAGTTCTGCGCTAACTTGGGCTGAGTGCTCTAGCATGAATGCGTGTGAATGAATGAACATTGGAACCATAGGACCCACAAATCTCGACCTTTCATACAACTAGATCCCAGAGAAAGCACACCCTCCCTGCTCTGGACCTCCTGCTCCCCCAGGCAGCACCCATAGCCCCCCGGAGTCTCCCAGGAGGCACCTCCCTAGGGAAGCATCAGCATCAGCTCCCCACTGTTTCTTTCACTTTGCTTCCTTCTTGCAAACGTGTTCAAATGTTTAAATTCTGTTTGGGGAACAATTGGCCCAACATATGGTCGAATCACATTTTGTCTTCTGATGAAAAAATACACAGAAAACTTGGAAACTGATGACTGACGAGGCTTTATCGTGTTTCTTTTTTTTTCTTTTGTTTAATAGTGCTTTTTATGAACATAAGCATGTCACAGATGAAAGGCTCTTAGCAACTGTCTGTCCCAACTCCTCATCATACTCAGGGGGAAACTGAAGTCCAAAGAGGGGACGAGACTGACCCGAGTTTTCTCAACATGAAATCCAGATCCCATGGCAATTGCTGCTTTCTTCTCAACAACCTCGAGGGGGCTGGACCTGACTCTTCTGGGGCCATTTTAGGGTTCCTGTACAGTTCCGATGTCTTTAGATTCTGTGGTTACAAGTGTTCCCATGTTGGGGGGCAGGAGACAATGGCAGGGTGGAGGGCAGGTGTGGGACCATATCTCTGTCTGGCAATAATGTAGCAGGCCAGGCTCCCACTTTACTGTCCTGTGATATCCAGAAGCCATGACCATCCACCCACTAGTCCTGAAAAGTCCCAGATGGCACCCACCAGGGAAACACTAAAAACCCATTGGGAAGCCGGAGAACCTGCCGCTGCGGCACTGTGTGAGACCCCATTCCCTGCCGCCCCCTCCTCTGTGACCCTGCTTCCCTGGGTTGCCTCTCAAGCAGTGCCGTTCTGGCCCCCTAAGGCCCCATGTGGGCATAGCCTGAGTGCACTAAAGGTGTCTGGGGTTGTTTGTTGAATGTCAGTCGCCTCCCTGGTACAGTATCAAATGTCTCGAGTAGGAATAGTTCTTGCTTCGCTGGCCTTACAGCCTGTGCCCCAGACACAGTGGCAGCACGTCCTCGGTCTCTGCACGATAGGTGCCTACTGATGGCTCACAGCCAGCACAGCGCTGCACAGCTTGTCAGGCTCTCTGCGTCGTGCAGGATACTGTTTCCCTCGCATTACCCCAGGTGAGTGTGGTCAGTGTTGCTGCTGCCCCCACTGTATGAATGAGAGGGCGGAGTCTCTGAGAAGGAAGGAGACACATCCAAGGTCACTGGGCCATAAGAGGGCAGGGCCAGGACCCGCAAAGCCCCATTCTCTGCAGCATAAGCCCAGAAGCTTGGATGTGCTCCCCTCCGAGGAGGGCAGGTTCCTGTAGACATGCTTGGAGGACATCCCTGGCCTTGAGGTGAAGGAAGGTGGTTCTGTCCCTTTGTCCTGGGGGTGTTGGGGTCCCTGGTTGCTGTGCTCACTGCCACACTTCAGTAGGGTGGGTGTGGGGCCAAAAGTGGGCCCTTCAAGCACCATCCCCTGCCAGGAGGCCACGTTGAGATACCTGAGCCCACATTTTGAAGGTCTGGCTGTGAAACCAAAGGGAGGGCTCCACGTGGGGACCAGCTCAAGGCAGGAGGCAAGACCAGAGGGAAAGGAAATGGGCAGGGAGAGAACGAGGGCCTGTCCCACCCTGAGGCCTGGACCTGCTCTTTCTCATGCTGCAAAGGCCCCACCACATGGCTTGGCTGTGGGCCTGGCAGATGTGCCTTCTGTGGGCACCGAAGCCTGGACACCCGTCACCCCAGAAAGCTGTGTTGCAGACAGCACAGGCTGAGCCTGCAGATGACAGGACACAGCCCCAACAACACTGACCAGCTGGGGGACCATGGCTCATTAGTTTCTAATTAGGAGGAAATACATGTCTGACCTTCTTTCCTGAGTCGCTCCCCCCTGCAGGGCCTGGCCAGTGGCAGGTTCATGCATCCAGAGGCTCACAGGCCCACTGTCGGAGGACAGGGCCTCCTGGCTGGAGGCGGGTCGGTATCTGTGCAGGGGCCTTTCCAGGGTACCTTTCCAGGGGCCAGGACCTTGTGAATGAACATTACTGCGTGTAAGGGGGTGCGAGTTAGGGGGGGTTCCTGCTGCTATGAGAGGATGATTGTTTGCTGTAACCAACCCTGTGGCCACCAGAAAGCCAGGACACTGCCTCCAACTGTGGGAGCACACGGGGAAGAGAAGCACAGTCCAGGCATGGGGCCTGGGAACATGTAGGATGGAAAGCTTCCCAGGAGAAGGACGCCTAACATCTGGGTCATAAAGGATGAGTAGGAGTTTGCCTCCAAGGGCAGGCAGGCTGAGAAGTATTCCAGACAGAAACAAAACAAAAACAAAAACCAGCCTTGTACAGAGTCACAAAGCTCAGAACCTTTCAAACCCAGGTCTTTCTGATTTTAAAGCCGGTGCTCTTACACTCTGTTCTTTGCTACTCTGTGTGAGGAGCCTTGAATGTCATGCCAAGGCTCGCAGAAGGGGCAAGGAAGGGAAGCACATGTTCAGATGTGTTTGTGGGGAAGCTCTGCCAAGAGAATATTGAATGAAAGGGGAGATTTGATAAATATTTCCGAGAGAGAATCCACAAAATTCAGTCCAATCTGAGCAATTGGACATTGGGCAAGTCGCCTTACCTTTCTAAACCTGAGTTTTGTCATTCATGTAAAATGCATCACAGGGATATCTGATGTCCCCCTCCCCTGCCCACCTACAGGGTCTCAAGAGGAGACAAAGGACCTCTGGGGCTAACTGCCTGACTTGGGGCTTCTGCGTGCCCTGTACTAGCCATGTGCCTGTGGGCAAGTTACCTGTCATGTGTCTCCCTAAGCCAGAGGTCTGCCATCCAGAAGATGAGCCTCCTGAGCTGTCGTGAGATCAGGGTGACACGGTCCATGTGAATTGGTCAGCACGGGGTCTGGCAGAGCGTGAACCCTCAGTGAGGGCCCCAGCTTGCAGAGTAGTACACACACCACATAAACATCCACAGCATCCATGAGAAGATAGAAAGAAGCATCCAAATAGCAATGAGTGGTGTTAGGAATGAGGATTTAGAGGGCGGAGTAAAACACACTTTTTGTGTTACTAAGATATCAAATCATATTTATAATATTTAATAATTTAAAACTACTGTTTATGAAGTTATGTGCTATAAGTAATGATGGTCATAGAAAAGCTTGGATCCTGAACAGCTGGGGTTTATAGCTTTCAGACACCAGGAAACACCTGGGAACATCAAGGTGTCCCCTCCCCTTCATAAGGACAGTTCTTGGTGCTCTCTGGAGCTGACACCTTCAGAAGGTTGCAATGTTGTAAAGCCTCTACCTGGCTTTCTTTGGCTCCTGTCCCCAGTCCAGAAAACAGCACAAAAAAGAAATGGCTGCTGTGGGCTCACCATGCGCCAGACCCCACGGTGAGCTCTCTATGTGGACTGTGCCATCTGATCTTCCTGCACCCCCAGATGAAGAGATCACATGGCCCCACCTCAGTGCTCAGGGTCTGGACACTGTGGCACCTTCCTGGTGCGTAATTCCCCAACCTGTCAAGAGAGGCCAGCTCACCATGCCATAAGTGCAGTGGACTCTATCCCAAGGCTCCCTCAGAAACCCAGGAGCATCAGCCTCACACTCTCCCTCTCCCCACCAGGCTGTGCCACACAAGAGAAAACACCCAGACCTGGCTCTCAGAAAGAATGCCAGTCTTGGCTCTTAGGAACAGAGGAGAGTAGACAGGGGTGGCCCCAGCCCAAGGGTAAGCAGGGTTTGAGAAGATAGGGGGGCCACAGCAAAGGTTTGGGGCATGCAGAGGCATCAGGAGGACCTGGAAGTCCACACTCAGGGACCAGAGAGGACCAACCTTGAATGCCACACTGATGATGGACATTATCCATGGAAGGTTGGAAACAGAACATGACAATAAAAGAACTAAAAATTGAGGAAAATTAATGTGGCCATGGTTTAGTCAGATAATTATTGGGTAGGCCAGGAAGACTAGGGAAAGAGATTTCTAAATTCAATCCTTGGAGTCTAAAATAAAAATTATCTTCTGGGGCCACTGGGTTAAAAAAAAAAAAAAAACTAAGGCTCCACTCCTGGCCACTCAGAACTCCAGGAAAATTCTGGAAAGTGCAAAGCCTATGGTGGAGTCACCCCTTTTTCCATCCTTCAAGCCAAGACCCAGGTTGGGTGACTGTGGCCACGGTGGCTGTCTAGGTGAGAAGCAATGAGAAGAGCTTTCAAAGACACGACACATGGGCATTCAGGGATGCACCAACTCACACACTCACACAAGCACACACACTCGCACAGGAGCCTAGGGGTGGTGTGCAGTGTCTGAGACAACAAAAAGACAACAAAGAGACGTCGTGAAATGCAGCCAGCAGATGGGAGCCCACTGAAATGTCAGCCAGAAGAAATAGCCCACGTCAGAAAAACAAAATTCCAGTTTAGCAAAATTCTTGCCTCCTTCCTCCCTCCTCAGAGAGAAAAAAAAAAGCCTGTGGAGGGCCCTGGAACTTTGGCAATCCAAAATGAGTTATTTATTCAGGACCACCACACCATCGTGCATGTTAAGTACAAAAAGGAAAAATGCTTTCAGATTTGGAAATGGGGTTGCAGTCACAGATGGTGCCTGAACATGCATAAATTCGGTTGCTGCGTGAACAGATGGAAACTTGAAGGAAAAAAATAAAAAAAACTTTAGCATTCATCTGCCAGACCACTGCCAGGCTGGAGAAAGGGGAATTTATCACTTGACTGGAAGGGCCTCCGTCTTCCGATCTGTGGGATGGGGGTAAAAAATTGTGTCAAGTTCAATGGTCAGGCTAAGTGGAATCTGACTCTTGGCTCTGCCATATACTAGCTGGGGGAACGTGGGATTGTTGCTTAAGCTCTCTGAGCCCTAGCTCCTCATCTAACAAGGGGATAGTGAGGATGACCTCCCAGGTCTGCTGTGAGAATCATCCGCTATGAGACATCTCCCTTCCAGAAGACTTCCAGGGTCTGCAAAGACTGTGCCATGTGTGGGAAGAAGGGCAGTTCAAATGGAAGATTCTGTCTCCACTGCCCGAAGATCCTCATTCAGGAAGCAAGTCCATCCTAAGTGCTGCCCCGAAGCAGGCGTCCACCTATGGGGGGTCGATTGCAAAAGTGGCCACATTCCCTCACCCCTCCCTGTGTGCAGGGCCCTTGCCATGTGACCCACCAACAGGTGAAGTTTCCTAGTCCAGCTCACCCTTAAGACTTTGGCCAGCCGCACGCCATGGAAGTGGCAGTGTTCCCACCAAGGCCAGATTCCCACTCTCTTCTGCTCCTCTGCTTTCTCCAGGAGAACAGCCTTGGGCTACCCAGCTGGAGGACACCTGAGGAGCAGAGCCAAGTTGGCCCTGTGGTCCTAGCTGAGGGCCTGGATGTGGAAGAAGATCAAAGCCGAAGATCAATAAAAGCACCTCAAGAACCTGCAAGTGACCACAGGCCATTGAGTGAGCCCTGCCAAGCCCAGCTCAGGTCAGCGGGACCACCTGGCCTGCCTACTGGGCAAGGACAAGCATACATGCTCAGAACTGCATGTCAGAGCTGCCAGGTGGGTGCTAGTTAGGCAGCGGGTTTGCAGCAATAGTCATTGACCTGTCCCTTTCGGCTGCGTCACTCCAAACCAACCTCCTTGCTCTGCAGACAGTGGGGAGGGGGAGGGTCTCAGTACAAATCCAGAACTGTGATTCAAAACTCACAAACTGTCAATCCAGAGGCAAGGAGCTCCCTGTCCCACAGGCCATGCTGCCAGCCCCACAGCAAAAGGCCAAGTCACCAGTCACTTGAAAGCCCCTTTGCTGGCCCAGCTGGCTTCCCCAGTGAATGGCAGAGATGCTGACCAGCCTCAGCACAAGGAAAGAGCAACAAGTGGAGACTTCCTGGCCCTCAGCTGTTAGCCCAGCACCACAAAGAGGGCAGCCCCAGCCCTATAGGCACCCACAGATGGAGGGAAGCCTGAGGGTCTGGCCCCAGTCATGGCTAGAGAGATGCCGGAGCTGGGCAGGAAGGCTGGCACCAGCAGCGTCCCCCACAGCCTGCTGATACTCTCCAGGGAAACTCTCTCACTAACCACCCCCACATGGCCTTCCTGGCAGACACACTCTGGATAATTGTAGTTCTGGGGACCTAGCAGGCTCATAGCTGATGTGGAAGAAACAAAATACTCGATGACACTTGTTAAAGATGGTAGGACAGACTTTATTCAGGGCCATAGAGACAGGTGTAGGGACCACCGCAGTGGGGTCTTGCAGTGAGGGAAAGAGATCATGCTCCAGTTCTGAATACAGCACAGGCAAATGGGAATTTATAGCCAAAGAGCAGGTCAGTGGATGAACAGTCACTAAGAGGAAACATCGGGGGTGGGAGATTCTGGCTAAATGTACCTAACAAAATTCTTGCTGCAGACAGGCCAGTGTGATGAGACATCATCTGGGGGGTGGGCGGTGGGTGGACAGAGGAGGACCTGATCAGTATCAAGGGTAAGGGGTTCTTGCCAAAACTGGATTTTACAAGGAAATGCACAGGTGGGGCTAGGAGAAGCTTCAGGAGTCTGAAATAACTCTGCGATAACTCATAACTCTGTAATTTATGTAGAGTCTCCTTCTTTAGAACCACTCATGTAGGGCAGTTTTTCAGGTGCAGTTACCTCTGTCTGGGATGCCTTTCCCCTAGTTTTCCATCCCACAAACTCCTACTCATCCTTCAAGACCTGACTCATATGACACCTCTTCCATGAAGGCTCCCATGGTTTCTCTGGGAAGAGCTAATGACACTATATTCCGGGATTTCTGAAATTTGTGCTGTGTATCTCCACAGTTGCTGACCACAGGTCAGAAAACTATGGCTCGCAGGCCAAAACCAACTTGTCCCTCGTTCTGGAAAATACAGTTTTATTAGAACACACCATGCCCATTTGTTTACATACTGTCTGTAGCTGCTCTCCTGCTACCCCAGTGACAGAGACTATATGGCCCACGGAAACAAAATATTTACTATCTGGTCCTTTACAGAAAATGTTTGCTGACCCTTGATTCAGACTACGAGCATCTTAAGAGCTAGGACAGGGACAGGGGCTGTTTGCTTCCATCCTGAAGCACTGACCTAAAGCCTGGCCTACAGAAGTTTGAATAAATGAATGAATGAGCAAATGGAGATGTGACGCATGTATCACAAACAAAGCCTATGTTTGCAATGTCATGCATGTTCCCAGGTTCCCAGAGGGCCCAGTGGAACTTTCCACTGACCCCACAGGTCAATGTGTGCTACTAAGAAGAGAGTTCTGGGTTTCGAGAAGTGCAGGCAACCGTGACATGTTGGATATGGCCCTTCCCCCTCCCTCAGCCAGTGTGGGAGCAGCCAGCCGCAGACGGGAATGGCTGCCAGCACCTGCCTCCAAGCCCTCTGCATCTCTTGCTCTCTGTTCTGGGGCCTTCTGCTCCTGTGCCCTGCAGCGCCTGGGAAAACTCACAGCCACCCTGATGCATGCTCCCGCTAGGATGTGCAGGGGAGCTAACACCCTTGGCAACACCTGACCAATGAAAGAGGAGAGCCAGCACTTAAATTCTTCCCTCCTCTTGCACACGTGTTCTGCACATAGCTTCAGAGGGCCCCTAGGAGACGAGAGTGCCAGTTGTCCACACTGGCTTCACCTTTGTCAGTGGGCCACTCCTGCTCTGCAGGATCACGTCCCCAGAATAAACCACCTGCACACAAGCCATCAGTGTTAACCATGAGGTTAAATGGCCCTGCCCTTGCTGTGGTGGGACCGATAATCATGACCTTCAGTGCATGTAATGCCTCATAAGTCCCCATAGGGGACATAGGGTGCATCCATTTCCTTAGATTGTGCAGGTATAAAACACCACTTGCTTGGTGGCTTTAAACTACAGAAATTTATTCTCTTGCAGTTTTGAAGGCCAGAGGTCCAAAATCAAGGTGTCTGCAGGGCAGCCCTCCCTCTGAAGGCTGTCCTTGCATCTTCCAGCTTCTGAGGGCTGGCCCGGTGTTGCCTGGCTCATGGCAGCATGACCCCAGTCTGCCTGTCTTCACATGGCCTTGCCTGTCCTCTTAAGACACCGTCGCTAGATTTCGGGCGTGTTGGCTCTAAAGAGAGAGAGACTCTAACTCTCCAACTATCCCACTGGGGGACTTTCAGGGCCATCTTCCCCTGGCCAGATGCTGGTACCCTGTCACTTGGCTTCGGTGTCTTCTTGGAGTTTAATTTGTCAGCAGGTAATGAAATTGTTCATGAACTTTTTCAAATCTCTTCTGCTGGACAGGGAGACCCCAGGCCATAGGCACTGGGCCTTTCACAGCTCTAAAACCTCCACATCAGGGGCCAGGAACTTTGAGCAAACCACTTCTGAAGGAGCAAGTGACCAAACCTGCACACGAGCCCTCCTCCACATCTGGCCTTCCCCAACCCTGAACTTCCTTTGCAGGCTTTCCCGATTTCTCTGGTCTCCAAAGAGGGGATCCTCACCCCAACAGATGGAGAAGGCAAAATTGGGAGCCCCAAGACTCCCCACAGGGTTTCCTTGGGGAAAGGGGGAGGTGTCTGGTCCTCCCCTGATCTTCCTCCAACTACTGTGATCAGTACAGGGTCTCATATACAGTAGGAGCTTAGTATGGACTTGCTGAATCATCAAAATGTGGCCTGCTGCTAGATTTTCTAAGCTCTGCCTCAGGAAGCAGCCAAAACTGGGGCTGCTGGCCACCCTCACGGAAGAGACTCTGAGTCAGAGAAAATGAGGCATTTTTGTTTGATTGGATTTCTACTCCTGGCTCAGCCTACAAACGGTAAACATTTAACTTCTTGTTCCACAATTACATTAAAAGGTAGATAAACCCCTGTAAGCCTTCATTTGGCCTTTTGGTTCTAATGGCCCTTTATCCTCTCTCTGTCTCTCTCACGTGTTCTGGGGCAGGCAGGGGAAGGCCAGGTGGGGCCCTGGCCACCTGCTCTCTCTGGCAGAGCACCCAGCTCTGGGCCAGAGAACACCCCGCATGAGGCAGGGCAGCAGGGCTGCTCCCTTGGCCTCCTGGGCTCAAGCTCTGGCTGGACCCTGACTTGCAGGACATCTCAGGACCTTGGGCACATTCAGCGCTCTGCAGTTACAAAGGGGACACATGGTGAGCAGCTTCTCCTAGACTTCTTTGTAAAAGGCCCAGCCCACACTAGCCAATAAAGGAGGAGACAGGAAGCAAGGTTCCATCTGCCCCTGCAAGGGCCAGTGAGTGGCATCCTGCTGTGACATTTTTGTCCCTCCCTGGTGAGCAGCAGAGGGGGCTGTGGAACACAGCCTGGAATCCTCTCACTGGGGACAGGACTGTCTCTGAGGTCAGCCAGACCTGGGGGAAGCTTGAGCCACCACAGAGGAGAGAGACATGGGCTGTAAAGTCAGAACATCCACTTTCTGAGTCCCACTTGGGTCATCACTGGCTGTGTGACCTCAGCCCAGCTTTCACCCTCTCTGGGCCTCACCCCCTAGCCAAGAGAGAAGCACAGCAAGATCAGATCTGTGGCCACACTGAGTCACTTCCCTGCTACCAGTGGCTGATTCCTGGGAAACAATCATAGTTTTTAAGCACATCCCTTGCCCGGGAGAGGCTGTGGAACTGGAGGCCATTGTAGCCTGCTAGGCTGCTGGGCCAGCTCAGAGCCTTCCACTCCCCACCCATTCCTTACCACTCCAGGCCTTGTTTCTCTCTCCACAAAGGAATGTCTAGTGTCCCCACCCCGTGGACCCTCTCTTCCCAGCACCTCCCACAGCCTCTCCCTCCTCCCATCATGTATCCGGCCTTTCCTGGCTAGTGCAAAGCCAGAGACAGCCAGACTCCCCCTGCCAGGGTGTGGTGGTCAGGGGTGTGCAGCCATGGCCATGTGTGCCCAAGACTACACATGGCTCTGTGTGCCTGCGCACTCCTAAGGTACGCACACACCTGGGGAGGCAAATATCATCTCATTGGCCCTGCACGGCTCCCTTGGTCTGGAAGTTACCTGCCACTCCAAACAAGGGGTTCACTTTGGGTCTTTTCGCCAGCATGCCTGGAAGCCCTGTGACCTGAGCCAAACCAATCAGGCTCCCACCCTAAGACTTTTGCACTGGAATTAGAGAAGACAGGTCACTCCTTTGAGCTTGTGACCAGGAGTTCTCAAGAGCGCTGTGCACTAAGACAGCTGAGCCAGCAGGCCTGAAGGAGGAGGGGAAGGGGAGCAGCCCCCAGATCTTGCACCTAAGCTTGTTTACATCGGGCTCTGCCACCGTTAGGGCACCCAGGTTGCCCCCTGACACCTTCTGCCCAATAGCACAGGGGGGAGGGGCCTGGGGCCAGGGAGCTAGGGGCTGATCTCACAGGAAACTTCAGACATTTTCCATCTCAGGCACAGTTTAGTACAGCACCTGGCGCGTGCTGACAGCTTGGCCTGGGAAGCTATTATTATCCTAGTTCCTCAACTCCCATTTACTCTGACTCTAAAGTCCCCATCAGGAGCTGGCAGTTCCCATGGGCCAGTGCTTCCTCTTCCCCAAATAAAGAGCCAAGACTCTGAGCTAGTGCCTTTTCCTTTTAACTGAAATATCCATGGGAATACTACAAATCTATCCCTACTCTGATAGCTCCACCAATATGCATGCACATGCACTGTCCCACACGCTCATATGCACACATGCCCACATGCTCACACACATATACATGTCTGCTCTAATGCATGCACATACGCTCACACGTGCGCACTCTGACACACGTGCCCATGTGCACTTTTGCACACACTTACAGACTCATATGCATATGTGCTTGCATGTACAGGTTCATATGCACATGCTGACATGTGTGCATACACAATGCATGCTCTCACACATGCACACATGCTTTCTCTACACACTCACACACACATGCTCACACCAGCACACACACATGCTTTCACACATGGACACACACTCTCACATGTGTGCGCAGACATACGTGCACTCATACTCACATGCACACACGCATACACTCAAATACACACACCTCACCCCCCCCCCCCTTACTCTCTTCTCCACTCAGAACATATGAGCTGTCTTTTCAGTCCACTAAATCCACTTTACTTCCCCAGATGGAGGGGGTGGACATGATCACAGTGAGACCTTATGTGCCAAGTCTCAGCCCTGGAGCCAGTTTTTATGACTGAGTTATAAACCTCTGTAGCGGAGGTTGGTGCTAGACGTGCAGTCAAGCTCAGAGAAAGAGAGGCCAGTGGGGCCATGACAGAGGAGGCTGTGTGCCGGAGAGCTAGGGCTTGGGGCACTGGCCAGCCCATAACTCAGGACCCCCAGTGCTGGGCAATTATGAATATCAGCCGCATGCTTTTCTATCCCTCATATAAAAACCACCACTTAGTCTTCCAACATCTGGGCTCTTTCCTCTCAAACGGATAGAATTTCCATCCTATAATGTGCATATTTTGTTCTCTGCTTGCATGCTCCGAAAGCACAAAACAACCCACAGACACTGGCTTTCTCCATCACAGGGGCTACTGCTCCCCTTCACCCTGCCTTTATTTTTTTTAACCAGTTTTTTTTTTTTATCAAATCATGGCATTTCTGGTTCTTCCCACTCCCTCCAGAAGTGCTGGATTTGCCCAGAAGATGGAAGCAGGAAGCCTTTCTCCCACTCGTGAAGGGAGGCAGGGGCACCCTGGCCCCCTCAAACTCTGACTTTGTGGCCAGGAATGAGACATCAGAGCAAGGAAAGGTGTAGGGTGTGGCTGGCATACCTGTCCTCAGATCTGGGTTCTGGGGAGGGCAGAGCTCTCCTGGTGGCCTCCCTCTGAGGTGGACAGGGAAAGAGGCAGAGTTCTGGCTGACCCAGCAGCTAGCACATCCAAGGACAGGTGGGAGATGCAATATGTAGCTGAAGGCCTGGCAAAGCACTGCTAGAGAGCTACTCTCTAGAGCAGTTCCTTTTTGACTCTACTTTTTAAAGTTTCCGGGGAAGGCAGAGATGTGACATCCTGGCACTTTGCTGGGGCTGATCAGAGCAGCAACTGAAATCAGTGTGGATGGGAGGACCCCTGAGCAGTGCAAGAACAGGACTGGGAAATGAGGGGTCACCTGTTCAGACAGCAGTGGCCACTCATAGAGGTCTCCTTGAGGCCCTGGCCACAGCTTAGCCTCCTGGACCAGGGCGTGTCAACCCCAGTCCCTTGATGGAGAGATGAGGGAACTGATCCTTGCAGGGCCAGACAGACAGGGCCCAAGCTGATCCCCACAGGAGAGGTCCTACTGCCTTAGGCCTTTCCAGCAACCTGTCTCCAGGGGCACACACCATCCCCATAGCTGCAGGGCCAGGAAGACGCTTCCACAGGAAGACTTTCAGACTGGTCCATGGGCCCTGCTGCCACCCTGCCCACAATTAGCCCTACGTTCTTCTAGGCCAGGGGTCACAGACCAGCAGTGCTGATCCAGATCTAGCCCAAGGAGGGGTTTTGTCCTGAGTATTGTAATTTAACTTTATTTATTTATCCTGAGAGAGAGAGTGCAAGCAGGGGAGGGGCAGAAGGGGGGAGGGTGGGAAGAGAGAGAGAATCCTAAGCAGGCTCCTCACCACCAGCACAGAGCCCAATGGGGGGATTGAACTCATGAACCGCGAGATCATGACCTGAGCCGAAATCAACAGTCGGACACTTAACCGACTGAGCCACCCAGGTGCCCCCTGCGTATTATATTCTTAAATATTGGAATTAGTTTCCAACTTTTTAGGATTGGGTTTTCACACACACACACACACACACACACACACACACACACACACACTTACTGCCCCTGTGATGTGACTTTTTATGGTGTGGAGGAGCCTATTGTGGTCTCATGCATGATTCTGAGCTCCAGGAGCAAACGCCTCATGGACCTCAGGCACACTGCCCCAACAGGTCTGCCACAGGGCTCCCCAGTGCTTACAGGGACCCCAGCCTCATGACCCCATGGCTTGAGAAGGGGACAGCTGGTCTGGGGCTGGCACCACTGCCAGTCTGCTCTGGAAGTGACACACACCTGAAGAAGCTCACACACACACTGCATGCTGTCTGCACCCCAGCCACCTGCCTGGAGCCCCGTTCCATCACATCCTACACCTGCTCTCCTGCAGCCTGTCTCCCAGGAAGCCTGCAAGGCCTCCCACTCCCTCCTCCTCTGCTAACACGAGGAGGCCTTGCTAGGTGCTTACTTTTACCCTTGTTTTCTAAGTTAATCTTTCAACACCGCAGGAGCAGACACTTTCATGACCCCCATTTAACAGGGCCTCCAAGAGACGCACACCTGAGCCAGGCTCACACAGCTGGCAGGTGACAGGGCCAACATTTGAACTCAGCCCCAAGAGCAAGCTCCCCTCCCTGCACCACACAACCTCCTCCTGGCCAGTGTGCCTGTCCTTCCCTTTCCTTGTGTCCCCGCACATGGGCCCACTCTCCCCCACCTGATGGGACGTGGCCACGATCATCACCAGCAGCACCCTCCCAGCCGCTCTGCGGCCAAGATCCTGCCCAGGTGCGTGTCCTGTGTGACCAACCTCGGGCCTCACCTATTCTGAGGACTGAGCCATCATCATCCCACTTTGCCCAGCTGTGGGGAGTGGGCATGGCCCTAGCGTCTGATAAGCCTCTGCCCCAGACCTCTCTTCAGTGCTAAGCCTCTCTGCCTCCCCCTCCTCCAAGGTGGTGGGCCTTGGGAACATGGTCACCCTGGTTACCTACAGTGAGGGTAGGGCACTGACGTCCACGCAGGACGCACATCTCAGCTTTTGGACAAACCTGCACTGCGACTGCTTCAGACACTGCAGGACGGAACACAGTCACAGGAAGCCAATATAGCCACAAGAAGCCAGGACGACCTGCCCCTGAGAAGCGCACTGGGGAAAATCAGCCAGAAGGTCGCCCTGCAAATCAGAAGCGTTTCTGTGCCTGGAACCCCACTCCCTCCTTCCAGGCCTGGACCTCTGGCTCTTCACAGAGACTTCCTGCCACCTGAAAAATGCTTTTGAGAGGAGTGACACCATATATATATGGCATCATATGTGCACATATATTTTAAGAAGAAGAAGGTTAATTGTTGCAAAGTGTATATTCAGAATAAGATTCAAAATATATTACCCCAATCAAAAATCCTGTGAAAAGATATTACTCTTTCCTTTGAATGGAAGAACATCTAGGCTTAGAAAGATCTCAAGACTCCAGTGCCCTCCCAGAGGTTGGTCAAGCTCTGTAAATGATGGCTGCAGGGTGCTATCATGTTGACAGTAGGGAGCAGTGAGGTCTGCATACTTGACAAAAGTCTGCAATGACAGTCGTGTTAGCAGTGCCCCTAGTTGAGGGCCGTAGGCTATTTATGGTGACATCACTAGAGAAATAGGCATATATCACAGGCTCTTAATTTCCAGAAATGTGGCTACTGTGGCACATACTCCTCAAAGAATAGTCACAGAAAGATGGTGTCTTAGAGACGAGAGGAGGCATTGGCACCTGGGCCTCACACACACCTGCAGAACCACCCAGACGCAGAAGAGATGCGCCACCCCTGTGCCACCTGGCTGTGACCCCTGAGGCAGGCTTGATGGCCCAGGGACCTTGGCTAGACCCTCAAGTCAAGAGACTCTGTGGCCAGTCCCCACCCCAGCCCCCACCCCAGGCCAAGCAGTGGATCCTGGGGCTGGCACTTTGGGCTGGAAGAGGGCTGTGCCATGCCAGGCCTGAGGAGTGAGGTGTCAGGCACAGCCATGTGTTGCGGGGGGGTGGGGGTGGGGGCTCCTAACTGGTCTTACTGGAGGCTTGTTGGGAATCAGGCTCGTTTGTCAGGGAGCTGGCAGATGGCAGCCATGATTCGGAGCTGGGAGCTAGAGCAAGGGCAGGGAGAGGTCTCCACTCTAGCTTCTCTAGTGGGTAAGCACACCTGGGAAGCCCAGACCCAGAGGAGCGCACAGGCCCTTCCCTCTCCTGCCTGGCCAGTGCCTCCTTCTGGTCTCCCTGTCCCCCGGCCACCTTCCATGTGGCCCGTGCCTGTCTCACAGGGAATAACAGGTGCTCGCTGCTCTGCCTAGAATCCTCCACTCTACGTGTGCCTCAACCCTGGGGGTCATGGCCCTCTGCCGCCTGATGCAGCCTGGCTGTCTGAGGGACCACCCAGGCCCCTCCACCCACTCTTTGCAGAGTCTGGGTCACTGTCTCCCCACTGCTGAGCCCCCTCACCTAATCACCCCCACCCTGCTCCCAAAAGAAATGCTTTGAAGCTCATGGTCACTCTCCTCTCTGCATCAAGAAGAGCCACAGGGCCTGACCTGCTATCAGAGGTTGCTGGTCAGGACCTCAGGGGAATCGGGCCCAAACAAAGACAAACCCCTGCCTTCACTGTGCCTCCCTTGCTCCCTGAGCTCCAGTCACTCTGATCTCTTTGGAGCTCTTCTCCAGAAAGGCCAGAATCCACAGAGTCTAGGCACACCCTGAACCCCACCTCTGTACACACCCCCCCATCCCCACCCCCAGCCTTCCTGCCCCCCTACCTCTGCATACACCACCCCTACACCCAGGCTTTCTGCCCCCCACCTCCAGCCCTTCCTGTCCCCCCACTTCTGCACACACCATCCCCACCCCCAGGTTTTCTGCCCCCCACCTCTGCACACATCACCCCCACCCCCAGCCTTCCTGTCCCCCCACCTCTGCACACACCACCACCTCTAGATTCCTGTTCCTCGTATTCTCAGCAGTTCTCTGGCAAGGGCAATTCTGCCCCCAGGGGACACTTGGTAATGTGTAGAGACATTCTTGGTTGACAGAACTGGGGGTGCTACTGGCATCTAGTGGGTAGAGACCAGGCACTGGTGAACATCCCGCCATGCACAGGACACTGAGAGCAAAGACTGATCCAGGCCCAAATGCCACGAGTGCTGAAGTCAAGAAACCTTGCCCTTGGCCACATTCTCCAGTATTGCCTGGCATACCCGGGCAGCCTGCCTGTCTGCCATTGTGTGGCCTGGCTCCCTGGAACCAGGGGGTTCCAGGAAGGGGGGCAGACACTGAGGACTGGAGTCACAGGGAAGGATTCACAGAGGGCAGGGTCTGGAACTGCCTCTGAAGGATGAAAAGGCCTGCTCCAGTGATGTGACAGTGTAGAGGGCAGGCTTGGGAGCCAGCGAGCAGAAGTCTGAAGGCAGGACCAGGCACATCTGAACATTTAGAGAGGGTCCTGCTGAGGGAGCGAGGCTTTCAGGAACCTGTCATCAAAGACTCTGCCACCTGTGCCCCCTCCCCATCCCCCTGGGAGTAGGAGGAACCCTGTGAGAGTGGCACTAGCCATTTTCCCCTCTCAGGGTGTAACTCCCTCTGGGCAGACCAGCAGAGCTGCAAGCACCAGACCCTTCCATCCCCAGTCCGTGGCTTGCCTTCTCAGCACTGTCAGAAAGCCCCTAGTGCATCCTCCAGACTTCCTGTCCCCCCACCTCTGCACACACCACACCACACCACCCCCCAGACTTCCTCTGGGAAGAGTCTGGGCATGAAAGAAGACCCTCATCTTACAGACCCAGCTCCCTGGAGAACAAGGCCCATCAGTGCCTTTGACCATGTGGAAGAGGGTGGAGGCCAGGGGACCCCTGCCTTGTCCTGCCTGGTCCTCACACACCCCAGCTGCATCCCACCCACCCTGGCAGAGGCCCGGCCTGAGCCTCTCTCTCAGGCACCCAGGAGGGGCTGGGAGGAGGCAACTTCAGCCCACAGTGTGAAATGGGCAGGGCCCTGAGGCTTGACCAGCTGTGGGTGCACACTGGGCCAGCCACCCCAGCCTGGGTGGTGAGCATCAGGGCTCAGATGGGCTGGGGCTTTGGTGGCACAGACCCACGGGGGGCTCACCAGCTCGGTCAATGGGTTCCCAGGGCACTTCATCCTGCTTTTGTTAGTTCATTAATGAAAGCAACATCTACCACACGCTGCAGTCAGACAGAGGACAAACTTCCAAAGTCACTGCTTGTTCCAGGGGAGCAGAGAGAGAACAAGTGAGCAAGTGAATACACAGTAGTCAGTGGAAAGGGCTTGGGTGGGGGGCAGGGACTCTGCTTTGGTCACAGTGGTCAGGAAGAGCCTCTTGGAGACATGATACATGAGGAGGTATGTAAAAGTTGAGGAGGAGCCAGTCTCAGGAAGTTCTGGGGATGGACTATTCCAGGGACAGAAACAGCAGGTGCAAAGGCCCTGAGGCATAAACAACATAGAACACTGAGGAGAGACTCTGCTGGCGTTTTGAGTGCCCTTGCCCTGGTCAGCCCACATACATTGTGCACTCGACACTCAGTGACCATGTGGCCTCCCTGCTTTTTCACAGTGGCCTTCATTCCCTGGCACAGAGAGGAAGGACGGAAAAAAGGGCAGGTGGCCCCAGGGCCTCGGAAGGAAACACTCTGCCAATCAGGAATGGCTAATAGGGTGGAGGAGCAGCCCAGAGAAGGAGCTGAACATTGGCACAGCCTCCTTGCAGCCCTGGGCCTGGGGCACCTGCCCACCTGCTGTCTGAGTCGGCTCCACGAAAGGCTCAGCTACCCAGAGAGCCTTGCTGGCATGAGGGGATATGTGCTGGAAGGGAAGGGAGAGGAAGGAAGGAGAGAAGGATCAGCATCTCTGACCCACATTCTCCCTAACTTCCTTTCATTTTTCAGTGGGTATTGAGCATGTACTATGGGCAAGGCTCTTTGCTAGATCTTTTGGAGGGAGGGTGGATGCAGTGATGACCATGCTAGAAGAGGAGAAACTAAGTCTTTAATGGGTCAAAGACATTTTCCAAAATGTATTATTGTTAACAGTGTCAGACACTGTTCTAAGCGCATTCTGTGTGTTAACTCTTTCAGGCCAACAACCCTAGGAGGTAGGTACTATTATCATCATTTTATGGATAAGAAAACGAGAAAAAAAAGAGAAGTTAAGTGACTTGTCCAAGGTCACACAGCCAGTGAGTGGTGGAATCTGGATTTGGACGCAGGCATTCAGGCTGGGAGCCTGTTCTACCTTCCATGCCCTGCTGCCTCTTGGAAGATGGTATTTGAGCTTGTAGGATTTTGACAGGTGGAGGCAGTTTGCTAGAGAGAAAGGCAGCCCAGAGAGTGGAGTCAGCACAGAGAAGGGGTCTGAGATGGGAAAGTCCACACATGGTGGCACCTGAGGTGGAGGCAGAGGCCAGCCTCTCTTGCATGGGCTGTGAGCTAGGAGGCTCCCTGGGGTCAGGGCCTGCTAACATCCCCCCCACAGGCCCCTACTTCTTCTCTCACTGCTTTTCCAGAGACTCCTGCCTTCAGGGCCAGACACAGCAATGACACATGCTGAGTGCTCTGCTGAGTCCCTCCCTGACCCTCCCCGCTTGGCCCTCCAACAGCTCTGCCAGGTGGGTACTGTTATGGTGCCTGCTTTACAGATGAGGCAATGGAGGCTCAGGCAGACGGAGAGACCTGCCCCATCACAAGAGGTGCAGAGCCTGGAGCTCACAAGGACTTCTAGAGCCTTCCTCTGAGAACTGTCTCTGTCCTGCCTCCTGCTCCTTCCCCTCCCTGCCCAGAACTCCTTTGCCAGCACACACAGCCTGGCGAAGGCTCACAGAGCCACTCGCAGCCTTAATAGCTGCAGCCTGCAGAAATGGAGCAAACTGATGGCCATGTGCATCATTTCTATGACGTTTATAAGAGAGTCATAATTAATTTCCCAAATGCAACAAGACTCAGGGGATAGGCTGGGTGCTATTCACAGATTGCACGATGATGTGACGGTTTTAAGCAAATGAGGAGAGAGTATTATTTGCTTTTCTAACTATTGCCTGGTGCATTTTGGTCTTGATGATGGCATTTCCAAAGCAGTTTCAGGAATAAATTATAGAAGTAGCTTTTTTAATCTTTAGCAAAAACCCAAGATGTAAGGAAAATTGTAATGTCTGCGTTTTTTGGTTTTTGTTTTTTTCTTTTTTTAGCGCTATGTTTTCTAGAGTTAGGGCAAAATGTAGCACAAAACAAAGCAACAATGGCACTTACTATGTAAACAGCTACATTATCTCCAATTACTCTTACTTAGACTATGTGCGCCCCCCACCTCAACCTCAAGAGAGCAAGAAAGTCCACTTATCTCCACATTCAAGGGGGCAAAATCATCAGTGCATCCACCATCCACCAGGAGGATTTGGGGCACTGGGAGAAGCCCGTACCCATCCCCACTGTCTGGGATTCCACCATTAAGGATGCATTTCTCAAGTGATACAACTACTCCCAGGGACAGTGGTCACTTTAGTGCGTCACAGACTGGAACTTAACTGGGTCTTTGTCCCAGGTTGGTGGCACACAGCTCCTAAAACTTTGGGGATCTTCTGAGTGGTAAGAGTGTCTTTTATATGCTAATGAGGCCTTGGGGGTCCTTAGATGACTTCAGGATGGGGGGCTGGCCAAGAAAGACCAAGGGATGATTAGACAGCTAGAAATTTCAGCTTCCCGCCCCCGCCCCGTACACTTCCCAGAAGGGGAGGAAACTATAAATTAAGTTTGTCACCAATGGCCAGTGATTTGCTCAATCATGCCTATACAGTGGAACCTCCATTAAAAAACAGAAAACAGGGGTACCTGGGGGGACTCAGTTGGTTAAGTGTCCGACTTCGGCTCAGGTCATGATCTCACGGTTCGCAAGTTCGAGCCCCGCATCAGGCTCTGTGCTGACAGCTCAAAGCCTGGAGCCTGCTTCCCATTCTGTGTCTCCTCCTCTCTCTGCTCCTTCCCTGCTTGCTCTCTCTGTCTCTTTCTCAAAAAATGTATAAACATTAAAAAAAAAATTTTTAAAAACAGAAAATAAAAAGACAAATAAAAAAAAAAAAGAAAACAAAAAGCCTAAATGGAGTGGTTAAAGAACTTCCCAATTGGTGAAAGCATCCACGCACTTGCAGGGTTGACATGCTGGAGTGGATGGATGCTCCCTGCCCCTCCCCCACACCTCATCCTCCGTATCTCTTCCACTTAGCTGTTCCCGAGTTGCATCTTTTATAACAAACCATTGGCAGTAAGTAAAGCACTTCCTTGAGTTCTGTGAGTCAGTCAAGCAAATTTTCAAACCCCGAAAGGCGGTTTTGGGAACTCACAATTCATAGCCTACTGGTCAGACATCCACGTGGCCCAGGACTTGTGACTGGGATCTGAAGTGAGCGCAGTCTCACGGGAGTGAGCTCTTATCCTGTTGGGTCTGCGCTGACTCCAGGTAGTTAGTATGAGACTGGAATGGAGTTGTAGGGCCCCTAATTGGCATCTGGAGAAATGGGGGATTGGTTGGTGTGTGAGGGAGAACAACCCACACACTTGGTGTCAGAAGGGCTGGTTGTAAAACACAGTTCCTAGAGGGATAAAGAAATCCAGAACACACCCTGAAAAGACAAAAAGGGGACATGGTGGCAGCCTCACAAGAAGGAAGGCCGGGCAAGGTGGCTTAGGTTCCGTAGGTGTTGGGGAAACAGGCATGGTGCTAAGGTGCCTACTCACTCCCACCCGTCATTCACCATTTAGCCCATGCCAACCTCTGCAACTGCACCCACAGACAGTCTCTGCTCACAGGAGCATGCTAGGCCAGTGCCCAGAGCAGAGCAGAGCAGAAGGGTCCTGGATCAAATGAGCCCAGGAGCAGCCTTCATGAAATGTGCCCAGGAGCTGGTGGATGAATAGCTGGTTCCCCACCCTTCCATCAGTGCCACTCTGAGGCATGTTCCACAGCATCTCCCAGAGCTTCCCAGAGCCACCGAGCCCAGTTACCCACAGCAGAAACCTGCTTACTATCTTCTTTCCCTTCACTCACTTCTCATCCCCACCTGTACTTCCTGGATCAACTCCAAAGCCAATTCAGTGCACTCAGATTCTCATCTCCAGGTCTGCTGCTGGGGAAACCCAGCAAGACACAGCCTGTTTTGGTGGCCCAACTCAGGTCAGGTGCACACCTGACTGTGGCCGGGGAGGTACCGCACTGATTTTCCAGGTCTGGGCCACATGGTCATCCCAGACTCAGATGGAGAGCCGGGGTCACACCCACCTGAAACACATGGGCTGAGAGTAGGAGAGGGCAGCTCCCAGAGGAAAATCAGGGTGTGTTACCAGAAGAGAGAATTCACTGGTGAGCAGGCAAAGTAGATGTCCATGGTGGCCTACAATGAGAAGGTAGGGTATGTATGGGTCACGAAGCACTCCAGGGGCATTCTGGAGGCTAAACACAGTCAGATGGTGCAGGGCACAGGAAGGAGTTAGCATAGAGTGAACGCCACCCTCAGAACACCACGCTCAGCCCTAGGACTGGGGGTACGGGACCATAGGAACCCTACCCCACTAGGCCACAAAGCAGCTGTGCCCCAGCCAAGCCTCTGCCTTGGCACAGAGGTCACATGAGAGGTTGCCCACCCCATCCTCTGACTCATGTGTTTGTGCATCCCAGGCTAGAATGAAGGAGCCAGTGGAGAATGAGGTCCCTGAGAGCTGAGGCACAGGACCCACACACTGCAAGCTCTCAGGAATGCTGCTGTTTAGTAACTGGGCCCAGCCTGATACCAGGAACCCTAGGGAGGCCTTTCCCAAAGTTTGTGCCTCAGAGCTCCTACTTCTACAGAATGTTCTGGCACATGCTACCCAGGGTGGGTGGAAGGGCGCAATGTGATTCCGCCATCAAGAAAATGTGGGAAAGGGTGGATTAAAAGAAATTGAACAAGTATCTACCACGGGACTTCTCAGGGCCTTCATTGTGTGGTATACATACAACTCTGCAGGGAGAGCCATCAAGTGCAGTGTTTCCCAAACTAGATGACCGCAGAACACTTCTCAGAGCATGTGTCAGGACCAGGGGTCAAGGAAAGCCACTTTGGAAAATGGTGACCCAGCAAGGCCACCTTTCCTTCCCTAGAAGCAGCCTTGCCCGAGAATGCATTCCAGATACTCTGCCAAACAACCCTGCCCTGGCTGCTGCCCCACAGTCACCCATTACCTCCTCTTCCAAATCTGATATTAAAGACAAAGCAGGCTAAGCCTGCAGAGCCAAATGCAGTTGCTAAAGCCACTCCAATTGCCTAGACACAACGGAGTCTGTGGCTGTGGATGTGTTGCAAGAATCCTCAGGCTTTCCAAATTGCTGTGTGTCAATAATTAAAAGACTTCTGTGCCTGAGAGTGGGGTCTGTATAACCCTGGATGCACATTAATGTCAACAATTGTCAGCAGTAAACATCTTGTGTCGTTAACTGGAGGAGACATCTTATTATAAAAATTGCAGCAGAATCTTAATTGCTTCTCTTCTATCCCCGCTATTACAAGAGTTGTTTTAAGGCATTTTTTTTCTTTCTTTTTGCTTTTTGGCATGCAGCATCATCGTTGAATGCCTCATCACATCTCTGATAAGACACTATCCTCATGTGATAATTCTTCCAGGAGTGTACTGGGTTTATAGCCTCCACAGTAGGTACTTTTCTGGAAAATTAAGTGCCCGTGATGTATGCCTACTTGTCTAGTGGCGCCACCATAAACAGCCTGTAACTGTCACCCCGACACCCCTCGAGACACTGCTGAAAACTGACTGTATATCCTCACGGTATTTTGTCTTGATGACACTTCTTGTGTCCTCATGAGAACAGAACTATACAGAGATTTCCCCTCAATGCAGTGCTCTCTGCACAAATCCACTTGGCAATTTTTGAAATATCCCACTTGGCCTCCCAAATTTGCAGTTAAGGACTAAAGGCCGCTTTGACTCCTGGGAGTCAGACAAAAAAGCCTGCATTTGGTCCCTTCAGAAGCCAAGTGCAGGCAATCACCCAGCCTCGCAAATAAGAAGAGAATTAGCCAGCCCACAGCCATGTTTACAAGCCTGCCCCCATCACTCACACTTACAAGGTGCTGTACCCTTTGCAAAATTCTTCTGCATCTAGTACTTAATTTTATCTTCCTCACAGGTCTGGGTGGTGGACAAGGCAAGCTCTTTATTTACCTAGTGTAGGGGAGAAAACCTCAGCTCTGGGATGGAGGGCTGCTTGCTTAAGGACATCAAAGTGTTAGCAGCAGGATGACAGCAGGTTCATCATGGGACTCCTGGTCAGTGCTCTCTCCCTTCCTCAAATATCTTTGCTAAAAAATCAAGCCAGGCTCTGGGATGGAGCGGGATTGCAGTCAGGCCTGGAGGAATTCTGCTTCTTACAACAGTGCAGGGCCCAGGGGTCTGGAGGAAGCCACATCCTGCTCCAGAGCCACACAGGGCTCTCTCAGCCTTCTGCTTTCTGGTTCCTTGCCGACAGTACAAGTGTGTATCCTGTCTCTCTCTCTTTCTCTCTCTCTCTCTCTCAACTAAAATGTCTTTTCGTATTACCCAAAGTTTCCCATCTGATTGTCTCTCTTGTCCTCTCCCAGCCTCTGCCTGGGACCTGAGTGGTGTTTCCAGTAGGAGTGTGGCAGTAAGCCCAGCCCCAGGCCCAGCCCAGCCTAGCCTAGCCAGAGGGTGCCCGTATGGTTGGCATCAACTAGCTGAAACCCAGTCACTAGGGAGGAGCCTATCTGCCCAGCCAAAAGCCCTTTCCTGGCCAACTCAATGCCACTTCCAAAAAGTTCCAGCGATATCCCTATAGGAGCAGCAGACATCTCCTGCCACAGCCCTCTTTGCCTTCATGCCTTCAACCTGCCCATTGCCCCCCTATCCTGGGAGTTCCGTGGGGTCACGCTATGTGTCCCTAGCTTCTCACAGGCTGGGAACAGGTGGTGAGCACCTTCCCTGGGTGAGAAGTCAAGCTGGATGCACTAGGACCTAGTCTCACCACCCTCACCCTTGGGTACTGTGTTGAGGGCCAAGGGCACAGGGGAAGACAGCCCTTACAACCAGGCTGGACCTCCCCAGCCCCTGATGACAAATCTCTTCCAGGGGGTGATGCCCTTCCTGTCAGCCCAGGCTATGGTGGGAGCAGTGGGTGGCTCTGAGTCCTCAGGCTGTGACAGGCGACTATGGTGTTCTGCAAATCACTCAGTGGGTTTGCCTCACCCTCACCCCCATCACTCTCCCTGGAGAAGAAAGATGTCCCGTGGGGGCAGTCAGAGACCTCCTGATGAGGAGCCTAGAAAGGAGAAGCCGGATCAAATGTCTGAAAGCACAGCCTTCAAGAATCCTGGGTTGGGCCAGGGACATGCCCCTCCCCTTTGCTCTGGGTCTACAGAGTGTCCAGTGGGGGAGGGTGGCTGAGCGTTTGCACAGGGGCAGCAAGACTCCACTGATTTGCAGAGTAGCTGACGACCGCTTCACACCAGCAGGACCTCCAAGTACATACCCACTGACCTTGACCAGCCAAGTCCTACCATCTTGTTTTAATCCCCCCAGAGCACAACTGAGTTCCCGGTGAGGCCCAGTGTCTTAATCCTTCAGACTGAGTGTGCGTGAGCACAGAAAAAAGAATGTGAAATACCTCATTGATAAATTTTTTTGTGCTGATTATATGGTGAAATGATAACATTTCGACTCTATTAGGTTAGGGAAAGTATATTATGAAAATTAACATCTCCCGTTACTTTCTACTTTTTTTAAACATAGCTACTAGAAAAATTTAAATCCTACATTGGCAACGCATTTCTATTGGTCAACACTGTGCTTACAGGCCCAGCTTAAATCTGGAGAGAAATGGATCTAGCACCCTTGGCAAAGCCGGAAGACATGTCCTCTGTGGGTCACACTGAGGAGTTTGGTCTTTATCCAGCCATAAGACACAGCAGGGTATCTGGGGTGCAGACTCCTGCAGGTCCTGAGGGTACACAGTCAAGAAAGATGGCATGGTCCCCCCCCCTGGTGTGACTTATGCTCTAGTAGCAAAGACAGACCACAAACTGCTAAACAAGTAAATGAGCAAGATAATGTCAGATGAAGAATAAACCTCAGTGATAGGCAGCAGAGTAACTGGGGAGCCCTTTAGGAAGAGTGGTCAAGGAGGGCTTCTTGAAGGAGGTGGCATTTAAGCTGGGACTAAATGAAGACATGGGGCCAATGGAGTGGATAGCTGGGCAGAAGGAGCAGCGAACCTTAGTGTCTGGCAGGAGTGGGGTCAGCAGTGGACACGTGCAGATGTATTTGACAGTAGAGCCAACTGACCAGGTGGAAACAAGAATAAGATCCCCTCAGCCTCAGGCAGGGGTCTCATGTCTCACAAAAGAGTGGCCATCCAGGGACAGTGGATGATAATTTCTGTTACTCAGAAGTCAGGGTACCTGGGCTGCTGTCCTCCTTCATCCACTTACTGGTGGTTAATTGAGCCAAACCTTTCTTCCTGCTGAGTTCTCATATCTGAAATGAAGTAAGAATCTTGCAAGGCTGCCTCATGGGGGCTTATTCCGACCAAATAGAACAGTGGCTGTGGATGCTGCCCTAAGTCTACACCACTGAAGGGGCTCCCACTAGGGTCTGGAAGTGAGCACCAAATTGAAACGTGGATTTGTGGCTAAGAGTGTGAAAAGTGTTACAACAGCAACACACACAACCTGGGGAAGACCAAAGTTTGGACAGAACCATGGGGTGGGGAGGGCATCTTGGAGGAAGTGGCTTTTGATCTGGGCCTAGACGTCTGGCTCACAGTCAAGCAGAATGGAAGGAGATACTACGGCCAAAGGAGAGGACAGGTGCGGGCAAGGGTGTGGAGGTGGGGAATGACAAACACAATTGTAAGACAGAGTACATGGCAGAGACTAGCCTCAGTAAAACCCCAAGGGAGGAAACACTACTTACCCAAATGCTGTGATTGCCAGGAAACCACCAACGCCTCCAGGGCAGACCTTCCCCCATTACCCAAGATGGCCCCAGACCAGCCCCAACACCCTCCAAGACAGTGCCAAAGCTTGTTGGTAAGAGCAGATAGCACCAAACATGTAGATAAGAAATGTATAATGAATAAACATTATTTAAAGGGACTGCGTAATGCCATGAATTTTTCAGTGGCAAAAACAGCCGAGAACTTATTAAAAAATGCATGAATTTCATATTTGATTATAAGTCAAGAGCAGCCAAAAAGAGAGAAGGAGAGAGTTCAGGGTTGGTGGGGGGCGGGGAGGGGGGGGCGGCGATGGCAAAAGACACCAGCAGCCTTGCAGACTGGAATTAATGAGGTTGTTCCTAACAGAGAAGGAGTGACATGGTGATTAGTTAATTACTATTCAGCCGCCTGTAATTAATGCACAACTGAAATTGGTGTACAATGAATTAAACCACCACATAAAGCTGCTACCCAAATTGAGCCGAGGACCTTGATTACTGATTGAGGAGGCTATTACCACAGCTTCAGCATTGTGATTTCAACAGTGTCTCCCTCCGACAACATGTTGTGCAACTAGTGGGAGAGTCAAGCTGAAGAAATCCACTGCCTGGGGCTGGATGTGATGGTGATGCTCATGCACAGGGTGGGGCTCCTGGAGCTGGAGCTGGGCTCTGGCTGCGCCCAGCATCCAGCCCAGGGCTGACCCACTGTGCAGGAAGAGGTGCAGGGAAGAAGGAAAGAAAGATGAGATTGATGGTGATGCAGCTCAAAAGGAAGACGAGAATCTGTTCTCCCCTCTCCAAAGGTATCCTTGTCATCCTGGGCTCCAAGGATGTCGCCCCTTTCCAAGACCACTGCACCCAGGATGGGGGCTACTTGCTCCCTCTAGTGCATTCTCCACACAGAAACCAGGATGATCTTTCATAAAGTCAGGTCAAACTATGTTTCTCCCCTGCTTAATGCCCTCCTGTGGATTTCTACCATAACGTGGATTGAATGTATTCTCCCTATTATGATTTACAAGGCCTGGTATGACCCATTTCCCACTTATTCCCCACTTCATCACTCCCCCTCCTCCTCATTCACATGGCCCAGCCGTGTTGGTCTTTCTATGCCACAAAATCTTCAAACTTAATTTCACCTCAGGACCTTTGCATGTACTAATCTATCTTCTTGGAACTCTCTTCCCAAGCTTTTCTCATCAATGAAGTCTCAGCTGAAATGTCCGCAGAAAGGCTTGTCCTAACTTCTTTGTGTAAAGTAGCCTTCCCACCACCACCATTGTTTTCTGTCACGTGAACCCTGATTGTTTCCTTCATGGTATATCCTAGGATCTGAATTATTTTCTTTAGCCATGCTGTCCCTTGTTCATGCTCTGTTTCCCCATTGGATCATAGCCTCTACAAAGGCAGAAGGTATCTGTTCTCTCCTATGTATACCCAGGGCCCCATGACTCGGGTCCAGTGAGGAAAAGCCATGGGGAGACCCATCATAAAGGCTACAAAAAGGCTCCCTACAAATAATGGGCTTCATCGCTCAGAGACAGTGAAGGTGGCTGCTAGGGAAGAGGAGACTCAGAAACTCCTAGCAGAAGTCCTGGGACTGCCCACTGTCCCATTGTTATGTGCTATCCCCACACTCAGTGGCTCTGAAGAAGTGGCCTGAGAGCACAGCAAGAAGGACCCCACATAGAGACGTGACTATGGGAGTCAGAGACTGGCTGAAGCAGCCTATCCACACAGAAGGCTGTACCAAGTCTCTTCTGGAGCCCACCCCCCATGCCCAGAGCTCCATGAGGACTTCCTCCTCACAGACAGGGTCCTGGGAGAGTAGAGCCTGTCCACTCACTGCATCTTAGGTGATGCTGTCATTTCCTAAGCCAAACACGCTGGAGACTGCGAGGTCCCTAGGAACAGGAACCACATCTTCCTCCTCTCTGTGCCTCACTCAGAATGGCCCATCACTGACACCCCACACACACTATTGTGCCAGTCAGGAACCTGTGGTTATAAGTAACAAGACCTAACTCAAATTGACTTAATCAAAATGGGGGGAGTTGTCCCACTGATGGAAAAGTCCAGGGATGGCTTCAGGCATTGCTGGATCCAAGGCTCGGTAATCAGGACACTATCCCTCCTCGTCTGTCAGCCTTGCTTTCCCCTAGGAGACTTATCTCTCAACTAGGATCTCCCTAGGCCGGGGAGGCCTTGCAGCTGTCACTTCTTTGGGCCTCAGTTTCTTTACCTAAAAATGAGTATACTTATTGTCATCCTGACCGCTCCTCATGGGGAGCTCAGTAAGCTGAGGTCAGACAACGGGCAAAGTGGGTACCAGGTCAGGATGAGTCCTGGCTCCAGAGGGTGCAGACTGTTTGCAGATGCCCTGCCACCTGGAAGTGAATGACAATGGACCTGGAAGTCCAGAGACCTGGCCAAGTGCTCTCACCACTGCCTGCTGCCACACTGGAGGGAATGGAAGGCAACCCCCAGAGGGCCATAGTAGACTCACATGGTCTGAAGGGGAGGAGGAATAAATGCCAGGGCATAAGTTCCCCACTCTGAATAGCATGGCAAGGAGCCTGAAGCCTGGCAGATTGTGGCCAGCATCACTAGCTGGAGAGAGGCCTCCATGCAGGACAGTGGTTTGGGGCAGAGTTTTCTTGTCCCTCCAAGACCTGGTACCATAGGCCACACTGCCAGACCAATAGCCAAAACTGAGGATGTGAGGGGTCCCCAGGAGTTCTCCCTGGAGAATGGGGAGGGGGCTATCTGGAAGGCCTTTGGGATCTCAGAGAAGAGCTCCAGGGGGCTTGGAGTGGGGTTGGAGACATCCACAAGGGTACAGGGTGACCCCTACTCATTGTGTGAGAGGCCACAAGGCCATGTCTTCAACTAGAATTTTGGTTTATCATTTTTAAAAGTATAACACATATCCAGTAAGGTTTCTCAAGTGTCCAGCTCAATGAATTTTAACTTGCATATACACTGTGTAACCACCACCCAGGTCAAGATCTAGAGCACTTCCATCACTCAGAATTTCCATCCTGTCTTCTGTCACTGACCCCTCTGCCAAGGTAACCATGATTCTAACTTCTATCACCATCAGTTTTTGGACTTCATTTAAATGGTTTTGTTTGTGTGTTCAGTGTAATGTTTTTGAGACTCACCTGTGCAGATATACATATCAGTAGCTGTTTTCTATTTTATTTCTGAGCAATATTTCATCGTGTGGTTGTACTCAACTGGTTTATCCATTCTCCTGTTGGTAAGCATCTGGGTGATTTTCCAGTTTGGGGCTGTTACGGGTAAAGCTTCCATGAACATTCTTGTTTCTATCTTTTGGTGCACACAAGTCACTCATATTTCTTGATATATACCCATGAGTGCAAGCGATGGGTCAGAAGGCATGCATATATTCAGCTTTAGGAGAAAATGCTAACAGTTTTCCAAATGATCATATCATTTTACATTCCACTCATAATGCATGAGAGGTCCAGGTGCTCCACATCTTCACTCGTAGTTGGTAATGTCGTCGGTCTTTTTACCTTTGGCCATTCAGGTGGGTGTGAAAGATAGCTCATTGTAGTGTTACTTTGCATTTCTCTGGTGACTGATGATGCTGAGCATTTTTTATGTACTTATTGGCCATTTGTATATCTTCTTTGGTGAAGCACCTGTCCAGATCTTTTGCTTATCTTCTTATTGAATCATATTTCCTGTCCTTGATTTGTAGGCATTCTTGATATATTCTGGATGGCAAGTCCTTTGTCAAATATATGCATTGTGAGGAGTTTGTTGAAATGTCTGATTCCTTGGCTGCACCCCTGAAGGTTCTGGTTAAGAGGGTTTTTAACCAAGGCCCCCTGGGGATCTCTGCCTTGTTCATATCTTGCTTTGAGAACCCTGTGAGGCGCAGGGTGGAAAGGCAAGGCACAGGGTGAATCCTCATCTGAACAAGTCTGAAAACTTGTGGAATATTGGTAGGGGGGTTCTTGACAGTCCCTGACCACATAGTTTCTAAAGCACATGATTTGAACATTCCAGTATTCTAGAGTTTTGTATTGATTCCACCCCATCCCTACCACACTGAGCTGGAGGAGGGAGGAAGAAAATAGTCTCATCCAGGCAGCAGAATGTTCCAGGTTCTGCACACAGTTTGCAAAGTCAACAGATGGCTCTGCCACTCCTGAACCTCCTTATGTCTCAATGTCCTCTTCTGTGAAATGGGGATAGGAACTGTGTGTACTTCATAGGATCACTGAAAAAATTAAATTAAATGAGGCAATGCATGTCAAGTGCTTAGCCTAGCATACAGACAATACTCAATAAATGGTAGCCCATTTTATTTATTAAATGACATGTGGCCTTTCAGCTTTAAATGGCCACCAGCTATCTCCATACAGGCTCAGCTTTTCCTTCCAGGAGGCCTCAACCAGTACACTGGCATCTGCCCTGAAGCTCCATGAAGAAATTTAGGAAGGTCTGGGAAGTACTGAGCATCAAGCCCCAGCAGGCCTGTACAAACCTGTGCCCCAGGGCTTATCATTAAAGTACACTAAGAACAGATGTGGCTCTGGCCCCTCCCTGGAGCTCCCAGCTGCCAGGCTACCCTTCTCCCAGACAAAAATTTCTGTCCCATCCCTTCCCAGACAGTGCCTTTGTCCTCATTTGTGCTGGTTCTATTTTGCTGATGGCTCCAGCTACCTGCTGGCAGCAATTTCAGCCAAAGAGTTTACCCAATATAATAAAACAGCCATCACCCCAAGAAAGTAGCAATAGAGCAAATGCCTATGTGCCCTTTAGATCTCAGGAGTTACTCAATTACTTTGCCAACCCCAGAGAGGCAGCTGCCTGAGGACTGGGAACATGTCAGAAAATCTTGCCTTGTCCTACCCGCAGCACGGGTCTCTGGGATCCTCTGGCCGGGGGGCTTGTATACCATTAGAACTGTTCAGTCCACTTGTGGAATGAATAAATTAACTAGTCTCAGATTCATTCATTCATTCATTCATTCAGTTTCAATTAAACAAGCATTATGGAGTAACTCCCATTTTCACTAAATGCGTGTGACCAGAGCTGAAGAGTTCTTTTTGCAAAACACAAAGTCACACCTCTACGATGGGATGGGATGGGATGGGATGGGGATATGATTTGGCAAAGCTGTTCAGCAGCCCAACGGGCTCCTCTTCTCAGGACCCCATGGGCTTAGAATCCACAGCCATGATGAGAAGTTTTCCTATTTGCCTGATCTCTACCCACCCTGCTTTGGCTTAACTGAACTCATTTCTTGAATCTGTACTCTGAACATAACAGCCTGGTATATCCCTCAACCCCAGATTCCACCTCTGTCAACAGCATCTTCTCCATCAGGCTCAAGGAATGGACCTGTCTCAGGAGCAGCTAATCTGGGAAAGAAGGAGCCACAAGGACCCAGGCTTGGCCCAGGAAGGAAGATGGACAGACCCCCCATGCACACTCAGCCTCCCACTGTGCAGAGGGACCCAGAGATAGGCAGGTAGGCCTTCTCAGTAACCTCCTCAGTGGTTGCCTGGTTCTCACTCAAATTCTATCCTCTCTCTATGGCTCTCTCTCTCTCTCTCTCTCTCTCTCTTTCTCTCTCTCTCTCTCTCGCTCCCTAGCTCAGCCTCCCAGCCTCAAGCCTGGGTGAATTAGGTGGCTGAGTGTTATATATTTGGTGCTGCTGATGCACCCTGGCTTCCATGCTCTGGGCTAGGGGTTTCATCTCCAAGGTGGTGTTTCAGAACCCCCAGTGACCAAAGACAGGACATAGCCAGGTTCTGTCCTAGGGATCAGGAACAATACCTGTATTGATCATCTTCTGAGACACTGCAGGAATTCTTTCAGTGGAACACCCAACTAAAGACAGCCCAAAACCAACTTTATGTACAAATCCTGATGGAAACTGGGCTTCCCCTGTGGACACTGGGCTGTAGCTGGACTCAAGTCTCCAAGGATCTGGTCACCCCTGGGCATCTAAGGACAGATTTTACAGAGCTCCCTGGTTGGGCTGGACAGTTTCTTCAGCAGGCACAGCTGGCCAGTTCCTCTCCAACCCTCTCAATACCCCAGGCCTTCCAAACAAAACTTGCTAGTGTGGTGGCAGTGGCCAGATGGGACAACATGGAGACATCCATCATCTCTTGATCCAGAGGTACAATATGTCTTATGGCAAAAGCCCTGCAGTTCTATACACTCTCTGACACAGCAAACATGGCTGAAGTACACAAGTGGCTCATGACCCAATCCTGGAAATGTGATCATTACCAAGACCCAAGTCAGCTTCTTGATGGAGTCTTCACACAGGAAACCACATCTGACTAGCACCTTCCACTTGGCCAAAAGATGGCCCATTATCTTAGCATCCATGCTGAAATGTGTCATCTGTTGGTGTCAGAGTGAAGCCCCAGATGAGCTGGCTCATTAGACACAGTCAGAACTCCCTGCCACAGAGTATTGACCAGAGGTTGGCCATTTCCTCTGACACCCTGCCTCTCCAACTTCAGAAGCCTTTTGTTTGTCATGCTTGCCCACAGATGACCCCTGAGCAAATCTGCCTGACCCAAGAACTTTTAGTCCCCACCATGTCTATTCCCTGTGTGATCTTTCAAATGACTTGGTCATCGCTACACACAGTCATGGACACAAAGCATTATAGGGCAAGAGCACACAGCCACTAGTTAATGATTTGCCAACACTTCTCAGCATATGCCTCCTTTAAGCATTGTATAATGTCAACTAATAAGAAAAAATGGCATCCACAAATAATACAAGCAGTCAGCATGCCGGAGGGGTAAGTGCTTATTCAGAGAGCTTTGTTCCCTGACAGTGGGAAGGAAATTGGCCAAACCAATGGAGACTCCCCAAGGTGCAGTTTTAAGAGCCATTCTCTCCCCAGAAGTCCTCAGCAAAAAGATGGCAGGTTCCATAGAGAGACAATGCCCCCTCCCGGGCAAACAAGAGGAAAGATGTGATAGTCATTCCATGATACAAAAACCTCACAGGAGCCAACAAGTGAATGCAATAACACCAACCACTGGTATTTATTGGGAACTTCCTCTGTGCTGGACATGAGGCTCAGAATTTCACATTTATCTTCTCAGTTAACCCTTGAATTATATCATGAGACAATCAATATTATTGCTTCCATTTTACTGTGAGGAGATTGGGAGTCTGAGAGGTTAAGGAACTTGCCCAAAATCACAGAACTAGTAAGTGGCAGAAGTAGGTTTATGCCCAGGCCTGTCTGATTTTAAAATTCATTCAGCCTACTGTCTGTCCATGCCATGCCTCTGCAGCATGCCTGCTATATTAGGACTGGCCCCAACGTTGTTGGGACCTGGTGCAGATCTTCCCATATAGGGCTGAGCCAGGACATCCATCAGCAAAACCATCTTTGGACCATCCTTCAAGGCTTCCACCTGGACCTTGAATGGAGCTGGGAGCCCTGGGTTCCCAGGGTTACCCTGACTTCCTGAGGCACGAGTACCTGGTCATCAGCTTTGTATCATCAGAACCATCTTTGCAACCTGACCAAAGGAAAAGTTTCCGTTTAGTTGAGGAATCTTCTTCCCTCTCTTTAATTGATAACAATGATCACACTTCAGTTAACCTCAAAACTTGCCTTGGCCCACCCTCTATTCCAGAAACCAAAGATGGAATTGCATCTCTAGTACTCCCCTGAAGCCAACCAGCCTGCACACAGGTCCTGACAGCCCTCCTACCCAACTCACTCCCAACAGAGTTCTGGGGATTCTGAAGTCTAGTTGCAGCCCAATATTGCCCACCCCAGATCCCTGGCCTCTCCCTGAAGCCAGACTGGCCCCCAGGCTGAGAATCCCCTCACGTCCAAACTGTCTTCTCAGGAGAGTCAGAAATTCCACTGACCACTGATCAGTGACAAGGAGACATAGATTGGCCAGGCAGCACTGAACTCCATGAGCAGTTTTTGGGTACAGCTCACCTCATTGCTGAGCCTTGGTTTCCTTCTGTGTAAAGTGGGGGTGCTTTCAGCCTGTCTCCCATCCCCAGGTAATGAGGTAAAGTGCTTGGTGAACACTCACTTGCCAGACAATGGCAGGGAAAGATCTCCCTTCCATGGGAGACAAGTCCTACCACTGTGCCAGGCGTTCCATCAGCAACAACTTCAGATAAACCGTCACGAGTCTCACTTGAGAAATTGTGTATACAAATCCCATTATTAGTGATATAGCCCCCTTTAATTTCACTCTGAGAGCTCTCTGTGGGACCTTAGTCAATATTTGCTGAAAATCAAATACAGACCTTGTTATGATTCAGTGCAAACACTGTAGTAAACTCCACCAAAGCATGACCCAGGCTCAAGACAGGGAACATTAAATTAATTTGCACAAGAGTCCGTGGGTTGAAAGGCATCTCCTGACCCCTCTTCCAATTTAGGGGACCCAGGCTCTGCCCAGACATCCTCACTAACTCAAGGACTACACCAGCCCCATGGCAAATCAGCACCAACACTCCTGAAAATACAAGGCACAGAGCTTAGAACACTCTTGGTATTCAGCGAGCAAGTGAGTGAATGAAAGGGAAGACTGTGGGGTGGAAGGAACACCAGACGTGGAGTCACCGAGTCTGTGGCTGACCTTGCCCTTCCACCCCCTGTCTGTTATTCTCTGGTTTACCTTATGAGTCTCTACTTTCTCATCTGGAAGATAAAGTGAAGATTATATGAGGGAATGATTAAATGACATAATCTTGGTAAAGGGCATAGCACAATGCCTGACACATAGTAGACTCCCAAAAACTATTATAATAAATCAACCACCGCATAATAATAACAAAGCCACATACCAAAAAAGCACAGTTCAGATGTATGCACTTAGAGACATCAACTATTTAAAAATGTAGACATAGGAGGGGCACCTGGGTGGCTCAGTTGGTTGAGCCTCCAACTCTGGATTTCAGCTCAGGTCATGATCCCAGGGTTATAATTCTCTCTCTCTCTTTGCCCCTCTCCCCACCCCACCCCCCAAAATAAAAATAAAACAATTTAAAAATAAAGAAAATTGTAGACATAGGAAAAGACTGGCTGGGACTCCAGTCAAGATTGGGTTGTGAATTCTTGTTTAGAGCCTGCCCTGCTTCAAACTCATGCCACTATAATAGGTAGAATATAATTCAAAAAATTGTAAAACACAAGCTGTCTTCAAAAACAAGATAAACATCACAAAGATGAGTGATGAATATTAGATACACAAAGTGGCAATCATCTGCCACATACAAACACAAAATTCCCTGGAGTGCACCGTGGAGGGGTAATGGGAACTGAGACTACCCCCACAGTGAGGTGGGGGCATGTGGGAAGCCATTGCATGAGCCTGCAGCCTAGCCCTAATTTATGAAGAGTGTGACCACCACTGTCAGTTGAGAAAGGGTATGCTAGATGATTGACAGATCTAGAATTGGAGATAATTGAACGAAGTCTCAATGATAAGATCTGTAGAATTGGTTGGGTGCTGCTAAATGCTACTGATGCACCGCAGGGTCAGACAGACTCAGGTCAGCCCATAAATGACCAACTTAAGGTATGGTATGACAGACAGAAGGCCTCCATGATAGTGTTTGAAGAGATCACCCCTCCTACAGTCAGAAAACAGACCAGGCTTAAAAGGCATCCTAGGATCAGACTACAAGAGCAACAAATCTTCAAAAGACTATGCCCAAGTTAAGGCCTTGATAGAAAAAAAATGGGCTCCCTGAGACTCGTGATAGCAGCATCTGAGTGCATGCTTGAGAACATTGAATCCCCAGACTCCCCAGACACTCTCTACTACAGAAGTTGTCCCCTATCCCTTTCTAGAAGACAGCAGATCTCCTTGCCTGAAATGTATTCAGAGCCCCCATGGTGGCAAATCCCTTGCAAGACATTTTCTCCCCTCCTCAAGATCTGTCCCTACCTCCCCTACTGGCTACTAGAATGATGATCAGGGTCAAATCTCACAGGCCCTACCTGGGGAAATGCTGGCCCATTTAAAGAATGGGTTAAAGAAAGAGAAGGATTATTCACCAAGGCAGTGGAAAGATCTGACCAATATGAACCCATGGGAACCCAAAAAGCTTGCATGGAAGTGGATCTTAGGGGTGTCAAACCAAGGGTAAGTGGGAAATGGGTACATAATATAAGGCTGTAAAGAGATTTACACTTTGTCAGGTTCTGGGAGCCAGTCCTAATAACTTCTGGAATGGCTCCTAGAATCTTAGAAAAAATGTCTCACCTAAAATAATATATGAAAATATGAGATCAGCCTCACTAGAGTGTTAAATAAAGGATTCAGATCTTTAGATCACAGAGTAATTGACAGGGTAGAATAGATCTATTATATAAGACCCAAGTTCTTACTATATGACCATGTTGCTAGAGGGAATCCATAGGAAGTGTCCTTAACTAAAGAGCAAGGAAGGAGATAGGGGGTGGGTCAGTGGGGGAAGCATGGGCATCACTGAGAAGCTCAGGGGTCACTATCTACTGTAAAATGTGCTGACTATAGATCTTATTGTAGAGCTGGCTCCCCAGTGTCACTAAGGACAGAAAGGTTCTGAAACAGCAGAGGCCATGTGGTAGCACTCAATCATCAGAGGCAAGGTAGTAAGCAAGTTCAGGATGGCAACCCGGACTTTGATCTACAGGGATATGTGGTGATTCTCCATAGACCATGGCATATATAGAGGCAAGATAAATGGGTGGCTGGCAAAGATTTTGATCAAGAATGAATGAAAATGAGCAGAAACTGGAGATAAACCTCACCAATGGGCAGTCACAGGGCTATGTCACTTCTCAGACCCAGAGCCCATCAATTGAAGAAAGACCCTGCAGTGCTAGTAGGTGCATAAGCATCAGCAATTACTCTAGTCTTGAGTGACAGTGCATTGAAGCAAGGGGAAATTCCCCGTCTCTAGTATTGGACAGAGCATCTGAGCTGACATTGATACTAGGGGACTCAAAGCACAATCATCCTCCACCTCTCATTATAGTAAAGGTGCATAGGTGCAAAGAATGAATGGAATCTTTCCCACAATGGGTCCAGTAGGTCCACAGACCCACCAATCGGTCATTTGCTCTGCTCCTGAATACATAATCAGGATGGGAATACTTAGCAACTAGCATGGTAGGAAAGGCCAAATGCCAGGCTCTGAAATTGCTTGCCCCTGACCAATCGAAATCAATATTAACATCCTAGGGTAAAGGCAGAAATTAGCGCTATTTTCAAAGACTTAGAGAATGTAGTAGCAGAGGCCCTATTATGCCCCCCATTTAATTCACTCACAAGTCTGAAATTTGCAAAAGCCACAGTGAATCATAGTGGATGATGGTGAACCTCCTCAGACTTCACAGAATTATGCCCCAATCATAGCTCCTGTGCCAGATATGGTGCCTAGAACATGTCAAGAGCCCCTGCTACCTGCAATGCAGCTAGTGATCTAGTGATTTTTTTTAAATTCTCATCGGGAAAAATAACCAAAGGCAGTTTTCATTCACATGGGATGGACAATAGTACATATTTCTGGTCTTTCCCTACTAGAGATGTGTTAACTCTCCTGTTCTGTGTCACAGTGCAGCCCAAGGTGACCTTGAACATCAGGACATTTCACAGAACATCACACTAGTCCACAATTGTCCTATAGAAGTTTGAGGATACACTGCAAAGATCCCAGGGCTGTCACATTGACCCAGTCAGGCTCAGGCACATTTGTGCACCTCCAACCACTGAGCAAAAGCATGGTGCTTGAGTTCTGAAGAAGTATGCCCTATACTTGAAATATTTCTCTGACTCACGTAACAAACACTTTTGAGAAGGGCCCAGAGTAAGAGAAAGTTCTGCATTCTGTCCATAATGCAGTGCAAGCATATCTGACACTTGGGTCATATGATCCAGCAGATCCTGTGGTGCTGGCAATATTTGTGGTTGATAAAGGTGCAGTGTAGAGCCACTCCAGTAGGAGAGTTGCAGCACTGAGTTCTAAGATTTTGGAGTAGGCCATGGTGTCTGCTGCAGGCAAATATACCTTACTCAAAAATCAGCTCTTGGAATGTGAATGCCATGTAGAGACTGGGCTTCGGACCAGGGCACATCAAGTGACCACGACCTTAGCTATCACTACAAGCTGTCAATACAAGCAGTGCATCATTCTGTGGGAGTTATGCATCCAGCATCAGGCACAAGCAGGCTCAGAAACACAAGGAGCTATACAAACCAGGGACCTAGGCCCTCATATCACTAATCTATGTTGTGCCAACTCACACCAACAGCTTTATTGGGAGTGGAGAATGATCCCTATAACCAGCCAACAAAGGAGAGGAAACCTGAATCTGGTTCATGGTTTGGGTCCACTCAGCGCGGTGATGCAGATGAATGTCAACTTCTATGTACAACTGCTCTTAGGGGTGGCCCTGTGAGCCCAAGCAGTGCATCTGGTCATCCACTTTGCTTAGAGGAATGGTCTGAGGTAAGGATATACATAGATTCCAAGGCAGTGTGAATTGTTTGGCTGATTGGTCAGGGTTAAGAAAGAGAAAGAGTCAAAGATTGGGAACAAAAAGATCTTGTATCCCATGTCAATGCCCACAGGGAGCACCCATTGCAAGGGAGTCACTTAAGAGCCAGGTGGACAGGTGCTCTTACACAGGAGGTGTCAACTAGCATCATCAGCCACCAAAATACCTTCCCAGGACATGTTCAGCCACTCAGCAGAAACCTTCTACACAGTGTCATCCTCAAGGATACCAGCAAAACACCAGTAGCGAGTTAATTATATCCAACTTCTTCCTTATCCTGTAAAAGATTAATACATATTTCTGGTATGGGTTTGACTTTTGTGCCCATAGCATCACTATCCAAAGCAAAAGTGCGTGATTTATTGTCACTGAATCCCACAGAACATCACTTTGCATCAAGAGACCCACTTTATGAGAAAGGAGGTCAGAAATACACAAGACTCATTGAGGCTGCCACATACGGTGTCACCCCAAAGCTGCCAGCCTGAGGCACTAGCTTGAAGATGATACTCTACAAGGTTGGCATATAGTCCTCAAGATGCAGAATATACCTTTTCTTCTAAGAACCAAGAGAAGAGTGCATGGCTCTGCTATCCATCACTCCCAATGACCTCCTCTTTTCCTCCTAGACCCCTGAAGTAGAAGTTTCACCAGGAAACACAGTAGAGTCCCACTAACCATAAAAGTAAAGTAAAGCTACCACCTGGTCATTTGGGGCTCCTCATACCAGTAGGTCAACAGGAAAAGAAAGAAATTGTCACACTTTAATTACCAGAGAAGAGAGAGTTAATGATACATGATAGAAAAAGGAAAAGTATGTTTGGGACACAGAGGACCTGATGGGGCATCTCTTGGCACTAAGGTATGGTCATTATAAATGGTAATTATAGCAATCATAGCCTGAAAGGATATAGTTCAGACCCCTCAGAGAATGAAGGTCAGGCCCACCCACTACATATGCCACCTAGACCAGCAGAGAATAGTCTTAATTTGGTGGTTGAGGAGGGATCACTGAGTATTAGTTATGGCCTCAGAACCAACTGGAGCCATGAAGGTCATAGCTTATCCTACTTCCCCTCTTTGTCTGTTACATTTCACCAGAAATCAAACCCATCACTCACCCAAGGAAGTTATCACTGGATGCAGTGAAACTGAGACATGAGAGGCAGTACTCCACCCAAATCCAAATCCTTTTGGCTATCTTTGGGCACACCTCACTTATCTTCTGGACCCAAGTCTGGGTAACTCTGAAGCATAACTTCCACTACAGAGTTCCCTGTGTGATCCATAGGATGGGAAAATGTCCAAAAGCCCTAAGTTATCTCCCACAGGAATAGCAATACTCCTGTCCAGGTGCAGTAAGCCACAGAACATTTAAAAACACCTCCAAAGAAGTTGAAGAGTCCAGTTATTCCTACAAAGCCTGCATACCATCCCAACATGCTCTCAATTCCCATGCCCCATACCATCACTTCAGACAGTGGATAGAAGGCAGGTATGCAGCCACCACCCACAGCTAAGAGAAAACCCATGGGAAAAACCCATGGGGCTCAGGTACACTGATCAGAGCAGAGAAGATGCCCAGGAAGATACTGTGCATGAACAAGACAAAATGCCTCAGTATGGAAGCCACACAAGCACAAAACAGAAAGAAGAGAGGTGGGAACACAGCACAATGAAGACAAAATCACCAGACAACTAGGCAAGCTAGACAAATGCATCACTCCAGAGCCAGAAGAAAAAGGTTCACCACTGTTTGAAATTAGAGAAAATTTAATAGAAACATGAATTTAATAAAATTAAAATTCAAAGATGAGATGATAGAACTACAGAAATGAGATAAAAAAGAGATTGAGAACCTTGGAAAACAAAATTAGAGCCCAAAAGGCATCATTATAGAATGGACACTGTTGACCATCTAAGTAGTGCCATAGAGGAAAGACTTAGGATGATAAAAATGAATGCTAAAGAAGGAAAGGAAGGAAGGAAGGAAGGAAGGAAGGAAGGAAGGAAGGAAGGAAGGAAGGAAGGAAGAAAGAGAGGGGAAAAAAACCAACAAAATCAAAAACATTACAGACACAGACACTGACTATGAAAAAGGACAGATTATCTTAGGAATAGTTGGTGTTCTTGAAGAAAAAGACCCAATAAATTATACATATGAGTATATACATATATATATATATTATAAGAAATTTTCCCTGTATTGAAAAAAATAACTCAACCTGCCCAAAACAAAACAAAACAAATAAAATAAAAGAGCACAATGTTTTTTTAGGAAAATTTTGATACAGAAATCTCTAAACAAAAACACATCCCATAGTAATTAAGTTAGCAAGTAAACTTCAAAGTTGAGAGAAAAACTTCACATATCTGAACAGAAAGAGCAAAATTATACACTGTAGGAAAATCAGGCCAGAATCTGAGTTCTCTGCAATAACATTTAGCCAGAAGAAAAGGTATTCATATCTCAAGAGTTCCAAAAGAAAGAAAAAGTGAGCCAAAAATATGACACCCATCCAAAGTCATTCTTGTATAAAGGCAAAAAGCAGCCATTTCAAAACATCAAATTCTTCGAGAAATATAGAACACATGGACCCTTATTTTGGAAAAAAGATAACAAAAGAACTATTCACAATAAAACCCAACCAATTAAAAGATCAATAATGATAATAGTAACAATAAAATAAACTCAGGAATTTTGACACAAGGTAAAAGAGCTGGAGATGATCAGAGAATTTATCTAAATATACAACAAATCTTGAACAACTAAGGGAATGAGGGTTACAGAACACAGTACATTAACCTGAGTATGGTAAAAGTCAGACCCTAACTAACTGAAAACACTCAACAGATGGGGGGGAAGCTAATCAAAGTCTCCTCTTTTAAAGAAGAGAGTCCATTGAGTAAACTTAAAACTTTGAAATAAACTCGAAACTTGGAACGTACTTTATTTTATTTTATTTTATTTTATTTTACATCCAAGTTAGTTAGCATATAGTGCAACAATGATTTCAGGAGTAGATTCCATAATGCCCCTTACCCATTTAATGCATTCCCCCCCCCACAACCCTTCCATTAGCAGCACTATCAACAATAGCCAAAGTATGGAAACATACTTTTAAAAAATAATGACTATAAACTCCTGATGCTTCTCAAAATCTCTTTTTATTTTTAAAGGACCTTCTAGAAATTAATTTTGTTTACATTTAAAAATATATTTAATGTTAATAATTCCCTTAATTTCTCTTCAGTTACTTTTTTTCTAAGTTTTAAGAAAATTAAATATAATACTTTATACTCTGAAAGAACATATAGAGATGGTTATATTTTTATAAAACTAAAAGTCAAAGTCGCTGTATCCATGTTGCCTTCTATCATATGCATGCATAGATAAGTGTCTAGAATTATGTTTTCCCAGAGTAATGGAACTTTTTTTTTTAACTAGCATGAATTTTTTAAACTTTTTTTCATTGTACATTTCTGTCTTGTTTAAAGTCTTTATAATAAGCATATTTCATTTTTATAAAAGTAATAGGACGATTTCCTGGAAGCAAATATGCCAAGATAAGTGATTAATTTCTAGTAGTGGTAATACTGATGGTTGATTTGTTGTGTGCTTTGTAACTTTAACCAACTTAAACTTTAAAAATATGTTTAAGAAAAAATAAGGATAGGGGCGCCTGGGTGGCTCAGTCGGTTAAGCGGCCCACTCCGGCTCAGGTCATGATCTCGAGGTCCGTGAGTTCAAGCCCCGCATCGGGCTCTGTGCTGACAGCTCGGAGCCTGGAGCCTGTTTCAGATTCTGTGTCTCCCTCTCTCTGACCCTCCCCCGCTCATGCTCTGTCTCTCTCTGTCTCAAAAATAAATAAACATTAAAAAAAATTTTTTTAAAAAGAAAAAGAAAAAATAAGGATAATCATTTAAAAATAGAAATAAAATCTATAATTTCCAAATTGACAGAGAAAATAATAAAAGCTTTAGTAATCAAATGTAAAGTAAAAAGGGGGTTGGAGAGAAACAAAGAATAGACATAGCAAAGAAAACATACAAAATAGATGGTAAAAAAATAAGTCCAAATATATCATTTAAATATTCATAATGAATTCATAAACAGATTTAAGTTACTCATTAGAAGACAATCTAACAGACTAAATTTTTTTTTAATCTAGTGATATGGTGCTTCCTACAAAAGATACACTAATACAAATAATCCAGAACAAACAAAAATAGAGGAATGGAAAAGAATATTCCTGGCAAAACAATAAAACAGGAATAGCAATATTAGTAGCAGATAAAATCAAACTTAAGACAAAAGCCCTTTATAGAGATAAAAAGCAATATGTAATTGTAAAAGTAAAAGACTCACCAAGCAGATATAGCAATCATCAATACTCATACCTTACAGCTCATAGCCCCAAAAATACATAAAGCAAAACTGAAAGAATTACAAAAAGAAGCTAACAAATCTATAATGAGAGTGGGAGACTCTAACTCACTGTATCAGAACCTGATCCTGCAGACAAAAATTACTTTGGATATAGAAAATTTGTACAACACTGCAAGTTTGATCTAATAGATATATAAAGAACCATGCAGTCAACTAATAGAAAGTATGCATTATCTTACAGAAAATCAGGAATGTTTACAAGTAACTACCCTTGCAGTAGAACAAAGCAGAAGTCTGAACCAATTTCAGAGAATCAAATATCAACAAGTATCATTCTCATACTCTAATGCAATTAAATTAGAAATTGCCAATTAAAAGAACTTTAAGGCAAAACTATAGAATATTTTTAATGATATTCCTGAACTACTTAAGTGTTAAAAATGCAAATCCCAACCCCAAATTAAAATATTTAGGGCTAATGAAACAGTTCTACATACCACAAGTTGTGGGATAAATTCAATATAGTGCTTGATAAATTCATTTACATAAAAAGTAAAAGGGAGTGAAAATAAAATAAATGAGTTAGTCATACAATTCAAAAAAGAGTAAACTCAAAAAAGTTGGTGGAAGATATGTAAGATAAGGATTGGAATATGAGTAGTCTATTAAAGAAGTACTCCCAGAAGAAACCAGTAAGGAAGGAAGGAAGTGGGAAAGTGTAATCGGGAAGAAAAGATTTATTCATTCTCCCCCTCACCACCCCCAGCAAATGAGTTGAGCCAGTCGTTGGCTAAAAGTTGCATGAGTTTGGGAGGGATGTAAACTACAAGGACTTCTAGTTCTCCATGCCAGCAGGTGGCTCCAGTGCCCAACAGCACTCCTTTGAAGATTTCAAGTACAAATCTTTAACAGCAAAGTACACAGAAGATGGGAGATGGGCATGCTGAGCTGCAAAGGCATTTGGTAAGGGCACCAACAGAGCCTTCTACAGAATTTCACCTAAGAGAAGAGCAAACAGCTCTTCTAAGAGAGATGCTTAATACAATAACACAAAACCCAGTTATTGTAAAAGAACAACAGAGCAAAAACAATGTCGAGAATAACAGATGAAGAAAAATAACAAAACTGTACTTTTGAAAAGGCAACATTTGGGTAGCCAAGATTGACTAAACCCACTATAACCTACCTTTCCCATCAATCACAACTAAAATTTTGGACAAAGTAGAGAAAACGACTACCTGAAGATGTTAAGAAGTTAAAAATTGCAGACACTACTAAAAACAAAAGAACCAATAGATTAATAAAAATGAAGTGTAACCAAAAAATCCAAATAACATAAAAGCATACAGGAAAGAAAGAAGAACAAAGAATAGACAAGACACACAGAAAGCAAACAATAAAATGCTAGACCAAAATCCAAACACATCAATAATTGTATTAAATATAAATGATTTAAACATACTAAATAAAAGACAGAGATTGAATTTAAAAGGAAAAACATCCAACTAAATGATGTGCAAACACTTAAGGGAGAAATAATAACAACTCTACCCAATTTATTCCAGAACATAGAAAATGAATTAATATTTCCCAATTCATTTTATGAGTCCCACAGTGCCTTATTCCAGATAATATCTTATCTGACAAAAGATATTATAAGACAAGCAAACAAACAAACTACAAGTACGCAAAATATATAAAGAACTCATACAACTCCACACCAAAAAAATCCAATTAAAAACGGGAGGAGATATGAACAGACATTTCTCTACAGAAGACATGCACATGGGCAACAGATACATGAAAAGATGTTCAACATCATTAATCATCAGGGAAATGCAAATCAAAACCACAATGAGATATTACTTCATACCTGTTAGAATGGCTAAAATCAAAATCACAAGAAATAACAAGTGTTGGCAAGGATATGGAGAGAAAGGAACACTGTGTACTGTTGGTGACAATGCAAACTGGTGCAGCCACCATGGAAAACAGTATGGAGGTCCCTCAAAATATTAAAAATAGAATTACCATATGATCCAGTAATTCCACTGCTGGCTATTTACCCAAATAAAAGGAAAACACTAATTTGAAAAGATATATTCCTCCCCTAAATTTATAGCAGCATTGTCTACAATAGCCAAAGTATGGAAGCAGCCCAAGTGTACATCAACTGATAAATGGATAAAGAAGATGTGGTATCTCTATACAATGGTGTATTATTCAGCCATAAAAAAAAAGAATGAAATCTTGTCATTTGCAACAACACGAACAGACCTAGAGGGTATAATGCTAAGTGAAATAAGTCAGTCAGAGAAAGACAAATACCATATGATTTCACTCATATGTGTAATTTAAGAAACAAAACAAATGAACAAAGAAAAAAAGAGACAAAAAAAAAACTCTTAAATAAAGAACAAACTAATGGTTACCATAGGGAGGTAGGTGAGGGGATGGGTGTAATAGGTGAGGGGTTTAAGAGTACAATGAGTACTGTATAGAACTGTTGAATCACTATATCATACACCTGAAACTAATATAACACTGTATGTTAGTATACTGGAATATAAATAAATAAATGCATACATACATACATACATGCATAAACTACAGACTAATATCTTTCATGAGTGTAAGTGCAAAAATTCTCAAGGAAAAGTCAGCAAATAAATTCCAATAATATTTTGAAAGAATAATAAATCATGATCGTGTGAGGTTCATCCTGAGAACACAAGGTTATTTCAACTTTGTATTAAATATAAAGCACCATATTAACAGAATGAAAAATAAATAGCTTGTGATCATTTTCATAGGTGCAAAAGAAGCATTTGATGAAGTTCAACCATTTGTAATTTTTTTAAGTTCTCAGCAAGCCTGGAATTTCAGGAAACTTTCTTAATCTGATGAAAGGCATCCACAAAAAAACAAAAACTACAACTACAACTAATATCAAATATCAAAGATGGAATGCTTTCTCCCTAATGTCAGAAACAAATGTCTATGCTCATTACTATCATTCAATATTATACTAGAAGTCCCAACTAATACAATGAGGCATTAAAAGGAAAAAAAAGGTATACATATTGAAAACTAAGAAAATAAATATCCCTTTTTTCACAGGCCACATAAGGGCCTAAGCAGAAAACCCAAAGGAATCAATAAAAAATAACTCCTATATGTAATAAATGAGGTTAGCCAGGTCATGGGATACAAGACAAATATACAAAAATCAGTTGTATTTCTATATACTAGCAATGAACAAAGGGAATTCAAAAAATTTAAAACAGTACCATTTTGTATTTATACCACTTACCAAAAAATGAAACACTTAGGTACAAATTTAGCAAAACACGTGTAGGACTTGTACACTGAAAATTATAAAATGCTGATAAAAGAAAACAAGACCTAAACAAATGGAGTGATAAATTTGTATTCAAGGCTTGTTGTCTCAGTATTGAAATAATCTGTAGATTCAATGCAATTCCAATCAAAATCCCAGGAAGGAATTTTATAGATATTGACAAACTATCTCCAAAATTTATTTGGAAAGGCAAAGAAAATAGCCACAAAATTTGTGAAATGTTAACAACAAAGGTGGAAGTCTTCCACTACCTGATTTTTTTTCTCTTTTATTTTATTTTATTTTTTTTAATATATGAAATTTACTGTCAAATTGGTTTCCATACAACACCCAGTGCTCATCCCAAAAGGTGCCCTCCTCATTACCCATCACCCACCCTGCCCTCCCTCCCACCCCCCATCAACCCTCAGTTTGTTCTCAGTTTTTAACAGTCTCTTATGCTTTGGCTCTCTCCCACTCTGACCTCTTTTTTTTTTCCTTCCCCTCCCCCATGGGTTTTTGTTACGTTTCTCAGGATCCACATAAGAGTGAAACCATATGGTATCTGTCTTTCTCTGTATGGCTTATTTCACTTAGCATCACACTCTACAGTTCCATCCACGTTGCTACAAAAGGCCATATTTCATTCTGTCTCATTGCCACGTAGTATTCCATTGTGTATATAAACCACAATTTCTTTATCCATTCATCAGTTGATGGACATTTAGGCTCTTTCCATAATTTGGCTATTGTTGAGAGTGCTGCTATAAACATTGGGGTACAAGTGCCCCTATGCATCAGTACTCCTGTATCCCTTGGATAAATTCCTAGCAGTGCTATTGCTGGGTCATAGGGTAGGTCTATTTTTAATTTTCTGAGGAACCTCCACACTGCTTTCCAGAGCGGCTGCACCAATTTGCATTCCCACCAACAGTGCAAGAGGGTTCCTGTTTCTCCACATCCTCTCCAGCATCTATAGTCTCCTGATTTCTTCATTTTGGCCACTCTGACTGGCGTGAGGTGGTATCTGAGTGTGGTTTTGATTTGTATTTCCCTGATAAGGAGCGACGTTGAGCATCTTTTCATGTGCCTGTTGGCCATCCGGATGTCTTCTTTAGAGAAGTGTCTATTCATGTTTTCTGCCCATTTCTTCACTGGGTTATTTGTTTTTCGGGTGTGGAGTTTGATGAGCTCTTTATAGATTTTGGATACTAGCCCTTTGTCCGATGTGTCATTTGCAAATATCTTTTCCCATTCCGTTGGTTGCCTTTTAGTTTTGTTGGTTGTTTCCTTTGCTGTGCAGAAGCTTTTTATCTTCATAAGGTCCCAGTAATTCACTTTTGCTTTTAATTCCCTTGCCTTTGGGGATGTGCCGAGTAAGAGATTGCTACGGCTGAGGTCAGAGAGGTCTTTTCCTGCTTTCTCCTCTAGGGTTTTGATGGTTTTCTGTCTCACATTCAGGTCCTTTATCCATTTTGAGTTTATTTTTGTGAATGGTGTGAGAAAGTGGTCTACTTTCAACCTTCTGCATGTTGCTATCCAGTTCTCCCTGCACCATTTGTTAAAGAGACTGTCTTTTTTCCATTGGATGTTCTTTCCTGCTTTGTCAAAGATGAGTTGGCCATACGTTTGTGGGTCTAGTTCTGGGGTTTCTATTCGATTCCATTGGTCTATGTGTCTGTTTTTATGCCAATACCATGCTGTCTTGATGATGACAGCTTTGTAGTAGAGGCTAAAGTCTGGGATTGTGATGCCTCCTGCTTTGGTCTTCTTCTTCAAAATTACTTTGGCTATTCGGGGCCTTTTGTGGTTCCATATGAATTTTAGGATTGCTTGTTCTAGTTTCGAGAAGAATGCTGGTGCAATTTTGATTGGGATTGCATTGAATGTGTAGATAGCTTTGGGTAGTATTGACATTTTGACAATATTTATTCTTCCAATCCATGAGCAGGGAATGTCTTTCCATTTCTTTATATCTTCTTCAATTACCTGCATAAGCTTTCTATAGTTTTCAGCATACAGATCTTTTACATCTTTGGTTAGATTTATTCCTAGGTATTTTATGCTTCTTGGTGCAATTGTGAATGGCATCAGTTTCTTTATTTGTCTTTCTGTTGCTTCATTGTTAGTGTATAAGAATGCAACTGATTTCTGTACATTGATTTTGTATCCTGCAACTTTGCTGAATTCATGTATCAGTTCTAGCAGACTTTTGGTGGAGTCTATCGGATTTTCCATGTATAATATCATGTCATCTGCAAAAAGCGAAAGCTTGACTTCATCTTTGCCAATTTGGATGCCTTTGATTTCCTTTTGTTGTCTGATTGCTGATGCTAGAACTTCCAACACTATGTTAAACAACAGCGGTGGGAGTGGGCATCCCTGTCGTGTTCCTGATCTCAGGGAAAAAGCTCTCAGTTTTTCCCCATTGAGGATGATGTTAGCTGTGGGCTTTTCATAAATGGCTTTTATGATCTTTAAGTATGTTCCTTCTATCCCGACTTTCTCAAGGGTTTTTATTAAGAAAGGGTGCTGGATTTTGTCAAAGGCCTTTTCTGCATCGATTGACAGGATCATATGGTTCTTCTCTTTTTTTTTTGTTAATGTGATGTATCACGTTGATCGATTTGCGAATGTTGAACCAGCCCTGCATCCCAGGAATGAATCCCACTTGATCATGGTGAATAATTCTTTTTTTTTTTTTTTTTTTTTTTTTTTTTTTTTTTTTTAAATTTTTTTTTTTCAACGTTTTTTTATTTTATTTTTGGGACAGAGAGAGACAGAGCATGAACGGGGGAGGGGCAGAGAGAGAGGGAGACACAGAATCGGAAACAGGCTCCAGGCTCCGAGCTGTCAGCACAGAGCCCGACGCGGGGCTCGAACTCACGGACCGCGAGATCGTGACCTGGCTGAAGTCGGCCGCTTAACCGACTGCGCCACCCAGGCGCCCCAATAATTCTTTTTATATGCTGTTGAATTCGATTTGCTAGTATCTTATTGAGAATTTTTGCATCCATATTCATCAGGGATATTGGCCTGTAGTTCTCTTTTTTTACTGGGTCTCTGTCTGGTTTAGGAATCAAAGTAATACTGGCTTCATAGAATGAGTCTGGAAGTTTTCCTTCCCTTTCTATTTCTTGGAATAGCTTGAGAAGGATAGGTATTATCTCTGCTTTAAACATCTGGTAGAACTCCCCTGGGAAGCCATCTGGTCCTGGACTCTTATTTGTTGGGAGATTTTTGATAACCGATTCAATTTCTTCACTGGTTATGGGTCTGTTCAAGCTTTCTATTTCCTCCTGATTGAGTTTTGGAAGAGTGAGGGTGTTTAGGAATTTGTCCATTTCTTCCAGTTTGTCCGATTTGTTGGCATATAATTTTTCATAGTATTCCCTGATAATTGTTTGTATCTCTGAGGGATTGGTTGTAATAATTCCATTTTCATTCATGATTTTATCTATTTGGGTCATCTCCCTTTTCTTTTTGAGAAGCCTGGCTAGAGGTTTGTCAGTTTTTATTTTTTCAAAAAACCAACTCTTGGTTTCGTTGATCTGCTCTACAGTTTTTTTAGATTCTATATTGTTTATTTCTGCTCTGATCTTTATGATTTCTCTTCTTCTGCTGGGTTTAGGCTGCCTTTGCTGTTCTGCTTCTATTTCCTTTAGGTGTGCTGTTAGATTTTGTATTTGGGATTTTTCTTGTTTCTTGAGATAGGCCTGGATTGCAATGTATTTTCCTCTCAGGACTGCTTTCGCTGCGTCCCAAAGCGTTTGGATTGTTGTATTTTCATTTTCGTTTGTTTCCATATATTTTTTAATTTCTCCTCTAATTGCCTGGTTGACCCACTCATTCGTTAGTAGGGTGTTCTTTAACCTCCATGCTTTTGGAGGTTTTCCAGACTTTTTCCTGTGGTTGATTTCAAGCTTCATAGCATTGTGGTCTGAAAGTATGCATGGTATAATTTCAATTCTTGTAAACTTATGAAGGGCTGTTTTGTGACCCAGTATATGATCTATCTTGGAGAATGTTCCATGTGCACTCGAGAAGAAAGTATATTCTGTTGCTTTGGGATGCAGAGTTCTAAATATATCTGTCAAGTCCATCTGATCCAATGTATCATTCAGGGCCCTTGTTTCTTTATTGACTGTGTGTCTAGATGATCTATCCATTTCTGTAAGTGGGGTGTTAAAGTCCCCTGCAATGACCACATTCTTATCAATAAGGTTGCTTATGTTTATGAGTAATTGTGTTATATATCTGGGGGCTCCGGTATTTGGTGCATAGACATTTATAATTGTTAGCTCTTCCTGATGGATAGACCCTGTAATTATTATATAATGCCCTTCTTCATCTCTTGTTACAGCCTTTAATTTAAAGTCTAGTTTGTCTGATATAAGTATGGCTACTCCAGCTTTCTTTTGGCTTCCAGTAGCATGATAAATAGTTCTCCATCCCCTCACTCTCAATCTAAAGGTGTCCTCAGATCTAAAATGAGTCTCTTGTAGACAGCAAATAGATGGGTCTTGTTTTTTTATCCATTCTGATACCCTATGTCTTTTGGTTGGCTCATTTAATCCATTTACATTCAGTGTTATTATAGAAAGATACGGGTTTAGAGTCATTGTGATGTCTGTATGTTTTATGCTTGTAATGATGTCTCTGGTACTTTGTCTCACAGGATCCTCCTTAGGATCTCTTGTAGGGCTGGTTTCATGGTGACAAATTCCTTCGGTTTTTGTTTGTTTGGGAAGACCTTTATCTCTCCTTCTATTCTAAATGACAGACTTGCTGGATAAAGGATTCTCAGCTGCGTATTTTTTCTGTTTAGCACACTGAAGATATCGTGCCAAGCCTTTCTGGCCTGCCAAGTTTCAAAGGAGAGATCAGTCATGAGTCTTATAGGTCTCCCTTTATATGTGAGGGCACGTTTATCCCTTGCTGCTTTCAGAATTTTCTCTTTATCCTTGTATTTTGCCAGTTTCACTATGATATGTCGTGCAGAAGATCGATTCAAGTTACGTCTGAAGGGAGTTCTCTGTGCCTCTTGGATTTCAATGCCTTTTTCCTTCCCCAGTTCAGGGAAGTTCTCAGCTATAATTTCTTCAAGTACCCCTTCAGCACCTTTCCCTCTCTCTTCCTCCTCTGGGATACCAATTATGCGTATATTATTTCTTTTTAGTGTATCACTTAGTTCTCTAATTTTCCCCTCATACTCCTGGATTTTTTTATCTCTCTTTCTTTCAGCTTCCTCTTTCTTCATAATTTTATCTTCTAGTTCACCTATTCTCTCCTCTGCCTCTTCAATCCGAGCCGTCGTGGTTTCCATTTTGTTTTGCATTTCGTTTAAAGCGTTTTTCAGCTCCTCGTGACTGTTCCTTAGTCCCTTGATCTCTGTGGCAAGAGATTCTCTGCTGTCCTGTATACTGTTTTCAAGCCCAGTGATTAATTTTATGACTATTATTCTAAATTCACTTTCTGTTATATTATTTAAATCCTTTTTGATCAGTTCATTAGCTGTTGTTATTTCCTGGAGATTCTTCTGAGGGGAATTCTTCCGTTTGGTCATTTTGGATAGTCCCTGAAGTGGTGAGGACCCGCAGGGCACTTCCCCCGTGCTGTGGTGTATAACTGGAGTTGGCGGGCGGGGCCGCAGTCCGACCTGATGTCTGCCCCCAGCCCACCGCTGGGGCCACAGTCAGACTGGTGTGTGCCTTCTCTTCCCCTCTCCTAGGGGCGGGATTCACTGTGGGGTGGCGTGGCCTGTCTGGGCTACTTGCACACTGCCAGGCTTGTGGTGCTGGGGATCTGGCGTATTAGCTGGGGTGGGTAGGCAAGGTGCATGGGGGCAGGAGGGGCAGGCTTAGCTCACTTCTCCTTAGGTGATCCACTTCAGGAGGGGCCCTGTGGCAGTGGGAGGGAGTCAGATCCGCTGCCGGAGCTTTGGCTCCACAGAAGCACAGAGTTGGGTGTTTGCACGGAGAGAGCAAGTTCCCTGGCAGGAACTGGTTCTCTTTGGGATTTTGGCTGGGGGATGGGCGGGGGAGATGGCGCTAGCGAGCGCCTTTGTTCCCCGCCAAGCTGAGCTCTGCCGTCCGGGGGCTCAGCAGCTCTCCCTCCCTTTGTCCTCCAGCCTTCCCGCTTTCTGAGCAGAGCTGTTAACTTATGACCTCCCAGACGCTAAGTCGCGCTTGCTGTCAGAACACAGTCCGTCAGGCCCCTCCGCTTTTGCCAGCCAGACTCGGGGGCTCTGCTTGTCTGGCGAGCTGCCCCTCTGCCCCGGCTCCCTCCCGCCAGTCCGTGTAGTGCACACCGCCTCGCTGTCCTTCTTTCCCTCTTCCATGGGCCTCTCATCTCGCTTGGCTCCAGAGACTCCATTCTGCTAGTCTTCTGGTGGTTTTCTGGGTTATTTAGGCAGGTGTAGGTGGAATCTAAGTGATCAGCAGGACGCGCGGTGAGCCCAGCGTCCTCCTACGCCGCCATCTTCCGGAACTCCTTCCACTACCTGATTTTAATACTTGTCATAAAGCTTCAGTAAGCAAGACACTGTGGTTGTGTAAAGATAATGTGAAAGTATAAAAAATAAACATATAGATCTATGGAACAGAATAGAGTCCAGAAATGGGCCCAGAGAAATGTAGTCAATGGATTTTTTATGGAAGGGTGAATGTAATTAAAGGGAGGAAAAAAAAAAAACAGTTTCAACAAATGATCAAATGATAATTAAACAATTGGGTAGATATAAGCAAAAAAAAAAGAGAGAAAAAAAGAAAGAAAGAAAGAAAGAAAGAAAGAAATGAAAAAGAAAAAACCCACCTCAACTCATATCTCACACCTTATACAAATATTAACTCAAAATGTATTGTAGACACAAATGTAAAACTATAGATAGAATTTCTAGAAAAAGAAAGGATAAAATCTTTATGATCTTGGGTTAGGAAAAGAGTTCTTAGATACATCCTCATACATGACCTACACTCAGAAACAAAAGCAAATTGAACTTCTTCGAAATAAAAAACTTTGCTTTGTGAAAGACAATAGTATGACAAGCTATGGAGTGGGAGAAAATATTTACAAATCACATATCAGACAAAAAAAAAAAAAAAAAAGCCCGGGGGCGCCTGGGTGGCTCGTCAGTTAAGCCTCAGACTTCGGCTCAGGTCATGATCTCACGGTTCATGGGTTCAAGCCCCACATCGGGCTCTGTGCTGACAGCTCAAAGCCTGGAGCCTGCTTCAGATTCTGTGTCTCCCTCTCTCTCTCTGCCCCTCCCCCACTCACACTCTGTCTCTCACTCTCAAAAAATAAATAAAACATTTAAAAAAAGCCTTTATCCAGAATAAGCAAAGAATTTCAAAACTCAACAACTGGAAAACAATACAAAGCGGGTAAAAACTTTGAAAAGACATTTTGACAAAGAAAATATACAGATAGCAGGTAAACACATTTAATTCTTTTATTTTTTTTTAGAGTTAGACAAGTTGTTTTTATTTTTTTTCAATATATTAAATTTATTGTCAAATTGGTTTCCATACAACACCCAGTGCTCATCCCAAAAGGTGCCCTCCTCAATACCTATCAGCCACCCTTCCCTCCCTCCTACCCCCCATCAACCCTCAGTTTGTTCTCAGTTTTTAAGAGTCTCTTATGCTTTGGCTCTCTCACACTCTAACCTCTTTTTTTTCTTTTTTTTCCTTCCCCTCCCCCATGGGTTTTTGTTACGTTTCTCAGAATTCACATAAGAGTGAAAACATATGGTATCTGTCTTTCTCTGTATGGCTTATTTCACTTAGTATCACACTCTCCAGTTCCATCCACGTTGCTACAAAGGGCCATATTTCTTTCTTTCTCATTGCCACGTAGTACTCCATTGTGTATAATTACTCCATTGTGTATATAATGAATGAACCACAATTTCTTTATCCATTCATCAGTTGATGGACATTTAGGCTCTTTCCATAATTTGGCTATTGTTGAGAGTGCCGCTATAAACATTGGGGTACAAGTGCCCCTATGCATCAGTACTCCTGTATCCCTTGGGTAAATTCCTAGCAGTGCTATTGCTGGGTCATAGGGTAGATCTATTTTTATTTTTTTGAGGAACCTCCACACTGTTTTCCAGAGTGGCTGCGCCAATTTGCATTCCCACCAACAGTGCAAGAGGGTTCCCGTTTCTCCACATCCTCTCCAGCATCTATAGTCCCCTGATTTGTTCATTTTGGCCACTCTGACTGGTGTGAGGTGATATCTGAGTGTGGTTTTGATTTGTATTTCCCTGATGAGGAGCGACGTTGAGCATCTTTTCATGTGCCTAGGTAAACACATTTAAAGGTTCTCAACATCATGAGTCATTTTAGGGAAATGCAGATTAAAACTACAGTAAGACAGTATTACCTACTTATTAAAATGTCTAATTTTTAAAAAATGTCAATACCAAGTGCTGTCTAGGATACAAAGTAACAGGAACTTTCAAATATAGCTGATAGGAATGTAAATTGATGCAGCCACAATGGAAAACTGTCAGTTTCTTCTAAAATTAAACATGCACTTACCATTTCATACAGCAATCCCAGGTTTGGGTATTTCACCAAAAATAATGAAAACTTATGTTCACATAAAATCATGTACATAAATGTTTATAGTGACTCTATTCATAATCATCCAAAAAAGTGGAAAAAATGTGAATGTCTTCAACTGGTGAATGAATAAACAAACTGGTATGGACAGACAATGGAATGCTCTTTTTTATTGAGCTTAGCAATCCAATCTTAAAATTCAAATTGGGGGGTAGAACAAGGGTAGGCAACACAGTTTGAAAAAGAAAATGTATGGGGTGCCTGGGTGGTTCAGTCAGTTAAGCGGCCGACTTCGGCTCAGGTCATGATCTCGCGGTCCGTGGGTTCAAGCCCCGCATCGGGCTCTGTGCTGACAGCTCAGAGCCTGGAGCCTGTTTCAGATTCTGTGTCTCCCTCTTTCTCTGACCCTCCCCTGTTCATGCTCTCTCTCTCTCTCTGTCTCAAAAATAAATAAATGTTAAAAAAAATTAAAAAAAAAAAAAGAAAATGTAAAGAGGGAAAATGTGCCAAGTACTAGATTTGTTATAGAGCTAACGTTACTGAGTCAATGTGGTATTGATGGAAATAAACAAATAGACTCAGGCTAATATGGAAACACAAGTGGACATACCATTTAGTGGGGAAAGGTCAATGGTTCAGCAAATAGTGCTGGGACAATGCTATATCTATCTACACGTATATACATACCTATGTAAGTTTATATGAATACACATACATACATACCTATGTAAGTCCATATGAATATCCATATATCATAAAGAGGGAGCTATAGAATTATGTATATGGATCTTTTGTGTGTATATATGTATATAAGAATATTTACATTATACTGACATATAAATATATATTCCTACATTTTACTATTTATAAAACTGCAATCTGGGACTTGTAAAATTATAAATGTGAAATTGTAAAAGGTTTAGAGATGAATCTCTTAAACACAATACCAAGAGCATACACCACCAAAAAGAATACAATAATATGTGTGCTTGCATTAAAATTTAAAATGTCTGTGTGTCAAAGACACCATTAACAAATTTGAAAAAGTAAGTTATAATTGAAGACTATATACCCAACACATATAATCAACATAATGGCATCAAGAATATATAAAGTACTCCTACAAGGCAATTAGAAACAAATAGTTTAATGGTCAAATTCATAAGAGATGAAACCCTAATGGCCCATAAGCATATGAAGTGCTGCTTAATTTCACTAATATTCAGAAAAAAATTCAAATCAAAACAATGAGATACAATATCCCACATCAGAGCATGTCACCAGATTGGCTGAAATGTTAGGATCCAGCAATATCACGTGTGCTTGAGACTGAGGGGAAATAAAAACATTCACAGGTTGTTATTGGGAATTAAAATTGTTATAACTACTTTCAGAAACAATTTGGCAAAATGGAATCAAGTTGAAAGTGCACATGTACCCAATGGCTCAGGAATTCCACTGTGGGGTGTGTGCTGAAAAGAAAGTTGGCCCAGGTGCTCAAGAAGATGCACTATCAGGGATGTCTGTTGATGCAACATCAAGTCCACCAGCAGGAGAATGGATACATCACTGTGGTACATTCATACTATATATATAACCTTTCCATTAAAATGAATGAACTGAATGTGTACATGTCAGCACAGATAAATCTCAAAAGCATAATGTGGAGTCAGAAAAAAAATAAAGTGGCAGATGTATACAAATTGCATGACACCATTCCCGAAAAATGTGGGATCACATACAGTGATCATTCATGGATGCCTGTATATGAGGCAAGAGTGGAAAACCTGATAAGGGAGGATGCACCCCACTTCAGTGACTGGTCCTGGGGAGATGTATAAAAACAGTCTTCAGCTCTATCTGCAAGGATTTTCCTGAAGAAAGAAGGAGGGGAGACGGGAGAGAAAAGAAAAAGAGAGAGGGATGAATGGATGACACATTTATATATGGATGGGCTGTTGTCTATTTTCACCTGTATTTTGTTTCTTTCTGTTTGAATTATTCTATAACAAAAATAAAAAGGAGGGAGAGATGAGGGGGAAAGGAAGGAAAAGCCTAAATAGAAATTCACCCAAGTGCTTAGAGCAACCATCTCTTTAGAGCATTAGGGGGACTGCATTCTCTTCTTTACACTTTGTCATGTTTTCTAAATTATCCCCAGTAAGTATGTATGATGATTTTCATAATCTGAACAAAAACAATACATGCTGTTTTAAAAGCATCTTGCTAAGCTGTTTTGATTTGAAAGTCTGGATTGTGGGAGAAACGCTAGTACTTTGGACTTCCAAGCCGGCTCCCAGAGCAACTTGTCCAAATCAGCTTTCTGGGGGAACTGATAAAGCCACAACTGAATTTAAATTTCACTATCAGTGCCACTCCCTGGGTCTCACGGGGTGAGGGCTCCAGGAGTCTCCATCCCTCTGCCAGCCTCCCTGGGGGGGCAGGGGCTGCAACAAGAGATAAAAGCCAGCTTTGTTGTTCTCTCCAAAAATCTGAAAATCATTCTTAAAAATCAAGGTCACTGTCCCACGGCCACATTATCATTAGGCAGGTCCACTTGATGTCCTTGAAACATAGCTATGATACCCTAAATCTCCCAGCATGGGCATGATCCTGTGTGCATCATGTGGGCATTATGCTCAACAACTTAGAGTTTATCCTCAGTGACTTTTACATTTATTTGTCAAAACAACTCTGGGAAAGCTTTGTCTTGTTTCCATTCCACAGTGGAAAAACTGGGACTCCAAGACGTTAATTAACTTGGAAAGGGCCACCCAGCTAAGAAGCAAAATAAAGTCAACACCCCAGGAGGCCACCCAGTACCTTAATGGTAGAATACAAAGCACTAGGAATAAGCTAAGGAGTTAAGTGGTTTTGGATGGGGGTTGAACATGCCCCCAAATACTAAACCCACATCAAGAGAGCAGCCCCAAATGCAGGGACAAGGTGGGGCTTATTTGGAGATCAGATTCTGAGCATTCCCATCCCAACACCAGGCCTGCCACTCACAGGGGTCCTGGTAAGTAAGAGCCCACCCCCTCCTCCCTCCTCTCTTTACCCATGCTAAATTATCAGGCACTTAATGCTAATACATAAGATGCTTAAGTACCTTGGACAGAGATAAGTGAATGGGAATGAGGAAATTCCCATTGTTTTCTCCCATCAGTCTTTCTGATTGCTCTTAACTCTGTTTTCTGGACAGGATCTGTTGCAGCCAAGCTCCAAACTAGTCATTTTAAACATCCATCAGGAAAAACACACAGTACTTAAAGGCCAGCAGGGGCCCTAGAGAGATTCAGGCAGGAGGCAACTCACAGGGTGGCTATTCCCCAAAATTGAAACTGGCTGTGGGAAGTCCTGCAGGTTTCTGCACACCAGCCTAACCACGGAGCTCCCAAGAGGGAGAGGAGGAGGACTGGAGCCTCCTCTTCAGGACCCTGGACCTGCCAAAACCAAGCCTTAGCCTAGCACCCGTAGTGAGTGACTTCATCCCCTCTCCCCATGGAGTAAGATCCCCCTGTATGCCAGGCTATCCTGGGGCTGAGAATGTGCCCATGAAACAGGTCTCACCCACCAGACAGATCATCTATAAGCAACAGGAACAATTATTCATCTGCCTGGGACTGGGAACCACTGGGGCAGGATGCATGCTGAAGGGGTCTGAGATTGCTCTCCTTATGCCTTCGGGCCACTAGCTGGACATGTTCCCAATTCTCAGCAGAGGCTGATACCCCTGGGGCTGTCACATCATCTTGACCCATATCCAAGCACATCTTTTCACTCCAGTCCTCACTCAGTCCTGCAGGGGCCAGGAGGTAACATAAGTGTGTGACTCCAACTGGGAGTCCCAGGGAAATGGGCAGCCTTGAGAGCACTTGATCCTCTAAAAGAGGAGATCCTACTCCTGGTATAAGTGGGGTAGAGACAACACCCCAAACAGCTACCTGTTACCAGCAACAGGAATCCAGGCACCAGCAACAGGCCAAGGAGAGAAGCAACCTGGGGAAGGGTTACTGACATTGGACACAGGAATATGAGGGCCCCATCATACCAGAGCTTTCAATTTTTTCAAGAAAACCCAGAATTCCCAATTTTTATATAAAAGTGCTCAAGTTTTTAACAGTGGTGACTAATTTTAAAAGGCTGTATGTCTCCCTGGACCAAATTAAACAAGTATACAGGTTGGATACGGTCTCCAGGCTACTATTTGGTCTATGGGCTGGCTAGTGGCAGGTCCAAGTAATATAATAGAGCCATCACCACAACAAGGATAATAGAAGGCAGCTCTCTTTTATCGTGCACTTACTACCATGGACAGAAGCTTACACTAAATCAACCCAACAAGGTAGGGGCACAGGAGTTTTTCATGCCTTTGCACCTTGGCCCATCTGGAATGTCAGGGACACTGTGGTGGGTGGGTCCACACAAGTGGACATCCTTCTACATCTACTCTGCTCTCTGCCACAAAGCTTCCTTCCAAGGTTAGAGGGTGAAGTCTTCCAGCATGGGAGCTGGGCCAAGGCTGGGGGTCAACGGCCCAGGAGTGGGGACTCCTGGAGGCAACCCTATCCAGCGGGGCATAGGGGTCAGTGGACAAATACCTCCATCTGCAGTCTTTGGAAGGACAATTCTGCAGGGTGTTCTGTGAGCTACTTCAGAGGTCCCCCAGCAGGAGTGAGCCACCATTGCACACAGCAGTAGCCAACTCACTCCCTTGCCTTCCTCCTCCCTCTTATTCCCTTTCCACCTTCTCACCCCTGCTTCCTGGCATCAACTCCCAAATAAATCGTCTGCACCCAATTCTTCAGTCAGCCTCTGCTTTCAGGGGAACCTAAATTAAGACAGATGACTTAAGGACATTGAAGCTCTGAGAGGTTAGATAACTTGCCCAGGACACTCAGCTCATAAAGGACAGAAGTGGGATTAAATAAGGACTGGCTGACTCTCAAGTCCTGCTCTTAACCACTGCCTACCATCTCCTTGAAGAAAATGAGCCTTTGGCCTCTCAACCACTAAGGTCATGGTCGGTTTTCACCCTCTGAATTGAGCCCTTCCATACACCCAGGGGAAAATACCAAGAATGTAGCATACCCACCAAAAAAGTAGGAGTGTGTACTCTAGGACTGGGCAAAACTGGTGCAACGAACACCCCAGAGGGGCCCAGGAAGAGTGGGCTCAGGACACTGCTCCAGACACTGGGGAAGCTTACCTACCCTGCTCCTCCTCAGAAAGAGCAGAGCTAGAGGGACCTTGAGCACCCCCTAGGGGACAGTTGTGCCTGAACTGTCAAAGCTGAGAGGGGCATGGAGGGCACCGAAGCTGCAGGTAGGAAGGCTGGGTCCAGAGAGGGGCCACTTTCCCAAGACCCCACTGGGGTTTGTGATAGAGGGCAAATAAAGAAAAGGAATGAGTTTCAAGGACTTTGTCCTCCACTTTGAGGAAAGATGGGCCTCCAGCCTCCCAGGACCTACCACTCTCTCAAGTGAGACGAAGGAGGCCAGGGCCAGCCACAGCCTGATCGCCCCAGGGACCAGTCAGGGAAGCCAGGCAAAGTTGGAGAGAAAGGGTCTCAGGCATGAAGGATTTGAGTGTGTGAGGCTTATCTCCCTGGCAGGCAGTCAGTGCTGGGGGTCAGGGCCTCCTTGTCACCCCTCCCTACAAAATGGACCCAGGCTAGGACTCCAGCCCTGGCTGCAGGGTCAGCTCTGTCATTCTCTGTGGGACCCTGGGCCTGTGGGCTCATTTCCCGCATCTGTTTCCTATTTACAAAACAACTACCACAATACAGATTAAGCTCTCCCTCATACTCAACTTTTGCTGAATCACAGCAGCCCAGTGGCTCAGGACCTGACTGTCAATCCCTGTTTTGGAGCTGAGGAAACTCAGGGGTGGAAAGGTGAGTAACTTACCCAAAGTCATACATCCTCTCTACAATCCTATGGGCCTTTTAGTTTCAAAGGCCATGTGGACCCACTAGAGTGGCACTTCCTCTGCTTCCTTTATTTTTAGAAAAAATCATTTTAGAAGGAGCCTCAAACCCAACATTTCCAGGATCATTACTCTGCCGGATGTGGGAGAAACAAAGCCCCAGAAGATCTGTCTAAGGGTCTGTACACATAAAACAGCCACCTCTGAGTAGAATGAGCAGAGCCAGACCAAAGAGCAAGTGTGCGGACAGAGCAGTGAGGAGCAGCTCTGGCCCTGGTCCCAGGACACACTGGTCTGGGAACTGGGGGACATCGGAGCTGGAACCTGTGGGCATAAGCCCTGGGTTTGCCTGCACACCCCTCATCAAAGTGTTCCCTGACCAGGAAAACCCCACCTATGGACCTGAGCCAGTGCTGTAAAGACTCAGGGACCACGTGGGAGCAGGAGAGAAGCCAACTCTGCCTCAACAGGGGATGGGAGGCGCCCAGAGTCCAGGAAGAGGGAGGGAGCAGGGGGGAAACTGTCTGCTCATGGAAACATCCACATCCATTCCAGTGAGACCTGGCAGTGACCAGGGCAGCTGTGCTGTTCCCATGTTCTTGGTGAGGAACCTGAGGCTCAGACAGAACAGTCAGCAAAGTTGGGCCTGGAGCCTGGGCTCTTGACAACCACACCCTTCATCTCTCTGTCCTGTGTGCTCCAGGTAAGCACTTTGCTCTTTACACGTGCATTCCACAAAGGCTTGCAGAGTACCAAGTTCAAACCCTGTTGGGCACCGTGGCCCAGTGTGGGTTCTAGCTGGAGCCTTAGGCCAACTGCTTCCACTTCCCGGATGCCCCTCTTGGTGCCCAGGAATGCAGGCATGGTGGCCTCTAGACTGGAACTCTCTTCCATCAGGTCAGCAAGAAGGCTGGACTATAGACCTAGGAGGCATCTTTAAAAGCACTTGTCAGGGCTCCCGAGTGGCTGAGTTGGTTAAGTGTCTAACACTCTTGATTTCAGCTCGGGTGATATCTCTTGGGATTGAGCCTTGCACTGGGCGTGGAGCCTGCTTTGGATTCTCTCCCTCCTTCTCCCTCTCTCTCTGCCTCTGCTCTTCCACCCAAAATAAATAAACTTTAAAAAAATAAAAAAGCACTTGTCAGACACGAGTGATAAAATGACATGGAACCAAACATGCACATTGTCATTGCCACATTGTGAATTTCCTGCGTTTGATATTGTGCTATTGTTTTTTTTTAACGTTTATTTATTTTTGAGACAGAGACAGAGCATGAACGGGAGAGGGTCAGAGAGAGAGGGAGACACAGAATCCGAAACAGGCTCCAGGCTCTGAGCTGTCAGCACGGAGCCCAATGTGGGGCACGAACTCAGACTGTGAGATCATGACCTGAGCCAGTCAGACGCTCAACCGACTGAGCCACCCAGGTGCCCATATGCTATTGTTACATAAATGTAACTACGGGGGAAACTGAATAAAAGCTACACCAGATCCCCACCACTACTGCAACTTCCTGTCGATCTGTAATTGTTTTAAAATGAAAAGTGTTTTCAAAAGTTCTTGTAGGGAGCTGAGTGTGACAGTGTGTCCCTGCCTCACCATCATGTTCTCCTGTGACATTGAGGGGCCAGGAAGCAGGTGCAGACTAGCAATGAAGCCTTGGTTCTTTCTGCCCTCAGGCCTGGTCTCCCCAAACAGCTCCAGGTCAGAACCAGCTCTGGGAGTTCTCTCCTCTGCCTCCAGTTTGCAGAGATGAACCAAAGGAGAACATCAGCTCTTCAATATAAACTGGAAAAACTCTGATTTATTCCCTGGGCCAGAAAGATCTTGGAGGCACTGCAGGGATTTTCAGGAGGAGAGCAGGGGGAACGATTTCATGTCAGGATGTTTCATTGACTGGGGCTACAGAACTCAGATTTACTGTTCCAGGAAGGACTGGAACAAGGACAGTGATAAACTGAGGGCCAGAGGTGACCAGGAGAGGTGTATGGAGAGAACTCGGTATCAGGAGAGATTTGTGGAAATGGATTGAAAACGAGAAAAAAAATGGTTATTAAAAATATACTAAAATAATTCCCACCAGCCTATTCCTTTCCCACTGTATTCCCCAGGAACACGCCTTCATGGCTTCACAAAACCTGGAGAGAGCAAGTCCCGAGGGCTGCCTGCCCTCCCAGGGGCCCTCAGTGCAGTGTGTGGGCTAGCCGCTGCCTGGGGAAATGCTAAGGATGATTTCCTAGCAGAGCCTTTCTGCTGAGCACTCCCCACTCACTTGTCCTCTAAAGGAGACCTGTGACCTGTGACCCCCATTTCCCAGGTAAGGAAACTAAAGCTGAGAAGCTAAGAAACTTACTGGAGGTCACAGAGCCAGGTCCATCTGACCCCAAACTGATTCTCTGAAGTGCTGTGCCAGCCTGCCCCCAGCAGAGGCTGAGATGACGCAGGATGAGGGCACTTTCCTCTGAGACCACTCGAGTGGCCGAGGGCCAGAATGGATGCTGAAGTGAGGGATGCAGGCAGGTGGCAAACACCCTCTCTGCCCCGCAGTGCCTCTCAGTGTTGTGCCTGACCCTTCCCAAAGTCTATTCTCAGCCGCCAGTGCACTGATCCTGAGGAAGGAGAAAGGGTCTGCCCAGCCCCACTTTGCAGATGATGTAGTGGAGGCCTAGGGAGTGGACCAGCTGGCCAGGGCTTCCTAGCAGGACTGACACCACCCAAGGCCTCTGGTTCCAGGCCACAGAGAGGAAGGTAGAGGGACTCATGTGAAGCCTGGCCTGGGAGTAAGTGGGCAGGGGCCCCAGACCAAAGGAAGCAGAGATGGGGGAGCCTAGTGTGAGCCTAGCAGATGCAGCCTGTAAGGGTTCCTCGCCTTTCTCCTGGCCTCATCTCTGCAGGCTATGATGTGTACATTTTGTCAGCTGTACTCCTGACCTTACTAGGGACTGCCGACTAACTCTGATCTACGTGGTGCAGCCAGCTCCAACCCTCAAATGCCCCAGAGAAATTGGGGCAGTGGAGGAAGCCTCTCCTAGACCCAGCATCCACTGAGCAGTTCACCCTGGCCCTCCCTGGGGTCTGGATGTTCAAGGAGGACAGTGATGCTGGGAGAAGCAGGACATATGACCCGAGCCCATGGGCCTGGGGACTGAGGACCTGAGTTCCTGTCCCAGACTGCTAGCCAGCTGCATCCCCTGCCCACATCTACATGCTCCCCAGCAGCAGAGGCTGCCAAATCAGAAGTCCTGCCTGGCTCACACCTGCAGCATGGGGCAGAAGCAGACCATAGGTCTCTCCCCAGTCAGGCTGGCCTGAACACTTCCTATAAGTCAGAGACCAAGGGAAAGCCTCCTGCCTGGCGGGATTTGAGAGGCACTCCTGGAAAAGCGCCCCGCCCCCCGCCAACCACTCAAATATGCCTCAAGCACATCTATGCATCATTTCTTTGAGGTATGCATCAGCCACCCAGGCCCTCTTGGGCAGGATGCCTGCATCATTTCACCTGCAATGGTCTCTTATCCAGCAGGACAGAGGGGCGCCCTCAGAGAGGCATAGGGGAAGGGCCAGGCGGACACTCTCCTCACCCTCCTCTCACCTGATCCTCCCTGAAGCCTTTCCTAGTTTATGCTTCCATTCCCACTCCACAAATGGCCACACTGGTGACGAGCAGTTGAAGCCAGAACTCAAATCCAGGTCACCGGATGCCTGAGCTCTTTTTCCACAAAGAAGAAAGGATGAATAGGCCCATACTCCCAGTCAGTCCAGCACTCCCAGGACCCACAGCCTGCCCCTCAGCCCACCTGATCTGCCTTGGACAGAATGTTAACAAAAAGCAAAATGAACAAAAATGCTGAAAACCTGACTACAAATTAATAAATTTCATTTCTTACAGAAGATACAGATGATTTTCCAGCACCCATGGTAGGTTTATAAAAAATAAATATATTTTTCTAAAATAATGTAAAATTGTATAGGCTATAATCTTTTCATCACAACACAATAAGACTAGAAGTGAATGATAAATGTATAGTTTTTAAAACCTAATCCTCTGGAGCTTTCAAAACATTTTAAATTTAAAACTCTCCCACAAAACCCTTGGATTTGCATGCTATTTAGAAATAGAATTTGCATGTTATTTAGAAAAGGACAACAAGGCATTCAGACTGCCATATCAAAGCTTAGGGGACTCATCCAAAAGTAGGCTCAGAGGAAAATTAATAGCCTTGGTTTATTTCATTACTGAACAAGAATAAAAGAAATAAACTGAGCACCCAATACATTAGGAAAAGGTAGATAAAACGTATCAAAAAAAAGTAGGAGAAAGGGGACGTCTGGGTGGCTCAGTCATTAAGCATCTGACTTTGGCTCAGGCCCTGATCTCACAGTTGGTGAGTTCAAGTTCCATATGTGGTGAGCTCAAGCCCCACTTCTGGTGAGCATGAGCCCCACTTGGGATGAGCACGAGTCCTGCTTCAGTGAGCCCATGCCCCTGCTTTGGGTGAGCACCCCTTTCTCTCTCTCTCTCTCTCTCTCTCTCTCCCCCCGCTTCTGCCCCTCCTGAGATTCTCTCTCTTTGCCCCTCACTCACTTGCACCCTCTTTCTCTAGAAAAGAAAGAAAGAAAGAAGAAAAGGAAGACAGAAAGAAGCAAAGGAAAAAAAAGAAAGTAGGAGAAAGGAACAGGCTTCAGTAAGCAGCCCCTGTCATAACCTAAGAAGGAGGGGCATCTAGGTTCCCACTTCATTTACACAGGACTGTTCGCATACAGTAATGCAATATGAATGTTTGTTGTAGACCATTTTAATAATAGACTCTGTTGAAATAGATATTGTGGGAAACTTCCCGAGATAAAACTGTTTTCTATGTTAAACATGAAATGGGCACAACACTTCAGTGTGAAGGCCAGACCAGAACTTGTGAATGGACATCACAGACCTCCATTGAGAAAGAGCCAGCAAGTAAATCCAAACTGTGAGGCTCACAAAAACCTGATCCAGCACTTGCTCATCCCCTGCCCCTGCATTTTAACTCCAGCTATCAGATTCAAACATTGAAATGCCATACGTATATGACTGTTTATAACCAACACACATTAATTGAAAAGGTGGATTCATGATGATGATGATAACATTAAGGTGACTTCATACTAGTAATCAATAATGTTTGAAGATTAAAGTTCTGTTTTTTCCAAGAATGCCTATGAATGGAGAAGGCCATTATGCAGGCAGAAATTCTGAATCAGACTGTACAGAAAGTACAAAATGAGTGATTTTGGGAGAACACAACGTAAGGCACACACTAAGTACTAAGGCATGCCTAAAGTAAGTGCATGTCAAAGAACAAACTCTATGAAACTTTTGGCACAACTGGGAAAATTCCACCTCTATCAATGAACAATTACTTCAAAAACTAAGAAGTAGAGGGCAGAGGGGAGAAGGGGTGGGAGGACGCAAAGGAAGAAACAACTTTGCTTATTATAGACAAACGGCTACCAGCGTTCACTTCGGACACCTCTGCTAATCAAATCTTAGAATCATTCAGTCTCCATCTCTAGCCCTTCCCAGGTGATAATCTCACGTAATCTGCCCTGGACCCACAGCAATGATTACCTGTATGATACATACGTTTCTGCATTTGATTATAATTAACTTAGTAACTACTTTATTTTGTAACAACTTTATTGAGTGTAATTTACATATCATAAAATTCCCCCGAAACTACTTTTAAAGAATGCATAATGAGCAATTAGGAGCTGAGCAAAGTTATTGGGAGAACAGGAACTTCTCAGAGTCGTTTGGGGATCTACAATTTAGACGTACACTGCATTGGACCATTCATGAGGAACAGCTTCTGTGGACTGGACCCTTTTCTCCCCTTCCTAAGAGAGTGCAAGGGTGTGTAGACTCCAGCAGGTGGATGTGACTGTGTATGCCCAGGTACCTCGGACATTCTTGCAGCTTGAAGAGCCCCATTTCATTGCAAAAATTATTTCTCTGAAAGCTGCTGAAAGGGATTGTGGGCTATAATTAGAATAATGCCCTACAGGATTACATTTACAAATGTAATTACATAATCGTTTAGAGCTAAATGGCACTGTGAAAGGATGCAGTTTCCTGAGAATTGCGGTGAGGGGAGGTGTGGGTGCCTCTTGGGGAACAGAGGGTTCTGAAACCACTTCCTGATGACAGCTGAGCCCAGAAACAGTGGAAGATGAATGTAAAGATCCCTAATTTCTCAGTAGGCTTGTCTTGGGCATCAGATCAGCACAGGCTTCATGGATGATGGGGATACATCCAAATATGACCCAAGCTGGAATTCTCGTCTGGCTCTCATTAAACACAGGAGAAAAGAGACAGTGGGTTTGGGATCCATCAGCTGCTTTTTATTTGGTTCACAGAAACCCTGTCTGTAGCACATATGTGGATGCAGGTGTAGGGCACCCAGCCATACTAGAAAATGCATAGAATCTGTTGTCTTACTTTCCTGAAGCTGGGGGAGCACTTAACCTTTTGAGTTTCTCAAGCATCACTCAGCTGAAGATACTGGATTATCCTCTTTCATAACTGAGATCAACATGGCAACCACACCCTGGGCTTCCAGAGAAGACCTGATCTTGTATCATTTCCTTCTATCAGACTACGGTGATTTATTCAATGTGCTGTGCCTCCCATAACTTTGTGAGACATTTAATGTGGTTAAATGCACAACTGAGAAAAGTATCTTTTGTTGGTCCAAGTGTCCTAAATTTTGGTCCATGAAAAAAAAAAAGGTAGCTGTATACGTAGACCACAGCTTTTGAAAGCCATGACACTAAATCGCATTAATTTGGCACCATTAATCTGGAGTATGTGCTAATCCCATAGGCCTAGGAGGAAGCTTAGCTTTGAAGAAAGAGTTTGCTTTCTAAGCAAAGAAGGATGTAAACAAGCCACAGTGAGTGTAACCTACTTAAGCGCAGATGTTCTTAAAGAAAAAGGTGCATATTAAGCTATGTCTGCTGGTGAGCCCTAATCTCTCAGCTCCCCCTTCACTCTAGCCATCAACCAGCCCACCTGCTGCATGGTACAAACTCCAGGACCTCCTGCCTCTCACTTGTCTCCGGCAAGCACGATGCTTCACACTGGTCTCACAACCTCCTTGGGGAAAGTGAGGCATAGAGAGGGGAAGGAGCCAGCCCAAAGTCCCACATCCAGCAATTTCACCCAATGGTTAGAGCCTCCAGTCTTACCTCACACAGATCAGGGTTGTAATCTCAGCTCTGTCTCTTATGGTGAGACTTTGGACAAGGTAACTTGGCCCTGTGGAGTCTCCATCTGTGTAATACAGATGAAGGCTGGAGCTTCCCCTTTCTCTGAGGTCTAGATAAGACTGATCCAAACTCCCCACTCATGAAGAAACCTCCCCAAGATCTCTGCAGATCCCTGCGGTCGCCTCTGCCCCAGGGTTCTGCTCCCTTGCACAGTCTCTGCTCCTATTGTATTGACTCAGGTGGACAGCCAGCCATCCTCAACTTGCACATCCTCCCGAAAATGTGGTAGGTTTAGGTTAGGTTCCCCAGCAGCACAGGGAGGGAGCGATGTTTTGTGTATCTGGTGTACTCAGCCAGCTGGTGGCTGTGGGGATCAGGGGATGTAATCAGCTCGGGTCAGTTCTCCAGCAAGGGGGGCAGAAGCCCCATAACCAGCTCTGGCTGGGACACCCACAGCACCCACCACAGGGAAGAGATGGAAACAGTGTTCTGAGACTTCCATCATGAAAACACAGCTTTGCATCAGCATCAGACATCCTGTTCCTAAAATGTCCCTAGCCCACACCTCAGAGTGCCCCTCGCCCACACAATACCACCTTAGCACCCTCCTGCCTCTTCCCCTTCATTCCCTGCCCCTCTTTCTCTTATCTCCCCTCCCTCTCTGGAATGAAAAAAAAAAAGTTTCATTTTCTTCTACAGAACAGCTTAATGATTCTTTTATTCTTCTGTTGCCCAAGCTGCTACCCACACCTTCCATATATGGGGACCATCATCCCAAGCTTTGCCAGTTTTAGCACTAAAAGTCCCACATCCCAGGAATCCCTGCATCCCGGGCAAACTGGAATTCGGTGGTGACCCTTCGAATTGCTCTTACAGCCACCATGACTTACCAAGGCTCCCTCTCAAATGGACAGTAAGTATGATGTTTTCTAAGATGGCTAATCATCTTTTCTTTTTCATCAGGAATGGGTATTGCATTGCATCAAATGCTGCTTCAGCCTCTATTAAGAGACTCACATGATTTAATCTGTCAGAGGAGTAATTACATTAGTATATTTCCCAATGTTGAATCGTCCTTTGTTGCTGCAATAAGCCATATTTGAACACACTGTGTATCTCTTATGATCTCATGCTTCATTTGATGTACTGATATTTTATAGGTAACTTTTGTTTCTAAACAAGGTTCTTCCACAGTCTTCTTTGGCTTCCTTTGTCTCATGTTGATGCCTGGCATAAACTCACCTTGCAAAATAAGCTTAGAAACTTTTCTATATTTTTACCCACTTGCTGAATAGCCTGAGTATAAGGGCAAAAAATGAAAGAAGGAAGATATTCCGGGATGCCTGAGTGACTCAGTTGAGCATCTGACTTAGGCTTGGGTCATGATCTCATGTTCGTGAGTTTGAGCCCCATATTGGGCTCTGTGCTGACAGCTCAGAGCCTGGAGCCTGCTTCAGATTCAGTGTCTCCCTCTCTGCCCCTCCCCCACTCACACTCTGTTTCTTCCTCTCTCTCTCAAAAATAAATAAACATAGGGGCGCCTGGGTGGCGCAGTCGGTTAAGCGTCCGACTTCAGCCAGGTCACGATCTCGCAGTCCATGAGTTCGAGCCCCGCGTCAGGCTCTGGGCTGATGGCTCGGAGCCTGGAGCCTGTTTCCAATTCTGTGTCTCCCTCTCTCTCTGCCCCTCCCCCGTTCATGCTCTGTCTCTCTCTGTCCCAAAAATAAATAAAAAAAACGTTGAAAAAAAAATTTAAAAAATAAATAAATAAATAAACATAAAAAATAAATAAAAATTTAAATAATAAAAATCTAATTGGTAGTTAAATCCAGGCAAAGTATATCAAAAGGTAAAGAAAATTGGCAAAATGATAGCGTTTAGGGAAAAAAATGGAGAGGTATGGAATCCTCAAACCTAGAAGTCTCTAAAGCAAAGCCTGGTGAAAAGTTGTTTTTTTAAGGCAAAACTATGTACGTCTCAGCTGTCCTTGAAATCTAAAAATCAGGAGACAAGCATTCTCTAGTATGAAGAAATCAGACAACACAGAACCATGATTGTCGAAAAATAGCTATTCCACAATAAAACAGAACATCAAAATAGAAAAAAAAAACTTTGAAATGGAAAAGTCATGAAAAAATGACAACCACTGAATACAATAAAATACAGAAAAAAGAAACCCTGTAGAAGAGAACCCAAGCATTATAAACTTAGACAAGGTAAAAGAATAATCTGATGAACAAAAATAGACAAAGAATCATCAAAAAAAAAAAAAAAAAAAAAGAAGGAAGCCCTGCTAGTTTCTTCATCTTTCAGAGTACGGAGCCAGGTGAAATGGTCTGGAATTGAAACATCCTTAAAATGACTCTCAATTCACATTGTTTCTCACAATCTTTTTTCTTAATCTTAGGGACTCTTTAAGGATGACATTTTTTCTGGAGCACCTGGGTGGCTCAGTTGGTTGAGTGTCTGACTCTTGAGACTCAACTCACATCATGATCCCAGAGTCATGGGATAGAGTTTTGCATCAGGCTGAGCTTGGAGCCTGCCTAAGATTCTCTGTCTCTGTCTCTGTCTCTGTCTCTCTCTCCCTTTGCCCTTCCCCAAGTCTCACGCATGCTCGTGTGTGCGTGCCATTTCTCTCTCCCTTTAAAAAGAAGAAGAAGGAGAAGTTTTTTCCAAGGTGAAGACACATTGCTCTGTTACTGTTAAATTCAAGCAAAACTTGACAACTTTATTTTTGAAGAGGTGTGTGAAATAATCCCATTTTATCAAACTGATTCTATTTATGTATCTGTATATATTCTTAAAGAGATATATGGAATGACCACCACCTAATTTTTTTATTTTTTCTTGAAGTGTTTATGATAACACATTTTTAATAAATTCAATAAATTCATTATTCCTAAAGGGAAGAAAGACAAAGAAAGAGAGTGAGGGAGGGAAGAGGGGAGGAAAGAAATATTCAGATACAAAAACATGACTCAGGTTGGTTGATGGCACTCACTCCTAAGACTTTTGCTAGAACCACTGGGGATGGTGAGTGCTCTCTTTTTGCCTGGGCTGCTAACCTGTTCAGATGACAACCTATAGACAGCAAGGGCATCCACGTGGGAGAGACTATGAGGGGATTAATCTCAAAGAAAAGCAAACACATGGAAATAGAGAGAGGTTGAAGCCCTGGATCAAGCTATGCCTGAAGCCTGAGTCTTTTAGTACTGAGTCAATAAACTGCCTTCTTTGCCTAATCCAGGTATATAATTGTCTTCTATCACCTGCAACTACAAGCATTCCAACAAAGCACCCTCCAAAGGCCCTTCTAGGTGCAATTTGGGATTTCCTTTGTCCTATAAATGTTTACCTGCTAAGCTCCTGCTAATACTCCTGATTAAGTCTCAGTTGCACATCCTATTCCCAAGGCTAATTGTCAAGTAAAGCGGTTGACAAGTGGCAGAGCCCACTGAGCCAACCCAGAGGCAGAACCGCATGCTGCACACAATGGTTCCCATGTGACCAAGACACATGTCCATCCATTCACCAGCCTTGTGCTTCAGAGAATCTGCCCCAGCTGCTCTCCTCACCCAGGTCTACATCTGCTTCCAAAGACCTACACAGGAGGGCTGCAGCTCTCCCGCTAATTTCCAGGAAGGAAAATTCTGGGGTAGAGAACAGAAGTTTAGATCAAGCATCAGCTTAAAGGGAACTTTGATTAAAAATAGAACTACCCTACGATCCAGCATTGCACTATAGGTATTTGCCCAAAAGACACAAAAATACGGATTCAAAGGGGCACATGCACCCCAATGTTTGCAGCAACATTATTAAGAGTAGCTGAATTATGAAAACAGTCCAAATTTCCATCGACTGATGAATGGATAAAGAAGATATTATATATAATAAAATATTACTCAGCCATCAAAACGAATGAAATCTTGTCATTTGCAATGACATGGATGGAGCTAGAGTGTATTTTGCTAAGTGAAATAAGTCAGTCAGAGAAAGACAAATACCATATGATTTCACTCATATGTGGAATTTAACAAACAAAACATATGAACATATGGGAAGGGGGAAAAACAGAGAGAGAGGGAAACAAACCATAAGAGGCTTTTAAGGATAGAGAACAAACTGAGGGTTGATGGAGGGAGGCAGGTGGAGGATGGGCTAAACGGGTGATTTCAAGGTATTTGTTATGATGAGCACTGGGTATTATATGTAAGTGATGAATCACTGAATTCTACTCCTGAAACTAATATTGCACTGTATGTTAACTAACCAGAATTTAAATAAGAATTTAAAAGGACAAAAATACATATAGGAACTTTGATAAAAATCCAAGCTGACTTCCTCAAGGAAAGTGGTCCTGTGGGAGAGCTGTGTATGGTCAGCCCCAAAGGCTGCCATTGATGAGGACAGTGACTTAGGAGCTCGAGGTTTCCAAGGGCCCCAGAAAACAAGGTGGGGTGCAGGTGAGAGGCACCAGCCAGCACATCCCCAACCGTGAGCCTGACAGGGCCCACACTGGAATTCCTGGCTCATTCCCAGCTTCCCTTGGCTTGTCATAGGGGCCTACCTCTCCCCAGCCAACCTGAATGTGGCCCATCTCTGAAAGGCCCGGATTCCAGCCTGGCCCAGTGTTCAGAACTGAATGAACAAATGAGTGAGTGACTGAAAGAAGTATATTCTGTGTGCCTGGCATTATTCTTGGCTCTGGGGGCCCTAGGAACTTAAGGCAGGCAGGCTCCCTGCTCTGTGGTGCTCACATTCTTTCAGATCATGCTAAACCAGAGAAAGAAGAGGCCATCTGGGCAGGAGCTGGGCATTCGGGACATCAGACCACCTTGTACAATCTCTGTCAGTTAGAATTGCCTGACCTTGTAACTGGCGCTAAATGTCTCCTGTCCAAGCCAATTTCTTCAAGTGTCTGCACCAGGCATGGCATTTTCAGGTTCCCCTGAGCAGAAGAACTAACATAAGGTAGCACAGAGAAGAGTCTTGGGGACAGGAATCCAAGAGAGGAAGCTCCCTCTCCTCTCTTGAGTTCCTGAAGTGACTGAATTCAAGCTGGTCCCTAACTATCCACTTCTGAAATGGGCTTTCCCATAGAGTCCTCATGTGGAGATGAATGCCACAATCCATTTTACTGGAATCTAGAACTCATTGCTATAGCCAAGACCTGGGTGTGACCCTCCAGGGGACTAGGGACTGGGGGTCTAAGCAAATAAGCCCCATCTTCCCCAGCAACCAGCCCTGGAGCTCTGCAAGGACAAAACAGGAGGTCTTGGGGGTCCCCTTCTGAGAGACATGGGACCTCCCTCATTTTCTGTTTGCATGATAAAGAGTGCCACTCAGATGCTCAAGGTCAAATAAGTCCAGAGACTTTCTATGTCCAACAGAGAAACAGAAAGCAAGCAAGTACGCCAACTCTCCCTTTAAAAATCAGTAAGTGAATATATCTAGGCATCTGGGATGTAGAAAGGAAAGGGAGCATGCTCCCGATGTCAGCAATGGAGAAACTGAGGTCCAAAGAGGGGAAGCGACTTGCCGGAAGTCACAGAGAGCCCCCACTGTGGACCCCTGGCCCAGAGTTCCTCCCTGTGCCGGTACACAGAAGCTGGTCAATCCTTGCCTCCTATGCTGAAGTTACTGAAACTCAGCCCAATTGTCAAAAGATCAGGTGCAAGAAGAGGCAAGAAGATTATATGCGAAAAAGAGCAATAATTTGGGTATTCTCCAAAATTCTCCAATTGCTTGAAAAATAGTGCCTTCTCTGAAACTTGCCCCATGTCTAATGTGTTACCAATATTTTATAAAGTCACAGATCAAGTTGTTTCTGATGTTTCCAGGAGCTCCATGTCAAAAGCTGATGTTAATATTTTGTGAGAGACAGGCATGGTGGAACAAATGCAAAAATCAATGCCATCTGTCTCCAGGAAACTACTCGAGATTCCAGACATCAGAGAGGCCTGACGCAAGCAGAGTTAGGAGCCAGAGCCCCCCCCCAAGACAGAGAAAGATGGGAAGTAAAAAGATTCCTTTTTGGTCCAGAGAAATACTTTGGCTGTTAAAAGATGAAGTTAATGAGATTGGGCCATTTCTGAATGATTCTTCCTTCTTTAAAACCCTCAACCCCAAAACAAGTTATAACACAATCATCACACTTTGCAGCAGAATGGTATGTGGTCGGATAGCAAGAGGGACTTCCTCACCAGCGATGTGAAGCTCGGGAACAAGTCAATCAGTGAGGCTGATCATTGAGAAGCCTTCAGCAGGCACACGATCGATCGGAAGCCCTCTCTGGGAAGTCAGGCAGAGGGCGTGGTTGGGAAGGAGGCTTCAGAGACTCACGAGGCAGACTCCCAAATAATGTGGGCTTGAGGAAGGGGCCAAGATGGCTCCAGAAGTCCAAGCTGTAGGACACACTGTGACACTGAGTCAGCCATCAGCTGGCCATGTAGCTGAGCCCTACATGGTCTTTGCATATAGACATTTGCGATTCCTTGCGAATGTGGCCACGCCAGCCCTGGAGTCCCTGAAGACTTGAGAGCCTTTAGAGTGGCTTCCCTTCCCACCTGGCATCACGGCGACTTGTGTACATTTTGCCTCCATGGTGGCCCCGTGTCCATGATGCAAGGTCTGATGACCAGATGTGTGAGGATGGGGAGAAACGGGCAGGCTTGAAATCTGAAGTCCAGCCCAAGGCTTGTCCTTATCACTGTCTGTCACTGCCATGGATCATCGTAGCAGGCCACACCGCATGCAGCTCTGTGCTCCCCAGCTGCCCTGGGCGTCATTAATGTTTGCTGGCCCAGCAAACAGGGCACTCACCCCACCATCCCACCTCCTCCCTCTGCTCAGGTCAGGGTCTCCTCTCCTGGATGGTGCTGCACGGGTGCCAGGAAGAGTTAGCCGAGGTCTCCCCATGACACCATTTCCTCTAACCCTGTGCCCCAAAGTGACTGAAGGGGCCACATCTAATGTCCTGTTCATTCCCTCTGCAGCCTGGCTTCCTGAGGACCACCTCAGCCTCTTGCTTGGTTGGCTTGGGGACTGCCACAGTCAGAGAAACTCGGTGGTAAGTGACTTTCACTGGATGGTGGAATCAGAGCAGATCTTCCAGAGGACGACGCACATGGCCACTGCAGTCAGTTATTAAGTTCATAACGAGCGAGGGGCCCCTGTGGCTGGACAAACATGACTTGCTGTGGGTATGACAGAACGCTTGGTGACAAGAGGCAGAAACAACCCAAGATGGATCAGGAAGGGCCTGGGGGAGTTAATGGGCTCAGGAGCCAAACCCCAGGAAGGGTGGAGTCCAGGGAATCAGCAAACAACTGAGGTTGTCATGACTCTCTCTCCTTCTCTCATCTCCAGTGAGCAGCATCCCATCAGACACACTTCCTTATAATAGCTGGATGCTGGCAGCCACAGCACCAGGGCTCACAAGTTCCTGGCTCCTGGGGAAGGAAGTGGGCATGGGAAGTGGGGCCACTCCATTGGCTCCACTGATTTGGTGGCCTGGATCACACACCCTGCCCTGGCAGCAGCCTCACCCTCCCTCAGAATCACATGGTTGAGCAAGGGACAACATGTCCCAAAGAGGAAGGATACTGAGGTTCCAGAAGAGGCAAAGGTAGCATTCCAGCAAAGCGAAGGATGCCCGGGCCAGGAACACTTAGAAACCCTCTTCACCTAGGGCTCCTATACTGGCAAGACCTAAGCCTGTATGAGGACTATATACCTTCTATTACCTATATAGAGCCCTTTCCTGGCTTCATCCCAAACCACAGGGAAGCTGGCAAGCAGTGGAGAGGGGGTGGTGGTGCAGAGGCTCCCCTCTCCAGAGAGATGTGCTCTGATCATGGCCCTCAAAGCTTCGGCCTCAGGGAAATACACAGTCGCCTCAATGAGTGTGTGTACTTGTCCCCTAAGGCTGCCATAACAAAATACCAGAGATTCGGTGACTTAGACACCAGACATTTATTTTTGGACAGTTCTGGAGGCCAGATGTCCAAGATCAAGGTGCCAGCAAGGTAGGTTCCAAGCTGAGGCCTCTTTTCTGGGCTTGCAGGTGGCCACCTTCTCTCTGTGTGCTCACATGGCCTTTATTCTGTGCATGGGGATGGGGGCAGGGAAGATTGGTCTTCCTCTTCTTATAAGGACACCAGTCCCATCAGATTAGGACTCCACTCTTAAGACCTCAGTTAACCTTATTACCTCTTAAGGACCCCATATCCTGAAGGTAAGTCTTCAGCTTATGAAACTGGCGGCTAGAGCAGTGCGCCGTGATGAGTGGGGGCAGCAGAAGAAGCCTGCAGGTCATCGGTGCATCAGTCAGCGGGCACTGCCCAGTCTTGGCACACAGTCAAGCAGAATCAGGGTGTGCTGCAACCAGGCCCTAGTCAGGCCCCCTGACCTTGCCCTTTGAGCCATCCTGCATCCTCTCTGCTACTCTGACCACCCCAGGGAGCAGACCCTGAGATAGACTTTAAGCTCCAGGAGTTCTATTAGGGGACTGGGAAGGAACAGTGCAGGATGTGGCAGTAAGCAAGTTACTGCTAGGAGTGACCCGCGGGCACCCCTGGGGCACTGCAGACCTCAGAGTTGCCCCACCCAAAAGGTGGAAAGGCATGGACATCACTGCTGAAAGCTGCTCCTGGGGTGTCAGCAACCAGATGTGTAGCAGCACATGTTCCATGGCCAGAGGGACACACAGGCAGAGTTGCAGTTACAAACAGTAAGATGCTGCTGGTGTGGGGCCACAGTGAGTGACCTGGGGACACGGGCACACCAATGGCAGTTGCTACACTCTCCAAGCAGGTACTTCCATGGGGCGGTGAGCAGCCCCAAGTGACCAGAGAAGGAGGACCCCTAGCAGGGCTTGGTCCCAATGGACAAGCCCAAGCCTCATTCAGAAATGACCAGAAGCCACCAAGGGGTGCTGGGTGTCTCCCGCCAGACACTCTCCTGCCCCCCTGTGAGCACATGAAGCTTCGTGCCCAAGAAGTAGCACCGCCCCAGAGTACAATCCCCCTCCTGGGTCTGTGTCTGCCGCAGAACCGGGACACAGACTCAATCTGCCGTGTTAAATCAAGTCAGATAATTCTACTGTCTGCATCATAATTAACTTTACTTTCTTCACAGGAATACATTACAGCAAAATATATTAAGGAATTTTTTTTAAAAAGAAAAACCATTTTCCCCACTAGTATTATTTTCAATGAGCTAAGTGATGTTAGTTTTGAAATTGCAATCGGCAGAGAAAGCACGCACACACAAAGTAATGGACAATTTTAATTTTCAACAATTGTGATTGTGTGAATCATGCTACTAATAGCTTCCACGGTGGTTTATATTCATTTGCCTAAAGCCAAACTCCAGACTTCTCTATTGAAGAATAAAAAGGTGAGTCGGGCCAACCAGTACACGTTTTGTGCCTCCCGCCCCCTCCTCTGGAAAACCATTCTGTGCTGTACCCATTTATCAGAACCATGCGGTGTTCTGGGCCCTTACTGGGGAGCAGAACAGTTTGGGGAAGAACTTAAATTTAGACCCTCTGGCTCATGACCTGAATCAAGTATCAGGGGGTGGGGGGAAAGCTCTGTCATTCCCCGCAAATGACTCTCCACTGCCACAATTATGAATCGCTCCAACACAAAACATTCAAATGGACAGCAGCAACTGGCACGCTGTGGGCTCCTTTAAAAATAAGCCCCATTGTTCCCCAACCGCCTATTAATAGCTAGAAAAGACATCTGTTCCTAATTTGGTCTTCTCAAATCAAGAAATCTTCCCTTCACTTCCCTCCGGGACCAGGATGAAATCAATCAAGTGACAAAATTTATCAAGCACCAGGCACATTCCAGCCCAGAGCTCAGAGAGAAGTCTGCAGTCTGACCCAAGCCACCCGAAGGCCAGTGGCTGGAGGAAGTGTACACCGTCTCTCCAATATCAACGTCCTCCCACACTCAGCACTACAGAGACCTCTAAGGAAGACCCCTGTATGGGCTAGTCGCACCCCTTTGGTACTCAAGACCCCAGCTCCACCACCAAGGGCTGGCTGTTCCACCACATTCCAACTCCAAGCAGAGCTCCCCTGGGACTCCACCAGTGACAGGCTGCTCACGACCCCTCAGGGTGACTCTTCTAACCCCTGAATATCTGTGACTGCTAAACACACCTAAAACCCATCTCCCACAGGAGGATGGATTCCACTCTCAGAGGCCATATAGTTCATGTCAATTCTTCTTCCTATGTCAGTCCCTCGACTACCTGAGTAGAGATATCTACCTACTGTCGGGACTCATCTCCCACTTGGATACCTGGATAGCAAGGGGCTTGTGATGGACCCAACTCCCAGAAAGGACAATAGAGTCTAGTGACATGAGCCACATGGTGACTCTCCCTCATTCCTGGGAGTGTTCATGTGCCACCTTCCACGCCCGTTCTTGCAGCTCCAGACCCACAGCACGCCCGCCATTGCTCTGACACTCCACACCCTCCCCGACCCCAGGGCCTTTGCCAGCTCTTCTCTCTGAACAGCATGATTTTTCTCTGGCTTCTACATGGCTTGTCCCCATCTGTCCTCCAAATCCCTGGTCCTTGGAGCAGCCTTCACTGACTGCCCTGCTGAAGGGCACACCCTGTCATGCCGAGGCATGCCCCTCTTTTTAAATTCTTTGCAGAGCAGTGAGCACTGCCTGCTCTATTTCTCTTCTTTCTTAGTCACGTGTTTGTTATCTGACTCGCCTTCTAGAATGTAAGACCATGAACAAGTGCAGAGTAAGAACTCAATAAATGGTTGTCATCTGAAGAAAGAACAGTTTTCCAAGCAAAAGAAACAGTAGCCAGAGTCAAAGAACTAGAGAAGCCATGGAGCCTGTTGGTTCTAAGCACAGGCTTTGGATGGAGAAAGATCTAGGTTGGCCAGCTGTGTGGCCTTGGGCAAGCTCCCTGACCATCCTGACTCTTGGTTTCTGCACCTGCAAAAGGAGGACCATATAGCACATGCTTCCCCTTGATGTGAGTGAGGTGGTGCTTGCAGAGCACTTGGTATAAGAGCAAGGTGCGTCCTGAGACAAACCCTCCATCCATGAGGCTATGGTTAGTAGTGGGGAAGCTGTGGTCGGAGCTGGGGCCGCCCAAGGAGCCCCCCATTGCAGAGGGAGATGAGGCAGGCAGGGTGGTGGGAAATATGAAAGCTTCTGTCCTTGACTACTGCACAGTGTGAGGGGCTGCCCAGCCCCTTGGAGCTGAGGGTGGAGTGGGCAGAAATAAATGCCACCCCTGAGGGCCAGGCTGGGAACCTGCCCCTGACTCAGCTGTTTCTTACTGTTCTCCTTTCTGCCCTGCGGAGGAGCTCCCAGCCCACCGGGGGCCTTGAGCTCAGAGGAGGGGACAGAAAGGGGAGCAAATCCATAGCTGCTTTCATCGGCTGCTTACATCCCCTGAGAGCAAGGAGGCCAGTGAGAAAGGAACAGGACTTCAGCATCCCTTTCAGGAGGCCCAGAGCCTCCCCATCTGCCCATGCGGGTCCCCTAGGTGGGGCTGTGGGAGAAGGCAGATGCCCTGGAGATCCAGGCTCCCCCGGGCCTGCCTCCATGCTCTCCCGGGCCCGCCTCCAGCCTCATAGACCCAGTGCCCCCTGCAGCTCCTGGGACAGGGCCAAGCTGCTTCCGTTGGCCCCTGATTCCCCAGTACACAGCAGGGATTGTGTGGCCCGCGGCAGGCGCTGAGCCACAGCTGAGGGGACAAGGCCCAGCTGTTCCTGGAGACAAGCGGGCAGCTTTCTTCCCACATGAAAAGGGAACCTGTGTCCCCTGGGGGAGGGGAAGGAGGAAGAGGAGGAAAGGGGCCAGGGGATGCCTGGGCAGGGCTGTAAACACCCCTCCTCAGGGTCCCCACTGTGCCCCAGAGTGGGCCAGGTGGGGCCAGGAAGGGGAACTCAGCATCAGGTCCTAAATCAGCTTCCTAGGTTTGGCCATGGCTGAAGCCCGAGGCCTGGCCTGTGGTCCTGACCCCCATGTGCCCCTGGGCCTGCCCCTTCCCACTCTGGCCCCAGCTTCTTCACTGTAAAGAGGGAATTGGAGTGTTTCTCCCATGATCCTTGCAAAAGAGCAGATTCAAGGAAGGGGAAGGACTATTTCCTACGAAGGCTGGTCTCTCTGCTTGGAGAGGAAGCAAGACACAGGACACATGAAGGGTCTGAATGGCTCTGCTGTAGGACCCTGCATCTGCTTGGCAGGTAGACCAGCATGGTCCAGGGAATGTTATGGGCAATCACTCACACGTGCAAAACCCAAGACCCCAGGAAGGCACCCAAGAGGTGCTGATAGCAAGGTTAAGACAGACCGTGCCCCCAGAGCCCAAATGCTCCATCACAGAACATGAGGGCCTTCAGAGCCCTCGTTGTGAAAATTCACTAAAAATATCCAAAGTCAGGTCTCTTTTTATGTTTCCTCTTCCCTGGGTTTTATTAATCAAACACTTCATTCTTTAGGAATAAGGAATATTTTGACACCAGTCTCCACACACACACACACACACACACACACACACACTCCCCAGGGCAGCCCAGGGAGGGGCCTGTTCCCCTGGATTTCACTGCAGGTTCCAGGTCTGGATGTAGACAGTCTGGATGACCTTCATGAGTTCCAGGTCCTCCAAGGCTCAGTGGCAGAGCACTGGGACCTACCCTCCCAGGAGGTCACAGTCCGTGTCACAGAAGAGGGACACACAATGTGCCAACAGGGTTGGAAGAAGAAACCATGAGCACTTCAGGGAGAGCTTCTAGAAGGGGGCTGAGCCTTATAAAAACCAGCTATGGACCACTATTCAGGGAGTGATTTTTAGTCAGGGATAAAGACCGGGACAGATACTCCCAGCACTCTTCCAGTCTTAATGGACAGACACTGGGGTCCTGGATATGAAAACAAAATGGGAAGGTACTGGCTAGGGAAGTGAGGACTATGGGGGTGCACCTCTCTCCAGGCATGGCTGAACCAGGGACATCAATAACATCATAAGATGATCTTTCTATGGGTCAGCTCTGGCTTCTCCCCCAAGGATGCAAAGGTGGCTCTGGCCATCCTCACAGCCCAGCACTGTGGTGACCAGGGAGTGCTGCCTTCCTGATGGCTGTGGCCAGACTCCTCATTATGACATGGACATGACGTCCAGCCAGGGCCCTGTGGATCTCTGAGTCTATTACCATGGACAGGGCTCAGAGTGCTCTGACTGGCAAGATCTGGGTCACATTTACATCTCTGAAGCAGGGAATGGTCGCCCCACTCACTCCAGAAGAATAGGGTGTGGGGGGAGGAGTTATCTCCATTTGGAAAGAGTTGTAGGCTTTTCCCTTAAAGATCAGCTATTCATGGCCCTGTTGGCTCAGAAGGTAGAGTTTGAGCCCTGCATCTGGTTCTGAACACTAACAGTGGGGAGCCTGCTTTGGATTCTCTCACTCCCTTTCTATCTTCCCCTCCACCACTTGCTCTCTCTCTCTCTCTCTCTCTCTCTCTCTCAAAATAAGTAAATAAACTTTTAGAAAAAATTATTAACTATAAATGTGAACAGCAAGCCAGTATCACCTTCCTCCACAATGTGGGGACTGGGGGTGGAAACTTAAAGAGTAGAGAAAATGAGGCTAACATGCAAAGAAAGAGCCTAGGGAGAGAAACAGAACAAGAGTTCCTGGATGAAGCTCTGCCTGAAATCTATTCCAGTTCTGTGAATCAACAGACCTCTTTTTTGTTTGTTTCAGGTAGTGTGAATTGTTTTTCTGTCACTTGCAACCAAAATGAAGACATGTTTAAATTCCTGTCTTCCCAGATAAATGGTGAGCTCCAAAAGATCAGAAATCATATCTTCTCCAACTCTGTACACCCCATACCAAGCACAGGATCTGGCATGGGTAGAATGCTTAATGGGTGCTTGTTGAATGAATGAAAAAGTATTGATAGTGATGACAATGATGAGGTCTTCTTTCCTCGCTGCCCTCTGCACATTCTTAGCATTTGTAGAGCACATTCCTGCACTCCACTGTGCCTGCACACAGCATTGTCCCCACCCCTCACAATAGCCTCAGATTTGGGGTGCAGCAGGGGGGCTGGCTCCCCATTCTACAAGAAGAATGAGGGCTGAGGAAATTGTCACCCAGCCATCTTTCCTCAGGGATTGTCATTTGTTGCATGTTGATTAAAATGTTTTTGAGAGGCCCGTTTATGATACTAGGGAGCCACCTTTTGGACAGGTGGTGTCCCTGCCTCCTCAGAGGGTGTCCCCTCTCCAGAGTCTCCCTAAAGCTGTCGATATACCCAGGCACCTACTGATAGAGGGCTTGTGCAAAGCAAGGCGACAAAGCCTCGGACATGTTTTAAGAGTGAGATGGAAATCGTTAGCTCCCATTTTAATTTAACAAGCCCAATTTTATAAATAAGAGTGAATTTTCCCAGGCTATTATATCTAATTATGCATTTACATCAATTCACATTATGCGGTTCTTGAAATGTTAATACCAAAGGCAATTTTCTGCTGACGGGTGGCATGGAGAAGAGCTTGCTTCACATTACAAGTCAATATTTTTGGAAATAATTACCCAGTTGCTCACTAGAGTCTGCACTGACTAACCCAGTAGCTGTGTCTACACAGCTCCCAATTTGAGATGCTACAAAGGGAGATCCCCCGACAGGGAAGGAAGGTGGGAGGGACTGAGGGCCCCCCCACCCAACCGAGTGACGAGTCCTGGTGGCCTCTGCTGGCTGGTGGAACAGGCTTCACCCTGGCTCCACCTAGAACCAGGACTGTGTCCTCTGACTGTGTCACTAAACTGCTCCAGAGCTCAGACTTTCATCTGCAAGATGGGAATGACACTAGTAACTCTCTCCTGGGGCGTAAACACATTTATGCCTTCACTCATTTGTTTGTTCAAGAAATGCTTACTGCAGGTTACTCTCTGCTGGGCGCTGGGTAGATACACAATGCAGGGCAATGAAGATTATGCAGAGAGTAAAGCCCACTGGACGTCACTCTTGTTCCTGAGTGATGACACATCTGACGGAGGTCAGAAGCCACAGACCCCCAGGGGAGCACCAGAAGGACTGCCCTCCAGCACACAGCCCCAGTAACTTTTCACAGGGCTTCTCCCAAGTGGGAGGCAAGTGCTAGGTGCTGGGGCCATGGGACAACTCGGCATCATCCAGGAAGAGGTGGCAGGGGCCAGGTCGGGATGGTGGTTCATGAGATGAAGAGAAATGGATAAATCTGAGAGATATCCCAAAGGTCAAATCACAAGCTGCTCCCACCCTGGGAGCAGCGGAGAGAAATGTATTGAAACCCCTCCTGCCAGGCTATAGGGAGGGTCAGGCTAGTTACTAAGCCAGAGATAACTACCAGGTTCATAGAGGACCAGGCTTTGGAGAGAGTCAGGCTGGCCAGGTTCCCTTGTGACATGTATGCGGAAGTGCACACAGAGGACCACCTCCATCTGTGGAAGCAGAGAAGAGGGCCTGGGCCCAAGCTGCCAGGCCTCCAATGCCCAGTGGCTCGGCAAAGACAGCCAGCCCCCTATAAGACAGGTAACACAGCCAGTAGACAGGTAAGACAGCCAGTGCAGGAAGAGGGAAACCAAGAGCTGCGGTCACAAAAGCCAAGGCTAGAGCTTCAGGAAGAAGAGAATGTGTAGAAGGTCAAGATATGGACTAAAAAGTGTCCCTTACACTTGAGAACATTGAGGCACTGAGGTATCTCACTGGGAGCCATTGCAGTAAAGGCATGGAGTGCTGGTCCAGCCTGAGGAGGACTGGACAGTGAGGACACAGACACAGACCTGCCCCAGAGGAAGGGGAGAGAAAGGTAGGTGGTGGTCTCTGTCAGCCTCTGCAAGAAGGCCTGGAATGACACAAGCCCTCATTCTCCCCAGCCTGGGGCTCTTAAGCCCAGAAGGGAGGGACAAAGCAGGCAAGGCAGGACCTATGGCCCAGCACCTTCTTCCTGTGTGTGAGCCCAGCCTCCTCACCTGTAAAAGGGAGAGGAACTCTAGACACAAGGAGGCTGTGAGGGTGACAGGGTGTGGATCCTGGCTGGCACCAGCACCAGGCCCCAGCCCTCCAAAGCCAGTGCAGGTGAGAGATCTAGGACTGGGGTGGGGGTGGGGGTGGGGGTGGAGGAGCCAGATTCAGGAACAGCATCCTCACCCAAACTTGAAATGGATGGAAAACTCAGGTGAGTCTGAAAACTCCACAGGGCCATATCTCATAGGAAGCTCTAGTCTCACAAGTATCCCTAAAGGGTGCACAAGGGAGCTGCCCAATCCTCTGTCCATGTCTCCACTGGCTTCAGATAAGGCTTGGCTGGGAGAGGGAGAGGGCTCCACCAGACTCCTGCCAGGACAGCTGCAGCTGGGCTGGGGCTGGTAAGAGGTGAGGCCCGGAGGCCCCAGCATGCTAAACCCACGAGGCAAACAGGACCCCTGGGCTAGAGTGTAGGCTGCAGATCCCGGAGGTTTATTTTTGTGGTAGAACCAACATTTAAAAATTAGATCCTGCATAGAAACCTGGATTTCCACCTTCACTAGAAACACTGGAGCATCGGGCCACCTCTAAGTGGGGCATGAGAGCACCAGTTGCCCCAGTCCTCCCCCCTCCCCAGTGATCCCCACCAGTCCCTTTGCCCTTTGCAGTTCTGCCTGGGCCCCGGATAGCCTCAGACCTCGCACCTTGAAGAGAGGTATTGGACTGCAGCCTGCCCAGAGTCCCCATCCACTCGCCCACCGAGAGCAGCCAGGCAGGAGAAGGGAAGGGTGGGGGAGAGGGAAGAGGAGGGAGGAGGAGTAGAAGGAGGGATGGGGAGAGGGAGGAGGAGGGAGGAGGAGTGGAGGGAGGGATGGGGAGAGGGAGGAGGACGGAGGGATGGGGGAGAGGAAGGAGGAAGGGGGAGGGAGGAGGACGAAGGAGGATGGAGGAGGAGAGGAGGAGGGGGAGAGGAAAGGGGAGAAGGAGACATTGAAGAGGGTGGGAAAATCTGGGTCTCCTGCTTCCCATTTCATGCCCACAGGAGGCAAGCAGGAGGCCCAGACAGCCACCTGGCTGCAACTTGCCACCCAGCCTTTGTGTGTGACACACCAGCCTGCACGCACACACTCCACATGCATACACACCATTTGTGCACACACTGGGCATATGCACACCATTTACACACATCTATGCTGTCTGCCACACCAGTTGTCCCTGCAAGCAAATGCTGTCTCCGCACACACACACACACACACACACACACACACACATCCTCCCTGCAAATGTGTTGTCAGTGCACATAAACACTGCAGGTGCCCACCTCCTTTGCCCTGAGGTCACACCCCTGGGACCCCAGGTCCTGGAAAAAGGGATTCGGTAGAAGGCTGGGCTCATTTGGAGAGTGTGCCTACACCAGATAGTCTTTGAGGGGACAGGCTGCTTGCTGCAGGACGTGTGTGCAAACCACACAGTGACAGAGGATGGCAATGCCTGACGGCAGGCCCCAAGGGTGCCACCCTCCCAGCCCCTCCCCTGTCCAGAGATGGGGATGCAGGAGTGTGGAGAGCCATGCCCCTTTGGTTTACTCCACATGCACTCTGCCACTCTCACCATGAAGCACCCCAGCTGTCACCCTAAGCTCTGTCACCTTGCACAAATGTACCGCCCACTGCCCCTCCTTCCCCTCAACTTGGCCACCATGGTCTCCTCCCACCTGTCCCCAGCTGGGGGTTCCAGGAGCCATGCCTGGGCACAGGCCGCAGTGCTGCCATCCTGTGGGGCCAGTGCTCTCAAGGACCCCCACCGGGAGCTCCACAAGCACGGAGCCCACCAGAGTCTCCTCTTCCTTGTCCAGGCTTGCCCTTCCTGACCCACCTGCAGAGCCCACTGTGAGCCACACACCCACCAGGCACTCTCAAAAGGCTTGCCAGGCTGGGTTGAAACTCTGCCACTTCTCTAAAGTGCCACAGAGCAAGATCAGAACTTGACAAAAATTCACACCCGTTCTGCACCCTTGCCAGCTCCCTGACCTGAAATGAGCAGGACTGGTGTCCTGTTCTCTGGGGACAGCAGGGAGTTTAGCAGAGAGAGGAGGAACAGGGCACAGGCCAGTGTGGCTGGGGGCCTGGTCTCTCCCCAGCCTCACACCTCTTCCCAAACAGAGAAACTTATTCAACAGCATTTTTCCGCCCTTGGAAAGGGAAAAATGACATTTCGAAACATTACTGTGAAAAATTAATTTAGGTCTGAAGCATCAAAGACGTTTTGTAAACAAAACGAAGGCATTTTGTGGCTGGCTACTGCCCGAGTTTAAATCCCCAGGTGCCTGGGTCCAGTCAACAGGCCCTGGGGGGAGCAGGAACCATACCCACCTGAAACAGCTCTCCTGGAGGAAAGCCGTGGTCTGACTCCAGAGCCCAGAGGACGAGAGAGCAATCACATGCATGCAAAGCCAAGGCAGCCCCTGGCTCCCCAGGCAGAGTGACCTTTTGTCAACTTCGGACGGGAACACAAATCTGCCGTCACTCTGGATCGGCCTTGATTGGATCAAAATCCCATTGGAAAACAGGGGGGAAAGGCAATAAAATCTCCAGAATTGATATTAAACCACTGACATTTCACAAACCGAGCAGCTCTGGCAGCTGCCAGTCTACGGGCGGGAGGAACTCTAAAGGGGCAAGTCAGGCGTGAAGGTCACGGCGGTGCAGAAGAGACTCTCCCAGACCCAGGCATCAGCACCGAGGGACCAGGAGCCTAGAAGGCCAGGGTCCAGTATGCTCAGGCCAGGGTGGGGGCCCCTGCCTGGTGGTCCCATCTCTTCTGGACCCACACATTTGCCCAGGTGCACCCCAGCAAGGGACGGCTGACCTCCAGGGCCATCCAGACCAGATGCTCTGTGGCTCTGAAGCCAAAGATGATGTTAAACTCGGAGCTTGAGCCTGTTCCCCTGACCCTGGTCCTGTACCTACTGGAGCCTAACAGTGAGGAGGGGCTGCTGTCCAGGATGAAACCAGGAAAGACAGACATTCCTTTGAGAAATCTGCCAGGAGCTGTGCCTCATCCCTCTGCCATCCAGCGCACATTGAGCACCTGCCACATGCCGGGCAAAGTCCAGGAAGATACAGGCCAGTGTTCTTTTCCTGCAGGTAACCCAACTGGCGCAGGAGCAGGGAGGCAGGCTGAAACAAGGTGCTACCAGAAGCAGGCACCTGTGTCTGCCACTATGTGTGGACAAGGAGGGGGGGACCCGAGGGCCCTCATGTTTGCTCCCAAACTCTGCCAACTCTAAGCACAGACCTATGTGTGCCGGCCTCACAGGGAAAGCAGGAGGGACAAGGAGGCCCTGTCCAGAGCTCAGGGAGCCCAGGAAGCCCCTCCAGAGGTGGCAAATCCTGCCATCTCCTCCTCCCTCACCCATGGCAATGGCAGATGTCACTTATCCATGACAGCAAGCTTTCCTGAGGAGCCCAGATGTGGCCTCAGAGTACTTCTCAACACAGAGCCCCAGTAGCCTCCAGTACCTCACAGGAGTTGGCCTGTGAGGTGACAGCAGGGCTGAGCCTTCCTGAAGTGAGAGCTTAACCCGGTCATAAGGGGTGCTCTGAGCGTAGGCAGGTGAAGGACATCATGAGGAAGGCTTCCTGGAGGAAAAGTCTGGCAGCTGGAATCAGTCAGAAGAGCAGGTGGGCAGGCAGGTGGGCAGACCCTGGGCTGGAGCAGGGCTGGTGTACCAAGACCACAGGGCTCCAAAGTGGGATTGCAGGAAGCAGCCTCAGTCCAGCCCTGGGGCTCCCAGAAGGGGCGGGAGGTGAGCCTTCCCCAGACCTGTAGGTCCCACTGTGGCTCAGGATGGTGGTAGGGACAGAGCGCCCATTCTGCTTCCTCACCCTTCAGAGCCATCCACATGTCAGGCACCACCTGGGCATGGGGGTAGCTGCCTGAGGACTGCAGCACCTCCTGATGACCCCAAGTCCCCCACGGGGATGCTTTGCTCAGAAGTTTCTAGGTGGTAGCCTGGAAAGATGCCAAAACCTTAGGGCCCTGGAAATAGAGCCGTTGGTCAGCCTGACAGGAATTTCCTGAGCTGCTCCTGGGGCCCAGAAATGCAGAGGACACAGGACCACAATCATCAGCATGAGTGATGCCCATGACAACTCACAAAGCTACTTGGTGGGCACCAGCTCTTTTGAACCCCACAAGAGCCCTGGGAGGTAAGGATCGCGGTGCCCTCTGATGGGGAGGTGAGACTCAGCTCAGCGTGGCAGGGAGACTCAACTACGACACACCAGGCTTCAACCACTCCATCGCTGCCCCAACAGCACCACCCCAGGGCCTTCATTCCCTGACCATGAGGCCAACTCCTCAGAAGGCTGGTCAATCACAGACACAGGGGGGCTGCCATAGGCGCCCCTGGTCCCCAAAAACATCTCCACTGGAACCATCAAACAACATCTCGCCACAGGGGAGACCTTACTGTGGGTCTGGAGAAAGCATCGGAGCCGGAGCCCCGACCCTCTGTCCGACCCCTGGCCATTATTAGCCAGCTCTGTGTTTTCTAATCAACATCCTCACCATTAAGGTGAAGAAAGCACATAGGGAACTAACAGGGTTTTATCTCAAACAGATCGATCTGCTCAGATCCGTCTGGCCCCGGCCTCTTAATTCTCCATAATGTCAAAGCAATTTTTGGTTAAGTATACAGTCTGTCCTCTACTAAATTAAACTAATAGATCTAGTGGGAAATAAAACCCCAAGTGCATTGGGAATATTAAAAATTAAAAAAAAATAAACTCTTCATGGGTCTGTAAGATTTACTTTGGCAAATGATTAAATAAATAACACAGAGACAGGCTGTAATAAGATCCATTAGTGGACACTCAGCTCCACTGGTCACCTCCCCCCGCCCTGTCTGTACCACCCTGCCCAAGCACCCGGGCTCAAGGATGGCCAGGCAGTTCCCTGAAGTCCCCCGCCCTACATTCCTCACAACACAAAAGCCAGCAAGACGTGCACTTTAGCGTGTGGATCTCTGCTGGTGGTGGTGCTACACCTCAGGTGCTAAGCTGGCTGCTGCAAACACTTTATCTCAAAAATCAATGCTCCTGCTTCCCCCCGCCCTGCTGTCAGCATGGCTGGGATACCCTCTTTACAGATAAGAAAAGTGAGGTTCCAAGAGGCCAAGGCAAGACCAGGATCTGAACCGAAGCCCATCTGATTCCATAACCCCGGACCCCACCTTGCTCTGCTTTGTTCTAATCTGCTTTTGACTTAATTTTTCATTGAGCCATCAATAACCTAGGCCAGGAGGCAGGATCTTGCTCATCAGAGACGGCGTCTGAAGCCCCCAGAGCCTGCCCAGCTGCTGTTCCTGCCAAGCCTGGCCCAGCACCTTTGGGCATGTTCATGGGCGGTGCAGAAGAGAAAGGAGGTAGGGTGGGAATTAAAATCACATTTTGCAGTTGGGGAAACTGAGGTTTGGGGGCTTTCCCAACCAAACCCCAGTGTCCAAGGCACCTCAGACAGGCCAGGAAGGGTGGGACAAGGCATTTTTCCCCCGAGACTCAAACACTGTGGGGCTCACCCTAAAACTTTCACACCTTCCTCATGCCAAGTGTGCTGTTTGTCAGAGCCAGCTCTCAAGTGCAAAGAAAGTGGGGAGATGACAAAAGAGAGGGAGGTGAGGTCTCATCACAAGGCCACTGCTTGGAGCTAGATCCAAATAAGGAGAGGTCTGTGACAACGCCTAGCTCCTGCCCCCACCCAGATGCCCCATCCTATCCTTTCCCCAGATTGCCAGCTTCTCTGCTCCCACCACTACCTCACGCTGCCCTCAGTCAGACCTCCTCCTTGCTACCTTCAATGCTAGTCAATGGTCTCGTCACACAGGACTCTTCTCATTGCCGCACCAACTCCCCAGATCTCCCGCCTCCACACCCCTGCAGAGGCTGCTACTCATCTGGGATGCTGACACACCCTACCCACACCCCCACTGAAGCCAGTCAAACTCCTCTCTGTGCACATTCCTGAACAAAAAGTCCACACATCCATGAAGTCTTGCCAGAGGGGACCCAGCTCCCACTATTTGCTTCCCCGTTAGGCTCTAAGCCCATGACCAGAGCCATGTCCTGTTAATCTCTGAGCCCCATTGTTCTAGGCACAGAAATACTTCCTGTGCCTGGAAGGCCACATGTGCCCTCACCTGCCTCCCTGTCCCAACTGTGCACCCTTCACTTATGAGGCTCTGCCACCTTCTATTCTCCAACTCCCCACTTTGCCCTGCTCTTGGCCTTCACCCTTGCCACGTCATTCTGCCTGAAGCACTCTGCCTCTCCCAGGTCTCTGCCTGTCTGTCCACTTCAGGTCTTCCTGTGTCCACCAAGACTCCCACTAGGTATGTCCGTGTGTGCGCAAGTGGGCTGCAGGTTACGTGTTACACTCCACTGAGATGATCAGGCTTCGGTTTTGTTTCTTCTTCGCAGGTGTGCCTCTACCCCCTTCTGGGCTGAAATGCAGGTTCCGTGCAGGCAGGATGCCGTGGGGTCCCCAGCACCCTGCAAACTGTAAAGTCCATACCCACAGGTATGTGCTGGATAAATGAATACTGGGCTCTCAGGACATGATGGCTGGATAAATGTCTGAGGTGAAGCAGGCAGGCTCTGCCTGGAGTTTCTCCTCTCATTCCATCTCTCCAGGCAATCCACAAGCCCAATCAATCCTGTTTCTGACAAACAAACAAACAGCCCCAGGCACAGGGGACCCTGAGCAGTGACACCGACACAGCAATGACAGCCCAGACCTGGGACTGCAAGCCAGGCCTGCTTCTCAGAGCGCGCATGGGCAGGGACAGGGCAAGGGCGGACCCACCTCACTGATGGCCCCAAGGCCCGGTGTGAGCAGAGGATGCTCTCTTATCTCCATGTGGGGGTAGAAGACGACAACAGAAACCCAGACTGTGAGCTTTTCTGCTTGCCTTCCCCGTGTCTTAGGGGCACTCAGTCATCAGTTCCTCCCCATCATCCAGGCAGAGAGGGCCATCCTCCACCATCTGGAGCAGCTGACCTGACATTTGCCCTTGGATGGCAGCATTCCTGGGGCTGGACTTCAGGCCCTTATCCCCTGACAGTGAGGCCAGTGAATGACTAAACTGGCCAAAAAAAAGCCCCCATAAATCTGGTATTTTCCTTTAAACTGTCGGGTACACAGAGTGTGCCGGGATTATTGATAGAAAAGTTTATGGATGGGTTGCATCTTAAAATCAAAATACATTACCCAAAATCAATGTTGCTGTACGAGGCACGGGGAGGACAGGAAAGGTCAACCGAGACAAGAATATCGAAACCAAAACTCCAAGAGGACCTGAGCATTAAAATAAATAAATTTTGAAAGTGAGTTGCAGGAAACACATTCACTTAAGGGCTGTAATTTAAGGGTACTTTCACGAAAGGCTGGGCAGTCTTTTTAAATAACACTTTTTGAAGTGCCTTTGAGAGTCTAGTGAATCCATCCACAAAATGGTATTGACAAGCACAGCATACCCCAACTGGCAGCCGGATCACAGCAGCACGAAATGACAACGGGCAGGACAGAGCGAGGCAGACACGGGCAAGCGCCCATGCACAGCCCCATCGGTGGATCAGGTACACTGAGGGCCTACTGGTCACGTTACAGGAGGGTTCACCTCCAGGCCCCTCTACACAATGATCCTGCAGGCATTTTGGAGCCTGTGGAGGGAGAAAGGGAAAGAAAAACCTTGCAGCCTAAAGGGTGCCTGTCACTACCTACTGATGAGCTGTTGATGAGTAGACAACAACAGTTTCAGAGACACAACAGTTCTGAAAAGTCTCTCAAAAGTCCATCAGTGGGAAACCAGCCTCATTTCATATGACCAACATTTCCTCCAAACAGGGCATCTTTGTGGGAGCCCAAGGGACTGGCAGTTGGCAGGGGTGAGTGGGGTGAGTGACTGTGTCCCCAGAGAGAAGTTTCCTTTTGAGAAGGGAGCAAGAGGAGCAACACACATGCCCCGTCACAGATGCCTTCTTTAGAGCCTCCGACTGAGACCACATCCCACAGGTCACTGCAGATGTGGCGAGAAGGAGCCGACTCCCCTGCAGAAGGGGGGAAAGATGCAAACAACAACCTTCCCACCACAACCAACAGCACTCTTAGTTGCAACATTTACTGAGCCTAAGCAAGGGCTGGCCCCACTGGGAGTTAGAGACCCAGAAAAGAAGGGCACAGCTGCTGCCCTCGCAGTCTGCCAGTGGGGACGGGAGAGCAAACAGTCTCTCCGGACACGGGACTGCTGTGCACCTTGTAACAAGCAGGGAAGAAGCTGTGAGACAAGTTCAGGCTGCCATTAATCAAGGGCAGAGGGTCCCCGCTCTCTGTACCAACTCCAGGTACTGAGAGACCAGAGTCTCACCTGGAATAGGGGAAATTTCAGTGTTTTGATTAAGAATTAGGACCCCAGACTAAGAGAGATCTGAGCTGAAGCTTTACTCTGCCACTTACTAACTGTGTGACCTGGAGCTAGTTCTTTAAGCTCTCTGAGTTTCAGCTACAGTATCTCTAAAATGCGGCTAAATCACAGTGCCTACCTCATAGGGTTGTTACAGGGATTAAATGAGCTCATTCACTCACTCCACAGTTTTTTACTGAGTTTCTATTCTATGCCAGACCCTGTCTAGATGCCACAGATGCATCAGTGAACAAAGCAGTCAAAGAGCCCCCATCCGAGTAGAGGCTACAGGCCACAAACAAGAAATACAGTAAATAAGGATGCTGTACCATATGCTGGAAGGCGGTTAGTACAAAGGAAAGGAGAAAAAAAGGAGAGCAGGGTAAGCAGAGTGCTGGGGAAAGGGGTGTGCAGATTGCACTCGAAATATGGTGGTCCCAGGGAGCCTCATTGAGAAGGCGGCTTCTTAACAAAAACCAGAACATGACACAGTGTGTGAGCCAGGTGTCCGGGGAAGGAGCATCCCAGTCAAATGATATAGCTAGTGCAAAGGCCCCGGGGTAGAAGCACCGTTGCACTGTAGAAGTATGTTGTGCTGTAGGAAGGAAGCCAGTGTGGCTAGGGAGCATCATCAGGGAAAGGACAGAAAACGTAAGATGAGGACATCGTGGCAGGGCAGAAGGGGAAGGCAGCCGGTTTGACCTTGCCGGCCATTACAATGCCGCTGGTGTTTATCCTGAATGAAAAAGGAGCCACTGTAGGGTTTTGAGCAGAGAAAGAGTGATCTGATTTCTGTTTGAGGAGGATGGCTTGACTGTCAGGTTGAGAACTAATGTGTGGAAAGTATATACTCAGTGCCCGATACATGAAAAGCGTATGAAGGAGTATAGCTATTATTCTTGTTAATAATAACACCAACTCACACAATAGGCAAGATACACGTTACCCCACGTGGTGGTGCAGGTTCAGAAGACTCGCAAATCTTACTGATAACATAGGTGTGACTCCCTCTAGCTGCAGAAATTCTCCCCTGTATATCCCTGATACTGGCCATCCATCTCTGCTTGCACCTGGTATCAGGCCAGGAGATTGCCCCTCCAGGCAAGCCACTGCACAGTGGGCCATCAGTTCTCTTGCCATCAGAACTCTGCTTGGTATCAGTCCCCAAAAGAATCTGCTTTCCTAGAATCCCATCAAGGTCCTGAATCTGTATAGCACAGTGCAAGTCTGCCCCCTCCCTTCAGATGCTGAGGACAGCAGTGGGGTCTGCAGGGTCTCACATTCAGCAACCCAAAGCAGTGTGTAAAGGAAGGTGAGGTTGCTAAGGAAAAGTTCCTGGTCCTACGGGGGAAAAAAATGGAGACAGCACCTGGCAACTGCCTCTTTGGGTTGAGTTCCCCAGAAAGAAACTATAGAAAGAAGAGGAAGGCCTTAGACATTCTTCCCTTCCCAGCCACAGACCTTGGCAAACAAGGGCTCCATAGCTGAGCAGCAGTAGCCTGAGGATGTGGAAATGACTCCTTGGTCACAGATGAGGATACTGACACACAGGCCCAGGAAGGGCAAAGGGACGCTCTCCAGGGCATCGTACAGGTAAGAGCAAAGCTCAGGAAGGGCCTAAAGCTACTTCTCTACTGAGGGCGTGCCCCTGGGCAGCATGGACCAGCTCTGATGCTGTGATGTGTCTGCTCTCTGGGTTTCCTTCTCCCTGGCTCTGGGAGAACCCTCTGGTGGTGCCTCCAGGAAGCCAGTGAGCAGGGAAAGCAGACGCCTGAACGGCAGGGGCGCGGGGGTGCTCTCTCACCCCAACAGCAGGACAGAGCTGAGAGGTTAGGGCCAGGAGGGTAGGGAGATACACTGAAATCGACCATTTGGGTTTCCCATGAGAAAGGAAGCAAGAGAGACCTGAGCCGAGCTGCGGAACTTGCCCCTACAACTGTGTGTCCATCAGAGCCACAAGCCCGCCCCACGTTTCCCTTTAGGGGCCAGACTGCACTCCCGCAGAGAGCTGGGGAGGGGCAGGCTCCTGGTGAGGGCCGGGAGAAGTACAGGGATGCCAGGGACGCAGGGGCGGGGGATGGGTTCCGGAAAGCAGCGATGGACCCGACCTTTGCCTCTAGCTGCCTGGGGATCCCCCCCTCCTTGCACCCGGTAAAGCGAGAGCTGCGACCGGCGAGGAACGAGTGGGGACGCAGGGGCCAACGACTGAGGTGCAGGAACCCCACCCCCGCTTGGAAACCTCCGGGGCCCTGAGTCGTGCTGGGCGCTCCCCACCCCACCCCACCCCCGCCGCCTCTGCCGTCACTCACGGCCGCTGCTCGCTGGCTTGCTCGTGCGCTCTCCGCGCCACAGGCACCTGCTCGCCGGGCGCTCTGCGCTCACTTCTCGCTCGCACACTGCAGACTCCTGGCGTCGCCTCCGTCACCCGGCCTCGTCCCCAGCCCAGCACAGCGCTCCGCCCTTCTCCCCGGCCCCTGGCGCCCACCCACCAGCCATGGCCTGGGCCTGGGACAAAGAGCGGTGCAGCTCTTTGCCCAAACTGGGGTAAGCAGTTGAGGGCGGGGGTCTGCGGAGAGGGCCGCGGGGCACGCAGGATAAGCGGCCGTCTCGGGAGAGGGAGATTGGGAAGAAGCCAGGGAGAGTTTGGGTGGGAGGACCCCCAGCCAAAGCGGGTGCTGGGCGGGGCTGCGCTCCAACCACAGAGACTGTGGGCCCTCCAAGCGACCCCCTGGAGGGGGGGCGCGCTCTGGTCCGGGGGCGGTGCCGGCTGTGGAAGGGGAGAGAAGGGCGGGGGTGATGCAGCGGTGGAGGCGGCTCCGCGCCCAGCCACTGACCGCCTCCTCCCTTTCCCCTTCCCTTCCCCCTCTCCCCGCCTCTCTTCGGCTCTGGGTCCGCCACGCCGGACCCGCTCTCCCCGCGCTGCACTGGGTCGGACGCCAGGTCTGCGCGCCGCGGCTGAGCGCCCACTCGCCTTGCGGAAAGAGCCGCGGAGGGACCAGCGGGGGCGGCGGCGGGAGAGCTCGGCGGGAGCCAGAGGAGGTGGCAGTCGGGAGCCAAACCATAAGGAGACTGGGAAGCAGAAGCTCGCAGCTCTGAGGCGCGCACTCCCTTGGCAAGGGATGGGTCCCGGGGCGGCCCAGCCTCTGTCCGGCCCGCCGGGCAGAGACTGAATTGCGGTTCCCCATCGTCCTGTGGACAGCGGGGTAGAAGGAGGCACGGACAGATCACCAGTAGCCTCCCGGCGGGACCTCGCGTCCTGAGCCCCCCGCGCAGCGCCCCCCGCCGGAGCCGCGCCGGGCAAGCCGGCGAGGGAGCTGGGCTGATTGGCGGCCGCCGGCGGCCGGGGGAGGGGGCGCCGCGCGGGGCCATGGCAGGCTCGGAGGCGTCCTAGCCCGAGCTGGAGCCGGATCCGAGCCCACGCTGCCACCACCGCCGCCTCTCCGCGCCCGGGCCCCCGCCGCCGCCGCGCCCCCCGCGGGAGATGGAACAGCGGAACCGGCTCGGCGCCCTCGGATACCTGCCGCCGCTGCTGCTGCACGCCCTGCTGCTCTTCGTGGCCGACGGTGAGCGCGGGAACTTTGCTGCCGCGGGGGGCTCAGGGGATCCTTGCTGGGGCCGCCAGAGCCAGCCTGTCCCGGTCGCCAAGGAGCAGGAGGAAGAAGAGAAGGGGACGGCTTCACGGTCTCCAACAATCCCGGTGTTCAGCCCGGGCCCAGAGGGGCAGGGGGAGGAGAGCGGCGAAGGGTCGCCGCAGCTGCGGCGCTCGAGCCGGGGTCATTCGGAGCCGGACCCGTGCTCGGGCTGCGGAGAGGCGGCTCGTGGGGAGCGGGAGTCGGCGCGCCCCAGCCTGGCTCCGGCAGTGCGGCTGGGCGCCGGGTAGAAGCGTAAGCCGCCCCTGCTGCCCCGCCCGATCCTGAGGGAAGCAGCCTGCAGCGGTAGCTGGTCTCTGCTAGGGCCCGGCAGCTGCTCGACCGAACTTTGCTAGAGCCTGGGCCACGCTTGTGGCTTGGGGGTGGCAAGCACAAGGCCGGCGAGCCGGGGACGCACCGTCTCGCTTAGGGTTGCCCCAGGCCCCCGCCCCACAGCTGGTCACGCCTCTCTCTTCCCCCGCCCCCAGCTACATTTACCGAAGTCCCCAAAGATGTGACAGTACGGGAGGGAGACGACATCGAAATGCCCTGCGCGTTCCGGGCTAGCGGAGCCACCTCGTATTCGCTGGAGATTCAGTGGTGGTACCTCAAGGAGCCGCCCCGGGAGCTGCTGCACGAGCTGGCGCTCAGCGTGCCCGGCGCCCGGAGCAAGGTAACCCGCCGCCCACGCGGCGCCGGCGTTCTCTCGGCTCAGGCCGGGGCGGCTGGGGTAATCCTGGCAGAAAAGGCAGGGCGCGCACTGGTGGAGCAGCCCATCTCCCACCTTCCCCATCCCCACAGTATCTTCAACAGCAGCAATCGTTACCCACAAATCCTGGTAATCCTTCTCCTTTCCCTTAAAACCTCCTGAACTGCAGCCTGCCGCTAAAAAGCAACACCTCATCCAGTTCGACTGCTCTTGCTTGCTGGCTGCGGGCACCGGAGTCAGATGGGTGCTGCTGGGTCCTGAAGGAAGACCACTTGGTAGGGCCAGGCTTTCCCGGCCCTCTGCTACTCCGAGGTCCCCGGGGCACAGGGCCAAGGAGTTAAGCTCCTCTTGGCTGGGTTCCAGAGTCCCGCAGTGCACCTCAGGATCGGAGGGAAGGCTCCCACTGTCAGTAGGCCTCTTAAACCAGTCTCTTACGTACACTCGAACACACACACACATACACACAGCTGCCCTCTACCCAAGGTCCCACCCAGAGTTACTGCTCACGTCTGTCCCGTCCAGATACACCGGCCCCTCCATCCAGCTTTCCACGGGGTTTAGGGAAACACTGCAGGGAATGAAGATGCTCCAGGGAGGGTGATGAGCCTTTCTTCCTACCCTGCTGGCAATCCAGCCTTTCCTCTTTGGCCAGCAGGTGTGCTAGGGCAGCCCCTCCTGGGTCAGGCACCATGCTTCCTTCAGGGTAAAACTCCAGGAGATCCTGATGTCCTTCGTGCCCTCAGCCCCGGCCACTTCCCGAGCGGTTTCGAATCCTAGCCCGCCCGCAGAGAGTCCCCTTGCCGGAGGCGTATCTGAGTTCCCCGGAGCCTGAAGGCCGAGAGCCTAATGTGTCTCTCTCCCTCTTTGCATTTTAGGTAACAAATAAGGATGCAACTAAAATCAGCGTAAGTGTGGAGCCCAGCGCGGGCCGCGGGAGACCCCTTCTGGCCGCTTCGCGCCCCACATCTTCCTCCCTTTTAGAAAGGCTCAGCGGCCGCCGCCGCGGTGTAGGGCCTTACTCGCAGCCCTGCACAGTCGGCTGCTTGGCAGGTCGGGGGGCCATCTGTCGCCGCTAGAGGAATCGGGTTCGCTTTTGTGTAAATCAAGGGTCCCAGGCCTGAATCTCCTTTCTCCGTTCGGTGCTCACCTGTAAAACTCTCCTTCGGCCGGCCGGCGCGTTCAGGCCCCTGCGCATCCGCTTGCCTCTGTTCTGCTGGCATGTCTCCCAGCAACTGGAGCGCGCTGCTCCTTGCGCTAGCAGCGACCTGTGCTCCGACTGTGGGCCCACCCCTCCTCCACACACATACACACACCCGGCGCCCAGGTGGCGCCTTCCGCCGCAGCCCTCTCCTCTGCCTGGGGTCCGGGTCCCGTGCCCGGCGCAGTGGGCTCCTTGTGGAAGAAGGTGTGGGGCGGGGGTTGGCGAAGCTGAGAGGCGCTGGGGTCGTGGGGCTTGGGAGGAGACGCGTCTACGCTTCCCCAGCTGGAGCATGGAAGTATCGGGGTCTGGAGACCACCAGGGCCTCATAGAGCTCTAGGTTCCGAGGTGAGGGCCCCAGAGCGGTTGCTTGCCCATGTCTCCTCCAGGACGCTGGGGAGGAGAGCTTGGTCGGGAGCTTCAGGCTGCCGCGCTGAAAAGCAGACTGCGAAGTAGCAAAGCTCTGGGGGCCCAACAGCAACCTCAGCGTCGCCTCCTTGGGAGGGTGGAGGGTTAGCTGTAAAGGGCTGGGGGGGGGGCAAGTTTTTATGTGTACTGAGAGCAGAGTGGCTGTCCTTCCGGCACTACCCAGGCCCTCCGAAATCCAGAGTAAAGGAACATTGGTGTGAGTAGATGTGGAGGGCTGGGCTTAAGGCCCTGCAGCAAAGAGGGTGGTTAGCCACAGGAGGCCGAGCCTGAGACTTCTCCAAGATGCAGGAGGGAGGAAGGACGGGTAGGTTCTGCAGCTCTGAAGGTCAGAAGCATAGTTTGGCAGGAGGATGCAACGTGATGAATTCGGTTAAGATGATGGGGACACGATGCAATGGGTAGGACCATCCAAGATCCAATCAGGATTGGGAGCCCCAGGCCACTGGGGAGCCACGGAATGAAAGGAAAACCGGGTCGCGACAGGCAAACCTGCGTCCAGAGGTGTTGGGGTGCTGTGGCATGGGGGCGCAATGGCAGAGCTGGGCGCAGGTGCCCTTCGCCGGCAGGGAGAGCGCGTCGCGGACCTGTCCATCCCGGCCTTCTGACCCCAGCCCCTGCTGTCTTGCAGACCGTGCGCGTCCAGGGCAATGACATCTCGCACAGGCTGCGGTTGTCAGCTGTGCGGCGGCAGGACGAGGGCGTGTACGAATGCCGCGTGTCCGACTACAGCGACGACGACACGCAGGAGCACAAGGCCCAGGCGCTGCTGCGCGTGCTCTCGCGCTTCGCGCCGCCCAACATGCAGGCCGCCGAGGCCGTGTCCCACATTCAGAGCAGCGGTCCGCGTCGCCACGGCCCCGCCAGCGCTGCCAACGCCAACAACTTGGGTGCCACCGGCGCCGCAGGCCGAGCCACCTCCGACCCCGGCCACGGCGACAAAAGCCCGCCTCCGGGGAGTCCTCCTGCCGCCCCAGGTCCCGGAGTCCCAGAGGCGGCCGCTGCCTCTGCGGCCCACGCAGCCGCCACCACTGTCGCGGCTGCGGCCGCTGCTTCGTCAGCGTCACCGCCACTGGGCCAGGCGGTCCTTCTGCGCCAGAGGCACGGCTCAGGTAAGAGCGTGTGCAGAGAGGGGGGCGCGCTCGAACGGGGGCTGCGGGGACAGGGTCCTGAGTGGCTCTGGCCAGAGAGGCAGCCCTGCTCTGGCACTTGGCGTTTGCCTAGTGGTGGTAGTTCACGTGGGTGCGTGCGCCTGGGGCAAGTTTTCTGCAGCCTTGCTTGGGTTCTCTTCTTGTTGTTTCCTGTTTATTGCTGGTTGCTTCGAAGCTTTCAAGACTTGTATTTAGGAAGGGGGGAGGGGCGGCCTTGCCCCAAATTCTGGGTAAGAGTAGGCAAGCGGCTCCAGTGTGAGGACCCCTCTCATGATGAGTTTGGAGAACTGGACCTTTTTCTCCTGGGGTCCTTAGAGTCTAGAGGGTGGGGCACTAGCATCCAGAGTGGAAGGAGGTGGTTACCACTCAGGCATCGTGAGTCTGGATGCTGATTGACTGATGGAACAGACAGAATTTGTCCAAGGCTGTGTGGTTGGGCCTGGCTGAGTAGCCTCTGCTCTCTTTGGTTAAGTCCGGAATGGTCCTAGGCACAGGCTGTGCTATAAATAGTCCCCTTTGGGCCCTCTTGGGGGATGGGGAAGTAAGGATAGAGCTTTGTCATTGCTAGGAGAGCACCCACATGTTAAGGCCTGCTTTCCTAGGGAGCCAAAAGGGCTGGGGGAGATGGAAGGTGGGCAGGCAGAGGGGAGTCAGAGAGCAGGAAAACATACTGACTGCCAGGGCAGGCAGCTCTGGGGCAGAGTACGTATCATTCTTGGAAGATTGAGAAAATAGCCACTGAAATCACTTTGGTAAGGGTTAATTCTCTCAGAGAAAATCTGCTGTAGAGACTGGCAAGGCAGGTTTTTAAGGCCCAGGACTAGAAGTGGTATATATTACCTTCACCCTCACCTTTTGGCCAGAACTAAGCCACTTGGTGCCCCATAGATGCAAGGTTAGCTTAGGAGCTGTTTTTGACCTCCTCTCTTCTGGGTAGAAGGAGAGCATAAATCCTGGGGGGACTTAGCCATCTCTCTTTAGCACACAGTAGGTGTGCTGGAAAAGTAGTTACTGACTTACAATTGGCTTAGTTGCATGATTTAAAAAAAAAAAAATCACCTCTGCTTCACTCTTATGGGATGTTCTACAGACCATGAGTGGAGTGGCAAAGCAAAGGATTTGGAAAGCAGAAGCCCAGATGTGAGTTGTGCTTCCACGGCTTACTAGCTGTATGACTTAAGCAAGTGGCTTAACATGTCTGAACATATTTCTTCATCTGTAAAATAGAATGGTATTCCCTGATCTCAGAGGGAGCTCAGTATGGAGATTTCTATGTAAATGTTTGTTGTCATCACCTTGGTCATTACCTGCTCTGGCCAGAGAGGAGGGGATGGGGGAGATAAGGCTGAGTAGTTGGCAGTTGGAGACCAAGCTGCTGAGGGCCTTGAATGCCCAGCAGATCCAACAGAGACTTTGGTCAAGGCTTTGGTCAAGGAAGTATTATATGAAAGAGATCTTTGAGAATAAACTTGGTAGTGCTCACAAAAGGTGTTAATGAGACCAAGGCTATGGGCTCATTCCTGCTTGAATCTCCCTGTCCGCCTGGCCAGAACCTTGACACCTTGAGCAGAACCAAGGCTGATCGGACTATGCCCCGCATTGCTAGTCAGATATTCAGTCTCTGGGCTGGCCACAAGGGGGCTCTAGGGCAACTCATCCCAACAGGGAACCTGTCTGTGGAGGGTGGCACAGATAGTAAGTACCCTTCTTTCTGGGAGATCTGGGGGTCCTCACATCAGTTCAGTTCTGATGGCACAGTGTCCAGGACCTCCCAGCAGGTGGGGCCTTGGGCATCTGCCAGTCACAGGGCAGTATTTTAATGCCCACACAGATCAGGGCAGCAGCCCAGGCTGGGGTTCCTCTGCCCTCCCATGGAGTGGCTTGTAGTGTGCATTTCCCTCCAAAAAGCACAGCCAGTTGGGCTCCCATCAAGGCAGGGAAGGCTCCCATCAGGCCCTGGCAGGGAAGTGCCACCAGGTTGGGGGTATGGTGGCCCCTAATGTCTCTGTCACCCCAAAACTGTTGCCAGCTCCTGAATAGGCCAGGAACCATGTAGACACATCTCAGAAGGAACCCCAGGTTTCTTTCCAACTCCCATTCAGAAAGCCAGAAGGTGGGCCTTCTGCCAAAAGACCAGAAAGCCTACATCTTCCTGTCTCCAGGTGAAGGTCTTGGGAGAATCGCGATGCAGTGGGCACCTCTGGAGATATGCGCATGGAGAAATGGGTTAGCTGACTTCTAACCCACAAACATACCTGAATTACTTTGATCCCAAGGAGGGACCCATGCTGTCTTAAATGTCCCATCCTGCCCACCACCCGAAGCCACCCAGGCTGGGGCTGTCGATGGGGCAAAGTCTGAAGACTACCTTTTGGTGGCAGGCATTAATAACCTTTCTGCAAGGCTGTGTTGTTGAGCCGTGTGTAGTCCTGCTGAGCCTCCCTGGGGTGCAGCAGGCCAGCCAATCACCCAGAGCTGCCAGCAGCATGAGCCGGAGAGGGAGCCTGAGACAGCAACCTCAGGCTTGGCCTTCCCTGCTCAGTTCTTAGCAGCCTAGAGGGCAGGGGACCAGGCAGGACCGCTGCCACCTGGTTCACAAGCAAGGTGATAGACTCTGTTGACAGAGTCTATCAGTCAGGGTGCTTGGCTAAGCAAATGGCACATTCAAACAGGGTCACGGGGGAGAGGCGATGAGAGTAGTGTTTGAAGGTGTGGACAGGGTTAGGGCAGCCAGAGAAGGGTGAGTGCCAGTCCCCAGGGCTAGTGGCAGTGGGAGCCATTAGCACCTCTAATGGCAAAGCGGGAGTGATTAGTATAACCCAGAGGGGCGCACCAGATGGAGTGACCTGCCTGACAGGAGCTGTGGCCTTGGTACGATGGCCCAGCAAGGACCTCAACTTCCTCCTGCCCTCCAGTTCCCGTCAGGGCCTCCTACTGGCCAAACCCCCCTAAAGCAGAGGCAAGGGTGCTGGCTGATGCAGCCTATACGGACCAGTGCCCAGAGGCTCAGAGCAGAGTGGAAAAAGGTGGACTGGGGTGGGGGGGGGGGTGAGGAACAGAGGGAATAACCTGACTCTCAGAGAGCGGAAGATAGGTTCCACCCTAGCTCCAAGACAAACCCAAAGGTCATCCCAGGCCGGGTCAAGTGCTCACTCTGGCTGTTTCAGAATGGCAGCCTCAGTGGTGGTCCCAATCCACCTCCCCAGACGGTCACCAGTTAAGTGATTACTCCTGGAAGAAAGTCAGAAGAAGTCCCAGACAGTACTGTGGTACTCTGTTATTCAAGCAAGCTACTTTGGTGATGACAGAGAAGGGGTGGGGTCGGGGGGGTGGGTACTGACCTGAATCCCTCAGCCTTCAGCTTCTGCACAGCCAGGCCAGGAAACCCTTCCTGTGCCCCACTTGCACCCAACACAGCCAAATACATATTTGTACTAAAAGTTTATGTGCAAAAACTCATTCATTTCACGTCCCATTTGTCAAGAGACGTTTTGATATTTGTGCTTAAAAATAACATGGGCTGGATTAGCACAGCAGAGCTGGCACAGGAGACCAGGCCCCTTCCTAGCCACGTTCTCATAAATCTGGCTCCTGATTAATCTGAACACTGACCTATTTTATATGAACACTTTGTTGCTGATTGCCATTTCTAGAAAAAAAGAGAGGGCAAGAGAAAGAGAGAAAACAAAACAGAGTACCTTCCAGACAAACCCTTCTAATCCGGAAAGGCACCACAGTGAAGCTAAGTGTGGCCTCAGAAGAATACAGTTAGCAACTGAATGGCTTGCATGTTGGCAAGAGGATCCCCTCTGCAAGGACCTGGGGCTCAGATCTTGTGGTATGTGAACCTCTAATTAGCCTCAAGGCTCCAGCTCCAAGGAGAGGTGCCCTGGCCCCTACAGAGAACCGGCTGATGTGGCAAACTCCTGCCTGGTGCCCACACGGAGAACTGGCTCTCAATATTTCATTTCCTAATGAGAGAAAGACAGCCAAGGCCATGGGTGTGCTGGCTTTAAAGAGGCTCTTACTGCTGGGAGCCATCAAGGGGAGCATCCTTGGGTGTCTCCATGGCAACCGTAAACCATGACTGAAGGGGGCTGTGGACAAGGTGAAGGCATTCACTCTCAACCCATGCCCCCGTGGCTGACAAAGCTGGCGGAAATGGTGCCAGCATGACCTGGGACAATCTCCACAGAGCTGGGAAAGTCTCCAACTAGGCCAGCAGGGCCAGGCGGCAGTCACCCAGTGTTCCCATCTCCCTGGACCCACGAGGACCCAAAAACAATTGGCTTAAATAAACAATCCACTCTTCCCCCAAGCTCCGATGTGACACGAGGATCATAATTAAAGAGAAAATAAATCTGGCACAATTTGTCCCAGAGAAGAGAGGGAGAGGCTCCCTGGGTATCCTGAAAGAGAAAATTAAAGGATTTCACAAAGAAAATGGCTGAGCCTCACAGCTGGCGAGAGATGCCTGCATCATCCCTGACAGCAGCAAATGTGTGTGATTATTGGCTGCATGGCGTCCTCTCCCTCATCAGCCTGTCATGTGATTGCCATGAGTGGGAACTGGCAAGGCCAGCCATGGGCCCAGCTCAAGAGTGGCAAGGGCGCCCATGTATGTCCAGGATAAAGCTGTCTGTGTCAGTGGGAGTCCCAGGAGGGGCTAGCCCTACTCCAGCTAAGGCAATCAGAGGAGGCTCCTGTAGACAGTGTGCGATTTCTGACTTGAAGGGGCACCTGGGGCTTTGTCCTCCTGCTTAGGTAAGCCCTGCGGAAGCTTCTGGAGGCCTCACCTCCCTCCCTGTCCTGTACCACACAAATAGAGAAAGTCACACCAAATGGAATGTCATTTGTCCAGTCGTTAGCCAGCTCACTGCGTGGCCATTCTCTCCTCAGAAGAGAGACCCCAAATTGAGGGTAAAATGGCTACACTGTGGATTTAATGGTGATAAATAATACTTACCTTTTACTGAGCACTGATTATGTGCCACACGCACATATCACAGATTTCCCTCCTTTTTGCCATTCTCCATATCTCCACCTGCCTCACTTCATCTCACAGTCCGTCCCCAGGGCCCAGACCCTTTCCCCAGCTGGAGTGGCAGCCCCCATGAGAAAAGCCGAGAGCCGGCCTTTCTAAATGTCACTGGGAGCCAAACCCACCACGGAGCTTCTCATTAAATACGCCAGGCGCACATTTTTAGAGCTCTGAATATTAAGGATTCCCCAAGCATCTGTGGGGATAAATGAGGTCAAGTGCTTTTGTAATACGATATTGATTAGTTCTGCCCCATGTGGACCAAGGCAAGGGCTTGGCTGTGGTCTAAACCCCTGAGCTTTATGGGAGAAGGCAGCTTGGTTTTAGCACATCTTTGCAGCACAGGAGAAAAAAAAGTATTATCTTTTCTATTCCCCCATGCTTTGCTGACTATCACCAGGCATCTCTCAGAAACTCACACCCGAAGCGTGAGAAGCTTCCCTTTGTCTTATGTAAGGGCTGCAGGAAAGTTTAAGACGACCAGCAAACAGGCCCAGCGCCTGTAACTGCTGATCCCTACCTGTTCTTAAAGGGTGACAAACTCCTTCCCTGGGGTGGGGCTTCTGGGGAAATTAACCTGCTTGTCAGTGGCTTTGGTGCTCTTGGGGAAGGTGTACTATAAATACTAAGATAACTTATCCAATTTGTCCTGCTCTGGGCTCAGGCTAGCTGCTATTGTGCAGTGAGTCATGGAAGCGGCCGCTGGAGGGGCTCAGCAGCAGCCCCTCAGTAGCCGGTGAGACCTGTACCCTCCATGAGATGGCCCTTGAGATGCAGGTCTTGTGAAGTCCTGTGTTGGCAATCCCAGGGGAGGCCGTTTCTAGAAATTATTGGTTGTTCTGTTCTGCATTACCACCCCCCTGGGCTGAAACATCAAAGCTACTTTGGACTGGCTTCTGGTGTTTATGGTTCAAGTGGAATGTTGAGGGGAGGGGGGAGCTCTGTCTATACAAAATAGAGCCAAAGTGGACATTACAAAAGCTTTCTCCCCACTTATAATCCACCCACACTTAGCTACCCCTGGGGGCTCTGTTCTGTCCAGCTCAGAAGTGACCACCTTGCCAGAAGGGCTGCCATGGGGAACAGACCACTGGTGTCTGTGGAGGCCACCTGTACACAGGGCACCTCCTGAGTGCACCTGCTGGACACCCAGTGCCCATTAAGGGATGAGCCCAAGGGGAAGGGCCTGGGTGAGGTCAGTTCTTTCAGGAGCAACCTGAGAGACAGGTTATGGTGGAAGAGACAAAGTATAAACCAGAAAGAGGTTGAGAACAATTCAGGAGGAAGTTATCCTCACCACCTTTTCCAGACATTTCTTTCTTCCTCCTGACATTTCAAATGCTCCTCACTGTTCAGCTACCTGGTTCATAATTAAGCCAGGGTTGGGTGACATAACATTCTCCCTACTTCTGGGCCCTATAGAGCTCTGACTGCCCAGATATCAAAGTATGTGCCTTATCCTTCTTAACCTTTGTAAGTCCTGTGCTTCCCATTCTCTGCATGAGTCCAACCACTTGCATTCAAATCCTGATCCACGCACCCCACATGTGATTTCTGTATCTGTTCTCATCTGGATGGCACCCATACCCATGCCAGAGAACAAGTGACAGCATCAGAGGAGATAATCCACAGAAAGAGTTGAGCTTCAGGAGACCTAGCACCTAGAAAATGCTCAATAGATGTTGCTTCTTGTTCTCTGCATTATTTGCAAGAATGGAATTGACTGTCCGGGATCATTTCATGGTGCTCCTATCTGAGACCTCACTCCGAGACATTTCTCCCTCTGCACATTCTGTGAACATCATGGAGCTAAAGGTGATGGAAGGAAGCTGATGAACTAGCTTCAGAACAGAGAGTGCCTTCAGATTGCAAATGGCTCAGCAGGTTGCTATTTTTGTCCTTCTCTCTCTGTGCCACTTCGAGGGGGGAGGGTAGGAAATGGGGAGGATGCCACGTCCTCGTCCTTGCCTGGCTGTGGCTATTTTCCATGAGTTTGGAGCTCCTTGGTGAGCAAGGACAGGTTCATCATGGCTTCTCACGTCCAGCCCCGAAGTTACACCACCACATTTGCACACCTGCCTGTAGGCCTCATTGTGCACCTGTGTTATGCCTGGTCTTGCTTCACTGTTCTATAGGTTGTTGGCAGCAGGGAGGCCATTGTGATGGGAAGAGGGGGGCCCTTTAGTGGCTAGAAAGCCAAGTTCTGAGGAGAGGCTGGTGTTTGTATCACAGGACGAGAGCCTCTCCACAGGAGAAGGGAACAGAAGGAACAACCCCCTCAGTGGCAGTCAACTAGCCAAAGAGCCTCCAAAGCAGGCCTGGGCTGGAGAGGAGGTGCCCCATGTCCTCCTCACTGGGACTCTTACCAGTAGAGGTAGAGGAGGTTTTGTGGGCAAGCCCAGTGCCTCACAGGGATGGGCCTATGAAGTGATGGGGATTGGGGCCACTGTCATAGGCTTGGGCATGCCCGGGCTCTTCCATGCGAGGGCTTGCATTTGTTTTTCCTATTCATGCCCTACCCAAATGCCCTCCCTGTGGCTCACAGTGCCTGCTGCCTGCCAACAAAGGGGTACTCAAGGATCAGTGAGGAGAAGGTAGGACAAAGACCACCAGAAGGAGGTGCTGGGAGCATAGTAGGCTGCTTGCAGGGCCAGAAGACCAGGACCGCTCCTGGCCTGCCCCACGTGAGCCTGCCTCCCACCAGCACAGGGAGCCTACACAGGTTCACCAGAAAGGAGGCCCACTCACTCTTACTGGCTGTCGCCAGAGACAGAGAGCCCCTTACTCTGCTGATCCCTGGCCCCCTGCCATCAGCTCTCCTCAGGAGGATGTCAGTTTTCCTTAAGCCAGGAAAGCCCAGCTGCAACATTAGTCCCCTTATAGCAACTTTTATTACAATTGATTCTCATACAAATGCCACTTGGCCCAGATGAAGGATCTTTTATAAACCCGGGGAGGGAGAGCTGATATCATGTCATGGCTCATTCTGAGCTAGGGTGGGGGTTCTTGGCCAACTATATCTGGTATGGCCAGAGCCAAGGGGCAGAGGTCTTCCCAGAGCATTAGGTAGACTCAGCCCCCACCTCAGGAAGAAGCTCACAGTCTCACCATGGCAGTCAGAATAAGCAAGAAGTGCTCTGAGAATGAATTCAGGGCTTAGCTGGGGCACAAGAAGGACTCAGAAAAGGTGGCACCAGTGGAGATCACTTCACAGAAGGGAGGAAAGCTTTGCTGACCCTGCAGCCAAAGGGGTCTCATCCACCCTGAGTACCCAGAAGGGATCCACTTCTGTCTCAGGGCCCCCAACATTTCCTTCCCTGTCATGGAGTCAGTGCCTAGCTGATTACCCCATCCAGACTGATGCCCCGGGGAGACAGGCCCAGTTCCTTCTCATATCTGTATCCTCCCTACTCCATGTTCATTGGGCCTGGCACTAGTTCATTCATTCATTCATTCATTCATTCAACAAATGTCAAATTGGGCATCTTTTATGTGCAGGAACTAGGCATGGATGACACAATGTGAATAAGACCTACAAGGTCCTCAGAGTCTGATAGAAGGAGAAACAGACATTGATCAAATAGTCACATGGCAAGTGGAAATTTATACCCATGGCTGGTTACTCTAAAGGAGAGACCCATGGGTCTCTAAGGAGCTAAGAATAGGGGGACTTGACTCAGGGAAGGGTCCTTGAGGGAGTGACACTTGAGCCATAATCTGAAAGATGGTTAAGAGTAAAGAGAGAGTGTAAAGGGAGTGGGTAGAGCCTTCCAGGAAGAGGGGGTGGCATGTGCAAAGATCCTGTGGCAGGAGGGAGCAGGGGAGTACAAAGGCCTGACAAAAAGTTACTATGGTTGGGGCAGCAAAGCAAGAAAAGGAACAGAGGGAAATTTATTTTTTTAATGCCTTAAGCAAGATACAACACCCAGTACTCATCCCAACAGGTGCCTTTCTCAATGCCCATCACCCACTTTCCCCTCCCCCCACCCCCCATTGACCCTCAGTTTAATCTCAGCATTTAAGAGTCTCTTGTGGTTTGCCTCCTTCCCTCTCTGTAACTTTTTTTTTCTCCCTTCCCCTCCCCCCTGGTCTTCTGTTGGGTTTCTCAGGATCCACATATGAGTGAAAACATATGGTATCTGTCTTTCTCTGCCTGACTTATTTCACTTAGCATAACACTCTCCAGTTCCATCCACGTTGCTACAAAAGGCCATATTTCATTCTTTCTCATTGCCAAGTAGTATTCCATTGTATATATAAACCACATCTTTATCCATTCATCAGTTGATGGACACTTAGGTTCTTTCCATAATTTGGCTATTGTTGGAAGTGCTGCTATAAACATTGGGGTACAACTGCCCCTATGCATCAGCATTTCTGTATTCCTTGGGTAAATTCTTAGCAGTGCTATTGCTGGGTCATAGGGTAGATCTATTTTTAATTTTTTTGAGAAACCTCCACACTGTTTTCCAGAGCGGCTGCACCAGTTTGCATTCCCACCAACAGTGCAAGAGGGTTGGGAAATTTAAGTAAAGAGTAGTTCAGAGCTCAAACTCCATAAGGCCTTATGATAGAGATGGGAGCTTTGGCTTTGTCCTAAGGCAACAGCATGGGGAACAAGTGGGTGGCGGGGCATGATGTTTTTGGAACTGATATTCTGGCTGCAGTGTGAAGATTAGAGAAGTGGGGACAGAGTGGATGTGAAGAAACCACTGTAGAGGCAGTGATCCTGCTAAGAGATGACAGGTTTTGGACTACCTGTTTGGATAGATAGGCAGATAGGTAGATAAACAAGTAGCTGGTGTCTGAGTTAAGGGAAAGATGTGAATGGATGGATGAGAGTGTAGGGGATGAGTGGAAGGAAGGATGAGTGAACGTGTGGATGGGTGGATGGAGGGAAGGACACGTGGACATGTGGATGAATGGATAGAAGGATTTATGGATGTGAGAATGGATAGAAGAATGAGTAGATGGGATGGATAGAAGGATGAGTGGATATATGGATGGATGGAAGGATGAGTGGAGGTTTGGGTGGGTGGATGGAAGGATGACCGGATGTAAGATTGGATGTAAGGATGAGTGAAGGTGTGGGTGGATGGAGGGATCAGTGGATGGATGAATGGATAGGTGGGTGGGTGGGTGGATGGATGGATGGATGGATGGAAGGATGAGTGGATGGGTGGGTCGATGGAAGGATGGAAGGATGGGTGGATGAGTGGAAGTGTGGATGGAGGGATCAGTGGGTGGATGGATGGATGGATGGGTAGGTGGATGAGTGGGTGGATGGGTAGATGGAAGGGTGAATGAGGTGTGGATGGGTGGAAGGAAGAATGTGAATGGGTGAGTGAATGGGTGAGTGGGGGGATGGAAGGAAGAGTGGATACGTGGTTGAAACAGGAATGGGAAGATGGGTCCATGTGGGAGACAAGTTGGGTATTGCAGGATGAATGGGCTTGGGGCTGCAGACATGCCCAGTGTTGGCATTCCCCACATGTTACACTGCATACTCAGTCCATATCTTCTAGGATAGAGGCCACGGGGAGAAAGGTCCCAGGTGGTGGCATGGCACAAACTGACTAGGCCCAGAATTCCATGCCAGCCCTTGCTTCTCTCTGCAGTCCCCAGACCATAGTAAGATGGGTGGGGTGAGTAGACACAGCTAGTCCCCAGCCTGCTCCAGCTCCCCCAACACCTCAGCCTTTACAAGGCACCAGCATCACTCCCAGTGAAGGACATGAGCAGGGGCCTTTCCATATGCTGAACTCTGGTTTCTCTGGTGAATGCAGCCTGACCAAGACTTGCTGAATATTGTCCATGTAAAAGTTACCGTGGATACATTTTTTCAAGCATCTAAAAAATCAAATCTCCAGGTGGGCAGATGAATAACTGTATTCGCATTAAAGACTAATGTAACAAAAAATACACAAGGCAATAATTCATAATGCATGCTAGTCTACAGAGTCATATTTTAATGCGTGACATATCCTGGGCAGCTCCTCTGTGCTAATTTTATTTAATGAGCACATGTTCTAGAATTTTCAGAGCACTATCCCTGGGCAATTAAAATGTGTTAACCTTTTCAGTTAAATCGTGTTCTAAAGAAAAGTCCTCAGCATGAAACAGAAAGAAATATCTAGGCACCATGGAGGCAGAGCCTAGAGGAAAGGATTGCTATTGTGTCCCAGCCGTGCCAGACTCAGGGGCCTCCAGGCCTTCCTCCCTGGCCCTCAGGCCTCCTGTCTATCACTCCTCCTCATCTTGGCCAGGCCCACCTCCATGGAGCAGGGCGAGAAGGCTGAGGCAAGGACCCACACACTGAACAGCCTTCACTGAACCAGCATTGAGTGAGTGCCCAACATTTGCGTGAGCCAGGGGATGTGAGGCAGACTCTGTGTCAAGGGACATGAAGGCTATGGAGGGGACATGAGGGATTTAAAAAGGCCAGGATGCCCCCAAAGAGGGGCAGGTCCACTCATTTGAAGCCCATTCCCTATCTGTGTAATGGGCACACTAGTACCCCAGCATCCACAGGTCTGTGAGTTTCAGACCTGAGCCTCTGGTGAATGGTTCGCCCTACCCCCAGCTTCAAACAGAGCTGTTCTGTTTTTCTAATGATTTGAAATATCAGGCTTCCATGCAGCAATTAGCTTAAAATGGAGGTTCCACTGTTTTAGAAGATTTGAAAGCAACTGATATAGTCCATATATATATATATATATATATATATATATATACACATATATATGTAAGTATATAAATTATATAGAGTATACAAATATGTTTATGTGTGTGTATGTGTGTGTGTATGCCACCTTCTAAGAAAAGAATTTGAAGTGGCTTTCAAAGCTGCATGTGACCTAATAGAACAGAATTTTTTTAATGAAGAAATCGGAATACAGGGAAAATGAATGTGAAATGGTGAAACTAGTTTGAGGAAAAGTTGGACAAAGAGATGTGTGCACACAGTCTCGGGCAGTTGAAAGGTCAGATCAGGGTGATAGCGATGGGCCTCCAGCACCACCTTGTATTTGAAGATGAAAAATGAGATTCCAAGCATGAAGCATCTGGTGGATGTCTGGTGCATCGTGGCTGCTTAGACTAGCTGGGGACACCTAAGAAGGACTCCCATTCATTCATTTGATGAATATTTTATGTGTGGGACGCGCACAAGGTGGTGGGAGAGAGGAGTCAAAAGGTAGACCTTCCATGGCCACCAAACACAGCTGGGAAGGATCAGAACTTGCTGTAAAGCCCATAGGATGCAGGGAGCCTCCAGCTGGAGTCTGGGGGATGCAGTGTCTGAGGGAGGCCTGGGGGTGCAGAGGAGGCAGACAGGTGACACGGGGTGAGCAGCACGGATGATGGTGGGGCTGTAAGGGAGGGGTGAAGTTGCAAGGTGGTCTGGGGTGGGGCCAGGAGTTAGGTCTTCAACCTGGGATGGAGCCCCTGGAGGATTGGGGGGCATCATGTGTTTGCACATGATGTGTTTTTGTGTTTGCAAAGGGCACTGTGGCCTCTTTCTGGGTAGGGACCTGTCTGCTTAGAGCTAGTGGATGTGGGTCAAGAACGTGGCCCTGTCATGAGAGAGCTGATGTGAAGGGAGGGTAAAAGGACCAGAAAAGGTGGGCCAGGGCGGAGAAGTGCACAGAGTGAGAACTGTTTTGGAAGCCACCTTGTAAGTGGCTCTGGGCTGGGCTGGCAGGGAAGGGTGGGTTGGCTGTGGGCAGCCAGAGGAGACAGGATAGGGCTGACTAGTGAAGTGGACAGCATGAGTGGCTTCCATGCAGCATCCCAGTGTACTGGGGCTGAGGGCATCTGAAGCATCGTGGAAGCAGGGGAGGCAGAAATGACCCTGGGTTGGGGTCAGGAAGAGCCTCGAGCAGGCTAAGGAATCTAGGTTCGATTCACAGGTACCAGGGAGTCACTGCAGATTAACTTCTGTATCTGTACTGCCTACTAGCTGTGCAACTTTAGGGAAGCCACTTAACTTCTCTGGGTCTCGCCTGTGAGAAGGGAGTGGCTTCTACCTCCTAAGTCCACTGAGAGGGTGAAGGGAGAGAATTTTCTTGGCACTGAGAACCCAGAATCATGTGCCTGTTAGCATCCTACAGTCTCAGAGCTCAGAGAATCTGGATGGGCAGTGGGGGATCCCGCTGAGACCTGGACCCAGCACTGAGAGAGGCCCCCCACCACCCCCGCATGGGGAGAACCCTGATGCTTACTGTGGTCTGGGCTACCCCTAGCCCTACCAATGCCAGCCTCCTGACCACACAGAAAGACCTGTTTACCATTTTCATTAAGCGACACCATTAAAGGATAATTTGAGGCAAGATCTAATTTCAAAAGAAATAGAAGCTGGAAAGGCATTCACAACAAAGTTGGCTGCATTAAAAAGCTATTACGAAGGTTAAAATACAGAAAAACATCTCATCCCCCATGAGGTCTCCCTTGGAAGCAGCCTAGAGCTGGGGTCAAGCCAAGGCATCGGGGAAAGGGTCTGGCTCTTTGGTCCCGAGAGGTGGCGTATGTGGTGGGTAGGTGTGTGGACGGCAGACACACTGTCTGAGTTCAAGTCCGGGCTCTGCCATTTCTCTTAGTGTGGCCTTGGTAGGGCCAGGTTTAGCAAATAAAAATATAGGACCCCCAGTTCAATTTGCATTTCAGATAAACAAGAGGTAGCATTTTAGGTTAAGTAGGACCCGTGCAGTATTTGAGATATACATGTACTTAAAATTATCCATGGTTTACCTGAAATTCAAATTGAACTGGTGTCCTGTATTTTCTCTGGCAACCCTAGGCCTTGAGTATTTTGCTTCACATCTCTGGACCTCAGTTTTCTCACCTGTAGAGTAGGAATAAAAGAGTGACTCCTACAGTTATGAGGATTGTATTTGATGTAATATACCTGTGACAGTGCCTGTGTGAACAAGAGCTAGCCAGCTTCGCTGTAGTCATCCTGAAGCTGATCACCTCTACCTGCTTGAGCCTGGCTGGGTCTGCCCCCTGCCATGCACTCCCCACTGCTGGTCATCTGCTCCAGCATCAGATCCATTCCCTGCTGGGGGTGGGGCTGCTTGCTGGGGGCAGAGGAGAGGAGGAGGTCTGAGGCCAGCCCTCTGGTGCTTGGGCTTCCAGAAAGGTGGTGGGGTAGGACATGTTGTAAGAAAGGCATTTATGGAAGTGGGGGGAGAAGGGGAGAAGACAAAGGGCCACATGAACAGCACAGACATTTGTCCCAAACCCTCTGTGCCTAGGTGCTCAGGGAGGGCTTCCTGGAGGAGGTAGTGCTTGTGCCAGGCTTGAGGCAGAGGTCAGAACTAGACAAAGGACAAGGAGGTTCTGCAGGTGAGCCCAGAGTCTGCTGTAGGCACTCACCAGGAACAGTGGACTGGAGTGCAGGTCAGCTGGCCGGGCACAGCAAAGGCGAGGTTGTTTGGGAGTGTCACAGAGAAGTCCTAGCTGTGGCACTGAGCCGGAGGCTCTTTCTCCTGTGGGTAGAGGGGCCACATCGAGGTTATGCACCTCAGGGAGAGTTCTTGGGTGTGTCTGAAGGAGGGGGGTGAGCAGTGGGTGTTGTGGAGACAAGAAGATGCTTTAGGAGGTCACTCGGGCCATGGCAAGGAAGAGAAGGCACAGCAAGCAAGGCTAAAATGAGTGTCCCACACCTGCCCCTGCCCCCCTTCACCCCAGGGAGTGCCCAGGCTCCCCTCACTGCCTAGACACTGAGGCTACCGGAGGACAGCTTGTGTTTGAACCCAGGACCTGGGCAGGCCAGGACAGCAGGGTGGATCAACACGGGACCAACGGACCCACGTCCCATCTGCTCTCCTACATCTCTTCATCCACACTCAGCTTTCCTTCCAAACGTCTCTGTTTCCTTTAAAGCCCAACGGCACTGGTTGCGCCTAGTTTTTGCCCTAGTTACCAGCACACGTTAATTTTATGGCAGAAATTAATTCTGTCCAATTCTGTTAGTGCCCGGTTATTCCTTGCTGACTCCCTTTGAATAAATATCCATGAAGAGGCTTTAATTAAAACGTCAACAAGGGAAGCAGCCTCCTTGCAAGGCAGCATCTTCCCGCTCAGCTGTGGCCGGGCTGCCCGGCCTGCTCGCCACGGCATCCAGGGGAGGTAGAGAGCCATGGGGAGGTGGGCGCAGCGGCCAGGGGGAAACCTGGAGCGTCAGAGCAGGGAGAGCCAGCTTCACACAGTGCTGTACGAACCAAGACGGGACCCTGGCCAGGCCTCCTGGATGCTACAGCAGAGGCTCAGAGGCTGCAAACTCAGGCCCCACCGAGCGCCAGGCAGGGTGGTGGAGAGGAATGAGACTGGCTGGACAAAGGAAGCCCCAACTGTTTGAGGGCCAAGAAGGGAACTAGCAGCCACCCTGGGCCCATTTGGGGGTCAGGAGCAAGCAAGGAGCAGCAGATTCCTGCCAGAAGAGGAGCCCGCTACTGGTCATGTATCTTGGAGGAAACCGTGCCCAGGGTTACCTGAATCTGTGCTTTCAGGTAAAAGTCTCTGAGTTTTACATGTTGGATTATAATTTATAATTTTTTAAGTTTTTGTTTATTTATTTTGAGAGAGAGAGAGAAAGAGGCTAGGGGCAGAAAGATAGGGAGAGAGAGAATCCCAAGCAGGCTCCACACTGTTCAGCGCAGAGCCTGATGCGGGGATCAAACTCACAAACCGTGAGATCATGACCTGAGCTGAAATCAAGAGTCAGACACTTAACCCACTGAGCCACCCAGGTGCCCCTATAATTCATAATTTTTATTTTAAAAAAATTTTAATGTCTATTATTTTTGAAAGAGAGAGAGAGACAGAGCGTGAGCAGGGGAGGGGCAGAGAGAGATGGAGACAGAATCCAAAGCAGGCTCCAGGCTCCGAGCTGTCAGCACAGAACCCAATGCGGGGCTTGAGCCCATGAAGGGAGATCTGAGCCCATGAGATCATGATCTGAGCCGAAGTCTGACGCTTAACCGATTGAGCCACCCAAGCGCCCCAATTTGTAATGTTTGAAACTGTGTGTACCAAGTCAGACCCCTCTGCAGACAAGACTGAGCCTCCAGTGGCCATTTTCCTTTCCTCCCCTTTTCCTTGCTGTTGCCCCTGGGCTCTGCAGGAGATGGTGATTTGTAGCCAGTGAGGCAGGGCTGGAGAAGGGGGTAGGGTGAAGAAGAGGGAGAGGCCAGCCCCCAGAAGTGCCCCCGACCCTGCCCTCAGCTCTGGCCTGGTGCTTCCAGATCACGGGCATCTCCACCATGGCCAGGGTGACTCCTACATGCCCTCTCTGCTTGACTCCACAAACCCCTCTAAACCCAGAGAGAAGCCTCTTGCACCCTGGCACTGGGTTGCTCTAAGAGGGTGTCCTCTCCTTCAACTGGGGGCTGGCCCTCTGCTGTGGGTCCAGGATGGGCAGGGCACTGATGGGAATGGGAGCGAGGACCAGTCCAGACACGCCTCCATCCCATGTCTAAGCGCATGTCCGAGGCCAGCCCATGAAGGTTGCTGCCTCTTGGGGGCCAGCCGTCTTCTCTCACTTTGAGGCAGAGCAAAAGGGCAAAGGCCCAGCACTGAGCATTGGCCTTGACAGGGGTCTTATCCAGGGCACTCACTTGACCCTACCTTTTCTAGCCTAGAAGCCTATATTTAAGAGATGTGTTGTGACAGCATGAAATGCAGAATATTCATGTGGCCTTGCTCTGTGTGACATGGAGGGGACTGTCCCCAAGATCCCCATCACAGTCTTTATGTCAGGATACCCATGCTTACTGGTGGGATGGCTCTGTCCACAGAGACTGGACTAGTTCTCTGGCTGCTGTAGTCAGCTTCTGAATGTTCTAGTGCAATTCTGGACAGGGAAAGGCCAGGCATCACGCTGTGGCCAGAGTGAACCTCCAACTTAGCCCAGGATCTGTTTCTGTAGGTAGAGCTAGGCCTCCAATGTATCTGAATTTTATTTACTCTTTACAAACTTGAACCAAATTTTAGTTTTCAAGCTATAGCATAAACAAACACAAAAACAGCCCCTGAACAACCCTGGACTCCGAGGGGCACTGTTTACAAAGCTCTGACCCAGGCAACCCCTCCAATACAGCAAGCAGATCGTCAGCAGGCCCCTAGCTCCCTCCTGCCCGCGGCCAGCATGACAGGGGCTACAGACCACAGCAGGGCAGACGTCACCCCCGAAGCCAGGGAACCATCTGTGACCCTGGGAAGGACAAGCAGGGCACATGGAGGGAAGACAGTGGCTTCCCTGGCTAGTGTCCCCACTGGTCAGCTGGGGAGCAGCTCACCATGCTCCTGATGCCCACGGAGCAGGGCGGTCCCCTCAGTGCACCCACGCCTGTGGGAGTCTGAGACAGAGTGGGAGTGGGCAGCTGCTTCCCCTGCAGGCACTGCCCCACCAGGAACCTGACTCATGGGCTTAGCCTCCAGCCAGTGCAGGCAAGGGTCCCAGAGGATGACCCAAGCAAAACCTCCTCCTTCACTTTTATCACCAGGCCTCAAAGCTTCTGTGTTGTTCTCTGACAGGGCTTTTGGCATTCTGCCATTGCCGTGTAAATGGAAAAGTGGGATTTCCCAGTCAGAAGCAGCTTGGCTGGTGCCTTTGCGGTGCCCATGGGGGCTGAGTGCCCCCACTGTTTTCTTTGGGAGCCTCTTAAATGGCTCCAGCAGGTGTCTTATCCTGTTCACCATTTCAATGATAAAAGCTAATATTCGCAGAGCCAAAGCAGCTTTGATTTCTTTAAGAATGATTAGCAAAATGATGATCCTTGTTAAATCAAAGAATGAATCAGCCACTATTCCATCAGAGGGCTTCCCTCACCTCTGATTTTCCAGCCTGATTTCAAGCAGCCTGATTTTCCAGCTTAATCATGACAAATAAACTTCTGCGTGTTCCAGTGCTATTCCTGGTGCTCTTAGGAAGGGAGGAAATAGATACAGAGACTGTTAGCATCCAGACACAGCAGCCTCATAGGAACAGAGCCATCCCCACACTGCAGAGGCCAAGATAGGAGCTCCTACCTCAGCTGAGCCAAAGGCATCCTCCTGGCCCTGGAGGGTCCAGGTGAGCCCCAGACAATAGCGGGAAGTCCTGCCTCACTCCACTCCAGGAAAGCAAAGACAGGGACTGAGGCAGCAGACGCTGGGGGCGGTGAAGGGAGACCGGCAGCCATGTCCTAAACAGTTGTCGATCTTGGAAAACTTTCCTCTTGAGGGAAGGACAACCCCCCATATTATATTTTCTCCAACGCTTTTCAGAGAGGTAGTTATGTTACCCTTCTCAATTGTATCTATTTTCAGAGCAGCTGACTCTGTTTATGTAATTGTGTAACAGAAGACGCTCAAATTCGGTGGCTTTGGTATGACACGAGAACAATTTATTTAGCTCATGATCCTGTGGATCAGTCGGGAAACTCCTCTGCCAGTCTCTTGTGGACTCATTCCTGCTCACATGGACAGCTGCCCTTTCAGCTGAGGACTGATTGGGCTAGAGGGAGTCCAGCTGGGACGTGTCATGGCTTTTATCCTGCAGCAGGCTGGCCCAGTCTTGTTCATAGGCAGTGGGTTACAAGAGGCACAGAGGAAGGGCAAGCCTCAGTGGACAAGCACTTAAAAAAAATTTTTTTTTAACGTTTATTCATTTCTGAGAGACAGAGACAGAGCATAAGCGGGGAAGGGGCAGAGAGAGGGAGACACAGAATCCGAAGGGGGCTCCAGGCTCCGAGCTGTCAGCACAGAGCCCATCGCAGGGCTTGAACTCACCAACTGTGAGATCATGACCTGAGCAAAGTCAGACGCTCACCGACTAAGCCACCTAGGCACCCCTAGACAAGCACTTTTTTAAGGCTTTGCTTACTTCACATTTGATAATATTCATTGGCCAAAGCAAGTCATGTGACCAAGCCCAGCATCTCGGAGGGGTGGGGGGGACGCACTATCACAGGGTGTGGATGCTGGGATCTAAGAGGTGAGGGGGGAAGGAGATTGTGGCCATTTTTGCAATCTACCACTGTGATCTTGCTTGATCTGGACCCCAACCTGGAAAGACATGCCAAGCACATGTTAATTTTACAGAGCCATGCATATGCGCATCCCCATTCTATAGAGTGGGTGGCCCAATGCCCAGAGAGGTAAAGGGTGTTGCCCCAGGTCACACAGCTGGCTTGCTTGAAAGCTTCTCTCCCAGGTGCCAGCCTGCTGCCCCTGACCACCTCTCTTGGCCCCCTTTGTGGTGACGCTGGGCCAGGGAGTAGATGAGGTGCCACCCAGGAGCCAAACCCTGGCTGAGCCCCCACAGACATCCACCAGCAGAGACACCACAGACTCTGGTGTCTGCCCTCCACAGGCTCTGGTCTCCAGGAGCCACCACTTCAGCCGCTGGCCCCTGCTGCTCCCACTCTGGCCCAAAACAGAGTGGCAGGCTGCTTGTTTTAACCCGGGGTCTTTGGAAAGTCTTGTGCAATTTTAAAACTTTTCAATGTGAGTAGGTGACATTGTGACAGCGGGAAAGGCCAGTCAGCAGTCTCTGGAGGCAAATTAAAATGTCTCCTCACATCTCCTCTGTCCCCAGTTCCACAGGCAACACTTCCCTTGCCCAGCTCGAGAGCCCAATTGCCGTTCGTCCTGCCCCCGCGTGTCTTGAGGCTCCGTGTTTTACTGCACACGGACATCTGCTTTCCAGGGCCTCGTGTGGCTGTTTCTATCCTGCCTGCACCTGCCTGCGTGTTGGGTTTGCAGGAGCGTGAAGTTCTGAGCCAGGAGATCTGAAGGCCAATGGGCCCAGTCTGGGCACACAAGCCCTGTGTGGCCAGGAGGCAGCGTTCTGCCAGCAGCACCGCTGGTTTCCGTGTACCTGAGCCCAGGCACCTGGCCATCCATCAACACACCCGTCACCACGTCCACCCTCATTCTTCCCAGTGATGGGTGGCAGTGAAAGCAGCAGAGGAGGAGGACCTGAGTCTTGGGAGTGATGACCACACCCTGGTCCTTTCCACGGATGGATGGCAAGGGGCAGAATGTCAGTTCCTGCCAGGCTGCAAGCAGGGCCAGGAGGGACAACCGTGTAAAAAATTAGTGTCTGAAGAGGAAGGTTAGCACACCTGGATTTGTCCTGTCCTTGTGCTTCTCCACGGGGTCTCAGACCATGCATGGAAACAAGTAATGGTGGGCGAGATGTGCACTGTAGACAGCTCCCACCCCCTTTTCATTCAGATGTTTGAACCCAGCCTGTGTTTCCCAAATTGGGCACATAGAATCTCGGAGTCTCCAGCAGGAATGGCCCCTGGATCATTATCCTACCCTGTCCTTTCACAAAGGGACACTAAGGCCCAGGACACAGTTATTGCCAGAACAAGATGGATTTGGGATTGGGGGAAACACCTTAGATAGAAGATTAATGGCTCTTCCAACTGGAGAGAGGGGGAGGTCATGGGTTCAGGCCCAGCCTGGTCAGGAAAGCCAGAAACCCGGCCTGCCTGGCTGCAGCGCCCGTGGGCAGATAAGCAGAGGCAGCCACGGCCTCTGTACCATCTGCTTGGCACAGGGAAGGGCCTCCTGCCTCTCTCCATCCAGGCACAGAGCTCCAGCCCAGCTGGCTGGCTGAAGTGAAGGGAGGAGAGAGGCCTCCAGATGGTACAAGTGAGCAGGGTAGGGCTAGAAACTGTTTACATTAATGCAGTCTGACCCTAAGCAGGGTGGCAGTGGCAGTGACGTCATCCCCACGGTTTGGGTAGCACTTCTTCCCTGGCTCCTCTCAGGACCCCTGGAGCATCCCACCTTCCAGGGAAAAGCCTGTGATTCACGGGTAGGCTTTCCTCCAGTTGCACCGAAGGTCTTCCACTAGACGCAGACCCCAATGACAGATGGGCAAGAAACCAGGCAGGCAGCCCAGGGGAGGCAGGATGAAGGCACACGTTACAGTTCCAGTGGTGGGCCAGGGGCCCAAGTTAAGCAAATGGAAGTGACCTCACTAGAACAGTGCAAGGGTCACTCCTCCAGGAACCTAGGAACCAGGAACCCCTCACCTCCATCAACCAATGATTTCTGAGTTCCCCACTTTGACCCTAAGGTAGGATAGACCAACAGGGCATGAAAACAAGACTCACAGAAATATCAGGATGCCTAAGACGGCATCTGTGAATACTAAGCTGTGTAGTTCAGGCAGGGGTTGGAAGGTTTGGAGTTGTGTGCAATCACGGAGTATCCTTGGAGGAGAGGGGAAGCTGGGCCTTTGATGCGGAAGGCACTTTCCAGTATAGTTCTGGGGAGAGTAGGGGGTTGGTGATTGGCATATTGCCTTCTTATTCAGCTCAAATAACAACTGGGACTTTAGAATTGCAATTGTGATCTAGCACACATGGCTTTAGGCTAGGGGTACCTGGTGTCTAACCACAGTAGGCTCCTAAAACGTGTGGTCTGTAAATAACAAACAGCAAAATGCTTCATCGTTGTGCAGAAGTGCCACTAGGCACCAGCTGAGTACTGAGGTCAAGATGTCCAAGTTGGAGGAAGTCTCATTCTCCCGGGTTTGCCCATGGCCACTAGGTTCTCGTGAATCCGGCATTGACCGTGCCCATTTTCTCGCCCCCTGCAGGCACTGGCCGTAGCTCCGCCACAGACCCACTCTTGTCCCTGCTCCTGCTGGCTCTGCATAAGCTCCTTCGCCTGCTGGTGGGGCACTGACACACACAGCCATCCCCCCGCACCTCAGCCCGCCCACACGGCCTGCCCAGACCCGGCGTGAGGCTCGCGTCACCAGATGGACACAGAGAGACTGAGAAGCATGACCAAGTCCATGTGGAAAATAAATAAATCCTATTTTTGGGGAAGTTACACAAATGTAGAACACCTAAAATAATGCATCTAGTTTCCAAATAAGATGGAATTTGGACCATGCGGTATGCATGGGATCAGTGATTTCGCTACTTCAATGTATTTTTCTTTTCTAAACTTTTCCTCCAAGTGTTCATTTTGCACGAACTGTTGAGCAGTTATCTTTAGGATACTATGTAAAAATGTTGGGTCAAAGCCTTTCTGACAAAGCAAAATATTTTTAGTAGATTATTGTGTTTAGGGATTTTTTTATTTACTTTTTTCTTTAGGGGCTTTCCTTTTTTTTATTAAAGTAAATTATTTCTTTTGAGACATTTTGATTAAAAAAAGATACATCTTATCATAATTAAAATTCACTGTCAATAATATTTATTTTTAAATAAAGATTGGAAACAAGGTCAGACACTTGTTTATAAACTGTATTGTATATTGCTGAATAACAGTTGAATAAAAAACAACTTTGAAATAACCTCTCTGCAGGCATGTATGAATGTTAAGCCCGGATGCCATGACCTCCTGTTCTTTGACGCCAGCTGCACCCTTGGCTGGATACAGCCCAGGCTGGAGGACAGCCCCGGGCACCTGGCCAAGGCCGCACAGAGCAGACGGGAATGCTTTCCCAGCCTCCACTAGGGACAGGGGACCTCATGAAGCCAGAAGTCAGAGGAACCTCCAGCCTGGGTTTGGAAGGAAAGAAGGTCGCTGGGAAGGGGTGTGATATAAATCAAGAACCACTTTTTCCCTCTTGGTTTAAAGTAATTGTGCAATGCATTTGCCCACGTGGAGATGACAATGACACAGCCAGGTATACTCACGGTTACTGGATTCACTGCTAGTTTGAGGAGGAAATTTGGGGAGGTGAAACAGCTCACACCCTCTCTTCATGCATGAAGAGATGGCTTTGAACCTCTGAAATACATGTGTATGGGCAGGCGACACAGATCTTAAAGAAATAGACGTGACTCGGGGGCTGTTATTCCTTCCATGATAGGATCGCATTAAACTGCCAGGACCCATTGGATTTGTTCATCCAGCCAGTTTTTACACAAGTGTGTTTGTCCTTGATGTTGCTCATCTTCCCGCATTCTGTGGCAGGTGGAGCCGTGTACCCAGCTCTGGCCAGTGAGTGATGAGCAGAAGGGGTGTGCCTGACTTCCAGACCCAGGCATCTGACTGCTAGCGCAAGACCCTTCAAAGCCCTCTCTACCTCTGATAGGACCATCTGCAATTTTCAAGACGAAAGTACCAGCCTAGGTCCTGAGCTTCTGTAGTAGACAGAGCTCCCTCTGCTGGCCAGCACTGGAAATGCAGCACAAAGGCGAACCAACCTGTGCTGTTTCAAGCCCCTGAGCTTTGGCTCATTAGTGCAGCATCATCCAGCCTACCTCGACTGATTCGGCAAAGTACTGCCTGCTTACTTGAGGTGTGAGAGAAAGCAAAAGTGCTTTGGATGACCACTCGAGTGCAGAGACACTCCTCCACCCCCCACCCCCCAGTGTGGAGCACAATGCACGTGAGGAGACCACCTCTGGCCTGCTGTTTCTGGTGGATACATTAAGTTGTTCACATTTCATTTATATTGATCGGCACCAATTGAGCTGTAAATGTAATCATTTTGTCTGGTGGATAGTGATTCTGTCCAGAGGATCATCTCTTTTATAGTTAACTCAATACTGCAGCAGGCTAATGTAATGTTAAATACAGGCCCCGTGTGCTTGCAAAGAAACAGGCACCTGCCGGACGCCAGGTTGAATGGAAACGGTGTGTCAGTGACCGGCTAACATTGTGCCAGATCACTCCGGGGACCAGCAGCTGGGAGCCATCTCCCATCCCCAGAACCAGACCCTCTGCAAGCACAGATGCCAGCAGCCAGGTTTCTGCCCAGAAGCAACTGGCCCTGGTGTGAGACATATGGGAAAGAGGAACAGAGGTGCTTTGGGGAACTGGGCCACCCTGACCCTGCACAGAGAGGCAGCAGCTCACACTCAGAGAAACAAACCCTTATGTCTCCTCCTCAGGACCGACGATTTCCAGGAAGGAAGTCACAGGTGAGGCTGGGCTTAACACCCCCCAACAGAGGCGTGGAAGTCACACCAAAGCCAAGGAGGAACTGGGGTCCATGAGGGGCAAAAGCAAATCACTCTGACAGTGGACTCCCTTGGACCATATCCCAGCTGGCTCGGTGCCCTGGACTCAAAGCAAGGAGAAGTGGAGTGTGCACCTGTGCACCCACAAAGCAGATAGATGGGGACACTTGCACATGCCCTCTGAGGTCCTTCATGTCATGTCCCAACACGGGGACAAAGAATGGGCAGGCTGCACTGAGTTTTAGGGGATATCTACAAGCCAGGAGGAACAGCTCCCACAAAAAACGGACACTGAGACAGTGGACTCACCACCCAAACCACCTTTTCCTCAGGATTTCGGTCCCAGTCCACGGCAGACAGGGGCTCGGGTATGAAGACAAAGACGAATATTTTAACTTGAGAAGAAGAGACTGTGGGGGATTCAGGAACTCTGGCCCCAGGCTGTGAAGACCAGCCCCTTGGCTAGAAGGGGTTGCAGAAGTGTGGATCATCAGTGCAAATAACACCAAAATAAGGGTGAGGAGGCAAGAAGGGAGAGGAAGGAAGTGACAGCAAGGCAAAGCTCCACCCCAGGGGGAGACTGAGTGAGGGGGTGGAGGGGCCGTGAGGGGGCAAGGGGAACAGGCCCGTTGGAGAGACTGGGCCACCCACCCCCCAGACCCAGGGGAGTGGCCTGCACTCTGCAGTGGTGATAAGCGCTGCCCCTCGCTGGTAGCGCCTCGTAGTGCTGTCCCACATTTCTCCTCCAGGCAGCAAGCAGCTCTTCCAGGTGAGGCCTTGGGGGAAGGACAGGAATCCTCAGAGAACTGACAGGAGGCGATGTGACCAGAGGCCATGGCATTCTGAGTTCAGTTCCCGGTCAACCCCACATGCCTAGCTACGCCTCTCACCAAGAAAAAAAAGAGCTCTGACTGATCAAGACGGGGCTGTGGTTGGAATATAACAAAGTGAGCCATGTGTGAGCTGAGCTCGTAGCTAAGGGGCTTATGATGCGGGCAGGCAGGGGTATAACCCCCGCACATCTCTGCACCGCTTCCCCCATGCAAGCTCACCCCCCAGTTGGATGACACCAAGCATCCATGTTGCCAGTGGCTGGGAGGGTGCACCCCCTGCTGTTACTGGATAACATGTGGCAAGAGGCCTGGTGCATCTCTCCCCTGTGTGCACAAGTGTGTTTAGCAGCCAACTGCTTCAGAAGGGCTTTGCTTTCTTTCTAGTAAGTGGTGAGGCAGGGGGAGTGGCCCAGCACTTGGGGGAACTCCAGCCACCCTGGGCGCTCATTGGTGCTGCCCCTTAGAGATCTCTGCCTTCATCAGTCAAGAAGAACCCTTACCAGGAGCCCTCAAACACATGGAAAACCCATGACTTATGAAGGACCCATCCCTTTTTGTGTCTGCAGACACAACATGAGGCAAAGTCTGAAAACAACACCATCAGTGACCCCTTTTAAACGACAGGGAGCCATGGATCTTTAAATATATATATCAAGTCAGAAAACATGACTTCACTCCAAGCCTAAATTGCTACCAACTAACAGACACCCAACAAAAATCAGATTTGTTCCCTGAACTTGATTTTTTAGAGGGCAAGTGATAAGTAATACTGTTGTCAATAAGTGGTAGTCTTAGAATATATGGATAATATCTTTTAGATTTTGAGGTTGAGTATTTCTTAAATAAGCCCCATAAAGGGGTAACTATAAGAGATCAGATGGATGATTTTGACCAAGGATAATGAAAAGTACTTGTTTATCAAAAGCCACCATAGGGGCACCTGGGTGGCTCAGTCAGTTAAGTGTCTGACTTCAGCTCAGGTCATGATCTCAGAGGTCTGTGAGTTCAAGCCCCGTGTCAGGCTCTGTGCTGACAGCTCAGATCCTGGAGTCTGCTTTGGATTCTGTGCCCCCCTCTCTCTGCCTATTCACACCTCTCTCTCTCTCTCTCTCTCTCTCTCTCTCAAAAGTAAATAAACATTAAAAAAAATTTTAAGCCACCATAAATAAAGTTAAAAGTGGGGCACCTGGGTGGCTCAGTCAGTTGAGCATCCATCCTTTGGGTCAGGTCATGATCCCAGGGTCATGGGATCAGGCCTAGTGTCGGGCTCCACACTGAGCGTGGAGTCTGCTTAAGATTCTCCTTCTCTCTCTCTCTCTCTCTCCCTCTGCCCCTCTCCCCTGCTTGCACTCTCTATCTCTCTAAAAAAAAAAAAGTGAAAAGAGACTTAACAAAATGCAACCAAAAAAAGATTAATATCAAGCATGTATGAAGAACTCCCAGAATCAGTAAGAAAAGCACAAATGATACAATGGGAAAATGGACAGAAGACATGAACCACAAAAAAATATGGCCAGTAAGTATATAAAAGGTGCTCAGCCTCAATAGTGGTAACGGAAATGGAAATCAAGTCCACAATAAATATGTCCACTCAATTAACAACAATTTGAAAGTCTGACAATACCAAGTGTTAGGATGTGGGTCACATGACATCTCATGCACTGACTGTGGGAGCGTCTTCATTGGAAACACTTTGCCACTGACTCCCAAGATTGAACGTGCATATAACCTGTGGCCCAGCAACTCCACTCCTACATGGCAAAAGCCTTGCTTATGTGCCCCAGGGAACATGTAAACAAAAGTTAATGGCACCTCCATTCACATAACCTGGAAGCAAGTTCATATAGATAGGAGAATGGGTGAATATACTGTAGAATATTCTCGGGATGGAATACTACACAAGTCAAAACAAATGAACTACATCTTAGCATCAATTAGTTGAAATAATTAAGTCCCAAAAGATTGTGTACAGTATAATATTCTTTATAAAGCTAAAACCCAACTAAAACTAATAGATAGAGGATGGATGGATGGACAGACTCTTTTTTTTTTTTTTAATTTTTTTTTTAACGTTTATTTATTTTTGAGACAGGGAGAGACAGAGCATGAACGGGGGAGGGTCAGAGAGAGAGGGAGACACAGAATCTGAAACAGGCTCCAGGCTCTGAGCTGTCAGCACACAGCCCGACGCGGGGCTCGAACTCACAGAGTGCGAGATCGTGACCTGAGCCGAAGTCGGCGGCTTAACCGACTGAGCCACCCAGGCGCCCCTGGACAGACTCTTTTAAAAAGCCTATAGATGAGATAAAACTATCTAAAAAGGAAAGCAAGAGAGTGATGAATATGGATACAGAACCATGGTGACTTTGGTCAGAGGCAGAGAGAGATGGAGTAAAGGAGGAGCTGGCAGGTGGATGTAGGGGATTATCAAGAGCTTAGTTTTCAAACGGAGTGGTGAGTTCAGGTACTTACTGCACTATTTTGAATGAATGAATGAATGATGCTATACTCGAATCAATGATGAGTGCTTACCATAAACAAGGACAACGATTAATCAATTCAGTGCAGGTGAGGTTCAAACCAAAAGAAGAAAAGACTGAGTCCCATCAGGGATTTATATCAAAGTCAGAAAAGGAAAATTCAACTTTCCCTTTCTCCAGCCTTCAAGACAAATTCACATCTAACTCAATCTCCCACCCAGAGGTTGCAGACTGAAGGCTCATGAGCTAATCTGGCTCACAGACATATTTTGTTTGGCCTGCACAAAGATTTTTATTATTACTTTACAATATCAGGGACTCTCATGTAAAAATCCGAATTTCTGGCTTCTCTTGAAAAAAAATCATAATATGGGGCTCACGTTCCTGTGTGGTGACAATTGATGATTGTCAAGCAGCTGTCACCTGAGAAAGAGCACAGGCTCCTCACTTCCCAACAATCCCTACCACTCTCTGTCACCTCACCCAGCCTGCCTCATGCAGGTGCCCGGTCTGTGAGCATGGTGGACAAATGAGGTGCCCTCAGGAGGCCCTGTTCCTGTCTCCATCCTTCCTCTGCCCTCAGCAGCCTCTGACAGATGTGCTCACTCTCCTAGCCTTGCAGCGCCAGAAGGGACTGCAGCCATTCAGAATGATCCCCAAAGGGGGCTGAAGCAAAAGAAGTTTTAGGGTTAACCAGAATTCCATTCCCAAAGCAGGTTGATGTTTTTGTGTAACATGTATCCAGTTTTCGATTTAAGAACACAGTGAAGTTAAATTGGATTGCAGATAACCTGAGTTTTCTTTCCCTTGCAAATGTTGATTTTTTTCTGTGCTTTTTTTTGTAGTAAATTATTATATACAAAATTTTCCATTTTGTTTTGGAGGTCTGCAGTATGTCTATAGCACAATCTACTAACGTACTCTTATCTACATAACTGACTAATGCCCTGTTTGCAGCTGAACATATTCCTGCTCCCTAAATACCTAAAAGCTTGTTATTGTTCGAGCTCCTCTCCAATGACCCAGCTCTAAGCCCCTCAATGCTAAAAATTTGATCCCACCAACCACCACCTCCCACAGCTTCTCCAAACAGTGTCCTAATGAACCGGTGCTTTTAACTAAAGCAGACCACAGTCACTTTTCAGAACGTTAATTCCCATAAAATGGAATGTCAGTTTTACAGGGAGGGCTCTCCTTTATCAGCAAAAACTGATTCCATTTGACTGATTAATTGTCCTTAGAACTGTCAAAGGCTTCCAGACTAGCGGTGACAGCTGAGGAGGAGGTAGCCATGCAGTGTTGTGATGTGGTGCACTCCTGGGCTGGGGAAACCAGATTACAAATGCACAAATAATTAATTCAAATCAATACAGCAAGGGGTTCAGGCTGAGAGACATTCAATTATGTTGTTCAAAGAGAAGATGCTGATCTTCAACTAGTCCACTCCACGCTGCAAATAATAGAGTATTTTTAATTTGTGCAGCAAGGATGTTAATCTTTCCTGGTGTAATCCAGTCTTTGGGGAACGCCATAAATATGTGGCACTGAGTATGTGAGGCTCCCTGTGGAGGGCACTCAATCAACCCAGCCCTGGCTTCCCTGCCTGTCTCTTTATGTCAATCTCTCAACACTCAATTAAAAAATATATGATAGGCTAATAGAGGATGGATGGATGGATGGATGGATGGATGGATGGATATGGAGGCAAAGACAGAAATAGAAATTTCCAAAGATTGTCAGACATACACACCCCCAACCATAAACAGTTTATGACTTCTAGGCTTTACCTGAGCCAGTAGCACCAATAAATCCCAGAGGAATTATTCATTTCCCAAAAGGAATTACTTTAGAATTCCTTCAAAAGCAAGCTCCTACAGCATGTTTAAAATAAGGTTTGAATCCTAATTTTATTACACAGAAAACAGAAGTGCACGCACACACACACACACACACACACACACACAGATTTGGAAGGTTACACACCATGGTGTTAAAAGTTTATGTCTCCCTGGCAGGTGGGACTGTGTGTACTTTAATGACTGACTATAAGGTTCAACTTTTCTGTGATGAACATTGCTTCTGTAATAAAATAAAAGCAATAAAATATTTTTAATTAAAGACAATTCTCACACACAATAAGGAAGATTCAGTGTATAAAAATGTAACTTCCCAATGGTTTTCAGAAGAACATTTACTCTATGAAGAGGCTCCCCGGGAACATGGTGCTTTGCACATCTGGCTCCCTCGCGGCCGAACGTGTAACAGGTCACGTGGGTGAGAGTTTGAGATTCGTCTGAGGTGGGTGATCTACCACACTCCACCACCCCACAAGAGAAATCTGCTTGGTCCAAGCACAGGAGACGTGGCAATCAGGGATCAGAGGAAGGGGAAGCTAGGGATATGGGGTGTCCTGGGGGCCAGGGACCCATGAGGTCTGCAGAGCCTGGACATCAGCTACTATTATTCATTCAAACACACATTGGTTGTTTATTCCATCCACAGCTCTGCATAGGAGAAAGAGCTGAGTAAGGGAGGGTTCCCCCACTTCATTACAGGAGCTGGTGGTCCAGCAGGAGGGGGAAACCCATCCATGGTTAACTGGAATTCCAGTTGGACCAAGATAAGCACAGTAATGGGGTAGAAAGGGACCCAGGGGGAGAAATAATTAATTGTGACAGGGTGTGGGGGAGGGAAGCAGGGGCTCATCAAACATTCATGGAATTGAATTGAAGCGGCATTTAAGCTGGGCCTTAAGAGCCCTCCCTCCCTCGCCCTGATGCTCAGAGACTCCTATTAGACACAGACACAGCAGGATTTCCCTTATGACCGAAGCTGCTGTCATTTGAGCAAAACTCAGCGCTTCTTCGCAGCGGCTGTCACCAGAAGTGGAGGCCTCACTGCACCTCTTTCTGAGATGTGTTGAGATGTGGAAACAAGAACTAGTGGGTCTCGGGGCAGCTGAGCCAAAGGCAGCCCACGAGGGAGTCCCAGAGCCCACTCACAACACGGATAGATCTCTGGACAGGGCCGTGAAGCTCAGCACATGCCAAGAGTTGAGTCAAACGCAGGCAGTGGCGTGTTCTGAGCCATTCCAGGCTGGCACAGCCGGGGAGACAGTGCTGTGCTGCATGCATCAGAGGACACCTGTTACAACGGAGACAGATGTGGGGGGAAGCCAGGCAGACCACAAATCAAAAATAACAAGGAAAACCCCAGTCAAATAAAACTAAAGAAATGCCAGCTCTTCCACTCCTACCTTCACCTGAGCCTGGCCTTCCGTGAGCACAGACTACCCGGGACAGCAGAAAATGGGCCCGGTGGAGATTTTGCAAATGAATAGGCAGGCCCAGGTCAAAAAGATGTGTTTGTTGACCATGTAGAAAACTGAAATCAGTCAAATAAATGAGAAATTTGCCATCTCCCCCTAAATTTTATGAGGCAGGGGCTAAGAAAATGATCTATCAAGCAGGAAATATTTCAGCAATTGGTTTTTATTTATTAAAGAGATGTATGACATTTGGCATGCTACCATGTACATTTTATGTAAAATAGAAGTCGTAGAAACAAGTCCGTAAAACCAGAGAAAAAGATCAGGGATTTTGTCCTTGCCTATAAAGTTCCCAACTTCCCAGTTCATGCCATTGGTCAAGGTTGAAAGGGAAACTTCCACCAGATCATTGACAAATGCCTTTTTGAGGTAATTATTCCATCATTCCAATTTTGGAGCATCTAGTATGTCCCCACATCTTAAACATGACCTGTCAGTGTGTTGTGACTGGAGCAGATGCTTTTTATGCCATGCAGGACCTTCCCTCACCCTTCTCTGACTTTAGCCAGCTGTGATGGATGCTTCCAGATGCTGGCCGAGGATCCCTCTGAGGCCTCTGCTTTTCCACCCAGGGCTTCCACTAAGCCACTGTTCAGTCTGGAGCAGGCACAGTAGAAGCACAGTGGGGTTGGGTGGTGCCCAAAGGATCCCATGGGTGAATACCCTCCTCTCCATTCTCTGGTGGATGGTTCTCAAAGGCATTCTGCCTGCTTCTTCGTAGCGTACAGCCTAGCCCCCATTGACCATGGAAGTGACCTTTATTCCATCCTTTATTGTCTTTTCCTTCTTCCAGGCTCATTTTCTGATCCCTCCATTTCTCTTTCTGGACTCACTCCCAAATAAATTGCCTCCACTCAAGTCCTCGTCCCAGGCTTTGATTATGACTCAGAGATTTGCAGTGTGGGGCTGTCCAGCAACCATTCTTCCTTTATAAGGGCATAAACTGGGTGTTTCATTGAGGAATTACCATGCTCTGGGTGTGTGCAGATCTGTGGGAGATGGATCCATGAGAGACCCATGAGAGAGCCAAAGCAGCCAAATCTGCCCCTTTCCCACCCCCATGGCAGCCTGAGGGCCACTGAGCCCCCTGGAGGGAGACACATAGGGTGAGAACAGCTTGAGGCCATTCCCTGGTGACAGTTGCTTATGTTTACTGGACTGTCTTTGCTGCATAGCCTTGACTGTGTCTTCTGCTACCCACCCACCCAGTTCCTTTGTTACCACCAGCCTCCAATGAGCTCCTGACAGCCTTCAACAACCAAGAGATTCTCTCCAATGGAAAATAGCCAGAGTCAGCGTTCCATTGCTGCCACCATAAATCCCAGCTGACATGGTTAGCCAACTCAAGCCAGGCTAGGCTGACCAGGGGAATTTATCAGGATGTAGCCTCATGGAACCCAAGGGTGGAATTTGAGCTTGTGCTTCAGAATGAGGCTGAAACAAGACTATAAAAGCCATCGCTATCCATTGCCTAACACATCCCCTTGCTCAGGGCCCTGCAGCTGGTAAAAGATGACCCACTCTCAAGTATATAGTTATACACATGGCTGCCCAGGGAGACCGTGTGTATCTCTCTGTCTCAATGTCTCTCTGTCTCTCTGTCTCTCTCTCTCTCTCTCTCTCTCTCACACACACACACACACACACACAAACTAGTCCTAATCCAAATTCCCAGGGAAAGGCTGTGATTGGCCCAGCTTGGGTCAGATGATTAGCCCTAATCCAATCAAATGTGACAAGGAGCTGGGGTTATGTTATCCAATATAGCTTCCAGCACCACCTCCTCCTGCTGGTGAGGGAAGAGGGTGCCACTGTGATCTGGGAAGATACTATAATGGATGTCCATGATATCAGTGCTGCTCACACTTCTCTGTGCATACAAATCCCTGGAGGATCTTGTTAAAGTGCCTATCCGGGGTAAAGCCCGATAGTCTGTATTTCTAACAAGGCGGTGTTGACATTGCTGTGCACACTCCATACTTTGAGGAGCAGATACTACAGTATCAACAAAGGAGGACCCTCTTCAGTCTCACTAAGTAAGTGCCCATCCCTCCCCACAACCAACAAGAGAAACCACTTTGCTACACAGCAAAGATTACAAGGAAGCCTTCTTGCTGGTTGGGATATGATAAGGAGTGAGTTGTCAATGACATTTTGATGGGCTTTTTTTTACACAGGGACATTTAGCACAGCCTACAAACCAAGCCATTAAACTTTCAGCCAAGTAATTACTTTCACCAAGTAATGATCAAATCAGATCAAATCAGACCCCAGGCCTGAGCCTCACCCTCCCATCATCTGTCAGTGATTGTGATGGGGACATCACTGATTAATTAAAAACAGTGATTGTACATTTCATCACAGAAATTTTGACACAGAGGTATCAACTGGCTAAGTCAAAGTGGTCTGCTTCTTCTGCCCCCTTTACTCAGTCCCTGGAGTGTTCCTGGGTGCCCTTCCTCTTGTAAATTTCATTTCCTTACAGCTACAGTGTCTTCTTCCCTCACTTGGAAGGGCTCCCAGCCCACAGAGTACCACACTTGTGCCTTATGCTCCCACTCCCAGCCTCTAGTCTCCATCTGTGTCTGTTCTACCCTTCCCTGTCCATGGACTTAGCAGCCACCAGTAGCAGACACTTCTATTTCAACCGCTTTTCATGGTTGTGGCCATGTTGTCCTTCATAGCCCTAACTTCTTACTAGCCAGTCAGGAGATCACCACGGTCTCAGGCAGAAACACCATGAGGTGTGGGGCCATGTCCACCTGGGGCAGCAACTAAACCTCAGTGGAGACCCTACCAACTGGATGCTGTGAGGCTCCGAAATGACCAGGGAGAGTCACATGGCACTGTGATTCAGGGATGGCACCGCAGGGGCAGCACAGCCTTAACACCTGTTACTCAGTATCTCATATCACTGTGATCCCCTGCCTTTCTGTCCAAACCCTGCACACCTCTCTTCTGGAAAGGGCCACTCAGGGAAGTTTCCCAATACAGCCAAATCCAGAATTGGGATCCACAATGATCTTGCAGACCTGATGGAGTTTACCCTTACTCGTGTGCCTGACCCTGGAACCAGGAGTTCTCTTGTCAATTCCCACACTTGAGAAAAGCCCACAGTCCCCATTTGGAAAGCAATTTCTGGGAAGGAAACTGTGTACACCTCCAAAGAAACCTCCTCCCCAGTTCAGCAGTGTGGTCACAACTGTAACAAGTAATAGGAAAAATAGCTCATGTGATGAAAAGTGCAAGCATGGCTGGATCAAGTGTACAAACATCATTACCAGGTATCAACTCCCTCCATCTCCCAAATCTGCTTTCCTTCTGGCTGATGTGGGTCCTGGACAGGCCCCTCTCTCCGTGGTGACTCCCATGGCTCTTGGTTTATGTCCTCTAGTTCAGCAACCAGTGGAAGGAGACTACCTCTCTCCATAAAGGTCCTGGGGTTGCCTATCGGTGGTCTGTCTTAGGTTATGTGCCAACCTGAGACCCAGTCACAGTGGCCAGGTGTGGCACTCTCATTGGCTGGGTATGAGTCATAACCTCTCCCTAGAGCTAAAAACTGAGGGTGGGACAACCTTGCTTTCCAAGGGGAAGTTGAGGGTTGCTAAGAGAAGAAGCAAATTTCAATTTGTCTAAAACAACTAAATCTCTGGGGACCATGTGTAAGGTCTTATAATTTCAATTATTATATATAATATCACACCAACCACTTATTCAATATGCCCAAGGAATAGCATGTTCTGGATAAGCCTATATTTCAGGTTAACATGATGAGATCACTCAAAGATCATACCCAGATCACTGAATGTCATGGATTGCCCCAGATGCAGATCCTGAGATGAAGATTTGAGCAAAAGTAGTTTGTTTGGGAGGTCATGAGATATCTATAGGGGAAGGGGAAAGTGAGATAGCTCATAAAGTGTATGTTGTCAGGCTCATTACCACCATAAGTAATTGAAAACCATCCCATCAGGGAACTCTGGGAGATGGCAAGTCACACCTGAGCCATCCCAACCAGGGGTGAGGAAGCTGGGACATTTATACACCAACTCTGCCTGATGGTTCCCAGGAGATTTTGGCTTGCTGTAACCAGTGGCAAAGGAGTCCTGAGGCAGAGAGATGCAGGTACTGGCTGCTGGAAGTGGAGGTGGCATACACTAAGGTAAGAAGGGTGACCAGATATAGGTAGAGAGCCAACAACATCCACAATTTCCAAAGAGTGACTAGGACTGAACCACATGGTCTTGGAGGTCCCAGGGTCATTTGAGAATCTTGTGATTCCTCTAGGTCTACAATAGGAATATCATTTACTACTGTATCAAGTCCTTTACAAGAATATGGTTAGTAGAGATTTTTGTAGGTAGAATATTAAATAAAATCACTTTAAGAGATTTAAAAGTTAGAAATGTCTTCTTAAAGAATGATACTTTGGGGCGCCTGGGTGGCGCAGTCGGTTAAGCGTCCGACTTCAGCCAGGTCACGATCTCGCGGTCCGTGAGTTCGAGCCCCGCGTCAGGCTCTGGGCTGATGGCTCGGAGCCTGGAGCCTGTTTCCGATTCTGTGTCTCCCTCTCTCTCTGCCCCTCCCCCGTTCATGCTCTGTCTCTCTCTGTCCCAAAAATAAATTAAAAAAAAAAAAAAAAGAATGATACTTTTTTCCTTTTTGATATTATTCTTACTCAGAATTTCAAAACATTTTATAATATAACATGGTCTCTAAGTCACACTGAGAAAAGAAAACTGAGTTTCAAGGTTTTTTTTCTTAAAGTCATTTTCTTTTTTTTAAAAGATCCAAACTGGTTGCATAACCTCCTGGAGACAAAGTAACTGACAGACTGATTTTTGCACTTTTAACCCAATTGTTCTGTTGATGAGGTGCCACTATGGCACATACAGCATTTAGTATCTCACAAATTACCTTTTCCAGTCTCCAGAGATGGTCCCTAGAAGGAACAGTTTGTTCCCAGAAAGCCCAAGCCAAAGGTTTGATCATTATACTTAAGAATCATCCCAACTGCAGGCCATTAACCTGACACATGCAGGGCACTTTACCCCTTTAAGAGGGAATTTAATACCGATAATTCCACATGACTCTGGAGACCAGGAGGACATTGACTATAAGATCCACTCTGCAGATGGGCTGAACTTCATCTAGGTGAGATCAAGTACCAAGGTTGCTGGAAAAGGTAGAAACCAACCTCAACTCTAGACTCTAGCATGAAGGTCTTTCCACCATACCACTGGGTCCCAGATGGTTGGTTCCTTGTGCATTAGTAAAATTATTAGATTAAGCCATCTGAAATGGCCATTTTTATTGGTTAAAATGATCAAATTACAGAAAATGTGCCATTTTTATAGGTCAAAGAGATCAAAACTGAATATTCTCAATTTCATGTGGTTCAACCTAATACAATAATTTGGGAACCTAATTCTAGTGAGCAAGAATATCAGGAAAACCATTATTATTACCATCTCAAATAGGAAAGACTCTTTTAATCAAAAAGGTGGGAAGGTCACCATCTCACCATGTGAGACATTGTGCTTTGTGAAGCATTTACTGTGCTGTCTGTATTATGATCACTGCACCTGCTTTGGGAGCCAGGAAGCCAGGTCACTCTGGAGTTTCCAAGGGCTGACGGTCCCCATATTGCAAAGAAATGTCAGGGAAGCCCATCCTGGGACCACTGCCATGGAAATCCTGTGCTCCAAGGATAGAGCTCTGCTTTGGTGGCCTGCTTCCATTGCACTCCACACTGCACACTGACCCAGGAGAGGGAAGAGTGGAAGGTAAGAGGTGACTGTCATCTCATCAGGTCCCCAGGAAACAACATGGCAAAGCATCAGAGAGGCGCACAAGTTGCAAGGACGTGATCTGTCTGCGGAGCCACCCCCACTGCATGGCAGAGATGAGCAAAGTGGATACCACAAGGGAGAGACCCCTCTGATGAATCTCAAGGCAGAAAGCTACAGGCTGAACAGACATGATGACTAATAAAATCCACAACTGTTTTGAGACCAATTCCTTTTTATGTAAAAAAGAAGAAAAAGAAGAGAAGAAATATGTCTGTTTATTCTTTCTCTGCAATGAGCTCAATATTTAAATGAAGCATTTTTATGAACGAGCCCCACAGATCATCATCTTTGCTGCATTAGTTCTAATTGCATTATTGCTTAATTTCAGAGCAATAGAGTGTGTAATTTGGGAGCTGTAATGCCTGGGGGGTAGGGGGGCAGGGATGATTTAAACTTTTGTGCAGGGGCGCCTGGGTGGCGCAGTCGGTTAAGCGTCCGACTTCAGCCAGGTCACGATCTCGCGGTCCGTGAGTTCGAGCCCCACGTCAGGCTCTGGGCTGATGGCTCGGAGCCTGGAGCCTGTTTCCGATTCTGTGTCTCCCTCTCTCTCTGCCCCTCCCCCGTTCATGCTCTGTCTCTCTCTGTCCCAAAAATAAATAAAAAACGTTGAAAAAAAATAATAATAAAAAAATAAACTTTTGTGCAAAGCCCGGAGTTCAGAAAACTGGACTGAGAATAGCAGCCAGGGTCCAACTTCCCTCTCTAGCTACCTTCTTGGATATCTCAAGTCTTCACATCAGGGAGACAGCAGAGAAAAAAGACCTTTGGATGATACCTCATGCTACCCTTGCAGCTGAAGCTCATGAAGCATGAAGTTCAGGAAGAGTACATCATCCAGCAGTTGCTGTATGCCTGCCATCAGGCTGCATGAGCACCGGGGATGCACAGATGAACATGGCTTAGCTTCTGACCACAGGAGAGTCAGTCTAGTGAAGGGAAGCAGACATGTCAACAAAGCCACTCATTGGTGGAGACAAAAGGGGGAGCTTTCTTCATAGAAGAAAGCCTAGACCCAAGTTTCTAAAAGAGAAAGTTGGGCCAATAAGGACCTGTGAAACTGGCTAGATGCTCACCAGCACTTGCTTCTCTTGGGTGCTATTGATTTGTTGAAAAAGTGCTGCTGAAGAAGCTAGTAAGGGAGTAGGGGGGAAGCAAGACAGAGAAGGGAAAAGGCAATCAGGAGTGTGATTCTCAGTGAAGTTCCAGATTCAACCTGATCCCTTGGGAAGCTCTGAAACATAAATTACACCTCAGAGTCTGACCTGCCTCAAAGCAAGGATTCTGGGCATTTCTTCCCTAACAGCAGACAGTCATGTTTATGGGCTGCTCAGAGGAGGCTCTGGTGCTCAAGAACATCCCTCAGAAGGCTGCAAGTATGGTCTATTAGTCGAAAGCCCACAGATGCTTGGGGAGAGGTGCATGTGATGAATGAAAGCGACCCAAGAGGATCAGGGTGGGCCAACATCCAGTCTGTAACACAAAGTGACTCAACCTTGGCAATGAGATGTGAGTGTAAGATTTGCCAAATCAGGCCTGGCCATAAAACCCCAAGTACAATTGGCCACCTACCTGCTCCCTGTCCAGTTAATGCAAGTCTTCCAACTTTGTTCTTTTTTTTTTTTCAAAATTATTTTAGCTAACCTAGGACCATTGCACTTATATATAAATTTTTTAATGTTTATTTATTTTGAGAGAAAGAGGGAGCATGCACATGAGTTGGGGAGAAGCAGAGAGAGGAGAGAGAGATTCCCAATGTGCTATCACTGCAGAGTCCAATGTGGAGCTCGATCCCATGAATCATGAGATCATGACCTGAGCTGAAATCAAGAGTTAGGTTCTTAACTAACTGAGCCACCCAGGTGTCCCTACATATAAATTTTTTAATTAGCATGTCAGTCTCTACAAAAAACTTCTGGGATTTTGACTGGGATTATGTTAAATTTATAAATAAAGTTGAAGAGCATTGACATCTTAACAATATTGAGTCTTGTGATCCATGAAAATGGTATATGTCTCCTCATTTATGTGAGTCTCTAATTTCTCTCAGCAGTGACTTATCGATTCCAATCTACAGGACTTGCACATATTTTGCCAAATTTATCTGTATATATTTCAAACTCTTAATGCTATCATAAATTGCATTATTTTAAATTTAAATTTCTCATTATTGCTAGTATGAAGAAATGCAATGTGCTTATTCATATTGATCTTTTTATTGCAACCTTACTAAACTCACTTATAATTTCTGTAGCTGTTTTTTGTAAATTCCTTATAATTTTCTACATAGGTAGATGCTATCAGCACGTTAATATGGTTTAGCTTCTGGGGCGCCTGGGTGGCTCAGTAGGTTGGGCATCTGACTTCAGCTTGGGTCATGATCTCACGGTCTGTGGGTTAGGGCCCCGCATTGGGCTCTGTGCTGACAGCTCAGAGCCTGGAGCCTGCTTCAGATTCTGTGTCTCCCTCTCTCTCTGCACTTACCCCACTCATGCTCTGCCTCTCTCTCCTTCAAAAATAAATAAACCTCAAAAAAAACACTTTAAAACAACATGGTTTAGCTTCTTCCTTTACTAATTGTATGCTGTTTTGCTTTGTTTTTCTTTTCATGCCTTATTGCACTAACTACCATCTCCAGCATACAAGTGAATGGAAAAGCTAGGAATGGACATACCTGTCTTGTTATTGATCTTATGGAAAAGTACTTTGTCTTGCACCATTAGCAGATTTTCCACAGAAACCCTTTATCAGGTTGACAAAATTGTGTTCTATTCCTGTTCACCATGTATTTTTACCAGGTTTATGATTTTTTAACAATTTTTACCATGCTTGAATGTTGGATTTTGTCAAATCATTTTCTATGTCCATTGAGATGATCATATGATATTACATTTTAGTCTGTTAAAAATGAACTACACTGATTTATTTTCAAATGTTAAACTACTCTTGCATTCCTAGGATAAACTCTACTTGGTTGTGATTTATTCTTTATGTTTGGTTGAAACCAATCTGCTAAAATTTTGTTAAGAATATTCACATCTATGTTCATGAGAAATCTTAATTTTCAGTCCTCTTTTCTTGTAATGTCTTTTTCTGGTTTTGAAATTGAAGATAATGCTGGCCTCATAGAATGAATTAGGAAGTGTTCCCTCATCTTCAATTTTCTAGAAGGGTTTGGATTGAATTGGTATTATTTCTTCTCTAAATGAGTGGTGAAATTCTACACTAAAGCCACCAGCGGAGTTTACTTTAAGGAAAGTTTTTTGCTGGTTTGTTTTTTGTTGTTGTTTTTGTTTTAGTATGCTCCCCACCCATTGTGGGGCTTGAACTCATGACCCCAAGATCAGAGTCACATGCTCTATTGATGAACCAACCTGGTGCCCCTTTGTGAAGGTATTTATTTTTATTTATTTTTATTTTTGAGAAAGAGAGAGAGAGAGACAGAACATGAGCAGGGAAGAGGCAATGAGAGAAAGAAACACAGAATCCAAAGCAGGCTCCAGGTTCAGAGCTGTCAGCACAGAGCCCAACACGGGCCTTGAACCCATGAACCAGGAGATCAAGATTTGAGCTGAAGTCAGACACTTAACAGACTGAGCCACCCAGGTGCCCCAGGAAGGTATTAATTTCTTTAATAGATATTGGGCTATTTGGATTATCTACTTTTTTCTTGAGTAAGCTTTAGTAATTTGTGTCTTTCAAGAAATTTGTCCATTTCATGTAAACTGTGGAGTACAGAGTATATTTCCTGGGGCCCTGGGTATTACAAAATTTTTCCACTTTTGCTATTGAGAACAAGATTTATCCCAGCCGTGTGTGAGTTCCAGGGATTGTTCTACCTACGTCTTTCCCGTGGTCCCTTTCAATTGCCCCAAATGGTTTCCTTACAGGCATGCACTGATTGGTACTCAGCTGAAGACTTGAGTGGAACCTGAAGAACTCCAAAGTCCTCTCTCCTCTCCTCTCCTCTCCTCTCCTCTCCTCTCCTCTCTTCTCCTCTCTTCTCCTCTCCTCTCCATTTCCCTCTCCCTCCCTCCCTTCCTATCCTTTTCTCTTCACCCTCTGCCCTGATATCTGCCTGCAAATTTTAGCTACTTTGGCCTCCCTGGATCCTCCATGCAGAGTCCTTATCTTAAGGAAACCACTGGGTTCTGTATGGACTTCCCTCTCCCTGGAAACTCACTCGACTCATGGGAGAGGTTAGGACCAGAGGTAAATATTTAGGCACAATACATAGAGCTAGTAACTAAAACCATAAGTGCAACTGGAGGAAACTTGTAATGGAGTAAGGACAGTATCCTAAATATAAAACCCATGGGGTGGGGTACATACAAAAGAGACCATGATAGAGGAGTAGAAGAAAGACATAAATGGAAGAAAGCTCATCAGAGAATTAAGTTGTAAAACCCAGGGCTTGTAGAGTTTCAAGAAACTGCAGGACTCTAAGTGTCCTTGTCCCAGAGGCCCTGGGCATCAATGTCAGAAGGGCATATGCAGGCACAATGCCACCCCTGCTATGAGTACATCCTGTGCAGTGGCTTTGCATGTGCTTGTTTCACTGGTTTTGCCAATATAGAAAACTGGTCCCCTTTACCAGAGAAAATTGAATTGGGAGTAAGTGAATGAGATGGGCGGAAGTGGTACAGGCCATACTTTCAAGAAGCTTGGCTGAGAAGGGAAGGAGATTAGTAGCTAGGAAAGGCAAGACCAAGGTGTTGAGTGTGGAGGGGACACTTTCTGCTCAGTGTCCAAGTCTTCAATCTGCGCATAGTCTAAGGAAGAAAAGGCAGTTGACAGGTAAAGGCTGAGATGTGGAAGGAGAATAATTGATGGAGCAAGATCCTAGGAGATGAGCAGAGGGAAGGATGTAGGGGCGCCTGGGTGGCTCAGTCAGTTAAGCATCCAACTTCAGCTCAGGTCATGATTTCATGGTTCATAAGTTCAAGCTCCACATCAGGCTCTGTGCTGACAGCTCAGGGCCTGGAGCCTGCTTCAGATTCTGTGGCTCACTCTCTCTCTCTCTGCCCCTTCTTTGCTCACTCTCTGTCTCTGTCTCTCTCTCAAAAATAAATAAAAATTAAAAAAAAATTTTTAAAAAGGAGTGGGAAGAGTTTAGCCCCACAAGGAGGGAAGAATGGGTGCCAAAGCATGAAGACTGCAGATTAGAAAGAAAGTCTGCAATCCATGTACTGCTCTCCAAAGATTGACAACACATGGGCAGGTCACATGCCAACCTATGACAGCTGGAAAGCAAGCCTCAGATTTGTTTCTACCAGCCCAAGCCTGCAACTCTGAGACTTATCTCCCAGAGTGATGGCAGAAAGTCTCATAAATGCAATGAGGTAGTGGGCATCTGTACATAGTGCTCACAAACGCAGTTTAGGACTCTTTCGGGTCACCCAAATTGTGTGACATATACAAGACACTAAGGAAATCCACTCTCCATAGTATCTGTACTGAAGTATTAAATTCCACATAGGAGAGGTACAACTACCTGATTTCCACAAAGCAGAAGTATATCATATTGACAGAACATGGTAATCCAAACTGGTTGAAGCCAAAACAGAATTTATGGAGCTGGATTTGGATGCAGCTCATTCCAGAACACTCCCAGGTTTCCTGACACATTCCAGAACACTCCCAGTTTTCCTGACATATGGGTAGCTACATATGGTTGTTAGCTAATGGCAGCACCATTTTGTCACCAGCTCTACAAAAGTTCCAGAGTTGAGTATTGGTTCTGACTCACCTGGCCTGGATCATATGCTCATTTGGAACCAATCTCCAGGGCCAAGGGAACTCAATGTGCTGACTGTTTGAGCCCAGGATGGCCTCACCTTCACTGAATGCACATGGGTTAAAAATGAAGAAGTCAAATTATTCGGGAATGGGAGGGCGGGGGGTGGGACTCGTGCCAGTAGACACAAACAGCTAGTGTTCCCTACAGGAAATCTGAAGGGGTTCATTCCAAGACATCAGCTCTGGGGGCCCTGCTCCAGGAATGGAAACAGGACACAAAGAGCCATGGCCTATGTGTGCATTTGTGATAGAATTTAGTCCTACATAAAGTATGTATGAGAAGGAGAAAGACAGTAAGCCACAAGCCTGGAAAATGAAAATGTCATTCTGGAAACTGCATCTTTCAGATGGTGTGTCACAATATGCTTAGAAAACAGTGTTCATTAGCTTCTCCTCGACCTTTGAGTTTGCTGCCCCTTCAATTTTGCTTCAAATGAACCCATAATTTCATCTCAAGAACTCAACTGGAACTAATTCCTTTATTAAATAAACCTCATTTGGGGGCTGACTGCCTGGGTCCTGGGAGAAAATGCATCTTACTCTTGCTGAGACCAATCTAGGTCAGCAGTGCGAAAGCTTCTTTTTGAGATAGGTAAACCACCATCCCTTGGATGAAGGACTGAGAAAGCTTCTGTACTGAAGGTGCAAAGTGGAGAAAAAAGAGCAATCGCATGGGGGCCAGTTCAGAGGGCAGAGACGGTGCACAGCCACCTGCTCCTTCCCCACTGCCCTGCCAGGAAAATTCTCTGAAACAAAGGCATCCATGATCACAAGCAGTCACTAGCAACATCCCCAGGGCAGACTCAGAGCTACCACTGCTGCCTGGGGCCTGAGGCAGAGGTTCCAAAAGTAGTCCCCACAGAGGCTATCAGTTTGTTCAGGAGTAAGAACAGACACAGAGACATTTGGGCACTTTGCTGTCTACGCCTGGGTCCCTTTGCTAGCAGGAGACAACCCTGGTAGCCAGACTCCAAAATGGTCCCCTGTCTCCTGGTATTGTCTCTCCCACATTGAGGGGGAATGTCCTGTGCAACTAATTGCATATTGCAGACATGGTGATGTCTTTGGAGGGTAGATCATAAAAGATACTGCAGCTTCTCACTTGCTTTGTCATTGACTCTGGGGAAGCCAGCTGCCATTTTGTGAAGATAGTCAAACAACCCAATGGAAAGACACCCAAGGTCCCCTGCCCACATCCATGTGGATGAGCCATTCTTGGGAGCAGACCCTCCAGCCCAAGTCAGGCCTTCAGATGACTGAATCTGTGGCTGGTATCCGGGCTGCAAGATGAGGAACCCCAAGACATAACTCAGTGAACCCACTCCCAAATTCCTGACCCACAGACACTGAAGTAATAAATATTCTTTTAAGACAATCAGTTTTGGGGTCATGTGTTATACAATAAAATAAATAATATTGATCTACTTCTAGATGTAGGCAAATAAGCCTTGTCTCCTGGTTATTTGTCTAAAATTTGCAAGACTTGCTCTCATTCAATGCCTTGATCTCATCCTGCTGGATAGAAACTTCCAGAAAGTATGGACCAGATTGTCATGAACACCCTCTTCCTATGTTCCTAATTTCCCCACAAACTGTAAACGCTCAATAAATATTTGCATTAACTTGCAAATCAAGATTAACTTGATTCTGTCTTCTGTAGGGGAGAAATCTCATGAACACAGAGATGTTTCCTTCCCCAAGAAATTCTCTACCATAGTTCAAAATGAGAAAGTGCAGCTTTTAATTAACAGAAAACATCTGAACCCAGATCTCAACAAATCTGGTATGATTTAGGGCTGCTTCTTGCAAAGACTATAGCTACTTGCAAAAGTGTGTGCAGGTCAATACAATTTCAGAGAATTGTGTCCAGCAGGCAACCTCAGTATCCCAAAAAGGACCTCACTGCAGCACAGATCAGCAGCACATGTGTTTGGCCAGTACTGCACCTGCTGAGCCCACTTATCAGTGAGGACTTAACATGTACCAAAAACCTGCCTGCTACTCTGCCAAGGTGTCCAACAAAGAGCTCTGTCTTCAGGGGACTTGCAGATAACTAGGGTAGGAAAGATTCACATGCAAGGATGAGCCACACTCACATCTGAATTTTCTCAGGATCCATTAGAGTGGCAATGACTGTAGATGGTCTTAGGAAACCAAGGAAGGGCTCTTCACTCTGGAAGAGCATGCCACACTCTATACTCTTTGTCAAGGAATTAATGGTCTGGAATGCAAAGCTTGCCAGGGTGGGCCTTCTAACTGAGCCTAGGGACAGTGCATTCATGCCTTAAAGGACGAGCAAGAAGCATCTGGGGAGGAAGAAAGCATTGCAAACAAGCATCCCATGAGGCAAGGAGATAAGCAGTTTGTCATGACTGGACATGCATTGTGAGACAGGGGTGAGGACAGACATGGGTCATGGAGATGTTGGGGGACAGTTCCTCATGGATGTCTCACATTTCTGCATACCTTGTGAAGAGAGACACCAGTGGCCTTTGTTCTGAACTACTTTTCAAGGATGTTTATATAGTGAATAGCCTTGAAAGACAGAGATAGATTTGCTCTCCCTCTGTAGTGAAGGGCAGGAATGCTGACTTCCCAATGCAAAAATTCAGAGACCCTAAAGATTCGCCTCCTGTAACACAACCCACTGAGTTGAACCAGCACAGGAAAATGCTGATTATGGGCTACCATGACTGCTTGTGAGAATGGAGCCCTTGGCATCTGACCCAGCATCTATGACACTGGCAGGCCAACTTGTGAACTGACAAATGGGGTACAGCTCCTGACGGGAGGCTCTTGAATTCCAGGTTTTGTCCTGCTTGTTTTTGCACAGTAAAATGACGTATGTCTTTAGACATAGAAGAATGTTCCTGGGAGCATAGGAGGGTGTTTTGATAAAGGGTCATTTATTGGGTTGTTTTGTGGGGGTTTTTTTCAAGTTACACAGAAATCTCTTAAGGAAAAAGTTAAACTCCTCTGATCTTTTTTTTTTTCTTAGCAGGAGTTAAGTAAGAGTCTACAGAGTAGAAGGGGGAAGAAACTGGGAGCATCCCACCAAAATTAGAGAAGAGCCTATGACTGCCAGTCCACTGAAGTCTTCAGGACCACTGCCCAGAGGGGGCAGACAAACTTCCCACCACCTGTAACAAAGAGCCTACTAATGCATATCATCAGGCCTCTCTCCAGACACAGCAGTCTGAACCTCCTTGGTCAGTGTTTTAGTCTGCTCTAGCTGCCATAATAAATTACCACAGACTTGGCAGCTTATACAAACAAAATTCATCCTCTCACAGTCTGGAGGCTGGAAGTCCAAGATCAGGGGGCCAGAATTGTGGATTCTGTTGAGGACCTTCTTCCTGACTTGACCATGTCTGCCTTTTCACTGTGTCATCACATGGTGAAAAGAAAGGGAGCAAGCTCTCTTGTGTCTCTTCTTATAAGGTGCTAATCCCATCACGAGAGCTTCACACTTATGATCTCACCCAAACCTGATGACTATAGTGCCATTTCTATATATTATTACATTGAGGATTATAGCTTCAACATATGAATCGGGGCAGGGGGAGGGCACATAATTTAGCCCATAGCAGGATCTCTGGGGCCCTGCCCCCCCAAAGCTCCCAAGACATATATGCACCTACTAATTTATCATACAACACTCATGGACTCCTCAAGTCCTCAAGCCAAGAGAACCTTGAACACCAACTAGTTCATCCTCTTGACACTGGGTGAGGAATAGCAACATTATCTAGATAGAGTAGGTGGCTGGTTATTCCATTTTTAAAATCTTACGGAAGCAGATACCCTCCTTACTCCTCTCAACAACCCAATGTACTCTGATGGTCAAATCAGTCAACTCATCTGACTATATTCTCTTTGCATTTCATTAAAGATTTTTAAAAATATTTATTTATTTTTGAGAGAGAGAGAAGGGGAGAGGGGCAGAGAGATTTGGAAGACAGATTCCAAAGCAGGCTCCAGGCTCTGAGCTGTGAGCACAGAGCCCAATGCAGGGCTTGAACTCACGAACTGTGAGATCATGACCTGAGCTGAACTTGGATGCTTAACTCACTGAGCCACCCAGGCACCTCTCCTTGTATTTCATTTAAACCTAATTTCTTGACCTTTTGGTCCCACTAAAAATGGCACTTGGTTATTTTAACAATAATTTGTGCTGAAAACCACCTGAATTGTTTGAAAGTCAAATGGGCAGTTGGAAAAAGGAAACGTTCAGGTGCCCCATGCCCAGGAGTCATAAGACACTCTGCCATTACAAATCAACATCAGGCAAGTGCTGTAAAGAAGCCACAGGTAAGGAGATGCTGTAGGTAAGGAACCTCTCCTGCTTAGTGCATAAGAATCCAGACTAGACTAGAGTCTGTGACTCAACTGGGCCTTCCTCTGTGGCAGCTCCTCCTCTGCATTGCCTCCTCCATCACAGGCCAATGCAGGCATCTGCAGCAGGGGCTCTGACACTCCAGATTCCCAGAACCCTGGAGCCAATGCTTCTCTGACCCACTTCCTGACCAGCTGTCCAAAACCTCTGCACCTTCTCTCACACCATCCACATTTCCCATGAAGGTGACAATTAATCAGGCCCACCTTCAGAAGACCAAAACACACCAAAAAAACCATGTCATTTTAAAAAGGCAATTTACAAAAAGGCAATATGTTATACTCTGACCCTAGAAGCCTTTGCTGGTAGATGATTTCTGGCTTTCTATACATTTGACACAATTGTTAATTGTCATCTCTCAAAAGAAAGTTTTCCCACAAGGGTGACAAGATATGGGCTTGGGGGGGGGGATGTATGCTGGAGGGGAAGGAGGAAGAGGTTCAGATCTGCAGTACAAGGAACAGGGACTGCTACCAGCTCTGTCATTTTTCCTTCTCAGAAAGGATGCCCAGGGAGCATCAAATAGTATTCATGTTATAAGATTGGAACAGCTTGAAACCTCCATCTGCCAGGTGCAATTTCCCCATTTTATTATAGGTTGGTAAAATCAAATTTCCTGGACCCCCTTTGAGGGTGTGGCTGTCCTGGGTCACACCCAGTGACACATCACACAGCTTTATCCCTTCCAATTAGTGCCTGGTGTGGAAATTGATGTACTGAAAATTAACTTCATTGATCTTTATATGAGAATATGGTCAACAAGGCATAATTTTTTTCTGATCGATGCTAGTGATCAGTTACCTAATGAAAGAAAAATAAAGGAAGGTCCACCTTGGCATCCGAATGAATATATATGCCTCCAATGCAGCACACATATACCTCAGGACTAGTTCTCTGTTTGGGATTCTGCATTAATAACAGATAACCTTTCAAGCACAATGAGAAATCTGTGCTCTGTGCTTTCAAGGAAAGCATGTGTATGTAGCTCCAGGAGGGAGGGGCAATTGCCTGGTAAAGCCATCAGCCTCAGGGCAAGCAGAATTTACTGCCTGCCATAGCTGGGTGAAGCAAAGTGGCCCACTTTACACAAGAGGCAGACACAGGAGTGCTCCCCACACCTGCCCCTCTAGTGGTCTTTGCATACAGTTTTATCAACATCTTCAGTGGAAGGAAGGCTAGAAAATAATAAAGAAGGAAAACATTTCACTTCTCCCCAGTTACACCCAACCAAGATAAGTCAAGCTCTCAGGACTCTGTCCCTGTCAAATGAAATTCTACGTCCCGGTTTTCATTGCAGAGGCAAAAGGGTTGAATGAGCCAAGTCGCTTTTTATCACCTCCCCTTGTCCCCATCCCCCACCCCTGTCTTGACTCAGTTGTGGCTCAGCGGGCCTGGTGAGGGGCTTACTTTTCACATGGCAGAGTTTATTTATCACCCTCAATTAGTATTTGTATTTCAAAATAAAACTCCGGAGACAGCAACACTCCCCATGAAAGAATGATTCTCCATTGGAATTGCAAGCACCGTGGTTCCCTGAGCAGGAGCATGCCTGTTACTATACCTTTGGGGGTGGAGGACAGGGTTATTTTATGGTGCCCCTGGACTCGCACTGTTCAGGAAGCCACCTCTTCTGCTGCTGAGGCAGCCCCTCTCTGTGCTTTTCAGTCAATTGCAGACACTCAGTCACTCGGGCATCCCTTCACAGATGCTCTCTACACAAGTGCCCCCCGCGCAGTGGGTGCGAGCGATTCCCACATGCAGCCTGTAATAAGGAGTAGTGCCTGGTTCCACTGCCCTCTCCGCCTCCCTCCTCTCTCCACAAGCACTTGCTGTCCCTTGATAAGGAGGAGGGAAAACTACCATCAAGAGCTTCCTCACCCAGATGTCACAAATAAATGTCACCAGAGAGAGTCCAATGTCAAAAAATAAATAAAGCTTAATTGGTAGCAATTTTGCTAAGTAGCCTCAGCTCCCTTTGTCTTGATTTCTACCTCCATAAACACAGAAAAGGACACTTGTTACATGAAATTCATAGCTCATGTCTATCCATCACTGCCCAATGTTGTATTATTTACTCTGTGACTATGAGTGTCTCTCCCTGGTAATAACAAAGTCACTGGACAGAAAATCATTTCATAGCAAAAGGGAAAAAGGGCACCTCCAAAAACAAACCCCACCGCAGTGGAAATTCCCTCACCTTCCTCCAAGCAGCCCCATCCGGAACCGGCGGCAATCTAGCCACAATCCAGCCGGCAGCTCTGCTCCTCGCCTCCTCTCCCTCCACCTCATTGATGCGCCATCAATTTCTGAATGTCAGCCACGATCACGCCTCCTTCCCCAGGGTCTCATCATTTCTCTCTCCTTTTAACCTCTATCTTGTTGAAACCACTTAACTCGGTAACCATCCGTTCTGGCAGGGAAAGTGTTGATCAAGTTACATTGTTTAGAGAGAAATAACCCCATCTCCTGGATGGTCGTGGTTTTTAGTACCCAGGGCTGCAATTCTTTGAAGTAGATGGTAAACCAGGTTTTTGACAGGCTGCGAGGAAAAATAACTCCAAGACGTGGGAGGAGGCTGCCAGACATGGATTCAATCCTTGTGTTAGGCTGCCATCTTGTGACACCCTGGGATATCCAGCTGAGGGCCGAAGACAGCTTTTATGTCTAACAGCCTAAAACCTTCCCCCCCCACACACCTCCAATGTAAACCAATAAATAATAAATGTCAATATAACCTGACATAGCCCAAATGGCTGAATTAATATTAAAGCCAGTTCATCTTCAGGCATCAAGGAGCCTCATTATATAGGAAAACAGATTTCACAGCTGACTCAACCTTTGTCAAAAATCTGAAGTATGCCCTGTCATTGGCCCATCAGACCACCTCCACCTCCTGTCTCCCACCGCCCAACTCTGTGGCAGATGGGCTCCTCCCTCCTCTTGGCCTCTGAGCCAGATGTGGGGGCTTCCCTCACAGCCATCAGTGCTCCAAAAGCAAAGACAGATAGGCCTCCAGGACTGTGTTAGAGATGGATCTGCCATTGATACCCTCATAGCTCCCAGGTGTCCCCATCGATTCCAGAGATCCGTGACACATAGGGGCCCCTCCAAGCTCACAAAGAAGGCTACTGTCCCCACCCGGGCCAGCGCTGGGGATAAGATGGAGCCCGTTCTCCCTGTTTCTTCACTGACAAGCAGGAATGGAGCCTCATTACTGAGGTCTGACTTTGGCTTCCAGGAAGATGGACAATGACTCAGAGTCCGGCCTCGACCTGGAGCCATTCTCCAGCTGGCAAGCTCCACGTCCTAGCTCTCCAGATGTCTGAGGCTCTGGGATGTGGCCCTCAGAGCCCAGAGTACACAGAGAACCCTTCCCTAGACCTGGCTCCTCTCCAGCAGGGCAGCAGGGGCTTTTGGGGGGGGGGGGGCGGGTAAGAGTCCCCATGGTAACTTTCATTTAAAAAGCAAAATGCAGGGGCCCAGAGAGCCCTCAGGAGATAAATATTTGTTTATAGATGATTAAAAAGGAAGTGTGGTCTGGGGATATATTCTCGGTAGTTATATATATTCTCGGTAGCTAGGTTAAGTTTGCACAGGCAGGCCATTGCCATAACAAGGAAGCACTGAAAGCAGTTTCAGCTATAGAATTTCTCTGCTGAAATTCCTCCTCTTTTCACCCATTTTGGCCCTTTTCTCCTGTACGTTATTCGATGTATTTATAATAGTATTTTTTTTATTGAAGTATAGTTGACATACAATATGATATTAATTTTGGGTGTACAACATGGTGATTCAGCAATTCTATATGTTACAAAATATTCACCATGATAAGTGCAGTCACTATCTGTAAGCATACAGAGTTATTACATTATTAGCTGTATTTCCTACTCTCTACTTTCCATCCTCGTGATTTATTTTATAACTGGAAGTTTGTACCTTTTAATTCCTTCACTATTTTGCCCATCCTCCCAACCTACCCTCTCTGGCAACTATCAGTTTGTTCTCTGTATTAATAAGTCTGTTTCTGGTTTTTTTTTTTTCTTTGTTTTCTTTGCTTTTTAGATTCCACATATAAGTGAAATCATATGGTATTTGTCTTTTTCTGTTTGACTATTTCACTTACCCTAATAACCTCTAGGTCCATCCATGTTGTTGAGGATGATAAGATTTAATTATTAGCTGATTACTATTCCATTGTATACATAGTTAACCTTGAATAATAAGATTTGAGCTGTGTGGGTTCATTTATACATGGATTTTTTTCAATAAATACAATAGAGTACTGTAAATGTATTTTCTATTCCTTGCACTTTTAAATGACATTTTCTTTTCTCTAGCTTAATTTATGATAAGAATACAGTTACAAACTGAGGGTTGATGGGGGGGTGAGAGGGAGGGGAGGGTGGATGAGGGGTATTGAGGAGGGCACCTGTTGGGATGAGCACTGGGTGTTGTATGGAAACCAATTTGACAATAAATTTCATGTTTAAAAAAAGGGGGGGGGGGAAAGACTGATTGGTCATTCTGAATTCTAAGTAGCCAGAAAAGGAGGCAGATGGACGAAGTTCCAGGAGGTGAGAGATATGTGACTGCTTAGTCAGTTTTTGTCAATTGGTTGATAAGTGACCCTCAGGACTAGGAAGTGAGATCCCAGTCTGAGTCAGTTGAGAGGCTTAGAAAAAGGAGACTCTCCTTGTGAGCTCTTCAGTTTCTAGACCAGTGTTTTTCATCCTCTGGATTAAGATATATTAGTGGGTTATGAGATCAATTTAGTGGGCTGCAACCAGCATTTTTAAAAATTGGAATAAAACAGACAATAAAATTTTAAAAAAAGAATACAGTATATAATGCATGTAACATAAAATATGTGTTAATTGACAGTTTGTGTTATCAATAAGGCTTGAGTATTCAGGTTTTGGGGTTGGGAAGAGTTATGTACAGATTTTTTTTTTTTTTTTTTTTTTTTTTTACTGTGGAGGGGGTCAGCATCTCTAACCCCTGCATTGTTCAAAGGTCAACTTGAACATCTTTATCCATTCATCTCCTGATGGATACTTAGGTTGCTTCCATATCTTAGCTATTGTAAATAATGCTGCAATAAGCAGAGGGATGTGTATATCTTTTTTGGAATTAGTGTTTTTATTTTCTTTAGGTAAACACTCAGAAGTAGAATTACTGTGTCATATAGTGTCTCTATTTTTAATTTTTTGAGGAAACCCCATAGTGGTTTTCCATAATGGGTGCAAAAATTTTCATTCCCACCAGCGATGCATGAAGGTTCTGTTTTCTCCACTTGTCATTTCTTGTCCTTTTGATTCTAGCCATTCTGACTAGTGTGAGGTGACATTGCATTGTGGTTTTGATTTGCATTTGTCTGATGATTAATGATGTTGAGAATCTTCTCATCTTTTTGCTACCTTATGTATTCTTTGGAAAAATGCCTAGTAAGGTCCTCTTCCCATTTTTAATTGGATTATTTGTTTTTTGGATGTTGAGTTGTATGAGTTCTTTATATATTTTGGGTATTAATCCCTTATCAGATATGTCATTTGCAAACATCTTCTCCCATTCAGTAAGTTGTCTTTCCATTTTGTTAGTGGTTTCCTTTGCTATGCAAAAGCTTTTTAGTTTGATGTAGTCCCAATAGTTTATTTTTGTTTTTGTTTCCCTTGCCTGAAAGAGATAGATCCAGAAAAATATTGCAATGGCTGATATCCAAAAGATTACAGCCTATGTTTTCTTTCAGGACCTTTAAGGTTTCAGGTCTTACATTTAGATCTTGAATCCATTTGGAGTTTATTTTTGTTTATGGTATAAGAAAATGGTCTGGTTTCATTCTTTTGCATGTAGCTATCCACTTTTTCCAGCACTGTTTATTGAAAAGAACTATCTTTCCTCCATTGTATATTCTTGTTTCCTTTGTTGTACATTAATTGACTATATAACTGTGGATTTATTTCTGGGCTCTCTATTCTGTTCCATTGATTTGTAGGCCTATTTTTGTACCAGTATCATATTGTTTCCATTACTGCAGATTTATAATATAGGTTGAAATCTGGGATTGTGACATCTTCAGCTCTGTTCTTCTTTCTCAAGATTACAGTCTCAAGACTGTATTTACAGTCTTTTGTGGTTCCATACAAACTTTAAGATTATTTGTTTTGGTTCTGTGAAAAATATTACTGGTACTTTCATAAGTATCACATCGAATTTCTAGGTTGCTTTGGGTAGTATGGACATTTGAACAATAGTAATTCTTCCAATCCATGAGTGTGGTATATCTTTCCATTTGTTTGTGTCATCTTCAATTTCTTTTTTCAAAGTCTTATAGTTTTCAGAGCAAAGGACTTTCACCTCCTTAGTTAAATTTATTCCTAGGTATATTTGATTCTTTTTTATACAATTATAAATAGGCTTTTTTAATTTTCTCTTTTTGCTGGTTTATTGGTGTATAGAAATGCCACGGATTTCTGTATATTAATTTTATATCCTGCAACTTTACTGAAATCATTTATTATATCTAATAGTTTTTTGGTGGAGTCTTTATAGAGTTTCCTATATATAGTATCATGTCATCTGCAAATAGTGATAATTTTACTTCTTCCTTATCAAATTGGATTCCTTTTATTTCTTTTTGTTGTCTGATTGTTATGGCTAAGTCTTCCAGTACTATATTGGATAAAAGTGGAAAGACTGGACATTCTTGTCTTGTTCCTGATCTTAGATGATCTTTCAGCTTTTCACCATTGAGTATGTTAGCTGTTAGTTTGTCATATGTGGCCTTTATTATGTTGAGGTATGTTCCCCCTAAATTCACTTTGTTGAAAGTTTTTATTACTAATAAGTGTTGAATTTTGTCAAATGCTTTCTCTGCATCTATTGAGATGTTCATATGATTTTTATCCTTCATTTTGTTAATGTGGTGTATCACACACAATGATTGAGTTGTGGATGTTGAACCATTTTTGCATCCCTGGAATAAATCCCACTTATTTGTGATGATCTTCTTAATGTATTGTTCAATTCAGTTTGCTAATATTTTGTTGAGGATTTTTGCATCTATGTTCATTAGGGATATTGACCTATAGTGTGTGTGTGTGTGTGTGTGTGTGTGTGTGTGTGTGTGGTGTCTTTATCTGGGTTTGATATCAGGGTAATTCTGGCCTCCTAGAATCAATTTGGTAGTTTTATTTCCTCTTCTACTTTTTGGAATAGTTTGAGAAAAATAGCTATTAACTCTTTAAATGTTTGGTAGAATTCACCTATGAAGTCATCTGGTCCTGGACTTTTGTTTGCTGGAAGATTTTTTTTATTATCAATTCAGTCTTGGTACTGGTGATGGATCTGTTCAGAATTTCTATTTCTTCTTGATTCAGTCTTGAAAGAGTGTATGTTTTTAGTTACCCATTACTTCTAGGTTGTCCAATTTGTTGACATATAATTTTTCAAAGCAGTGTCATAAGTCTTTGTATTTCTGTGGTGTCAATTGTAACTTTTCCTCTTTCATTTATGATTTTATTTATTTGAGTCCTCTCTATTTTTTCTTTCTTGAGTCTGGCTAAAGGTTTATCAATTTTGTTTATCTATTTAAAGAATTGGCTCTTAGTTTTATTGATCTTTTCAGTTATTTTTTCATTTATTTCCATTCTGATCTTTATTCTTGCCTTCCTTCTGCTGACTTTTGCCTTTATTTGTTCTTCTTTTTCTAGTTCCTTTAGGTGTAAGGTTAGATTGTTTGAGATTTTTCTTGTTTCTTGAGGTAGGCCTATATTGCTATAAACTTCCCTCTTAGAATTGCTTTTGCTGTATACCAAAGATTTTTGAACTATTGTGTTTCCATTTTCATTTGTCTCAGGTACTCAGGTATTTTTTTTTTAATTTTCTCTTTGATTTCTTCGCTGACCCGTTGGTTGCTTAGTAGCATGCTGTTGAGCCTCCCCGTGATTGCGTTCTTCTGGGTTTTTTTTTCCCCCTTATAATAGATCTCTAGTTTTATGCCATTGTGGTCAGAAAAGATAGTTAACATGATTTTAATCTATTTAAATTTATTGAGACTTATTTTGTGGGCTAACATGTGATCTATCCTACAGAACATTCCATGTGCACTTGAAAAGAATGTGTATGCTGCTGCTTTGGGATGAAATATTCTATATGTATCTGTTAAGTTCATCTGACCTAATGTGTTGTCCAAAGCCACTGTTTCCTTCCTTATTGATTTTTAGTCTGGATAATCTATCCATTGATGTAAGTGGGGTGGTGTTGAAGTCCTTTACTAGTATTGTATAACTGTCAATTTTTCTCTTTATTTCTATTAATATTTGCTTTATGTACTTAGGTATTTCCCTGTTGGGTGCATAGATATTTACAATTGTTATATCCTCTTGTTAGATTGAACCCTTTATCATTATGTAATACCCTTTTTTGTCTTTTGTTGCAATGTTTTTATTAAAGTCTATTTAGTCTGATATAAGTATTGCTACCCCCATCTTTTTTTCATTTCCATTTTCATGGAATGTATTTTTCCATCCCTTCACTTTCAATCTGTGTCTTTAGTTCTGAAGTGAGTCTCTTGTAGGCAGCATACAGATAGATCTTGGTTTTCTTTCTTTCTTTCTTTCTTTCTTTCTTTCTTTCTTTCTTTCTTTCTTTCTTTCTTTCTTTTCTTTCTCTTTCTTTTTTTCTTTCTTTCTCTCTCCATTCAATCACCCTATGTCTTTTGATTGGAGCATCTAGTCCATTTAATTATTGATTGGCATGTACTTATTACCATTTTGCTAATTGTTTTGTAGTTGTTTTTATAGTTCTTCTTAGTTCCTTTCTTTTCTTGCTCTTTTCTCTTGTGGTTTGATGACTTTAGTGTTATGTTTGGATTTGTTTCCTCTTCCTTTTTTGCATATCTATTATAGGTTTTTGGTTACCATGGGTTCATATATAACATCATAAGTATATAGCAGCCTGTAATAAGCTGACACTCACTTAAGTTCAAATGTATTCTAAAAGCACTACAGTTTTACTCCCCCCTCCACTATTTAGGTTATGATATCATACTTTACATCATTTTATTTTGTAAATTTCTTAGTTTTTTAACATATAATTGATTTTACTACCTTTGTCTTTTAACCTTCATACTAGCTTTATAAGTGATTGATCTACTACCTTTACTATGTGTTTGCTTTTACCAGTGAAGTTTTTTCTTTCATAATTTTCTTATTTCTACATATGATCTTTTCTTTTTTTTTAATTTTTTAATGTTTCTTTATTCTTGAGAAAGAGGCAGAGAGGGGCAGAGAGAGAGGGAGACACAGAATCCAAACCAGGCTCCAGGCTCTGAGATGTCAGCACAGAGCCCAACATGGGGCTCAAACTCATGAATCATGAGATCATGATCTGAGCTGAAGTCAGACACTTAACCGACTGAACCACCCAGGCACTCCTGGCCTTTTCTTATTTGCATAAATAAGTCTCTTTAACATTCTGCAAGACTAGTTTATTGGTGATAAACTCTTTTAACTTCTGTTTAGGAAACTCTGTATCTCTCCTTTAATTCTGAATGATAACTTTACTGGGTAGAATATTCTTGGTTGCAGGGTTTTTTCCTATCAGCGCTTTGAATATATCATGCCACTCCCTTCTGGCCTGCAAGTTTCTGCTGAAAAGTCAGCTGATAGCCTTATGGGGCTTCTCTTGTACATAACTATTTGCTTTCCTCTTGCTGCTTTTAAGATTCTCTATTGTTCCTTCTTGCCATTTTAATTATTATGTGTCATGGTGAAACCCTCCTTAGGTTCATTCTGTTTGAAGCTATGATTCCTGGACCTAGATATCTGTTTCATTCCCCAGGTTAGAGAAGTTTTCAAGTATTAAATCTTCAAATAAGTATTCTGTCCCTTTCTCTCTCTCTCTCTTTTCTCCTTCTGGTACCCTTGTAATGTGAATGTTAGGATGCTTGATGTTGTCCCAGAAGTCCCTTAACCTATCTTCATTTTTAAAATTATTTTTTCTTTCTGGTGTTTGGGTACTCTATCCTGTCTTCCAGATCACTGATCCATTCTTTATATCCCTTAATTTACTATTGATTTCCTCTAGTGTGTTTTTCATTTCAATTATTGTATTCTTCAACTCTGATTCTTTTTTTTATTTTTTTTTTTTTTTAATTTTTTTTTTTTCAACGTTTTTTAATTTATTTTTGGGACAGAGAGAGACAGAGCATGAACGGGGGAGGGGCAGAGAGAGAGGGAGACACAGAATCGGAAACAGGCTCCAGGCTCCGAGCCATCGGCCCGGAGCCTGACGCGGGGCTCGAACTCACGGACCGCGAGATCGTGACCTGGCTGAAGTCGGACGCTTAACCGACTGCGCCACCCAGGCGCCCCCAACTCTGATTCTTTTTGATATTGTCTATCTCTTTGTTGAAGTCGTCACTAAATTCATGCACTCTTCTCAGTCTGGTAAACATCATTATGACCATCACTTTAAACTCTTTATCAGGTATATTGCTTATCTCCATGCCATTTAGTTCTTTTTCTAAAGTTTTGTCTTTTTCTTTCATTTGGAGCATATTCCTCTGTCTTCTCATTTTGTTTGATTTTTTGTGTTTGCTTCTGTGAATTAAGAAAAACAACTACCTCTCCTAGTTTTTTTTTTTTTTAATTTTTTTTTTCAACATTTTTAATTTATTTTGGGACAGAGAGAGACAGAGCATGAACGGGGGAGGGGCAGAGAGAGAGGGAGACACAGAATCGGAAACAGGCTTCAGGCTCCGAGCCATCAGCCCAGAGCCTGACGCGGGGCTCGAACTCACGGACCGTGAGATCGTGACCTGGCTGAAGTCGGACGCTTAACCGACTGCGCCACCCAGGCGCCCCTACCTCTCCTAGTTTTGAAGGAGTAACCTTGAGTAGGAATGTCCCCTGTATAGGTTGCATGTGCCTGGCAACTTTGACTGGCTGGCTGGCTGGCTGGGGCTGGAGCAGGCAGAGGCTAGAAGGTCCCACAGCACTTTGTGCCAGGGTCATCCTGGTGAGATGGCTGGAGCTGTGGTGAGCACGGGCCTAAAGATCCCAGAGTGCTCTGAACCAGAGTCCCCCTGGCAGCTGGAGACAGCTGGAGATGGGAGTGGACATAGGTCGGGTAGTCCTGTGATGCTGCATGGGGCCATCCTGGCAGAAAATCTGGAGCTAGTATGTGGGCTGGGGAGTTTCAAGGTGGTCCATACTGGGACTACCTTGGCAGAACAACTGAAACTGAAGCAAGCATGGCCCAGGTGGTCCTGGGGTGCTCCAGGTTGGGACCACCCTGGTGGCATGGCTGGAGCTGAGATGGGTACAGGCTGAGGCCCTCCATGCAGATGGTCCCCTGATGGGACAGCTGCAGCTGAGGCAGGCATGTGTCAGCAAGCCTCAGGGTGCTTCAGGCCAGAGCCAGCCTGGTGTGATAGCTAGAGCTGGGGAGAGCACAGGCAGGAGGCCTTTTGGGTGGAATGGCTGCAGCTAGTGTGGACTAGGGGTCAGGGTTCACTGAGGTGGCAGGCCAGCCAGAACGCCTGGGCTCTGCTCCCATTCATGCTATCAAGAGGGAGAGGAAACATAAACAATGGTGCTTGCCTGTGCCCCCAACCCCAGAGAGAGTTCCAGTAGTTCTCCCCACCATTGGTGGCCCCTCTAGTGTTAGTAAATGGGTTTCCTTACTTACAGTCTAGTTGCCCTTTAACTTTTTTTTTTTTTTCTTTTTTTGCTATGCCCCAGATCAGGCAAATCTGCACATGGGTCCCTCCATGCTATCTCTCACTATCATAGTTCATAGTCTCAGGGGTGGGTTTCCCATCATTACTGTGTCTCCATTTGCTGTGTCATCCTTTGTTGTGCAGCAGCTGTTCAATCAGCCCTCAGTACTTCTTCAGGAAGAACTCTTCTCTTTGTTAGGTACAGATACAGTGTGCCCATGGAAAAGGTGAGTTCAGGGTCGTCCTATGCTACCACCTCAGACTCTTCCTCCTATAATAGCATTTAAAGGTTTTAAAGTATTATAAAAGTATTTTAAAGAGTTGTCTTCCAATTCAAACATCTGGGTCATCTATGGCTCTGTTCTGGTGACTGTTCTCTAGATTATGGGTGACAGTTCCTACTTCTTTGCATGGCAGATATATTGCTTTCCAAATTTTAAGCTGTACATTGCATATTAAAGAACAGACTGAAGAAAACTAAGAGGTGTTTCCATCTCTCTCTGACCTTTTCCTGTCAGGCAGCTGTGCTGAGGGCCTGACCTCTTCACTAAGTCAGATTTTTAAACAGTTTCAGGTCCCCCTCTGGCTTCAAATATTTTGAAAGGGGAAGTCCGTCCCCTAAATCCAGCAGGGCTTTGGGATTGAAATACCACGAAAACCAGGTCTCTTTGCTTTCTAACCCTACCCCAATTTCAGTTTGAAGTGATTTTGCATCAGCTCCTTTCTCCCATCCACTTTCCCTTATTTTATACCAGAATGGACTCATACACATGTAAACACATAGCCCTTAGGCCTGGAGCTGCTTCCCCAACACCGAGCACAGGTGAGAACACGGGAGGGGAAGCATGGGGTGCATGCACACATGCTCCATGCAGCTTGCAGTGATTTCCCCGCAAATCTTTCAAATGCCTCAGGAATTGCCCCTTAAATACAGTGAAGGAGATCTCTTGGGACCTCCAAAGACCCTCCTCTTCACTCAGACACTCCATCATGAGAACCCAAACCAAGCTTTCCTCAGTCGTTCAGCTGAGAATGCAACTTCTTCAGGGAACCGGGAGAATCTATAATGTTACATTTCAGAGATCTAGGATCAAGGTAGCCTTGAAGAATAACTTTCGGATTTTGAAAAAGTTGAGAAACCTGGATTTCAGAAACTGTTATTTGGCCACACATACTAAGTGTCATAGTCCCTGCTGCTCAGATTTCTAAATGGTTGGCCTTAAATTGACTGGGAGCACAGTGCTATCTCTTGACCAGAGGGACAAGAGATATATCATCCTCCTGTAAGCATTAGCTCTTTGATTCTTGTAGCCAGAGCACCCAATAGCCAGCAGAAAAGGGCTTGCCTAGCAGGAATGTCCAGTGTTAGCAATGGAACCTTACTGCCTAGTCTCCTGCAGCACTATTAAGCCTGAGGAATGATTGCTGGTGCCACTGTGTCCAGGTCCCCCACCACCAACACTCCCAGCTCCCCTTATCAATCAATATGCCACGTTTGGGCTAGCATACAGATCAAAGGCAAAGCAGGGTCAGAGAAGTTCTTAATCTTGAGCCTCAGGGACTATGCCTGCAGCTGATGCAGGTTTATGAGAATGCAGATCATGACGGCTGTCATCTCAAACTGTTGGTCTGTGCCAGGAGCTGCTTTAACAGGCATCACCTCACTCTATGCCTTATTGGTGTTTGTTTATAAGGCAGGTCCTAATTTTCATAGATATGCACTTATTTAATGGTAGTTGAGGCTTAATCTTTTGAGCTTAAATATGAAACTTTTCTTGAATGCTCAGCCTAACAGTTTGAATGTCTTAAAGCAGCAATCAAAAGAAACCTGCATAAATAGAGCAAAATACTAACTGTAGAACTTAAAAGCACACGGGTGTTCATTGTAGGCTTCTTTTCATTTTTCTGCATATTTGAAGTCTTTCACAAGTTGTTTGGGGGGGTGGGGCGTGGAAGATCACTTGCAATGATGCTCTCATTGACTTCCTATGGAACCTTCACAAAGCCACCAGTGGGAAAACACAGGTGTAGCCATGCTTGAGAGTTTATCATTTATAGCTATAAAAAGAAAAAATTGTCTTATTTTCTTTGAATAAAATTTAGAAAATAGACAAGAATCTCTCATAAACTCACTTTCACTTATACAGCCATGAAAAACTTCCTGTATAGGGGCACCTGGGTGGCTCAGTCGGTTAAGCGTCTGACTCTTCATTTCAGCTCAGGTCATGATCTCACAGTTCTTGGGTGCAAGCCCCGTGTCAGGGTCTGCACTAAAAGCAGGGAGCCTGCTTGGGATTCTCTCTCTCTCTCTCTCTCTCTCTCTCTCTCTCTCTCTCTCTCTCTCCCTTTCCCTGACTCTCCCCCTGCTCACGCTCTCTCCTCTAAATAAATGTTTAAAAACAAACAAAAACCTTCCTGTATAGCAGTATGTCTTTCCAATCCTTTTTGTGTACACATTTAGTTTTGTGTTAATATTCTGTAACCTTTTTAAAATTGGAATCTGTTTAATGGCTGTGTGGTATTCTAATTATTAAGTTCTATAAACGTACCATACTGTAGTTCCCAAACCTAATTACTCAACAAAATCACCTGGGAATATTTTTTTAATACAGATTCTTGGGACCCATCTACTAAATAAGAATCTCTAGAGGTACTAAGGAATCTGAATTTTTGAAGCTTACCCTGTGATTATAAAGCATTTAATTAACCTACTTAATTAGCACATGCTTCATTTATTTAATCCACTACTGTTGAATATTGAGTTGTTTCTGAGGTTTCGCTATTATAAACAACAATCATAATAATATAAATATCTGTACAGACAGGTGTCACTGTACATACATAAACAATTATTTCCTGAGGATAATAAAGTGGGTTTAAAAAAAATTGTTAACGTTTATTTATTTTTGAGAGACAGAGCACAAGCAGGGGAGGGGCAGAAAGAGAGAGGGAGACACAGAATCTGAAGCAGGCTCCAGGCTCTGAGCTGTCAGCACAGAGCCCGACGTGAGGCTTGAACCCACAAACAAACCTCATGACCTGAGGCAAAGTCAGACACTTAACCGACTGAGCCACCCAGGCAACCCTGTTTGTTTTTGTTTGTTTGTTTGTTTTAAAAAAGATTTAGTGATCAGGGAATTATGAAGTAACTGCAGTTCTGAGAGTGCTCATCCCAACACAAGTACAGAATTCCGTGGAAGACTGGCAGTCATCCAAGGATGACTGGACTACTTGAGAATGGGTCAGCTGGGAGCTAAATAATCCTAACACCCCTAAAAAAGAAGCTCTCAAGGACAGAAGTCTGCCTTCTCCCTTATCTCCATAATCACAAAGGTCCTGCTCAAAAGGGCCCCCTTGAGTCTACAGCACAGAAATTGGCTCTTAGTATCTTTGAGTGTCTCATGATACTATTTTAAAATTCACATTTAGTAGTTCATATGGTATGGACCCCCAAGAACAGTTTCTTAAACTTAGTCCCATAAACCCCTAACTATTCTCAGGCATCTTCAAGTGCAATATGTTTAAATGCTGTGTTTCCATTTTGATGGTAATATACATATATAAGGTTCAGGCTCACCAGGACAAGCCACTGAATTTCAGGGCCTGCAGTTTTAAGTTTAAGATCAAAATGGCACAAGGTAACCATCCAAAAACAAATCAGTTTCTCAAACTAGGATCTGTGTACATAAATTCTCCAGGTTCCCTGAGAATTTCTTTTCCTTTAAAAGGACTTTATACCTCACCCGAAGTTGAAATTCACTGACTTAAAGTACAGGGACCATATTGCTCAGGCCCAGCACTCAGCAGAAATTCAGCCTGCACACCAGGTCACTTCTGAGAGGTGTGCATCAGGCCTTCCAAGCCACAATTCTTGGACCCTTCTCCAGAGCAGTAAGAATCCTTCCTTGCCTTTTAACTTCCTGACAGACACTAGCGTCTCAAGAAAACGTTCAGACTATCAAGCCCAGCCCACTCACAAGTGTTGGGGAAAAGGAAGCCTGGAAATGGGAAGTGACTTAAAGCGAGATCACACAGCAGGACAAAACTATAACCTAAGCCTTCTATCCCAACTTCAGCGCCTCGGTTAATCTGTAGAGAACGCTGATTAAAGACTCCAACGGACCTCATTCCCACCATTGCCGTCCTCCCCTGGTCCCCAACGTCCCCGCGGTCCTCTTCAAGTTGGCTCGCCTCGCTCTACTCCAGCTCTTCACAAGCAGTCCACAAGTCCTAACCGCAACCCCACGGCTTCTGACCTTCCTCCGTCTATAGGACACGCAAGCTGAAAAACCTCCATACAGGAGATACACCCTCAGGACCAGCAGCACCTCTCGCCGCAGCGAGGCCCGCTTCCAGGCGCATGCGCTAGCTTAGGTCGACGCGCGTCCGTGACGTCACGGGCGGCGCCATCTGACAGCAGCCCTGCGCGCCTGCGATCCCGGCAGAGTTGGAGCGTGTCCGTCTGGCGATTTAGCGTGCCTTGCGAGCTTGGGCCCAAGAAGTGTCTTCACCACAAACTTTAGCGAGAGAAGTTCTGATGGCCGAGGGCTGCTGAAGAAAGTGAAGAAGAGTGAGCGACGCCCGCAGGAAACGTCATCAGAGCGCACCGGAAGCGGCCCGAGGATGAAGAGTAAGCGGGGTGCAGGGCCTCGAAACTGGGGTGGGGTGGGATGTAAGTGGTCGGGGAGTTGGTGCTAGTGGGTGAACAGGGTCACTGCGAAGTCCAAACGGAACTGGTGTGGGAATTGTCCTGCCTTACATAAGTGAAACTGAGGCCCAGAGTCCCGGTTGGCCTGGCTCGGTGTCTGAGCCAAGTATTGATGTCAGAGCTGGCGGCAGGTCCCCCACAGGGGCCTGCTCAATGGTGTGTGGTGTTAAAGGAGGGCCCAAGACCTTACCGCCGACTGGGCTACCGCCTCTCTTTCCACTGCCTCCCACTTGGTGACGGTGGTTAAGGCCCTGATACTCTTTACGACCTGGTTTCCCCTTCTGTAAGGTACTGGTAGTGGTATCTGCCCAGCCTTCCTGCTGTTCTGTGAACGACCCTTGTCAGGTGGAAAGCGTTGGGAGCATGCTGGGGAATGGTATCGCTAACCCAGGACTGGGGAGTTGAGCAAAGGATAGCAATGCCAAGGAGGGGAGCAAGCACCCAGGGGAGTGTAGACACCGTTAAAGCTGGTCTTTGGATCAGTATTTTCATTTCTATCTGTGCCACTCCCTATCTCTGTTACCAAGTTACGTGTCTCAGCTTATATGAGCTGCAATTTTCTCGTGTGCATAATAGGAATAATAACCACTTTAAAGGATTGTTGGGAAAATATATGTAACTTTTAACCAGGTACATGGCAAGTAATGAATGCTGGATAGTCGTTACATATATTGCTTCAGAAAAGACTTTCATGTCGAAACAACTGTGACAGTTGAAGCAAAGTCGTTCCTGGGTGTTCTTTAGAAATAAGTTTTACTCCCATTCTTCCATCTGAGGGAGAGCCAGACTCTATAATATAATATAATATAATATAATATAATATAATATAATATATAACACATTAGTTTGCTTTTTCATATGTACTCAAGGAAGCATAAGGGACCTGGAGTGAGATTGATAGAGCATTGTGTAAACCATATTTTCTAGTCTTTTGACCCTTAAACCAGGCCTTTGTCTTATTCTTATTGCATTCACACCCGTACTCTGTGCCTACAGCCATCTTTTTATTCTTCAGGCAAATTAAGAAATGTGGAAGTTTTTAGAGGTCAAAACCACATTGATCAATATATATTTTGAACTTGAATAAAGACCTACTGTATTTTATCAGTTTAGGACACCATCTATTGTGTGATACATCCCAATTTCATAGATGTTAAAATGTGAAAAATCTTTTTTTTAACATCTTACAGTCAACAAAGTGTAATATTTCCTACCATCTGCATCCTGGGACTCTCTAGTGTATAACTTTTTTTTTTTTAAGTTTATTTATTTATTTTGAGAGAGAGAGCAGGGGAGGAGCAGAGGGAGAGAGAGAGAATCCCAAGCAAGCTCTGCGCTGCCATTACAGAACCCAATGTGGGGCTCAAATTCAAGAACCATGAGGCCATGAGCTGAGCTGAAACCAAGACCAAGAGTCAGATCTTAACCAGTGAGCCACACAGACACCCCTCTATCATATAACTTTTAAATGAGTTGCTTAATTAGACTTCTAGAGCAACTGTTCAAGCTCCTAACCAAGCTCCTAGTGTGGTCTGCTGAACTGCAGTAGCATCTGAAACTTGTTACAAATGCAGAATCTGGGATTGGGGCCCAAGTGTCTACATTTTAATGAGATCCTAGAGATGCTTACATAAATTAACAGTTGAGAAGCACTGTTCTAAAGCACACCTTCGGAACTTCTCAGATGGGTGGTCGGGGGTGGGGGGGAATAAGAGGCATCCAAGAAAGCTTTGAAGCTGTGCTCTTTATAGCACCCAATCTTCTTCTATCTCTAAGTAAGCAGAGTTATTTTCATAGTTAGAAAAGTCTTTGCTTTATAGCCATACCCAATAGGAATTATCATTTCTTATTTGTTTGTTTGCTTTAATCCCCCAGGTGTGATCTACCACGCCTTTTCTCAGAAAGAGGCAAAAGAGTTCGATGTTCAGGTACTGTGCATGGCAGGAAGTCTGGGAACAACAGAGGTGATGACAGAATGGCTCAGTACTCCAGTCTTGCTTTAGATGTCCTTTCCCACATCTTACTCCTCGTCTTTCTAGTAGATGTGTTAGGCTCAGCCAAGATCTGTTGTTCTGATGGCCTGTTTCCATATGCTCGCCTCTTCTTATCTTGTTTGGTAAACTAAGACTTCTTAATCTTGTGTCATCTTTCACTGTGCTGAGGTCACTGGGCTATGCCCACCTGAAACTTGGCGCGGTGAGCACTATCATTTGACTTTGTCACTGTGCCCCCTTTTCTCTTGAAGAGGGCAGGCAAATCACATTTCATAAGTGGAATATATGGATTATATTTGGATGCTGCACACATGCTTTGTCAGTTTGGCAGAAGCTCCCCTGGTGACTCCTCTTGAGGGAGTTAACATGAAACCAAGATTTTAAAAGATTGATATTCCTTTATCTGGCTTCTCCATGAAGAGGGACTACTTAGGTATTTAAAAGAAGCAAATAATTGTCCTCTCGCAGTAATAATGATGATGATCATGAGTCTTTAGTTAGTATCTAAAGGTGCAAAGCTGAAGCCAGCTGCCATTTTTACTGTGAGCTACCTTGAAGACGAGGTGAATCACATCTTGATGCCCCCCCTTGTCCCCTCTTCTCCTCCATAAGGGAGAGCTTATTATTGACATGTGAGCTTCAAGGTGTTCGCAGCCCGGTTAGTGCAACAGGGTTCAGGAGATGGCCCAGCGAAGAGGCAGGGCCTCAGTACACAGTGCTCGCTGGGGCTGTGGCAGACGTAGGACAGAGCCACCTGAATGAGGAGTAGATTGGTGGAGCTCCCAGCTTGAGAGGCATAGGTGTTTGGAGTTCCTTCAAGAATTACGATAGTTATGACAGTTATTTTGCCCAGAGGTCCTAAGAGCCTCTGCTAAGTACAGTGAATTGATGTTCTGCTCTGTGTGGGAGAAGTTGAGCACAGGAGGCTGAGATGCATTGGCACTTCCTTTCCCCAAGTGGTGCGGGAGCAGACTTAGTGAGTAGCCATGACATGTCCACGGGGCCAAACCCAAGGAAAGAGGATTGCATCGTGGGCACAGTGTCAAAATTCCTACCCCCCAAGGCATGGCCCACCCTGGAGCAGCAGGTGGTGCCAGCTTCCCAAGCGTCAGATCACTTCCTTTGAGGCCATATCTTGGTTCTCTGAACTCGCCTTCCTCTGGTCATGACTGATTAAGTGTTGTCATACGTTTCCCAAGCTTTCCTCCCTGCCAAGGGTCAGAGAAGTCTTTTCTTCCACATATAAAGGGGTTTTGGTTTTTTTATCCTCAAAATAACCTCTAAGAAGTAGGGCAGAAAGTCGAATTTTGACGTGGCTGTTTTGTGTGGCAGTCACAAATTGGCATTTGAGTGTGACTTTCGCATCTGAACAGCTGTGGGAGCTAACATCCAGCACATGGGTGGCTGTGTGAGGCTCAGTGGGCAGATAGATGGGTCCGCGATGGCGTCCCATCTGCGGTTACAGTGCTGTGTAAGAGGGCGTGGGTTCCAGGGCTGTCCCAACCAGAGCAGTGGGCACCGTGCCACCTTGTCCCTGTGCAGCTTCCGGGAGCCCAGCAGGCTGAGGCCTTCGTGAGGGCCTTCCTGAAGCGCAGCTTGCCCCACATGAGCCAGCAAGCCCGCGAGGACCACCTGCAACGCAAGGCTGTCGTTCTGGAGTACTCCGCTCGCCGGAAGCGAAAAGAGAAGAAAAAAAAATCCAAAGGCCTCTCTGCCAGGCAGAGGAGGGAGCTGAGGCTCTTTGACATTAAGCCAGAGCAGCAGAGGTACGCCAAGTCTTTCCTGCCTTTCTACGTAGGGCAGCTTAATCTTCCCTGTCTCGGCTGGACTTGGGAAGCCCAGCGCCAGTTGGCAGCCCCTTTCCTCTTAAGCTATCGGAGCTTCTCCCACTTCTGCCACAAGGGGGCAGCGTTCCTTTACCAATTCAGACCGTGTTTGGGCTTGGCTTTTAAAGTGAGATGCGGTGAGGCTCTTGCTGTTTTAGTGTTTGGCTTCCGTCCTAGCCTTAACTAATGAGACTCGTACCATAAGTGAGTCTGTTACCCATGGCAACAGGCTGTTTGTCTTTCAGCTTTCCTAGAAAAAGAGGAACTGATATTTCTTAATATATACTCTTTATAGCTTTTAATAGTACTAGACAGAATCATCCACTGGGGTTTTATTGCCAAAGAATGTGCTGCCCACATGTTGTAGAAGTTTCTGAAAGGGACGCATCACTCCGTGGGAGGATGTGTTCCTTCCTCCAGCCGACACTGCATCTCTCCTTGGCCACGGTTCTGCATATGTGCGTCTTAGGACTGGTTTTAGACTCTCATGCCAACACCAGTAGCCAGATAGCCTCCCACATCCCACAAAACAAAGTCATTCACTTTGTCCATGGCCCCTGTTGCAAAAAGAGCTGGCCTTTGGGTGGAGGAAGGGGCCACTGCCTGCCCAGTTTTCCTTGCTGGCTTCTGCACCCATAGAGCCCACTTCAAGTGTGAGCCTGAGGTTCTCACTTTTCTAACCAATAGTGTCATGTAAACAGACTCCCCATGAGGTAACAGGACCAGTACTGATGACCCCAGAGGACAGCCTTTGAGGTCCTCTTACCTGTTCCCTCCCTTTGGTCCCACCACCTGCTCAGTCACCTTCCAGACACCTGTTACCTTCCATGGGGGTGTACATGACAGCCAGCAACTCCTGTTTACTCCTGGCTTACCGGGTTCAGCTCTTGTAACAGAAGACCTCAAGTAGCAGTGGCTTAAGCAAGATCAAAGTTTGTTTCTCTCATGAAAAGAAGTCTGTGTGAGCACCATCCTGGGCTGGTGTGGCAGAAACCCAGGCAGTGCCTCCCTGGGTGCATCGTGGCTGCTCTGTCATCTGTGGATGTTGCCTCATGGTCTAAGGTGTCTGAGCCCCAGCTGTCAAGGCTGTATCTAGCCAGCAAGAAGGGTGGAGAGGCAAAGGAGGGCAACACCTTCTTCTCACTTAGCCTCAAGAAGGTTCTAGCAGTGAGGAAACTGAGGTTCAAAAGGTGAAGGTACTTGATTTTAGTCAGGTTATCTGCTGTAGAACTAGGATCTGCACCCAGTCCCCAGTGACCCACATCAGGATTCTTGGCATCAGGCCATGCTCTGTGCTCTCTCGATGTTACATTGCCCAGCTCATGTCACCTAACTTTTTACTCCTTTCTGACTTTGGTTCCACAGTTACAATCTTTTTCTCCCTCTACATGAACTCTGGAAACAGTACATCCGGGATCTGTGCGGTGGTCTCAAGCCAGACACGTGAGTTGCATTTCTGAAGCCTTGCCCTTTGGGGCAAAACCCAAGTCTTATGATCACTATAAATGCAACCTTAGGTGCCAGTTGGCCACAGATGTTTTGTAGACCTGTTTGATCCTTTCAGAACTCTTGATCATGGTGTATGTTAAGGCCTTCTGTTTACCTCCTAGGCAGCCACAGATGATTCAGGCCAAGCTGTTAAAGGCAGATCTTCATGGGGCTCTTGTTTCAGGTAACTTGCCTAAGATCATATGGTCACCCGAATGCCCAAGGCATCACTCAGTGGCACCATAGCTCTGTGCTACAGGGTTAGACACACTCCTTGCCATGTGGATATTTCCAGACCACCAACACTGAGAGTGGGAGACAACTAGCTACCTAAGCTAGTTATGGGCACTTTTTGGACACACTCTAAATGGTCTTTGTGTACCTTTCCACCCAAGGACCCCACCTACTATCCCAGAGGGCACAGCAGCTGCTGGCACTTGCCCACAGCCTTGAACAGAAAGTCCCTTTCATCCACTTCCCCATGGTTTTAAATGTCAGCTATGGACTTACAGCTCCCAGGTTGTCCTCTCCAATGCAGACCTTCCCCTGAACATCTTTGTTCATCCTGCTGTCCTGTCCACTGGATGTAGCCACCCACATGTCCATGGGTGTCATAAGCTGCACATATCCAAAACAGCTCCAGGCCTCTCCATAAATCAGCCCTTTCCCTGGGGTTCCCCATCTCTGTTCATGGTACCAGTGTTTACCCTGGCTGTTCAGGCCAAAAGCCTGGGAAAGATCACATTTCTTCTTTCTTAATCCCTCACCTCCATCCATCAGCATGTCCTAGTCCCCAAATCTAAGCCTCCACCATCTCCCCTGGATTCCTGTAGAAGCTGCTGACACACTTCTCCCCCAACCAGGCAGCCAGAGGGAAGGTTTTATACCAGAAATCAGACCATGTTTCTCTTCTACTTCCTTACTGTGGTCTGAAAGGCCCCTGTGACTTTATTGAACACCAGGTCTAACCACAGTGGCCTGATTTCTGCTTCTCCCACACCAAGCTTGGCCATGCCTCAGGGCCTTTGCATTTGTCCCTTCTCCCTGCCCAGAATTCTGTGTGTTCACAGACTGACTGCTTCTCATTATTCAGACCCCTACTCAGATGTCACTTCCCCCGAGGGTCTACCAACACTAAAACCCTCCTCCCCATTGCCTTGTTCTTTTTTTGTTCATAGCAATTACCGCTGTCAAAACACAGTTTTGTGGTTTGGTACACATTCCCCTCCTACCATTGGAACATCAGCTCCCTGAGAACAGAACCTAGGACAGTCTTATTCACTGCTGTGCCTAGCAGCTACCTCAAACAGTGCCAGGCACATAGCAAGCGCTCAGTCCGCTGGCTATACTGGGGCATGGGTCAGGAGAGGTGAGGGGCTGGCTCCCTGTGGTGGCAGTTCACCCTACTCGTTGCTCGATGGCCGGTAGCAAGATTCCATTCTGGCCAGAGTTTGGGAGGTCATGGGAAGACCATGATGGACAGGTGTCCCTTCAGATTCCATCAGTGACACTTGGCCCCTTCCCAGCAGCCTGTGGGTCTTGGTGGTACCAGACATACACGTGACCTCTTGGCTCCAGAGTCCTTCCCATGACCCCATGGCTGCAGGCCCTCCAAAGGACACCTTGGCAAAGCAGCCCAGAGGCTACAAAGCCACAGGCAAGGGATTGGGACTTTGACTTCTCATCCAGCTTGGTCCCTGTCGAGCTGAGGAACTTCCCCCTGCCTAGCTGGTTGTGGCTCCCCCAGCACCACAGAGGCCAAGGCTTCAAATGCCCTTTTCTTTTGCAGTCACAAAATCCAAATGCCCCTCCTACGTGGGCGTTACAGGAATCCTTCTACAGGAAACAAAGCACGTTTTCAAAATTATCACCAAAGAAGACCGCCTAAAAGGTACGTAACTGTGTCTCAGGGCGTTGTGGTTTGTGGCCTCCCCAGCTTCATCAGCCCTTTACTAGTGGCTTCAGTGGGTCAGTTTGGTCTCTCACGTCAGCACAGATTACAGATACCTGCTGACCATGCAGTCCACACCTTCAGAGGGCATCCTTGCCCCTGTGGCTCTCCCTGAGGCATCCCTGCACCCAGTCAGCAGCCTCGGCCTGATACAATGGAAGGAAGGGCTGTAGGGTCTGCCTCCAGACACCTGAGTCTACTTCTATGACGGAGACCCCCCCCACCCTGCCCAAAGGCTACTGCCTTTCAGAGGAAGGGGGCTAAGCAGACAATGGGGGGAGCTAAGGTGGTGCCTGTCCCTGGAGTGTTCCAAGATCTTTCCCTTTCTGGTGACCCTTTGGGTCATCCACTTGATGTGCTAGAGCTCACTGTTGTAGCAGAGATGGGTGTGCACCACTGGTCTGTCGAGATTTCCATACTCCTTGCCCGCAAATCTGAGATTTCAGAACCACAGTGGGAGGTTTTGGTTCCTTAAATTTTGGAGCTTGGTTTTTCTTGTTGCTGCCTTCCATTTCCTTGTATTCTCATTCTAAACCTCAGAAAATGGTACACAGGTGTCCCCCGTGAGCACAGGCCATGAGTCCATCTTAAGGTGATGTGGGAAGACCTATTTATAGCACTTTTTCTGGGAATTTGGCTTGAGCCTTTGACCCTGAAAATTGGGTGTTGAGTTATATCTACGGTCTGAGTAAACTGGCCACATGACTGAATAATGCCCTGTGATCCTGGTACTGCTAACCTTTGTGGGTTTCCCATTTCTTATTAGCTTACTTTTTTTTTTTTTTTAATGTTTATTCATTATTTTTGAGAGAGAGAGACAGATCGTGATCAGGGGAGGAGCAGAGAGAGAGGGAGACACAGAATCCGAAGCAGGTTCCAGGCTCCGAACTGTCAGCACAGAGCCCGACGCGGGGCTCGAACTCACAGACCGCGAGATCATGACCTGAGCTGAAGTCAGACCTCAACCGACTAAGCCACCCAGGCACCCCTTAGCTTACTTTCTAATACAGACATTTTAGGAATAGTTTCTGCATAAACGTGAACTTACTGTTAGGATTTTTTTTTTTCTCATCCTTTTTTCTCCTTTGTTTTCCAGTTATCCCCAAGCTAAACTGTGTGTTCACAGTGGAAATTGATGGCTTTATTTCCTATATTTATGGAAGCAAATTCCAGCTTCGGTCAAGTGAGCGATCTGCAAAGAAATTCAAAGCAAAGGGAACATTTGACCTGTGAGCTCTTTGCTATGGAGGCAATTGTTTGTGACCCCAAGGACTGGAAACACCTGAGTGCCCGCCTTTCGGTGAAAAGATGGCCAGGCCAGTTCTAGTTATAGACCACCTCTACCCCATTAACACTGGAGTTAAGAACAATTCATCATCCAGAAAAAAAACACACCACAATGAACGAAGAAGTCAGGGAACGTAGGGATGGCCATGTCTAGGTGATTTTGAACTTGTATTGCTCCCATGAGAGAAAAGACCGGCAGAAAACACCAGGATTACCACGGTTGACTTGACTAGTGGCATTATTAGATTTTTATTTCTTCTTCATACTTTTCTGTGTTTCCTGAATGGTCTGCGATGAATCCGTTGTTTATGTAATAATAAAATATTAGTAGGCACTAATAGGCTCTTGTTGAGAAGAAACAGTCCCTCCGACGCAGCTGGTTTGGAAGGGAAGTGAGCCAGAGGCTGTGCCTGGGTGGCGGCTTCACTTTCACCCCGTAGACAGCTGCCATCAGGCACCCGATTCCCAGGGTCAGTCAGTGTATCTGACATGTTGTTTTACATCACACCCACTGTCGAACTCCTTGACCTAACTGGAGTTCCCCTTGCTTTTCCAAGGAAGCAGAAGAGTGAGGAGTGATGTCGCAGAGGGGCTTTGGACTCATTCACTCTAGGGATTAGAACTGGGATGGGACACGGAGGCAGCATGCCGCGTCAGGGTGTGCTTTAATGGCTCTTCAGTACTGGGAGCTCGGACCTGTATACAGAACGTTGTATTCCTGTGACTCTTAGGCTCCAGGGAAGGTAGGCTGAGGGGAAATAAGACTGCAGCTCTGATCTACCAGGCAAGCCTGAGTCCCCAGCTGTGCCACCCCAGCTGAGCCCCTGGTTCCATTCTGCTATCTGAAGCCTTGGCTGTTCTGTCTGACCAGCCCTGTGTGGTGGTGTGTGCCTCTAGGCCGCTAGCTGACGTCCTTCTAGGCAGGCATGAGCAAGGACAGGGCGTGGACCAGCGTCCAGTGTTCTGTATTAGGAACGTCACAGAGCTCAGAAGGACCCACGGCCCCTTTCCTTTTGAGAAGTGGGCTTTTGCCGACCAACCAGAAACATGCCTAGTGACAAACTGGCAGCAAATCCATGAGCTTTCTCTTCCTTTACTCCAGGAGAAGCAGCTTTGTCATATGTCCCACTTGGCCTCCACACTGGAGGAGAGACACCCCAGGGAGAGGTAAACACCAACTTTATGACAGGAGAGCAGGAAGACCTTGCTCGGTGCCACTACACACCCCCCCCCCCAAAGGCTCAGAGGGTGCCTGCTTCCGTCTGTGTGGTGTCCTTGCTCGTCAGGATGGTCCTGAGGTGGTGTGGATGCTCTCCCCTTGCGGCCATCGCTGCCTGTGGGGCAGGTTTCAGGCCCCAGCACCACTTCCGATGGGCGGCCTGGCCCGGCGACTGAGCCCTGTGTGCTAACAGCCTTGTTTTGCCACAAAAGACTCAGACTCCGCGCTCGCCTGCCCAGGGCCTTACCATCTGAGAGAGCAGAGCTGGTGTGAACCCCGTGGTCTGGCTGCACAGCCATGCTTTTGACGAAAAGACGCTGCTCTGAGCATGTACGTGGTCCCTTTATTGCCCGGGTTCCCACTGAAGGAATGGCTGCTTCCCATATGAAGTGGCTCGTCCTTCTGACCATCTGAAAGTGCCACTCTGGTCACAGCATAGGTGCTATAACCCCCTAAAGCACATTGCTCTTGCCTTCCCCTCTGTAACGTAAAAGGCAGCCAATGTGTAAATACACAGTTGCTTTCCGGAAAAGTTGTTGGTGCCACTTGCCACATGAAATCTGTTTTTCATTTGGCGCAGACTCAAGTTCTCATGTGAGTGGCTGTGTAATTGGTAGACTTCTCTCCCCCTCTCCCCAAGGACACTTGACAAGAACACTCACCTGCCATGAAGCCGCTGCTGTGCATGCCTGTTTCTAGGATGCCCTGTGGTCCCCACAGCCCACCTGGGGGCCATTGGGTCCTGTGCCCTAAGGCCCATTACGTCCTCCTAGGCAGAGAAGGGCCCAGGCCCAGCAGGACACTGGCTCTAAGTGAGCATCCTGATGAGGCTGCACTAACTGCTCCCCAGAACAAGGCCTGAAGCCCAGGGAAGTGGACCAGGGCTGGCCATGCTCCCACAGCTGTGGCACAAGGTTTGTCACAGAGGCCAGTGTGGTACTTTGTGGTCAAGCCTCCCATCTCCCCTGTGCAGGGAGCAGGATCCTGGTGGAGCTGAGGCCTTGAATGTGTAGGCCAGTGTGAGACACATCTAAACCCGCCTCACGCATAAACCTTCATGTGCTGGAGAGACTTGTGCTTCCCTGGGTCTCAGGGGGCTGCAGGGCCAGGAGACATCAGCCCAGGGACCCACTATTCTCCAAAAAGTGAGCAGAGCCTAGGGCCCTTTACATTCCCCAGGGCCGACTCTGTGGAGGACAGGCCATAGCACAGGCCTACAGAGGACAGGCCAAAGCCTCTCCAGGGGAAGAAAGGGACAAAACACCTGGAGGGGAAAGTGAGGGGTGGCCTGGGTCATGGCCACTGTGTTAGCTTGGGCCGTCCTAACAAAATACTGCAGGTGGACAGTTTCAACAACAAAAAATTCTTTTCTTGGGGCTGAAAGTCCAAGATAAGTTGCTGTCCAAGTTGATGTCTGGTGACAGCTTTCTCCTTGGCCACTGTCTTGTGTCCTCACATGGCCTTCCTCTGTGCATACCTGCGGGAAAAGAGAGAGAGCAATCAGGTATCTTTCTCTTCTTAGACACCAGTCCTATGGGTTAGGGCTCCACCTTTATGACCTCATTTCACCTTAGTTAAGGCTCTATTTCCAAGTACAGTCACATTGGGGGTTAGGGCTTTGACAGGAATTTGTGGGGATGTACTTCAGTACATAATAGCCACAGAGCTGTCCCAACCAGAACAGGAGGCCCCAGCTGGAGTCCCTCAGGCTCCAACCCCCACACTGGCCCGGCCTGCCACACCCCTGTTCAGGGTACTTGCACCACTAGCTCATCCAGCCAGCCCATCACCACTGGGTCCCGTGACTGGCTCGTACAGGAACTTAGGTCCAGCTGCCTCTCCGTTGCCAGATTCCCTCACCCTGCCACCAGGGCCAGGCACAGTCTGGTGGGGGAGGACATATGTGCACAGGTGGCAGGGTGGACAGGGAGGACCCCTGGAGGGGGAGGCTTGATCCAGGCAGCTGTGGGATGTGGAGAGTGGGAACATAGGACTGCAGACAGTCATGGAGGACCGAGGAAATCACCTCCCCGCGAGGCTCCAGGCCAGCAGGAAGAAAGGCGGGAAGGGGTCGCGGGGCTATGGCTACCAGCCCCAAACCCTAGGAGGTGCCTCAGGTTCTGTCCAATTCAGTGGAGGAGAGAGATACTAGGGAAGTTCTAATCCGCAGGGCAAGGTGTGGAATCCCACTGACCCATGCTCCCAGTCCAGAAGTCTCTGGGGGCCTCCCTGTCAGCCCCTGGCAAATGGGGCCATGAGACTGGACCAGCATTTCCTGAGGTGGGGTCCTAGAACTTCTGCTTGAGGGTCAGCAGGACACCTGTTAAAGCAGCCAGCCCCTGGGCTGCAGACTCCAGCTTCGTGTTTCTCCCACACCGCAGCCGGCTCCTCTAGTCATTGAAGTTTAAGGATCGTGGACTCCAGATGGTGTCTAAAGTCTCTTCCAGTTGTGGCGTCTGGACTGTGATTTAAGATTTGGGACTCTCAGGATGGTGTTTCCTGGATGCTGGAAAAGATTGTCAAATGACTGATCTCTCAGGTTCTGAAGAGTAAACATGAACATTCCCCAAAAAAGCCATAAATTATGGTAAAAAGCTTTCTTTCTGGACAATGGCTTTCGTTTTAATTTAGTTTGCATTTCTTAGCTATAATGCCTAATTAAGACATCTGTTAAATGCCTATAATATTAATTTAATAGGGGGGTTCTAATAGAACTGTATTGGAATTGTCCATTTAATTAACCTCATGGGCCTTTAATGGATGTCTTAAATAGACATCATTAACAAGAGTGCTAGACAAATTAAAATTAGAGTCAATAACATTCTTGGTAATTTTTCCTGAGCTGTGAAGGACGAGCATTGCTAAGTAGACAGACACAGAGACGGGGGGCACAGAGGAGTGGCAAAGCTGGCGTCCCCAGCAGGGACCCAGAACCTGCAAGGCCCCAGGTGGGAATCAATCATTCTGTGTCCTGGCCTGCCCTTCATGCACCTTCCACAGGCAAAGCTTGCTGGCCTGGTCCTTTAGAGTGAGTCCTGGTTGGGATTGGGGGGCGCGAGGCGGGGAGGAAGATGGACCTAAATGCCAGGTAACTGCATGGATCACATGAGAGGGGACAGACAGCCGAGGGCAGGGTACAACAGGCTGTGCTGGGTGGGTAGAGTGGGGTGAGACAGGATGAAACGGGGAGCGTGCCCATTGTGCCCCCACTTCTCCACTGAGCAGTCTCACTCAAGTGAACTACATTGTTCAGAGTGCGGTCCCCCTCTCCACATCTCACGTGGCCTCTCAGGGCACCTGACTGGGTTAACCAGTCCCTCCCTCCTGAAGCCCTTCTGTGTCCCCACACTCCCTGGTCCCCTGCCTCCTGGCCACTCTCTGCCCTTTCATGGATCCTCCTCCTCTTCCAAGCTTCTAAATGTTGGAACGCCCTGAACTCCATCCTTGGACTCCCTCCCACCTTTCCCCATAGCCGGTCTCACCCACATCTCCCAACACACTCGGCTTAGAAGATCCTATCAGCAGCCTAGCTTCCCCCAACCCTCGACCGGAATCCAGAACTTTATGGTCTGCCTCCCCTAATTTCATTGTGAGCTCCTTTGAACTCACAATGACTGTTTTGATGGCTGGTGTATCCCCAGTGATCTAGGAGCACTTGCTGACCTGGAATGGGTACTCAGTGAACAGTTGTTGAGGGAACGGAAGCCACCGCTCATTGACCTGGATATGCAATGACATCCTGACCTGACGTGGCTGCACAAGAATTATCGACTTTCTCCAAGTGCACTCCCCCTTCAGTCCCACCTCGGTGAACGGGCTCTGTCTCCAGTTACTTAAGCCAGAAACCCCAGGAGCTCTCCTTGACCCCTCCCTTGTGTTCACACCTGCCCCCTCTCTGATCTGTCTTGATGTCCTGATGGCTCTCCCTCCACCTCCTCCTGCTCTCAGCCACCCACCCACCACTTCACAGCCACAGCCCCTCGCGGCCTCCCTGCCTCCACGTGTGGCCCCACCACAGTCCAGGCGCCCTTTGTGAAGTGGGGCCGCCTCTTCTGCTCAAAGCCCACAAGTGACTTCCCAGTACACTTAGCGTTAAAGCCAGCTTCTGACCAGGGTCGTCGAGGGGCCCCCCAAGAGCTAAGCCAGCCTGCCTCTCTCACCTCCACAGTGTCCCGCCCCTGTGCCTTTTCTACCTACCTCTGTCCCACTCAGAGCGTTGGTACCATCTGCCTGGGACTCCTCCCCTGGGCCCGCAACCACAAGGCAGCTCCCTCCTCCACATTCAGCTCTCCACAGCCGGCTGGCCTCCCTCTCAGAGGCCCCCACACCAGTCGCTTAGCAGTGTGACCTCATCTCCCACTGCATGCAGCACTTCCCAGTAACCTTTCCTGCTTGTTTATTGTCGTTTTCTTCCACTAGAATGTAAGCTCCATGAGCACCAGGACTTGGCCTGTCTTGTACACCATTATATCCATTGTAACCTGTGTGTAATCTAGAATGCTGCCTTCCTCATAATTAGTGTTCAGTTAAATACTTGTCTGGCCAAACACACACAGTGAGCCAAGGGTGGGGCCCTAATGGTGGATAAGGGCTGGTGCACACAGCAGCCCTTCTGTGTCAGAAGGCCTCCCCACACCTCCATCTGGCCCAGACGGATGCCTCCTCCTCTGTGGCTTTCCACAGCAGAGCGGCATTGCGTCCTGAGACCCAGAGGCCACCCCACCAGTTTGTGCCAGCAGGCACCCAGACAGCGGCCGTGCCCAGGTGCCACGCAGCCCTGCCCTTCCCAGCTGCCCAGCCAGATGGGCTTTCGCTCCATGAACAGCCGTGACATGCGTTGTGTGGGGCAGGCACTTTCTCTGTCATTTCCAGCTGTGCCCATCAGACCTAGGGTGTAGGTAGAGGCAGGTGTGGCTGGTGCTGGGCAACCTGGCCCGGAGAGCCTGGCGTACAGTCAGAAAACCCAAGTTCAAGATCCAACTTACTCTTGACCTTAATTTACAAACACAAATGACATGAATAAAGGAGTGTGGTGCTTGTGGTAGATTCATTTAATCTATGTGAATTAAGCTGTACCCCCTGCCAGAAGCCGGGGGAGGGGCGGGGATAGAGCTCCCAGTGCCCTGCCCCTCCGTTCGGTGGACATTTGCCTTGCAGTGGCTGAGGTGGAAAAGCGTCCTTAGTCGCTCTTCGTCTCCCCAAAACGTGTGTGACCGCGATGGTGTTCCTAATAACACAGGACCTAAACCAGTGGTGTGCTGGAGGGGCTCAGGAGAGCCAGTGTGTGTATCTCTGCCTTCCTCCCCGCTCATGCTGGCAGCTCGAAACAGGCCGTTGTGGGAGTATTCACACCATGCTACGCATCAGGGCTCGTTCAACAGTTACTAGCACACCACCACCCTGAACTCAAACCAGCTCCCCCTGTTCAGGAGAGGCAATGAGCACCATCGAGCCCAGTGAGCGGGGCCTCCAGAGAGGGCAGGGTCTGTCCTCGAAGCTCCCTTCCCATGGGAGACCAAACATGCCACCTGGGCCCAACGCCTTGGGTGCCCATGGGCTGAGGGCTGCCTCACAAGTGCAGGGGTTGGGGGGGGGGGGGGGGGGAAGGGACACAGGGTCCATGCCAGGGACACCTGAGAGGTCTGGAGGTGGAACAGGCTTCTCTTGGGACCTGACCTTAAGACGAGGCCAGAGAGCTGAGCTGGCTTTAGGCAGGAAGGGACCTCCGGCAGAGGAACTGGAGGTGGGAAGTAGGGCTGGGAGGGGAGAGTATGGATGAGCAGCTAGCACCTGAGGCACTGGGCAGGGCAATGGGAAGCCAGCCCAGGGAGGGGCGAGAGTGAGGGCTGGAGACCAGCAAGGAGGCCGTGGCCCATGAGGAACATCTGTGGCCTGGACCAGGGTGTCGGCCTCAGGAATACACGGGAACAGGTTTGAGGGGTGCACATGCCACCCCATCAACAAGATCTTGGGTTCACAAGCCGACCCCCAGGTCTCCGCCAGAGCTTACACTTACAGCCAAGTGGCCCATAAGGTTGCAGCCCAGCTGGATGAGCGGAGCTTGGCCCACCTCTTAAAGGGCGGGGCTGGGGGAAAGGCTGACAGGGCCAAGGTGGTGGGCACAACAGCTGAGGTCTTCTCAGAGAAAAGCAGAGGGGGCATGTGGGCAAACAGGCAGGTGGGGGAAGAAGAAGGAAGCCTGGGGTGGTCAGAAATGAGGAGGAAGATGGCAAAGCTAGGCCAGGGATGGAGAGTGGTGTGGACACATCTCTGATGTCCTTACCTGGCTTGGCTCTGTGACCTTAGGCAAGCCACCTCGCAGTGCCTCAGTGTCCTCATCTGTAAATAACTGTCCTGAACAAAGCACAATGGACAAGGTTTACTGTGTGCTATCACCAGAAAACTCAGAGTTCCAGTGGTGTATGGTCTCATCTTCCAAACACATGGGACCTGTCACTTGTCAAAGCTATCCCCTCCATGGCCACAGTCTTGGTAGAACTTTGGACTATCCCCAAGAAGTCAGCCCTAGTTTGCTGGCCGAGGACACTGAGATCGACTCACCCCGGCTCACACAGCTGGGGCTGGATCTTGTGGCTGGGCCCCTCTCCCAAATCAGGATTGAGGGAGGCTCCCTTTCCCCCTGAATTTCAAGCCCCATTGTCTGCCAGGGTGAGGACAGGTCTCTCTTTTGCAAGGCAGGAACCCCTGCCAGCTCCTGGCTCCTAGCAGCGTTTGCTGCAGAATTTAAACACTGCAATAACTATTGAACTCCCTATTATCTGGCTGCCTAATTAATGTAAATGATAGTTACCGTCCGCTCACCGAGGCTGATGCTTCTCGGAGGAGGCCCTGCCAGCCGCCCGGGCCCCATTCCAGGGGTGTTTATGGTGGCAGCCCCATTCTGGCTTGGTTGAGTAACAGGTAAGTCATGGCCCTAAATAATGAAGACAGAGTGCTAATGGGCCCCCAGAAGTCAGGAAGCTCAGACTCCAGTCCCCGAATCAGAGGCATTCTCTTGAAGCTTCTTTTCTCAGACCCAAAGGCTCAACTGCTCCCTGAAACTCAAGTGGGTGACATATCCTAGGCTTTCCCTCAGGGAGACCAAGGAACGTTTCTCCCAGCCTCCTGCACATTATAAAATCCTATGAGGCCCGCAGAGCCCTCCCTCCAGCCCACCTCCAATCTCCCTCCTGTCCTAGAGCTCCAGGTGGGGTTTCTCTGGGGCCGCCAGGTTTTAGCACAGTCCCAGGTAAACCAGGGCAGTCTTTCTTGTCTAATACCCAGCTCTTTTAGCTCCTGCAGAGGTGAGGAGCAAACCAAACACCACCTTCTCAGAGAGGCCTTCCCAGACCACCCTATCTCAGTTGGTCCCCCTTCTTGCTGCTCAATCCTGGTTGCATAGTAGAACCACATAGTGCGCTTTCCAAATAGTACCAAAGCCCAGACTTCACCTCCTAAAATTACACCAGAATCCCTGGGGATGGGACCCAGGTATCTGTATATGTTTAATCAGTGGTAGGAAAATCTGGGTTCAAATCCCAGCTCAGACACTTCCAAGCTGCATGGCCCTGGGCAAGTAGGTTGGCCTCTGGGAGTCTGAGCTTCCTTTCTGTAAAACAGGACTATCTATGCCATGTTGTAAGAAATGTAGAGGGCCAGGCACACAGTAAGTCTCATTTAAGATGTGCTCTGTCCTGACTCTTTCTGTTACTGAATGGATAGTTCATTAGCTCCAAACCAGTCTGAGAGCTTGGGCTTTGCCAACACAGTGCCCTGCCATCCCAAACACGTGGCCCCTGTCTCTAAGGCTGGGCCAGGTGCCCCTCAGCCGAGCCCAGATACTGGGTGCCGAGGTTTGTCACACCCCTTCTATACGGTGTTATAAACACACACCTGTCTCCTTGACCATGATCTCAGAGAAATCCCCCTGAGTCCCAGGCTCAGCACAAAGGCCAGCTCAATGTAGGTGTCTAGAGAATGAGTAAGTGAATCATTGAATGTGCCCATGGCTGGTATGGTCATTTCGGGGCCACCTCTGTGGACTATGCTTCTAAGAGGTTTCTCTTGACATCCCTAACTGGTCACCCATCCGCAGCCTGGAGCATGTCTCAGCGTGCCTTGCCAAAGGTGCATGGGACTATTTTCAAAAAGTCATTTGCAAACAACTTTAATGAGTCTTGCAGTCAATATAGCAGGTGGTGATCATCATTTTTTTTTTAAAAAGTGATGTCAAAAAACCAATAAAATAAAATACCAAAGCAAATCACACATATGTCAGATCATTTTATTTCCTTGTGGGTTTTTTTTTCAGCTATCTGTAAAAATGGGGCTGTGTAAATGCATGGAGCATGAGATTGGGTCTATTCTAGGGAGCTCTGTATGAACACCTGACATAAGACATGATGACAAGGGTATAAGTAAGGAAATGATGCTCAGAGGAGTGAGGGGGCATGCCCCAGGTGCCACCGAGTGTCAGGCTTGGAGCTGGACTCCAGCCTAGTTTCTTGCTCCATTACCCTGCTTCATCCACCCCTCTGCAGAAGCCCATGATCTTCTCTGGCTCAGGAGCACTGTGGTGGGTATTTCTTCTCCATTGTGGTCCCATGTAGACAAGGCTCTGAGCTGTCACCCCAAGAGACACTGAGTTTGCTTATGGCTATTAAGTATATCAGTTGAGACTATTTTTGTTATAAATAATAGAAAACCCAAAGCAAACTGGTTAAAGCAGGGGTGGATTTATTGGCCCTCACAATTGAAGAGTCAGAGTAGAACTGCCTTCAGGAATGGCTTGATCCAGAGGATGAAACAATGTCTTCAGGACCCCTTTTCTCTTGTTATATCTTTGCTCTGTGTTGCCTCCTTGCTCAGACAGGCTTCCCTGTTACAGCAAGAAGGTGGTTGCACAAGCCTCACACTCTCTCAGTATAGCTGAAGTCTTTCTGGAAAGAAAGAAATGTTTCTTTATGCACCTAGAATTCCCTCACCCTCAATTGTCCACTTGATCAGACTGTGGCTAAAGCATCCAAGGGGCTGAGGGTGTTACTTTTAAAAGAAGGAGGATGGATGGGGGCGCCCGGGTGGCTTAGTCAGTTAAGCACTTGACTCTTGATTTCAGGTCATGTCATGATCTCTCGGTTTGTGAAATGGAGCCCAGCATGGAGCCTACTTGGGATTCTTTCTCTCTCTCTCTTTGTCTCTCTCTCTCTTTCTTTCCCTCTCTCCCTCCCTCAAAAATAAATAAAAAATAAAAATAAAAGAAGGGAGGATGAATGTTAGTGGCAATAATAATGATAATAATAATAATAATAATAAATGTCCACTTCATTGAGCTCTTAAAGGAGGGAAGAGTTGCAAGGTAGCAAAGGTTCTTAGGATGGATTGGTGTCATGGCAACTTGCATGAGCTGGAACTACACTTCACAGCATTCCCTTCCATGCACAGTTCCCAGTTAGCAAGGGTGGGCCCCACGGATTTGGGAGGTGGAAGTGCAGTGGTGGCTGGCTCCTTCTCGGGGCTCTGGAGGTCAGGCAGGGTTTAGGGTGTGGTTGCTGCTCACATTGAGCAGACCTCCTGGCTCATCTGACTGGTGTGGGCAGCAGCCAAGCAGCCAGGCCCACAGCACCTCCAGCCCCTGCTGGGTCCTCCTTCAACTTTTCTGGCTCTGGGCCATGACGAAGGGTGTCAGTCCCTCCTCATGGGTGAAATCAGAGGCTGGGAGACAGGGAGAGGCTCACACAGAGCCAGGTTGTCCTCGTGTCCTCCCCATCACATCCATTCCTTCCTAATCACCTGCCCCTCAGGCTGTGGGTCCCAGGACCAGACACAGAAGTAATAGTTTCATGTAGACTGTTTAACTGGCTCCCACGATGGTATAAGGTCAAATCCCTGTAACAAATCCTTTAGGACATATAATCTCCTAGTGGCTCTGCTCCCCCGATGGATCCCTGACAGAAGCGACCCCTGAGCTGCCTACTCTGGAACATCCTGGTGAGCTCAGGCATGACACTTAGGACCTGTGTCAGGAACAGCCTTGTACCCCCTGCTGGTGGGGACTCCCACAGTCACCCCAGGCACCATCAGCGGGAAACTGAAGCCAGGCACCCAAGTGCATTTTGGAAGTAGCTTTAGCCCTTGTAGAAAGCCTGGACTAGACTCAGCCCCATCAGGACACAGATCATGTGCGCTCCAGCCATCTTCCCTACAGCCCCTTCCCCCATCTAATGCCAATGAAAATACGCTCATGATGTGTATCTCACTAGTTACAGCAGCAGTCACAGGTTGTAGAGGCCTTTGTGTTGACTGGCCAGCATCCATGACCCACCTAAACAATTGGTTTAAGCCAACCATGGTCATCCTGCTCTGCTGGCCAGGCGTTGGTGTAGAAATGGACATGTGGTCTCATCCTAGCCCATGAGAGCAGTTGTTGTGATTATTAGAGCCGTCTGCCCAGTATTTCCAGTTCTCCCCACTTTGGGCAGGGAAATATTTATTTCCTGGTCTCCTTGTGGTCAAGTGAGGCCATAAAACCAACCCTAGCCGATGAGTTATAAGCGGAAGTCATGTGTGTCACTTCTAAGCTAGAGTGTTTACCTGCGGGTATGAGACCCTCCAGACCTCCTTCCCTTTGGCACAATCACCTACAACATCCAAGATGACAGCTGATGCCTCAGCCTAGGTTCCCGAGTGAGTTTAGCAAGAGCCCCTTTACTGACCTGCTAAGGCGTGTAGCATACATGAAAAATAAACTTTTGTCCTTTAAAGTCACTGAGATATAAAGGGGCGCCTGGGTGGCTCAGTTGGTTAAGCATCTGACTTTGGCTTAGGTCATGATCTCATGGTCTGTGGGTTCAAGCCCCACATCAGGCTCTGTGCTGACAGCCCAGAGCCTGAAGCCCGCTTTGGATTCTGTGTCTCCCTCTCTCTCTCTGTGCCCTCCCTTGCTCATGCTCTGTCTCTCCTAAAAAATAAATAAACATTTTTTTAAAAAGTCACTGAGAGACATTGAGACCTTCTTCTTACAGTGGTGTGATCTAATTTATCCTGTTACACAATTTTACTGGTGGTAAGGGAGCAGTTTCTTTGTTTCTAGGCAAGGATAGAAAGACAGCCCATAAATCCCTTTTCTTTCTCTAGATGGTGCTATTCGGAGGTGGGAAGCCTGGAACTCAGCTGCCATCTTGAGACCAGAAGCCAGTCTGAGGGAAAGATCCCACCCTGAAGAACCCATGGCAGAGGAATGGAGATAACCAGGATCCTTGAGGGTATGGCCAAATTCTTGAGTGAAGAACCCTGCTAATTTTTTTACTTCTTGACTTCCTGCTATATGAGATAAAATTCCTTCTTGGTAAGTCAATTTAGGTTTGAGTTTCTGCTACTTAGGGCTGAAAACATCTTAACTGATAAATGTTGTGGACACACTTCTTCAGGCAACCCTTGGATGGTTTTAAACCAACTTTGCCCATGAAGAACCTACATCCCACAGATATAGATACACAGTCTCGATCAAGGTGTCACATTCTCTCCTCCCAATCAGAAAGCTAAGCAGGATTGAATTCTGTACGATTGACCCTTGACCAACATGGGTTTGACTGGTATGAATCCATTTACATTTGGATTTTTTTTCCCATAAACATGGCATTGTGCTATAAATGTATTTTCTCTTCCTCATGTTTTCTTAATAATGTGTACTTTTCCCTAGCTTACTTTATTGTCAGAATACAGTGTATCATACATATACCATGCAAAATAGGTGTCAATCAACTATGTTATCTATAAGACTTTCAGTCAACAGGCTATTGGTAGTTAAGTTTTGGAGAAATCAAAAGCTACATACAGATTTTCAACTGCATGTGGTCAGTGCCCCTAATTTCTGCATTGCTCAAGCGTCAACTGTATTAATCAGTTGGAAGTGCAGAAACCAAACTCAAAATTGGCCTAATAAAAAATGGTGTGTGTGTGGGGGGGGGGGGGGGCAGGTATTGGTTTGTGCCCAATACCCTGGAATATGACTGGAAAGGATGGGGGCAATTGTAACTTCAGACATGGCTGGTTTCAAGGATCCAAAAGGCATTGTCAGAAATCTGACCTTTCTCCTCCTCAGTTATATTCTCTTCTGTGTCAGCCTTGCTGTCACTCAGCCTCCTGCCAACTGATGGTGGGAAGTATTTGGTTCACGTGTGACCAGCCTGAGCTTCCCAGTGCAAGGATATCTCTTTCCCATTAGCAAAGCAAAGGACATGAGTTGGGTTCTCATTGGCCTAGCCTGGATCGTGCGTACATCCCCAAACCACTATGACTAGAGAACATTGTGCTCTGACCGGCCAGACTCACATCTCATGTCTATCTTGGGAGCCAAGACTGGGCTCAGTCCCCCCTGAATCAAAAGGATGGAGAGAGAGAAGGGTATAGTTCCCCAAGAAAACAGGTATTTCTGCCAGAAGGGAAAAAGGTTTCCAGGCAGGGAAAAATCATAGATAAAGCTGTGTAAACGTGGGCAGTCTTGGCTATACTTGGTGTATACAAGGTGTACTTGGTGTATACAAGGTATACTTGGTGTATACAAGTATACAAGGTGTACTTGGTTTCAGTGAGAAGGCTGGGCTTGGGGTGACGACATTACTGCTATGTCAAGTTTTTGCCAGTCCAGCAGCTAGGAGGAGAGGGGTAAGGCCAGGGGGAGGAACTGTCTGCATTTAGGTTCATCCAAGTAAAGGCCAGAAACAATGCAAGTAGTTTATTTGGGAGGTGAAGATAAACACTGGCAATGGGGCAGGATGGGGGGGGAGGGGCGAAATGGGGTGAGACAAAAGGGAAGGGAGCCAACAAAGGGTGTGCTGCCAGGCAAGCTGCAGCTGCAGGGCACTGAGCTGGATCTCTCACCAGAGGAAGAGAGGGGAGCCTATCTCGGAGTAGCCCTCTGAAGGGAGAGGAAGTGGGGGCATTTATCCACCAAGGCCAGCTGGTGAGGGCCCATCCCAGCAAGTTGATTCTCTGGCATGGCTGGACTGCTCTTTGGTGGACACAGGTGAGTTCTGGAGCTTTGGAGAAAGCCCCCAGGTAAACAGATGCAGAGACTGGCTGTTGGGCTTTGACCTGCCCGATGTGGGCAGCGTATCAATGGCGTCTGCTGCGGAATCCACATGATTAGGCCTCTACCGTGTGCTCTACGAGTAACCTCGAATCCTAGCAAAACCCCCTTGAGGCAACGCTCAACCTCCAAATTCACCAAGGAGCCCTGAGAAGAGGCCTACAGCTGGCAAGATGAAAGGGCAGGGATTTGGACCCCAGAAGACTGGCTCTGGGGCCACTGCTTTCCCCACAAACCCCCACAAATCCATCAGGGTATTCTGGGCCACCGCCGAGCCCCGCAGCTTCTCAGAGAAGGAAAGCAAGAGGCCACTTTGGAGAGCCTCCAGCGGCCCGCCTTTGGTGATGGTCACTCTCTGGGGCCCCCATTGTGGGCCCCTTGGGTGCCCACTGTGGTCAACAGGCACGCCTTCCCTTCTGAGGCAACAGCTTCTTGCAGACTGTCTTCTCAGGAATGTTTTTCTGCAGATGCTAATGGATGACCCTTACATTTCCCAGGAAAGCCTCCCTCATTTGAAGTGGCTCAAGATCTCCACTCCTAATTGCAATCTTCCCAGAGCTCATTTTGGCCACTTGGCTCTTATTTCTGAGGTGTTGATGGATGTGGGAGGAGAGGAAAGTGAGAAGAAGCACATTTGAGGCTCAGCTCCCCTGTAGAAGCTGTGACTCCAGAGGCAGTGTTTAGGTGATCAGAATTGTAATAGGCAAAAGAACTCTGTTTTCTTTTCAGTTCTAAGCCCAATTTACCCCCGGTTTGTACCCTAATATAAGCCACACCCATTCCTGCAGAAACCATGACTTGATATGTAAAGATCGGCCACTGTTTCTTGGTGATTTGGGTTTATCATAGGCACAAAATTATTTCTAGAAGGCTCACCCCTAATTTTTGAAGTTAAAGTCTATGGGAAAACGTGAACTGAGTTGAAGAAGTTTATATGTATGAAATTTTTAAGAAGTCACGTGTACGTGCTCACAGGTGTACGAAAGCTTAGGAAGCCCTTGCCAGGCACTATTTTGAGTGCTTTGCACATATTAAGTAATTTCATCCTCACAACAACCTGATTAGATCAATGCTATCATTCCATGCTGCAGATAAGAAAATTGAGGCCAAGAGAGGTTAAGCCACTTGCCCGAGTGAAGCTGGGATTTGAACCGCAGCTTGGCCCGAGGGTATGTGACAAATATGCTGGCACAGGAGACCCTTGGGCCTCTGCAGACACACACTGACGCCGTCCCCCCACCCCCCCCACACACACCTGCCAACTGCACTCTCGCACGCACGCACGAGCACACACATTCCTTTTTGCTGGCTCTCCCCGAGGCTCTGCCCCCGCTGTGAATCCTGATACAAAGGGGCAGAGGATGCCTCCCTTCTTGCAGCCTCTCCTGGGAAGCTGGGACTCTCGTCTCCTGGTCTGAAGCTGAAAGTGCACCAATACCACGTTCCCATCCCCTGCAAGCGAGAGGGAACTGTCAGCTTCTCTGATGCCACTATCCGCTCTGATCCCCTCATCACCTTGTGATGCAGGGGAGATCTGTCCCTCAAGTTCAGGCGAGGAAACCAAGACCACACTCCTCTTGGGAATAGTGGGAATCCTAGGGTGCAGATTGTACGTTTCTTCACAGGGTCCAAAGCAGGGGCCAGGTGGCACTACTTGGCCTCTCCAACAGCCCTAGACAGGTAGATTAAGGCCCCAATTAGGTGGTGGCCTTTTGGAGGGTCTGGCACAGCCCAGAGAAGCTGTACCAACACCCCAGGTCGGGGGTTGAGGGTTGACATCACTTAAAAACCCCAGGTGTCCTGCCCATGGGCCTGTGTGCTGTACCCTCTCACTCTCTAAGAACCCAGCAGCATCCAGCCACACAAGATGGTTTCTCACTTAATGTGAACCCCGAGCAAGTGGCAAGGTGGCCAGCACAGCAGCCAAGCCATAAATCTCAGCTTCCTCTCCCAACTCCTGGGCTTCTCCCTCACCCTTTGTGTGGCTGGCAGTTTTACGGGAAGACAAAAAATAAAAAAAATAATAAAAAACAAAAAAATAAATTACTCAGGAATTTGTTTTTAATTAAGCAATAAGGCTCGATGGGGCCTGGCTGCTGCCTCATAAAGCCGCTCCCGGGGTGTGGGGAGGCATTTGGTCCAGATGAGTGCCTCAAATCAGCCTGGAATGTGATTAGATGATTACTCCCCGGAGTTAATACAAGATGATCTTCCCCAGAGTTGTCTTATTGCCATTATAAAAAGTCTGCAGGCAGGAGGGGAGCTTTGCTGCTTGGAGAAGATGAAAACGCCGATTCTAGCTGTCAGGACAGCCATCGGGGCTGAGTGCCCGTCCCCCACACACACCTGCTCCAACGGTAGAGGCCCTGGCTGGCCCACCAGGCTGGGCGGACGCTAGCATCTTTCAAAATAAATGGGTCCTGTGCACAGGGAAGGGAATGTTTCAATGGAGAAGCCAGGGGGCAAGATGCAAGGAAATGTGGCTTTGAGATACTTTCTCTTCTCCTGCCAGAAGCTACATGCCATCGTCCTCACCCCCAGGGCAGCTCAATGCATCTCACGCATGCTACAGAGACTAAACACATTTTCGGCCTCCTAAATCTCTCTCTCTTTCTCTCCTTTCTCTCTCTCTGTAGCTTCCCAGGGGAAAGGATTCTCGCTTTCTGAGTCATACGCTGACCTACGACTGGATGTGCTGGACCTGGACAATAGACAAAGGAAAACAGAAAACTAAAGACACCAGAGAAGTGAAGCTGGTCCACATAATAAAAAGCTGAGATGGGAAAAGATGAGGAAGAAAAGGAACAGACAGCTGCCTGGCTGCGTGTCAGGGAGAATTGGGAGGGCCGGGAGACCAGAGTGGGGAAGGAAAGGAATCTTGGAGAGCTGCCACTGCCTACTAGGAGGTGGAAATGAGCGGTGATGGAGAGGAGTTTTGAACATTTGCTGAACCGTAAGAATGTGTTTTCTCTTGCGACATGTCCTCAAGAGTCTGACCCTAGATTTAGAAGTTCTCTAAAGTACTTTGTGGATGTGGTTCCATCTTTCTTTGACTGCCACACACACACACACACACACACACACACACACACACACACACTGAGCCACGTGGGACCCCAGTTACATCTGGGTTACACTAACAAGGTTGAAGGCAAATTGTAAGACCTAGGGATTAGAGAGTCAAACACAGGAATCCCTAGGACCAGCTTCTGTACAAAGGGACATGAATGCTAATACAGGATGCAGCCAGAAGGAAACAGAGGCAGACCCAGGTAAGGCAAGGGCTCATTCATACACATAAATAGCCAAGAGCAAGAGCTTTGGAGCCAGACAGCCCTGGATTAGAGTGTCAGTTCTGCCACTTTCCAGGAGGGTGGCTTGGGAAAGTCCTTTGAACTCTCTGAGCCTCACTTATCTCACGTGCAAAATGAGACTGAATATGAGGTTGATAGTGGAACTAACTTTCTTGGGATATTTCCAGGCTCGAGTGAACTATGGACAAGAGCGCTGAGCGCACTGCTGAGCACGTAGAAAATGCCCAGCAAGTGTTCACAGGTATTACTATTGTTAACTGAAAGCTGCCCATGCCTTACGATGATCCCACTGAAATAGCATTTTTAAGGAGCCCCAAACTCAGAAGTGCAAGTCAGAGGTCACTTATGTGACCTCTAAGGCCACAAGATCTCTTCAGGACTCCCCTGAAGATGGATGGATTTAGGAAGAGTCTTTTCTCCTTGATACTGTGCGCTGTGGTACCAGGGCAGAGACTGGGGACAGAGAAGGTGGATTTTAGATGAGAAATTCACCGTATCTTTTCATGCTAGGAAAAAAAATTAAATTAAAGCAATGGAGAAAGATTGTTTTGGCAATATTTGTGTGCCTAAAGATTGTGTAGCAAATACTAATGATATGAGGGGTGGATGTAATGATATTATCATTAAAAAACAGAATTCAAGGGGCTCCTGAGTGGCTCAGTAGATTAAACATCTGAATCTTGATTTCAGTTCAGTCATGATCCCATGGTTTGTGAGTTTGAGCCCCGAATCAGGCTCTGCGCTGTCAGTACTGAGCCTCCTTGGGATTCTCTCTCTCCCTCTCTCTCTCTTCCCCTCACTGTTCTCTCTCTCTCTTTCTCAAAATAAATAAATAAACTTAAAAAATAAAATTCAAGGCAAAATTCTTTTTTAAAAAATGTCTTGAGGCACCTGGTGGCTCAGTAGGTTAAGCACCTGACCTTTGATCTCAGCTCAGGTTATGATCTCACAGTTCATGAGTTAGAGCCTCACATCAGGCTCTGTGCTGACAGCTCAGAACCTGCTTGGGATTCTCTCTCCCTCTCTCTGCCCTCCAATGCTGGTGATCTCTCTTTAAATGCTAGTAAACAAGCATTTAAAAAAATTTTTTTAACTTCTCATTTTGATAAAATGAACAATTCGTCAAGAAAAAACGTAATAGATAACATTTGGAGAACATCAGTTAGGCTAATAACAGGTGCTTCAAAAGAGAATGATTTGAATTTCGATGGGTTAAGAAAATTGATAAAATAATTAAATGTTTTCACAGAACTGATTCTTATGACCAAGAAGGAAGAGTCAAACATTAAGTGAAGGATATCTTACTGAGTGATCAGACATTGTGTCTGAAAGCATATACTTCTCCAAACCAACATGATTCAAGCTTTGTTCACTCTGAGAATGTTCAGGCAGTTGCAAGGGTATCCTTGCAACTCTCACAACTTTATTTCATATTTGAAGGTCAAATCACTTTTTTTTCCTTTTTTATTTTCTGATTGAGTTGATTTGCTTTCAGGGATTTTTGAGAGTCGTCCTCAGTTAACAAGGACCCCCTGCACGTGTAATGAACTGAGGTATGGATGTTAGGTTTCTTTCTCCATCAGAAAACCTAAAGGGAAACCGGTCATAAACAGCAGACACACGCAATCCCTTACAAATGCAACTGTGATGCCAGAGTCCAAAGAGACCCCTCTTACAGAGAACAGCTTCTGCATGTAGCAAGTGTGGCTGAAATCGGAGGCAGTTGGCCTCAGAACCTAACTCTAGCTGTGCTTCTAAGGGGAAACTCAAATCAACAAAGCAAGTATTGAGCAACCACTGTGCGTGTGCACATGGGCACTGAGCCCAAGGCCCTTGTCCTCAGGCCCTTAGTCTCTAGGGAGGCAGAGTCACAGAAGGACTCAGGATGCTGAGCGACAGAGCAGGAACAGGGCCCAGCAGGGGGCGCTGTGGGGGTATAAACGAAGAGTAGCCGTTCCTCCGCCTCTATCTGGGGGCCAGGGGCGCCTTGCAGTTGGGGAGACACTCAGCCTGAGGCCTGAAGACTGGATTTCCCAGGTGACAGTCACAGGGAAGAGTGTTCCAGGAAACAGCAAAAATGCAGACACGAAAGACAGACCACCTATAGGCAGGAAGCCGGAAGCCTGCGCATTGAGAAAGAACGGATGCTGACGCTAATGGCAAAGAACCACTCCCCAATCCAGAATCCGACCTTTGAGCTTCAAAGCTTCTGAGGGCTCAGGGAGGAGCAGCTTTGGGGGCCACAAGTATCTGTAGAAACCACAGCTTTCCCTGACTGCCCAAACCTGGATACAGGGGGAGGAGCCCAGCAGGGAGGAGGCCCCTGAACCCTGCAGCCCCTGCCCGGGGACTCCCCTTCACTGGAGGGCCTCACTGACCCCTGCGGAGATGGAAGTAAGGAAGGACCAGACTCATCCGCTGTACTCTAACCTGAGAAAGGACGCAGGCCAAGGCCCCGACAGTGAGGTGAGGCCTTCCCAAGAGCTGGACAGGAACAAACAAGAAACATAGACGCAGTCATCATGATGGTTGCCAGGTTGCCATCGTGTCTGGGGCTGGCAATGAGCCAGGCACTCGACAGAACTGCAACGGGACAATCTGCTTGAGTTGGTGGTTTTGCTATGTTCATTTCGGATAGAGTTTCTCAACAGTGGCACTGTTGACGTTTGGGCTGTAGGATTTTTTGTTATGGGGGCTGTCCTGTGCCTTGTAGGCCATTTAGCAGCATCCCTGGTCACCACCCACTAGAAGCCAGGAGTACCCCAAGTTGTGGAACCAAAAATGTCTCCAGACATTGTGCAATCTCCCTGGGGAGCAAAATTGCCCACAATTGAGAACCATGGATTTTAAGCATGAATCTCATGGAGAACATCTCCCAGTTCTCCAAGAGACCCAGGAGACTGACCTTCCCAAAGAAGCATCAAGGGTTGGTTTATGTGATGAGAGATCCTATAATAATTCAACGGGGGTGTATTGTCATTAGTGGATCGAAAAAGAATCTCCATCATCTCCAAGTTCCCTTTCTAGACTGACAACTTAAAGAAGGTGCCCCCTCTGGACTGGGCACAGCTTGGCAAGTGGAGTGAAGGTTAGATTTTGGCTCTCTTTCATCTCTGCTGACCACTTTGTGCAGTGAACAACCTGCTCAACTGTATGCAATGACCTTGTGAGGAAAACTGCCTTCTGGGCTCAGAACTGGGAAATATTCCAAACCAAAGGCAAATAAATACATTCCGGGTTTTAGTTAGATGCAGTACTGCCCATTGGGAAAGTCTGCTCTATGCTTTACATGATGAATTCAGGAAAAAATGTAAATTGAGCAAGAAAGTTTGGACTCCAGACAAACACTCCGGCCAGGTGAAACCCTGTCCCTAATTGACACTGACGGTAGCCAGAGGCCCATGTGACCAGTGCTCCTTTCAGGGAGGGGTGGGGGAAGGGTACAGGGGGTTCAGGGCAGTCTTAATACCAGAGAATGAAAACCAGAAGGGACCCACTTTCTTAAACAGGAAATAGATACTCCAAAACCACTCCCTGGTCACAGCGCAGAGAGCTGCTATGTGCTTGCCTTGGAACGCCTCTGATGCACTAATCCACATGCTCTGAGCTGGTTGTTCTCTCCCACGGAGAAGCTGCAGATTCAGTCTTTGACCTCACACACACAGTGCCTGGGCTCAAGGTGCTGAGGAACCCCCAGCCCCCCGACTGAGACTAACTATAACGCTTTGAAAAGCCTGCATGGTGGAGACAAATCAGCCAAAAGAGATCAAAGTGGCTGGCTGGAGGAGGATAGGAGGAGGGAAGGATTCAAGGTAAGCCTTTGAGTGCTGTTTTGTTTGCTTTTTTAAACCTTGAGACTTAATTTGATGAAGCATTTGGGAGTTTTTGTTGCAATTTGGAGGGGGGAGGAGCTGTTGTTCATTTTACAGTAAATATTTTAAAGTTTTGTTAACACACACGTACACTCACATGCACTCTTTAAAGGGCCCTTACGTGCTGGCTGTTTCAAGTTCTCTGTACTTTCTTCTATCAATACCAGACTTTCAGGACAGCCCTGTGAGCTGACAGCCTGGCGAGAGGGGGCTTAGGGGAGGGGTCAGTAGACATTTGGTTGCCCCATAGTTCCTGCAGGCACCTGGCCATAGGCTCCAGACAAACCCCCTGGGTACCAAATAGACAATGCCTACTCTGGATCACAAAGCAGTTGGGATGATGAGATACCCCCCCATCAATACACTGGCAGGAGAAGGGCACGTGGGTCCCAGGTACAGCTTAGTAGTGACTTTGATGGGAAATAGGAACGGTTTTTTGCCTCTGGCGTCTAGAGTTGTTTTTTTCATCGCAATCAAAGGAATTCAAAGAACAGTTCGACTCTAGGTGAGAAGACATTCCTACATTTTGTCAAACCCAGAAGAAGCCATCCATTTCCTGAATCCCTTTGGAATTTGTGGTTCGACAAATTAGAGAAATGGTGACATGATTGTTCTGTCTCCTGTGTCTAGCTGTGCTCCCCAGCCAGCAAAAATCAAAACAAAGGCCAGGTGGTTTGACCTGCCTCCATAAGACCCTGGAGACCATGGGGACATGGAAACCACTAATAATTTCCACGTCTCTTCCCAAGGCCACTCCTGACCTCCATCTATTTGTCTCTGATTGGAAGGTGTTACTGAGCTGTCCCCATAGGATTCTGTCCTCAGCTCCCCTTTCTGCCCCCTGCAGCGTCAGGGGTGGAGTTAGGGGTCAGGGCAACAGTAAGAACTAGGCTCATTTCAGAAATATTGTTTCTCTTAACTCCAGTTGCCCCTTTAGAAAGATTTTTGGCATGATATTTTCCCCAGGGCCTTTGTAAGGCTGTTTTGATGCCTAGATTGGTTTTGTTTTGTTTGTTTCTTTCTAGCTGTATTTTATTTCATTTGGTGTGAGAGGTTTTGCGTTTTGTTGTTGTTATTGTTGTTATGTCTTTGATTTTGCTGATTTATTTTATTTATTCAGAGCTCTGCTTATTAAGGTGTGGGTGAGGGAAACTGGGACTCTTGGGAAATTCCCTCTTGTTGGCTTTGGAAAGGGGAGGGGAAGTTCTGACCTTGGCCTCCCAGTCAGGAAATAGCTAAAGAATTCCTAGGAGAATGCAAGAAAGACCTTTACCTAATGCATTTAGGGAAAGAGTTCCTGACAATGGAAAATTGAGCGTGCTTTCTTATTTTTTTTTTTTTACTGCTCTCTAACAATAGGTAACTTGCAAGTTTTCCAGCATGATTTTCTTCTTTTTTTTTTTTTAGTTTAAAGTAATTATTTTTTATTTTATTTTTTAAATCTACATCCAAGTTAGTCAGCATACAGTGCAATAATGATTTCAGAATAGAAAGCAGTGATTCATCTCCACATATAACACCCAGGGCTCATCTGAACAAGTGTCTTCCTTAATGCCTCTTGGTCATTTAGCTCATCTGTCCACCCACAACCCCTCCAGCACCCCTCAGTTTGTTCTCTATATTTAAGAGCTTCTTCTGTTTTGTCCCCCTCCCTGTTTTTATATTATTTTTGCTTCCCTTCCCTTATGTTCATCTGCTTTGTATCTTAAATTCTACGTATGAGTGAACTCATATATTTGTCTTTCTCTAATTTCACTTAGCCTAATACTCTCTAGTTCCATCCACGTAGTTGCAAATGGCAAGATCTCATTCTTTTTTATTGCTGAGTAATACTCCATTGTATATATATACGCCACGTCTTCTTTATCCATTCATCCATCGGTGGACATTGGGTTCTTTCCATACTTTGGTTAGTGTTGATAGTGCTGCTATAAACATTGGGGTGCATGTGCCCCTTTGAAACAGCACACCTGTATCCCTTGGATAAATACCTAGTAGTACAGTTGCTGGGTCATAGGGTAGTTGTATTTTTAATTTTTTGAGGAACCTCCATACTGTTTTCCAGAGTGGCTGCACCAGTTTGCATTCCCACCAGCAGCGCAAAAGGGTTCCTCTTTCTCCACATCCTTACCAATATCTGTTGTTGCCTGAGTTGTTAATGTTAGCCATTCTGACAGGCGTGAGGTGGTATCTCATTGTGGTTTTGATATTTATGTCCCTGATGATGCATGATGTGGAGCATTTTTTCACGTGTCTGTTAGCCATCTGGATGTCTTCTTTGGACAAGTGTCTATTCCAGCATGATTTTCTTTCCTACCTAGATAGCCACCAAACCCCAACTCTCAGACTTTGCCATTTTTCTTAAATCTAATACATTAAGCTTTTGAAACACACACAAATTCCAGTGTAATTGACAACCATGTGAAGAACAAATGTAGGAAATACTCTACGTGCTAGGAGATTCTAAATTACAGACTATGTAACTATGTATCTGTTTTCACTTGTAAAATCCACATTCTTTTAGTGTACAGTTCCACGTGTTTTGGCGAATGTGTGCTGTGGAACCATTAGCACGAGCAGAATACACCAGCATTTCCATCACCCCAAAATTACCCTCATTTTGCTCCTGTGTAGTAACCCCACACTTGACCTGAAACGATGCTGGTATGTTTTCCATCTTACAGTTTCACCTTTTCAGAATGCCATTTAAATTGGAACATTCAGTACGGAACTTCTGAGTCTGGGATTCTTCTAACTTAACGCATTTGAGCTCCATCCTTGTTACTGGGTCTGTAGTGGTTTGTTCCTTATTAGGACTGAGTTCCTTTTCATTTCACTGTATGAATATACCGCACTTTGTTCATCCATTCAGCGCTTGAAGGACATTTGGACCGTTTCCAATTTTTGGTTTTTATGAATAAAGCTGTTATATGCATTTGTGAACAGGTTTGGTGTGAACAAAAGTCTTTATTTCCCCTGAGTAAGTACAAGTGAGGTTTCTGGGCCATATGGTGAGAGTATGTTCAGCTTCTTCAGACATTGTCCAACCATTTCTCAAATGGTTGTACCATTTTGCAGTGTGTGAGAGTCTCAGTTGATCTACATCCTCACCAGCACCTGGTATTATCACTTTTTGTTTTGGTTTGGTTTCTATAGCCATTCAAATAGGTGTGCAGTGGTATCTCATTATAATTTTAATTTGCATTTCCCTAATGTCTAATGATATTGATTGTTTCCTACGTGCTTACTTGCCATCCATATATCTTCTTTGGTAAATCACCTACTGGAATATTTTGACCATTTTTAAATTGAACAGTTTATTTCCTTTTTGTTCATATTTGGGAATTCTTTACATATTCTGAATATATATCTGTTTGTCAGGTATGTGATTTGCAAATATATGCCCCTAGCCTGTGGCTTTTTTCTTTTAAAAGTGTATCTCACAGAACAAAAGCTTAATTTTGATAAAGTCCAATTTTTCCTTTTTTTTTTTCCTTTCTGGATCATGCTTTTGGTGTCTATCTAAGGACTCTTTGCTTGACCCAAGCCCAAAGGTTTTTCCCAATGTTTTCCTCTAAAACTATTATACTTGGATGTCTTACATTTAGGTCACCAATCCATCGTTAGTACATTTTTGTATAAAACATGAGATCTACCTGGAGGTTCATTTTTTTACATATGGACATCTAGTTATTCCAGCACCATTTGTTAAAAACACTGTCCTTCCTCATCCTCTTTATGGAGTCTAAGCAGGGAGGTTTGATGAAGCATTTTTTGAAGATGCTGCTGGAGTTTGTCTCAAGAAATAGGAGTAGAATGCATCATGGAAGAGATGATGAGTTTTCTGTTTCAAGAAAACTTCCATTGGCCAACGCAATCTCGAGAAAGAAGAACAAAGCCTGGGCATCACACTCCCGCATCTCAAACTATACAATACTATAGTCATCAAAGGAGTATGGTATTGGCATAAAAAACAGACACACAGGTAAGTGGAACAGAATCGAGAGTGCAGCAATAAACCCACACATATATGACCAATTAATTTACAACAAAGGAGCTGCGAACATGCAATGAGGAAAAGACAGTCTCTTTAATAAATGACGTAGGCAAACCAGACAGCCACATGCAAAAGAATGAAGCTGGACCACTACCTTACACTATGTATAAAAATTAACTCAAAATGCCTTAAGGACTTGAACATGAGACCTAAAACCACCAAAGTCCCAGAAGGACACAGGTGCTAAGTTCCTTGACATCAGTCTTACTGATGATTTTTTGTTTCTGACACGAAAAGCAAAGGCAACAAAAGCAAAAATAAACAAGCAGGACTTATTGTGGTGATCACAATATATACAAATATGGAATCACTCTATTGTATACCTGAAATTAAACTAATGTTCAATGTCAACAATATCTCAATTAAAAATAATATTAAAACTAAAAAGTAAATAAATAAAGAGGCACCTGGGTGGCTCAGTTGGTTGAGTGTCCAACTTCAGCTCAGGTCATGATCTCATGGCTCATGGGCTCAAGCCCTGCATTGGGCTCTGGGCTGACAGCTCAGAGCCTGGAGCCTGATTCAGATTCTGTGTCTCCCTCTCTTTCTGCCCCTCTCTCTCTCTCTCTCTCTCAAAAATAAACATTAAGAAATAAATTAATTAAAAACTAAAAAAATTTTTTTTCTTAGTTTTTAATTAAAACAAGAAATAGAAAACTTCCCTAAGATGTGAAGAGTGGATGAATCAAAGCTCTTCAGTCACCTCAGCAGGAAAGGAGGAGAGGGCTGAGGGTTTGGGAAACAGGGGGTAAAGGGAGGGCAGAGCAGAGGCAGGACCTCTGGAGACTGGGGTCTCAGGTGCTGGGAGTACCACCCGTACATCCTTCCAGGAAGCAGACAGGGGGGCAAGAGCAGACATGCAAGCACATGAACTAGAGAGAAGACCGGTGAAGGATAAAGAAGAGTTTCCAGAAAAGGTGGGGAGAGCCTGTGGGCTACTCTGCCCTGGGACACCTGGAAAGAGAGGGAGTGGGAAGAGCTGGGTAGAGAGTGTCAAACCGCAGAGCAGTTCCAGGAGAGCGTGGGCCAGGCCAGTGGGGAATCTCTGAGCCAAGGCCGCCTGTGGGGAACTGAGTGTGTCCCCTCTAAAATTCCTATGTGGCAACCTAATCCCAGTGGGATGGGATTTGGCCCTCCGGGAGGTACACAGGCCACAAGGGCGGGGCCCTCGGGAATGGGCTTCCGGCCCTTATGAGAAGAGGCCAGAAAGCGAGCGAGCTTTCTCTCTCTCTCTCTCTCTCTCTCTCTCTCTCTCTCTCTCTCTCTCGTGTGAGGACACAAGGAAAAGACCATCTACAACTTAGAAGCCTCACCAGAGGCTAACTGTGCTCGTGCCCAATCTCAGACTTCCAGCCTCCAGGAGGGTCAGAAATCAATTTTTACTGTTTAAGCTCCCCTGTCTATAACCCGTTAGGTCAGCCCCAACTAAGACATTGCCCAGGGTCCCACATCTCACAGGCACGGACCAGTACGAGCACCCTGCACACACAGACATTGGCTGGGAACAGCCCACAGGAAGTAGGGCCTTGGCATGGAAGGAGTGAATTGAGAAAAGCAGTCCACCATGACCCTTCAGCATCAGATCCCACAGTGTGAGAGCTCAGTCCCACAAGACCACCCTTCCCACTGCAGACATCAGGCACAAGTACAGGCTGTCCCCTGTGCTCCTGGCTGATTGGTTAGAGATCAGAGATTTCAATGAACCCCTCCTTGGCTTCGTTTAATTTGCTATTATAAATAACATTTTTTCTAACATTCTTACACATTTACTTTGGTGGACACATGCCCTCATTTCTCTTGGATATACACTTAGGAGCAGCATTTCTAGGCCATGGGACGGCCTATGTTGAGCTCAGTAGACTCTGCCAGATGGTTTTCCAAAGTGGTTATATCAATTTATACTCCCTCCAGAACACACTTGCTCTATATCTTTGCCGACACTTGACATTGTCACCATCTATAATTTTAGCAATTCTGGTGGGTATCAAGTTCAGATTTTAACATTCAGTGTGCTGACCAAACGGAAAGGGCCTGTGAACCTGCAGGCAGCTAGTATGAAACCTTTGCACCTAAGGGCTGTTTGTGCCCTGCACAGGTACCACCCTCCCCACCCCCCCCCCCCCGCACACACACACGTGGAAGTCAGGCTCCTCATCTTCTTCTTTGACCACTCATGGGGAGCCCTACTTAGTCCAGGGATCATTGCCCTGCACTGCTTTCCGCCGCTTCACCCCATATCCACCAGTGGTAACATTCCTGAATTATTGCACGCAGAGTCCATGGTGTGTACTAGGTTATGATTATGATTATTATCATCAATCACCACTATTTGGATATGCACAAATGCAAAAGGTACAAAGTCTAGAAGAAATAAAAAGATGTATAAGTGATCTGTTGCTGCATAACAAATTATCTCAAAATTGGGTGGCTTGAAATAATAAACGTTTAGTATCTCATGTAGTTTCTGCGGGTCAGGAGTTAGGGAGGGGCTTCCCTGGATGGTTATGCCTCAAGGTCATTCAGAAGGTTGCAGTTAAAGTGTCATTCTAGGCTGCAGCCACCTCAGGGCTTCCCAGGGACTGGACAATCCCTCACGTGGCTGGCAAGCTGGTGCTGGTGTTGGCAGGAAGGCCTCAGTCTCTCACGGCACGGCTTCTCCACATGGCTGCTTGGCCATCCTCATGACTAGGGACAGCGAGTGATCCAAGAGAGCAAGTCACACACTGTCATTTCCACAATATCTGCTGGTTACACAGGTGCATCTTTCCAATGTGGGAGGGAACCAAACAAGGGTATAAAATGTGAGTCCCCCTCCCATGGGTCCATGCCACCCATTTGCCCTTCCAGAGGCAACCACTCTGACCAGTTTCTCGTGAATTCTGCCAGCAATAATTTTCACACACACGCAGGAGGTCACACACACACACACACACACACACACACACTTTTTTGCACCTTACTTTTTTTGCTCAACAGATCTTGGAAATTCTTCCACATCAGGACATACGGACCTGCCTTCTTCCCTTTGCCTGTGGTAAGCCCTGCCATTGTATGGATGTGCCATAATTTACTTAACTAGCCCCCTGTTGATGGATATTTGGGCCAGCCCATTATTTCCCTACCATAAGCAAAGCTGCAATGAATAAATATGAGCATATATCCTTCTGCAAACACACAATAATGTGTAAGAATAAATTTCTGGGAGTGGATCAGCTGGACAAAAGGATCTGTGCCTTTCTCAGTGTGATAGATGTCGCCACATTGCCCACCATACAAGTTGGATATAACGATTTGCATTCCCAGCAGCAAAGTTATGGATTTCATGAAGCTTCAAAGGGGAATGGCCAAAAATGTGGGGCATCTCAGGCAGCTCAGCAAGTAATTCAAGTGCAATATAAGCCATCCCCATCCTTTGAAGTCTTTCCTGGTTGACCCAGCCCCACTTCTCAGCTGGAAAGCCTCCCCTGGCCCTCCCCCACACCACATGCTGGGCCCTTGTCTCTCTCTAGCTTGCAAGTTCCTTCCCTAAAATTCCCATTCTTGCCTTAAATGCAGCAGATGAAGAGTTCTTTGCCAGTAAGGCCCCAAAGGCTGACTTTTTGGTGCCAAAACTGTGCTCCAAGCTGTGTTATCCAACTATGACAGTTCTCACCTGAGATGACCTCTGTCCTCTGCCCTGGGTGAGCGTTCTCGCTCCTCATGGATAGATGTTTTCACAGGTCTGCCCCCTGCTCAGCTCTGAGTCTCCCAAGGGCAAAGGCAGTGCTGCGTCCATCTCTGGCTCCACTGCTTGGCAATGGCACAGTGTCCAATGACTGTTTGCTGAATGAATAAATGACCCAGAGGTAACTTTGTCAAACTAGTGCTGTCAGAGGCCTCTTGCTTTACCCTATTCTAGGAACTAGGTGTGTCTAGATCATTCTGAATGTTGTCTTTAGATGCAGCGTTTATTTTATCCACCTGAAGCATTTTTCAAGGGATTATGTTTCTCTTCTCATTTTTCTCGTTTTCGCCTTTGGCCTGGTCAGAGCCTCATGGGAACACGCAGGATGGGAAGCAGGCACAATAATGCTCGCAAACATAAGGACGTGCAGACTTGTCAAACCTGGGCAAACACACACACAGAAAGGGATAAATATTGACGCTGCAGAGGCAGGGGTGTGGCGGACGGGAAGCCACCGCTCTTTTGTGGTTTCAAATCCAATACTTCAGCAATCCTAAATCCAGCAATCTGGAGAGATTTTCTTGTGAAATCAGTTTCCAAACCTCTCAAGATCACCTCCTTTAAAATCAATCTCCATAACCATTCAAATAGAAATCTTTCCCAAATGTCCCACATTTCCACGGCTTTGAGACTCTGCCTTGGGTGCATTATGTGTATTACTAATAAAGAAAGCAGCATGCAGAATCATGGGAATCAAACCAATTTGAAGTCAAGTTCATGACCTGCCCATTGTAAGTAGGACAACCACTGTTTCCTTTTTTTTCTTGTTTTCTCAACTTATGGTTTTGAATATTTTCTTTTTTTTTTAATGTTTCTTTCTTTGATTTTGAGACAGAGGGAGAGCACAAGTTGGGGGGGGGGTGGTGGGCAGAGATTGAGAGAGAGAGAGAGAGAGGGAGAGTGAGAGGGAGACACAGAACCCAAAGCAGGCTCCAGGTTCCCAGCTATCAGCCCAGAGCCTGATGTAAGGCTCAAACCCACGAACTGTGAGATTATGACCTGAGCTGAACAGACTGAGCCACCCAGGTGCCCCACTGGTTTGAATATTTTCAAACCATAAGAAGAAAGGTATGATGAACATCTGTAAGTCAGGGGTCAGCAAACTCCAGTCTGTGGCCTGTTTTTGCATGACCTGTGAGCTTTTATATTTTTAAGTAGCTAAAAAGAAAATCAAAAAGAGAAGGGCACCTGCATGGCTCAGTAGCTTGAGCATCCACCTCAGCTTGGGTCATGATCTCCGGTTCTTGAGTTCGAGCCCCACATGGGCTCTCTACTCTCAGCACAGCGCCCGCTTCAGATCCTCTGTCTCCCTCTCTCTCTCTGCCCCTCTCCAGCTTGTGCTTGCTAGCACTCTCTCTCTCAAAAATAAACATTAAAAAAGTTTTTTTAAAGAAAATCAAAAGGAGAATAATGTTTCATAACCTGATAGGACAGCAAACGTTAGGGTCCCTAGGTCAAGTTTGCCCACGGGCCTGAGCACCATCCAGGGCTGCTCTCACTGTGCAACAGCAGAGCTGAACGGCAGCCAGGGATCCTGGCTCACAGAGACTAAAATATTTACTATTTGACTGTACAGAAAAAGCCTGCCAACCTCTGACTTAGAGACCTCACCTGTTAATACTTAGCCCCATTTGCTTCCCTCTCTTGCTGCAGCATTTCTGTTGGTCTTGATACTTTGCCCTAAATGCTTTGTGTCTGCCTCACTTTCTTAGGCTCAAAGTGGGGAATGACAGGTCCAGCCTAAGGACAGATAAGAGAATATGAAGTATGAAGTATTTAGCACACAGTGCTTGGCACTTAGACAAACTTGAGAAGAAGATCCAAGATAAATGCCTGGTGTTTTCCACTGAGGTGATTGCCGGAACTGCTAGCTTGAAAATCATAAGCCTTGGCAGTTTCCTGAAGGCCTGGTTCCTGAAGTCTGGAAGCCAGCTTTCCCTCAGAAAGGGCTTCTTACCCGAGGAGCAAAAAAAGCCTCAGGGAGACCTCATTTTTTCCACAGCTTGTGGCTTGGCTGAGTCAACTTCTGCCTTTCCCTGAGTCACGAGTTTTTCCTCGTATTTGGAGGAGCACAGCCCTCCACCCAGGTCCTCTCCACCCACAGCTGGTCCCAGTTGGGAAGGGGTGGACGACTAGCTGGTCAGAGTCTGTGCCACCTCCAGGGGATTTCCCAGAGCTCCACCCAAATCCACACAATGTCAGTGCTAGAAGGAAGGCCAGACCAGGAGACTGAGGCCCCAGTGGGCCCTGGACCAGCACTGTGACAAGGCTAGCTGGGGTCTCCCAGCCGCAGGACCTACGGGGTGTGCCTCCTCCCTCTGGTTTTGTAGAACCAGGGAAAGGCGTCCCTTCCTGGACACGTGCTCCATGCCAGGCATAGTGCTGGGTGCCAGGGCGCTGTCTCAAACCAGAAAGCCCTGCCTTCAAAGGCTATCCAGCTCCCTTCCCATGGCTACCTCACGCCAGGCAGGGCCTATCTTCCCCAAGAGGCCCCTCTTGCTAGGATGTGGGGGACCTGGTGCTGAAGCACTCATGGAACCTGGCCTTGAAGGTTCTGCTCGAAGTCCCCCTCCAGCACCACTACCCCCTGGCAACCAGCAGTGCATACATTTGGGATGGCATTTTCCAGTGTCTCAAAGTCCCAACCGACCTCTCTGGTTATAAGTCAGCCTCTGGTGGGTGGGCCTTGTCTCCTCCTCTGTACTGTATGGAGGCCTGGCTATACCACCAGAACTCATCAGTTCAAGTGCTTATTCAACCGGAGGCACATAAATGGGTAAAGTAGGGCAAGAGGGGAACCACAGAGAGAGGTGGGGACTGTAGTGAATGGGGTCATGTGCGCAATCTAAAGGGGACAGTTCCACAGTGAGATGGGGGACCAGTGTTTTCAAATCCTCTGATTTAGAAGGTCAAAATCCTGATTTTTATATGAAATCTCTCAATATGAAATGTTGGCAATGCATTTTATAAGTTTAAGTACGTTTATGAGGCCATAGCTTCTGTCAGATGCTCAGTAAACACTGTCTTTGTTGAGGAGGTAATAGCAGAGAAGGTGATAGAGGTGGGGATGTGGGCTCTCCAAGGCCACAATCGGTGGCCCCCTCACTTGCCTACCACCTCCACCCTCTTCTTTCTCCAGGCCTCTCCGTCCCTTCTCCTCCCCTGCCTCATCCCCTTCCTTTCTTAGTCCAAGTCCTGGCCTCACTCCTCTTGGGCTTGGAGAGGCACATTCTCACCTCACAGGCTCCGCCCACACCACCCAGGAGAGCAGGTCACCAGGTCACCGCCACTCAGCTCCTGCCTCCGAGCTCCAGCCTCCAGGCAGAGATCCACTCTGGCTCCTGCTGCTGTCTCTTGCCTCGGTCCTGGCCCGCAGATCCTGCATGGGCCTGAGCCAGCTCCTCTCCCAAGTGCCCAGGGTCTGCCCTATTTGGCAAGACAAACTGCATCTGACCCACAGACATTTACTGTGTTTCTACTAAGTGCTGAATTCTGATCTCAGCTCTGGAGACAAAGGAATGAATGAGAGGAGTATAGTCCAGCCCATGAGGCTCAGCCTAGGTGAGGGAGACCAGCCATGAACAGGTAAACAAGTGATCTAATAAGATGCCTTCGGGCTGGAGAAATACTTTACAAAGTAATAAAACTGGGTGAGGTAGTTGAGGGTGATGGAGTGGAGGCAGGAAGCTGCTCTGGGCGGCCAGGGAAGCCTCTGAGGACATGGCAGTTTGAGCTGAGACTTGAATGCCAAAAATGCAGCCATGAGAATATCTGGAGGCAAGGGAAGCACAAAGGCCCAGAAGTGGTCTAACAGCCTTGGCGGTGGGAACAGTCTTGGGGTTTTGAGGAACAGGAAGAAGCCAGTGTGAGATGGAAGTGCAGGGAGGGTACCAGAGGAAGTCTGGGACAGACCTCCTGGAGTGGTGAGGCTGGGAATTTCAGTCCAGGGTCCTAGAAGGCACGCGATGGCCTGGGTGGGGAGGTCCCTGCTGGAAATGTTGGAGCGGGTGGTGAGTACCTGGATCCCATTAAACTGGACTCAATCAATGTATGTTTGCAAGTTTCCACTATAAAAAGAGTTTAAAATTTAAAACAGATTAAATGCTGCTGATTTTTAATATTATGATTATTAATTTCCGGTGGCTGAGAGCAGATGACTGTGTCAGCTAGCAGCAGGGAAGCCAGCCAGAGGCAGCACACGGCACAATAATTCCACCGCCTCCCTTCCTCCCCCCACTGTTCGAGGGCCCGCAGCGAAGACGCGTCCACAGCGGGATGCGAGCAGCTAGGGTGCGGAGCTGCGGTGTTGCGTTCGGCAGGGGAAACTGGTGGCAGGCGACTGGGGGATTTAGACTGGAGAACCAGCCCTGAGAGATTCCGAAAAGTAATTTCATGCAGGTCCGGCCGATTCTAACTTGGGATACCCCGCCCGCGCACACTTCCTCCGCACTTGGGCTCTGAGTGTGGGGCGTCCAGGCTCCGCCCCCGCCCGCGCTCCCGAGCTCCGATTGGCGGAGCCGCGGTGGGGGGCGTGTCTGACTGGAGTGGGCCGGCCGTAGCGCAGGCCGCGGGAAGGGGCAGGGGCGCCCAGACCCGGAGCGGAAAGCAGCGCCGGGGAGCGGGCTCGCAGACGGGCGCTGGGCAGGGTGCAGGCGCGCGGGGACCAGACGGAGGAGGTAAGTGCCCCCGGGCTGGCCGGGGCGCGCGGAGCAGGCGAGCAGTGTGCCCGCCGCCTCCAGTCTCCCCGGGCCACCCTGTCCAGGTGGCTCCGGGGCTCTGGCCGGGCGGGAGCGCAGCCAGGGCCATCTCGGACTCTGACCCGAGCAGAGGAGCGGAGAAGGGCGCTTACTGCTGGTTGGGGGTGCTGGACGCGGGGTGGAGGCTCCAGGAGCTCCAGGGAGAGAGGGGTGAGCGCAGGTAAGAGAGCTGGGCAATCAAAGCAAGATCCCCGGGAATGCACGACGGGCGACGGAGGCGCCCCCGGATCTGCCCCCTGGGTGACAGGGATCTCTGCACGCCAGTTTTCCCGTGATGGTTCTGAGAGACCTGGCCTGACGCCATCGTCGTGGTCTCACTTCTTGGTCCCGGTTTTCGGGGTCTGCACAAGTGGACCAAGACAACTGCCCCAGTGGACTGGGGAGGTGGGGGTGGGGGAGGTGGCAGTGTTTTCCAAGTGGCCTAGGTCCTCTCTGGCCTCTCTCACTGAGGAACAATCTGAACCCCGAAGCGTTGGAATTTGTGACTTTTGGCAGGAGTTGTCAAAGGAAATGGCGGGGCTTAATCTCCCATTTCACAGAGGAAGTCACCGAGGCAGGCCCATAGAGATAGTCCCAACCTGGAATGAACTGGAATCTCTTTCCCTCACTCTGTCTCCCTGAACACGGAAGAGTTAGGCAGGGGAGTGGTGTCATCAGCCCTCTTTGCAGGTGGGAAAATGAAGGTTCTAAAGGTTCCAAGGTTCAGAGTCACTCTGAAACTTTATCTCCACAGTCCAAGGAAAATATCATTTGCAATTTGAGCAAAGCTGTTATCTCACCCCAGAGGGTCAAAAGCCAGCAAGGAGGGGACTATCCTTGCTGGGGTAATTCTTGGCACACAGTTTCCACTTAGTACTGGGGTGTTCCTGGGCACATAATTTCCACTGGGGTCTGTGCTGGCCAAGAGATGACTCTAACTTCAGCCTGTGTCCCTGCACCCGTCAGCCCCAAGACAGGAGGTGAGGCAGTCCAGCTGAGCTTAAGGGACCTGCCTACACCACCCCCAAGGGATCCCTGGGTTGGAGCTGGAGTGTACGCAGGGGATCAGGCATTTGGAGAGGAGCCCTGCGCTCTGGACTTCAGGATTTCTGGTTCTGTCTTCGGTCAACAACAGCCTTCCGCAGCTCATGGTTATTTTTGGAGCTGAGCCGTTGAGCAGTAATTTTGATGATGGAGGTGATACTTTCCCCAGTGGGGCTTTTGTGAGGATTAAGTGAGATAATACTTATAATGTGCTTACTTTTGTACGTGGTGAGCTGTAAGCTCTTAGTTAATGGTGCCTCTGGTTTATTTTCCTTATTACTATTTTTTTCATGGAGAAGGGCCTCGGGGAAGCACAGGGCTGGACAAGGCTGAGGGGTGGCCCCCTCTGGAAGGAGAGGACATTTGGATCATGGCACTCTCCTCAGTGTACTTGGAGAAAAACTCAGACCCTCATTTTGGCCTCTGGACCTTCAGGACTGGCTTCTGCTCGTCCCTTTGACCTTATGTCTTACCTCTCTCTCCGTCCTCTACAGCCTCCATGGGTCAGATTCTCGAGCTATTCCCAAGGCCCAGAACATTCTTTCCTTAGCCTTTGCATGACTGACTCTTTCACAGTATTAAGGTTGGTGCCAGGTTACTTCCTCACCAGACCTTGCCTCACCCCCACCCCACCCCTGCTGTGCCAGGCAGATCCTCTGTCTTTTTCTTCATGGCACTTAGCACTCACAGTCAGAAATTACCTGTTGATTTACTTACTAGTCTGGCTGCCCCACCAGGAAGTCTGTTACTGGAGGACTTGTCCCTAGTTCCTTGCTGAAACCTGGTGCAAAACACAGTAGGACTGTGTCTGGCACATGGTCAGACTTACAGTAAATATTTGGAAGGTGAAATCAAGCAGGTGTGGAAGCCCAATGGGCCTGGTTGGGGCTGGAGGGAAGAGGAGCTGGTGATGAATCAGCCTGGCCCCAGTCAGAAGCCAAAGGATAGTCCAAGGGGCTAGTATCCTTATTCCCCCTCTCTGTGATCTTGGCCAGGTTCCTCCCTCTCTTATAAGCAGTGTCCCCAACTGTAACTCTAACAGAAGGGTGGAGCTGGTGTCCCTCCTAGGTCCTGTTTTCCAGGGTTCCCAGGGTGGGGCCCCAGACATCTCTCTCAAAACACAAAGGCTGTTTCTGAGTGGAAGAGAGGAGAGAACAAGTTCCCTCAGGACACAGCCCCGTGTCAGGTGCATCCCTGGAGGAGTTGTATTATGCATTTGATAGTATGGGGTAGTATAGATCAGGGGTCTGCAAACTTTTTCTATAAAGGGCCAAATGTAAATATTTTAGGCTTTGCAACCAGCCTCTGTTGTCATGTTCCAATGACTTTTATTTAGAAAAGCTGGCAATGGGTCAGACTTGAGGTAGGTTTGACAGACACCTTGTCCATCATGCACAGAACCCTGGCCATCCAGCAACACTTGGAGCATGGTTCCCCAGACCCCGGTGCTCACTGAGCACCTTCAGCCCAGCTCAGGTGGTGGGATCACTTGTGTTCAAGAGGGCCAGCCCAGGAGCCTGGCACCCTCCCAAACCTTCCAAAAACAAACAAACAAACAAACAAGCAAACAACAACAACAAAACCAGGTCTATTAATTTCCCTGCTGTCAGATACTGACCAACCCTCCAGGAATGTCCCCCCTCTGTCAGCACCCTGGGTGCTGGGTACCACAGCGGAGGCCGCACAGGCACTATCCCAATGCCAGAGGCTGTCCGGAGGCAGGCTAGTCCCAAGAGGAATGGGGTCAGCTCTCCCCTCCCCTGTCCTAAAGGAGAGAGATTCACTTCTTTGGTGAGAACGGTAAAAAGAAGGATTCCCCATCTGCTTGGGTGAAGAGCTGCCATATTTACCAAGAAAAATGTCCAGGCCATGTCAAACCAAGGTGTGACATTACAGTTGTGGGAAGGGAGGGCAGATATGGAGAGAACCCCAGGAGAATGTTGTCTGCCCAGCCCCTCACCCAACCTGGGACCCACTATAGGCTCATGGAGGAGAAGGGCATGTGAGCCTTCTGGATGCCCCAGTCAGTGTGTGGGATCAGCTCAGGGCCCAAATCCCTTTCACAAACACCCCCACACTTCCTGGGCCACATTTTGCTGCCAGCAGCTGAACAGGGGCCATAAGGGCCTGGAGAGGGTCTATAGATCATCGGCTGGGGACAAGCAGTATGGGAGTCTTGCATGGGGCATCCTGGTGCCCCTACAAGGGACGAGGAGACAGAGTTGTAGGCCCTCCCCTGCCTGAACCTCTCCCCTCCCTGGGTGCTGCCCTTCACTTCCTCCATGCCTCCCACCTGGGTAGCGCCAGGTCAGAGTGGGGACCTGGGCAGGCTGGCCCCTTAGAGCTCACCAAACCCCACAGAGCCAGGTGGGGGCCATCTGCTATCTTCTGTCCCGGCACAAAGTCTGTCTGCTTCAGCTGCCAAACGTGTTAAGCCTCAGTCTGTGGTGGTAAGATTGGGTTTTCGTCCAGTTCTGCCAGGAAGCCTGACACACAGGTGTGCTTGGAGGAAACAGGTAGCACTCTTTGCTCAGGGCTCCTGGCATCTCCTGTGTCCCTGGACCCTGACGCTGTGTGGTCAGGGGAGGCCCCACCTGGTGACCCACTGCATGCACTGCAGGCCAGAGCTCCCAGCCAGTAAGCTCAGAGCTCCTGGAGCAGACACTGTCCTGACCTCTTTTCTTTTTGAGGACCTTACATTTAGAGAAAGAAAAAGAAGCTCATCTTCCCACTTCTCAGAACTGGCTGGTATTGTGATTTTATCACATTGCTGCTGCTTTTTCTAAATAAAAGAAAGAAAATATCATAGGTTAAGGTGCAGTCCAACTTGATCCCCCCCATTCCTGGTCACATCCAGGCCACCCTTCCCCAGGCCACTTTCTGCTGACTTTGGTTTGGGTTTATCATTTTTTTTTTTAAACCTCGACATTTTTAAGTGTACAGTTCAGTGGAATTAAGTGCATTTCCATTGTTGTGAAACATCTCCAGGATTCTTTTCATCTTGCAAAACAAACTCTACACCCATTAAATAACAACCCTGGGCAACCACTTTTCTACTTTGTGTCTCTATGAATTTTACTACTTGGAAGTGCCTCGTGTAAGTGGAGCCATGCTGTATATTTGTGACTGGCTTATTTCACTGAGCATAAATGTCTCCAAGGTTCATCCATGTTATAGCAGGATTTCCTTCCTTTCTGTGGCAGAACAGGCTTCTGTTGCACATTTTGTCCACCCATCGATGGACACTTCTACATCTTGACTATTGTGAATACCACTTGGAGACCCTGCTTTCAGTTGTTCTGCTGTACACCCAGGAATGGGATTCCTGGATCATATGGTATTTCTATTTTTAATTTCTCGAAGAACCTCCATCCTCTTTTCCTTAGTGCTCCACCAACTTATATTTCCAGCAACAGTGTGCCAGGGTTTCAACTTCTCTGCATCCTTGCCAACACTTGTTATTGCCTGGGGTTTCGGGGCTTTTTTTTTTTTTTTTTAAATAGAAGCCACCCTCATGAGTGTGAAGTTCCATCCTGTCCATCTTTATTCAGAGATCTAGATCTTGAACACTTTTGAAATGCTGTGTGATGTCTGCCTATATAGTGTCACACACCAGTCAGCAGGTTGCTTTTTCCACTCACCGTTTGATGTTGGCCCACATAGATTGGCTGGGTCATAGTTACAGCCGACAGTATTCCCTTGTACGAGCGGACCTGGCTATTGGACCCGTTCCCCTGCTGCTGTTCCCCTGCTGCTAGACATCTCTCTTGTCTCCACCGCAGGCACTACATTCACTGCATTTGGTGGTCTCTTTCTACGGAGCTCTGAGCTCTTCCGGTGCAGCCATCATCCAGCCCATCCCAGGGTCCCAGCATGCAGCCCAAGGGCTTGGAGGGTGGCCTCTGGAATTTTGCCAGGCTATCCACAGCAGGGACCCAGTAATCAGTCCTGGCAGGAGAGCCCCAGGCTGTCACCAATAATCAGCTAGGTTTGCAACACACAGCCAAGATTAGCAACCTAAAAATAGTTGTTCTTTCGTAAGGTGGTGTGGGCAGAGCTTCTCAGGATGCCTTGTGGTCTGAAGGGGGCACGTGGTATGTGACTCAGGGGGCCGAGCACCCCTCTTGTGCAGTGTGTCCGACCCCCATACGGGGCCCTGCTCTAGCTTCCCACGAGCAGTCTGACATATAGAACTACACTGTGGTGACCCAGAAATACCACATGTGTGATCAGCTTGGCCAGGGTCATGCTGTGTGTGCCTGTACACATGGTGCTGGCAGTGACATCAGCTGTTACCTGCTTCCTCTTCAGAAGTAAGAGCTAACTCATGCACGGTGGGTGTCTGGGAGCTTCGGAAAGGTCCCTTCGTTCACTAGCGACTTACAAAACACTTAGCACTGTTCCAAGCACTGGGGATACTGTAGCAAACAAGAAAAGGCTCCTACTCTCATGCAGCTTACAACTGAGTGAGGAAAATAGAAAACACATAAGCAAGTGATAGATAGACAGGAAAATATAAAGTCCTAATAAATCCTGTAAAAACAAAACAAAACAAAACAAAACAGCGTAACATCTTCGAGAAAGGGTCAGCAAACTTTTTCTGTAAAGGGCCAGAGAGTAAATATTTTAGGCCTTACGGCCTATAGTCTCTGTCACCACTAGTCATGCCTGCCTTTGCAGCATGACAGCAGCCACAGACAATTGTAAATGAATGAGAGTGACCATGTTCCAATAAAACTTTATGTACAAAAACAGGCCATGGGCCAGACTTGGCCCTTAGGCCATAGTTTGCCAACCTTGTCCTGGGTCTGGGGAGAAGCTACCTGAGCTGGGGTTGTCAGAGACCCTTTCTGAAGGGAAATAAGAGCTGAGAGGTCACAGGAGGGAGCCAGCATGGGAGAGCCTATCTCAGGCAGGCATGATAGCGCCTTGCTGCAGATTCAACGGGGTAGCTGTGTGGTGAGAAGCAGGCAGCCTCTGGCTCAGTGTGAGAGAGAAAAATGGCGGAGCTTGCTTATGGGCTGAATGTTGGAGGTACAGGAAAGAGGAAATTCAAGGATGAGTCCTAGATTTGGGTGAATGGTTCTGTTTATGGAAAAGAAGAAAAGCTGGAGGAAAAAGCTGGGTTTGTGTTGGGCATGTTGAATTCGAGGACCTTTTCTCAGATGAGCGGGTGAGAAATCACGTGAGCAGGTGGACACCCACAGCTCAGAGAGAAACCAGGACTGGAGGCTTGACCTGGGGAGTCAGTAGTGTTTGGGTGGTCTTCAAAGCCATGAGTCTGCAGGCTCAGGGGAATATGTGTGGACAGAGCACAGGGGGCCTGCATGAGACCTGGGCCACTGACATTTTGTGCTTGGCAGGGGAGGACAGAGTGGGCCTCACACTCCACGGAGGAAGGCACTGTCTCCCGGGGTACAAGCTCTGGGCCCCCTACTTACTCACAGAGCCTCACTTTCCCTCCTGTCAATGCGGGATTCTACCTCCTAGGATTGTTGTGAGGATTAAATAAGATATTCATGCTTGACGTGCAGAAAGCACTCAGCACATGGTACCTGCGATGATGGCAGTGGTGACCACTGAGCTCACAGGCTGAGTGAGTGGGTTGCAGGTCTGTGATGGTTTGGCTTGATGGATGGGGGAGTCACTGGTGGGTTAGGTATGCAGACCCCCGTGGCCTGGCACTTGGTGTCCTGGTACATGCACCTGTGCCCTTCCACCTGGGGCAGGCCCAACGTGCCAGGTCCTCGGTGCCCCTGGAAGCCCCTGATGGGAGTTGGGGCTCAACTGGGGTGGTCAGCGCTGAGACGCGTTCTACCCTGTATCCCAAGGCTCCCCAGGGAATCGAGCCCCTACTGCCCACAGTGGTAGCCTGGCGCAGCCACACGTCCCATCCCCAGCCGACTTCCTCATGCCCCTCACGGGGGAATCCCCCTTCATCTCTCCATAGCTAAGAGTTGGCTTCTGGGACACCGAGTTTGTTTGGTTGGGTGGCTGTCTAGGCCCTCTGGGTCGCAGTAGGGTAATGAGTGGCTGGTCTGGCTGGGTGGGTTCAGTGAGTTGGCGGGGTGGGCAGTGTGGTCCCACCACCACTCCCCCCCCCCCCACCTCCCGCTCCCTGCCTACCCCCAGCTGTGCCGGGCAAGCTGATGCCTCCCTCACCTGCTGCTCCTCCCACAGCCAGGCTGCCAGAGAAGATGGTGGATTACCTGGCCAACACGGAGATCAACAGCCAGCGCATCGCCGCGGTCGAGAGCTGCTTCGGGGCATCCGGGCAGCCCCTGGCCCTGCCAGGCCGGGTGCTGCTGGGCGAGGGCGTGCTGACCAAGGAGTGCCGCAAGAAGGCCAAACCGCGCATCTTCTTCCTCTTCAATGACATCCTGGTGTACGGCAGCATTGTGCTCAACAAGCGCAAGTACCGCAGCCAGCACATCATTCCGCTGGAGGAGGTGACGCTGGAGCCGCTGCCCGAGACCCTGCAGGCCAAGAACCGCTGGATGATCAAGACGGCCAAGAAGTCCTTCGTGGTGTCGGCCGCCTCCACCACGGAGCGCCAGGAGTGGATCAGCCACATCGAGGAGTGCGTGCGGCGGCAGCTGCTGGCCACGGGCCGCCAGCCCAGCACGGAGCACGCGGCGCCCTGGATCCCCGACAAGGCCACGGACATCTGCATGCGCTGCACGCAGACGCGCTTCTCGGCCCTCACGCGGCGCCACCACTGCCGCAAGTGTGGCTTCGTGGTCTGTGCCGAGTGCTCCCGAGAGCGCTTCCTCCTGCCGCGCCTGTCGCCCAAGCCCCTGCGCGTCTGCAGCCTCTGCTACCGCGAGCTGGCCGCCCAGAAGCGGAAGGAGGAGGAGGAGGAGGAGGAGCAGAGCGTGGGGTCCCCCCGGCAGCCGGCCTACCTGGCCGGGGCCATCTGCGGAGCATCCAGCGGGGACGATGATGACTCTGACGAGGACAAGGAGGGCAGTGGGGACGGCGACTGGCCCAGCCGCGTGGAGTTCTACGCCTCCGGCGTCTCCTGGTCGTCCTTCCACAGCTGACCCGAATCTGCAGCTGTGCGGGAGGGCCTCCCGGGTCCCTTCTGCATCCAGTCAGACTCCATTGCCCGTGCTCCTGAGAGAACAGAGTTCCCAGACTGCCCAGCAGCCCCCGGGACCCTGCCCCGTGGGTGGCAGGCGCAGTGGGAATGGCTCTTTCTCTCTCGGCCCCCAGTGCCTTTGGGCTGGACGTTGGCAGCCTTCTGCTCCACTTCAGGTAATTCTCTTTCCAGTTAGCAAACCCAAACACTTCGGCCTCTTGGGAACAAATTTATTTCTCAGCCCTATGAGCTGTAGCCCCAGATGACCCCTTGAACTAGACAACCCCGGGTACCTGTCAGGACCAGAGGGAAGGTAGGACTGGCGCGAGGTCCCCTGTTCTCTGAGGACGTGCACCACAGCACCTGGCCCTGGGACAAGCACACCCCCAGGGAAGACTGGGAGCCCTAGAAACCACCGTCTGCCCGTGCATCTTGCTGAGGCCCACTGGCCTGGGTGGCTGGGCCTTGTCAGGCCAGGCATGTGGGCTCACCTTGAGCCAGGCAAGAGAGCCATGCTCCGAGTACCCACCAGGCTTGGTGCAGCCTGACTCCTGGGGGTCCAGGGCAGTCTGCCCAGGCCTTTGGCCCCATCTCACCTCTGTCCAGCTGTCCAAGAGTCTGATGCCTCTCAGTCAGTCAAGCCCTCCTCTCTCCCTGTGGCTGGGGAAGGCAGCGTTTTCTGTTAGGACTCTTCACTGCAAGTGACAGAAACCCTACCCAGACTGATTTAACAATAAAAAGAACATTTATGGACTTGCGTGGTCAAAAAGTTCAGGAGGATTTTGCTTCAGACATGGCTCGTGAGGGGCTGAAACCATGCTGGGTGGCAGACGTCAACAATTGTATACCACGCTGGGTGTTCCTGGGAACACTGGCAGCATAGTGGGGTCAGACATTCACACCACGTGGATGTGTTCTTGGCTGGTTCCCAAGGAAACCTCGCCATCCATCTGGGTACTCTAACCATGGCCCAGCACCCGTAGCCCTGCTCACTTGGTGTGAGTCATCTAAGTGGATGGACAGCGAGTAAACACGGAGCCACTTGTCCAGCTCTGCCTGGGCCTTCCAGGCTCAAAGCTTTCCCATGCGGCCTCCTGCCTGGCCTGCTCCTGGGGGTCGTGTCACTGAGTGGGAGAGCCCCAAGTGCAGCGACTGGCCTTACTCAGAGCGAGTGTGTTGGGACTGGAGCTTGAAGGCCAGCCTCCTGATGCCTGGCCTGCAGCTGGCCATAGGGTCATGGGTCCTTTGATGGTCTCCTGCATTTGCTTCTGCCCTGTGGCAGAAGAGGGGAAGATCACTGTCAGCTAGAAGTAGTGACTCTGGGGGAAGGAAAGCCTCCCCTAGCCCTCATGGCACAGTGGGCTCTGGCCAGGATCGGAGGTCTCAACCCCATTATCTGGGCTCCAGGCCCTAGGTGAAGAATTGCCCTCTGCCAGTTCTCAAATCCTCACATGCAAATAGAATCCTGAGGGTCTGGTTAGAATGCCACCTCTGATTTGGCAGGTCGCTGGATCCCAGGGACGGCAAGCCTCCAGCCCAGTGAGGGAGGATAGAAGATGTAAAGTGTGAGGCACCGGGGCCTGCCTATGGCCTTTCTGTGCAGGCAGAGGGAGCAGGTGGGAGAGGGTCAGAGGTGAGAACGTGTTGGTTTTCAAGCCCTTGGTCTCCCTGAGGCACACAAACTGGTCCAGGTTGGTTCTGCCTGGGCGGAGGGCTCAGGGCAGGACACATCACAGGATGAGAGACAACTTCCTGAAGACAGATCAGATACCCTCTCACAGCCAGGCCAGGCAGCCCCATCCCTTCACCCCAGAGCTGGTGCTGGGGTTGGGGGGAGTGCCCAGCTCCAGCCACTGGCCTCTCGATCACAGCCGCACTCTCCTGGAGCCTCCCTTGCCTGGTAGAGGGGAGTAGAAGCAGCAGGGGCAGCATTCACTTGGACAGGAAGCATGCCTGCAATGGATCCTGGGCACTGCCAGCCTTCTCTACAGGTGCCTGACACGGGGGCACAGAGCACAAGACCCAGGCATGCAGGGCAGGTAACCAAGGTCCATGACTTCCTCACCAGGGCTGGGCAAGTGGTGCCTTGTCCCTCAACCTGGGACCCTTAGACCTGCTCTCCTTGTATCTCCCCCTACCCAGGACTGGGAGAGGGTGGCTGCTTCCTTGAGCCCCAAGGTGTTAGGTACAGCCTATAAGGACCCAAAGGCTCGAGTGGCCAGCAACCTTTGGAGGGCTTTCATTCATGCAGATTCATTGCTCTGTGCCATGCCAGGTGCTGAGGACACAGCTGTGAGTAACATAAGGTCCCCACTCGTAAGGTTTCTCCTCTGGCGGAGGAGACAGGCACAGAAGCTGGTGCTGTAGGTCCTAGTATGTGCTGTGATGGGACAGGGACTGAGGTATGACATAGTGGGCAGGTGGAGGGCAGCACACCACAGAGGCAAGCTCCCTGTGATTGGTGGGAGAGTCAGCAATGCCATCTGGGGAGATGGTGTTCCAGTCAGAGGGAATGACAAGTGCAAAGGCCCTGAGGAGGAGAGGAGTCCATGTATTCTGGATCAGCATGGCTGGATTGAGGCCAGAGAGGTGGCGGAACCAGCTCAGATGTGCCGAGAGCCACTGGGACCTTCAGCAGGGCAGCACGTCTGCTCTTGGCTTTCAAAAGCTTGCCCTGACAGCTGTGTGCAGATGGCTGAGGCAGAGAGAGGGGCTGTATAGCCCCCCAGACCCCTAGGATCCCTGAGACAAGGAACTAGGCTCCACTGAGGCCTCATCTGCCTGTGGTGGTAGGTGGCAGACAGCTGGCCTTGGCTGTCTCCATCTCTTCCTAAAAAGCTGGCCCCTCCCCTATTCTACAAGATGTTCTAGATGACTGCAGATGGTGTACTAGGAAGCTAAATAAATGCCATGGGCTTAACTTTGCCCTGGGCTAGTGTGTGAGGTCGAGTGATGACCAGTGCCCCTGGCCACTAAAGCACAAAGGGGAATGTGTTGGGAGGAAGCAGGGCCTCTCAGAAAAGAAGATCTGGGCCCAAGAAGAGAAGGGGATGCCTCGAGAGACCCCATCTCTCACTCTTTTATGTCTGCTCCCCTCCAGAGACAACCTTGTCAGCCTGGATTGGGTCAAGGGTCAGGCCAGGCCCTGCCTCCAGCCACCCCCGCCCCAGGCTGTTCTGAAAAGGGGCTCGCTGTCCACCAGGCTGCTGGGTTCTGCATTCTCTCACCTGCCTCCCCAACAGGTGTGATCCTGAAAAGCTCTGGAGTTGCCCCAAGCCAAGGCCGCACAACTGACCCTCGCCCTTGGCTACCACTCCACCCCCACACATGCAGGAGGTCAGGAGTCCTCAGGCTGAATCGATGCCTCTGCTCTTCACAATGTTCCCTTTCCCCAGAATGAAGCTTGAGGTCTGGCTGCAGGACTGGGTCTGCTGGGCCTATGTCCTAGCCTTCACTGTCTCCTGGGCTTCGCTTACAAGGCCTGGCAAGGGCACGGGAATTGGCTGTCCTGCCAGCCAAATGCTCCCGTCTACCGCCTGGGAATCCTTCCTCCCAGCTGCGCATGGACTCCTGCCTGCCAGAGGCTGATCCTTCAGCCCGGGGAGGGGCCTCTCTTGCCCCTCCTCCTGGGAGATGGAGATGGGCCAGGGGAGGTTCTGAGGACCACGCCTACGCCTATGAGGGGCACTGGAGCCCCCCACCACCTTAGCATTGCCTGAAGCGCCCTTGTGGCATCAGCCCTGACAGAAGTCGCTCCAGGTGGAAAGTGGAGTCTCAGCAGTGACCTCATGGCATTTGGGGACTGACTGACAGGCAGGCCCTTTAGAGTTTGACCTGCCCCTGGGCAGGGATGCGGCGCTCCCGAAGGACTCTGAGGATACTGAGGGAGGCCTCTGCGGGCAGTAAGCCAGTGACCCCTCCCTGGAAGTTTTGACTATTGGGATTTTTAGGTGCTGAGTCTTCTTAAATAGGGCCCAACCTGTATGGGTGCTGGGCGCAATTGCCAGAAGCAGGGAGTCAGGCAGGGGGTTGACAGGACCAGAGGAATCTTATCCCTCCTTGATGATGGTGGAGGCAGTGGTACTGGTGCTGGTGGTGACAGCATGTGCCACTTTCTGAGAGCCGTCTCTCAGTAAGCCATCTATCAGCATCAGTCTCAGGAAGGCAGAGCCAGGTTACATAAGGCCATCCTGAGTCTGAAGGGGATGTGGCCTGAGTCCTGAGAGAAGGATAGACAAAGCCAGGAGCCAGAGCTCCCAGAACAGCTGTGTGATCAGGGAGGGCTTCCTGGAGAAGGTGGTGTTTGGTTGAGCCTCAAGGAAGTCATGACTTTATCAGAAAGGATGGTAATCTCCATTAGGACTGGAACTCTGGGTCGTTTTATTAACTGCCCTCCTGTCCCTGGCACTGAACATTTGTTGGTTAAATAAATGAATCAAGTAAGAAATGGGGCAGAAGGGATGATAATGAAATGCTCATTGAGCCTCACCTCTGGAGCCTCCAGTCAAGGTGCTGGATGAGAATTTTTGGCCCTGGCCTCTTTCTGGAGGGTTGGGGACCAGCACTTCCCCCCAAACACTGACCTTTGCCCTGTCAGCAGGGGCAGGAAGTTCCTTTCCACCCCCTTCCAGGCAGAGCTTTCTGCAGACGTGATGTTAAGACGAGTTTGCAGGGGGACATCATTCAGGCTGGCATCAGAGGATTTCAGCTGGCCGGGCCTCTCCCCTGCCTCAGCCTGTTCTTGAGGACTCAGCTAGAAAGAGGATGCAGGGGACATCAGGGCCACTGCTGGACTCGGCTACCGGGCAGACTAGGAGTGACTGCAAGGCTGACCCAGTTCTCAGCCAGGATCCTGGAGCTCGTATGCCATTCTTGCAAACTGAGGCAGCCATTTCTGCTGGCCTGCCTCTGACCCGGCCTTGCAGGAAGTAACCCTCCTGAGGGCTGTGGGCAGGGGAGAGGCCGCCTCTGAGTCGGGCTTTTCACACCTGGCACCAGGAGGCTCTGGGCTGTCTTCCTGCCTGTCTCTGCACCCAGGCTCCCATGTCTGAGGGGAGGGAGCCCACGAAGGGGCCCACCCCCTCGACGCGTATGCTCTGCCTTAACCCTGAGCAGGTTCAGAGACCTGTGCCGGGATTTCAGATGTTGGGGCTGGGTCCATGAGCCACAGGAGGAATTCTGCGTCACCAAACCCAACAGAGCCAGACCCCAGGCTTCTCTTCTCTGACTTTGCCGACTCTGAACCCAGCATCTGCCTTTGTCTGTGAATTTGGGCCTCCCTGTGGACCCCAGTGCTGCTGCCACCTCTGCTCTGCAGCCTTCCTGGTTGTCCCAGGGCAGCATTGACTGTCCCATCCGTGCTCCCAGAGCACCTGCAGCCTCTGCTGTGGCTCCCACCCTCCACCTGTCACGAGGTGTCTGAGTAGACCTGTGCCCACCAAAGCTGGCCTTGGAGTCCAGGCTGCTTGAGGGCATGGGGACCACTCATTCACCATTCACCTACAGCCCTCATATTCTTGGCAGAGTTCTGCAGATGCCTTTCTTTGAAGGTGGCCTTGAGACTTCCCCTAGCTCATGGAGGATGATGGCAAGATGCTGGGGTCACCGGGACCTCAGAGCCCCTGTGTCTGAAACTGACTCCACCGGCTTCCCCTAACCAGCTAATCCTGTCTCCACTGGTGCCCGCACCCAGGCCTTTGAGACAGACACTGGGGGGTCTCCTGACCCTTCCCTTTCCTGTCCCCCCACTCTTGTACCTTTCCAGGCAAGCCAGGCCCAAACTGAGGGAGCCTGTGGTGCACGGGGGGCACTGAAGGAGCTCCTTTAGGGCCCTGGGGGGAGTAGTTCAGGCAAGACCACAGAGGGGCATAGGCCAGACCCCACAAGATAGTCTTTATCCCAGCAGAGAGGGAGCCCTGTGCACACACGTGCACACACACACACCTTCCTCCCCTCTCAGCCTCCCTCCTAGTTTCCCAGACTCCCCATGTCAAAGCCTCAGACTAGCTTTTGGAGCAGTCTGCAAGGGAGGAATAGGGAGTAAGGACAGTTGCGGGGAGGGTGTCACACAAGGAGAGTGAAAACCCAGGGAGGCTCTCAGGAGCAGCTCATGTTTCCTTCACTGTTTGGGCAGGGAATCTGAGGCCCCAGGGGCAGGTGCACCCCTGACATGAGTCAGAGTCAGTGCCAGATGAGAGGCTGTGGCCAGAGCATTGTCCCATGTCCCTCCCAGAGTCCTGTCTCCTGCCAGCTCCCTTCACCACCACAGAGCCCAGCTCTGACTGAAATGTTCCAATGCAGAAAACAGAAAGGCAGGCGGGCAGGCAGGGAGGGAGAGAAGAGGGGTGGGCGAAGACCAAGCCAGATATTTCTGGGCAAAAACAAGGGGAAATTTCAATCCCTGGAGTGTCACTTCAGGGGGTCCGGCCAAATGTTTTGACCCCAAATAACAGACTTTCCGGAGACCGGTTTCTGCCCACTGTGGCTCCAAGTTGGGAGGGAGAGGAGTCGGGTGCCTGAAGCCAGTGCTGGTGCTGCCCATTCTTTCTCTGCACAGCTGGGCTTAACAGGACCCCTGGGTGCCCACAGCAACACCCAGAGCTGTAGAAACCCAGGGTTCCAGGATTCTGGAACCACACACACACACACACACACACCCCACAAGTCTTCCTTTGTGTGTACAAAAGGAAACTTTATGCGGTTTGCAAATTGCCAACATTCTTAAAATGCCAAAATGCCTTCCTTTGTATTCCAACCAAGCCTCCTGGGGTCCCCACCCCCACCCAGGAAGTAGATGAACCCTCTCAGCCTTGGCCCAAGCCAGCCACTTGCTAATCTCTTTCCCCAGGCTTGGGCTGGAGCTGGTCTAAAAGAATGGAGTCAAGGCAAAGGAGCTCAGTGAGAGGGAGTCTGGGCGGGGGCTGGGATGCAGTCATCACCCCCAGGACAGGCCCAGGCTCCCCACATCTTCTGTTCTGCACTTGTGTCCTCACCTTGAAACACTGGCCTGCTCACAGCTCCTTGCCCCCTGCTGCTGCAGTGGGTTCATGGGGTGGTGGGCGCCCATGGCTCACCTGTGCACACGTTTCTCCTTCGGGTGCTCACACTCTGGTGTTTCCTGGAGTGAAGTAATACACTTGTATATATTGGTCTCTACTCCCAATTCCTGGCACAGAGCTCCTGAATACCTTGGAATTTCCCAGGTGACAGGAGTGCCTTATGTCTTAATGCAGTACTTAGTGAACAAGACCAAGCCATGATTAGAAGCTTGGAACTTTCGGTCCCACTCCTCATTCTCCAGGAAGGGGAGAAGGACCAGAAACTGAGTTAATGATCAGTCACGATGATGGTTCCGTAAAACACCCGGAAGTATGGGTTCAGAGAGACTCTGGGCTGGTGAACACGTAGAACTGCTGGAAGGGAGGTGCGCTGGGGAAGGGGGAAGGTCCACACCCCTTCCCACGTACTTGCCCTACACATTTCTTCACCTGGCTGGTCATCTGTGTCCTTTATCATATCCTTTATAGTAAACCAGTAAATGTTTTTCACCGAGTCCTGTGAGCTGTTTTGGCAAATTATCAAACCCAAGGAGGGGGGTCATGGGAACCCTGACCCAGGTGACACCCTGGGACTTGCGATCGACGTCGGAAGTGGGGGCAGTCTTGTCCGTGGCATTTGCACTAACTCCAGGGGGACAAGGTCAGAACTGAATTGAATTGTAGGACACCCAGCTGGTTGTGGGGAATTGCTCGGTGTGGGGGAGAATCCCCACATGTGCTGTCAGAAGTGTTGTGAGTGTGATAGGGCCATGAGAATAAAGGCGGTCACAGGCGTGTTTCTCACACACCCCTGGGGAAGCCCTCTTCCTTACTTTTGGCCACGGGCTTTAGTACAGCTGAGCCATCCACATCCTGGCTCTAGGAGTGGGCACAGGACCCGGGTCTGGACAACCAGCACAATTGGGAGGCCTGAGGGGACATACTGAGGGGTGTGAGGGTCCATATCCACGTCTCCCACCTGCACAGAGAGGAGTGGCCCTGAGTCACATGGCAGGGAGTGGCAGCTTGGCTCTCAGGAGGGCCCAGGGAAAGGGAATGGGGCCCATATTCATCCCACAATGAGGCTGTGGCAAAGACAGTGTGCAGATTTCAATTCAATTAGGGAGAAACCCACCCAATGATGAACAGCTCCGAGATATGAAAACAGAGCATTCAAAAGCACAATGGACACAGTGATTGTTTCCTTTATTCAAGTCACAGACAAAGCGACATCTCACTCAGGCAGCCTCAATGTCTCACAAGCTGATTATCACATGAGTCAAAACTCTGAGGAACAAACATAATTCAGATGCAAACCTGATTTGGGGAAACAAAGCCCGTCCAGTCCCTGTCAAGTTAGGACAAAATGACACAGAGACACTGAGCTCAGCAAGGATGTACTTTCTGAGAGTACCATATCCTCCACTGTTCAGTCCAGGGTATGTTGAACATCGATCTCCTCTCCAAAGGTCAAGGAGTAAGCAGTTAGGAAAATCGATATGTCTTCAGAGCAGTACAAGGAGGTAATTAGCATGGGGCGGGACATGAAGTTCAGAAGTGGGGGCAGTTGGCCACCTGGGGTACCCGCTGGGACTTTTGGGTTTTTTATCGAAGTCTAAGCTACATCCAGTAAAGTGTGCAGATCTTAAGTGTTCAGCTCAGACTCCACACACACACACACAGACACACACACACACACACACAGGTGGCCCACAGGAGCAGCACCAAGGTCAAGATACAGAGCATCTCCAGCACCCAGAAGCCTCCCTCAGATTCTTCCAAGGGTCCCTGCCTCCGAGGGACTGGTGTTCACGTAAGTTTTCCCCTGTTTTGTTTTTTTTTTTTTACTTCATATAGATAGAATCATAGTCTAAGATTTTGTTGTTGTTGTTCAGACTTCTTTGCTCAAATTCTGTCTGTAGGACTCTCCATGTTGTTGTAAGCATCTGTGTGTACTTGGTGTTTTGCATTGTGGTGAAATATTCTATTTGGTGGGCCCTCCACAACCATATGTCCTCTCTACTGTGGATGGGCATTTGGGTTGTTTGCAGTTCCAGGTCGTCACAAAAAAAGGGGCCATGACCATTCCGTAGACGTCTTTGGTGGACAAAGCTCTCATTTCTGTCAAGGGTATGATTGGGGTGGCAGTGCTGGGCCACGGGACATACATATGTGCAGCTTTAGCACATGCTGCCCGGCTGTCCCCTGCAGTGGTTGAGCCGGTTTGCACCCCCCAGCAGATGTGGGCTGCAGACACTCCACACCTCACCAGCCTCACCAGCACTGCGTTCTGTAGGGCTCTCTCACTGCAGCGACTCTGGGGAGTCACCTGGAACGCAGCCTGACTCCGGAGCTCACCTCAGCGGGCTCGTGGGATGTGGCCTTTCCTTGTGCTCAAGAGAAGCCGGTGTGGGAGACTGAGGTGGTGCTGGTGTTGGGCCTGCACGTGAGATGGAAAATGAAACCCCAAGGAAGCCCATCGGTGTTATTTTTATTCATTCATTCAACAAGAGCCCCTTGAGTACCTATAGCACTGGGGATACAGCTGTGGAGCTGTATCCTTCCGCTCGCAGAGCTCACACTCGTAAAAGTGTGAGAGACAGAGACAGACCACAAGCACAACTGGAAAATATACTCTTTCATACCTCTGGGGTCTTTTCCAGCACTAGGAATATTCCCAACCAAGAGGGGTGCACTATGGAGGCACTCGGCCTGCCCCTTGTTAGTTCAGCTCTGTTGACGAGCCTTTTTTCATTTGGTTTCTGAAGAAATAATCTCAACACCCTTCTCCTTGACATAGATCCTGTAATAATGGAGTATCTGAGAAGGATTGAGTGTACAGATAACAACAACACAGAGAGGGGGACGGTGAGAGCTGGGTGGCTACAATTTCAGATCGAGTGGCCAGACAAGGCATCACTGAAAAGGTGTACTTGGGTCGAGACCTGAAGGAAGTGAGGCAGATATTTGGGAGAAGAACATCCCGGGCAGAGGAAGCAACAAGTGCAAACACCCTGGGGTGGAGATGTCCCCAGGCTGGTGGAGGAGCACGGAGGAGGCCGGTGTGGCTGGCAGAGTGAGAGAAGGGGAGAGCTGCTGGAGATGTCCAAGGCTGGGGAGACGGAGCAGGGCCCTGGAGGCATCGTAAGGACTTTGGCTTTGCGTGGAGCGAGATAACAGGAGTCATGGGAGGTGTTTCAGCAGAGAAGCACGCCTGACTCACCTTTTAGCAGGACCACTGGCTGCCATGGACTGGACTCACGGGGGCCGGGAGGGCAACCTGGGAGCCGCTAAGGAGGTGGGAGGTGATGATGGCTGGCACCAGGCTCCGTGCAGAGGTGCTAAGACATTAAACGCCGATATATTTGCAGGTGGGACCAACAGAATCTGCCAGTGCATTGGATACAGGGTGTGAGAGAAAGAGGTCAGTGCGGCTGCAAGCGTGAAGCTCCTGGTTTGTGAGACAGAGAAGGCTGGGGGCCAGCCACCAACCAGTGGTGGTTGTCTGTCATGGTTTCTGAGCGGAGAGTGTGGGTATCAGGAGCTCAGTTTCGGCATGTAAAGTTGGAGACTGAATGCAAAGTTGTACGGGAAGGACTAGAGCGCAGGCGAGAGTCCGGGCTGACAAACGCTGTTGCACACGTGGACAACCCCACAGGACAGACCGGAGGCCAGAGCCGCGGAGGTGGAGGTGGAGATTGGGGAGCAGCCGGCCAGGCCGGAGGAGGGCCTGGAGAGCACGGCAGCCGGCAGGGGGCCCAGCCGTGCCAGACGCTGCCCACGGGGGTCATCGGGTGGCATGAGGACCAAGAGCCAGCCTGTGTTCAGTAACGTGGATGTCACGTGAAGTGGTCGCCTACAATGTGGCTGCTGTGACAGGAGAACATTTAGTGGGGTGGTAGGAGCAGAGGCCCGCTGGAAAGCACCCGGAGAACAGAGCCAAACTGGTGAAGTCATCTGAAGAATTCCATTGCAAAGGGGAAGAGAAACGCAGCAGTGGCTAGAGATGGAAGAGGTGCTTTATGTATGTGTGTGTATATATATATATATATGTTCATGTTTATTCATTTTTGAGAGCTAGAGCGCAAGTGGGGGAGGGGCAGAGAGAGAGAGGGGGAGACACAGAATCCGAAGCAGGCTCCAGGCTCCGAGCTGTCGGCACAGGGCCCGACGCGGGGCTCGAACCCACAAACCGTGAGATCATGACCTGAGCCGAATTTGGTTGCTTAACCGACTGAGCCACCCAGCCGCTCCCAGAGGTGCTTTTTAAACAGCTTTATTGGGATATAATTCACATCCCATAAAGTCTATCTGCCCTTTAAAGTTGGCCGTTCAGTGATTGCTAGTATATTCACAAGATTGTGCACCCGTTCCCACTATCTAATTCCAGGAGATTTTCACCATGCCAGAGTGGAACCCCACACCCATGAGTGCTCACTGCCGTTCTCCCCTCCCCCGGCCCCTAACAACCACCCATTTGCCTTCAGTCTCTATTCTGGACATTCCACACAAGTGGAATCGTCCAATATGTTGTCTTTTGCAACTGGCTTCTCCCACTTAGCATCTTCCCACGTTCATCCCTGTTGTAGCATGTATCGGTATATAATTCCTTTTTATTGTTGAATAACATCCCATCGCATGTTTCAGACAATGTACATACCGCATTTTGTGTATCCATTCATCAGCTGACAGACACCTAGGTTGTTAACCCTTTTTGATTCTTATGAAAAATGCTGCTAATGGACATTCACATACAGGTTTTTGTGTGGACATGTTTTCAGTTCTCTGGGGTATATACCTAGGAGTAGAATTGCTGGGTCATATGGTAACTCTATGTTTAATATTTTGGGGAACTGCCAAACTGTTGTCCAAAGTGGCTGCACCATTTTATGTTCCCACCAGCAATATATAAATGTTCCAATTTCTTCCCGACCTCATCAACACTTGTTATTGCCTTTTTTATTTTAGCCATCAGAGTAGGGGAGAAGTGGCATCTCATTGTTATTTCGATGACTAATGATATTGAGCACCTTCTCATGTGCTTATTGGCCATCTGGATATGTTTTTTGGAGAAATGTCTATTCAAATCCTTTGCACATTTTTTAATTGGGTTGTTTGTCTCTTTATTTTCAAGTTCCAAGAGCTCTTTATATATTCTAGATACTAGTCCCTTATCAGATACATGATTTGTAATTATTTTCTCCCATCCTGTGTTATTTTTTTCACTTTCTTGATGGTGTCCTTTGAAATACAAAAGTTTTTAATCTTGATGAAGTCCCATTTATCAATTTCTTTTTGTCATTTGTGTTTTTGTGTCATGTCTAAGAAACCATTGACTCATACAAGATCATAAAGAGTTATTCCCATGTTTTTATTTAAGAAATGATCTATTTTGAGTTAATTTTTTATATGGTATCAGATGGGGGGTTGCCCGCCTTCATTTTTTATACAGTTGTCTCAGAACCATCTGTTGAAAAGACAGTTATTCCCCATGGAATTGTCCTGGTACCCTTGTTGAAATTTTTGTTGTTTTTTAGTACGGAAGAAATGCATGTGTACATGCTTATGGGCGAAACCCTGCACAGAGTGGGAAATGGTGATGAAGGGGAAGGAGAAGAAAGACTGGAGCAGCAGCCTCCAGAGGGAGAGGGGTGCCCAGAGGAGGGGCTGGCTCAAGTCAAGGGCAAGGAGATGTGTGGGCAATGAACGTTCTCTCCCAAACACTTCCCTTTCTGTAGTGAAACAGGCACCATGCCACACTGCAGAGAAGGCAGAGGGGGAGGGGTGGGAGCTGGGAGAAGAGGTTAGCAGGAGCGGAAGTGGTCTGGGAGAATACAGGATACTTGCCTGCAACACTGCCACCTCCCTGAGCTTAGCGATGATGAACCAAAAGTAAGACCAGTCTGTGTTCAGGTGTTCTTTAGGCAGGTGCGGGGGCAGGGGTTGGGAGGGGTGTGGGAAGAGTGGAGGGATCGAAGGCCTCTGTGGGCTGCCTGTACCAGGGTGGAAGGACAAGGAAGGACAAGTCTGGTTCTTTTTTTTTTTTTTTTTTAAGTTTTATTTATTTATTTTGAGAGTGAGCAGACGGCAGAGGGCAAGAGAGAGAATCCAAAGAGAATCCGAAGCAGTGCAGAGCCTAATGTGGGGCTTGATCCCACACCCATGAGATCGTGATCTGAGCCAACATTGAGAATTGCACACTTAAGTGACTGAGCCACCCAGGTGCCCCTGGACAAGGCTGGTTGTTAGTGGCTGCAGCAAGCAGCCCTCTTGCTGAGGATGGTCAGGTTCATCCAGGGAGAAGGTCTTTAGCCACACACCAGACCAGCTTGTTATCCCAAGATACAGAGAGAAAATGCCCTTGCCACTAAATCTAGTTAGAGAGGGTGAGGAGGGAGTTACCAGCAAGTCCTCAACCTTCCAGTGCCCCATCTGTCTCAGTGGCCTTGGGCTGCCACAACAAAGTAGCAAAGACTGGGTACTCATCAACAATGGGCTTGTACTTAATGTAAACAATGGACTTATTGCTCACTATCCAGAAGCTGGAAGCCCAAGATGACAGTGCCAGTGTGGCTGCATTCTAGTGAGAACTCTTGGTTTGCAGTCTTTCCACTGTGTCTTCACAGAGAGATAGTGAGTGAGGTCTCTGATGTCTCTTCTCATAAGGGCACTAATCCCATCATGGGTGTCCCGGCCATGGTCTCATCTAACCCTGATTACCTCCCAAAGGCCCCACCTCTAAATGCTATCACATTGGGGGTTAGGGCTCCAGCCTATGAATTTGGGGAGCACACAATTGAGCCCACAACACCATCCAACCTGCTCTTGACCTCTAACAAGGACCTCAAACAAGCCCAGATCCTGAACTTCAGAACAAAGAAGGGACAGAAAGAGGTCCCCGGCCCTTTACAGGGAGATGTCCATGTCACTGGCGACCCAAGTGGAAAAGAAAAATCTTTCATCTTTACATTTTCTATTATGTATTTTAGAGAGTTGTGATGCCTGATACAGTAGCCACTGGCCACATGTGGCTTGACATGTGGCTAGTCAGAAAGGAAATGTGCTATAAGTATAAAAACTATACACCAGGTTTAAAGACTTAATATTTTAAAGGAAGGAAAAGATCTCAATAATCATTTATATCAATTACAAGTTGATAATATTTGGTCTATTTGGTTAAGTTACATTATTAAGTGAATGTCATCTGTTTCTTCTTGCTTTTTAGAAATGTGGCTCACATTTGTGGCTTGTGTTAGATTCTGTTGGTGAGACACTAGAGAGAAGACCCCACATCCAAAATGGTTCCCGGCATGGCTGACCTTCCTGCCAGAGTCCGTGGGTACAAGTGCCACGTGCATGGGGTGGAGCTCAAGGAGTTCATGTTACAGTGGGGCCATGCCTCTGAGGAGGTAGGGCTCCCGGAGCATGCTCGTGAAGACTCAGCCTCGAGTCCAGCCCAGGAGGCAGCCCCAGGGAGCTGGGGACCAGGCTGGTCCTTGTGTGGTTTAGGGACAGGTAAAGCACTCACACTTCGTAACACTAGAACGCCTCGGGGCACAAGATGCCCACAACGCAGGGCCTCTTGTCTGCTGCACACTGCTTCTTCTGAACCATGCCTTCACCGCTTTGGAAGCCTGGAGGGTCACCAGCACCTGTTAGAATTTGTCTTTTTCTTTATTCCCCCCCAAGCATGGAAGGGTGAAACGGCTGTAAGGTAAACAATGTGTATGGAGAAGTTCTACCGAATTTCATATACCCATCCCCATTTACTACTTATTAAAATTGGCTATTAGTATTCCATTATATTGCCCACATATGCAGTTTGACTATGTCCCTGTTGCTCAGCACTGGGGCTGGTTCCCTTTTCTCCTGCTGCCATAAACAGCAGTGCTATGAATATCTTTATCCTTTTTCCATTTGAATTATTTTATTGTAATGTTTTCCCTGAAGTGAAATTTGTTGGCTGGAAAGTGTATACAATTTTATGGTTCCTGTGACTTTTTTTCTTCAAATCACTCTCCCAAAAGACTGTATCACCAAGTATTTTCTCCAGCACTCTGTGTATGTGTGTGTGTGTGTGTGTGTGTGTGTGTGTGTGTGTGTGTGTCTTCCTGCATCCCTGCCAGTTCTGGGTTTGATCATTTGTATTTATTGTTACCAATTAATTGTTATGTAACAGAAGCTATTATCCTGGCATTTGCTTTGCAAATGAGAATGAGTGAAGTCCTTCCCTTAAAACTCATACAAATTAAGTAAGTAGCCATCACCTCTGGCTCCTTCTGTGTGCCAGCACTTGGGATACCCACAGCTGCCCTGAGGCTACAATCCAGCTGGCCGGCTCGAGCTTCACCTCCTGACCCACTGTTATCAAATAGTCCAAGAAGCCTCCTCCGGTTAATAAAGCCATTTACCTCCTCCCAACAAACTGAAAACGCATCAGTCAGCCCCCTTTCCCTGTGTGGTTTAGATGAATCCTGGCATTTCTTAATTGCCATATGTTGATTGTTCAGGATTGAGACACATTCTGGTTTCTATGCAAAAAGATTGCAGGAGATATGGCTGATGTTCTGTTCATGGCTTATTAAAACCTCAGGAAGACCCTAGCCGCCCTCCCAAGGGGAACTCAATAACAGGCATCCTGGTGGAGCCACGTCCTGGCCGGTCAGGTAACCCAAGAAGGCTGGGAGGGAAACTGACAGAGGATGTGCATACTTGACCACTAGATGGCACCTCTCAATAACTAATGGGGAGAGAATTGCTTCCTTCCAAACCTCCAGCCCCATTCCTGACAGCCTCCCCACCATGCATTGCAACACACCCCAGTCGTGTTTACTTCCAAGCCAGACATCTCAAAAAAATAAATAAATAAAATAAAAAAACAGAAAAATAAAAAAGTTCATTCTAGCTAAAAATACACCATCTGCCTGTGAAAAATCTTGCCCGGCGCTGTCATGTCAACACCCAAAGCAGGTTAATAACCGGCCCAGAACAGATGGTTTCTTTTTATAATTACTGGGTCCCCCCCACCACCAGCAAGGCTTCTTCCTCAGCTGCCTCCTTACCCTGCTGGCAGCCCCCTAGTGTTTCCTGGCCACCCCGCTGCCACCGCCCAGCCAGCTACTGCCCTGCCAGCCCCAGGGGGCCAGCCCATTGCCAGCCCTCTGCTCAGGCCGTAGGACCCGGGGGCTTCAACACCACCTGGGAAGACGGCCACCAGGAGATCACCCCAGCCTTGTCAACCCCACTATCAAAGAAAAACTAATCAAGCCAAGATGTCAGTAATCACTCAACAAATAAAGTTTAAGACACTTATCATCCTATTTCTGGGTGAGGATACAGTGAGATGTGCACCCCCAAACCCTGTTGTGGGGAAAGCAGATTATTAACACTATCTAGAAAGAATTTTGACAGGATATAACAGCTTTAAAGAATATTGCATACTGGGGTGCCTGGGTGGTTCAGTCTGTTGAGTGTCTGACTTTGGCTCAGGTCATGATATCACGGTCCACGAGTTCAAGCCCCGCGTCAGGCTGTGTGCTGACAGCTCAGGGCCTGGAGCCTGCTTCGGATTCTGTGTCTCCCTCTCTCTCTGCCCCTCCCCTGCTAGTACTCTGTCTCCGTCTCTCTGTCTCAAAAATAAATAAAATGTAAAATGTAAAAAAATATATTGCATACTTAAAATTGTTTTTTTGGAGAGAGAGACAGAGAGAGAGTGTGGATGAACAAGCAGGGGAGGGGCAGAGAGAGAGAGAGAGAGAGAGAGAGAGAGAGAGAGAGAGAGAGAATCCCAACCAGGCTCCACGCTCCGCGCAGAGCCAGATGCAGAGCTCAGTCCCACAACCCTAGGATCACAACCTGAGCCAAAATCAAGAGTTGGACACTCAACTGCCAGAGCCACTTAGGCACCCCTATTGCATACTTCTTAATACACTAATTTCACTTTGAGGAATATATCTGAAAGACTATCGTAATGTAAAATATGAAACGAATGTTAACACAAAAATGTTCACTGCAGCAATGGAAACCATACCAGGGATATGGTTAAGTGTGATGGAATGTTATACAGCCATTACATATTTACAAGGAATTTTAAATTATATCACAAATGTTACTTAATGTTAATTGGTAAAAGTGTTCAAAGAGGCCTAAACAGTAAGAACGCAAATATGGTGGAAATATGCACAGATAGCATTAAAAGGTTTGCATGAAACACACCAAATTTGTTAAGGGTGATATTCTGAGGGGTGCCTGGGTGGCTCAGTCAGTTGAGTGTCTGAATTTTTTTTTAATGTTTATTTATTTTTGCAGGAGAGAGAGTCAGAGCGTGAGCGGGGGAGGGTCAGAGAGAGAGCGAGACACAGAATCTGAAGCAGCTCCAGGCTCTGAGCCATCAGCACAGAGCCCAACACGAGGCTCAAACTCACAGGCTGTGAGATCATGACCTGAGCTGAAGTTGAACGCTTAACTAACTGGCCACCCAGGTGCCCCATGAGCATCTGACTCTTAATTTTAGCTCAGGTCATGATCTCATGGGTTCCTGCGATTGAGCCCGGTATCAGGCTCTGTGCTGACACCTCAGAGCCTGCTTGGGATTCTCTCTCTCTCTCTCTCTCTCTCTCTCTCTCTCTCAAAATAAACAAACATTAAAAAACAAAGAGTGATAATCTAGGCGGTAAAACATCATCCTTTTCTGGATTTTTCTAAGCTTTCATCAGCAAACACTAACAAATAAAAGGAAATGAATGGTTTTAAAAGACTGGTTAAAAACAGAGTTAAGGAATACTCTGGGGAGAGGACTGGAACAGGGGTCCCTGCAAGAGGAAGGCTTGCTTTTACATTTGTACTGTCTGACATCTTCTAAGTTTTGTACCAGGCTGGTGTTACCTATTGAAAAATAAATAAATGAAGATTTTTTCATAGAAGACACAGAAATAAGAATACTAAAACCATAGGAGCTGAAAGGAAATCCTGAAGGGAAAGTGCTTTTACTTCCTATGGAAGACAGGACTCAAGGTCTGGTCTGCCCTCTTCGGCCCAAAGTCCAGTATGGGTCACTCCAGGACCCGGCTAGTCAAGGGTGACTTCATTCAGCAAGGCCTGCTCCATCTGACCCATAATTGGTCACCCAACACTTGGGCCAGTGTTTTTCCAAGGAATCAAGGCAGGTAGGCCAGAGGGGCACTTCAGTGGACATCAGTATAGGGCTTCTTACCTAGGACCCCTGTGTCCCCTGGGCCTGGAAGAATCAGGCCCACCCAACACAGAAGTAATGCATGGGTGAGGCTTCCCCAAACTTCCCAATCACCCTCTATGAGTTAGAAGAGCCATCCAAATGGCCCCCTACCTGCACCCCATTAACTCAAACAGCACATCAATGACCAGTGGCTTAATCAGTTCCAGGGGTGTGGCCTGTGCCAGGGCACCTAACTTGTGTTAGCTGAGGCCAGCTAAAGAGCACCTTTTCTGTGAGATAAAGGCTCAATCCTTTCTTAATCAGCATGGGTTCTAATTCACTCTGAAGTTTCCTTTACACCAATGGAAGAGCTGGAACACTGGTTCTCCTTAGGAGGGCCTCCTCCGTACCCCCAGGGAGGCCCGTGCCGTTTCCCATCAGAGAGAGCCCCAAGATGCTGTCCTGCCCAGGGCCTGGAGACCTAAGAGGCATTCTGCAGGTGCCAGGGGAGTAGGGGAGGCTCAGGGCAGGGTGCACACATGGCAGCACAGGGAGGCTGAAGCAGGAAACCTGGAAAACTGGGTCTCAAGCACTGGACTTGGGAGGCTTCTGTCATCCTTTAGAGCCACAAATCCAGCATTCCCTTGCACTCCAGGTGTTAGAAATGCTTTACACAAAATATGTGAGAAGAGGCCTGTTCAGAAAACATTTATTGCAATTTGATAACACCTAGTCAAGTTACGGTTCCGAAAACAAAGTGAATATAGTATTAAGGGAGAATTTAGGGTGGACGCATTTCCTAGATTCTATCAATTCAGAAAGAGCAACACTTTTTACTGAAAGTACTTAATTTGAAAAGCAAACCTCAAGAACTACCACGACTTTTCAGATGGGGAGAGTAAGCCCCTGGGACGGTGAGAGCCCAGGTATGCCACGTGGGAGAAGGGCTGGGGGCCTTGATGTTGTGGCTTCACTCAACATGCCGACCGCCCCTCCATGGAAGGGACACTTGGAAGTCACTGGCCAGGGAAGGGGCACATGAGGGAAATGTGATTCCCTCATGGGCCAGCTCCCAGGTCCTGAGACCCAGGGCCCCAGGGGAGGAACAGGTCCCTTAACAGGTGCTTAGGACAGGCGTCCTCTAACAGGTGCTTAGGACAGGACTCCTTCACAGGTGGGGAGGTGGAACACAAGGGCCTTCCGCCACACTGCCTTGTGAGTAATAGTGGACCCGGAAAGCTGTCACTGATGTCGCTCTTCACCAGCCTTCCAGCCACAGGGTGGTCAGTGCATATTAGTGCACACGACCCCAAAACACGACATCTTCATAAATAATCTCCAGAGCATGATACCGCGCCGCAGTAACCTCTCCAGCAGCTTTCATTCCACGCAAGGTAACACACTGATGATGTGGGGCTTTCCCAAACCCCCTGTCCCCTTCTGTGGGTCTGAATCACGTACACGAGACCCCTGCGTCCCAGGAGGAACGACCTAGTCATCGTACTGAACTTCGGCCTGGAGCTCCTTGGTGACATAGTTCACCAGCATCGCCAGCAGCTGCTGCTGCAGGGCCTCACTGCCCATGACCAGCGTGGTCAGCTGCACGGCGTCCATCCACTCCAGGTGCCTGACGATGGCGGTGGCTTGATTAAAGAGCTTTTGCTGCTCAGAGGGTGGCAGCTCCATTAGGATCTGAGGAATTGGCTTAAACTGTCCGCTTGTCATCCATGCACCTAATAGACCCCCGACGGCCCCCCCTAGAAAACAAGGGAAGGCTTAATTAGTTGGGCCGTAATCGTAAATGACGGTCTCAGGTTCTTGCAGAGAGCACGTCCACCACCATGACGAGTAGGCACATTCAGGGAGGGCCAGAACGGGCTCGGCTCTGTGCCCGCTCTACCCCACAGTGCGGGGGGCAGAGGTTTATGTGGTCTTTAGTCCATTTGGGTCCGTATAATTGACACCCAAGCATGCCCTTCCTTAAGCTCTGCACGAAGCGTCTCCCACCTCATAGCTGTGCTAACTACAATCTTTTCCAGGGGCCAAAGGCTCCCATGCTTCCCACAAAAATCTCCCTCATCTGAAAGGAGAGAGCTGGGATCAAGTGCATTTTCAAGGAGAATTATCTCAGTGGTGAGGCAGAGTTTTCTCCATTGAGTGTCTAATATGCTCTTTGCCCCTGAACTTTGGAAATTTCTAGTGAAATCATGTGCTTAAAGGACCCTGGGGACAGATAAGGAGACCTTTACTCTTGAAACAACTATTTTTAATGCAACCCCTCCAGAGCTGTATGATGATAAATATCAGATTTAACTTACTCAACTATTTCTTTTTCAGCAGCCCCAAAAGGGCATAATCAGTGTTTTTAAATGTAAATTTATGATCAAATTTAAGGCACACGATTTGGGGACTTGATGCCCTTATGTCAACGGAAAGTCCTGTCTAATCAAGTGGGATGCAGGCTTGTTACAGAAAGGCACCCTGGGGCAGAGGTCTCAAACCCTAGTGCCTTCAGGGGCCAGGCAGGGGGCTGAGAGGAATGAGGAAGGCTGGGTGAGCCTGTGGGTGACAGGGAGCTGTTTCCCTGTCTAAATGGGCCGTGGCCACCCCTTGCCAACCCATTGGTACTGCACAGAATGCTAGATTTGTATCTTCAAAAGGTCCCATGATTTTCAAATATCAATGATCAGGTATTTAAAATATGCAGCCCAGCTAGCTGGACATGACAACTCTCTTCCAACGAGTAGAGCAGAGCATGGAAATGGGAAACGGTAACTTCACAGTGGAGAAACCTGGCAAATACCACCTTAACCAGGTGAGCAAGGTGGGTGTCACCAGGGAGGCCCTGTGGGTGTCACGTGTCCCTGAAATGGCACTATGAAATAGGCACACCACCTCCTTCCATGGTCCATAACCCCAGGCTAATCACGAGAAACTCATCAGGCAGACCCAAACGGAGAGGCATTCTACAAATACCTGACCAATATTCCTCAAAGCTACCCAGGCTCTGAAAGACAAGCAAAGTCTGAGAAACCGTCACAGACCAGGGGAGACTAAGGAGACATGAGGATTAAATGCAGTGTGATATCTTGAGCTGGATTTGGGGACAGGAAAAGTTCATTAATGCAAAAACTGCCAAAATCCAAATAAAGTCTGAAGAATAGCTAATAGTCAGGTATCAGTGTTGGCTTCTTAGTTTTGACAAACGTACCATTGTAATACAAGACGTTAATGTTAGGGGAACAGAAACCGGGTGAGGGATATACAGGAATTCTCTGCATGGTCCTGCCAACTTCTCTGTACATCTACTACTGCTCCCAAATAAGAGGTTTATCTGAAAGAATACAGCCCCGGGCCAGGGAGGACCCATATGTAGGCTGGACCCTACACACACGCCGTAAACCTGCACCCTCTCAAGAAGCACACCCTCCCCTGAGACAGAGACCAGGCCAACATAGAGTCCTGGAGCCTCAGCACTGCCCCTGGACAGGCTCCCCTTCTGCTCCTAAGGCAGGGAGGATTCTGGGGAGGGAAAATCAGTAATTTACAAGTTTTACTGAACTTTTCCCCATGACACCCGTGAAGTGCTTAGAGTCGACAAGAGTTGCACACATCTGCACTAAACCTTTATGAGAACATCAATATTTGATTTAGAGCAGCACTTAATGCAAAAAGTCGCCAGGAATATCGACCAGCAAATTACTAACTCTTTGGAGAAGAGAAAATTCCTTTGTTTTCTGGGTAAAATGATACTCCCGCCCACGAGCAGGGGCTGCAAGTAGCGAATCCCCCGGGTTCTCTTTGCAGACATCCTGTTCTCCACCAGCTTTTACATAATCCGAATAAAATATATGCTCCCACAATGGCATCTGAGAACAGCTATATGATAAACGATCCTATCAAGACCGCCCCTGAGTGCACTAGATGGGGTGGGACAAAGATACAGAATGTCGCTGAGGAAAGAGGCAATGGCCTGGTCTCCGCCCTCACTGGCTGCTTGTTGGATGGTGAGAAGCTGAAGTCAGGACTCACTAATTCACAGTTTGGAAAGGGAAATGTACATGTGGAAGGTCTGGGGCCACCCACATGCTGATTCACTCCCCAGTGTGATCTCAGCTTCATGAAATGTCCTCGGATATGCCCATCCTGCTATAGAAAGGCAGAACAGAGCAGGAAGCCATGCTGGGGAGCTGGGAAACAGAAGCCAACCTGGCAGACACACAGTCACCTCTCCAGCCTATACTCGTGTACAGACAGGATTTCCACCAGACTCTGAGCTCTCCGATGTCCCCAGCACAGCCTCCCCAGCACAAGGCAGGCATTCAGTTAAGGATTCACTGAGCCCAATGCAGCAGGCCATGTCTTTAGCCAATGCTCCTATGTTTCAGGGTCCATCTGAGGCACCTCAAGGGAGGCATAATCCAGCCCCTCCTCAAGTCAGGCCCACACAGCAGCCAGCTCACTAATGCCACCCTAGCCCACAGTTCAGGCCACACAGGAATTCTTCCTTCCTATTCCTAATCCAAAGGAAGCAACCTCATCCTATCTCCAAGGAATGATGGGAAAATCAGCCAAACCTCCATTCATTGCCAGAAACTGGCTCTCAAATAGAAGCAGGTGGCAAAAGAAAGGGGCAGGGATGGCCACTCTAGCATAGTTTATTGCTGTTTCTGCATTAGATTGTTTGCTTTCAGAATGGGGCAGTCTCTCTGAATGGGCTTATGTAAAATGGCCAGACAGCATGTGCTCCTAGCAGGTGCTCAGCAAATCCCAGCCTCCTCCCTGGTTCCCTTCTGCAGTGATATGCAATGGTGATGGGGTTAGGAGACTATCCAAGGGACCCAGGACACCCCGATATCTTCGGACTCTAGGACACACCCCTGCGGGGAGAGGCATCCCCCAGGTCTGCATGACACATGCCATTTCCAAGAACGCCCTGCACTTCTGAGACATTCACACTCAGAAGCTGCGTTTTCAATAGGATACATTATGTACACAGAGATCATTTCACAGAAGCAACTTGACCGAACATCTCACACGGGACAGAGACCTTTATGAGGTCTCCGTGGTCTCAAAGGCCTTCTTCACAACACCCACCAGGCTGGCCGCCCCTGCAAGGGATTCACGCTTACCAACAGCTAGTCCGGGTGGGCCTCCAACCAGGCCCCCGACGAAGGCCACGGCCCCTGTGACCAGGGCGCCCCTCCCAGAGTGCTTGACGGCCGCCTTCATTTTCCTTTCCTCGGAAATGGAGCAGAGCAGCTTCATGATGTCTCCTACCACGACGGGCATCTCGGCAAGCCTCAAAGGAAGCATTTCAGAGGGAGACTTTCAATGGGTGTCAGTGTATTTCCACCCAAATGTTACTCTCCCTAGAGTTTTGAGGAAGAGTCCTCATTTTTCAGTAGAGAACAGTAGCTCCACCATACGCACGACCGACAGCACTCCGTCACGTGAAAAGTTGTCACAGACAAAGCAGGGTAGCATTTAGTTAACAAGCAAACAGAATCAGCAGAATGGGTGAAAGGTCTTCTTTTCTCTCTGCTTAACTTCTGACTTAGGACAGATTAAGGAGCAACCCCGACTGCAGGCTCTACCGGTTCACCACAAGTGAGGCAAGACTGACCTCTCTTGCATCAGCGACCGTCCTGCTGGCTCAGGCATCCCCAGTGTGCAAAGCCCGGCAGGGTGCAGAAAGTCCTGGCCTCGAGTCCTCTTTTGTGTGACAGTGCAACTGAGCTCACGCCAAGCCAGTAAAGGGGAAAGTGTTGGGCTGTGAGACCACACCGGACTTGTGCCCGCACTTGCCCGCTGCATGACCCTGAGCAGACCGTCACATTCCTCACCTGTAATATGGAGACAAACCACCTACGAGCTGGATTCTTGAAAGGTGTAAGTAGAATGGATGCAAAGTGGCCAGTGCGAGTCGGGAATACTGCAGGTCCTGAGACATGATGGCTCTAAATGGACATTCTGGGGGCGCCTGGGTGGCTCAGTTGGTTAAGCGTCTGACTTGGGCTCAGGTTATGATCTCACTGTCTGTGAGTTCGAGCCCCGCATCAGGCTCTGTGCTGCCAGCTCAGAGCCTGGAGCCTGCTTCCCATTCTGTGTCTCCCTCTCTCTTTGCCCCTCCCCCACTTGTGCTGTGCCTCTCTCTCTCTCTCTTAAAAATAATGTAAAAAATAAATAAATGGACATTCTGTTACTGACACACACCACTCCTAAACCCAAACCAGTTCTGCATGTGGGGTATCAAAGACAGAGACAGGATGACATGGTAATATGAAACAATTGGAGAATAAAATAAACCAAAGAATTCCAGGGGGTTGCATATGTTTGGACAGAGACAGATGGGCCTTTGGAACAATGACCTTAGAAAACTTCTCTGAGGTCAGGAAATTGTTTGCCATACTGGGGGAAACTGGCAGGCAGGCAGGGCAAGGGCAGGGTGGGCTCTGACCCAGGGTGGGCGTGAATGGAGAGCCACTACACTGATGGGCCACCTGCCTGGGCTGGGGGCTAAAATCAAAGCGGCCCGAGCTGGTGCTTCTCCTTCCCGCTTCAGCTGAACCCAAGACTCAGTGGGCACTTCCTTTCCATCACTCCCGTTTTCACTCAGAGCTGACACATTTGCTAAAGGAATGTTGCTAAAGGAACTTGCAAAGTTTGGGGCAGACCCTGTTGCTCAATATCTTTTGGTTACATCTTCTTTTTGACCCAAGGATAATCCAGAACCAGCCTCTAATGTAAAATTACCCTCCCAATCCTGGGAGAGCAATTTGAGCCCTTAGAACGAAGTGTGTGGGCCTGCTGGATCACCACAGTCAGGTTTCAGAACTTCTGTGCAGTCCCCAGAGAGGTAAGAAGTCTCCTGTGCTCTGGTCCCTGCAATATTCTTGAGATCAGTGATTCTCCACAGTGCACAGGAACCACTGACGACCTTGCTAAGTACAGCCAGTAGGAGTGGGCTGAGATTGTGCATTTCGAACAAGCCTCCAGCTGGTCTTCTAACCCCACTTTGGACAGCAAGACCCTAAGAGAGCGTGACCCAGGACATCTGACATCTCTTACTTAGTCCTCAAGTTCAGAAACTGCAAACAAGCATCCCCCGAATGCGTCTGTTTGACCAAGTGGGGTATAGAGGCAATGAGGGGCAGGCCCTGAAGGGCCGCTCGAGGGACTGGAGGAGAAGTCAGGATGCCCGTTCCTGCTTTGGCTGCGTGTGTCCTGGACCCATCAAGGCACCTCCCAGCTTCCAGGCACCTTTGCTCACTACTGGCAGCCTCTCGCAGAGTACATGCTGCCTTCTCCTCCCTGGAAGGCAGCCCACTTGAGGGTCAAGACTTGTCCACTCACAAGTGTCACAAGAGTAAAATAGCATTACAAGAGCTAAGGGACTGCACACAGCAGAAGTCACTACAACATGAGGGGATGGAGGGTGGGACTTGAAACACCCAGTAGCCATGGTCCTGTGAAGCTATGAAAACAAAATGAGTTTTATTTCAAATGCTCATTTATTTCAAATATTGATAACCAAAGGCATTTAATTTCATGGTCAAGCCTTTCAAAAAGCTAAAAACCCTGGGGCGCCTGGGTGGCGCAGTCGGTTAAGCGTCCGACTTCAGCCAGGTCACGATCTCGCGGTCCGTGAGTTCGAGCCCCGCGTCAGGCTCTGGGCTGATGGCTCGGAGCCTGGAGCCTGTTTCCGATTCTGTGTCTCCCTCTCTCTCTGCCCCTCCCCCGTTCATGCTCTGTCTCTCTCTGTCCCAAAAATAAATAAAAAACGTTGAAAAAAAAAATTTAAAAAGCTAAAAACCCTCCTGTAGAACGTCTAATCATTGTATACTTTATATCTGGTTTATATCTAGCTTTTTATCAGTCAATTATGCTAGGGAAAGGGAGACAAAGCTCCCGTCCTAGGAAAGCCCCTCGGGAAGCTGCAGTGAGCTTCCCATTTCCGGGCACATGAAGACCCCAAGGGTGGTCTGCAAGGCTGGCCTCCTGGCCAGTGCACTCTGCCCAGACACCACTCCTAAAACAGGTTTTCTGCAACATTATGATCTGCACTCTCGAAACCGTTTCTGCACAGCAAGAAAACACATGTAAACGAGGCAGGAAACAGCCACATCACGCTCTATTGTCCATCAAAAAAACCCTAGCTTCCGACCTGCTCTGATTGACTTTACATAAACCCAGAGGGGCTCATAAGGCATCATTGTGCAAGTGCTGTTCTCAACCTCCACTTTGCCCAGGCAGACCAGCACAAGGCACAGGCCCAGGGCTCTGCAGAACTGGAGGACCAGCAGGTGTCACGGTGTGTGGGAGGGCAGGGGAAGAAGTGGCCCAACTCTGGCTGGGCTCAATAGCTCTACACCACAGAAAGCAGTGGCACTGTGGCTGCCTCAATCCAAGGGAAAGCTGGCTTAATTTCCTTGCAGGAATCATTTTAGAAGCTAGAGCATCAATAGACTCTTGTGGAAGAAAGGTTTGTAACCCCTTCTCCTGACTCCTTGCTAAGAAGCTCAGCCTCCTGACTTCTCCAGGCTTGCCAGACTGAGGGAGGAAGCAGTCCTGCTCCTTCTCCCACTCCAAGCTTGCCTTTGTCTGTAAGCAACAGGGAAGCGAGGAAGGAGGGAGGAGGGAGGAAGAGTACTCTGATGGGGACAGACCTCAGAGAGTGGGAATGGGGCCTCCCCTCCCATATCACACCTATTTCAGAATCAGATTTGTCCACAAAACAGGTTCTGGTCACAGAAAGCCCATCTGCCAGCCACAGGGAAGGCAAATGCCAACTTGCAGCCCTGGTTTTCTCCACGCACCAGGCTGGTCTGCTGATTACAGCAAGGTTCTGGGAAAGAGGGAGATGAGCCCATCCCTGAGACTGCAGCGCGGCTTTTTGAGACGGACCAGATTGTGAGACAGGAGAGAGAGGGGGGCTTCAGCTCTAACACAGACCTCCATGCACCCTGTTTAAAAAACAAAAAACAAAAAATTAGAAAAGCAAGCCCCTAAGGACTCAGACAGAGATCTTGCTCACCTGCAGTCTTCAGTACTTTCTACTCATCTGTTGGAAGTCATCAACTTCCACTGTGTGCACTGGCTCCTGTAAACCTGGTCTTCCCACCTCTGTATGCCCTGGGGCCAGGGTTACTCCTGGATCCCAGCAGCATTGTCAGATTAGCTCATAGACTTTTTTTTTTAATTTTTTTTTTAACGTTTATTTATTTTTGAGACAGAGAAAGACAGAGCATGAACGGGGGAGGGTCAGAGAGAGGGAGACACAGAATCCGAAACAGGCTCCAGGCTCTGAGCTGTCAGCACAGAGCCCGACGCAGGGCTCGAACTCACGGACCGCGAGATCCAGACCTGAGCCGAAGTCGGCCGCTTAACCGACTGAGCCACCCAGGCGCCCCGCCCATAGACTTTTTAAAAACTCAGCTGGTTGCCAGTATTAAGAGATCTGATTTCACATACATCTGATTTCAGATTTCTTGTAAAAAATCGAAAGAGCAGGGCGCCTGGGTGGCTCTGTGGGCAAGCGTCCAGCTCTTGACTTCGGCTCGGGTCATGATCTGGCGGTTCCTGAGTTCCAGCCCCCAGTGGGGCTTCACACTGTCAGTGCGGAGCCTGCTTGGGATTCTCTGACGCGCCCTTTCCCTCTTCCCCTCCACCGCCCATGCTCTTTCTCTTTCAAAATAAATAAATAAACTTAAAAAAAAAAAAAAAAAGAAAAAAAAACATCAAGAGAGCAAGCCGCCCTGGCCTATCTTCTTGTACCAAGGAGGCCAAAGCAAAGCAGGTACTGCCTTCTCTCTGTCACAGGCCTGGGCAGAGTGACCTTACCTACCAACCTACCTACCTACCTGGCCCATGAACAGGCCTACCTGGCCCATGAACAGGCCCATGAACAGCAAAGCAGGTACTGCCTTCTCTCTGTCACAGGCCTGGGCAGAGTGACCTTACCTACCAACCTACCTACCTACCTGGCCCATGCAGCCTCTCAAAGTCTGTTTCCTTTTTTCAAGGCTAAAGAAGCCACCTGTCCTCACCAAACTAATTCGCCCCTCCTAAATCATTGACATCCATTCGGGTCATCTCTAAACATTCCCCATAGGGCGAGTCCAGGGGTGCTGACTCACCCGGTATCCTAACTAGGACTCCATCCTGCCCGCCCCCCCCCCCCCCCCCCGCCCACGCACCTGGGACACTGAGGAGGGTGATACCCACCCACCGGGTTACTGAGGAGGACACATACACGTGGGTAACTGAGGAGGTCACACACACACACAAACCCGGGTCACTGCGTGGCGCACCGCTGCGTACGAGCCCCCACCCCCAAGTCTGGCAGCCCGGGTTCTAAACCCAGCTCGGCTGCTACTGCTTACTTCTGATGTGACGTCAGCCTCTCCGTGCCTCAGTGTCTTCATATGGAAAATGAATACCCTAGCAACGTGACAGGCTAGGCCCGGCAGGGCAGCCCGCAGGCCTCCCGGCCCCACCTCCTGGGCGCCCGGCCTCACCCCGCGCGACGCCGGCGCACGGAGGCCCTTCCCCCCGCTGGGAGGCGGCCCGCCGCCCGCGTCGCCGCCGGGAGCCCCAGACCCGCGCGACCCGAGTCCCGCGCCGCCGAGCGTCCCCCGGCACCCGCGGCGGCCCGGGCTCCGCCCTCCCGCCTTCCGGCTCGCCCGCAAGGGGGGCCTTCCGGCCGCCACTCACCCCGGCGCCGCGTAGCGCCGCGCTCCCGCAGCCGGCCGGGCCCAGGCTCGCCGCGGAGCCCGAGGGCGCAGGCGGCGCCCCTCCTCCTCCTCCGGGCCCAGGCCTCCGACAGGCTGGGCCGTGCAGGCTGAAGTCACCGTGGTCCCCAAGCTGCGCTCCAGCGCGTCCATCCCCTGTCCTCTACCCCAGCCCGCACACGTTTTAGATGCGCTTGGCACCTTGCAACTCCCTCAGGCCCGGAAAGGCCTCCTGGGATCCTCTTTCCCTTTGACCTTTGATTCAGGATCTCTGACCCTCAGGCCTAGGGACTATCCTCCCTCCCCTCAGCGATCATGGGAACCACGGGAAGCCCAGCAACCACGGGAAGCCAAAGGTACTAAATTAATGTTCGGTGAATGTATGGGCCAAAGTCCAACATAAGCTGGAGGCCGGTGCTGGCACCAGACGCCTCTGGGTCTGGGGGGTTGAAAGGCTAAGCGCTCGATTTACTCCCAGGGTTCCAAGGGAAGGGGACTCCAGCTTCCAGGACAAAGCTGAGGTTGGGGAGACTGTTGGGAGGGGGCAGAGGTGGGGAGGGGGTGCAGGGGATACTTTCGAGAGAGTATGGAGGAGATTCCCCCCACCCCCTCCCCCACCCCCGTGCTCCTACACACGCGCTCACAAGGGCTGGCCTTGAACCATTTCAAATCTGAAAAAGGCTCTGGTGGCTTTCCGTGGACTATACCACTTAATCCTGGCAGTAGTCCTGTCACCTAGGCATGGTTGCCACTGCCATATTACAGATAGGAAAAGCCAGGCATGGAGAGGTGGGTCTGCCCAAGGCCACCCAGGTAGGGTGTGTCAGGGTTCAGACTCTAACCTGGGTCCACCTGGCTCGAAGACCTTGCTGAACCCAGCACTTAGCCTGGCTTTCCAGGGTACTGTAGACACCCGGAGGATGGGCCTCTTTTACACCACCAGTCATCTTGTTTCCTTTTCTTCTTTTTCCTCTTTTGAGTGGGAAAGTACACACATATGTATATACCACATATATACATGCATATATACACATATAAATACCATGTATGTACACACACAGATATAAACACATATGCATATATATATACCATATATTTAAACAGACATATATACTATAGTATATACATGCCCCAATAAGATGTTTTAAAAAAAAGGTATATATATTTGCTGACTTAAAAAAGCTGTACATATTAAGGTATATAAGCCAACGAGTTGGGGGATAAGCATATACCTGTGAGACCATCATCACAATCTATACCATAAACATATCAATCACTTCAGAAGTTTTTTCCCACTCTCTTTATTATTACTATTATCGTGTGTGTGTGTGTGTGTGTGTGTGTGTGAGAGAGAGAGAGAGAGAGAGAGATGAGAACACAACATAAGATTTACCCTCTTTAGTATACATTTAGTGTATGATACAATATTATCAGCTGTAGGCAGTATGCTGCATGGATTCCTAGCATGTATTTATCTTGCAGAATTGAAACTTTATACTCTATAACTATCATCATTTTTGTTACTTCCGTTTCCCTTCTGTCCTCCTGTGAGAAAGGGCCTTGAGCATTAACCAGGGTTCCCTGGCCACAGTGAAATCCATCCATTTCTGAGTAGGAGCTTTTGTTGAGTTTGGGTGACATTCAACAATGAAAGTTAACTGAGGCTAAGAATAGCTCAATCATCTCCAGGCCCCTACCTGGGGGAGATTCTCTAGTTTCTCTGCAGGCAGCTCCCTCTGGTGGCTCATTAAAGAATTGGGCTGCTGACTCCTTCCCTAGAGGTGGTAAGGGGAGTACTGGTAGGCAGGAAAGATGCTGAAAGGGAAAGAAACTTCAAGGTCAGGACCCTCTTGAGAAGAGAAGGTGAACTGTAAGAAGTCCCGCAAACATTGCACCTATCAGCAACCTGGCACCTTCATTCTGGTATGAGTGGGTGCATACACAGAAGCCCATAAATGTAACAGATGATTCCACAGTCTCATAGTGTCAGCTGGGCCTCCTGTAGAGTCGGTCCTGTGAAGGAGGTGCACAGCAGGGTCGCCATCATGGTGACTGTGCCCTGGCCCAGCATACAGATAGTGCTCTCATAATGCTTACAGTCCTAAGATCTGGCTGGGTGACCTTGGGAAAGTCATTCAACTTCTCTATGCCTCAGTTTCCTCATTTGGGAAATGACAACAATGATAGTCCCTGTCCCATAGGATACTACTGAAGAGTAAAGGAGGAAATGTATAGGGATCAAGATTATTCTCGCGAAAAACATCTCCAGAGTCCCAAATGTGAGCCTCATGTGCCCAGAGAGGCAGGAAATCTGATTCCACCCCATGCCTTCACAATCCACCATTTTCCAGAAGGGTGCAAGAATCCCAAAGCTTGCTGGTCTGCATTCATAAAGCCAGCTTCAGACTATGATCCACACATTCACCAAATGTTAACTTAGCATCTTTGGCTCCCCAAGGTTGCTGGGCTGTCTCCATGACCACTGAGGGGAGGGAGAAATGTCCCTAAGCCAGAGAGTCAGAGATCCTGAATCAGGGGCCAAAGGGAGACACGATCCCCAGGAGGACTCTCTGGGCTTGAGGAAGGTGCAAGGTGCAAGGTCCATCTAAAATGGGGTAGAGGGCAAGGGATGGATGTGAAGGAATGCAGCCTGAAGGCCATGGGGCCCCCTGAAGTCAGCACCTTTCCCCCCACCCCAACTTTTCTAGAGTTCGAGTTAGCTAGCTCCTACCTTTTATGGCTTTTTCAGGATAAAAAAAACCCAGACCCAGAGCTGGACAATTCCATATACAGGTCACACACACATAAACCCCTGCAACCTCTTAATCAAAGCATATGAGTAAACTTGATGTCATTTTGAACACTAAAATCTTACAGTGTTCTTTTTGTTTTTTATTCATTTTTAATTTTTATTTCTTATGTTTTTTAAGTGATCTCTACACCCAACATGGAGCTTGAACTCAACCCCGAGATCAAGAGTCACATGCTCCACCAACTGAGCCTTCTTTCTATTTTAGATTACCTCTAAGGAGGCTCCATAGTCTTGTGCTTAGGGATTCCCAGGGATCTTGATCCAGACTTGCAACCATAGAGCCAGGGTTTTGGGTCAGGAGGGATTCCAACCCCATATGGTGGGCCTAGGACACCCTTCCTTCCTTGGCCCTTGGGATGGAGGGGGTATCCCTTGCCCCCAGCCTTCTCCCTAAGATGCAAGCCATTCCTTTCATATGGGAAATATTCATCACACTGCTGTAGCAGGTAGGGCCCTATAACAAAGCACCACAAAGTGGGTGTCTTAAAACAGAAATTTATTGTCTCCGTTTCGGAGAGCAGTCCAACGTGTGGGCAGGTCCAAGCTCCCTCTGAAGTCTGTGGGGGACATCACTCCTGGCCTCTTCCCAGCTTCTGGTGTGGCTGTCAGTCCTCGGCATTTGTGGTTTGCAGCTGTGCCCTGCATCTGTCATCACGTGGCATTCTCCCTGTGTGTCTGTGCCTGTGCCCCAACTTCCCTCTTCATATTGGATTAAAGGCCCACCCTAAAGATCTCATCTGAACTTGATGACATCTTCAAAGACTCTATTTTCAAATAAGGTCACATTTACAAGTTTTGGGGGTAGGACTACAAAGTCTTCGGGGTGACACAATTCAACGCAAAACACCAGGTATTCAACAAGTGGCAGCCGTGATGATAAGCATCTGAGTACACACATGGTACATGCTGGCACAATGAAAGTAGGAGGCTCGGCCCATGCCTTGTATCACAGTTGTTGTGTGCAGAGGGACCATCAAGCTGCCTGTCTTTGGTCTTGGGGGAGCTTAATTCTGAAAGGACTGTTGTGGGCAAGGTGGTTTGGGGGCTGGTAACGGAGCTGGTCCGGAGCTTCATCACTGTGCCTCTAAATAATTAATTCATCTTCTTCCTTGGTGTTTACATCCTTCAGATATCTGTAGATGGCTATCATGTCCCTTCAGTCATCACTCAGCACCTGTCTACTTATTTGCCATGGTGCTGAGTATGTTTATTGTTGTTGTTGTTGTTGTTGTTGTTGTTGTTGTTGTTGTTATTTCCTCCCTGCACACTCCCTTGGTCCCTCAGCCACCATCATGGTTCTGTGAATTTCCTCCAGTTTCCAGCCCTGCAAGTGCCAAGTTACGGGGAGGGAGCATCAGAAGTCAGTAGTCAGGTGACAAGGGATGGCTCACAGGCCCTCTGGCCTCCTACTCCTCTGTAATTTTTGTCAGTTTCCCCAAAGCCACATCAAATAAATAGGCAAGCTAAGGAAAAACAGCGTGCTTACGGTGCAAATGCAGTTTCCAGACAAATCCCCTGCCCCTCCTCCCATCCAGACAGTTCCCAGGTTCCTCAGCTACTAAATGAGAAGAATCCTTGCTCTCAACACCGAAGGGCTGCTGTGAGGACTTCAGGAGGAACAGAGCCAAGAGCCCCCGTGTCAACCACAAGGCTGGGAGAGCCGCAGTGCCAGCAATGCTTTCAAAAAACGATTGGATCTCTGCAGAATGTTCCAGGGGTCCGCTGCTCTAGAAGCTAGAAATTCTAAGTTAGAATTTACAAAATGAACTTGATAGAACTGAGATTCACCCTAAAATCTGTCTGTGGAAAGAATAGAGAGATGCCCTGCTTCAAAATCTACCATCAGATTTTAGTTTTCCAAATAAAGTATGGAACTCAGAGCCAGGTGGGCCCTTGGAGACATGTTACAGATGGCCCTGAGGGGGCTTTGGAAGGTTATGCTGCTATAAAAGATTTGAAAAAAAAAAAAGGCCACCTTGCCTTCTATTTCAGATCTCACTGAAGAGTTCTCTGTACCTGGAAGACTTATTTTCAGTGTGAGAAGAGTGATTTTCAATGGTTCTGTTGAACATGCAATTCTCATGCAAGTATTTCTATAATTATCCTGTTTCAGTTATAATACAGTTTCCGGAACAATAGGACTTTTATTGTATTGCCATATCTGTTATAATAGATGTTTTATTACAGAAAATGATGGTAGAGTCACTATTATGAGTCTGAAGTTTTTATTTCAAATTGCTCATAGGATGGAAATTCTTTCTCCCAAGTAGTTTTTACTTTAATGCTGCTTTTGTTGTTTTTTGGGTTTTGTTTTAAACGTTGATGTGTTTGGGCTTTTGTTCCGTGGCAGAATGTGGATGGTTTGGAGGGTTTGGGGAGGTTGCTTTGCTGCAGTACAGACTGTGACTAAGTGACCCCTGGCGTTTGTGTGTCTGTTGTCAGTTTCTGGTACACAGAGTTTCTTCAACATGTCAGATACATTGTCGTATCCACACATGCTTTATTCTGCTCAGACTGCCGTAACAAGTTACCAAAGACCGGGGGATTTACACGACATGCCCCACAGTTCTGGAGCCTGTGAGCCCAAGATCAGGGTGCTGGGAAGGCAGGTTTCATTCAGAGATCTTTTGGTTTGCAGGCCTTCCACCTTGGCGATGGCCTCTTCTTTGTGTTTGTGGTAGGGAGCGGGGATCCAAGTCTCTGGTGTCTCTTCTTATGAGAACACTAATCCTATCACATCAGGGCTCCACCCTTAAGACCTCACTGAACCTTAATTACCTCCTTATAGGCTCCTCCCCAAAGACAGTCACACTGGGGTTTCAGGCTTCAACAGGAATTGGGGGTGGGGGTGGGGGTAGGCATACCATTCAGTGCCTAGCACTGATTTTTTTTTATTACTTCTGAAGAAATACCTAGAGCCCTTGAATTAAATGAACCCAATAAACAATATTTTGAGAAGGAGTAAATAATGTTAGAATACAATAGAGACCTTGAAGCTTCAAGCACAGTTCAGTTAAGTAATATCCTATTTCGGATGGCAGCCCAGAGGGGAGAAGAGCAGAGGGGAGGGGGAGGCAGGACTTCTTCCTGGTTACTTCACTGGCCTCAGACCCCCAGCTGTTGGAGGCCAGGCCGGGATCTGGAAGCATGTTCATTGATTCCACCACAATGATCTTAGCTGCCAGGAAGTCACAGCCTCCAGGAAAAGGATGGTCCTCAAATCTTGGACATTAAATCTAACTTTAAGCCCAGTGGACCTCTCCACAATGAAAGGATTTAAGGACCATGAAAAGTTCCCAAATACCTACCCACAGCACTCCAGCCCTGTGAGAACCAGCTCTGAGACTAGCCACCATTTCCACACGTCCCTGGTGAAACACACTCTCAGCTTAGAGTCCAGAACTACTGATGTGGGGGACATCTCCTGGGCCCTGGGAAAAGTGGAGGCCCCCCAGTCACAGCCTTTAGAGAGAGTTCAAATCTTCTAGGCGCCCTGGTCTCCAGATGATTTCTTAGGCTCCCCAAGAAATAGAGAGGGGAAAGGACTCTCCATGGTTACACTGTTAGTCACAGAATCAGCACAAAACCCCACACTTCCTGGCCTCTAGGCCTCTGTTCTCATGGCAGGGACAGGATGGAGGCTACTGCTGTGGAAGGTGCTGAGTGCCTTGGAAGGCAGGGAGAGGCTGAGGGGGGGTAAAACAGAGAAGTTATGAATATGGACAAAGTAAGAGAGGAGAATGGCCCTGGAATTCTCCAACACGAAAATAATCCCATAGCTGGAGCTTCCAAAAGAGGGGTGCCTTGGAATTCACAACAGCATTGGCACTACCTGGGGTCTCAGCTTCTCCCTATCCCCATTCCTAACCCACAGCTGGCCATCCACTGCAAAATTTCAGTTGCCTTGGGGGAGCATGTGCCTGACTTCAGGATGGAAACCAGTGGAAAAAGGGATCCCATTGGCATACATTCCTTTCCGCAAGCGGCTTCTCTGCTATGAAAGCAGATACCCTCTGATCCCATGGATGCTTATCCACTGGAGGGGGGTGAGGGAGGAGGAGCGCAGTTAATGATGTTCTGTTCACCTCAGTACTCAGGCCCTGATAACGGGGACTTCTGGGTGAAGGTCGGGGGAGATAAACCTGTATCATCTCTGGCAATTTCCGTGGGTCAGGAATTCAGTGATGCGGAGAGGACACCCAGTACCCCCCAATAGCCCTTTCTACCAGGGGCCCCCTCCTTCGGCCACCTCCCAGCTCCCAGCAGGTGTCTGGGCTTAAGTACTTGCTGCCCCTTCCTTGGTCGAAATCCTCACTGCAGGATTTTCTTTTTCAGTCGCCATCAGCTTTGCTAGCGGAGCCCCAGGCAGGAGCCAGCCCAGGTCGGTGGGCAGCAGGGCCTGCGGCACACCAGGCCAGTCCTGGGGATCAGAGGCCCGCGCGTGGTGGCGGCTCTGCCAGAGCCGGCAGCGTGGAGAGTGATCTGAGCGAGCCAAGGGATTGCTCTCAAGTAAGCTCCTCAAAATAACTCCAGGAACCTCAGAGATTACAGCGCCCACACAATGGGAGCAAAGAGGCTTCCAATAATGCGGCAGACAATCAGGGGAAGGCCACGGCGCAGGGAGCGCAGAGAGCGCAGAGACCTCAGCGGGGACCCCGGCTCGGCAGTCCCGGGGGCCAGGCTTGCGGGGACCCCTGCTCAGGCAGCCCCGGAGGCCAGGCTTGCGGGGCGGCCGCGTTGCTTCACCCGGAAAACAAAGGCCCTGGGCCCATCTGCTCCGGGCGGGGGAGGGAGTCCCAGTCGCTAGCACCGCCAGCAAAGCGAGCGAGACAAAGGGCGCAGCCCCGCCGGTGTGCACGGGCAAGTAATTAAGGGCTAGTGGAACGTCGTGTGTGGATTTGCAACGAATGTGACCGGCCCCTGATGCCCCTTGTTTTCACCGGGCTGCTTTCTGCTAAGTTAAGTAATTTGCATGCCATTTCAATAAAAATGAATAATGGCCGAATTTGGGGTTTATTTACATAGCATGAAGTCTTCCTTTCCTTTATTATTGAGTTAATTCAGCCCTGAGCAGGACGCACTGTGTGCAAAGGAAAGGTCTCCTCCCAGCCAGATCCCAGCTTCGCTTCCTCTGAGCCAGATAGCCAACTCTTGCTGTCCACCTTGGTTGTGGGAATAAACTAGACAGTCAAGGCTCTCACTTTGTTAGCCTGCTTTTCTTGCAGTGAAAGCTCCAGAATCTATGTAGGAGGGGCTCAGGGGTAGCAATGTCCTGGCAAGGAGCTGGAGGTTAAGGGGCATCTCTCAAGTTGCATTTGCAAAGTGAGCACACCCCTAAGGTTGCAACTTTTAACAATGTAACATTTTCTGAAGCTCCTTTTCTAAAATGTGTATCAGACCAAGGAAATGTCAGCAGTTGGATTAAGGAACAGCTCCCAACTTGGCCTTGTCTGTGATTATTGCTGCATAACAGGTTACTTCAAAACTTAGTGGCCTCAGACAACAGTGAAGGTCTAATACATCTCACGGTTTCTGTGGGTCAAGAATTTGGACATGCTTTAGCTGGGCAGTTCTAGCCTGGGCTCTGTCCTGAGACTGCAGTCATTTGAAGGCTTGACTGGGGCTGGAGGATGGGCTTCCACCAGAACACATTTACATGGCTCTCGGCAAGGGGGCCTCAGTTCCTTGACACCTCGGTTGCTCCACAGGGCTGCCTGAGCATCCTCACCGCTAAGCAGTGGACTTCTTCCAGAGCAAATGATCCAAGACACGAAGCAGGAGCCACCTATCTTTATGATCTAGCTTTGAAAGTTACACACCGTCACTTCCTCAATTTCCTGTGCGTGGGTGCAGCCCAGCATTTGTCAGCACGGCAGGGAGCTCCGCAAAGGTGTGACTACAATACATGAGGGTCATTGAGAACTGTCTTGGAGACCGGTTATCACAAATGGTTACCATTAATATTATTTGGCAGGTTTTTTTTTAAGGTCCAGAGGAGAGTACTACATGGCTAAAGCCACCATTTCTTATGTTCTTTCTAGTCAATGCAAATTCAGTGGCCAGTTACTGTTAATGGTATCCCATGTCGCAGCCAAACCAACCATCTGCCAACATGGACTCAGCGCTCTGTCGGTGCCAGCCCCCTTTCCAGATGGGGGAATAGAGCAGTAGTCAAGAGAGATGCGATTCTTCATCATGGGTCCCTGAGGTCCTGGAGAGGGAAGACACAAGGAGACAAATGGATGGCACTTAGTGTTGCGATGCTATAGAGGGGACTGTAGGTAGTGCTGTCAGGGGATCCAGGAAGGACACCAAGGCCTGAGCTAGAGGAGTCTGTCCACCTTGGTCGGGAATCAGAAATCTGCAATGACCCATGCTTTGGAATGAGGTGACTGCAAGCCAAACCTTTCAGTAGAAAAACAGCCTGGATAAGATAGACTCTTGAGAGCATGGGGCACCCCTCATTTGCCCGACACTCTCCCACCTGGAATGTGAAATCCACAGGAGAGGAACTTACTATGCCTTATTTACCCCTGTTTCTTCGCCACCTAAAAGATGACTAGTATGTACTTGGCATTCACTAGTGATTATCACTAATAATTATTGTTTAGGGGCGCCTGGGTGGCTCAGTCAGTTAAGCTCAAGTCATGGTCTCGCGGTCTGTGAGTTCAAGCCCCGCATCAGGCTCTGTGCTGACAGTTCAGAGCCTGGAGCCTGCTTCGGATTTTGTGTCTCTGCCCCTCCCTCACTCACACTCTGTCTCACTCTCTCAAAAATAAACATTAAAGAAAATTTTTAAAATAATTATTATTTCATAGTTATCAGCCTTGTTGGTGTCTCCAAGTATTTCAGGTTTAATGGAAGTCATTATTCATGTTAATAAACAAAAGTTATTGAAGTTGTCAGCCCACTTACAGTGGAATGTCAACACAGAATCCTAAAGATTGCCAGAGAGAGGTGGGGAAAACAGAGGGGGAGCCCCAGGAGCCTGTGTCTTTCTGGTTCCTCTTTCAGCCCTCTGTCTCAGCTTCTGCTTCAGAAGACTCTCTCTACTCAGCCTGCCTGGCCTGAATGAATGGGAACTTCAGATCTTCCCAGGACCTTCTCAAAGTGTCTCCAACACAAAATGTTGGTGTCCCAGACTTTAAGGTTTATAGTAACCAGAGAGGGATAGATGTGACAGCATCAGCCATCAAATAGCCTGAGAGAGAATACCGAGACACCCCGGTTCTTGAAAGTTTCTGGGGCCCAGCCAGGCTCTCCCCATCTTGCTGCCCTCTTCCCAATGGACCGGCCTCAGTGTGTTCCCACTCTCTTCCTGGACTACCCTGTCCATAGCCATGTAGATCCATGCCATGTATCAGCAGTTGGGGGTCTAAAGCTCCAAACTAACACCTTGCCTTTCACATGGTCACATTTTTAGTATTGCTGCCTACCTTTCTTCTAAGTGAAGGACAGCTGTTATACGTAACAGTTTATTGTATTCCCATAATGAAATATGCAACACCCCCTTCCTCTTAGAAGTCACAAGTATCCTAGTCAATTTTTATGGGTTTTTAAATGGCAATTTTTAAATTCTAGCTATACATAAATATACATACATGCCCACAAGACCGCTGATCTTATTAAAACAAAGAAAATATCATCTTGAGAATACTGACAAATCTTGAGTACTTTTTAAAAAGGTCTTTTGGTGTATTATATAAACACCATCACTTTGCAGAACAATTTGCTGTCCATGCAGTGATTTTAGGGTTGTTTTTTTTTTTAAGATTGTCTATTATCAAAAGACTGTTTATCAGAGAGGTAGCACAATTGAATGAATCCCAGCCATTTTGTGGACAGGTGGACTGAGCGAGAAGTTCAGAGGGCATTCTGGAATGATTTGCAACGTCTCAAACAGAAATATAACATCTTTCCATCCTCTGCAGAGTCTGGAGCTAAATTCACACCTTTTTTTTCTTCCCATCACTTAAAATCAAATTCTCGCCCTTAATACTTCCTTTCAGAACTGCACCAAAAATGATAATGTCTTCTCATGCATACGAATTACCCAAAGTGTATGAGAATCAGCCCCACTGGAGCGTGCTAAAGTCTTAACCCAACTAAATTTAAAGCTGCTAAGCCTCGATTAAGGCAAAGTTGTCTTTTTATTTTATAAGACATTTAGGACAGTTCACATCACCCTGCACTGATGCACTAAAATAGATTGTGGGCAAACTATAAAGAGAGCATATGCTCCCCATATCTGTTCTGGAGCCAGGTTGGATGATGAATTCTGATTTGGGATTGAAGCAAACAGTGGCATCTGTCTCCCCTGCACACACCTGTTTGGACACGGGTTTAACACCCTCCTTCACTGTTCATCTGTGGAAAGGTGGTACATTTTCAACTGATATCTCGTGCTCTACAGACCACATGGACACTCAACAGTTATTTGCTGGAGGAACAAACTCCTTGGAGAAACAGCAATAAAAGAAGTCTCTCCTGCAACAAATTTCCACTAATCATAGTTTTTGTGGAAGCCAAATTTTAGGCTTCACAGCTAAGCTCAGAACATGAATTGAAGATACCACGAGGGGGAGCTAGAGATCAGGAAATCCAGAAACCATTGGCGCTGCAGACCGCTCAAGAAGCTCCGGACTTTAATCCAACGGACGAAGCCTTTCACTTGTGGGAACTGTGACAGCAACGACTTATATCTTCACCATTTTGCTACGATGGAGTTACTCTCTATATGCCCATTTTGATAAATTTGTACACCTTGTGATTACATAGAATTTCCTGACTGGCTGCAGGCTACAGAACCCAGGTCTGTGTGATAAACAAGCATCTTAAGTACTTTGTGTTCATATCCTTTTTAGCCTGACACAGACAGAAATTCCACTTGTCTACTTTAGTGCTTTTCCAGGGGAAGTTGGAATTGGGAGACACTGTCTTAACCTAGGTCCTTCCCTAAAAGCAGAGCCTGAGAAAAGTCCTGAAACAAGGATGGCTTCTTTGAGAAGCTATCCCAGGAATGGGGAAAAGGAAGGGGAGAAAGTGGCAAAAGGGGAGGAGAGAAAGTGGATGCAAGGATGCATTATCAAGGCTGGCGGGTCATTGCTGTAGGCAGCCAGGGCTCAGCCCTGTGCAGACTTCTGAGCAGCGTGCAAAAGGCCTCCCAGAATTCTCTGCCTCCCCCCACCTCCCAAACCCCATCCCCTGCCCAGGGTTCCCATGAATGTTAATCTCCTGCACTTCCAGGCTGCATGTGTATCGTGTATGGTGCATGCTGAAAGGGCTCTTTCTGCCATCCCAAGCCACGACATTAGAGAAACCCTGGGGCCACAAGCAAAAAACGCACTTAAGGCAAGGTGCGATCAGGGCAAGGTAAGCTGAGGCTTGCGTGAAATCGTTCACCACAACCACAGCTGGCTGCAGAGTTGAGGCCAAGGGGATATGGGACAGGCAGTGCATAAGGCATGTCTGATACAGTCCACCTTTGTCCCCCTCAGGTCCACTCACACCCGCATTAAATCCAATCTGTCGCCACATCCTCAAGGCAGAGACCAGCCGAAATCCCTCCTGTAGATGGCCCTGGAGCCACAGTTGATATTCATCATCTCGCATACTAATACCAACCATTCTAGATTTCCGCTCTCTTGGCCAGCACTTGAACTTGTCTAAATTATATGCCAGGCGAGGTGACCAGACCTCAACCCCGGAGCATCCTAGGTCCTTAGTTGCTCTTTTTAGCCGATGGTTGCTACAATTGCCCATTTATCTTTACTGCGGGACACACATTCACCAAGAGGTGCCTATGTGAATCCCCTGAGATGAGACATACCTGGCCCTCCCTCACTGTGTAGCAACACCTCTGTCCTTCATAATAATCAGGACTTGACTTCCCATCCATCATAATCACTACCTTTTATTGTTGTGGTAGTAAATACAGCAGAACATTTGCTTTTTTTGAGAGAGAGAGAGTGCACATGCACAACAGGGACAGAAGGAGAAAGAGACTCTTAAGCAGGTTCCACTCCCAGCGAGAAGCCCTACACGGGGCTGGATCCCACAACCCTGGTATCATGACCTGAGCCATAATCAAGAGTCAGATGCTGAACCGAGCCACCCAGGTGCCCCCCAAACTTATTTTTAAATATACAATTCAGTGGTATTAATTATGTTCACAATATTGTACAACCATCACTACTCTCTATTTCCAGAACTTTTTTTTTATCGCCCAAACAGAAACTCTGTACCCATTAAGCAATAATTCCTTATTCCCCCTCTCCCAGCCCCTGGTAACCTAATCTACTTCCTGGCTTACTTTACTCAGCATAGTGCTTTCAAGGTTCATCTATGTGGTAGCATGTATTAGAATTTCATTCCCTTTTATGGTTGAATAATATCCCATTGTATGTCTGCCCTACATTTTGTTTATTCATGTATCTGTTGAGGGACCCTTCTGTTGTTCCCACCTTTTGGCTATTGTGAATTGTGCTGCAGAGAACATTGGCTTCCAAGTATTTGTTTGAGTCCCTGTTTTCAGTTCTTTTGGATATATACCTGGGAATGGAATCGCTGGTGACTCTAATTTTAATTTTTTGAGGAACCACCATACTGCTGTTTCCCACAGCCACTGTGTCATTCTACATTCCCACCACAAGGGGTCTAAAGTCTCCACATCCTCACCAACACTTGTTCTTTTCTTTTCTAGTAGCGTTTCCAATGGGGGTCAAGCAGTATCTTGTTATGGTTTGCATTTCTTTCATGACTGGTGGTGTTGGACAACTTTCGTGTGCTTTTTGGGCGTTTGTAGGTCTCATTTAGAGACATATCTATTAAGTTCTTTGCCTGTTTTTCAACTGAGTTGTTTGTCTTTCTGTTGTTGAGTTGTAGGGGTTCTTTATATACAGTTGACCCTTGAGAACACAGTTTTGGGGCTTCCAGGGAAGCTCAGTCCATTAAGCGCCGGAGTCTTGGTTTTGGCTCAGGTCATGATCTCACTGTTTGTGAGGTCAAGCCCTGTGTTGGGCTCTGCACTGACAGTGCAGAGCCTGCTTGGGATCCTCACTCTCCCTCTCTCTGCCCCTCCCCCCACTCATGTATACACGCTTTCCCTGAAAATAAATAAACTTGAAAAAAAACAAGCAAAGAAAACACACTTTTGAACTGTGTGGGTCCACTTCCTTGTGGATTTTTTTGTTTTTGATAAATACAGTACAGTACTATGAATGTAGTTTCTCTTCCTTATAACTTTCTTAATATTGTTTTCTTTTCTCTAGCCTACTTTTTTGTAAGAACATAGTATATAATATATATAATATACAATTTATGTGTTAATTGACTGTATATGTCATTGGTAAGGCTTCCCGTCAACAGTAGGCTACTAGTAGTTAAGTTCTGGGGGAGTCACAAATTATACATGGATTTTCCACTGTGTGGAGGTCAGCACCCCAAGTCCTGCATTGTTCAAGAGTCCACTATATTCTGGATATTAAACTCTTATTAGACGTATGATTTGCAAATATCTTTTCCATTCCCTAGATTATTTTTTCACTTTCTTGAGAATGTCCTTTGATGCACACGTTTTAAATTTTGATGAAGTCCGATTTATTTTTCCTTGTGCTGCTCATGGCTTTGGTGTCATAATCTAAGAACCCATTGCCATATCCAAGGTCATGAAGATTTACCCCTATGTTTTCTTTTGAGATGTTTATGGTTTTAGCTCTTACATGCAGGTCATTGATCCATTTTGAGTTGATTTTTATGAATGGTGTGAGGTAGAGTGTCCCTCTTCAGTTTTTTACATGTGGAAATCTAGTTGTCCTAGCTTCTGCCTGCCCACCCCTTTTGTTTTTGCCTCTGGCCCACTTACATGAGAAACCCAGGGTGACCAGGTGGTAGTTATGCTTTAAATTCAGTGACATTTGCAATGTCCCCTAGTGGGAGAGACTGCCCTCCACTCCCTCTTCCCTCACCAAGAACCAAGACTGCTTATTTGCCAGAGCACAACCCAAGGTTGTGGGGACAAGAAGCACAGATTTCTCAAGTCAGTCACTGAGAGTGATGGTAAGAGAAGCCACTCTAACCCCACCCCTTGGTTCCCGACTCATGGATTTCAGCTATTGGGAACATAGGACCAACATGGAGTTTAGCACATATGCTAAAGGATAGCACCCCACCTACACAGTGTGCTGTCCCAGGTTTTCCCCTTCACAGCCTTGCAATAGGCCATTCTGACTTTCTATTAGGCCAACTGTTTCTGGATGAATCTTTTGGTCATGAGTCCATTGTCTACTCCCTTTACTGTAAAACAGATCCCTAGGCTTGAGGCAATGTTTGAATCCCATGCCAATAAACCAGGCATCTGTAAGTCCTTGGATGGTTATGCTGGTGAAGACACTATGGCAGGGAAGGAAATCCATATCTAGAATAAGTGTTGACTCTGGCAAGGACTAATCACTGTCTCCCCTAGGGCAGAAAGAATCTGACATAATTAACTTCTCACCAGTGTCCTGGTCTCCTTAACAAATCGTGTCATATTGAGCACCCAGTATTGGTTTATGTTGCGGGCAGGTAAGAGTCAGCAGTGGCAGTAGCCAGATCACCCTTAATAAAAGGAAACACATGATGTTAGGCCCACATATAGCCTGATCTTTGCCACCGTGGCCATGCCATTCATGAAATTATTTATTGTCCAAACAGTGGGTTGGCTGATAATGGATCCATAGAGTGAATCGCCTTATCTTCCTAGATGCTGAGTGCTTCCTCTGCACAAGATGCTTTCTGGGATGGGTGGAGCCTTAAAATAAGGCCAAAGATTGGTACACTGGTGCCCATTTCCATAGATTAGTATCACTGATTTCTCCTTTTGCCTCAAGCTCCAATATAGCCCAGGACAGTACTGTTACTGATCCTCTGTTTATTTCAAATTTTGGTATTTTGGGAGGCGCCTAGGTGGCTCAGTCAGTTAAGTGTCCCACTCTCAGTTTCAGCTCAGGTCATGATCTTATAGTCGTGAGATCGAGCCCCTCATTGGGCTCTGCCCTGGGTACGGATCTTGCTTAAGATTTTCTCTCTCGCCCTCTCCCTCTGTTCCTCCTGTGCTCGCTCAAGCGTATGTGCTGTTTCTCTCCCTCTGTCTCTCAAAAAAAAAAAAAAAAAAAGGTTTTTGGTATTTTACTCATCATGGATTTTTTTTTACATTAATTTTGACCCTTTAAATATTATAGTTAACATTTTTCTTCACTATCAATACATTTTTCACACAAAGTGAGGGCTATCCTTGTCCCAGCCTGAGGGCAATAGTTTTTTACTTAACATCCACATGTTGAACCAGTCTGTCTGTAAGCCAGATCCAAGTTTTCTCCTCCTGAGTCAGGGGGACATAGGCACATATGTTCTTACTTTATTGTAAGAACATAGTATATACTACATATAACATACAAATTATGTGTTAATCGACTATATATGTCATTCGTAAGGCTTCTTACCACCCCACCATAAGCCCAGAAGGTCATATCTTAGTCCTTTTGGGCTGCTATAACAGAACATAAGGAACCAGGTAGCTTATAAACAATAAACATCTATTTCTCACAGTTCTGGAGTCTGGGAAGTCCAAGATCATGGCACCAGCAGGTTCGGTGTCCTGTGACCGTCTTCTTCTGGGTTGCAGAGTGCCAACTTCTCCCTGTGTCCTTATGTGGTAGAAAGGGCTAGGGAGCTCTCTGCGGTCTCTTTTATAAGAGGACTAGTCCCACTTATGAGGCCTGTATCCTCATGGCCTCCCAAAGTCCCCATTACTAATACCACCACGTTTAGTGTTAGGAATTCAATGTATGAACTTGGGGGGAACACAAGCATTCAGACCATAACTGGCTCTAAGTGTGAGCTAAAGGAGAAGTGTCATTGCATCAGAGACAGATGATCTAAGGGTCTAAGCCACCTGTTCACATAATTTACATGTTTCTATTGGACTTCCTTGAGTGGACCTGATCCTGAATACACAATTTTCATTGCATGATGGATCACTATTGTGCCCTTCCAATCAATGACTTGTTGAGTCTGACAATGCCCAACTCATTATGGTTAGTCCAACAGCACAGTCACTGCTCTCTGATTAGTAGGCACTAAGTCTCTACCAGACCCAGTTGCACAACAGGACCTGGTTCTTAAAGTATGAGTAGTTCTCTGCAGCAGAAGGAATGGTCTTACTCCAGAATGCTGAAGGTCTACACTGTGACTCTCCCACTGGGGCTTGCCAGAGACTCAACATGGAACCTTTCTCCATCATAGAGGATACTGAGTCTATCACCATTGGTTCCTCCAGTCATACAACCTGAGCAGAAGAGCAGATTGCTGTAGAGCCCTCTCTTGCTCTGGACTCCCTCAAAACTGGTAGTCTTCCAAGTCATCTGAGTAATGAATCTGGAGAAATATTACCAAGTGTGCTGTTCCTAGAGTCCCAGGGGTAAACCAAGTACTGTGCTTCTTTCTTAGTAGGAGATGATACAACAATCCTGCCATGTCCCAGGCCAGTGAGACCTCTAAAAACCTCATCAACATGGCATCCCCTGAATATTTCTAGGGTTCCCTTTCTATCCTTGGCATGCAAGTGTTTTCTTACTAGGACATCCAATGCTTGCCACTTGCTGTTTACCAGGTCCATTTGGCCTAATGTTATAACGGAGCACGATTGTACTTTTCAGGCTGTATTGTGACAGAGGGTACTGAGGTGCTATCTTATTCATGACATTTAGATTCTTAGTTTAATAAAGTCATTTCTAAGCATCTATGTAGGATTTCTTTCTGGTTTCCAGCCCCTGCATAGTCCCTGGCACATGGCAAGGGGTCAGTAAATGTTGGTTGGTTGGTTGGATGGGAAAATACGTGAATGGATTTCCATCTCCTTGGAACTTCTCCCAAGACATCAGCCAAGTTGCCTGTGTGAAGTAGGTTCTCACAGGGTCAAAAGAGCAACTTATGGTGAAATTTGAACAATATCTGTAGATTAGACAACACTATTATATCAGTGGTTATTTCCTGATTTTGATAATTCAACTGTGGTTATATAAAACAATGTTTTTGTTTTTAGAAAATATACACAGAAATACTTAAGAAAAATAGGGAAGTGCATCTGCAACTTATTCCCAAGTGTTTCAGGAAAGAAATTATACATCTATACTTCTACCTGTCAATTAAGAAAATGATAAGACAAAGTATAGTAACATGAAACATTTGGAGAATCTGAGGGATAGATATACAGGAATCTTCTTTCTATTTCTGCAACTTTTATGTAAGTTTGAGATCATCTCAAAATAAAAGTTAGAAATAAATACATTAATAATTATAATTACCAATCTTAGTCATGAATTACCAGTTTCATTAAAATCAAAAACTAAAACAAACAATACATTTGACTCCTTAGGACATCTTTGTGCTCTTAGAACAAAAAGCCCCAAACAGAATCCACTTAAAATGGGTACAAATATGATTTGGTTATTGTCTACAAAATTGAACCTATCAACTATTGACAAGAAGTTTGTTTTCAGTATTTTACTAAACTAAATTCTAGGTTAATATGACCGCTATGCTCTAAATCTTAGGACAAAGGATGGATCGACTATTTTTTTATTTATAGCTTTCATATTTTATTTTATCTTATTTATTTCATAACATTTCATTTATAACTTTTATATTATTTATGACTGTCTTATTTTTAGGGGGAGAGTGGTTTTCTGCCAAAAGTACATGCCATGCTCTGGCATCCTTTACTTACAACTTCCACAGGGTGATCACAAAAATATCATTCTTCTAAAACCATGTGAGGCTCCAAGTATTTGATATTCGAATCATCCTCCTTTGAACTCCTATCACGTCAACATTTTTGTCGATTTTCTTTCTTTTGATCCTTATCTGATCTAACTTGGCCAGAGGCGCAGGGCTTTCCACATGATCCCAGAAACTCTCCAACACTATTTTCATCAATTTCATGAAATCCTTGGTCTCTGTCAGGATTTTCAACCCCACTTCATAGACGATTTGCATCCCATCTCCGTTTTATTGATGGAAGTTTAAAACATGCTAGAGTCAGACCAAGATGCTGCCACGCTGGGCAGAGAGAAATTCTGGTGTCGGCAAGAAAACGAAGTTTGAGTGATTTGTGTGTATGTGGACTCCGAGGGTTTCTGCTTCCCTTGCACTGTGTCACTGTGGCTACGGGGCTAAGGAGGCCCCTGCATGCTCTCCAAGCTGCCTGAGCCACGGGGTTGTGGAGCAGCAGAGACTTTTCTTCTGAGGAATTTCTAGGAAGCTTGCCATTCACCAGGTTTCCTAGTTCTATGCAATCAGGGACCCTGTGAGGTCTGCTGGAGGAGAGACAGAGGGAGAAAGAGACATTTGTGAAAGACCAGCAGCTTCTCTGATTAAATGGTTCTAACCATGTACTCAAAATCCTCCTACCTGGTTCCTGGTAGTTCCTCAATCCTTAACAGTCAAAACAATGCATGTTAAGGAGCACCTGGGTGTCTCAGTTGGTTAAGCGTCCTACTCTTGATCTTGGCTCCGGTTATGATCTCACAGGTCATGAGTTTGAGCCCCACGTGATTCTGCTTGTGATTCTCTCTCTCCCTCTCTCTCTCTCTCTCTCTCTCTCTCTGCCCCTCCCCCACTCATTTTCTCTCTCCCTCTCTCTCTTCTCTCTCTCTCAAGTAATTAAACATTTAAAAAACATGAGTGTTAAGTGAAGGTTGGGGTCTTTCAAAAAGTGATTTTTAAAAGGGAGGTAAAGGAGGGATTACTACATGGAGCACAGGGGATTTTGAGGACAGCAGACATGCCTTGTGAGACACCATAATAATAGAGGCAGGTCCTTATACGCTTGTCAGAACCTATTGAGTGTGCAGCACCCAGAGTGAGCCAGAAACTATGATGATGTGTCAGTGCAGGTTCATTACTAGTATCAAATGCACCACTCTGGTGGGGGGGTGTTGATAAGGAGGGAGGCTGTGCAAGTGTTGGGATGGGGGGGTGGGGGTGGGGTAAATGGGAAATCTCTGCACCTTCATTCACTTTTGTCGTAAACCTAGAACTGCTCTAAACAAATAAGTCTCAGGGCGCCTGGGTGGCTCAGTCGGTTGAGCGTCTGACTCTTGATCTCGGCTCAGGTCATGATCTACTGCTTGTGAGTCTGAGCCCCGTGTCTGGCTCTGTGCTGACAGCATGGAGCCTGCTTGGGATTCTCTCTCTTCCCCTCTCTCTGCCCCTCCCTTGTTTGTGTGTGCCTGCACATGTGCACTCTCTCTGTCTCAAAATAAGTAAACTTAAAAAAAAAATAAGTCTTAAGAAAATGGAATATTTCTTTTTAAGTTGAATCAGTACTTGAAATTGGAGACAGTAATCATGGCCACCATTTACTGTGATTTTGCCAGCTCTGGGCTGTGAGCTTTATGTCTGTGGGCACTTCTCTGTGGCACTGCGTTTCACTGATGTAAGAAGTAAAATTACTGCATTTTACTAAGTACGGCCTTCAGCCACTTGATGCTGAACTTCCCTTTCCCACCTGCTGGGGGTTCTTTCTAGGGGATAGTATGTTGGCATCACCTTGGCCCATCGTAGGGGGACCTACAGACCCCCTCTGAGGGGCAATGCAGGGTCCCTTCAGCCCCACCAATGGCTGCCTTCTTATCTACACCTCCATCCCAGGCCCCCTGCCCCTCCCCATCCTCCATGTTCCTTTTCCTGGAGCCTAGCCACCTGCTGAGGTCGTCACTCTGAGAGGACTGCGGGGAACTGAGGTAGTCACAGGCCCCCATCTTTCTTCCCACACCCACTCCATGGCAGTCCCTGCCAGCTTCTGTGCTCAGGACACTCTGGTGTCCTCCACCTTTTGACCCAAGATTGCACCCATGGCTGTGTCCTCTTGGCTCCTCCCCGGCTGGCTTCCTCTGCTGCGCCTGCAGGTTCTGAGCTCAGCACCTAGGTGGGATTGGGGTGCTTGCTCCTCCTCCTGCAGGCACCCCAGTCATTCCATGTGACTAACCCCCTCATACTCAGCACCCCACACGTGAGCCCAGGGTTTATTTGCACAGGGTTAAGTTCCCCTTGGGTAGCAAGAAAATAACCATCTCACAAACCAGGATCCTCTCCTCTGTGTGGCCAGTATCCTTTCTTCTGGACACAGACTTGCCTGAGAAGCCAGACCTTCATCCTTGCTTTTCGAGCAAGGAGACTTCCAGGTAACAGGACATTTAACTGCTTCTGATGCACATCCATGGGCATCACTGATACTGGAAATAGTCCTGGGCATGAGAGCTAAGGCGACTGCAGACTTCACAGAGCCACATGGGCTCTGGGGCTGCCCTCCTCTGTGCCCCAGGGCTAGCCATGGCCCTCCCAACTGGCCTCCCCTTTCATTTTTATGCTGTGCTGCCAAACAAGTGGCTGAAAAGTCCTTTCACCCAGAGCCCTGCGGTTCCTGTTCCACTGTGCACCTGTTACAGAACACCCTCAAGGGCAGGCTTACTTAGCTAGTTTGTAAGATCTGGGGGGTCGCTCTTCGGGAGTCCTTGAGCATGGACAGGAAGTCTCCTCCGGCAGCCACCCCTCACTCTTTGTCAGAGGTGAAAATGAAGCTGAGATGGGGAGACGACTTCCCACAGTCACACAGCTGGTTGCTGCGCTGAGTCATTAACTAGGCCAGTTTTACCCCCACCTGCCTGGTTTTCCCCACCCGTTCCCTCCCGACAGGTGCCTGCCTGCAACGCAGTCAATTCCCTCCAGGTCTAGACTTCAAGGTGTCCCGCCAGAGGGGCTGCTCTGCTGCTCGGCCCTGCCTCTCAGAGCCTCACTGGGGACTTGGGTGTATTGAGACAAAGCCCAGCCCTCTCATTAGACCATCTTTCCTAGTATATACTTTCATTTAAGGGCAAAGAAGGTCTCCTTTCATTATTTTGCTTTAAGTAACCAAGATCGACTTTAGACTACAAGGATTTGCCAGCGGAATACCCTTTGATCACATACCACCACTCAGTTGGGTCTGATGAATTACCCCAAACCCCACCATTGTTCTAGTCCTTCACTAAGACCAAGTAACCCCCACAGTCCCAGTTAAAGACAAGAGTGACCTGGTGGGGTAGCCCAGTCACCCACTCACTCCTAACAGCCCATTAGCCCAGAGTGTTTATTTATTTGATTAGGTGCCTGTGTCATATGGTCCTAAAGGAAGTGGACACAGGAGAGAGCTTTCGATGGTGGGGAAAGAGGTAGGGGAAGTGCCCAGAAGAAGTAGAAGCTGGCTGGGGAGGCAGGGCAGTAAGCCTGCAGAGGCCATGCGTGAGTAATGGGGTCAAGAGCTGGCTGTCATGGCTTGGGAGTTAGGGACTGGGGAACAAGGGAGGGCAGGAAAAATCAGGGCCCCAACATTCATGTTTTCAGCATTTCTGTTACTGCAGCTGCATGACTATGGCAAGTCCCTTAAACACTCTGTGCCTCCACGTCCTGAGGGTAAAGGGGAGACGGGAGCAGCTGGGGTGGGGCAGGGGGCAGGCTGGGCCTGCAGGGCCTTCTGGGCCCACTAGGTCATGGGGCTTTGTTCTAGATGCTACAGCAGGCCACTAGGCGGGTTGTGGGGGCAGGTTGGGGCCTGCAAGAAAGCTGATCAGATTGACTTTGAAACAGGGCCCCATGTGAGGAGCAGGGACTGGGGGAATAAAGGAGGTTGGGGGGAGGTGTCAGGACCTGAATGATTGTCTGTACCTCCTCTCACCCCAATTCATATGTTGAAGCCCTAATGCCCAATGTGATGGTATTAGGAGGTGGGGCCCTTGGGAGGTGATTGGGATTCGATGAGGTCACAAGGTTGGGCCCCTCATGATGGGATTAGTGCCCTTATCAGAAGAAACGCCACTGTGCTGGCCCTCCCTCTGCCTCCCTCTGCCTCCCTCTGCCGTCTGAGGACAGGGAGAAGGCAGAGTGTGAACCAGGAAGAGAGCTCTCACCAGAGCCCGACCATGCTAGCACCCTTGTCTGCAGCTTCCAGCCTCCAGAACCGTGAGAAAATACATGCCTGTTGCTTAAGCCGGCCACTCTGTGGTCTGTTTGTATGGCAGCCTGAGCTAAGACAGGAAGCTAACTGGGGTTCTAACTCCACGAATGATGGAGCAGAGTGACAGCCAGGTGGGGAGGGGGGCAGACAGGGTATGGGACACATGCTGTACCGATGGACCCACTTGATGACAGTTTGCATGTGGGGACAGAAGAGAAGGGGCATCAGGAATGTCTCCCAGGTCTCAGCTGGAGCCCTAGGGAAGACAGAGTCTGCTCTGGGTTGGGGTCCATGGAGGGTAGCAGGTGGGGGTGGCGTTCTGTTGTGGAGGCTCCTGCCCTGGAGCATGCCCCACATCGGAGGTCTGGTCAGGGAGAGGCCCAAGAGGTGGAAGGCAGCGGGACGGTGGGGAGCTGCGCAGAGGCACCCCCAGAAGAGAGCAGCAGTGGATTACTGTGGTAAGGCCTTGCCTTCACGGGCTCTTAGTTCAATACGTTTACCCCAACCGTCTCCCCACAACCTATGTTGCCGCGCAAGCACACTCTGCCCTGGCTGTCCTCCTCTGTGGGGAGGGTCCTGCGGTTGCAAGCCACCCCCCATCCCCCCGACTCTGCAGATCCATGCTGTGTCCATCCTTCGTGGCCAGCCTCAGCGTCCCCGCTTCTTTCCCCTGAACTCTCTCAGCCCTTCTGTTCCCCGCTTTTGTCTGACCCAAGAGCCGTGTGTGCTCTGTCTACTTCCACAACAATGGAGATGAGCTTCTCATGAGCAGGGGTCACGCTTTCTTCTCTTCTGAATCCTGGCAAACACGTGAGGAGGGGTTTTGGTGACACACAGACGCATGCCATCGGTATAGTTAAACACAAGATCTGTAGGTTGGGTTACGTAACCCGAAGCATCTTCTGAGAGTTAGAACAGGCCAGCTGTGGAATGCATTCTGCCTTTGAAGGTATGAATGGCCCTTCCCGAGAGGTGTCCGAGAGCACACACAGACGCCGTCCAGGGGAGGAAGAGGGTGAGGAGATTCCTGCTACGGGGGTGGGGAGGTCAGACTGCACAGCCCCTAAGGACAGCGCCTGCTCTGGGGGCCTCCCAGCCTAAGACCAGGGCAAGAAGAATGATCACGGAAAGCTGAAGGATTCACTGTCATAATTCCAGAGTTTGGTACTTAGCTTAATCTGAAAATATTTGCCAACCTATTATGAATAACGATATTTGCGGCTTAAAATGCTTACCCTCCACAGCTTCGGAGTGTGAAGATGAGGCCTACCCTGACAAAGATGTACTCACTGCTTTCAGAGCAAATTGACACAGGGAGCTTACAAACCTAATTGTTGGCATCTCTGTCACACTTGCCTCCCCCGGGGCCACTTTGATAACCCGGCTGACAAATGCAGTGGGGTGCAGCAGGGGAAGGCTCCCGGGCCAGAGGGCTCAGTGGGCCCCAACTCCTCCTCACACCGGCCCACACACACCCTTCTGTTGTCATGGGGTCGCTGGACCCTCTTTCCTTGGCTGCCCACATGGTTCTCAGGGACATCGTTACTGCCATGCACACAGTGTGGCGAGGCCCCGAGGGTATGTGATCAAGGCCATCGGCCAAAGTGGGTGACCGAGGCCACCAGAATTCTCGGGCACTGAATGACTCCACACGTCTGTGGAGGAGGGGCTCCTCTTCCCTGAGGAATGGCCAAAGACCACCCGAGCTCTGTGTCCACGGGTAAAGATGTCTGCACAGAACACAGGCTGTGGGGAGGCACGCATCCGTCAGCGTGGAAGGAAACTTCCCGTCCAGGATAATCGAAAAGCCAGCCCATGGCGGAGGCTTGTTGCAGGACCAGCCCGATCCAGGGCCTCACTTCTGCCCTGAAGCTGTTCTCGTGGTGCCTCAGCTGCGGCTCAAATCATGGGGTCCTCCCCTCTCGTGGATGGGACCCCTGCCCCCTCCAAGCTTCCGCTGTGGCTGGGGGTGGGCTGCACACAAAAGGCAGGGACTGAAAGTGGAGAAAGATAGAAAGGAAAACTGGGGTGCTTGAACGAGCCATGCCGGGCAGGGAACACGCTCCCTTAGGGGAAGGGATAGAGAAGAAAGACGAGCAGCGGCCGGCCAGGAAAGCAGGGGCTGGCAGCCACCACCAAGACTCGGAGCAGGAGAGAGATCTGCACAGCTCTGGCCTGGCCTCTGAGACCCAGAAAACTGGAGAATGAAGCCAAGCACAATGAAAACACTAAGTTTTAAAAGTCACCCTCCCGCCAACACTTATACCTCAGTGAACTAGATCAGCATCTGCAGGGGTGAGGACACGGTATGGGCAGTCAGCTGCATAACTGTCCAGGGTCCTGCGGCCAGGAGCCCCAGCTCCCTGTCTCAGCCATGTGCCCAGCAAGGCTGATGTCTGCAGCAAGTCTTTCCTTCATTCTTCTTCATTCTGCAGACACCTACCAGGGCTCCTGCTGTGGGCGTCGGGCCCTGTTCTCACCATTGATCCGAGCAGTAGACACAGAGAGAGGTCACTGCTGTCACAGAGCCCACGTTCTCATTGACAGAGGTGGATGACAAAGAGGACAATTCAGATAACAGCACAGGCACAGGAAAAATAAAGAAGGTGAGAGGTTGGAAAGCAGGGCACTTTGGAGCAGGCGGCCCAAGACCTCCCTGAAGAGGTGACATCTGTGACAAGGAGACACGCAAGGACTGGGGAAGAGGGCTGGGCAGAGGGAACAGCCAGAGCAGAGGCACAGAGCATGGAGGAGCTTCTGGGGCATTCTGGGGTGGCCTGGGACCTCCATTGGGTCTCTCTTGCAGGGCTCTCTGGTCCTCTGCTGATCCCCTGACGAGGGCTCCTGGAGCAGACAGGGCGCCCAGACCTGTCACCCGTGGGGAACCAGAGGCAGAGGCTGGGCAGGGCGCCTCTGAGACTGTCCAAAGAGCAAATACCACTCATTTTCAACATTGTTGCTCATATAAGAAAGTAGATAATTTAAAGCAAACAAACAATAAACCACTGCAGAGTCATCCAGTTGGTAGTTTGTTACTTCTTACCCAGAACATCCCCTTTAAATCCTCAGCAGGACAGGGCAGGACCCTGGGAATCTCGTTAAGTCTCTGACTTTAGGAAAGAATTTGACCATCCCGGGCTTGCCGGCAGGCTTGAAAGCAGTTTCTGGTCAGGCCCTGGGAAGGAACGGGGACCCTAACAATGTCTCCCTTTTTATTACTGGTAATTGTAACCCACCTGGTGTTTTGATGCACACATTTACAGAACGTAACTCGCTCAGCAGCAGTGCACACCCAGGGCCCAAACTGCATGGACGAGGGCACCACGTCTCCTCCGGGGCCACCTGGAAGCAACATGGAGCCTGGCCTCACCAGCAGTGGCTGTGGTCCCCGGGGTGAGGCTGGATGGCTGGGCCGAGGCCTCTCTGCAGGAGGACCCACATAGCTCTCAGCATGTCCCTTTTTGCACATCTGTGGGGCAGGGATGACCCTCGGCACCCGGCGCCCTGCCCACCTCACTGGGTCTGCCTGTCACAAAAACACCTACCATGTGCCCGGCCCCAAGGTCACAGAGAAAAGTTTGGATGAATGTTGCCAAGAAGTGTTCTGGCCTCCCCAGCACTTGACAGAGGCCAGCTTGTGTCACAGACGTTCCCACCTTGCCACCGTCGGGCTGTTCGTCTACCCCAGACATGGAGCCCGCTTTGGGGGCAGGAGCAAAGCATGGTTTAAAAAAGGTGTTGCTGCCAAAGCCAGCACAGGGCCCATCATGTGCGTACATATTGATTTCTCATATAAAGGATTGTCAGTGTTACCAGATAAAAAGCTGTGAGGACCAGGCCAGCTTGCTCTGCCCAGTGTCTGGCACCGTGCTGTGTTCCTAGGAGGTTCCAGAAGAAATGGAGGCTCTGATATGCCTCCCAGTTCTGCGTGAACAGATGGGCTGACTCAATATGTGGGCCCAGCAAATGGGTTACCTCTGATCATCAGCCTCAGGGCCTCTGCTGGGCAGGACCTCAGGACCTCAGATTCTTTTCGGATTCCAAAGATTCTCTGAGACTCGCCCCTCTTCCCTATCCTGAAAGGCTCATTCCTGATGGCCCAGCCTTGTCCGCTCCCTCCCAGGCAAGCTCTAGACCACGGTCACTCATGCAGCTCTCAGCCCCGTCCCCCACGAACCAGGCTCTCAGTTCCTAGAAGGTCACTGTTCTCTGGCTTTCCGTCCAGGTTCACTGGCCCTTGAGCAAGGATGCAGAAAGAGCAGGTGTTAGAGGACAGCATGCCTAGGGCCCGTGAGCCCCTGCAGCCACCTGCAGGCAAGGTTGGGCAGCCTGGCTAGGGGACAGGAAGCTGGCTGTCCTCATCCCTGCCGGGCCGGAGAGGTCCTGCAGTACACATCATAGTCAGGGGGCCCTCAGATTTTTGTTCCATACTTTTACATTTTGATTATTTCATATACGGCCTTCTGATGGACTCATTTATTGGGAAGCTAAAGATACTCTTAAATGCCTAAAAATAAACCTGATCTGCTAAAAATTCAGCTTTTCTCTCCCTCGCCTCCACCAGCTGGGCCTGTCTGCTTTCACTCCAACACCATCAGGAGCTACAAACAAGATTTACAAAAGCGAGCAAGTTTACACGGGCCTGATTAGCAGATTCTCTTTTCTCTTCAATTTGCCAAAACATTTTGGGGATGTTATTATTGAGACACTTCTCTTTTCTCTCTCTTTCTGTTTTTCTCTCTCCTCTTCTTTTCTTCCTTCCTTTTTTTTTTTTTTTTTAATCAACTCAGGTTTTATGACTTGTGCTCCTTTATTTTAGCATTTAGGAAAACTTTTGTCTGAAAACAGCCTTCCGAAATTCTCTCCCAGTGGTCTGCAGCATCTCCTTCTTCAATTACTTTAAGAGACTCTCCTGATTTCTATGAACACCATGTGGGTTGCCTGAGGGCCAGTTAAGAATAACCCTCCTAAACCAATAAATTACACTCACCCTCATTTCCAGGGGAGCCCTTTTCCATAAATATCTGCCATGGAAATAAATCAGATACATTAATAAGAACTCCCTCCTCCCCCCAAACCAAACAGTGAACAGTAATGGTTATCAGACCAGTTAAAAGAATAAACCCATTAAATAAATAAATTTGCTCTACACCAATTTATGTCACTAGTGTACTTAGGGGAAACCTTTTAAAGGAGTAGATTTACAGTGCACACACACAGATCTCCACTGGGTATGTGTAATCACGCATAAGAAAGGCATTACTTTTAAAGTGGATGAATGGGCGATACTTTTTTGATTTACTGTTAGAAACAGAAAAATGGTAATGGCATGAAATAAGCGTTTGCAAACCCATTTCGGAAGACAGGAAATGCTTGATTTACCTAGGGCACCCATCATGTTCTGTATTTCAGATCGAAGTAGATAAATGGCAAGGCAAATGGATATTTGGGGGGAAATCTATAGCCTTTCTGTCAACTCTGCAAGTTAAATGTTTGGAATAAAAACGCAGAGAGTGTCTATGTGTGAGGAAGAACTCATGATTTATCAGCAATCTAGCAAACGAGAGTGGGCAGTGCTTACCTGGGAAGGTGAGGCTTTCACAGAAATGGGCAGGGCCAGGCTCTTTCGAGGGCTCCCGCTGGGCTCCTTATCTATGAAACCTCGTGTCCAAGTAGCCCTGCCCTCTCCCCAGGCCACCCAGACGCTGCCCCTAACACCGTTCTTGTTTTGATCTCTTTCTTGCACTTAAAAACTCTGCTGCCTCCCAGAGACGGATGCCCTTATAGGGCACTTTATACGACGCTGAGAATTGTTTTCACGCAGGCCACATGGAGCAGTGGGCCTTGGTGTCATTCGCTAATCGATACCATGTACAAGTCTTTATTGAATGCCAACTGTGTACATTCACCTGTGTCAGTTGCTGCTTACAGATGCCTGTAAGATTTCTGCATTTCATACAACGCAGTATTTCCCAAGGCAGAAATCAATATCTAGAAATTGGCCACAATGTCAGGAGCCATGTCTACACTCAAACAGAGGATTGAAGTTAGCAGCCGAACCCCGTTTTCCTAAACAGCAGCCCTCCCTCTCTGAATTACCCGAGTCACTTCGGGAACGATTTCCTCTGTTTTTTCCCTTTGCACACAGCCACAGAGGAAGATACCAGGCTGGACGGGACTGTGGCCCACATTTCAGTCCCAGCTCTGCTAGTCGCTAGCTGGCCACTTAGTCTCTCTGAGCCTCAGTTTCTGCATCTCCAAAATGAGTATAACCACCCCGTAGCCAGCAACAGTTCAATGTGGGGCAGGCAGAAAATAGTGACAATTACTGTCGTGTTGGTTTTCACCATCAGGGACACGCTGACCAGGTGACAGGCTGTGTGCCAGCTCTGTCCTAGGTGCTCAGAGGGCCAAGAGATTTCCAGCCCAGGCTCTGCCTCGGAGGAGACTGTGTTTGTTCTTGTGTACAAGAAAGAAGAAATCGCTGGGTGGTGTCATTATTGCTACAGCAGATCAGAGAGGAGGGCGTGGGTTGAATCCCACCTGTAAATACAGTCAGGATAGGTGGGGAGAGGGGGGCATTCTAGGCACTGGGCACAGCCTAGGCAAAGGCCTGGAGGGGCACTGTCCATGGAGGCAGCATCTGAGAGACAGAAAGAGTGTCTCTAGAGGTAAAACATGTGGGGGAATGAAAGGCAGTCACGGTCAGAACACTAGGACCTTCCGGGCTGCTTCTCAAAAGGTGCTCCTATAACTGTTCGCATGAGCTCATTCTCAGCCACAATCAGAAGCCTGGCTCCTTCCAGCCGATTCCAGTCCCCCTCAGGCAGTCAGACCCAGCTGGCCTCTCACTGTGGCTCTCCTGGCCCCAGGGACCACTCCATGCAAAGGTCTGCCCTGACCAGGCCATAGCTTGCCCTATTTCTGCCTGCGTGACTCAGCCACCAGGCAAGTTCCCCCCCCCGACCCCCCCCCCCCGGCCCGCATTACACAGGGTCCTCAGCCCTGGCTGGGACATCCTGCTCTCTCGTGCCCTGATTGGAGGGCATGCTGAGAGCCATGCAGGAATTCAGGGGCTGGCAGATTTACACAGTCAGATGTGCTAATATCTTTTGACCAGCTTAGGAATAAATATGGCCCAACGAAGTGTCATTTTTATGGGTATTTACAACCAAGACACTTTGTAAACCTAAGAACCAATATTTCCCAGAGGAAATCTGGCTCTCGATTCTTGATAAATTATTGGAAATTTAAACCAGCACTAGTTCAGAGGTTTCTCTATATCGTGGTTCCGGAGGTGTGGCCCGCGGCAGACGTCGGCAGACGTAGGCTGTCTGGGGCTGAGTCACAGGCAGCCTGGAGGCACTGAAATGATCATACCAGCAGCAGTAATCACACCCATTTATGCAGCAATTACTATGCCCTGGCACTCTTCCAGACCCTTCCCAAGTATTAACTCATGAAATTACCACAACAACCTTATGGCAGATGCACTGCCGTCATCCCCATTTCGCAGATGGGGAAACTGAGGCAGAAGATTGCAGTAAAACTCAGGAAGGGCATCTGGAAGGTAGAAGGGAATCCAACTCCAGTACATGGGTGGGATTGCTTTCTGTTACAAGTTAGAAAGCCCAAGTGAAACTGACATTAAAGCAATAAAAGAAACATATTAGCTCTTGTTAATAAAAAGTGCAGGGGGAAGTACTGGCTTCAGGCAGGCCTGGGGCAAGAGCTCCACCCTGTCACCATGTTTCCCACATGTCCTGGCTTTCCTCTGTTTGCCTGGCCATCCTCACACCCACTAGCGTAGCTGTCCTGCTGCAGGGACCCGACGTTAAAATCCCCTCCCATTCAAAAGGATCAGGAACGGAAGGCAGAGACCTCATGGACCCCGGGGCTGCTGCACCTCACAGGAGCTGAAGGACCCAGCGTGGAGCCACTATCCCAGAAGGCCTGCCCTCCTCCCAGCAGCTCAGTCCCCTCCAGCATGGGCACAGGGCCTGGGGGCTGTGGCCTCTGCAGGTCTGGCCGTTTCCCCAGTTTGGGACTATCCGTCTGCCTCTCGTTCCCCTCCTGGGCTTCTGGGGGTGGGTGAGGCCACAAGACCCTCGGCAGCCAGTGTGTGTTGAGCAAAGAGATGGTTACCAGATTTCTTTCTCCCACCCTCAAACATGCTGGAATCACAGTGCATCTTAGGATCAACGTGCACCTGGTTTTCTTTCTTTTATTCTCTCAAATCTGGTATCAGCAATGGTCTGTTTCACAACCGATGACACAAGGTGTCACTTAAGCCCAGCTGCCACAGAGAGTAGGGGAGTAGGTGCAAGCAGAACAGCCAGAAAGCAAGAGCAGTGGGGAGGCGCCACCACCAAGACCCAGCTCTGCCTGCGGGAGGCTCGGTGGGTTTCAGGGGGACACTGCCAGGCTCCACTCTGCCCCCACGCATCACACCCTGGTCGTGAGGCCCAGACAGCAGGGCTGGGGAGCGAGCTTTGGGCTGCCCGGTCCCTCAAGCCCAGGTGCTTGCCTCCAGGAACACAGCCAGGGCAGTCGTCCCTGCCCACCCTCCTGCTTGTGCAGAACAGGCACTTCCACCCCCTTCCATGTTGTTCTAGGGAACAACAATCCAAAACAAACATGCAGACTCGGCAAACATACTTTTTTGACAGCTTGAACACTAAAAAAAAAAAAAAAAAAAAAAAAAAAATTAAAAAGCCAACAAATGTTGCATCAAAGCAGAGCCCTCTTTCCACAGTGCTCAGTGTGGGGACTCCCTCAGTCACTGGTGGGGACTGTGGGGGCCTTTGTCCTGGGGATCTGATACCCGGCCCTCACCCACCCCAGGTGGACCTGGGGCTGTGGTCCTTACAGGGGGTCCTGGTTCACAGGGGTCCTGGAAGCAGGGCATCCTGGGCTGGCAGGCAGAGGAGGAGACAGTCATGGGAGAAGACAATGCCCGGCACAAGCCCGAGTCCGGGTGCCCAGTGCTGGACTGAACAGCAGAGAGGGCGGGGCTGGCAGTGAGCGGTGCCTGTCAGGGGCCCAGGACAGATCCTGATGGGACAGAGAAGGCATCGTCACAGACACAGAGGCTGACTGGGAGTGGGGAAGAGGGTGGAGTCAAGGATGCTGCCTGGTGCTCTGCGGACAGAAACACGAGCACTGCAGATTCACTAGGAGAGGACCCAGTCCCTCCAACTGACAAGGACACGTTGAGGGAGCAGCTGCATGGGGTAACATGGCTGAGAGCGGGCTGAGGTTGTACAAGAACACTAACCACACAGGCTGGGCGTTCCTGGTGGCAGGGACCACCCTCTCTGGACAAGTCCATACCCTGGACCAGCTTAGGGAGTGCTATGGGCTGAGTTGCACCCTCTCCAAAATTCATGTGCTGGAGTCCTAGCCCCCAGGACCTCAAAACGTGACTGTATTGGGGGATAGAGTCTTGTAAGAGCTAATTACATATAAATGGGGTCATTGCGGGGCCAGAATGCAGTATGACCAGCATCCTTACGAGAAGAGATCAGGACACAGACACAGACAAGGGGATGACTGTATGAAGACACTAGTCATCTCCACGCCAAGGAGAGAGACCTCAGTAGAAACCAAGGCTGCCAACACCCAGTCTTGGACTTTTCTCCTGCCGAAGTGTGAGCAAATAAATTTCTGTTGTGTAAGTCACCCAGCCTGTGGCACTTCATCATGTCAGCCCTAGAAAATGAATTCAGAGAGATTCATATCACCAAGGAGGCCTGGAGGGATGCAGTCCCTCCCCACCCACTTTCCTTCTCTTGCCCACCCCGCCCCCCAGTCCCTGGCAGCAAGGCCAGAGTGCCCCCTATGAGGGGCCCCTGTTAGGCTGTTTCAGCTAACAGCGAAGAAACTTCTCATGTCTGACTTACTCTGCTCCCCTCTGGGCAGTGGACAGGGTGGGCTTCTAGCTTCCTCAGTCCTTGTCCCTGAAGTCATTTGAACACTATCAGAACCTTGATACCTTTTGTGCATCCTTCCATAGACAGGGCCAGGACTTCAGCTGTGCTTTGGGGAGCCTAGCAGGAAGAAAGCTTTCACCTCCCTTGTCTCAGACACCGTGCTTCTGTTCATGCAACCAAATTGAGCACTGGCTCTCTTGTCAGTTCTTGTTCTGTAGACCCACATTGGCTGCCTGTGGCTGAATACCCAGCACTCAGTTTTACACATAACTCCTTATTGAGCAAGTTCCCCTTCTGCATCATACACTGGATGGGGCCCAGATGTTGGGCTTTACATCTGTCCTTTTTATGCCTGTTCATGGGATCTTACATTCAAGAGTGAACACAGCTGTAAGCTCCAGCATAGGGTGATGGCTACTAGGAGGCCCTGAGCTCATGTCTCTGACAACGTGGTTGGCATCTGCCGTCTCAGCAAGGGTCTCTTGTTCAACCCCAGCAACCCCCATGTGGGGCCAGCCCCCTGATGTGTCCTCACCACTGGGCTCTCTCCTCGTGAGCTTATCTGCTCTGTGAAGCTGGACTTGCTCCTGTTACGTCAAAAATTATTTGGTCCCCCTGAGGTCTAGTTTGGAGAATAAAGGTAGGATAATGCTGCATTCATTTGCTTTATTTACCAGTTTTCAAAATAACAATTTAGTTAGCCTGCATCCTGCAGAGGCACGGGTAAGGATATAATTCATCGTGAACGTATCATGAAAAGTAGGACAGTTCTTTGAGTGAAAGGGCAACAGGCATAAACTAGGACACTCAAGGCAAACCTAATGCACACTCGTCCTCTCCAAAGGGGACCTGTGAGGTTTCCTTTTGTTTTAAGTGTCATTATAAAGTTACGGATTTAAGCATTGTTCATTCATTTCTATCCACTGCAGCCATCATTCCTGATACTCAAATTGTGCTATCTTTGGCCAGTAGGAAGGCAATGCTTCTAAGTTCCCATCCTTCCTTTCTTTAAAAAATGCTTATTGGGGCGCCTGGGTGGCGCAGTCGGTTAAGCGTCCGACTTCAGCCAGGTCACGATCTCGCGGTCCGTGAGTTCGAGCCCCGCGTCAGGCTCTGGGCTGATGGCTCGGAGCCTGGAGCCTGTTTCCGATTCTGTGTCTCCCTCTCTCTCTGCCCCTCCCCCGTTCATGCTCTGTCTCTCTCTGTCCTAAAAATAAATAAAAAATGTTGAAAAAAAAAAATTTAATAAAAAAAAAAATAAAAAAAAAAATGCTTATTTATTTATTGGGGGTGGGGGAGAAGCAAAGAGAGAGAGAGAGAGAGAGAATCCCAAGCAGTGCAGAGCCTGATGTGGGGCTCAGTCCCACAATGCTGAGATCATGACCTGAGCCAAAATCAAGAGTTGAATGCTTAACTGATTGAGCCACCCAGGCGCCCCTAAACTCCCACCCTTCCTTAAGACACCAGTGACATCCTAGGCCTGATGTGCTATTTTTTCTAAGTTCATAATGTAAGGCGCTTGGAACTATTCAAATAAGCATCATTCACCCATGCACTGCCAAGACTTATTCTGGGCACCTGGAGTGGCCACACAACACCCTGGCTGCACACTGAAGGAATCAGGGCCTTCAGTGAGGACAAGGAGCCTACTCGAGGGGTCACCTAGGGGCCACAGAGCCCCAAAGACTACAGGCAGTCAGGGAGGAGAGAGCCACTTATCCTCCAGGATCAGGGCTGGCTGCTGGGGGCTGGGGGAAAGGGGAAGGGTTTCGGCTTTATTTTGAAGGCATGTTGAACCAGTCAGAGCTGGGCACGAGAGAACCAGCTGCCTCCGTGGGCCCCATGTCACTGGGGGTGTGCAAGCAGATGGCACGGCCCTTAGACAGCCTACATCTGGCCAGTCCCTCCACACCAGGTGAGAATTCCACCTGGCCAAGGGAATGCACCCACGCCAAGACTGGGCCCCCTTCCTGACCACACTCTGGGTGCCTAGCAACCTGGAATGCCCTGCCCAAACAGCCCTAGGCCTATTTCTGGGGCCTGAGCAGAACTCAGGACTGTGTACCTCTAGGCCAGTAGTTCTTAAGGAGATGCTGGGAGTGACTTTGTTCCCTGGGGGACATTTAGCAATGTCTAGAGACATTTTGGTTTTCACAACTGGAGGAGGGGTGCTCCTGGCATCTGGTGGGTAAAGGCTGAGGGTGTAGGCTGTTTACATTGTGCAATGCACGGGGTGGCCCCACAACAGAGAATTATTGGGTGCGAAGTGTCGATAGTGTCCAGATTGAGAAGGTCTGCCCTAGGCCCCCGGGGGACGGCTGAGGGGCAGTGTTTGTGGGAAAGAGAGTCAGCACTGGGACAGTGCGGGCTGTGGTGTCCCTGTGCGTAGTGGGACAAGCACAACACAGAGCACAGGGTAGAAAGAGGAGGAGTGTGGGTGGGAGGTAGGGCCAGAGTGGGTCCCCCAGCTGCCATGATCCAGCACAGAGCTCCAAAGAGTATGAGATTTCAGCAATGGAACCTGGCTTTCCAGGTCTTTATGATGGTATATTCTAAGCTTGGTCTAAACCAAACACTTAGGCACATGGTATGTAACCTCTGCTTGTTCTCTTGCTCCTGGTCAGGCCCAGGAAGTATTTGTTCACAGACTCCTTTTGCAGGGACCTGGGGACAAGTGAGGTGTGGACTGCATGGGGGTCCCAGGGATCCTGTGTGCAGGGGCTCAGTTGGCATGACTCTTGAGAGCCATTGCTCATTCAGCAAACATTTATTCAACCCCAGCTGTGTGCAGGAAACCTTCTGGGTGCAGGGGATGATTATAGTCTAGGACAAGAGGCCAGTGTTCATAAAAAACCACCAATGATGTTCATCATGGGGTATGTGAAGGAGATAGTGGGGCACTTGGAGAGCCCAGGCTCTAGGGCAACTGCACAGTGGGCTTCCAGGCTCCTCCTGCTGAGTCCTTACCTCCTATGACCCTCTTGTGTCCATAGCTGGAGTGTCTCCTTTTCAAACCATCCTTGGGCACTGCCAGGACCACTCTAGGGAGAAGTGTTCAGTGGAATCTGAGTCCAGACACACGAAGCAGTAATCTCTGGGATCACCAGTGTGCCCATTAAAGAGATAAAGAAACCAAGGCTCCAGCTTGTACAAGGCCATGCACAGAGGGAGTGGCAAGGGCCTGGCTTAGCCAGATTAGCCAGTTTCCATAGCATTCTTGCTGCCTGTCTTGGGGCTGCCTGCCAGAAATCTTCCCACCCGGGCTGCCCCTGGGGGTTGGGTGGAGAGAGCTTTCACAAATACCAGTGTTCTTGAATCTTTGAGGGCTGATCCTGACTCTGTTTCACTAGACTAAGGAGCAACCATTAGTGTTCCCCCCTGTCCTAGCCTGGCCTGTGTGATGAGCCACCACTGTCCCTGTAATGGATGGCCCTAACCCACAGAGATGAGCTTGTCAAGGGCCTTACTTCTCAGTGGCATCCCCAGGGTGACGATGAGTAAGGGGGTGTCCCCCACCTCGCCACTCCACCTTCCTCTCCCAACTGGAAGGCACTTCTTTGCCGTTGCAAGCCCCGGATCCCAGTTTTCCTGGACCCTTCTGCCCCAGGGTAAAGTCAGCTGAATTACTACCACTGATCATGGGAAGGTGCCAGGCCCAGAGGCTCCTACGGAGGGCACCTATCAGGAGATGGCTCAGGAGCATCCTTATGCTGGGGAGTCAGCCCAAAGCATCTGTAAGAAGAAAACAACTAGGACTGGACCCCAGGCCTCTGGACAGCCTCCATCCACACGCACACACGCGCGCACACACACACGCACACACACACACACTGGCCTGATGGGAGCTGTCAGTTCTGTTTATCAGGCTTTCTACCATTACACCTATTACATGTTAGATCTCTCTGACCAGTTCCCCACCTTGTGTCCCTTTTCGCAAAAGTTAAAATTAAGCCCCACTTCAACCCATGAAGACCCACAGAACCTCTGCTCTGTCCTTAAGGCCAGGCTGGGAATTAAGGAAGAAATAAGAGTTGCACCCTTCTGCCTCCGGGATAAGAATGTGAACTGGGTGTGAAGCCCAGGGAAGAGGGGGTCTGGTTGGCCAGGAGCGAGAGGTAGGAGGGAGCAGCTAACCTTTGCTGCAAGAGTCAGAGACTGATTCTGGACCCCTCTGCCTGGACTCAAACCTCACTTTTCAGCTGTGTGGCCCTGGGCAAGTCACTTAACCTGTCTATGCCTCAATTTCCCCTTGTATAAAATGAGGGCAATTGGAGTGCCTCTCACGGGTATCCCGCAGGACATCATAGGGGAGTGCTGAGCACGGATGTCAAGACCGCAAGAAACTTTAGTTGTCATCATTATACTTGGGTGGTATATCATCATACCACCTCAAACTGGGTTCCACATGCCTTCAAAACTTGAGCCTTAACAAAAGGGAACTGGAATCTGCCAGCCAGAAGGAAGGATGCACAGCCTATATAAGGGGCACGGAGGTGGGCTGAATATCTCTGCACAAAGGGGCAAGGGCGTTCAAGCTGGAGATGGGGGCTGTGTTCGGAACCCTTGGGCTCCCTCAGGCGGAGGGCACCGAAGAAGGCAGGAGGGGCTGCCCCGCACCCCCACCCCAGCACTGGTTCTAAACAGGCTGCTGCTCCTCCTGCTTCTTCTTTTCTTCCTATTTCTTTTTCTTCTCCTTCCTTTTTAAAAAGAAAACTCATCTTGCTATAGCATGCGGCAGCCAGTAAAAACACGTTAATCTTTAACGTGTTAGCGAAACAGCCTCCAATTTGGATACTGGCTCTTCCTCCATCTGTGGCAGTTTGCACAGATTTTTTTTTTAGAGTGGCAGAATGCCTCATCTATGCGCCAGCCGGCTGCAGGCTCCCTCCGCTGCGACAGAGCCTCCCCCCTGGAAGGTGAGGACACCCAGCCCAGCCCGGCCCCAACCTCAGCCCCATCCACCGCCTCTGCGGCGATAGAATCTGGCAGAGGGCTCAGCCCCCACCCAGCTTTGCACAAGTGGGCCCCAGAGTTGTCGACTTGGCAGATCGCTAAAGCTACTCCCCCAAACCAACTAGAGAACTCATGATTTTGCCAAGGAAAGCTATTGGAGAGGGAAAAAAAAACAACAACAACAACCCAAAAGCTGTCATCCAAAATCTTCTTCAATTCACCTAAGAAAGGACATTTTGACATGAGGAAGGGAAAGAGGACAGAATTAAGGAATAAAAAGTTCTTCAAACTGAGCAAATCCAGCTTTATGAAGACTCCCTCCCCTCACCCCCCCCCCCCCCACCCTTTGGTGTTTTTGTCTCATTTGGAGTTAAAAATAACCCTGGAGAATCTGCCTAGAGGCGTTTGTGAGCTCAGCACCATAGGAGGGCCCAGCTGGACCCTGAACCTGTGTAGCTGTGGGCTTGCCTGCCCCCAGCCCGCTGCCCCTCCAACACAACCACAGCCGAAAATGTAGTCCTCGGGAAGCGTACGCTGTTCCAGCGCTTGTCAAATGGCAAAGAATCAAGGACGGAATAAATAGCAATATTTTATAAGTTTTAAAATGCTATTTTAACACAAATACCAGAGCAACTATAGCATAAATCAACAGAGACACCCAAAAGTTATGTTTGTACAAGAAATGTAATAAGCTGGTATGAGAAACAGTGTCAACTGGTACAGATGGCAGAAAAAGCCAATATTCAAATGTATGCTGTTTTACTAACACATTAAAGATCAACATTTTGCTACCTGCTGCTCATGATAGCGGGATTAAAAAAAACACACAACACACACATATACTCATGCGTGATATTCCAACCCAGAGAACGAGAGATGCTTCAAGAAATTGTCAAGCACTTTCTATACTTCATCTGGTGGTTTTAAAGCTTCCGTGGTTCAGAGAAAAATTTACATCTGAAAATGCAGCTTTTCGCCTAGCTGCCTGATGTTTGGGAAAATTAGCCAAGGAGGATGAGAAAAGATCAGCGCTGGGGCGCCTGGGTGGCGCCGTCGGTTGGGCGTCCGACTTCAGCCAGGTCACGATCTCGCGGTCCGTGAGTCCGAGCCCCGCGTCGGGCTCTGGGCCGACGGCTCGGAGCCTGGAGCCTGCTTCCGATTCTGTGTCTCCCTCTCTCTCTGCCCCTCCCCCGTTCATGCTCTGTCTCTCTCTGTCCCAAAAATAAATAATAAAAAAAAAAAAAAAGAAAAGAAAAGATCAGCGCTGTGGCCCTCAGAGGTCTGGATTAGCAACAGGAGCCTCGGGAACAGAATTACCCCATAGTTAATGGTGCCTCCCTCCCTGTGCACAGCGCTGGTTATTTCTCAAGGTGCTTTCTCAGGCCCGGTTTCACCAGGCGCCCCAAGGAGTCCTATGAGGTAATCAGGGTGGGGAGCATTAGCTCCACATGGCAGATGAGAGAACTGAGGTTCAGATACGGTGACCAGACCGCCAAGATCAAAATGCCTCCAGGAAATGGATCAGGGTTGCAGACGGAGCCCATAATCCAGCAAGGAAGTTCTAAGGAATTCTCAACTGCCTTGTGATGTTTGCTCTTAAACCCACCAGCTCAGGAAGCAAGCAGCCAGAGTTCAAATTCCAGCTCCACCCAATCTGACCTTGGACAGGTGACCTCGCCTCTAAGCATTCACTGCTCAGTCTCAGAGGAGAATAAGAACTTCCCACAGGAGTTGAGGCCTAACTGAGATGAGGAGAAAGTTCTCAACGTGGCCCGGTGTGGGGTGAGCCCGACCAGAGCGAGTGGGCAAGGACTGCCGTGTAATGGTCCATCTAGAACAGAGAGGGCAAACTGGCCATGGAGACAGAGCTGGCCCACGATCGTTTATCTGGTGTTTTAAAAAAGTTTTGAGGCCATGTATAAAAACCAGAGTTTTCACTTAAAGATCCAGAGTGTTTGTTGTCTTGATAATCGCATTCAGAAACTCTGGCAACCCGAAGCCAGATTCCAACCTGGAAACAGGCAGTTGAAGCTTCAAGGGAGGTGAAGGCAGACAGGGCAGGGGCTCCCGCCCTGCCTCCCCAGGGGTGGCCGGCCTGGGGTGAGGGAAATGGGGGTAAGGACTAGGCCTGCTGCTTCTCTGTGCTCTCGGCCTCATTCTGCTCTGCTTCAGGCACACAGCAAGGCCAGATGGCCACTGTAGTGGGGTGACTGGTGGGTCCCCAGAAACCTAGGCCATGTCCTGGAAGCTGTAAATGTGACGTTGTTTGTGAAAAGGGTCTTGGCAGATATGTTAAGGCTCTCCAGATGAGCTCACCCTGGGTTACCCTGACAGGCCTTAAATCAATGATAAGTGTGCTTACAAGACAAGAGGGAAGACATGGATGGAGACAGACCAGACACGGAGACTGGAGTTATGCGGCCACCAGCTGGGAGCCACCAGGACCTGGACAAGGCACAGAAGGAGCACAGGCCTGCTGACACCTTGCTTTTGGACTTCTGGTCTCCAGAACTGAGAGAGAATACATTTCTGTTATCTTCAGCTGCTTTGTTAGGGCAGCCTCAGGAAACTCAGATGGGCATGGCCAGCAGCCCAGATGCTAGATTCATGCTCCTCTGGTTCTGTGAGGGCCTGATCCCCTTGGCTCAGACTCTTCAGGGGCTCCCGTGGCCAGGTCCTCAGGACCCTGGCTCTGGCCACAAGTGGTCACCCTGCTCAGCTGGTCACAGGCTCCACTGCCCACCAGCCCTGGCCCTCTGCTCCCTCTGCCTGGACACTCTCTCCTCTCCACCCTTGCTGCCTCTGGGCAGCAGGCCCTGACCTTGAGCCTGGCCTCTATGCCCACCTCCTATTGGACAGGAGCTGCTTCTATGTCCCTGACACCGTGGCCCCAGAACCCAGAAGAGAGCCTGACATACGTGAGGGGCTTAACTAGTGCTGAGTACACAGACAAATGTGCAAATACCGGTGAATGGAAAGGAGGGTGGAGTAAGGGGACACCATGTTTCACCCCCGAAATTGACAAGAAGGTAAAAGTATGGTAACACCAAGTGTTGGAGAGGGTGGTGGGAAATACCCTCATATATCAAGGGTGGGAGAAGTTGGGGCCTCTCTGATGCACTCTGTGGTGTATGTAAACATGGTAAACAAACACGCTCTACGATACAGCAGTCGCATTCTTCCGATCTACTCTGGAGAAATCTTAGAGAATAAAGAATGACACAAAAGCATATTATGGGACTGTATTTTGGTTTGGGTTTTGTTTTAACAAAACCACCCCACAAAGTATTATTACCAACCAGCTGCGCAGTGTTTCTGTGATACTGTGATTTATAATAAGACATACATATTCTGTCTCTGTCTGGGTTTTCCACACAGAGCTCCCAAAACCCTTGGAATTTCCTAAGTGGAGTGAGCTTTAAAGGTGTCTTTTGTTGTGTTAATCGGGTGACCTTGGGAAAGCCCCTTGGTGACCTCTAGAATGGGAGCCAGTTACCAAGGGAGCCAATCTTGTATTTTGAGGGTGGCAACTTTCAGCGCCCCCACCGCCCGAACCTCCAGGGAGGGGAGAGAGACTGGAGGCTGAATCAGTCCCAATGGCCAGTGACTTAATAGGTCAGAGCGATGTAATGAAGCCTCCATAAGAACCCAAAGAACGGGGTTACGAGAGCCCCTGGAGATTTGGGGGGTGTGGCACATGGGGAGAGACTTGAGAACTCTGAGCCCCTTCCCTGTACCTCTTCCTGTGCGTCTCTTCCATCTGGCTGTTCCTGAATTCTATCCTGTTACAATAAATCAGTGATCTAGTACATAAAATGCTTCTCCAAGTTCTGTGAGCCACTCAAGCAAACTGATCAAAGCCAAGGAGGAGGTTGTGGGAACCTCCAATGTGTAGCCAGTGGATAAGAAGCACAGGAGACAACTGGGCTTGTGATCGGTGTCTGAATTGGGGGGACAGGGGCCAGCTTTGTAGGACTGAGCCCGTGATCTGTGACATCTGACAGTGGCATCCCAGGAGGTACTGTGAGAACTGAGTTGAATGGCAGGGCTCCTGGCCGGTGCTGGAACATCGCTTGCTGGTTGAGGCAGGGCCTCCCCAACACATGCTGGGAATTGGATGCAGAACTGGTGAGGTTCAGAGCGGGAAGTGATATCCACCCCACCCTGACATGTAGCAATGTCTGGAGTATTTTGGGTTGTCACGACCAGCAGGAGGTGGGACTGGCACCCAGCAGGCGGAGGCCAGCTATGAGGCTAAACATCTGACAAAGCTCAGGACAGTTCCCATAACACAGAATCATCCAGCCCCAAATGTGAGCAGTGCCAATGTTGAAAAACCCTGCTCTAAAAGACACAGGTTAAACTGATCACAGAGGTAGCCTCTTGGGAGTTTGGTGCTAGTCAAAAAGAACTTTAACCCTATGGGTTTAAAACTTACGGGTTCTTCACTGTATTTCCTAGGGTACACTTGTATACTATTGCATAAATGAAAGCACAGGGAGAGAAAGAGGGAGGGAGGGTCAGAGTGGACCACAGTGGACCTGGGCCTGGCCTGGCCTTCCATGTGTCCAGGTCAGCAGAGGAACAGGAGGGGCGGGAGGAGTGCCAGAAGCTCACTGGACCACAGCTGCTGTCACACTCCAGTCCAAAGGGCCTTGGTGTGGGGTAGGCAGCAGGCACCAGAGGCCCCCTCCCCTGCAGTGACGTGCCCAGGAAATGCCATGACTGCCACGCCAGCAACACATTAGGGTTTCAATTACCCAGAATGAATGTGATTTTTAGCAACTTTGCTAAGTGTTTTTAAAAACAGCCTCATTCACCAAAACACCATTACCAGCAAATTTGTTACAGCTTCTAAACCAACTTCATAAAAGCACCGTCAGCGCATGGCTACAAAGCGCCCCCATCCTCATGGGTCTCTGAAGAATTCTCCTGACAACTGGCGGGGAAGGAGTGACGCTTGTGGTGCCATTTGAATACCACAGAGCATAGACGTGGCTTTCTCTTCTGATTCCAGCAGGTACCTGGGCTGAGGAGGGCCCAGGATGTTCTCCTATTGTTTAAGCACCCCCTTGATGCCTGAATGTGGCTTCCTCATAACAAATGAAAACACTGCAGTAAGACTATGATCCCTTTGACCCCATTGCACCCAGGACCTCTCCACTGTTTCCCAGTTTGGGGAGTCACGACTAGACTTTTATCCTATATGTGTTCACATAGGTATATGCATACATACATACATATGTACATACATAGATATAGATGATTGACCAATAGATACAGGTAGATACATAGGTAGATAGATACGAATGATGCTATACATATAGGTAGATACACATGACAGAGACATAGGTAGAGAGACAGGGAGAGAGAGAGAGAGAGAGAGAGAGAGAGAGAGAGAGAGAGAGAGAGAGAGAGATGGAAGAGAGAGAGAGATTTTTCTGGGGCTTTTTCCCTAGAAATGCACCATACTGTTCCTCAACTTGCCTTTTTCCCCTGCAACAGGTGCCTTGGAGGTCTTCCTGTTGCTGCTGTCCTGAGGCTGGGGGCTGAATTCAGCCTTGCTCTCTGGCCAGATGTGGCTCTGTCAGCCCAGAGGCAGGGGCACCTCTTCGTAACTCACCTGCTCAGAGGAGGCTCCTTTCTGGGGTCCACACGGGCACCATAGGGGCTGGCCAGCACGTTAGTGCCGCCCAGTACCCAACAATAAGTTGGGGGGGGTGTGGTCCCACTTTGAGTAGCTGACCATTTAGGGTATTTCCAATGGTTTGTCATAAATGATTCCACCATGAACAAACTCATTCTTGCCTCCTTGGACACATGTGCCTCTGGGAAGACAGTCTTTGAGCTTGTCAGAGCAGCCGCAAATGGAAGCTTTTTTGAGCCTCCCCTACCCTCTGAGGAAGGTAGCCTGGGGACTGTAACTCCTGGATGATGAAGGAAGTCCTCGAGCCCAGAGGAGCAGAGACTTTCCTGAAGTCGCCCGGTGAGATAGAAGTAGCACTGGGCCAAGCCCCAGGCACCAAATCTGGCTGCCTCCTCTGCCCTAGGGAAGCAACCAGGGCCAGAGCACTACTTCTGAGCAACAGCACCTACTATCCACCACAGGCCCAAGCCTGGGGCCACTGCACCAGTCTGCCATGACTGCTATCTCAACATAGCTGACCTCCCCACTGCCCGGGACCAACCCCATCCTTCTCTCCTCCCCTCTCTCTCTCTTTCCATCTGTTCATCCATCCCCATCTATCCATTCACCATCCATCCCTATCCATCCATCCGTCCCTTTCCATCCCTCCATCCATCACCAATCCATCATTCACTGAATACATAATTAGTGAGTACTTGCAAGGTACAGGACACTATTCTAGGCACTGGGGACAGAGCAGTGAAACAAATAGTCCAAGACCCCTGAATTCACTGAGCTGATATTCCAGGGGCAGGAAGGTCACAACAAACAAGATACATTTGCAGAGCAGTATGTCCTATGCAGATAACACAACAAGCGATATAACAGGGAAGAGAAGGAGACAAGGGAAGGATGGTCTGGGGAGTGATGCCTCCACAATGTGGAGAAGGGACCAGTCATGTGACAGTCTGGAGGAAGGGTGACCTGGCAAGCGCAAGATCTGGGGCTGGGATGTGCTCTGCACAGGCTGGTAAAGGCACAAAAGCTCGGCGGCTGAGGTGTGGTGAGGGAGAGGATACAGCCCAGGGCCCACTGTGCTCAGTGGCAGCCACACCCGGAGCCACGCTGGGATGACAACAACATCAAGCATTGCCTCTTCAGGGCCCTCCTGCCGCCTCTGGGGTACTGAATCCACTGGGCCTGCTCCACCTCCAGCCCCAAGTGGTGCAGCAGATGGGGGAGTGTGATGTGTCCCAGTCCCAGGGTGACCCTATGGGGCCAGGAAGGGCAGGCTCATCCCACCTCCACCAGCCCTGTCTCCCATCCACCAGACTATTGCTCTGAAAATACAACAGGGTATTCAGGGCCCCAAAGTGACCCCTGTCCTCACCTTCACACAGCCGCTGCTGGTGAACTGGGTGGCTGGTGGGAGAGTCAGGTGACACGTTCAGTCCCAGCTGTCACCAAGCCCCAGTGTGCTCTCCAGCCAGCCACCTCCCCTCTCCCACCTGAGATCCCTCCTGGGTATAGGAGGGAAGTTCCTTAGAGCGAGGCTGGGGTCTCAGTCCCTTATTCCCTGTGCTCTGCATAACTCCTTTCAGAAGCCAGCTGTGCCCTTCCACCACCAAAAACCCCCTTCAGTGCCCAGGCCTGGTGCTCGAATTCTTCTCCCAGGGGATACATCTGATTAGCACACAAGTTGCCGGTGTTCAAAAATTGGGAGAAATTACATTAAAAATGAGACATTCCCTGCTTCTCTGAGAAAATGAAAGGCTCTGGTAGCGTTGGCCCCTGCTGAATCCACACCACCACGGTCGCACTTGGTTGTTGAGGGGCCTCCGCAGAGCTGCCTGTCCAGTGGGCACCAGTCCCCACCACTCCCTGCTGCCCCCACAGCTGCTCATTCCCTGGCCACAGCCCTGTGCACAGCAGTATAGGAGTTCCTGGGTATCCCGGGGCGATGGAGGAGAGAACCAAGAGCAGGGAGGGGATGGTGGATGTTCCCAGGCCTGGCCAAGTTAGAGGGGCTCAGATTCCAGAGCCACTGTCTTCTACCTCAGCACCTGTCAGGACCTCATCGAGGAGAGGGTGCAGCTGGGCCTCGGCCTGGAGGCTCTGAGCTCTAAAAACGCCATGCCCAGGGGAGCAGTGGAGACTCCCAAGGCCAGCAGGGGGCATCTCGAGGTAACCAGAGCAACCCCAAGACTGGAGGTACCCCCAAATGTTCATGTAAAGATACTGAGCACTTTGCGTGATACTGAAGGATGGAGAGACCCAAAAGGAAGAAAGTCTCTCACAGGCAGGTGGGATGGGCACCAGAGTCACATTACACAAAATTTTAAATTTACAGAAAATAATACAATGTATGTCCCAGTTGGGACAATAGGGTGTTGTCTGCTGAATAATCAAAGCACCTGCCCTGATTCTCCAGAGCAGCTCCTGTAACCAGAGGTAGCATGGGGGCGGGGTGGGGCGCAGGAGGGGTGAAGGCCACCCACTGACCACCTCCATGCACACCCACATGCCAACCCCACACACGCACACAACTAGGTGCTATGAGCTGAACTGTGCCCCGCCCCCCCACCCCCCCGCAAAAAAATCATATGTTGAAACCTTACCCCCAGTATCTCAGAATGCGACTGCCTTTGGAGACAGGGCCTTTAATGAAGAGGTAATTAAGTTAAACTGAGGCCATTAGGGGGCCCTAATCCAATCTGACTGGTGTCCTTATAAGATGAGATTAGGTCACATAGAGAGACACCATGGATGTGCGTACCCAGAGGAGAGAACACGTGCCTGATCTCGAGTTTCCAGCCGCCAGAACTGTGAGGAATAAATGTCTGTTGTCTAAGCCACTCAGTCTGTATATTTTGTCATGGTGGCCCGAGCTGAGTGATACAGAGACCACGTATACATGTACCAAACCCTAGCAACAACTCCCTTACACACACACTGATACCCCAGATTTCCACTGGCCCTTCCACACATACAAAGGCACACATGCATGCGTGTGAACACATGCACGCGCACGCACACACACACACACACACACACCCCTTACACACACCCAAGCCCCTCTTCGTTCTAACTGGATGTTGGGACTGGGCCTGTTTCAGGCCATCTCTCGATTCTTATCCGAGGTTGGATCACTTAGCTCACTGCAGCATAATCAGTGTGTGTTTTCATTTGTCAAATAGGAACCTAAAGTCCCTTCAAGTAAGCAGTCATGACCTGTAATCCTGGAGTGTTGGTAATACCAGAGCACTGGTCGATGACCACCTTTCTGTACGCGTTTCCCAGAACGAGCGGCAGCTCTGAGCCCCTCACGGCTGCCTTGTTAATACAGCCACTAGGGGTTCTGGATCGCATGACCATTTTCAAAAACAAACCAACCAAGCAGTTATGTAAGTAATAGCATACTGAATGTACATGGAACTTTTTAAATGTCTTGTTGATAATTCAGCAGATGCTCCATGAGCGTGCAGATCCGTGGGGCCACAAGGATGTTTTCACTGTGGTGTGGATATGCAGAAGGGCTGGTTAATTGGGAGTTCTAGTTACACGAGTGTCAGAGGGGCTCCCTTCCCAGTTTTTTATACGACTAGATTAAACTAGACATCAGCCAGGTGAAATCTGAAGACGAGGCATTCTGGATTCAGATATCCATACTCTCTTATCTTCTGTAGCTTGCGAGGAAAAGTGTCAAAGTCCTCAGAACTTTGCGCTGACATGTTTGATAGTCTCCAGATCTTCCCTCGGGATCAGGCTGGGCACTTCGTCAGGGCAGTCGCCCAGAACAGGCCAAGTCCCTTCTAGGCTGGCCATCCCACTCACCATAGAGGACGATTAGAATGTTCCGGAGCAGTGGCCTAGAAGGCTATTTCCAGGCTGTGTGAGCTCAGAAACCAGGAGTGGTAGACCCCCTTTTCCCAAACCAAGCTATAGGTCTTGCACTTTCTGCCCCTGTCGGGGGCTAGAACATGGCTCAGGTGAGGAACATGGCGGCCCAACCTCAAGGGCAGATATGTATATGTGCCATGGCTGGCTGGGCCCTCTTTCCAATCCTTCTCACCACACCCCTCCTCCGTGCATCTGGGGCCCAAGACCTGGACTTCAGGGCTATTTCCAGACTCCCAGGGTACAAGGGAGAAAAGAAGGACGTGGCCTGATCTGGAAGTCACCTATGGCTAGTGGAGGTTATGGCTGTTCTTTTAAATTATTTATAAAGATAGTCTCCCGGCAAAACAATAACAATGTCACAGATAAGGCTAAAGGCCCTGCTCTCCCTCCCCATCATCCTGACATCTTTGGGGATGTCTATCCCAGCCCTATTTCCATGTGCCCACATGCACACGTGTCTAGGCAACAGATTCACACTTACACTGAATCCTGCACCCTGTTCTCCTCCTGCTCTCCAGTCAGGAGGCGTGGGCCTGCTCCTTCTGACCCTGCACTCGGGGGCCCAGAGTGTGTCTACCTGGAGCCACCCTGTCCATGGGTTCCTGCCTCAGTGCCCAACTTTGGCACCTGCTCGCATGCTTGGGAGACGACTCCTCCTCACACGCATCAGAAGGTGCGGATGCTGCCTCACAGGTAGTGCTTCTCCAGTTCTGGGAGATTCTGCTTAACTGTTTCAAGGGCAATAATGGCTCCACTCAGTCAACACTGAGGCTGAGCCCACTTCTCCCCAGATGACTTCTAGATGGGGGATATTGTGGGTTGAATTGTGTTCCCCCCCAAAAAAGATGTGCTGAAGTCCTTACCCCAATATCTGTGCATGCGACCTTATTTGGAAGTAGAGTCTTTGCAGATGTAATGAAGTTAAGCCAAGGTCATGCTGGAGTAGGGTGGGTCCTAAATCCAATGACTGGTGTCCCTAGAAGGAGGGGGAGACGGGAGAGAGACACAGAGACACACGTGGGGAAGAAGGTGGAGGCAGAAATTGAAACAATGCAGCTACCAGCCGAGGAGAGCCAAGGGTTTGGGGGAGCCCACAGAAGCGGGAAGAGGCAAGAAGGATTTCCCCCGAAGAGCCTTCAGAGGGAGTGTGGCCCCACTGACCCCTTGATTTCGGGCTGATGACCTCCACAAGTATGACAGAACAGATCTGTTGTCCTCGGGCCACCATGTTTGTGGTAATTCGTTACAGCAGTCCCAGGAAATTCATACCCGGAATGTGTCAGGAAGAGACCATATGTCTCCCTCCGCCACCGCGGGAACGGGCTGGAGCCTTTCTTGTCTTTTCCCACATGAGATCCCCTTGTACCCAAAGAGTCTAAGCAGTTCTCAGCCCAAGGACCCCAGCGAGTGGCTAAATGAGATGAGAACCCAGAATCAAGGATGAGAACCACGCGACCCTGGTTCAGTAACGTGCTCACAAGGGTGGCCTCTCTGTTCAGGCTTCCGAAGGGTGCCTCACAGGGATAGCCCTCAGGCCTGCCCCCTCACAGCCTGCACCCTGTGGGCCCTCCTCCTTGGGGCAGCCCAGGCTTGCCCCCTGGTTAGTACAACCTCAGTACTGCCATTCCCTACATCTCCCCCTCCCCATCTCCTTCTCTTACTTTAGGAGAAGTTTAATGCACCTACACATACCTTTCAGCCTTGTTGTTCCCCTGGGCCTCCCAGGCCTGAGTAAGGATGGCCAGGTGGGATTACTTCCCCATTCGATGGACGTGGAAGCCACACCCCAGAGGTGTGTTTGGGGTGGGCTGTGCCTGGTGAAGGTGTGTGCAGTGAGAAGGAGTGCTGTCCCGGCTCTGCCCGGGCCCTGCTCCCAGGCCCTCAATGGAGAGCCCAGCTGGCTGGCACCTGTGATTCTGCTGACTGGATGAGGCGAGGGGACTGAAAGACTACAGGATGGGGTAGAGCCAAAGAGGAAAGGAGGAACCTTTTGGTCGGTGGTCTCAGAGGGTAGTCAGGGCTTCTAGAAGAACGCTCAGGGCCACCACAGACTTGGTCCACCCCTTTGAGGGCTGAAGTTTAGAAGAATCTTCACACAGCAGCTATAGACACACAGTAGCCAGCAAGACACAGCTCCTAGACTCTCCCCTCCAAACACATGCACTTTAAACTTCAGGGCCTTTCCAGAGACCAGCTTACAAGGCTCTGCAGAGTCTGGACTCACCGAACCCTCAGCCTTTCCTTATTCTCACCTCCTGTGCTCCACACCCCAGCCATACCCACCTTTAGTTTCTAGAATATGCTCACACTTGCCACAGGGCCTTTGCATACACTGTTCTCACTGTTGTCTGGATTCTCTTCACTCCCTTGCCGCTTCTCCTAGGCAATTCCTACATATCCTTCAGGTATCAGGTCAAAGCTCACCTCCACAGGAAGCCTTCCCTTACATGCCCCCATACCCCTGCACCCAGCCACTCAGATCTCCCCTTAGGGCTGTCATCAAAACTCCACCCTTCTCCAGAGCAACACGTATGACAATGGCAATTACATACTGAGAGTGTAATAAAAGCCCTCCTTGGTCTTAGCTTGCATCATATGGCCATTCCAGGGCTGACCTTACATCCAGGGGAAAGGAAATCTCTGACTAGCAAGGACTATCCCACAGGCTCACCTTGCAACTAGGGACGGCCACGGAACAAGCCCCACCTGAACCACTTAGACCGAAAGTGGGAAGAGGTTTCTCAAATGGACATTACCCAGGAACAGCAGGGCAGAAACAACTTCCGCCCCTAGTGAAGGCCAAGGTGCCCTATCTTGCGTCTGTGTCTCTGCGGGGCTGTGGGTCTCTTTCAGGGTAGAGGAGAGCAGCCTGCAGGGCCAGCTGGTAGTAGGGACAGAGATCGGCTCATCTTAGCAGCTCAGGTCAGAGCTGCAAAACAATGTCATGGGCTCTACCAAGAGTCAGCAAGCAGGTGGTACAGGAAAGAATCTGCAGAGGGTACAGGCTGGCCCATCAGAGGTTCGAGAGACATGTCCCCGTCTGAGAGTGGGAGTGGCTGAGGCTTGGTCCCCCTCCACTCAGGGGACAGCTACTGAGCTGTGGGTCTGAGGGCACACTCAGCCCCCCTGCTGTCACAGAGGCCACGTCTGGCTGCAAGGATACAGGTGGCCAACACACAAATAAAGCATGGGACAAATAAAGGTGGAAAAAAGGGAGCTCATGAAAACAAAGCAGGGCAGGCAACAGAGTGACTGCGGTAAGGTCAGGAAGGGCTCTTGCAGGGAGAAAGAGACATTCATGCCAATGCCTGGGGGACAAGCTCTCCTGCCAGGAAACAGCAAATGCAAAGGGCCTTTGGTAGAGATTAGTGTGGTAGGTTCTGGAAGGCAAAAGTTTGGAGTGGCTGGAGTATGGGAGTCCAGGGGAGCAGGAGGGAGAGGCAGCCGGAACCCTGGAAAGGAGTTGGATTTTATTCTAAGAGCTGCGAGAATCTGTTGGAGGATGGTCAGCTGGGGGAGAGAGCCCTTTAGGCTCTGAGGTGCCAAGACCCTGCAGTGGGAGAGTGGGTGTCTGCGTGTCCGGTGGGAAGCCCTCTGGTTTGCTGGCTTTTTAAACACATGGGACTCCTCACAGGCTCCGGGTGCCACAGAGCAAAGTTCTGACACTACTTCTGTGGGAGGCAATGCAGACATCTGCTACATTGTAGACACAATTGGACACTTTTCAACATATTGCTCAGCCTATAATTTCCGCAGGCTGCATCTAATTCTGCCTGCACGGGGCGGGGGCGGGGTGTCGCTGGGGGGCTGCCTCCCAGTGCAGAAGCAGGGAGGGCAGATGTCCCCTTGTCCTCCTGTGGCTCCTAGGTGAAGGGCGGGTGCCCAGAGGACTTCCCGTGGGAGGGGCTGTCTGGCCAGTACCTCAGGCTGCCACCTCTCTGGCTCGAGGCATTTTGTTGGGCAAGTGGAGGGTGCACCTGGTCGGGAATGGGCCAAGAGCCGCAAGAACAGCGCCTGCCTCCTGAAGGAGATGACAGCATGCACCAGGGGCTGGCTTTCTCCCACATTAGCTTGCTTTGTCCTGACTGAGCCCAGTTGTCAGAGGGACCCTGAGGCTGTGAGGGGTAAGTGACTTGCATGAGCTCTTAGAGGCGCAAGTGGCAGAACCATCACTTGACCCCGCCTTGGTCCAGTTCTAGCGGTCTGAGCCTCAGCACCTCAGGCTTTTTGGTCATTACCTGGACACCTACGGCACGGACATCGCCAACGTCCACGGGGCCCAGAGCACTGCTCCTGCCACTCCCTCCTGGAAAACAGATCAGAGAACAGAGAGGCTGAGGTCCCACTGACCCCAAGGGGTCCCTTTGTTGGAAGTGTGGGGCACAGAGCCACAACCCCGTGGACAATCCTCACAGGTCCACAGCCCAGAGGCCCTGCCCACATGCGTGCTCCAGCCGGGCCCTTGGATACATGGGTGAGAAGGGCTGCCAACAGCCCTGGGAATTCTCTAGAACATTCCATGCGCTCTTTTCAATGGTGTGTTTTGTCTGTGCCCATCCGAAGGGGAAGGAAGGGGAGCTGGAGCACAGCAGGCTGTCTGGGTGGGAGAGCACGGGCTTGGCTACACCTTCGACACACGTTCCCAGCACACCCCTCTCAGGATCCTGGGAGGCCCACCGTCCTCACATAGGCATGAGTTCCAGGCCTGAGAGGGCAATGCAACCCCTTAGGTGTCCAGTGACAGGCCCTCAGCAGGAAGAGATTTCTGGGCCAGGGCACAGCCTGAGGGACCAGGACTGCCTGTCTTTGCATTTCCTTAATTCTCCAAGGGCAGCCTTCTCCACGAGGGAAGGAAGCAAGGTCCCTGGAGGCTGTTATATCCTTACCACTCACAAAAGGACCAAATCTCTCCTTCCAGCTGCAGGGTTCAGAACAGCCTGGGGAAGAGCTCTGGCTCCGGTCGTGTGCCCACCTGGGGCCAATCAACTGAGGCAGGGATCAGGTGCAGGCAGGGAAGGTGGTTGTGGCCTCTGCCAGACCCATGGGACTGGAGTGAGGGAGGAGCAGTTCCCTTAAAGAGCAAGTGTGTGAGCAGGGGTGGGGGCAGGGGAGGAGGTACTCTTTCCAGAAGGAGGCAGGGAGCAACAGGAAAACACAACAGAAAAAGCTGGGAGGGAGGTGCTGCTTGTAGGGGCTTCGAAGGGTGGACACTGCTCTGGTGTGCAGAGAGGCAAAGAGCACCACAGAAAGGAGTGTGGTGTGTGCCGGGCAGGGGCTATAACGGGGTGTGGCTGCTAGGTGGGGAGTATGGTCAGGGCCAGAAGCGCGTCTCTGATAGCTGGCATGGTGCCCTTTGGGAAAGGTGCCTCCCTGAGCGAGTACAGTCCCAGGGCACATGGCATAGCAAAGGGAGTGCAGTGCGCAACATGGACAACTGTGTGTAATAGCCATGACTAGAAGATCAGGACTACACTGGGCAGACTCCATCAGCTCTCCCGAGATCGCCTCTCTGGAGCTGAACAGTGTGGGGTGTGTGTGTGGGTGTGTGTGTGTGTGTGTGTGTGTCCGTCCTGCAGCCCTGCCTAGGACCCAGCCTCTTGCAGCAACCAGATGCCAGTGAAAACAAAGATGGAAGCCCCCAACTGAGGGGCAAGAAGGCCAGTGCCAGGCGGGCAGGTCTGGTGTGGCTGCGGACTCACCTGCACGCCCGCCAGAAGTGAGCGCCCCTCCAAGCAGCCTGGGTGCGGGGCGGCGAAGCAGTTCATCAGCGGCTTGGACCTGCGTGGACTCCCACCCTGTTCACGGGCCTTATGGCTTCCGCCGCCGTGGACGGGCCCCGGATCCCCCGCAGCCCACCAGGAGGCCAGAGGCAGCGCCACGCGCCAATTACCGGAGCCAATTAATTCACACTTAACGGGGTTATTTTCTTTTGCTGCACAGAACCGAGGGGCATAAAGCCCTGATTCGTCTCCTGCGGCTCCATCCGGCTCTCTGCGCTCGTATCATTTAATAACTCCTGCCGCAGATCGAAGGCCAGGCCTTCGCGGGCGATTCCCCATCAACAATCTGGCGAGGAGGCCACTGACGCCGCGCTGTTTATACTTCCCTCTCCCCTCCACGGCTCCCAGAAGTTTCCATAAAAACAGATGTAGGTAATCAAAGACTTCCCAGCCCCAACAGCTCTGCTCCTCAAGGCTTCCACAGAGCCTGCTCCCTCTGCTGGGGCTTGTGGCTCCAAAAGAATCTTAAACCAGCCCTCAAATCTCTCCCCAGGAAGGAAGACTCCTCCTCACCCGCAGATCTGCAATCATTTGTCGAGTATTTTATGGTCAATAATAATAGTAATAACACCTTCACTGTCCCTCGTGCCTTTTCCAATTACGTTCCGAGCACATGGCGTGGGCCCCCCACACCATCACGGTGGCCGATGAGCGAGGGGTCTCATTCCCATTATGCGGATGGAAAGAAGGCGGTGTACCAAAGGGTCAGCCTAAGCACCGTCTCCCCCAGAGTCTAAATGTTCCGGGAGAAAGGTGGGTGTTGTTCGCCTTCTGCATGCAGCGTGCCTTCACCAAGTGCCAAGGATGTGCTGCTTAGCCCTGGAGCCTGGAACTCAGCAGAAGGGGACGAGGTGGAGCCAGGACACCGAGTGTGATGCTGATTGAACACCAGGATTTCAGACAATCTCACTGACCCAAAGGCCCAGGCTTCCCCATCCACGCTCTCTGCCAGCAGGAGCTGAGTGGTGGACAACAAAATGACTTTTAAACCAAACAGCCAGACTGCACATGTGTGGGACTGGGTTTCTGGCGTCTCCCTTGTGTCTGAAAGCTGCCCCTTTTGGGGAATTTACTCGTGGGTACAGTCTTGGCAAGGAGTCAGTCCCCTTTGCCTGCCTCTTGCTAACCCTTCACACCATGGAGATCAGAGTGGGCTCAAACCTAATTCCACCCGCCTGGTGGTCCCAGACAGCAGGGGCCTGAACGAGGCACAGCTGATCACATGCCTGCTCTCCATGCTGGGAGTCTTTTTTTTTTTTTTTTTTGGAAGAGAGAGGGTTTTTTTTTAAAAATTTATTTTGAAAGAGAGAGGGGGAGGGGATGATAGAGAGGGGGGAGTGGCAGAGAGTGAGGGAGAAAGAGAATCTCAAGCAGGCTCTGCACCGTCAGCACAGAACCTGACATGGGGCTCGAACTCAAGAACCGGAAGATCATGACCTGAGCTGAGATCAAGAGTCAGACGTCTAATAGACTGAGCCACCCGGGTCCCAGGAGTCTTAACCAAGAGATACAATAAGGAGGGAGGTGTCCCTTCAGGAGGTCAGATGTCTCCAGGGGTGCCTTTTTGTTTGAGTTGTCTGGAATCAGTTTGTATCAGCTGCAACCAAACCTCAGACCAACATGACCCATGATCACGATCGAGGCTAATGTGTATGGAGCACCTGCTATGTGCCAGACGCCTCTGAGTTACTGCAGTTACTCTTCACTGATGAGGATACTGAGGCACGGAAAGGTCAAGGAGTCCATCCAAGGCCACACAGCTACCAACTCAGGCCATCTGTCTCCAGAGCCTGCATTCTTGGCGGGTAGACTGGTCTGACTCAAAAGAGCACCGTGGCTTCTTGGCATCTTGAGGGCAGAAGTAGGACAGGGGCTAGGATAGGTGGATAAAGTGAATGGCCCCCTGTTAAACATCCTCTACCATAGGAGTACGAGGGCCCTGAGAGAATCTTGGTGCCCAATGGGGCAGGAGCATGTCATGTTTCCAGGGCCAGTCCCCCAGTCAGGGCGTATGTGCAATGCCCAGAAGCCACTCTGGCCAGGCCTTCGCTGCAGGGTCATCAGCAGAGAGAGCCAGAGTAGACAGGTGGAGGGCTGGGGGAGGCAGGGACTGCAGGTGTGGTCTCCAGAGCTCTGTCAGAGGCCACTGCCAAGTCTGAAGGGAAGAGGACAGTGAGCAGAGGGACATCCCCAATTCCAGCCAAAGCACACTCCTCTGTCTGGTTTATCTCTGGGACTCCCACAAGGAATCGCATTTGAGCAAAGGCCTTTCCTCAGCTGACAGGAGGTTAAGTCTGAAAGTGCCAATAGCATCTCTGCCACCACTTGGGGACCTTCTGCCTGAGAACGGGCAGAGGAAAGCAGAAAGAAAGCAAGAAAGATTCCTATCAATGTGGTTTAAGTTCCTGGATCCAGCTATGCCTGAAGTCCCTGAAGTTTTTGACTTCGAGGGCCAGTAACTGGTTGATGTTATTTCAAGTTTCACTTGAGCCTGTTGACTCAGGCTTCTGTCATTTTCATTCGAATAAATCTTGATAAATATGGGTCCACACTAGAATAAGGCCTGGCTTTCCCCTGCCTTGAGGAGTGTCCAGTCATCACACTGGAGCAAGCAGCTTTAACCACCCGGAGGGACTGTCCTACCTTGTGTTCCATCAGGAGAAGAAGCGGCAGCTGGCACGGAGCCACGCACACCGGCCCCCCCCCCCCCAAGGGTGCCTTGGGAGCCAAGGTTAAGGCCCAGAGGTCCAGTGAGGGGCCTGTGGTTCTCCCAGCCAGAAGGTCCCTCTCCTACTATGACACCTCTACTGGCAGTTCTCAACCTGGCAGCCTGAGGCGGCTTCTAACAAAAACCAAGCATGTCTCTCCCTCGCTCAAAACTATCCGGTCCCCATGCGCTTAGATTGTCCTTAACCCCTGCCAAGCCTCTCCACTTTCCCCTCCTCCCTGGCCTCCAGTCTTGCTGGCCTGTTCTCTCCTCTGGAACAAGCCTGATTTGCTCTAACTCCAGGCCTCACGCTCACAATGGCTTTCTCCCCACTGGAACAGAACATCTTAGTGACGCTGTGACCACAGGGCACGGAAGAGGGCCCTCTATACTGGGCACTCAGTACACCTTTGTTGAATGAATGAATGAATGAATGAATGGTGAACACAGCCTCCAATGCCTTGCCAACAACCTCCCCTTCTCCTGGTTACCCACACCCTGTCTTCACCGCATGCATCCAGAGCAGCCGGCCCTCATTCTCCACCCTCCTTCCAGAGAAGGCCCAGCGTCCATGAGCAGGGATCTTTCTTCTTTCCCCAAAGCCATTTCAGCAACCCATGGCAGCTCTGATAACCCTGGGAGTGAAATGCCTCCTGCAGTGCCTCTGGCCGCGGCCACTCTGGGAGACAGCTTCAGCCCATCCCGGGGGTCCCAAGGGAGGTGAGGGCTGCAGCAGACCCTATTCCAAAGAGCAATGGCCCAGGATAGTGGTGGGTTGTTTTTTTTTTTTTTTTCCATATGAGGAAAAAATTAGCTTTCCTTACCAGACAAGAATGACAATTTACAGAAAATTATGCCCTGAATTCATAATCTGGAATGAGCGGAAATGGTATTCTATAGTAATCCATCCCAACTGACTCGCTATTGTATACGCACCTGCTAACATTTTTTAAGCCGGGACTTTATGGAAAGGACATTTTGATCGCTTCTGAAGTTTGCTGAGCAATTCCCCTCGCTCTCAGGCATACGGTCTTTGTGCTGGAAATTTCCCTCGTGGCTTCCCGCAGGCACCAGCAGCCGGGCACGTGGGCTCGCACACGGGCACGCACACACACAGCCGCAGCCCCCTCTTGTTGGCATGACTCTGGTGGGGGGCTTTGCAGGTGCTGAGCTGCGGAAATGGAAGCTGGGAGAGTGAACTAACCGTTGGCACCTGTGCTGAGTTTGCCCGAGGAGCTGCAAACAGTGGTGCCCACCGGAATTAGAGATGCTTTCCAGCGCTGGATGAGAGGAGGGGCAGGGGACAGCGGAGGCGTGAAGGGCCAAGCCGGGCTGCCTCTGGGCCCTGCAGGGGTGAGGTCATGAGAGCTGGCCATCAGGCTGCAGAGATGCCGTGCAGGAGGGGGCCAGGCGGTCATCGACATCCTCATGTCTCTGGTCTCTGTGCTCCTATAGAAGCCACTCATTTCAGCACCCTATTGGCAGTCATGCCACTGGGTCCTTGCCTCAGGCCTCCAGCCCAGGACTGACACAAACACATGGTGGGCTGAGAGCCCCATGGGGCAGGAATGAGGCCACCAACATGCTCTGTTCCCCTCCCTGGGCATGGTGCATAGTGGATACTGGGGAAGTACCTCCAGTCTAACTTAAGACCTGGTCATAGGACTCCTCCTCTGGGGAGTGGGCCTTCCCACTGACACTCAGCCCGCACAGCCTCCAGGACCTCTGGTGCCTGTTCTTTCGGGGCCTCAGTGACAGCGAGGCTCAGACAACAGGCAAGTTGTAGGCAGGGAGGGGGCCTTCTTTCCATTGGGATCCTCAGGAAAGTAGTAATGCCAATCTATGACCTGGCAATAACACAGAGACATGAGAGGCTGGATCTAAAAACATTCACTGAAACTCTCTGTGTGGGAACAAATATTTCAGAACATCCTAAACTGACAGCAGAAAGGGAGTAGTTAAATGAGCTATGGAACCTCTGGCTACAACAACAAGAAAAAAGAATGAGATGTGCTCTTGTATAGAGGAAGCTCCAGGAAATGTTATTCTGGGAAAAGAAAGTAAGTTTAAAATAAAGTAAGATGGGAACAACACGAGCAATGTAATTCTGCTTTTTTTTTAATGTTACAAAACGATGCCATATACTGCGATTGGGCACACCCACAAACACGCACACGTGTGCACATATAAATGCGTGAAATGTGCAGAAAGGGCTGTGGAAGGGAACACTCACATCATCAACCACATCCACCTCTGGGATGAGAGGGCGAGCTGGTGAGCAAGGGAGAGGTTAGCATTATCTGCAATGTTTGTATTACTCATTATGGTGAGGATGTATTTATGCATGCTTCTATAATTAAAAGTTAATAATTATTTTAAAAGGAACGAAATGCAAAATAAGCTGATTTCTGCCCTCACTTTCCCGATCATGGTCTGAGCTGGGACAATCCATCCAACCTGGACCACTTTGAAACCCTGCTTATCTATTCCATCCATCCATCCATCCATCCATCCATCCATCCATCCATCCAATATGTACCATTCTCCTTTCATTTGTTTGTCCAACAAGTGTTTACTGAGCACCTAGTCTAGGTTCTGGGCTGCAGCAGTGAACAAAATAGATAAGATCCCTGTCCCAGGAGTTCACATCCATGTGCACACACATGTGCAAGTGTGTGTCTCCTTCATAGTCCCATGGGGCACCTGGAGGGAGGGGAGAGGAACGACAGGCAGTTGCTATCCCTCACCCCTGATTTGAAGGATGGGGGAAGAATAAGGGGACAGTTAACAGGCTGCTCCTGAGCAAGTGAAAACCACACATTGGCCAGGAAATGGGATGACAGCAGGCCACTTCCTCTCCTTGCAAGGCCCCTTCCACAATTCCTGGGTTTATGGACTCTACTTAGCCTTCAGGCCAAGTTCAAATGTCCCCTCTTCTTGGAAGCCCTGCTTAGTGTTCTTATGCCTGCCCCCAACCACATGGGATCTCCCCCTCAGCTAACATTCCTGTTAGTAGCTCCAGATCAGATTCATAGACTGGAATCCAGCAGACCATTAGCAGGCAGAGGGGGATATATTTTGTGGTATCAGCCCAGTGGGTTGAGAGGTTCCATACCACTGCAGGTACCTGACTGGTGTCTCTTCCTGCCAGCACCTGAGTTTGTAATCCCCACTTTACACTACATCTGTGGGTGCATTTATCTTATACCTCCACCCACCACCTAGCCTGTTGTGTCACACTCATCCAGGGCCAGTCCATGCCTAGTGGATGGATGGATGGATGGATTTATGGATGGATGGATTGGTGGTAGACAGATGGATGAGAAGACAGATGGATGGACATATGGATGGATGGACAGATGGATGGATGGATGGATGGATGGATAAATGAATGTGTGGGTAGACAGATGGATAGATGGATGGATGGATGGATCAGTGGATGGATTGATTAATGGATGGACAGATGAACCAAATGAAGTAGAAGGGGCACTTAGACACCTAGGTATCAAGCTACTCTGCATCAGAAATCTTGGGGGCTAGAAGAAAATGATGGGGAAGGGTTTGGGGGTACATATCCTTCTCTTTCCCAACAAAAGGAAAATTTTATAAGTGGAATCAGTCAGCAGATAGCTTGCTGTGCACGTTTCACATGCCACCTGCTATGCAGTGGATGGGGAAGATGATAGGAGAAAGGGGAGAAGATAAAGAAAGAGAGCAGAGCAGGGAGAGGGGATATAAAAGAGAAGATAAGGCCCCAGTCTGCACAGACAGGATGGTGAGGTTGGGGTGCCTGTGAACTACCTAGAAGTTCAGCAAAAAGGATGGAAGGGACTGAGAAAGCTCACCCTCCCCATAGCCACCTGCAGATTCTTCTGCTTTGTCATTACTGGTGGTTTTGCTGAGAATTTGGTCTTGAGATGCCCAACATGGAATGAGTCATTTCTTGTTTCTCTGGAACACCCTCTTCCACCCAAAGGCTTGGAGTAGACAGGAGTCCCTAGGAAGAGAGGTTCACCAATCATATTGGAACTTCCCCAAGTTTGGTATCAGCCCCTTGAACCTGGGAACTATGGCAATTCTTCCCAAAGGGAGGTCAAATGCTCCACTCAGGGTGACCTGGAGTTCTTTCACTTAATGCATATTTATTGGGCCCCTTTGGTGTGGGGTGCTGTGCCCAGTACTAGGATATGGCCAGTACTGAAATTTGCTCTGGTAGAGCTGACAGGTCATAGGCATGGGGGTTGGGAGACAGATAATAAGTGAACACATAGGAGAATAACAACCAAGCTAAATGCTAGGAAGAAAATAAAAGCAGTACTATGATAAGGTGGCTGGAGGGCAGCACATCAGGAGGCTGGGGGCTGGGAGCATGTGGAGCAGGGGCATATAAGTCCAGGGCTGAACATGCCCAGGAAGGAAGCTTGCAAGTCTGTTTTGCCCAGGCAGGCAGGGCCCACCCAGGTTCCTCACTTCCTTGGGCCCTCAGATCGGTCAACAGTGACTGCCCAGAATGCATCACTGGACCTGGCACCAGACTAGGCACTGGGGAGGTAGATGGGAAGAGGCACCTGAAGGGCAAGCAGGGACCAGAAAGTGTGATCGCCAGACTCAGCCTAGCTCAGAGCGGTGAATACATATGGGCACCAAGAAGAAGGTGCTCTTAACTGTTCAGGGAATTCCTGGAGGCCTTCCTGCAGAAGGAGATGCCTGAACTGGGTATTGAAAAGGAAGAGTCTGCCAGTCAGACAAGCAGGGAAAAGGCATCCCAGGCAGAAGCATAGGGCGACTTGAGGTGGTTTGAGGAGTCTGGAGCATAAATCCCAGAGGGAAGAAGAAACAGGGAGATAGGGCTGGAGGGCCAGATCACCACGGGCTGGACATGCTTTGCTAAGAAGAATGGACTTCATCCAGGGGGCAATGGGACACCACCAAGGACTTTAGGGCACAATGGAGACACATTAGGATGTGATGTGCTTATGTTTTAGGAAGACCCCTCTTGGCTGCTGTAGGGAGAATGAACAATGGTGGGCCAGGGGAAGGGGTGGAACAGGGGTCAAGTTCCTGATGAAAACAAGGAACAAGTGTGAGAAATACCCAGAAGGGAGATAAATAAGTCGTACAGAATCCTGAATGGGGCACTGAGCAGGAGGAAGGATCATCTCCAGGGAGTTCCTGCTGTTTTTTTGCCTGCCCAGTGGCAACGATTTCCCTTGGGAAGTACCCCTCCCGCAACAACTGGTCTATGACAACACCCCTAATCCTAAGGTGAGAATATAACACAAGCCTGACCAATCACAGCAAGCTTCTTCTTGGGCAACCACTGATGCAGGAGTGAGCACGTGACCTGAGCCAGACCAACGGACCTCAAGTCTGGGGCTTCTGCCAGGATAGCTGAGACTTCTGAGAGCAGGACCAAGAGATGGGCACAGCTGCAACAAATGAGACCCTGGACCCAGCTGTACCTGAAGCCCCCAGACTTTCGGTAACATGCACCCATGGATCCTTTTCCTTAGGCTGGTTTGAGCTAAGATTCTGTTACTGGCACCCAAAATAATTCTGACCAAATCAATAAAGAAGGCAGAGGTGAGCAGGACTCAGGTCCTTCTCTCGAGAAGAACCCTTGGTATCTGTGAGGACCGGAAGTCACAGCCCTGATCACCTAGAACACAGAGCACTAGGTCAGTGTCTAAGGGAGGTGCAAATGTACTGCTACACAGACATTCAGAGGAAGGCAGAGAAAGATGGCTCCCTGGAGGAGGTGGCATTTGACCAGGCCTTGAATCTGATGTTGACAGTTGAAGACGGACAGACATACAGGGCAGGAAAGAAAGCAGCAGGGGAAAAGAAGAAAAGGTTAGAATCCCAGAGGCCCCTGGCCTCCAAGAAACACAGGGTTGGTGCAGGGTGGGCTGGGAGACCTGGGCCTTAGGAGAAGCCATCCCTGCCTGGGTAAACATTTGCCTGCCCTCACCTCACCTGGTCAAGGGGAGCAACTGCCCAAACCCCGCAGCCCAAGAGAAGCAGTCACCCCAGGAAGGCAGCTTAACTCTGCCTGGGGCACTATCAGCAGAAGGGGGGCTGCCTACAGTTTAGACAAGTTAGCAGAGGCTGCCATGCTGGGCCCAGCCTCCTCAAATCAGCCTTCCAGGCTGGGGCCGTGGGCTATTGCACCCTGGTGCCACTGCATCAGCACCTCCTTGGTAAACGGCAGTGGGGAACAAAAGCATCCATGGGAGGGGAGTCTAGGATGTAGTTTAGAACGGAAGCTTGCTTCTACGGGTCACTTGCTCTCTGGAAACTCCTCTTGCCTGCCACCTTCCCTAATGCCACACATTACAGCCTGCAGAATGGGAGCCCCTGCACTCAGTGGGCAGGCCCAGGAGCCCTGGCCCAGTGTCCAGCACTGGCTCACATGAGCAACCCTCACATCTCTGACGCCTAAGTGTCTCCAACTTAACAACTCTGCCCTGGCTGCTTCCCGGGGGATCTTTTTAGGGCCCTGAGTGAAACTGTGGCAGGAAAGTGCAGAATCTGATTACCTACAAAATAAGAAAACAATGCCATCCAATCCTATGTGCTGTTTGCATCCTTCACGATCTGGGTCTGAGAGGCCTCGTCTGCTGGGGTGAGGCTGCAGGAGTGGGGGGCCAGCAGGACTTAGAGAGAAGCCTCCGCTGTGGAACCCTAGAAAGAACTGCATCAAAAAGTCAGATAATGACAAGCACTGGTCAGGCTGTAGAGAAGTCAGACGCCTCACATGCTGCAGATAGGAATAGAAAGTGAATCAGTTGCAGGGTGCCTGGGTGGCTTAGTCGGTTAAGCATCCAACTTCAGCTCAGGTCGTGATTTCATGGTTCGTAAATTCAAGCCCTGAACTGGGCTCTGTGCTGACAGCTTGAAGCCCGGAGCCTGCTTTGAATTCTGTGTCTCCTTCTCTGCCCTTCCCTCGCTCATGAACGTGCTCTGTCTCTCTCTCTCAAAAGTAAACATTAAAAAAAATTTTTTTTTAATAAAAGAAATGATTCAGCGGCTTTGAGAAGCAGTCTGGCCGTCTCTTAAATAATTAAACATAAAATTACCCAGCAATTCAATTCCTAGGTATATACCCAAGAGAAACCAAAATATATATCCCCACAAAAACTTGTGCTCGGATGTTTACACTGGCTTATTTGTACTAACCAAGAGGTGGAAAGAGCTCAAATTCCATCAACGGACAAATGGATAGACAAAAGGTGGTATATCCATATAGGGGAATACTATTCAGTCATAAAAAGAGACGTGACCACCTGAACACATGGAAAACATTATGTTAAGTGAGAGAAGCCAGTTACCAAAGATAGCACACTACATGATTCCATTCTATGAAAATGGAAAGATTAGGAAAATAGATTCGTGGTTGCTTAGGGCTGGGGAGAGAGGCTTAAGAGGGTGATAGCGAATGGGTTTCTTTTTGAAGTGATGAAATGTTACAGAAGCAACAATGATAATGGCCACACTCTCTGTGAACATATTAAAAGCCACTGAATGGTTCACTTTACATGGGCAAACTGTGTTGTGTGCGTTATATCTCAATAAAGATTAAAGAAGAAGAAGCAAAAGAATTGCAACCATCAGGCAAATCTAGAGTGGACAACGTCCTACAAGACAACTGGCCTGGACTTGTCAAAGAGGCAAAGTCATGGGAAGAAGGGGTGGGGGTGGCGGCTGTCCTATACCGAAAGAGACCAAAGAGCAGACCCAACAACCGCAAGCAAGGCAGGGACTTTGACTGGATCCTGACCGAAAGCAAAAATCTGGGACAACGAGGAAATTTGACAAGGATTAGATATCAAATGGCATTATGGGATAATTGTTAATATTCTTGGATATGAAAATGCTATCTCGTTTATTGAAGAGAGTGTCTTTATCCTTAAGGGATACAAATAAAAGTGTTTAGGGGTGAAGTGTCATGATGTCTGTAATTGTACAGCAAAAAATGTGTGTTCACGCATGCGTGTGTCTGTGTGTGTCTGTGTGTGCATGTCCATATGTGCATGTCTGTATATGTGTGTGCATGTGTGTGTGTGCGTGTGCATGTGTGGAAAGGATAAGGAAAAGCGAGTATAGCAAAGAATTAACAACTGGTTATTCTAGATGGAAGTTAGTAGGTATTCATTATACTACTATTCCTTCAACGTTTTGACATTGGACATACAAAAAAATGTTTAAATGTCACTTTTGCCTTTGTGTTACTGCCCAAGACCTCCACTCTAGTGAGGGGTCTCATTACTGCCCAGTTCTGCAGGCCAGAAAGTCTGGGTCTCTGGACTTTGGCTGGACCCTTGCTCCCCATCGCAAATCCACCCAAGCCAAGTTGATCTTACTCCAAACAACACTGAATCCAGCCGCTTCCTGCCGGGCCCTGCCACACGCCTCTCCCTGATGACCATGGCAGCCTCCAGCACCTGGCTCCCCAGAAGCCCATTCTTCACATGGCAGCTTGAGGAGTCTCTGTGATGCAGCTCTGATGGCCTCCGTGGCTCTCAGAATGAAGAAGGAAGTGCTCAGTGCAGACTGCACCCCCAGCCTGGGCATCCCTGTACCCTGCGACCTCCCAGTTCCTCAAATGAGCCCTGGTCTCAGCATTCCTGGGGCCTCTTCCATGCCCTTCCTTCCACTTGAATGCCTCATTTCTCTGTCACTCCTTCTCATCTCTTACCCATCAGCTCAAGCATCTACTCCTTAAGGGGAGCCATTCCTGACCTCCTCCCTCCTTCCTCCTCCCCAGTCCAGATCAGTTTCCAAAGATGTTCCTGCTTTCAGAGCACATATGTGCACTCCACTGTGTCCTTGCTGGTGACCTTGAGGGCTACTGTAACCTCTCTATGGCTGCATCCTGGTCTGAAGTGAGGCGGACACTAAACCAGCATCAGGTGGTTGAGGATGGCATGTGCATTAGACCCCATACTTGCTGAGACATGCATCTAATGCACAAAAACAGGAAATCTTCGCCATACCAGTCTTCATGATGTGGTCCTCAGTGCGGTCATTTGATTGGCGTCTCCCTGTCCCACAAGCCTATGGACTCCACAAGGGCAGGACTGCCAGGGATTCTCTGCTCATCGCAGCCTGAGCCCTGGAGAGACGCACAGTGCATGTTTCTAAAGAACACTAAAGAACTGAATTGGATCAACCCAGGGCTAATTAATAGTGACCTGTCTTGATGGAGGAAAAAGGGCATTATGTCTTTACCCCTTTAACTGGTGGCATGTAAATGGAGCTCCTACCAAGTCTCGGGCCTGTCAGCTCATGGTCTTGGACCTTTGGCTAGTCCTGCTTTATGAAAAGGAAGATGTCACTTTATCATGACCCCAACTGCTGGTTTATGAATCGGTCGTGTCTGAGTGAGTGTGATTGACTGTGACGGACGAGACGCGCCTCCCAACACCCCTGAAGAAGGTCCTATTGCCCGGGCTGCTGACAGTGCGGCTGCCAGTCTTCCAGGATTGCCTCAGCGACGGAGGGTGGCCTTGCCAGGGCCACATGCTGCCACACGATGGCTGACGGAGGCAGAGATATAAAGACCCTGCCACTTGGGCCTCAAGCAGGGCAGCTCTGTGGGCCACTTCAGCTCCGGGGCCCTCTGTCCATGCCTGCTTCTGCTCTGCCCTGTCCTCAGGGGCTGGTTTCTAGGGCCCTCCCTACATGCCTCCCTCATACTAACCTCTGCTTCCAGAGAACCTGAACAGCAATGTGCAGTTTACCTCTATTCTAGGAGAAGGCAACAGGCACCACCACAACTAAGGTGGAAAGCCGACTGCTTTGGGCTGTGCATGAATGTGTGTCCTTGCTGGTAAGAGTAGGGCCACCCTTCCTCTGCCAGCTGGAATGTAGGATAGTCAGGTCGACTTTGGAAAGGGCTGGCTAACACCCCAAGGCTTCTTGGAGTCTATGGAGAAGGGTCCTGTCCTCTGTAGGTTCCCCTTGTCATTGTGTGCTCTTAGGTAGTGACTTCCTCTCCCTCGACTTCCAGCTGGCAGAAGAATGATGGTGACATGTCACTATACGTATGACCATGGGAGTCAGGGAACAGGAAAGAAAACTAGGTCTTCCATGGGGAGTGACACAGATGGGATCTCACCTGCAGAGGACAAGGAAGCTGTGTTTTCACATCTCTGCCCAGCTACACTGCCCCAGTCCTTGTCAGCTACCATGGGCCCAAGGCCACGGACCTGCATTCTCAGCAGGCAGGGGGAAGCCCTCCCTCACTCTATTTGCAAACACATCTGACCCTGTGACCACCTTGCCCCAACTTTGGCCCAGCTGCCATCTTGCCTGGCTTGGGCCACTGGTCTCTAGGACCCCAGGATATACCTGCTCCCCCACCCACACTCCCCTCCACAGCAGAGTGATCTTTAAACATGCAAATCGGATGAGTCACTCTACTTCAAACCCTTCAATGGCTCCTAATAGCACTAGAGTAAAACTCACACTCCCTACAAGCCCATAAGATCCTACTGCTGCTCTCACCCAGCTGTCTTGTACTCACTGTATACCAGCCCTACTGCACTCCAGCCTGCTTGCAATTCCACTAAATCACTACATTTGTCCCCACCTCAGGGCCTTTGCACATGTTGTCCCCTCTGTCTGGGATACATTCCCCACAGCAATTCTTGCTGGATTTTCTCATGCTTCAGAGCTGAGCTCTCATGTCTACTGAGAAGCGCCTTCCTGAAGCCACCTTATCCTCAGGGATGTGCCTCTGCTCCGTGTACTATTACATCACCCAGTTACCTCCTCAGGAGCTCTCGTAACTGGTGGCAACCATCTTATCTTTTTCGTGTGGTTTATGTACTTATGTCCTGACCGGCTCTCCTGCCCCGAGGACAGATTTCTGCCCATCTTGGTTCCCCTATCCCTCGTAAGGGAACAGTTCTTGGCACAGTACAGGAATTCAATGAATATTTGAGGAATGAACGAATGAATGGATGGAAGCTGGCTGGCCTCGGCTGGGACAGGCAGGGCGGGGAAAAGCCAAGCCGGTGGCCTTGGCTTGCTGGGGGCTGGGGGGTGGGGGGAGGTGCTCTTCAGACGAAGGCAGGGATGAGGCGCTTCTGTTGCCTTCCGTTCCATGTTTCCGCCATATGGCTTGCTGCACACTGGGCTGAATTGCAGATGCTCTAACTTGGAGCTTTCTTGCTTTTGTGTGTTAATAACATAAAGATGGAACATAGCTCACCACACATTTTGTGTTTGCTAACTATCTATATGTATATAAAACAGACTTCGGTGTTACTAGCCAACCCACTTGTGAAGTGGAAGGAAAACAGAGCAATTAGAGAGGGAGGGAGGAGGCGGGTGCTGCCTTAGACTGTGGCCAAGTCTCCCGTATTACGTGCGCCTCCCGTGGAGGAGTGGGCTCTATCCAGGAGGTCATGGGCAGGGCAGGGGTGGGCGCAGAGACCTTACGGCCCCACGGCTCCTAGGATAGAGTCCAGCCCCTCGGGAAGATGGCACAGACAGTGCTCCTCTGGGCTCCTGCCCCTGAGTCTTCCTCAGCCTCGGTGCTTCCCTCTTCCCACCTCATGCTCAGTCCCAGACACCCCTGACAGCTGTCACTTCCAGGATGTGCCACTCTATCTCTAGCCTCTGAACCCTCTCCTTGCTCTCCCCCCTGCCTCCTGACACTGCCTGCTCGCCCCTCCTGGCCTCCATCCACAAAGCCTCCACTCGGATGTCTGAGGACCGGGTGCCTCCCGTGTGCCTTCAGCCAGCTGCCTTCTGAAGGAGGAAGGGCCCCAAACAAGTAAGTGAACGTGCAATTACAAAATGTCTCAAGCGCGATGAAGAATAAAAATATGGGGCTTCATTAAAAAGAAAGAATTAGGCATTTATGCCACCACATGAGCTGCATTTCTGGGCAACCCCATAGCCCTAACTGATACGGAAAATTTCTTTACGGAAGACTCCGTGTGTCGACTCTGAACGGCGGTGCCTGGCGGCAGGGGTGAGGCAGGAGCGCCAGTATTCTTCACGGACGTGGTCTAGAATGGCAAGGCTGTGAGAGCGACACAGGCAGAGGACTTTCAGTCCAGTTCTCTGCAGACAACGCACCCTCCCTACTGCCTGCAGCGGGATGGACTGCCCCCACATTCCATCCCTCTGGGTATGTATGCCTCTAATTTGGAAGAAATGAAGGAAATAGAAAACTACCATTTTGCAAACCCTAATCAAAGAGCTGATTCGGGAAACAATTATTACTGGATGAAACAGGTGAGGGTGGATGGGGAATGGCACTACGGAAGGAAGAGGCTGTCACCACCTGCCTCCATTGATCAATCTGGCATCACAGGAGTGGATGGCAGGCACCTTGGGCCTCTGGAGGGGACGGCCTAGGAAGCACCCAGCATTGCACACAGCACCACCCAGGGACATGAATCTAACGGGCTCGGAGAACTGGCTTCCATGTACAGGGAGTACAGGGGAGAGAGGAACGAGGCAATGACTCTAGGAGAAGCAAAAGGGACAAGTCCAGGAAGGGAAGTGGTTCTGCGGGAGACTGACTTGGCTTCCGCAGCAAACGTGGAAAAGAAGAGGCTACCCGAGTGAAAAGCAAAGGACACGGTAACCAGATGCTGTGTGTGCATCCTGTTTGGATCGTCATTCACACCAATGGTTAAAAGACACATTTGAGATAACTGGAAAATTTGAATGTAGAATATTAAATGGTACATGGGGGCGCCTGGGTGGCTCTCAGTTAAGCATCCAACTCTTGATTTGGGCTCAGGTCATCGAGCCCCATGTCAGACTCTGAGCTGACAGCACAGAGCCTGCTTGGGCTTCTCTCCCTTTCTCTCTCTGCCCTCCCTGGCTTGTGCATGTCTGTGCACGTCCACTCCCCAACTTTCCCCCCAACCCCTCTCTCTCTCTCAAAATAAACTTTTTAAAAAATGGTACCAAGAATTGTTCACTTTCTTATATGTCTTACTGGCATTGTGGTTATGTGAGAAAATGGCCATACATTTTAGACAAGTGTAAAAAGTGAAATGTTTGGAATTTGCCTTAAAATATTTCAGTGAAGAAAACAAAAAGCCGCAGGCTCGATGAAGCAAATATTAGAAAATCTTAGTCATTAAATCTGCAGGATCAGTATATGAGGGCTCATTGTACTATCCTCTCTCGACTTGTGTGTATGTTTGAAATTTTTATAATTAAAAACCAAAAGCAAAATGGGGTGCTGAGAGAAAACCGGCAAAAGGCGAGACCCGAGACAGAGAGAACCTGATGTAGACAGTGTGGCTGGCAAGGCCTCCTCCAGGAGGGGCTGGCGAAGCGAGAGCCCGCCACCGATAAAAGGGTGGGGGGCGGTGAAGAACGGGTACAAACACAACAAAGCCAAGCCCTTGGCGTGTCAGAGAAAGGCTGGAGCAGAGGGAGAGGAGGGTATGGGTCCAGGACCCCAGGACCAGAGGGCTGCAGCAGAAGCCAGGTCGGACAGGGGCTGGCACTTACGCAACCTGACTTATTTTGCAATCAGCGCCAAGCTTTCAAATGGATTCCAGAAGGGGCAGGTTTGATTGGATTCAGGGAAGTCATTTTCTTTTAGGAAAAAGAGACGACGTCTCTGGCTGTTTGGTCACAAAGGCGTTCTGGTGGGGAAGAGGCAGCGACGGTGAGAAAGCAGTTCAGGACGTGGTACGGCTGTCCCGGCAGCAGACGGTGGCTCCCTGCAGGACGGGACAGAGAAGGGGACAAGAGACAGAGTGGAAACATTTGGAGGCAGAGAGCCCCTGGGGCTTGCTGATGCATGCAGTGCGGAGGATGAGAGAGAGAGAGAGAGAAATCACAATGAATACCAGGTCTGGGGCTTGAGCAACTGAGGGAATGGGGGCACCAGGTGGAGAAGCAGGTGGGACAGGGTGGGGAAACCCAGAGCCCACTTCTGGGCGTCTTACACTGACAGGCTCAGAAGAGATGGGCAAGTGGAGATGGCAAGAGGACAGAAGGTGGAAAGAAAAGACCACGAAGGGAGGGAGCATTTGGAAAAGAGCTCCATCACTTAAATAGGGAGGGGGACAAGAGCAAGGGCACTGAGGAGGAACGCCAGGGAAGGAGGAGGGAAACCAGGAGACCGGAAGTGGTGTTCTCCAACAGGGAGTGGGCCATCAAGCCCAAGACTCCCGAAAGCGCCGTGAAATGAACCCTGAAAGGTGCCCTTTGGAGTTGGTGAGGTGGGGGGCCCCGGTGACTTTGGCAAAGTCAGTGACTCTCCGCTTCCTGCCCCTCTCCTCACCCCGAGCTGGATGAGGACGTCTGCTGCCAGGTGCCTCCTTCCCCTGCATCTCTCCTGCTGTTTTGTGATGAAGGACGGGCTGCTCTTTTCCATAGGGTGTGGGCATCCTGAGGACAAGATGCTTGCTTCAACCTTCATACTCTTACAACAGAATTCATCCCTGTAACCATTTCACAGACACTTAATGAGCACCAACTGTATGCAAACACTCATGGGCCCAGTAAAATGGTACAATCACCAATTCCTCTTGTCTGGCATCTTTTGAAGGATGTGAAAGCAGGAAAGTTGGTCAAATGTCCCGCTGGATACCGAGTTCACTGATCCCCCTGCCAGTGATTGGAGTGAAACTAAGGGACTCCTTACAAGAGTCAGGAAACAGACCCTGAAAAGACAGCCATCCATGGCCCCTAGACCGTGTGCATGGAGCCCACCCCGGTACTCTGCTGTGCCAAACCTCAGTTCAGCCTCACGCACACACTCCTCATCACCCTCTGGACCCGAGGAAAAAGCTGAGGCGCCGCCAGGTGAAGTGCCTTCCCCAAGCTCACCCTGAGATGGAACCCGGCAGCTGGGACCTATGCCTGTCATGTCAGTGTGGCCAGGGCACCTGCCACATCCGCTCCAGGGCCTGTTCCCACAGGACGTGGGCCAAATGCTCGCATGGCAGAGGGGCTGTCCCTCCTCCAGCCTGCCTACACCTCTGCCCATTCATTATTTGTCCCCTCTCTTACTCTGACCACAGTTCAACATATTAATTTTAAATGATAGCAGATCCACATCATACAGGGAGTGAGTCATTCCCTTCTCAATTCTCTTTCACGTGTTCTGCTTAATCAAGGAGAAAGTCTCATTTTGAAGCTGAGAGGGCCGACATCTCCCTAACAGTTATATTGTTTTCTAAAAAATGGTGGTAAAATACACATAACATAAAACTTAGCATTTCAACACTTTTTAAGAGTACAATTCAGTGGCATTATGCACATTCATGTTGTTATATAACCTTTACCACTATCCATCCTCAGGACTTTTTCATCTTGCAAAAATGAAACTCTGTGCCCATTAAAAACTCCCCATTCTCCTCTCCCCAGCCCTGGCAATCACCCTTCTACTTTCTGTCTGCCCTAGTACCTCATAAGTGGAATGATACCATCATCTCCTGTTTGTTTGTTTGTTTGAAGTTTATTTATTTTGAGAGAGAGAGAGAGAGAGAGGGAGAGAGAGAAAGAGACAGAGCATGCTAGCTTGGGAGGGGCAGAGAGAAAGGGAAGAGAGAGAATCCCAAGCAGGCTCTGTCAGCACAGAGCCTGACATGGGGCTCGAACTCACAAACAGTGATACCTGAGCTGAAACCAAGAGCGTGATGTTTAAGCTTAACCACTGAACCATCAGAGCCACCCAGGTGCCCCTCATCTCCTGTTTTAAACAGAAAGAAATCAGGCCTCAGGGCCATGGCCTGCCCCTTGCCTGTAGTTGTAAACACTTCCATGCTTCCCTTCGTTTTGTGGCTGGTGATGTTGGTTTTCCACTTAGGGCCAGTAGGTTTTTCTTTTCAAACAAACAGATGTAAGGAAATATAACCTGCAGTGAAAAGTTGAAGGTAGAGAGGCTCTCAGATACAGTAGAAGAGAGGGTGGGAGGTGGGTAAGGCCCAGCCTTGAGCCTCGAGATTCCTTGTGGTGGGACCCTCTGTGACCTCCATACCAGCTGCACCTGGGCCTCCGCAGAAGAATGTGCCCCCACTCCATGTACCCAGCCTCCTCAGCTTCCTGCCACCATCTGGGAAACACTTTCTGTGCCTCTCACCTTTGCCCCTATCTGTCACCCGCTTATTTATTCTGCAAAACTTGCTGTCCAGACCCTATGCTGGCTCTGGGGAATGCTCAGGCCCGGGTTACTCCCAGTGTACCCCCTCCTTAGTGCCTTCTTCCTTCTCTCCTTCTTGTTTATTTAATTCTGACCCTCCTCCATCCAATACCCCACTAATCAGCTCTGAATTCCTGGGTGGGGCCTCAAGGTAAGACAACTACAGTGGCCAGGTTGATACCTCAAGGAGTAAAGACAGAGGGAGAAGCTGTCCCCACCCAGAAGTCAGCTGCATGCTGTACCCCGACTTTGCCAAACTTATCCTGTTGCTCAAAGCATCAGAAACCCTCATGTGGGGGCGCCTGGGTGGCGCAGTCGGTTGGGCGGCCGACTTCAGCCAGGTCACGATCTCGCGTCTGTGAGTTCGAGCCCCGCGTCGGGCTCTGTGCTGACAGCTCGGAGCCTGGAGCCTGTTTCCAATTCTGTGTCTCCCTCTCTCTCTGCCCCTCCCCCGTTCATGCTCTGTGTCTCTCTGTCCCAAAAATAAATAAAAAACATTGAAAAAAAAATTAAAAAAAAAAAAAAAAAAAAAAAAAAAAAAAGAAACCCTCATGTGTACCAGAATCCCATTTTTTGCTAATATCCTATGGGCCATCGCATTATGTGTGACCTCTGTTCAGTCATGTTTGGAGTGAGTCCTGTTCAGTTAACGTCTACTTGCCCCCAGGGCGTGCGAGGTGTTCTTGCAAGGGCAGGGTCAAGGCAGTGCACTAGGCCCACTAGCACTTGATGGGGGTCAGGCATGCAGGGGTTCCCGAGGCTGCCAGGCTGATTAAGAAGTGGATTCCTATGTGACTGATGTAAGCAAGTGATTGAGGGTGTTGCCAGGGAAGTCAGGATTCCTGGGGAACTGAGACTAAAAGCCAGGCCTGGCACGCCCAGGGCCATGCCAGGGTGGATGTACAGGCCTTACAGAGAAGGACCGGTGGGTCTAGGGGACCACTGAGAGGCTCTCTGGGGGGCACAAATGGATGAAACTTGACAGTCCACCGCCCTTTCACTCACTCAAGACACCCACGACTCTCATGGTTGCCAGTTACGCGAAACCCAACCTCAACTGGCTCAATAAACACATGAAATCATTGGCTCCAGCATCTGGAAAGTTCCTAGTAACCTGGTCTGGGGCTTGACTAGACCCAGAAGCTTGATGAATCAGAAGACTACCTCCCTTTACCTCGGGCTTTGCTCCCCTCTACCCCAGGACTTCCCTCTAAGGAAGGTCACCCTGAGTGGCAAGATGGCCTCCTGCTTCCAGACCCACTTTAGGTCCGCTTAGCAACTCCAGGGGATTTTCATTGGCCCAGCTCAGGTCATGTGCCCACCCCTGTAACCAACCGCATGGGCAGGAATGTGGTTCTCTGATTGGCCAAGCCTCCCTCCCCCATCAAAGTGCAGAGTATAGCGCTTGAAGGAAAATATTCCAGAAGGGAGACGCCAGTGCCTTATCTCTCCAAGGTCCTGCTCTATGTCTTGCAGCTGTGTCTGTCTTCAGAAACCCAAAATGAGGAGATTTAAGTGAAAGCTGGGAATATGGTGGTCAGATACAGAACAAAGAACTCTTGTGTCTCAGCCCATGCTGAAGGGGGGTTTATTGCTGCATAACTGATGCATTCCGCCCCCCCCCCCCCCGCCACCCCCAACCTGATCACACACTCCTACCCCTTGAAGTGTCTTCAAATTAGTCTCTGTCCTTGGAAACCCTGAGCTTAGCACAGAATCCATAAATGTCAGCTGCCACCGTTGCTCTATCAGATACTAAGTTTAAAGGTCAGTTTTAATTTTCACTGGAATTTTTAAACGGGACACAGCCTTCTGCCTGAGGAAGTGTGACTGCACTTGCTCCCCAGTGTAGGAGAGGGTTAGGCCAGGGCTGGGACCACCCCATTGGTTTGCCAGTCTCCCGCCTTGGAGTCCATAGCAGTGTGAGCTTGATGTGAACCACAACCTGGGGAGCACGCACTGGGGCCCTGGACTTGGGCTGACCCGGCAAGCCTGTGCAGACAGATTTCCACTGCTGAGAGAGGACAGGAGCCAAGCCCCCAGGGCCTTCCCACACTGGGTTCCCTGGCACTGGGTCCTGCTCCTCCTGCCTGGCCCCCACCTCACAGCTCACGCTGGTGCAGCCAGTTTGATCCCTCTTCTGGGATTCCTGTGTGGAGCCTCACGAGATGTCCCTCCCCCACCTCCTTCAACTCAGCCAAGCAGCCCTATGTGCCCAGTTTTGCCTGATAGCAAGGCCAGGGCCAGCTCCACTTCCAGTCACAGCCCACACCTTTCCTGATCAACCCTCTTCCTGATCAACTCCTTAACTTTCTATAGGTGCCTTTAAGGAACTGGTAAAAGTTAAGTACCCCCTGCCCAAGTGCACGCAATGGGCCAACACTGCCAGCAGGCAGTTTCCTGGGCCACTGAAGGCTATCTGGGAGCCCTAGGTTAAGGAATCCTATCTGGGAAGGATTTTCCCCCCTGGCAACCCCCATTGACTTACTTCTTAATCCTTCTATCCTGGCTGCTGTTTTTACCATGTATGAAGCTATGCAAATGCCACAGATTTCTTTACAAATAATAATACATGTTGAACACTATGTCCTAGATACTATTGCAAATGCATCATAGGTATTAGTACATTTACTCCTCACAGAAACCATGGAGGTTAGGATAATTAGAATCACCCCACTTTACAGATGAGGAAATTGAGGTACCAAGAGGTTAAGGAACTTTCCCAAAGTCTTATTGTGGAGGGAAGGTGATACCCTCCCTACCCAGCAGCTGGTTTTCTAGTTCAATCCATATCTCCCTCAAGGCTGAGCCAATGCTTGGCCACTCTAACCCCAGGGCAGGCAGGCATATGATGAAGTGAAACCAAACAGCCAAAGGTGAGCTACCCCTGGCAAGTGGCCCTCAGTAATTTGGTGCAGTCTGTTTCCACAGATTTATCTTTTCTGTTGCCTCTGCCAAACATCATCTCATTCTGGCCTAGATGATGCTTCCTCCATGCAGCCTTCTTGGCAAGAGTAGGCTGGATGCCCTCTCCTGTCACCACTCCATGTGAAGCTATAGCCCCCAGAAGTTTCCCATCCCAGCCCTTATCACTCTGTACTATGGCTACCAATCTACATAACTGCCTCCCTTCCATCTAGAAGTTCCCAACTGGGCAGGAATTATGAAAGTCTTACTTTATTTTGTTTCAAATTATTTTTTTGAAAAACAATTTTTTTGTTGAAATACACACTCCATAAAGTGTGTAAGTTATAAGTACACATCTCAAGGAATTTTTATGTACACAACCATGTATTCAGCTCAAGATATAAAACATGTGTGGAACCCAGAAGTTTCCCCTGGTCCCCTCCCAGTTACTAATACCACCCCAAATGTAACTGCTGTTCTGACCACCGTCCCTATAGTTCTGTCTTTTCTTAAACTTCAATTAAATGGAATCACATACTAATACTTTTTTGTGTCTGGCTTCTTGGGCTCACCATTATGTCTGAGATTTATTCATGTTGCTGCATGTTTTAGTGATTTGTCCTTTTTGTTGTTGTGCGGTATTCCATTGAATGAATATATCAAATTTATTTATCCATTGTACTGTTGGTGAACGTGTCAGCTAGTACACAGAACATCTGGAAGTCTCATTTTTTGCTGGTGGAGTGTAAGCTGCTACAACCACCAAGGAAAACTGTCTTGTCTATCATTGTGTTATATATATATATATATATATATATATATATATACACACACACATATTTATATATTTATATTTATTATATAAAATTTATTGAGCATTTACTATGTGTCAAACACTGTACTAAGGCGGCATTATCTCACTTCATCCCTAAATAATGACCCTGAAAAGTAGATAGTTTCCATCCCTGAAATAGGACTATCATAGTATCAACATGATAGGATTATTGCTAAATTGAACTGAGATAACACTCTGAAGGATTTAGCCCAAAGCTGCCATTTTGGAAATGCTGTTTTTGATACTTCTTATTGTTATTCCTAAAGGACACAGGGCTGGGAATTCAGGACCTTGGGTTCCATGCCTACCTAAGACAAGCTGAGTGAGTTATCTCAGCTGTGTTGACCTCAGAGCCCCTGGAAGGTCTGCTAGCAGGGACCTATGGGGATGACACAAGGCGTACTCTTCAATAAGACCTAGGCTGTCACTTCAGAAAGACTGTTATGTTAGTGGGGCAGGGAACAAGGCTGAGACTATAAATCAGGAAGGGTCTTGGGAGTGTTTGGGAGCCCTCTGCTAACATGCTGCTTTCTACAAATTTAGTATAGAAGGTAGTTTCTAGCGACCATCGTTCAGTACCTGTATCACTGGCCTGTTAAGCTCCAATAGGGCTTGGTCGGTGTATGTTTTTCAAGAATTCATTCATAAATAGGATTTAAGTGTCTCCCTCCCCCCAGGCACTATGCGGAGAGCTGGGGGATAACAGCAGTGAAGAAGACAGACAAGATAGGGAGAGGGACACCAAACAAGGAAACGGAGGAGCAAGAGTCTTCTGGCCGCAAGTTCTGTCAAGGAAACACAGCCACAGCCGGGCAAAAAGATGGAGAGGAAGTCCTGGGGAGAGGGGTGCACCAGGTTAAGTGGTCACTGAAGACCTTGAATTTCTTGGGAAGGAAGAACAGCCGGAGGTGCCCTCGCAGGGCACAAGCCCCAAGGCCCCCGAGGTGAGAAAGGACAAGGGCGGTGAGATGTGAGGGGAGGGGGTTGCAGGGAAGTCTGACAGGATGCAAAGGCCAGGTCAGGTGGAGCCCTGTTCGCCAGGGCAGGGAGTGCGGATTTCATCCCGGTCCGATGCGAGCCTCTGGGAACGGCTTTCAGCTAGAGGGGCTGCCTGAAATTCCAACGTCGTGAAGAGTTTGTGGGGAGGGAAATACAGGGAAGGTGCTGGGCTGTTAGTTGAATGAATGGCTTGGATGGATGCGTGGACGTACCTCCAGGAACAACTGTTCCACCGGCGCCCAGATTGCGGCGACTGCCGGAGGCACACGTTGTAGGCCAACGACCAGGCGCTGTGACCTTGGGCACATCCCCGCCCCGACTCAGGGGCCGGAACCCTGCGTCTCGGGGGCGGGAAGGACGTACTAGGAGGGACAGTACGCGCGCGCGGCAGGCCGACCGACGGCGGGTCCTCCCGCTCGCCCCTGCCAGACCCCTGCCCCAGCCAGAACCCTCGCCGCCTGCCGTGTTTACATTCCCCCAGCGCCGGCCACGCGGCCTTTTGCCGCTCCAGCGCCGCTCGGCTCCGCCCCCGGAGCCCCGCGGCCCGCCCCTCCGCCGCGCGCGCGCGCGCGCCAGACCTCCCCCGCGGCCCGCCCGCCCGAACGCGACCCCGCCCTCTACCGCGCGCGCCAGCCGGCCTCCCGCGTCCCGCCCCGCGCGGCGCCGCAGCTTGCGCCGCGCAGGCCCCGCCACGGCCCCGGCCCCGCCCCTGCGGCGCGCAGGCCCTGTCACTTAGCCCCGCCCCCGCTCAGGCCCCGCCCCCCCGTCGGTTCGGAGCGCCTCGGCTGGCTTGCGCCGCGGCGGGGCGGTCCTGAGGGCGGCTGCTGGGCGGGCCCGGGCCCTCGGGCAGCCGCTGAGGGGCTCTGAGCGGCCGGGGCGGGGCGGAGGGTGGCGGGAGGGCGCGAGGGCGGGCCGGGGGCCGGTTCCGCGCGCAGGGATTTTTAAATGTCCCGCTCTTAGCCGGGCGCAGGAGCAGCCGGCTCGGCCGCCAGCGCGGTGTAGGGGGCAGGCGCGGATCCCGCCACCGCCGCGCGCTCGGCCCGCCGCCGCCTCCCGCCTCCCGGCTTCCCGCTCGCCTCTGCCTCCTGCGTCGGGCCTCAGCTCGTGCCGCCTGCCTGCCGCGGAGACGGCTTTGGGTAAGGGCCCTGCCGTGGGGCTGCGGAACGGTGCGGCGGCGAGGACTCCCAGAGCGCCCGGGTCGGGCCGGGCCGGGCCGGGGTGGGGGTGGGGCGAGGCCGGGTCGCCAGGTCCCCGAGTCGTCAGCGTGGGGTGCCCCTGTAGGGTGGCTCAGAGACGGACCATGGAAAGGTGTTGAGGGGGAGACTGAGGCAGCTTGAGCCCCAAGGAAGGCGATGGGCAGGAGGGGATTTCCGGGGGGCGTCCGGGCCCCCCCCCAACCCCCGGTTCGGACCCGGCATCGCGGGTTGGTGGCGGCGCCGCGGGTGACAGGCCACCCCGGGCCCATCGGCCATTTTCCTGACCGGCCCGGGAGGCTCCCGCCGCCGCCGCCGCCGCCGCCCGCGCGGGAGGGGGAGGGGTGTCCGGGGCGGGCCGGCGGGCCCTGGCCCCCCACCTCTGGTCCTCCTCACCCCACTGCCCGGTTTGTGCCCCCAAGGCCTGAGATCTGATCCCACGCCCCAAGCCATGCCGAGGGAGAGAAGGGAAAGGTGAGTGGCCCGGTCGCTGGGGGGGACGGGAAGGGTGTTCAGCGGTGGGGGAGGGGTGGACCTAGGTTTGGGGAGAATTCACCCTGACCTCTGTGCCACCCTGGCTTTGCAGGGATGCAAAGGAACGGGACACCATGAAAGAGGAAAGTGGCACCGATGTCTCTGTTCGCTCCAGGAAAAGAAAGGCAAATGTGGCTGTTGTGAGTACAAAGGAGACAGGTGGGGGAGGAGACCCCCCCCCTCCCCACAATCTTACCTGGGTACCAGACTGGGCTCCGTCCACCACATGTTTATTGTTAGGGGGTTAATGGGGTGCATTTGGCAGAAATGGTGCCTATAACCTAACCAACTTTTTCTCTCTTTTCTGTTTTTGTCTTTGGGTTGTTTGGTGTGTTTCCTTGTGGGGTGGGGGTTGTTTTATGTTAGTTTTTGCAGGATCCAGATGAAGAAATTGCAAAAATTGACAGGACTGTGAGAAGCCAGTGCAGTAGTCAGGTAGGTACAGTTGCTAATTGGGCCTAGGTGGAGGGCCTCCTGCTCTTTGTGGGTTAAATTGAGTCTCAGTCTCCAAAACCCTCCTGCTGAAGGGTTTTTCTCTACCTTTGGCTGCAGTACATATGGCTGAGCTCTGCCTGTCAGTGGCACTGACCTCTGCCAGCTTTGGGATTCCAGCGAGGTCTTGTGTTCCTGACCAGCACCTTTGAGATTACAAATATGCGCTGATGTCTGGAAGAACCAGAATGGACATCAAATAACTCAGTCCTCTCCTTTTGCCCTTGAGGAAACTCAGACTCAGAGGAAGAAAGTAACCCAGAGTCCTGTGCAATCAGGGGCGGAGTTCATCCTAGAGCCTTGTCTCTGAGCTGGTGAACTGGGGGGAGGGCTCCTGACACAGAGCTCTTTGGGTATGATGATGGGTGTTTGTGTGTGTTCATAAGCAACCATGAATTCTCCCCATCCATGCTACTGTTTTTCCATCATGGTGCTTAAGGACCTCATTCCCCCTCCCACCCCCTTTAGGTCAGGTTTCTAACTTTTCCCCCCTTCTGGAAGTTCTCAGCCCATCTAGCAGTTACCTACAATGATCACTGCTGTCTGGGGCTCCACCTGGCCTCAGCCAGAATGTTAGTGGAACATTCTGTGTAATGACAGATGTGTCTCAACACATTTTTTCAATTGACTAGTCCACTTCTCTTGCCTCTCCTTCATGGAGTTACCGCCAAATTTCCTGCGTGCTCATGATATCATTACAATATCAGAAGCTCCTACCAGAAAAAGCTTGTGTTATCTCTCTACCTCCAGAAATGGCTGGAGACCATAGTTAATGGTTCTAGCAGGGGAAGCAACCTATCTCCAAACTAGTGGATTGGGCCTTCTGACCCTGTCACGGATAAAAGCTGAGCAGGAGTATTATTTGAGCTGAGGGCAGTGGTTCCAACTAGGTTAGCACTGGGCTGCACATCACTTTGTTGGGCAGTAAGCAACAGCCATAGCTGGCTCTGGAAGAGTGAAGGGCTTTAAAGCAGTGGGTTTGAAGTAACAATTGTGACTGCACATAAGACCTTAGGAATTAGCATTTCTGGGGCGGTCCACCGAATATTGAACAAGGGGTTGATGATTTCCTTCTCTATTAGAAGAAGAAATACTTCATTCACTTTAGGGAAGGAAATGAGACCGCGCATCCCAGTTCTTTCCTTTTCTTTTTCTCTCCTTAAAAACAAAAAACCTTAAGCAATTTGATTTTTGTGGGTTATGATAAAATGGATCTCCACTTTGTGAAACTCAAGGCTGCTTGTTTTCCCAGCTGTTTGAATTGAAATTTCCAACTGAGAATGAAGTAAAGGCATCCATATTGACTTCTTAGAGTTTTAGAATAGTTTGTGTTCTCAAGGTGCTAGGGTGCCTAAGTGGGGCTGTCTGTGGTCCTATCCCTAAACTGCGGACAGTTGGTAACTGTGGTACATGAACAGCCATATCGTTTCCCACTAACTAGAAGGAATTTTCATGGTTGTTCAGAGATTAGTGACAACAGGTTTCTGCACATTTTGTAGAGCAGATAGCTTGAAAACTTCCATCTGTTTACAGAGGCATTTGTTGTCTTTTGTTATTTCTCTGTGTAGATTCATGAAGCTAGAGTTTTGGGGTAACACAACCTTTTTGCCTATTAATGACACATAATTTTTCTCGGGAGTTACAGTTCAACACAGTACAGTAGCCTTGAGTCACTTGTAGCCATTACGCTAACTTCCTTATAACTGCTTCATCAAGACCTCAGAGAACCTTTGATTCTTACCTTAGACCTTTCTTAACAAAAAGAATACCCTTTTATCTAAAATCCATTTAACACATCCATTTTGTTTAATTTTTTGCATAAGACCTGACCTTTTGTGTGAGTGAAATGCTGGACTTTCCATGAATGACTTCGCAGAACCTAGTTTTACATAAGTAGTTCTATTCTTATTTAAAAGTGGCATAAGGAGTCTGAAGTGATTACAAATAGTGAAAATTGGTCTCTTGCTCTTATCCCATTCCTTCCTAAAGTCGGACCGATCTCGCCTCCTTTGAAACCCGGTATAGGCTCACGTTAAGGGCCAACTTTCAGAACCATTTATCGGCTGTGGTTCACACAATCTGTCTATGAACCTGCAGGTTAGAAACTGCCACCATTTTATCCCCCAAAGCCTGCTCTCCGCTATTTCGGCTATCTGGCTGTAGAGGGTGGCACCCAGCTTCTGCCTTCAAAACTAGAATTTATTCTTGAATGAAGAGCAACTTGAGGCACTTGTAATGTGACCCTTTTTGAGTCAAGGAAATGCTACCAGCACGTGATACTAGAGCTGGAAGAGGAGGCTGCCCTTCTGGAACAGCTGTTGGCAGGGGTTGTCATGGCTAATTTGCATGCCCAATTCTTTGCACCCTGGGTGGAGAAGAGCTTTATCCTGCTTTGCTCTCTTAGTACATGGAAAGTGCTCTGGCTTCCTCTGAAAGTGGCTGGTGTGCTGTGATAGCCTCCCTCTACCATACTTTCCAGGCAGCACCTGGAGCCCAAGTCCCCCCATGCTTATTTCTAGTCATCCCATTGTCGCTTTTCTTTAGTCAACCTTCATGAGCTGTCTGTGTTAAAAAAAAAATGCCAAGACTTCCGTGCTGGTGGGATTGTTACCTGCCATATTGTCAACAAAATCACTCTTTATAATTCAAAAGAGTCAATCATAGGTTTCTTTTCAGAGTAGGATGATAAACAGAGTAGCTTTAAAGAGAAAATTTTCTAAATGGCAAAATGACCTTAGTATATTCCAAATATTGAAAATTGAATAATATTAAGGATCTGGAACCTTTACAAGAAAAGCAAATTGTTTGGGTTTTTAATGATGGTTTATTCACTTGTCAGTTATTTGAATCTTATTCTTTGCAAGACTTTGGGGGCAGGATTCAAAGGTCTTCAGGGGTATCTGGCTTCTGTCTCCCACAGGCTTCTTAGTATATCCTGTGACCATTCCTGGATTTGGTTTTAACTAGCAGATACTACTCTGTTTTGTTTTGAGTTAAGGAAAACAAAAGGTCCCCATTATGTAATACCGAAAGATGCACATTCGATGGGTTTTTGTTTTCAGATGGGGAGACTTTAAATATAGATGGTAATCAGTTTACATTTTTGATCTTCACAGGCGTAACTGGTGAATATGCGGTGCTTATGTAACTAAATACTTTTATTGGAAATTCTTTCACTTTTAAGAAATTTTTGTAAATTAGTTGTACTTGTTAAAGCAAATTTTTGAGTTGTGACCAGATAATCCCACGAGACACTTCAGAAATTATGCACAGTGTCTTACTGGCCTGCAAATGAATTTGTGGTTCGGTTTGGTTCATATTGTATTGTAAGAGGTGTTGGTGTTTTATCTTAACCCCCCTTGCATCCATCTTACTGCTCAGGTACTTCTTACAAGTGTGTCAGTGTGGAGGATCCAAATGCTACTGACTTTGGAGTTTTCTTAGATATCTACTGTACAGACTCCTAAGTCAATGACGAATGAAACGAAAGCCTGGGGTTATCACTGTGGCTTTTCCTTCGCCGTTCCATATTCATCTTACTTTAAGCCAGAATATATATTTAGGTCTGGAGATTGCTCTGCAGTGTTAAGGCATTTTCTGTTTTGCTAGCTGTTCTACAAATCAGTGAATGCAAAAATAGCTGGCTCGCGTCAAACATTTAAAAATACGTTTTTCTTCTATAGCCTTGGGATGGCAGTTCAGTGTGTGAAAACCCCTGCTCCTTGATTCCTACACCTGACAAAGAAGAGGATGAGCCAACGTACCCTAGTTCCACCTGTGGGCCTCAGAGTTTCATGCCCTCCAGAGCCTCACCACTGCCTATACTGAAGTAAGTTGACCACCACGTGCTTTCCAGGTCTCTTCCTCCTTGTGCTCAAGCTCACCGAGTTAGAATGGATGCATATTGACACCTACCTGTTGTTTTTCACTTGGTTGTGTGTTTTGTAGCTGGGCAAATAGAGACGAGGTTTGGAAAATCATGTTAAACAAGGAGAAGACCTACTTAAGGGATAAGCACTTTATGCAGCGGCACCCTCTCCTGCAGCCTAAAATGCGAGCAATTCTTCTGGATTGGTTAATGGAGGTGAGCTTGAGTCTTCCTGCTGACTGGAAGCATTGACCACTTCTGGAATCTTCTGTGTTGTTATGATCTCTGTGCGTTTCATCCCATCGACACATTCTGTGTCTCTGAGGCTGTGGTATATATACTACAGCAGTTTAACGTTTTGCTTGCATTCTACCTTAGAATTTCTGAAGTCTCTTTACCTCTTAGATATCTGTTTTTAAGTTGGCATCGAATTTTTTTCTTCAAAGCTCAAATAATTCCAGAAGTTCTATTTTCCATTTAACTGTAAATATTGATATTTGGTCTTTGTTAATTAAATTACTTTTAAATATATCCAGCGGAATGCAGATAACAGCTATTTGATAGCCACTATCATAAGTTTTAAAAATATATGAACAGGCTTACCTTTAACAGAGAGCTTACATTGTTCCTTTTTAACTCTTTAGAATCCATTTCCCTTTCCCCACAGAATATCCTCTTAACAAAATATATCGTTTAATTCTTTTATTGGCCACACTATCGTACTTCTCTGCAACAATTGATCAAAAGAACAAGTATTGGGGTGTCTGGGTGGCTCAGTCAGTTAAGCACCCAACTTGGGCTCAGGTCATGCTCTCGCGGTTCATGGGTTTGAGACCCACATCAAGCTCTCTGCTGTCAGCGCAGAGCCCTCTTCAGATCCTCTGTCTCTCTCTTTCTCAGCCCCTCCCCCACACTGTCTGTCTTTCTCTCTCTTGCTCTCTCAAAAATAAACAGTAAAAAAATGAATTAAGAAAAAGAACAAGTATTACATATTTTGATGGGTAATTAAACATAAAAAGCGATATTGTATGGGCAGTGTACCTCTTTCTGAGAGGAAGTGTGGGTGACTCAGTAGTGCCTCAGGGTGCTTCCTGGACACCTCTGTGAGCCTTGGGTGATGAGAAATGGGATGTTCAACGTCTTCTGTGATGTTGAAGGACATCTCAGGCAGATCCATTTTGTGGAAAAGGACATAAGGAAGTTGCATGCCTAAATATTCCCTAAAAACAAACTGCTCTGTACTGTTTGGAAAGTGTGTGTCCAGGGGTATTCGTACCCCAGTTATACTCATCCTAGATTCAAATCCCCTGCTGCCACCATCTATGTGTCTTCATCAGGCAAGTCACTTAACTTAGAATCTTGGTTTTCTCATCTGTAATATTTGCTACCAGTATTTTCCTTGCAGAGTTTATATGGATTAGAAATAGTGTGTATGAAGTGCAGCTTACATAATAGGCAAGAAAAGATAGCTGTTTTTACCATTATCAATTCGCTTTTCTTTATTGGTCTCTGAAAATATTAACATTTTCTGTACTGAGTTCTTTGGCAGGCCTGCTTGAAACTAGAGGCCTTGCAGGTGCCATCCACAGGCCCACTGTGGCACATAGACTTTGTGGGCCCTTTGGGTCAATTTATAATTCCTTGAAGCATTAGATGTGTAGTGTGCTGCATTCTCCCACGCTTCAACTCATTAGATGTTGTGACTGGGAAGTTCTATTTGTATTATGCAGTTGATGCCAAATACTTTAAGGAAGGTTTTTCTCTGAAAGTCCGTCAAAAAAAGTCATGTAATACCATTGAAAAGATAGAAAAGAATGGTAACCGTTTTGTCCTCGCTGAGACAATACTTGAGGCTTGTGTGCAGTGATGCTGTTTCTCAGCCTCTAGCCCTGCCAGGAAGTCAGCACGCGTGTGGGAAAGGTGGCGCTCATGCTGTGTGCCCAGTTGTGAGCCGGGTGACACAAGTTTGAGAGTTTGTTCCTGAGAGGACAGAAGCTCTAGTTTCACTTCTGATCAGATTGTAATTGTGTTACTTTATGAAAACTGACCTTAAATATGCCCTAGCCTGGACTTTAGAAACACTGTTTGGTGATTGATGGAATTTTCCATTAATGTTCTGTTGTTTCTCTGGTGGCTTAACCCCATGAGTTACACTTATACATGGGAAGGCCTGTTTAGGAATAGCAGTTTTATATGTATAAACAGACATTTGATGGTGGTGATGAGTTAAGGTCTAATATTTCCTTGGTCTTCTTCAGCTCCCTCATGCACACCATTTTCCCCTGTCTCTCAGCAATCCTATGAGGTGGGCAGGGCAGGCATGGTCCTGATATTACAGTTTGAGATAATTGTTCACACTTTTTCCATGAAAATGCTGCTGTACCAGGCAATGAACATACCTTCCTTCCCCTGCCTGTGAACATTTGCTCTTACTATTATTATTATTAATGTAGATCATAGAACACTTAATCCTTGTATGCGAGTTCTAGTTTTTCATTGTGTGCGTGCTTGGGGACAAGCAAGGTAACAATCCTTTCAGAAAAGCAAAGTTCTGTCTCTCCTGATTTCGTTATATTGTCCTTCACCAAAACTCATGACAAATGTTTATGTTTTCGTTGTTTTTTGGTTTTTGGGTTTTGTATGTGGTTTTTGTTTTTTTTTTTTTTTTTTTGTCTTTTTTCCTCAAGTAACTGTTCTAAAACTTACTGTTTTTTCAGGTGTGTGAAGTCTATAAACTTCACAGAGAGACATTTTACTTGGCACAGGATTTCTTTGATCGGTATATGGCAACACAACAAAATATCGTAAAAACACTTTTACAGCTTATTGGGATTTCATCTTTATTTATTGCTGCCAAACTTGAGGTAAATCATTTTCAAATGTTATGTAGCATATGCCATTTCTTGAGATCCTCTGAGATTACTGGAAGAGGCCAACTTTTTGTCTACATTTTTCTAATTTGAGGTCATCTAAAGTAAAGATACATGCAGAAAGGGCTAGAAATTAACCAAGAAGTGAGAGAAGTAGTGAGTCTATAAAATGTTTAAGTTAATGTAGTTACTTTAAGCCAAAAAATTGAACTTTGACCCAAGAGGATTAAAAATTTTGGAATGCTGGGGTGCCTGGGTGGCTCAGTCGGTTGGGCGGCCGACTTCGGCTCAGGTCATGATCTCGCGGTCAGTGAGTTCAAGCCCCGCGTCTGGCTCTGTGCTGACAACTCGGAGCCTGGAGCCTGTTTCGGATTCTGTGTCTCCCTCTCTCTGACCCTCCCCCGTTCATGCTCTGTCTCTCTCTGTCTCAAAAATAAATAAATTTAAAAAAAAAAAAAAAAAAATTTTTGGAATGCTTAGAAGGGTGGATGGGCCTAACTTGCAAACATGTTGCTAAAGGTATTAAAAAGGTGAAAATTTCAAAACTCTCCCCACTGAATAGAAGTTGTGTTTATGCATTTCTTTATTGGGGTGGGGGGAGTTGTTTCTTTCACAGTGAACACATTTTGACCAGCAGAGTAGCCCCTATATGTATTCCATGGTGCTCCCTCTCTCTTTTCCTGGTAGAATACTAAAAACAATATTTGGATGTACATTATAAGTTAAAACTATTAGAGATTTTTGCTAGTTGTTTCTCCCTTATATTTCCTTTTAGGAAATCTATCCTCCAAAGCTGCACCAGTTTGCGTATGTTACAGATGGGGCTTGTTCAGGAGAGGAAATTCTTAGCATGGAATTAATCATTATGAAGGTAGGTTACAAGTTAATTTTTCAGTCCTTTTTAAAAAATGCATACATAATAGCTTTTCCACATTCGTGTGAGTGCATCCGCCTAGGTGTTCTCCAGCTGGACACATTGTGGCGTGGAACATGGCTGCATTTTGAACTCCTTTAGAGGCCCAAGGGGAGCAGAAATATCTTTTTCTTTTCTCAACCATTGGTCTCTTTTGTCTGTTTTCCCTTAGGCCCTTAAGTGGCATTTAAGTCCCCTGACCATTGTGTCCTGGCTGAATGTATATATGCAGGTTGCATATCTAAATGATTTATATGAAGTGCTCCTGCCACAGTATCCCCAGCAAATCTTCATACAGATTGCAGAGGTAAGTGGCTCTGTTACCTCTGTGGGGCTGCCTACCCCGTCATTAGATTAACTCTAGAAGGGATGTGTGTTGGCCATCTGCCTCAGTGTTCTTTTTCTTCTCCATAGCTTTTAGATCTTTGTGTCCTGGATGTTGGCTGCTTAGAATTTCCCTATGGTGTACTTGCTGCTTCTGCCTTGTATCATTTCTCTTCCTCTGAATTGATGCAGAAGGTTTCAGGTACGTTGGCTTTTCCGGTCCATTCACAAGGTGTAGTAAACTTCCAAACCAATCGAGCCTAAAATTTATTTTCGTTGCAGGGTATCAGTGGTGTGATATAGAGAAGTGTGTCAAGTGGATGGTTCCATTTGCCATGGTCATAAGGGAGACAGGAAGTTCAAAACTTAAGCACTTCAGGGGAGTTCCTGCTGAAGATGCGCACAACATCCAGACCCATATAAACAGCTTGGATTTGCTGGTCAGTAGCCTTCCTCGTTTCCCAGATAAATTCCTTAAAACTGCTTAAATAGCCTCTTCACTTTTCTTCAGGCAGGCTCCAGATATCCCAGAAAGAGTCCAATTCTTTTGGTTCCTTAAAAAAGAAAATTGTGGTCAGTAGATGCTGTGTCTGAATAGCATGTAGACCAGAGACTTTTAGATTGTTCTTTGCTATTTTTTTCCCCTCATTTCCTTAGAAAAGAGCACACAGAACGCGAAGCCCAAAGGATACACTCTTCCATTTTAACATTTCTCACTTTTGTTCTTAACAGGACAAAGCCCAAGCAAAGAAAGCCATATTGTCTGAACAAAACAGGATTTCTCCTCTCCCCACCGGGGTCCTCACTCCCCCACAGAGCAGCAAGAAGCAGAGCAGTGGGCAGGGGACAGCGTGACCACACCAGCATTCTCCACCAAAGACAGTTGTGCAGAAGTGCCTGCTCCAAGTTCTCTTCTGTGCACCGCGGCAGAGGCCCGCATTAGCTTTTACAGACATTTAAATGGAAGAGCACGTCTCTTCCGCAACCGAAGTGTTTCTGTGGATGGCATTGGACAGGGAGAAGTGTTTTTTATTGAACGCTTAGGTTTTTTTAAATAAGTGGGTCAAGTACACCAGCCACCTCCAGAACACCAATGAGTGCTCCAGATGCTGCTAAGGAGGGTGATACTTGACTTGATTGACTATTCACACAGATAACAAAGGCTTGAAGTCGAGGAGTGCCACGTTGCTGTTGGTCTCCCCTTGGGTGTTCTGGGTTGTGTCGTATTGAGTGGAACAGGTGGTTGTGAGCATTGTGATGTGGAGCCCACAACCAGCTGTGCTGGGGGCCTGCCCTTTTCACACTATCAGTTGACAATATACAATGCCTTTTATGAACTGTTATTTTGTAAGTGCTGCTATGTCTATCCGTTTTTTAATAAAGATAACACTGTCTTTGAGACAGCTGGTTTTATGAGCTATGTCTGATCATTTAAGTTAGAAGTCACCTTTGAATGTGGCTATACCAGGTTCTCTTTTTTAACTTCGTACTTCTTGAAGCTCACACCTTTCAAGCAAATATATTTAAAAGAAAACTTTTGACATGAGCTCTAGGTGCAGCCTCGAAGGCCTCCCACGGGTCCCCTGAAGTGGGAATGAGGCTTCCATTTGGTATTTCTCCCACAATGCCCTGCTCAGGGGCGGCTCACTGGAGGGCTGTGGCAGTAGTGGGGGAGTCATGTCTGCATCCGAGAGGATACCTAGGTATAATTTCTGCCCCAGGACAGGCCAAAGGACATAAAGAATCTGTAATTAGTGTTACTTAATGCTCTTCGTCCTTACTCAAATCTTAACCTAAAGAACTTTTGTTTGGAGAACTTGTTAACATGATGTAGCCTAAAACTATAGTTTGAAGAAAATGTAAAGTAACATTGTAGCTCAAGGCCAGATGTCAGTGTACCGTCTTGTTCTGTGACCATCGATGCAGTCACCATGGGCCTTGCTAATGAAGGAAGCCACTGTCCACTTTAAGGCCTAATGTGTACAGTTCACATTGCATTTTGTTGAACATTCTCATAGTGGTGGTCATGTCAGGTTTTGTGTTCCACTTCCTTGCAGTGCTTTGGTGTATGGGTTCATAAAAGGGAGGGTGAATGAGCAAATAAATCCCACTTATTTTTGACTCGATATTTTATCTCATTTTGCAAAATCGTGCCTGAAGTAGAAAAACAGCCATTTAAAAACTGTACCATATTGTAGACAAAGTTGGAGAGAGACCCTACTCTTTTCACCTTGTGATGTTCTAGTTTTCTAAGCTTTACTACAGTTCTCCTAATAAATGCATTATAAATCTACATGTAATGGTATTTAGTCAAATGGTACTCCTAGCTAGTTATTTCTTCATCTTAGGCAGAGATGTTCCCACCTTAAAAAGCAGTGAATTCTAAACGGTGATCATTTGGAAGTAACTTGTTGGAAAAATCCCGAAAGTGGTTAATTTATACTTGGCATTTTCTATGCAAAATTGTGGCACTGAAAAACATTTCTATTTCTCAAAGCTTCAGGTAAGTGTGAGGGCTTGACATGTGAGGTAACTGGTTTGAAAGCACGTTTGAAGTAAACACTACATAGGCTGTTTGGCCCTTGTATCGCGGAGCATTACCGGATACGCTGAGATGAGAATGCCTTACATGTAAACTTAAGAGTGTTGCGTTTCTGGACATCGGTGTTTTGTTTTTGTTTTTATTAAATGACACTGTTGCCATGGGAATCACCTGGGCTCATGAAGGATGAGTCCTGGATGGATAAGTGAAATTCATAGTAATCAATATTTTCTGCGGCCCTGCCAGGAGCCCTAAGAGCCACTAGTAAGGAAACTCAAGTGTCCCTGATTTAAGGAGCTCCTTTTGGTAGTAGTTAGTACACACTTCACTGGTTGGCTCTGCATACCCAACTGCCAAGTCAGTCTTGTTCCGCAATTTGGCTAAAACCAGGTGAGGCCCGCTAATGCCCGACAGACATCAGGGTTGGAAACGGCAGCTCTGGTCAACCTGGGTAGACAGACACTCTGAGGCAGAGATGGTGAGCAGGAAGGACCCGGAGAAGGAGGGGACGTGGCCCCTAGTCTAACTTCCTTGTGTTACAGGAGAAACTAAGAGTAACTTATTGACCAACCATGAGGGCTGATTGGATTGTGGTAGAGCAAACCACATCCTCACATCCTGCCCCAGCTCGCAGTTCGCTGGCTAGACCTCACCAGAGCTGCTCTGGCGTCTGCCTGCCCCCCCCCCCCCCCCCCCCGCCGTGCCGAAGAAAGAAAACACTGGTCTTTGGGTAGTGCGTGTCAAAGGCTTTCCAATGCCATCTTCCCTGGGTGAAACTTGGACAGCTCATTGTTTCATGGGTTTCATACCAAGGGGATACATGGACTTTAAGTTCCTAAAGGCAGATAAGTAAAGCTTTTGAGCCCTTTAAGGTTTGGAGCACAGTGCGAGATCCACTTCTAGCCTCTAACTCAGACACAAACGGGATTGGAGTTTATTCGGGCAAAATTAGGCTGTAGCTCAGAGCAGAGTTGGAAAGAGAAATCAAATCTGATAATGTCTAGTCATATTTACCCAACCGTGCATTTTCCTACCACATGTTCAACATTTTGAAATTCAAATCACATTTATACCTTGGACATTGTTAGAAGACTATTTTTATCCCTGCTGTAATCATCTAATTTGCTGATTACAGGTCTCAAATTGCCACAGAGAACTCAATTTTTGAAAGAATTGTCCTGTTTGATCAAATATGTTATTCAAGCAATGCAGTCATTTGTTCCACAAGGTTACCTGCCAGGCAGAGCTAACCAGGAGTAATAGCATTAGAAACCTATACTTAAAATCAAGCATTAGCTAATCTGCCTGTGACAATACAGTCTTAAATATAATTTGCTGCAGATACTTCAGTCCCTGCACTGACAGACAATTGCATTTTGTATTCAATGAGCATAGATTTTTCCTAACTCATCCCAATTCCAAATTTAACTCCAGAAGACTCTAATGTGCTCAGTTTCACAGGCTTACCAGGTACTATTCCCCAGGAGCCTCAGACAGGAGGGCAATAGTGTCCTGCGTTAAATAAATACTCCCTCTGCCACCCCCACCCCCAGCTGTCTTTTAAATCGCTTCTCCTGATCAATGCCAATTCCAAAAACTGTAGCACCTGACTGTGCAGTGAGTTCTATTCTGATGGGGGCTTCCCTAGGATGATATGAGGCGCCCTCACTTGCAAGCTCCTGCTGCGTGCTGGGCATGCCCAGTGCTAGAGACCAAAGCAATGGGGTGCAGGCGTACAGCTCAGGTGAGCCAGGGAGACCAGGAAACAGCTAGAATCCCGGAGTCTGGGGGCACAGAACGGGTCTGTTGCAGGGGCAGTACTCTGTTCGACAGGGGGTTGTTTTGTCCTCCCCCGCAGCCAGTGAAGAGCCGTCATGAGTCGGTGGAGGAAGTGGGAGATGAGGCAGAGGAGGTGACAGAAGCCATATGACAATGAGCTTTTATGTGTCAAGCTGGACACAGGCCTGATGTCCCTATATGTATGGACAGCAGGGAGCTGGTGTTTGTGAAGAGGATGGTGATGTGCTCAGAGCAACGTCAGGAGGCAGGAGTTGAAGAAACAAGCCCAGAGTTCTGCCTCCACGTGCCCTGGGAAAATGACTGTAGTACATGCATCAGGAATTTCTGAACGGCCCTGCATGAAGGACTTCCCAACATCCCTTTTCAGGCCACAGTGACTTCTGCCTCTGCACCTCTGCCTGTCAACCCATCCAGTCAGCTAGATCCTCACCTCCTGCAGGAGACCACTCTTGTCTGGCCCACACTGATGTCATTTCTTTGCTGGGCTCTGGTGTCACATATACCTTCTGTCTCCCGAGCTTTGGGCTTCTGTCCCCACGCACCACACACCGCCCTCACCAAGGCCACCCAAGACCCCCACGAGGCAAACCTAATAGCACCCTTCAGGGCATCTTTGCCACACTTAGTGAACCCTGCCCCCCCCCCACCTGTTCCCTTAGGAACTTCTCACTTCTCTGATTTCTCTCTCCCAGGCCCCCAGCTACACACCAGGTATCATTCCTTCTAGGCACAAGGTGGAGGAGCCTCAGGTCCACTGCCCTCGGCATTCCAGCCCTGGGCAAGCTCACCACTCATTTGGCACCTCCCCCTGTGCCTTCCTGTCTCCCACTTTGCATCTCCAGTCTGCCAGGCTCACCCTGCTCCCCACCTGCAGAGCCACCCGCCTGAAGGGTGCCTCCACCTGTGCATCATCGCAACGTGCATCTTCTAGGGGAACTGCTTACTTCACTTTCCATTGTTCATACACTCAGGAAAGATGGGAACTAGGATACACAATACACATAGGAAAACCACTCAGTTCACAGGTCATCAGGGGAAGGCAAAACAAAACAGCTCACATGCATCAGACAGGCAAAAATGTTTAAGCTCAGAAAATACTACAATGACTTACCAGATTCGCCAAATCGGCTTCACATCTTTTTTTTTTTTTTTTTTTTTTAAGGACTATACCAGTGAAGACTCCATTGAAGGGCCCCCTTGTCTCCCTCCCCAGCCCCGTCAGCTTTCTGTCTCTCTTTCCTTCTCAGAGGAAACAATCACTCTGAGGTCAGTGTGGATGATTCCCACACATATTTTTAGACTTTTATCATTTATATTTGGCTCCATAAGCAATAGCCTTACAGAAACACTGCCCTGAGTGTCTTAAAAATTCACACAAGTGGAATCAGACCTTACATATAATAACACCACTTCCTATTTTCTTTCAACATTATTTTCAAGTTATACCCATGCGGACGCACATAGGGTTGGATTCATTTAATTTGAACTGTGATAGAGTTTTCTTGTGTGAATATCTCACAGTGTATATATTCCCTCCCGGGCCAGTCCACACATAGGTCACCAATTCCTTCACCGTCACAGACAATGCTGCAATGAACATCTTGTGCACACGTGTGCCATGGGTGTGGATTCCTCCGGGCACATTACCAGACCTGGAATCGCCGTGTCAAAGGCCATGTGCTCCTGCAACTTGACTAGATGCCGTCAGCTAATTCCCCAAATTATGCCAATTTATCCTCCCAGCCAGGGAGTGTGAGAGTTCCTGCCTTCCCACATCTGCTCCAGCACTTGGTACCGCCATCTTTTCTTCCCATTCAAATTGCTTTTTTTTTTTTTTTAATGTTCTTATTTATTTTTGAGACAGAGAGAGACAGAGCATGAGCAGGGGAGTGGCAGAGAGAGAGGGAGACACAGAATCTGAAGCAGGCTCCAGGCTCTGAGCTGTCAGCACAGAGCCCGACGCAGGGCTCAAACTCACGGACTGTGAGATCATGACCTGAGCTGAAGTCGGTCAGCTGACTGAGCCACCCAAGCGCCCCTCAAATTGCAATTATTTAACTTTCTTGTTTTTTCTCCGATTATGGAAGCGGAACATGTTTGTTATAATAAATTAGAGTACCACAAACATGTACAACCTCGAAAGTGAACCACCCCCCCCAGAGATACCATTCTTAATAGTTTTCATGTTAAAAGAGTATACCTTGCTCTGGAATTTTTTCTATGCATTCAGTAACATATGAATAGACAAAATGTTTGCTGGTTTTTGTACAGGGCTACTTCGTCTGATTGTATCTCTTAAGTAGTTTAAAAGGCACATGCCCATACAAACTCACCCCCATCTTTTTATTTTTCAGTGATTGCTTGCCTATTGATTTCATTGCTTAGCACCTGATTGCAGGGCCTGGCACATGATAGGTACTTATTAAAAATACGTTCTCCCTGAATGAATGGGGAGATGGATGGATTATTACATGTGCAGTCACTTTCATTAAATTTCTCACTTTTCCATGTCCAGGAGAATACCTGCTATCTTCCATATGCAAAAGACCAACATTAAGATTGAAAAGCAAGACCTTAACAGAAATGAATGAGACTGGTGTTACTGTTCTAGTGTTTTTTCTGGGCAAAGGAGCCCCACACCAATGAATTCTAATTCCTGGAGGGGTCGCAAGGGTGGGACGACATACAAAAGCTCAGGCTCCAATGCATCATCGGAAAGACAGCTAGACAGACAAATCCATTCCTCCAGTTGTCCAGAAAGTTCTCTATGCCCCTCTTGCTAAGCACCTAACCAAATTATACCTTGTTGTAGGCAAGGAAGGAGCACTCAGTCCATGTGAGATGATGCCTTGGTCTGAAGCACTCCCTCTGAAGTTCTGTGTCCTCCACCCACCCCAGCCCCCTCCAGCTCTGTGCAGGAGTCTGGGTCTGTGGGTCTTGCACTGCCAAGTGGGGTTCTGTTGTGTTTGGGCTGCAAGGAGGTTTTGAAGCATTTGAGCTGACCTACAACTTGGGAGAGCTCACACAGAGCTGTGGCTGCCCAGCACCCGGCAAGGCACCAGAGTTCCCACCACCCCTGCCACTGGCTTGGGGCTCCCTGCTGCTGATCCTTACCTACACACTGCCAATCTTCTGCAGAAGACAAATAGCTTGCACCCTTACCTCCAGCAAAAGTGAGAAAACGGTATGGATGAAGAAAATAGAAAGGTTCAAGAAAAGTGACAGAGCATCTCTCTCCCTGGAAGCGTCAGATATTTGAATATGTCTAACACCAGGACAAAGTATCTTGGTGTCCAAGGACATGTTCTTTACCTGCCTGCCTCCCACGGGCACTGTGTTTGATTCCTGGATTTTCAGTAGAGTCCTCCCAAGGGCCATGGGGCTTTCAGCTCGTCACTTACCTACTTCGGGCTTGGGTTTCCTCATCTGCCCAGCGAGCGGGAGGCCACGGCATGTTCTCTCAGTGCGAGCCCAGCCTCTCAGGGGTTAAGAGTTGTTTTCTGTTTCTCTTCAAACAGTCATCCAGGTGGTGATGAAAGACGGGTTTGCGGTGTTTTTAGGTTTGCAGTACACTTCAGGGAACTTCCCTGCTTCCTGTCATGCAAAGGAGGTTTCTTTCTTTAAGGCAGCAAGGCTGGGTACGGGGCAAGGGCGACAGTGCACAGGGCAGAAGTCAAACTGGCAAGCAGGTGGGCTGAAAGCCTGCCCTACCTCCCCCTGGTCCTCTAGGCTGCCTGGTGACCTCAGGGTGACCTTTGACACTCAGCCTATGTACCGCATGCCAAGGCCAGAGGTGGGGCAGGTGTGATTCCAGGGCTACTTTCAGAAAAAGCCCCCCGCCCCACAAAGGCTGGTGCCTGAAAGGGAACTGGCCCTGCAGGGTGGCCCTCGACATGGTCCTCGGTGGGAGGGACCTTGGGCCAGGCTTTGTTCTTCCTTGAATGGAACCTTGTGCTGCACTGCTAATTCTGCCCTGGGAGGGAGAAAACGGAGGCATCAAAAGACAAATTGCAGCAGAAAAAGATGAGTTTCCAGATCCTGGGAGTGATTTTCTGCACGGTTCATTTTAGTGATGTCCAGGGCAATGAAGAGAGAGGGCTCGTCTGTGGATGAGATAGATGCAGATGCCAATAAAGAATTCATGGAAGCACAAAAGGCGGGCTGGGCGGGTTTTATTAATTATATTTCTTTTATCCTCATAACAATGGCATGTCAGTAATCTACACTGAATGTGCCCAATTGATGCTAATGATTTCATCCTTTTGTTTCTGTGTTAAAAAAAAAAAAAAAAAAAAAAAAAAAAAAAGGTCTGTCTGCCCAAGCTAGTCAGCCCCAGCGTGAGCCTGGAGCCCAGGAAGGCCCTGGAAGAGCCTACTCTGGGCCCCTCTCCCCATCACTTTTGTACCCTGGCAATGCCAGCAGCAGTCTTGCCTGGCAGTGGCCACTTGCTGTGTCCCCAGGCCCTGCACCCACCCCCATTCTGCTTTGCCATAATTCCCTGTACAGGTACTCTCTCTGACAGGGGTGAGGAGTCCTCTGGGGGGAGGGACGGGCAGGGTGTGTGTGCGAGTGTGTGTTTGAAGCAGTATTTCAGAGCCAAAGGACCCCTCTTGGTGCACCTCAAATCACATTCCTCACCCCAAGCATTCGTTTTGGAGAAAGAAACAAAAGTAGGTTATGGATTGCTTTCTTCCCACAATCCCTGTCTATTGGCATTAGATTTCATTATCTGGCATAAGTTAAGAAAGGGTGTGTGTGTTGGAGCACAGTGGTGACGGAAAGAGCCACCAAGCATTTGCCCGCGTCTGTCATCGCCCTCCCACCCTGGAGCCTGGGAGGAGTGGTCAGGAATGGCATTGAAGAGTTTCCGAACGGAGATGTGCTAAACCTCTGTGTCCTGCTCTCTGTCTCCCCAGGACCATTGCATCACGGGCTGCTGCACACATCTGGCCCAGGACAGGCCCAAGGAAAGCATCTGGGCCAGAAACAATGTTTCCTATTACAAATTAACCAGGCAAATGTGCACACCTGATGCCTGTGTTGTTGTTTGGAGACTAGCTTCACTAGCACAGGATGCGTGGGGTGGTGCACAGGCTGTGAGCAGCCGATAGTTAAAATGAGAGCCCCATGCCAGGATGCTTACCTGGAATACCCCAGAAAGGGCTTTTAGAATGGGGGTCGGATGACCCTCCTGTCCCCACTTCACAATGACACCTCCTCACTCCCAGACAGCCTTGGTTTGTGGGAAACTAGAGGCGGGGTGGGGGGTGGCCAACTCCTCCTGCACCTTGGACAAGGCAGTTCTGGAATTTCCATGCAGGGGGAATCATGGCGTCCTGCAGCTGGCACTGGGGGCCGTGGGCATACCCTAAGGATGGATGTGCTGCTGCATGTCCATGGAGGTCGTTTGGGAGAAACGAGCGACAAGGGAGGGGGTCAGAGATCCTCCTCGTCCCACTCTGGCATTGCCCACCTCCGCCCCCCTGACCTTCTACCCTCCAGATGTCCTCCTGGAGGGCAGTGGGAGCCAGTTTGCCCAGCTGGTGGTCCAGGTGCCTCCTGGCACCCTTGGTGACACCAGTGCTGAGAAGACCAACCGGTGCTGCACGGGCCTGACGATGCTCCCATGGAAGGGCCCCACGTGCTCACTCACCTCGAGCAGCTGCTGGACTCTCCACCGCTACAAAAATATCAGCACTGCCGCCCCAGCTCTGGGCGAACGTCTCAGCGTGACAGCCTGCAAAGCAATCCTGCATTTGAATTTCATCTACAAATCCTGATTCCTCCAGATGAGCTCAAACCTGCACAGATGGCCCCTCAACACCAAAAAGTAAAAATAACGAAGCTTGCAATTCCACCTCCCTTTTTCTCCAGGCAGATGTGCCGCTGCACATTTCAGGAGGTGCACAGCCCGTGGCCCAGCAGCAAGCCCTCTCCTCCCGTATCTTTTCACTCACCACTTCTGGCGTGCTGGTGGGCAGCAGCCATGGCCCTTCAGGGTGTGTTTCTGAAAGGAGTTCCGGGGCGCCTGAGCCTTTGGAATGGAGCAACGGGGGCAGGGTAGGGGAGTTAAAGTGGAAGCTCATCCCTCACTCAGCTACCCAAGACGGGCCAATACCGCCATTCATGAATGAGATGGTCCAGGGAAGGGCCGAGGGGTTGGAGCAAAATTTCAGGTAAGGTGAGGGGCAAGAGGCTGTCGTGCATGCCAAGTTCAGGGGCAGGGTGGAAGAGGGGAAGCTCTGCGAGTTCCTGATTTTCTGAACCCCTCCAAACCCCAATCAGCCACAGGGGGTTTGATGACTCATTCATTCTTTCCACCAGCATTCACCAAGAGCTTCTATGGCAGGCCCTGAGGTACAATTACAGACAAGACAGACCCAGAGAACATACAGTCAAGGGCATCTCTGGGCTGGGAGGCTCCAGAGTCACTGGTGAGGAAGGCCAGAACAGGAGACCAGGAGAGAGACCAGAGGATACAGGAACCCCCTGGCAGAGACTCTCTCGCGATAACCGTAGGTCAGATCCACCTCTGATGAGCCATGTGTCCCAGACCCCCAAGTCTCCGCCCTCTCATCCAGAAATGGTGGCTATGGTCTTTGCTCAACCAGATGGTCAGATGACTTCAAGATGTTCAACTGCAAGTGAAACACAAGTCAAACAGGAAAATTCATAGAGACTTCTGTCTGGATAGCCCAGGGGCATACCTAACCTGTGGGCATGGCTGGATCTGGGTTTTGTATGGTCTTCAGGGATCTGTCTTCTCTCTTGCTCAGCTCTGCTTTGTCCTATGTTTACCTCATCCTCCGTGTGGTACCTGCCAGTATCTCTAGGCTAATATTCCTACCAGCAAGCACGTCCTTCTCAGAAGCTCTAGCCAAAGTCCTGAGGATGACTCTCATTGGTCCAGTGTGGGGCATGTGACCATTCCTTCTCTAATCAGGATGTGGTCAGGGGGACAGAGTGCTCTGCCTGGCCAAGCACAGGCTGTGTGCCTGGCCCTGGCACAGGGCTGGAGTCAGCCCCACCTGATCCACCTGGCTCCATAGAAAAAGCCAAGGGATGCTGTTCTGAGAAAGTAGCAAATACGGTAACAAACAACAGAAACCCTCCAAAACAATGGTTGACAGCTCTGAGGCTGCTGCAAAAATCCTGCTTCCAACAAGAGGATTCTTCTTGCTGCGGGTGTGTGGCCACTGTCTGTGCCAAGCCCAGGATGCAGAGAAGGTTCTGGACATCCCCTGTGAGGAAGTCTGCCCCAACACCTGGCCTCAGGGGTGGAACTACACACCACTGAGGTCTGCCTAACCCTCAAGTCCCCCAATTTTCCCTTCTGGTTTCTCCTAGGTCTCCCTGTGTTTCAATTTCCCCTCCCTTAAACTAGCACCTGTGATCCCCCAGTCTGGCCAGGAGGAAAAAGACAGAGATCAGCAGGGTACTCACTAGCCAAAGCCCCAGGCCTGGGCCTGTCCTGCACAAAGCCTCTGTTTGCGACCCAAATCACTGTGGTTAGACTTTCTCTCTTTAGGAGAATAAGGGTGTCCCATCCAAAATCACACTGCAGTTCAGGGCCGCTCAGAACAGGTGTGGCCAAACACTATGGTTGCTGGTCCTTCAATGGGGGTGGGGCAAAGGAAGCAGCATTATCAGAGGGAGACATGCTGAGGCTGGCCAGTAGGTAAGTGAGCAGGAAGGAGGAAACTAGAAGGGTTCAGCTTCTGTGGGCCCGTGTCACTGTCTTGACCTGTCTCAGTGAATGCATCACAGCAAGTCACTATTCAAAGGTGCCTGCGTGGAACCTTCGTAAAATAGATCTTAAGGCAAGAACTGGGGTTAGGGTTTGGGCTTGGATTCAGACAGCAGGAAAGCACAGTTCCTAGCCAGAGCATGGGTGCGTACCAACAGCATGCACAGCACTGTTATCAAGGCATTATTTATTTACCCCATTTTAAAAAAGAGGAAACTGAGACTGGTGGTTCAGCCTCTTGCCCAAGGTCACACGGAAGGGGGTAAGGGGCGGTTTCAAGCGTCTACACTGTATGAGAAGCCCGGACCTGTTTAATCTCATTAACCAGTTTATATGAACCCCAAAACCCAACCCAGGGTCAGGGCCAAGTATCCTTTCCGGGACTGCGGACCCGAGGGAGCCAGGGATGCATGCGCTCGCTCTTTCCAGAGTGCTGGTTACCGCCCACGGAGCCGAGCAGATTCGCTCTTGGGCCAGGACAGGAATCCTGAACGCTCTGTCCACCCCTCCCAGGCCTCTGCCAGTCCCGACCCCAGGCCGTGGTCCAGTGCTGTTGTGGCGCCCCCTGGTCGGGAGGAGGAGGAGGAGGAGGAGGAGGAGGAGGAGGAGGAGGAGGAGGAAGGGGAAGAGGAAGAGGGGAGGAGGAAGGAGAGGAGGAAGAGGAGGAGAGATCAGAGAGGAAGGAGAGAGGCCAGGGTAGTAGGCGGCTCGGAGGAGGAGCCCAAGAGTGCCCTGGGCGCTGCCTCATGCAGGAGGCTCCGAGAACTCCCAGCTCCCGGAGGAGACAGGTGGGTCCCAAAGAGAGACCTTTCCTTGTGCGGCTACGCGGGGCCAGAAGCCCCGTCAGCTCCATACCAGCCACGCCCGGGCGGACGCTGTCGCGACGATTTGGCGAGCGCCGCCTTCGAGTCTCCCGTGGAGGCGGGCACCACTTCTACCCTGCCACACAAACGGGGAATCTAAGGCCCGTCCCCAAGGGTCTCAGCCAGCCCCAACCCTAAGGGGTGGCAGAGAACTTCAGGAGCTTGACCCCGACCCATGCACGAAGGAGCCAGGCGGTCCGAGTTCGGGCCTGGGGTGCACCACTTTCTGGCCACATGGCTTTGGAAAAGTTTCTTAATTGCTCAGGTTTTCCCATCTGTGAGATGGGACTGTGCCCACCGTACCGGGCTATCACAGGTTTATTACGTCCCTCAGGGCAGGGCACCGCTAAGCCTGACCTCAGCGCCACCGTTTGCCGGCAACAGAATGGGGAATCTGAGCCTCAGCGGGGAGCGCGCTCGCGGCCGCTATCGGGCCGCGGCCTCCCAGCGCTTTCTCCTCTGGCCTCCAGGGAGGGCGCAGGCCGCGCGAAGCAGCAGGCCAGCCTCTCTCCGTCAGCCTCGGCGCCGCCCTCTGCGCTCAGGCTCGGCTCCACGTGCGGCGTGTTTACCCACGTGACACTGTCCCGCCCGCGGTCGCTGGGCCCCGCCCCCGCCCCGCCCCGCCCCGCCGCGGCCGCGGGAGCGCGGCTGGAACCTGGCGGCGGCCAGGCGCTGGGGACTCCGAGCTCGGCCTGGAGCCGCTCCGACGCCCGACCTGGAGACTGAGAGAACCGCTCCCTGTCCAGGCCAACCGGGCGCGGGCGAAGCAAGGGGGCGAGCCTGGGTTAGGGTCGGGAGCTGCGGTTCCGTGCGGGCCTCCCGGCGGGTGGGGCGGGACCGGATCGGTGGTGGGCGGGGCGGTGGGCGGACCCGCTCCCGCCCTGGCCCTATGCCGGGCCGGGGGCGGGGTGGGGCGGACCCGGGGCGTGGCCGGCGTCGCCTGAGGCTGGGCCGCCGCGCCCGGAGCTGGAGGAGGGAGGTGCGTCCGTCGCGGTATGCAGACTGCTTCAGAAAGAAACCTGGGTAAAGCTTGGATATTCGCGGAAGGGCACGTTCGCTCCCAGATTCCTCTGCAGTCTTGGCAGGGCCACTCCCTCCACCTTGATCCTCTTGCCCTAGACTCTCTCGGTCCGCCCTTCCTGCCGTCTCTTCTGGGCGTCCTCTGCCCCTCCAGTGTCGATGTCGCCCAGGGCTCGGGCTTCAGCCCCCTTGGCTTCTGGGACGTCAGTCCATTCCCTGGTTTCAATTCCCATCTCTGTGCGGATAATGTTGACAGTTCTACTTGCAGCTAACCCATATGTGCCAGGCACTTTTAAAGTACTTTGTGAACATTCACTAATACCTCTTGGAGTTTTTAGGCCTAACACCTACATCTTTTTTCTTGTCAAGTTGAGTAACATATAGTGTATACAGTGTGCTCTTGGTTTTGGGGTAGATTCCCGCTAACACCTAAATCTTATCCTCACCCAGACTATTGACCTCAATTTATTTCCTTCTATCCAAATGCCTGGTAGACCCCTCACTGGATATTCTACAGCCCACTCTGGGCAAACATGTCTAAAGTAGAACCCACCTTCCATCCCTAAATCTGCTTTTCCCACAATCTCCCCCTCACTGAATAGCATCACCATATCCCCAGCCAGGCAGCCAGCCCCCAAATAGGACTTCAGGCTTGGTTCCTCACTCCAGAATGTAATCTGTCCCCAAATCCCATCAGTTCTGCACCCGGATCCCTCTGCCGCACTCATGGGCACAGCCCCTATTTGGACCACATTGTTCTTCTTTTGGACTACTGCAACAGTTCCTAGGGAATCCATCGTTCTGCCTTTTGTCTTGCTCGCCTCAACCCAGCCTTCTTGCAGAAGTCGTTCTCAAGAGATTTCTCAGATTTCTAACGACTGCTTTCACCTTCTTTAAATACTACGCTAAAATCCGAATCTCATCAGCCTTTTAAAAGTCAGAAAGAGAGGTGCCTGGCTGGCTCAGTCAGTGGAGCATGCGACTCTCGATTGGGGTTATGAATTCAAGCCCCATGTTGGGTGTAGAGATTTCTTTTTTTTTTTAAATTTTTTTTAACGTTTATTTATTTATTTATTTATTTTATTTTTTTTTTTTTTTAAATTTTTTTTCAACATTTTTTATTTATTTTTGGGACAGAGAGAGACAGAGCATGAACGGGGAGGGGCAGAGAGAGAGGGAGACACAGAATCGGAAACAGGCTCCAGGCTCCGAGCCATCAGCCCAGAGCCTGACGCGGGGCTCGAACTCACGGACCGCGAGATCGTGACCTGGCTGAAGTCGGACGCTTAACCGACTGCGCCACCCAGGCGCCCCAACGTTTATTTATTTTTGAGACAGAGAGAGACAGAGCGTGAACAGGGGAGGAGCAGAGAGAGAGGGAGACACAGAATCTGAAGCAGGCTCCAGGCTCTGAGCTGTCAGCACAGAGCCCGACGCGGGGCTCGAACTCACGGACCATGAGATCATGACCTGAGCTGAAGTCAGACGCTTAACCCACCGAGCCACCCAGGCGCCCCTGTAGAGATTTCTTAAAATGAATGAATGAATTTCAGAAAGAAGACAAGGATGTTTTCTGGCCCTGCCACTATTCAGCACAGTACTTGAAGGTCCTGGCCAGTGCAATAAAGTGAGAACACTGAGATAAAGGACTGGAAGCAAAAAGGCAGCTGCTTCTCCTTCCCCTCCTCCTCCTCCTCCTCCTCCTTCTTCTTCTTCTTAGTTTGGTCATTTAGCAAGTTTAGTGTTTATAATACAGTGTTGTTGCCTAATTCCTACACTGTGTATAAGATCCCCAGGACTTATTTATCTACTAGTTGTGTACTCTTAAACAACATCTCTCTCATTCCCTTACCTCCATCCTTTGGTAACCACCATTCCACTGTTTTTCCAAGTTTTTTTTTGTTTTTTTTTTTTTTGTTTCTTTTGTTTTGTTTTTTAGATTCCACATATACGGGATATCATACGCTATCTGTCTTTCTCTGTCTGACTTATCTCAACATAATGTCCTCAAGGTACACCCATGTTATGGAACATTGTTATTATTGTCAAATGATCATCAATGTAGAAAACAAGAGAATCAACGGACAAATCCAATTAGCCTAATAAAAGCATTGAATGAGAGTAGTTTACATAAGATCAGAATATAAAGTCACTAATGGGTACCTCAGCAATAATAATACATTTCTTGAAAATGTGATAAAAATAAGATGCCTTGCACAATAGTGGAGCATTTAGAAATTTGTTAGGAACCCAACAAAATGCACAAGACCTTTAAGGAGCTAAATCTAAAACTCAAATAGAGGGATGTTTTTTAAAGACCCAAATGCACAGCTAAATGATGGGGTAATGCCTCAACCTTGAAAGAATGTAGGTGATCTATCTGTATATTCACTGAAATTCCAGTGAAAATTATAGGCTGATTGTGTCGGAACTTCAGAAACTGACTCTGTGATATATATGGAAGAATAAAGGTCCATGATCTGCTAAGACAATTTTGAAAAAGCAAAGCAAAGGGAAGGTCTTGCTCTACAGGCATTAAAACAAATTACAAAACTGTAGTAATTAAAATAATGTGATATTGGTGCAGAAACAAATAAATAAATGGAATAGTTTGGCGAGTCCAGAATAAATTCATTTAAATATGGTAACTTGGTATGTGATAGATAAAATCACAAGTTATTAGAGAAAGGCTAGATTATTTAGTAAATGGTGTGGGAAATACTGACTTTACATAATGGAAAAAAATTAAATTGAATTCCTCCCTCATACCATATACATAAACTCCAAATAGATTAAGTATCTATTAAAGGTAAAAAATGAAGCTAATAAATTAGAATGTAAGAAATATCTATGTGATAGGAAAGGATTTATCATTACCTCCAAAGCTTAATCCATGAGCAGAAACATGATGGATTTGACTACAGCAAAATGTGTTGCTTTACTATAGATAAAATGAACATATGGGTGATAAGCTAGAAGATATTCTCCATGCCTTAAATCAACAAAAGCTATAACTAGAATAATCAAGGACCTTCTGAAAATCAACCCCAAAATAGAAAAGAAACCTAAAAAAAGGCAAAGGATATGTATAGGTCATTCCCAGGGGGAGAGTCAGAATGGCTAAGGTGTACAAACAAGGCTCATCCTCACTGGTGGTCAGAGGAGGGCAGAGTAAAGGAGTGAGAATCACCTTACCCCCTCGAACTGACACAGTTCAGCAGGTCAGGGGATATTAAGTGCAGGCATGTGACAGGTGCAGAGAAATGAAATATGTATGTACCTTCGCAGGGCTCTGGCTAGGGTGAAGCAAGTGAGGCTCTCAGGCGCAAATGTAGGGAAGCCCTCACTCTCAGGGCTGACCCTCCATTCGAATAACCCTAAGCTGCCTTAATTTGCACTCTGGGAGCCGCACTGTCTTCCCTCAGTCCTGGCCCTGTGGACCTAGCAGTACTGCCCTGGGGTGTGTATCTAGGGAAACTTCCATAGAGGCCCCACAAGACATGCATTCCGGTGTTGGCTAATGACAGTGAAGTTGTAGGTATCTCCCATGAGGGAACTGGAAAAGTAGTGCTTGGAAAATGAAGATAATGACAAGGACTTTCATGGATGCCAAGGATTGCCTAGCATTTGGCCTTCCCTCTGGAAAAAGGGGTGGAAACCTGGTGAAGAAAGCTCTGAGCAACACAGAAGGACTTCCATCCCCCTTCCTAGGAGTAGAGCAGGGATGCCATGTGTCTGGGAGGGCTTTGCTTTTTGTTTTTGTTTTATGTTTACTTATTTTTGAAGGAGAGAGAGACAGAGTGTGAGTGGGGGAGGGGCAGAGAGAGAGGGAGACACAGAATCCGAAACAGGCTCCAGGTTCCGAGCTGTCAGCACAGAGCCCGACGCGGGGCTTGAACTCACAAACCGCGAGATCATGACCTGAGCCAAAGTCAGACTCTCAACCGACTGAGCCACCCAGGTGCCCCTGTCTGGGAGGGCTTTGTAGGTTTGTGAGCCTTTGTCATCGATCATCCCAGGCCTTCCCCCAGGAGGTGAATTTGGATTTGGCAGGGGAGAAAGCTGGAAGATGCCAAGGTCACTCGTGAAGGATTGGGTGTATTTTCACTTTCATATAAGGAAGCAGTGACCAGAGGGTTCAAGGTCTTGCTCCAGTGTCAAGGCAGAAAGGATTTAGAGGGCAGAGCTTGGACTTTGGAGTTCACCCAGGTAGATTCTAATCTTGTTTCTACCTTCTAGAGATGTGAACTTGGATGAGAAACCCAGACAGAGGGAAGCCTGGTTTTCTTCCCAGTGAGGTGGGATAAAAATAAGGCCTAACTCAGAGAGTTGGCATCAGGAGTTAAAGGAGAGATGATATCTGAAACCATCATCATCCCCTCCCCGCCCACCCCCCACCAGCTTCCAGGGAATGTACCTTGTGAGTTACAAACAAAGTGGTCCATCAGATGTAGATAATTCAAGTCTCAGCCCCTCCTGGCTTCAGACGGGAGGTGGTGCTTTGCGCCTGTACTGTTTTGGGCGTTGCCCAGCTCTGGAAGCAGTGGAGCAGCTCTTTGAGCAGGTGAGCAGGGATGGTGACCCCTGACCCCAGGCCAGGATTCTGACAGCTCTCACTTCAGTCCCGGGAGACAGAACTGCATTTCCCTTATTTAGAGTTATTTTGTATTTAAATGAGAATTAGAACCACAATGCAAAATAATAATAATGTTGGTAATAACAGTAGTAGTCATCTCTGTAAATGCCACTACCTTAGCCCAACTGCCGTTAGCTCCATGGTGGGTTTCTGCTGTCTCACCATCACTTCCTCCTGGTAACAGTTTCCTATTTTCCACTGTGGACTGATCTTCCTATTCTCAGCCTGTGGGTTTTCATGGGGTTGAGTCCAGGACCAGCTGTGTAATTGGCAAGGCCCAGTGCAAAATGGAAATGCAAGGCCCCTTGTTCAAAAATGATTAAGAATTTCAAGAGGGGGACAGCAGAGCATTAGACCTAATTCAGGGTGCGGGACCCAGGCCTCTCCCATGAGATTCAAAACTTTTGCCAGATAGAGGCTCTCAATTTTTGCTGAGATTGCTAGATCAGTGAAAATATGATACATAAATAATTTTATATCCTACTTTTTTTTTTCTTTTGGCTGTTAAAGAAATGTTCTTTTTTAAAAAAAGTTTTCCTTTTGTTTTAATTCCACTTAGTTAACATACAGTGCAGTATTAGTCTCAGGAGTAGAATTTAGTGATTCAATGCTTTGATACATCACCCTGTGTTCATCACGACAAGTGCCCTCCTTAATCCCCGTCACCCACTTCCCATCCCCCCAGCCACCCTGCCTATGGTAACCCTAAGTTTGTTCTTTATAGTTAAGAGTCTGTTTGCCTCTCTTCCCCCCACCCCATGTTCATTTGTTTTGTGTCTTAAATTCCACATATGAGGAAATCATATGGTATTTGTCTCTCTGACTGACTGATTTCACTTAGCATAATACCCTCCAGCTCCATCCACCTCATTGCAAATGGCAAGATTTCATTCTTTTTTTACGGCTGAGTAATATTCCATTGTGTGTATATATACCATTTCTTTATCCATTCATCAGTCAATGGACATCTGGGCTCCTTCCAAAATTTGGCTATTGTTATCCTGGTTTTTTTAAAGTGACATTATCCCATGAGATGATATAGTCTTCAGAGGCTATCTATGCCACCCCCAGTTGATGATCATTAGATTATTTACAAGTTTGTGCTTTTAAAAATACTTCTGTGATAAACATCACAGAACATTTTGTATATGAAGTGTGCCCTTTTTGTTTGGACCCTATCTAATTATGAGGTTTTATTAGGACGTGGGATTTTCCTGACAGTCCAGGGCAGGTGGTGGTGGTACAGGACAGGGACAAACTTGCCATTTACCTAGCTCAGGCACAAACTCCTGGCAGGGCTCCAGCTGGGGAGTGATGGTGTGTGAGTGACTACAGCCCTGGAGCTTTGAGTGAAGGAGCAGACATCCCCTGGAATGTTCAGTGTTGCCTCTGTAAGGAGACTTCCCCTCATGTCATAAGTGGGGAAACTGGGGCCCAGAGAAGGGAAATCAGCAAGTTAATGCAGAGTGGGGGCCTGGAACTCTGTCTTCAATATTTGGATGCTCATTTAAGGCAGCCTTTGACAAGCACTTCCGAGCCTTCTTGACACCAAATGAATTATAATCCTGACTTCTGATGGGATTGCAAAGTCACACTGTCTCTCTGCATGATACCTGCGTTGAGAAGCCTTTAAATGTACCTTGAGCTCAACCTGTGAGCCCGCCCCAAGACCCCCTCGAGCTTTAGTGCCCCTATTCTTCCCCCTTGGCAGCCAGTCCTGAAGAAGAACGCTTGGGACAAGGGTCTCTCCTTCCTTACTGCCCAGCCACACTTTAAGTTTACTTTCAGCACCTCTGCATAGAGCTTGTTGGAACACATGTGCAGAAAATGTATTTCATTTACCCAATAATGGGCTCTTGCATTGTTGTTTAATTTTTCTTTCTTAATTTTCAAGTCTGTTTCTTTTAAAAATTAAAATAACAGGTATATTTAAAAATCAAATAGAGGTATAATTTACAATAAGATGCACCCATTTCAAGCAAGTTTCTTAAGGGTCACACCAGTGTAACCACTACCCAAATCAGGGTACAGAACCTCTGCTTGCCTCAACAATTTTCCTCAGGCTACTTTGCAGTCAGGGTCACCCTCTCCCCACCCCCATCAGCCATCAGCCCCAGGCAACCACAGATTTCTTTTTGTCTTACCATATATTAGCTTTGTCTTTCCTGGTTTTATATAAGCCACCTAGACTACCCTGCCACTTTGTGTCTGGCTTCTTTCACTCAGCACAAAGTCTGTGAGGTTCATCCACGCTGTTGCATGTAGCAGTGGTGCTTTGCTGTGTCTTGTGAGTGTTACGTCATTGTACGGTTATATTACAATTTGTTTATCTGGTCACCTGTTGATGGACATTTGGGTTTTTTCCAGTTTGGGGCTAGTGTGACTAAAGCTGGTATGTACTTTCACGCAGGAGTCTTTGTATTGACACGTGTTTTCATTCCTCTTAGAAATTTCTTGAATGTGACTGCTGGGTTGTGTGGGGAGTATATGTTTAATCCTATTTAATTTTCTGTTTAACTAACACCCTCTTTTCCAGAGCAGGTGTACCACTTACTCCATATCCTCATCACCCTTTGGTATTGGCAGTCTTTTTAGGTCTAGCCATTCTAGCCATTGTGGGGCTGTAGCAGTATACCGTGATGGATTTCATTTGCATTTCCTGGATGAGGAGAGAAGTTCCCAACATGATTTGTTGTACAGATAACCCTTTCCCCAGCGAATTACCTTAGCAAATTTATCAAAAATCAATTCACCATAGATTTGTGGGTTTATTTTTGGACACTGTTCTGTTCCATTACTTTTTTAAGTTTACCCATACACCAATACCATACTATTTTGACTACTGTATAATACATCTTTCTTTTTTTTTTTTTTTCCAAATTTTTATTTAAACTCAAGTTAGTTAACGTATAGTGTACTATCAGTTTCAGGAGTAGAATTTAGTGATTCATCACTTACGTATATCACCCAGTGCTCATCACAACATGTGCCCTCCTTAATGCCCATCACCCATTTAGCCCATCCCCCTACCCATTTCCCCTCCAGCAACCCTCAGTTTGTTTTCTATTGTTAAGAGTCTCTTATGGTATTGAAGAGGGCAGTTGTTGGGATGAGCAGTAGGTGTTTATTTAAGTGATGAGTCACTGAATTCTACTCCTGAAACCGATACTACACTGTATGTTAACTAACTTGAATCTAAACTAAAAAAAAAAAAAAGTCTCATATGGTAATACATCTTTTTAGTAAGTCTTGAAATCAGGTACTGAAACTCCAAATTTGCTTGTCTTTTTTAACTTGCTTTAACCATTTTAAAATCTCTTGAATTTCTATATAAAATTTAAAATGTTTGTCATTTGCTAGCAAGAAAGCCTGTTGGGATACAAGTTGGGATTGCATTGAGTCTAGAGATCAATTTGGAAAGAACTGATATCTTGACAGTATTGAATCTTGTAATCCATGACCATGGTGTGTATCTTAATTTACTTAGATCTTCTTTCATTTCTTTCAATAAGGTTTTAATATTTAAGCATACAAACCTTAAACATATTTTGCTAGATTCATCCCTAAATAGTTAACTTTTTTAATGCCACTTTAAGTGGCATTGGTTATAAAATTACAGTTTCTAATGTAATTTTTTTGATATATGTTTAGGGACTTTTTACATAGATGAGCATGTCTGCTGTGAATAAAGTTACTGTAGGTCTTCTTTTTCAAATTGTATGACTTTTATTTCTTTCCTTGTTTTATTTCATTGGCCAGGACTTCCAGTACAATGATAAATATGGGAACTTCTCCTTTTTACTGATCTTAGGAGGAAAGCATTCACTCTTTTTCCATTAAGGACAATGTTAGTCTTTTCATAGATGCTTTTATCAGATTGAGGAACTTGCCTTTTATTCCTTGGTTGTTGAGATTGTGTGTTTTCTTTTTTTTTTTTTTTTTAAATTTTTTTTTTTTAACGTTTATTTATTTTTGAGACAGAGAGAGACAAAGCATGAACGGGGGAGGGTCAGAGAGAGGGAGACACAGAATCTGAAACAGGCTCCAGGCTCTGAGCTGTCAGCACAGAGCCCGACGCGGGGCTCGAACTCACGGACTGCGAGATCATGACCTGGGCCGAAGTCGGCCGCTTAACCAACTGAGCCACCCAGGTGCCCCAAGATTGTGTGTTTTCTTTTAAAATTGTTAATGGGTACTGATTTTGCAAGTATGTTTTCTGTACCCATTGACATGATCATGTGGTATTTATCCTTTTTATTTCGTTATAATGATGAATCCATTGATTTTTAAAACTTTAATTCCAGGGTTAACATACAGTGTTATATGAGTTCCAGATGTAGAATATAGTAATACAACAATTCCATATTGTACTCAATGCCCATCACTTAATCCCCTTCACCTATTTCACCCATCCCCCACCCACCTCCCTTCTGGTAACGGTTTGTTCTCTATAGTTAAGCATCAGTTTTTTGGTTTGTCTCTTTTTTTTTTCACCTTCATTTGTGTGTGTTGTTTCTTAAATTCCACATCTGTGTGAAATCATATGGTTTTTCTTTTTCTCTGACTTATTTTGTTTAGCTTTATACTCTCTAGATTCATTCATGTGCTTGCAAATGGCACAACTTCATTCTTTTTTATGGTTGAATAATATTCCATATATATATATTCCATATGTATGTATGTATATGTATATATATATACATATATATAACATCTTCTTTATCCATTTATCTGTTGGTGGAAATTTGGGCTGCTTTCATATCTTGGCTATTGCAAGTAATGCTACAATAAACATAACGGTGCATATATCCCTTCAAATTAGTGTTTTTGTATTCTTTGGCTAAATTCTCAAAATTTAATCCAGTTACTGGATCATATGGTAGTTAGTTCTATTTTTAATTTTTTTAGGAACCTCTGTACTGTCTTCCACAGTGGCTGCATGAGTTTCCTTTACTCCACATCTCCACCAACATTTGTTGTTCCTTGAATTTTTAGCCATTTTGACAGGTGTGAGGTGACAACTCATTGTAGTTTTGATTTGCATTTCCCTGTTGATGAGTGATGTTGAACACCTTTTCATGTGTCTGTTGGCCATCTGTATATCTTCTTTGGAGAAATGTCTGTTCATATCTTTTGCCCATGTTTTAATTGGATTTTTTTTTTTTGGTGTTGAGTTGTATAAGTTCTTTATGTATTTTGGATACTAACCCTTTATTGGATATGTCATTTGCAACTTAACAGAAGGTCATGGGAGAAGGGAAGGAGAAAAAATAGTTTCAAACAGAGAAGGAGGCAAACCATAAGAGATTCTCTTAAAGGCAGAGAACAAACTGAGGATTGATGGTGGGTGGGAGCTGGAGGGAGGGGAAAATAGGTGGTGGGCATTGAGGAGGGCACTTGTTGGGATGAGCACTGGGTGTTGTATGTAAGCGATGAGTCATTGGAATCTACTTCCAGAAACAAGAGCACACTGTATACTCTGTATGTTAGCTAACTTGACAATAAATTATATATTTAAAAAAAGGTTTTTTTTTACATTTATTTATTTTTGGTAGACAGAGAGAGACAGAGCAAAAATCAGGGAGGGGCAGAGAGAGAAGGAGACAGAATCTGAAACAGGCTCCAGGCTCCAAACTTTCAGCACAGAGCCCGACGCGGGGCTCAAACTCACAAACTGCTAGATCATGACCGGAGCCAAAGTTGGATGCTTAACTGACTGAGCCACCCAGGCGCCCCAATAAATTATATTTTTAAAAAAGTTCTTATATATTTTAAATAATGTAAATAATTCAGTTAATCTAAAATAAAATTAAAAAAATTTTTTTAAATGAATATGTCACTTGCAAATATCTTCTCCCGTTCTGTAGGTTGTCTTTTTAGTGTTGTTGGTTATTTCCTTTGCTGTGCAGAAGATTTTTATTTTGATGTAGTCCAAATAGTTTATATTTGCTTTTGTTTCCCTTGCCTCAGAAGACATAGTATCTAGAAAAATGTTGCTATGACTGATATCAGATAAATTACTTCCTGTGCTCTCTTGTAGGATTTTTATGGTTTCAGGCCTCACATTTAGGTCTTTAATCCATTAGAGTTTGTTTTTGTGTTTAGTGTAAGAAAGTGGTCCAGTTTCATTCTTTTGCATGTAGCTGTCCAGTTTTCTCAACACCATTTGTTGAAGAGACTGTCTATCCATTGCATATTCTTGCCTGCTTTGTCCAAGCTTAATTGCCCATATAATCATAGGTTTTTTTCTGGGCTTTCTATTCTGTTCCATTCATCTGTGTGTCTATTTTGTGTCAGTACCATATTGTTTTGATTACTACAGCTTTGTAGTAACCTACATAGCTTGAAGTCTGAAATTGTGATACCTCCAGTTGTTTTCTTTACCGGGATTGCTTTGATCATCTGGGATCTTTGTGGTTCCACAGAGATTATAGGATTGTTTGTTCTAGTTCTGTGAAAAATGTTATTGGTATTTGGTAGGGATTGAATTAAATCTGTAGATTGTTTTGGGCAATATAGACACTTTAATAATGTTTGTTCTTTGAATTCATGAGCATGAGTTGTCTTTCCATTTCTTTGTGTCACCTTCGATTTCTTTCATCAGTGTTTTATTGTTTTCAGAGTACAAGTCTGTTATCTCCCTGGTTAAGTTTATTCCTAGGTATTTTATTATTTTTGGTGTAATTGTAAATGGGATTATTTTCTTAATTTCTCTTTCTGCTGCTTCTTTATTAGTGTATAGAGAATCCATTGATTATTTACTTTTAAACAAACCTAGAATTCCTGAGATAAAGCCCACTTTTATATATTTCTAGATTTGATTTACTAAAATGTTGTTAATGGATTTTGTGTCTTTGTTCATGAGGGATATTTTTGGGGGTATGTGTGTGTCCTTTGGCCCCAGATTTCGTGGGCCATGTTCCTGTACCCGAATGAGGTGGGGGATGTTTCTCAAAAAGAGGACATGTGGACTTGATAGGGCCTTTTATTCTAGAAGAAGAGGATAAAGAGGGGCTAATATGGTCTGGTAACTGTGGATCAGATGGAGAAATGGCCTTCTCAGCTGATGCCAGCAAGGGTAGAGTCTTGACTATAACCAGTAGGTTTTCTTCCACCACATAGGAAGGTGACATTTCTTTGTTTCTTATAGTTTCTATTTTTTTCCCTGAGACTATTTATCTTTTTATTCATTATTCATTATTTTATTCATTATTATCATATTTTACTTTATGTTCATATACATGCTTATAGTAACTGACTGAAAATGATTGCAAATTCCAACAGCTAAGGTCACTTTAAGACTGGTATCCATTGATTGTCTTTTCTCCAGAGTTTGGGTTGTGTTTTCCTGTGTTTACATATATCATATAATTTTGGATTTTATCCTGGACATTGTGATGGTATGTTATAGACTCTGGATTCTTAACAGTCCTCTGAAGAATGTTTGTTTGTTTGTTTATTTTTAATTTTTTTTTTACTGTTTATTCATTTTTTCATAGAGAGAGACAGAGTGTGAGTGGGTGAGGGGCAGAGAGAAAGGGAAACACAGAATCCAAAGCAAGCTCCAGGCTCTGAACTGACAGGACAGAGCCCGACGCGGGGCTCAAACTCACGGACCATGAGATCGTGACCTGAGCTGAAGTCGGACGCTTAAACGACTGAGCCGCCCAGGTGCCCCTGAGGAATGTTTATTTTTATTTAAGCAGGCAATTAACTTGATTGAATGGAAACTGTAAACTCTCTTCCCTGCATGTGATGGTAGCTGAAATGTTAGTTAAGTTCTTTTAGCTTTCTCTGAAATTGGCCAGAGATTTGGGCATTTTATATACAAATTTTGGGACTCTCCTTCTGTGGCTCCCTCTGTTTTTTTTTTTTTTTTTTTTCCTCAGTTACTTTTTAGTTTCTGTAATTGCCCTAACTCCTGGTTCTTAGTCAGTACATTTCTATCTGAAGTTTTCTATCCAAGTTTCAGGTTCCCTGTGTGGAGCAGACTGGAGCCTGCCACCAGGATAAACCCATAACGGGACACTTACCCAGTGCTGTTAATTTCCTCCAAGTATTGATTCTCTCTCAGTGTCTGCCATTTTGTCCCTCTCCAGTGCCTTCCATGAGTGAAGAATTTGTGAGTGTTACCTTCAGAAGGGTTGGTCAGATAGGAGTATTTTTTCCCTTGGCAGAGCAGAACCTCTGAGGAATGACACCAGCTAACCGAGAAGAACTAGCTCCCTGCCAATGTCCCCAATGCCATGACCCTCTTAGTCACCAAAACTCAGATGGAGAAGAGAATGGAGAGGAAAATCTAAATTGGCTGAGTTTAAATCTGAAATGACTGAACAAAATACCCAGTGTCTGAGCAAACCTGGAGCTGGATTAGGCTAACTTTTCTGCCAACATGTAAAAAGGAGGTTCAATTTTAAATTATAGAAGATTGAGAAATTTTCATTTATATCTTAACAGCTAGAAAATATCTTCCAGGGAGATAGGAAGGGAAAGACTTGAAAATGGATGACATGGGGTGAGGGAGAAACTGGGTATAAAGTCGTTATTATCTTACTGGTAGTCAGATTTTTCATCAGTAGAATGGTGGGGGTGGGGGGTCTAGTGTGTGTTTTATTAGTTTCTGAGTCCATAAACTATTTTCTTGACAGAGTCTCTTCTTGTGTGTCAGGGAGTGGAGGGCCAAAGCTGTAAGCCTCTCCTCACTGCTCTTGAGGCCCCACCTCTCACAGGTCACAAGTTCCATTGACTCGCTGTCGCCCCCTTTAGGGGAGACTAGGGACTACAGGCATAGCCTGAGGTATTGAAGTATGGCATTCTGGAGGGCTCTTTCCTCTCTAAATAGATCAAACCTGTGGCTTTGTCAAGAGAGGACGGTCAGATCTTTGGGCAGCTGAACCTGACCAACTTGCCATCTCTACCTTATTTTTCCCTTTAAACTTTTTATTTACTTATTTTTAGAATTTCAATTTCTGCTTCTTTCTAGGAAAGAGGAGTTGTCCTTAAGACAGAGTCTACATCTGCCCCAGACTCTCCTATCAGTAAGTTTTTGACCAAGCTCCAAGCTCTCAGCCTAGCAGGTCTGTTGGCAAAAGAGAGCCACTTTCCTAGTAATTCCCCAGGAGTCTCGGGACTGTGCCACCTTGGTCTGTCTTGGGTCATATGACCATCTGGCACTGAAGCCAGGGTGATGCAGGGCTCTGATTGGCCAGCCTTGAGCACTGGCCACCCCTTTGGTCATGAGTGGAATTAACTCCAACCCAAACACCTGGACTGAGAGATGGAAAGAGGGCTTCCTCAGGGAAAAAGGTGGGGATGTTCCCAAGGGAAGAGAGATGGGATGCTAGGTGGGAAATAACCAGAAACTTCTACAATAAGTCTTCCTCAAAATTCCAGATTGAGGGCTGTCGGTGCCACTTGTGCTGTATATATATTTCTCATTTGATTCTCACACCAGCCCTGTGAGATCAGTATTGTCTGAGATGAGGAGAGTGAGGTTCAGAGAGAAGTACCTCCCCACCAGCCGGGTGGCCTTGTGTTTGAATTTCCTGCCTCCTGAAAGCAGAGCCTGGGGCTGCCCAGGTGACCTGGCTCCCTTTATTGTCTCAGACCCCCGGCCCCCACTCCTGCCCCTCTGCCTGCAGCCCTGACACCAAGGAGACTGTTCTCGCTTCAAAACAGAGGAGAATTTGGCAATAGCCATGAGTTGAGATGATTTGATAAAATATTTCTTGTTTTCTCAAGTTTACATAGACCAAGTTTTCACTGTTGCTATGGGGTGGGTTGGCTGAGAGATGAAAATAAATCTGTGTAATTTATTTTTTCTGTGCAGCAAGTATATTTCCGCTTACTTCACATACACACACACACACACACACACACAGACAGACACACGCGCACACACACACACACACGCACACACACATGCCCACACATATAGGCTTTAATAAAATACTTAAACCCCTTTAATGCTCTCTGTGGAAGGAATAAATATGTACTGTACTTTCAACTTCTGTTCTTTGAAATACCATATGGTCTGCACTGTGAGCTTAAAATACTCTGGTGAGCGGATGCTTTCATGCAGTAGATAGCCAGGTGGAGCTTTCCCCGACAATCTCACAAGGTTAATTAATCCTTTAAAATACAGTGTGGAGGGGTCCCTGCATCAGGAACAGGCGCTGTCAGAGGGAGGTGGCCCATTGGCCTGCACCGGGGCTGAGAAGAGAGTACAAAGACGGCCGCAAGGTGGGCTGGGCCGCTGCCCGATGGCGCCTTTGATGAGAGTGCTCAGTCACTCAGATACTCACAGTTTGCGTCCTGCATAATCAGGGATAACAGGCTGATGGTTTGCATGAATAACTAAGTTTGTCGTTGTGGTTAATTTTCCCTCAAAAAGAGGCCCCCCATCTCTCTGGCCCAATGCATATTTATAAGGGGCAAGGAAATAAGGCAGAAGAGGCTGGATGGCACAGCGTCCCAGGGAGCTGGGAGGGCTGGCTGGACCCTGAAGCCTGGGGGGCCGGGCTTATGCCAGGGCCAGCAGCTTGGAAGAGGGTGAAGGGCTTTGTGGGGCCAGGAGAGAAAGAATTGCTGGAGGCAGGGGTGGGGGGTGCTGCCTGGTTTGCCAGGCTGATATGGCCTAGCCTCATCCCTGCTCTGGGCCTCAGTTTGCCACCAATACAAGGCCAATGTGGGCCACTTGCCCAGGCCTCAGGGTCCCAAAAGGACTGCCATCTCCAAATGGGGTTGCGCTTAGAGTCAGAGAGGAGGGAGAGAAGCTAACACCTCTTCAACACCTGTTGTGTTCCGTGAGCAAATGTTTTGGGGATAAATTCTTCAATCATCTTTTTAAAAAATTCTTCAATTATCTTGTGAAAAGCATAATAGCATTGCATTGTATGTGTCTTGGTGTTAAAAACTGTTAGATTGTTCATTATAAACATTTTATATAGGCTATGGCTCTTGTAACCTCACCGTGGCCATTTCTTTCTCACTCTTTTAAAAAAATGTTCCAGCAGCCATTGAGTAGTCTGGACTCCCCCTTCCTGTGCCTTTCAGGAGAGCCCTGGCAGGAGTGAGGAGGGGTTCAGGGATCCTGCAAGCCTACTGCTCCCTGGCAACACCCCAGGCTTTCTCTACTCAGTGGCCAGTAGGTGGCACCTCTGAGCCTTCCTCCTGGCCACCTCCTTCCCTCCAGGCCCCCAGGCCTTTTTCAGTGCACCTGCTGCAGGCTTCTTAGTGCCTGGAGGAAGGAGGTCCTGGCATCCAGGCCCTGCCTGGGATGTACTGGGAAGCTAGACAGAGTGGCTGTCTAGTAGCCCCTGCCTGGATCTGCCTACCCACCTCTTCCATCCTGGGTCCACATTCAAGGCAAGTGGGCTTCCTTGAGGAGTTGACAGAGACCTGAAGAACAATACAGGATTTCAGGCAGAGAGAACGGAATATGGCAAGATCCGGAGAACACAGACCCTGGTGACTTCAGAACCAGATAGGAAGCTGGTGGGGCTGGAATGTAGAATATTGGCATGGGGGCTGGAGAGTCAGGATGATGCTAGACACAGGGTAGGTGCAGCAGGGCCGGGGCAGCCTGAGTGAAGAGTCTGGACTTTATCTTGAGAGCAGTGGGGGATCCACCAGCCCACCCAAACCATCAGATTTGTCCTTTAGAAAGATCACTGTGGCTGCAGCTGCCTGACATGTCATTAGACCCCACCCCTCCCCACAGGGCACTCACATCTGTGCCTGCTCCTCTGCCTGGGCAGGAAAGAGCTGCACACATCCAACCCTAAGGATAATTGGGAACTGACCTGCCTTGCAGTCCCCGTGGGAGGGGCCAGAGGAAGCTGCCCTAGCTGGCAGGGGGGCTGGTGTAAGGGGGGCACAAAACAAAGGGAAATTGAAAGTCACCACACTTGGTGCTGGGCCATTTGGAAGGAGCACTTTCCCCCCTTTGACGCTGTCCAGGAGTTCCCAACACCTGGGGTAATGGCAGGTCAAGGGAAGGAGACCTGGCCTGACACCAAGGCACCAGTCTCTAACGGTGAATTTGGGGCATCAGGACTATTTTTGGGTAGAGGAGGTGGCAGGCATGTGGAAGTGTGTGTGTGCAGGTGGGGGGTAGATTTTGCTACCCAGGAACCAGGCTACTGTCTATTCCACTTCCCTGGGACCCAACAGGAGAGACCCCTGCCCGAGTGACACATAACATTCTGAAACCGCAAAGCCCAGGGTGGCCTCAGTCACTAATTAATTAATGATGCTCCCTGAGTGTCTCCTGGAGTTCTTCCTCACACAGGGGCGGGGAGGCTAAGGCTGCCGAGGCTCCATTCAGAGGTTTGTTGAATGGCTAATGGCTACTGAGACAGAGTGTCCACTAAGGCACATCTGATTTCGTATTTAACATTTAAATATTTCATTAATTAAATGTGGCAAATATTTAATTAAACACCATCGAAGCCACCATGACACTCCACGCTGCATAATTCAAAGGTGAGCCAGCCTTCTCTCCGGGCTCCCCACCCTCCTCCTAACAGTGCTGTCAGTCCTCCTGCCTGGTGGGAAAGAAACCCACTCTGGAACCCAGTTCTGAGACCCAGGGCATCCCATTCCCTGGACACTTGTTTGATTGGACATCGGGCTAGCTGTGCTATAAACATTCTCCCCACCAGCACCCAAAGAGTCCTGTCCTACCGCTTCCCCTCTCCTCTCCAAGCAGACACAGTTAGGATGTTCTCCTGGCTTCCAATCTTCCTGCCTGGGATAACAGATTCTGACCTTGGCCACGTGGCTGGATGAGGGATCCAGGCTGGGCCAATCTGAATCCTTCACCAGGATTTATCTAACTGGAGGCAGAAGGGAGAGACTTGTTCTTTCTGGCTATAGGTTCTGAGAAAGTAAGCTGGGGACTGGCTGAGGCCATGTTCCCTGATACCCAGAGAAAGCCAAACCATAGAAGAAGAAACCTGACATGCACAGAGAAAAGAGAAAGCCCAAGATAGTCCCTAAGCATTCTAGTGTCTGGATCCAGCTCTTCCTGAAGAGAGAACTACACCTGTTCTTTTTGTAGTAGAATAGACAAGTCAGTAAATGCCCTGTTTGTTTAAGACGGTTAAAATCAGTTTTCTGTCATCCATAAACAAAACAGGCTTGACCAACACCCCCAGCCATTAACATCAAGTCACTTGTATGCAGATAAAAATGACTTTGGGTCATTTAATTGTAAATGATACTTGTTAGTAGCTCTTATACCTGCCAGCAAAGGATGTTGTATTTCCTTAAATATGGCCTCTGCTCTTCAGAATGAAGGGAGGCATATAACCCTGAAATGAAAGGATGAGTTCCTCTGGCAACTGTTACTTCTGCCAGTAAGGTCAGCATGCTTCAGGAACTGCTGGATCCAGGGGCTCTAGTGCTGTCATCAGAGCTCTCTTTTCCCTCTCTCAGTCAATATCTCTCCTCCTCCTTCCCCGCCTCTATCTTTTTCCTCTGTATTCCACAGTGCTGGTTTCCTTCTCCAGCAAGCCTTCTTCCTGTTATAACCCTGCAGCTCCAGGCTCCCATTATCCTTACAAAGAGAAAGCCCTGTAGGAAAGGGAATCTTTTTCTTCCCAGAAACACAAAAGTTCTGGGATTAGCTCTGAATGGATGAGCTGTGGTTATGTGCCCATTCCTGAATCAATTACGGTGACCACCGTGAGAATATACTCCTTGGTTCGGCGGAGTACTGTGCCTGCCCCAGAGGACGAATGGAGTCAGGTGGACCCTGAGAGGGAGCATGGGTCCCCAAGAAAAGTTGCAGTGCTGTTACCACAAGAAGAGTGAGTGGAAGTGGGTAGAAGGGAGGAGCACCCTAGGCTAGAGTGACACATTGCCTTGGGGGCCTTTTCTGCCCCGGAGACCTTTCCTTGTAGAGTGCCCTCGGGGCATGCAGAGTGGAGGTGAGGCTGGTGCAGGAGAGAGGCTACGGGAGCAAATTGTGCGCTCCACAGCCTGGAGATTGGGGTTATTACCACATCTTCCTTCCCCTGAGGGGGCAGAGCGGGGGAAGATGGTTACAGCAGGGGCTGAAGCTGGTGGAGGAGGGTTGCTGACAAAGCCAGCCTAATGCACTGAGGAAGCACCTACTGTGTGCAGGTACTCAGCTTTGGGGCATGTCTTGGGGCTACACTGCTGGGATCTGATTGTGCACAAAAGAGCAAACGCTGGTTGGGACCTGAATGTGGGGCTGTTTAACCTGAAGAAAAAGGATAGAGGTATTCCTGGACATAAAGCCAAAGCCATGGATAACTGATAGTAAATAACATGATTGATAATAAATAATGCTTCTTTATTATGCTTATTGTTTATTGTCTGTCTCCCCTCATATGTCAATTATCTATTGGTATAGCCACCCCATAAATTAGTGGCTTAAAGCAACGGCAATTTATTATTTCTAATGACTAAGTGGATGGCTGGGCTCAGTGGCAGTTCTATTCCGTGTGATGTTGTCTGGGGTCATTCAGATGGCTGCTTTTAGCTTGGAGCTTGGCTGGAGCTGGAACATCAAGATGGCATTGCTTATGTTTCTAGTGGCGACTAAGGGCAGACTGGGCTCCCTTCTGGGCAGTGTGGTCGGACTTCTTATATTGGACGCTGGGCTTCCAAGAGACCAAAATCAAACCTGCCAGTTTTCTTAATGGTTAGTCTCAGAGCTGGCACAACCTCGCTTCTGCTACATTCTATTGGTCAAAGCAAATCACAAGGCTAGCCCAGATTCAAGGAGAGGGTGATTAGACCCGTCTTGATGAAAGGAGGCAGGTATAGTGGAGTTGTTGGCTGCCATCTTGGGAGACTATCTACCTCACCCCACTAAAATGTAACCCCACAGAGACAGAGATTTTTTTTTCTCTTTTGTCTACTGATGTACCCCCAAAGTGGCTACTGAAACAGTTCCTGGTACATAGTACATGCTCAAGAGATACTTGTTGAATGAGTTGAACTCAGTTTGCCAGTATTGGGTTTATACCCAGACCTGTTCCTGGAACACAGGCCCAGCATAAAGCAGAGCTTGCCTGTGGTGTGGTGACCATGCTTCTCGACCTCTGTCACGACAGTCTGCGTGGCTCTCCTCACCTATGCACAGGTGTGTAAAGAACGTGAAAGAGACCAGAAATAAGGCAATAGAGTAGCAGCGAGATCAGTATCATAACCATGGCAGCCTTCTGGCCTGGGCCCTAGGCCACTGAAACTTCAGGGAGCCCCTGCTCTGCTTGGGGCCTTGGCTTCTCCATCTACAAAGTGTGTGCATGGGGCCCTTGACTAAATGGGACTGAGGAGCCTTTTGGTCCTGTAGTTCTGTGATCACCTTAAAACACAGATTTACTCATTCAGTTACTGCTGGTGCTGAGAGCCAAGCACTGTGCTGGGTGCTGGGACACAGAAAAGATAAGACACAGTTAGGGACTTCACAGATGTGTCCATAGACCCATAAGACAGGGAAATGTGACCAGTATATTAGGAGGGGTGGACACACTGCCCTCAAGATCTAGGTCAGATTGGTTCAAGTAACGTTCTTAGGCCAGTTCTTCCATTTCTGGCTGCCCAGCAGAATCCACCTGTGCAGAGTATTTTTAAAATGCTGATGCTGAAGCCCCAACCCCTAAATATTTGATTTAATTGGTCTCAAGTGCCCCCTGAGGTTTAATCTATGTTAAAAGCTTCCCCAGATTATTCTAATATGCCCCAGGCCCTCTGGTTCCGATTTCCAGCCTGGGTTCCCAGTCTCCTCTTGGCTCCCCAGCTCATGCTCAAAGGTAGGTGGGTCCAGCCCTTTCTCCTTGATTTTCCTTCCAAAATACCCCCCTCCCTGGAAGCACTGGGAGAAGCCAGCCTGCAGTGGAGTTCTGGGGAGTGAGGAGGCTGGCACCCCTCAGCTTTTCACCACTGCGGAAGGCTCTCTGCCCTCCTCTGGCCTGAGTCCCTTCTACCCCCATAATTGGGAACTTGGCCTCCAGAAACCTGGTAGACTATGTTTCCTTGAGGCTTGGGAGGACACCACCAGCACTCAGTGGAAGGGTAACAACATACTAGTTTGCTCACTGCCGTCTACAAGCACTAAAACTGCAGGGCTGTTTTGCCACTGCCCAGAAGGTGCCAGCAGCCTGGCCCCATGTGCATGGTGTTAAAGAAAAAATTATTCATGATACTTGTTAGAAATGGTAAGGCAGATTTTATTCAAGGTGGGGGCATAGATGTAGGAACCACTGCAATGGGGTCTTGACTTGGAGGAGAGAGATTGGCCTCAACTCCAAATACAATAACAAAAGTAGAATTTATAACCAAGGAGCAGGTGCAGGGGTCAGTGATGGAAAATTACTAAACATCGGGGGTTAGTAAGGATTCTGGCTAAACCAATCTAACAGGATTCTTGTTGAAGGCAGGCCAGGCTGATCAGATATCACCTGGAGGATAGTGGAGGACAAAGAACCAGATTTCAAGGGGGATCAGATATTGAGGGGCAAGGGGGGGTTGGTTCTGGTTAAACTGACTTAGCAAGATTCTTGCTAAAATCAGACAATGCAGAGACAAACAGAAGTCCAAAAGTCAAAACCTCTTTGAAAACAAAAAAAACGTTGAGGGGAGCCTGAGTCAAGTTTGGTGAAGAAGAAAATTCTTCTCAGTGTCCAGGGAACACCCTGCCAAGCAGAACCAGGACCACTGGCACTCCATCCAAGGAAATTCGGGAACCTGAGGGAAGCATTCCAAACTGAAAAGAACAGTGGGCTCTACTGAGGAAGGAAGAGGGTGTTAACAAAAAAGTAAATATTCTTAAGGAGATGAACTTGGGGTGGCATGGGGTGGGGGAGGACTATCAGGGACTAAAAAAAAAAAAAAAAAGATTTCTCAATTTAAAAATCCAACCGATGAGTTCAGAAAAAGAGTGATCACTGCTGAGAAATAAGTCAGTGTTCTGGGAGTTCAAGTGGAAGAAAAATCTCATTGCAGTACCAAACCAAAGAGAGATTTGGAAGACAAATCTGGGGGCAATCTAATCTAATCTTCAAAGGAGAGGATTTTCAGAAAAATAAAAAATTTAAAAAAAGGAAGAAGAAGAACATATAAAGGGAAAACAATAATTGAACAATTAATTAAAGAACATTTTCTGAGCTGAAGAAAGGCTTGATTAAAGGGACTGATAGAGTTCTAGGAAGGATTAATTAAAAAGACATATACTTAGACCCTAGTGTAATTCCTGAATTATAAACTTGCAGACAAAAAGGAGGGTTACTTACAAAGGAAAGAAAAATCAGGCTCATATTGGCTCTCTTATCTGCCTCCTTGCCATACAATCACAACTGTGATTTCAGAGTTTTGAGGGACAAAGACGATGACCCAAGAATCCTATACCTATACAAGTTTATCATTCACATATCAGGGTGATAGCAAGAGCTTTTAGAGCATGTAAGATCTTGCACCCCATCTGAAGAGAATGCTGGAGAGATGCCTCAGCCCAAACCAGATGGATAAGGGAAACAAATAATGACCTGGAAATTGAATTCAGAACGATCTCAGCAAAATCCAGACATTGGAGGTAGGGAAGAAGGTGGAGAATGGCAAGAAGAAAGCACGTAAGAAAGTGACTTGAGGGCTTCATCTAAATAGGCAAGAAAACATCTTGATGGTAGAGCAGTTACTTGAAACTGATATGGCTAGGTGGTGGTTTAAAAAATATATCCACAGATTCTTCAGCAATCTTCCCTTTAAGAGACATGGTTAATTCCCCTTCCAAGAAATGTGGGATGGACTTAGATGACTCACTTCTAATCAACAAACAACACAGTGATGGGGTGTGACTCTGAGGCTAAGCCATTAAAGGCACAGGACTTCTGCCCTGACTCTATTGGGAGCAGCCCTTTGGACAGCAGCCCGTGTAACAAAGAACTGAAGCTTCCTGCCAATAGCCACACAAGTGAGCTGGGAAGAGGATTCTCTAGACCCAGTCAACCTTCAGATGACCAAAGTGTTGGCTGACACTTGATTACAGCTTGGTGAGAGACTCTGAGGGAGACCACCCAACTAAGTCACTCCTAGACTCCTGACTATATCACATAGAAACTGTGATATAATGAATGTCTTTTGCTATAAGCTGCTGAGTTTGTGGATAATTTGTTACACATTAATAGTTAACTAATTCAATCTGTTAAGAAAGACAGCTTTCTATGTTTGTTAGGGATGGAAGGTAACCATTAGTGGGAGTGAAAAATATTACAGAATTTCTAAATTAAAAGGGGAAAAGAATGACTAGACACCTGAGCAAATCTGCAGAGGCAACTAAATGGGAAAGGGAAAATAATAACAGGATAAACAGAAACTAGAAAAACATTTAGTAAAATTAGTTAACATACAATAAGACTGAAGATGTCAAAGCCAATATATATATATATATATATATATATATATATATATATATATAATTTCATAATAAATTATGAATTGTCCTAACAAATTTGGAGAAAAGAAATAAAATCCAAGTAGATATTGTTTATAAGAGACACATCTGAAACAAAGATACAAAAGAAGGTTGAAAATTAATTGTTGAGCAAAGAGATATGAGACAAATGCATGCAAAAGAAAGCATGGTGGTGATATGAACATTAGTCAGCATGGAGTCCAAGGTGAAAAATACCAAAGAACAAAGAGGGAAATTATGAAATGTGAAGGTACAATTCACAGAGAAAAAATAACCTTTATAAAACATATGTGCCAAACAATGTAGTAGTCAAACACATAAAGCAAAACTCCTAGGAATATACAACTACAATAGGAGGTTATAATACAAAAGATTAATGATCTGAGATTCATTATTCAAGTCCCTGCAGTTAAGTGGTTTCTTTGGGAAACAAAAGTAGACCTAATGCAACAACAACAATAACAATGATTTAAAAAACAGCAGACTTTGGGCACCTACAATGTGACAGCTAAGGTTCTAAGCACTTTGTATATATTAACCCTTGAGGTCCTTACCACAAACTATGTGACATAGTTATTACTATCTGTTTGCCAAGATGGCTACAATAATTCCTTCCATCCTGGTACACATAACCCTTGCAATATGACTTTACCACTCCCCCTTTTAAGAGGTAGATTCTGTTTTTTTATCCATTCAATCTCGTCTGGCTTTGTAACTTGCTTTGACAATAAAATGTGGCTGAAGTACTTTTCATGACATCCGAGCTAGGCCTTAAGAGGGATTGCAGCTTCACTCTTGGTCTTTTAGAACATTTCCACCATCATGTGAAGAAACCTGAACTAACTTTCTGGAGGTGTGTGGCCAAGCACTAATCACCAGACACATGAGTGAGCCCATATTCAAACATCCAGCCTCAGACGAGTTACCACATGACTGTAGCTGTATGAGTAACCTCAGGCAAGAGCAGCAGAAGAATCACCCAGCTGAGCGTAACCTAAATTGCTGAGTCACAGAATCATGAGAAAATAAAATAGTTGCTTCACGTTTTTTGGAATGGTTTATCTTATGGAAAGAGATAACTGATAACTGATACAAATAAGGAAACAAGCACAGAAAGGTTGAACAATTTGCCCGAATATTCACAGTTAATGTGAGGTTAAGCCATGTTTTGAATCTAGGTACCAACGAACTGCACTTTTATAAAAATTAGTCCCCACACAAACATTCCTCTCAGTTTTCAGGTGATAGAAATGTTCTTGATAGTGATAGAAATATTCCGTAATAGAACACAATTGCAACATGAAACTACAAATCTTAAAAAATGTAAGATTCTATGTAGTAGGATAAATAAATATATAGGATTTTAATTTTTTAAAAAACATATTTGAATTTTATTTTAAAAAGTGATATTGGATAATTACTAAAATCACATGCAGAACCAGTAAGAGTAGTAAACAATGGGAGAAATTTTACCAAAAATAAAAAAAGAGTATTTCAAAAGAAAATGGTTTATTATGACAGAAGCTGTTATTGCCACCCAATATTCATTCTCTTCTTACTGACATCAATCTAGTTTTGTTCAACATGGTGATGTGGGCTCAGTTAAAAATTCCGTGTCCCAGATTTCTTTGAAACTAGGAGTAGCCATGTGACATTTTGGCCAATGAGATATGGAAGTCTACTTGTGGGGTTTCTGTGAAAGTTATTGTCTTCCTGATGAATAAGGGATAACCTAAGCTGGTACGAACATTTTTGCACTGAGTTGTGCCCCTCTTCTTCGAGTTGCAACATGGATATGATGCCTGGAGGTGCAGCAACCCTCTTGAGAATTCTAGGAAGAAAGAAATACCCCAAGGACGACAGAGCAAGAAGCCAGAGGAGCCATGTCTGCATGGTGCTAGGGCACGTCTATTTGCCCTTAGAGATTTTGGCATATGAGAAAAATAAGCTCTTAGCTTGTTTAAGTTGCTAAATTGGGTTTCTGTCAAATGCAATCCTGACTGATACAAATAGCAAAGGATTAAGAGAGACCCTTAGGATGATAGCTGAAGCCATCAATTACCTTTTGCAAAACATAATAGCATTGCAAACGTCAAATGTGAAGTGAAGGGTGTCTTGTCATGCTATCACAGAATTTTATTGGAAAAATTATACTTCCAAAAAGTCAACGTTAGATTTATTGTTTTTAAGCAAACTTTTCATTCAAGTACAACATACACATGGGAAAGTACACTTGATTTATATTTGTTTGTTCTAAAACTATTACATTACTATTGCAATTATAACCTACATTTTGGTAAATATCACATGAAATAAATGTCTTTTTAAAAAAATATTTGGTGTTATTTCTCACCATATAATGCTAACAAAACCTCCTTTTTTACTTTTTGCATGAAATTTTGCCCATATCCCAAGTGGATTGACTTTAAGTGTTTTCTTTTCCTTTTTCCTCTAGTACAATTGTTCTTGAATAATGAGGTCCTGTATGTCTTCCAGAAAATAGTAGATCTTAGTAGACAAATATATAGAAGATTTAATAATAGGGTTCATTGTTATAGGTTTTACTCTGTAAATGGAGAACTCACACTCTTCTCCCATGTCTTGTGGACAGTTGTGAACATCAGTCATGTGCTTGCCCACAAGCAAACCCTTAGACAATGCCACTGAAATAAATTTTTTTATATGTCACATTCTCTGATTATATATCGTTGAAAGAAAAAGCAACAATTTTTAAACAATAATCCCTTCAAGAAATTGTCAAGGAAAACAAACCTGTAATACTTTTCCAAGTATTCCAACTAAACGATCTCTTCCAAGTTACCTGGACCAAAAAAAGGAATTATGAAGGACATTTCTTACCAATACCTAAGGGATGGGTTAAAATCAGATGAAAATTTTTAGGAAAGATTACTATAATACGTAGTAATATTAAAAATCTTTTAATATTAAAAAATAATGTGAAAAAATCCTACTTATGTATTTAAGAAATTATAAAAAGAACCACACAAAAGTCACACCACACATATTCACATAGTAGGAGGGAATTATTAAAGGCAAATTTGCAAATAATGAGATAGAAAATTGAAAATAATATAAAGATAAATGCACCCAAATATGGCCCTTTTTAAAAACCAATTATATAGGTTCAAGTTTAATTTTGGAAAAAGAAAGAAAGAATAAAAGCAAAAAATATCATTAAAAATGAGCAAGCAGTTGCAAGTACAGACCTCATGGTATGCATCTTTAAGGCAAACTTGGTGATCTAGAAGAAAATGGGTAATTTCTAGAAAAAGATAGATTGTCAAAATTTACTCAATTATAGGCAGAAAAAAATCTAAGTTGACCCAAATCATAAAGGAGTTGAATAGCAAACAAAATTCTGCCTTTAGGAAGGTGGCCTGATATTCCATTATCCTTCAGATACTAGCTTCTGCATAGAAGAAAATGAAACAAGTGGCATACATAAAAGACAGAAGAGACAAGTGTAATTCCAATTACTTTGAAATGTAATTTTATTATAGTAAGTTATCCTATCTAGAAACATTATATACCTTGAAAGTAATGCCTTTAATTTTTTATTTTTTTAAATTTTTTATTTATTTATTTTTTTTGAGAGAGAGACAGAGTGGGAGCAGGGGCTGGTGGTAGAGACAGAGGGAGACACAGAATCTGAAGCAGGATCCAGGCTCCGAGCTGTCAGCACAGAGCCCAATGCGGGGCTCGAACTCACAAACCATGAGATCGTGAACTGAGCCGAAGTCGGACATTTAACCGACTGAGCCACCCAGCCACCCCTAATGCTTTTAATCTTTTAATAAGATCTAAAAGCTGTCTTCCTATAATTTTTTTTAATTTTTATTTATTTTTGAGAGGGAGAGAGAGTCAGCGTGTGAGCCAAGAAGGGGCAGAGTGAAAGGGAGACACAGAATCCGAAGCAGGCTCCAGGCTCGGAGCTGTAAGCACAGAGCCTGATGCGGCGCTCGAACTCGTGAACCAGGAGACCATGACTTGAGCCGAAGTCAGACGCTTAACCAGCCAAGCAACCCAGTCATCCCTAAAAGCTGTCTCCTTATAAATGCTGAACTTTTCTTATTAAATTTATTCCCTGTTGTTTTCTGGATTTTGTGAACATTGTGCTTGGATTCTACCCCCACCTCAATTTCTTTTCATAATCATTTATTGTGGGCATTGAGAAAATTATTGTGTTTGATATATTTATCTGGAATCTCAGATCTTATCAAAATATCTTTTAAATTAAAAAAATTAGCATTTGCATGTAAAAATATTTCTTTATAGCACCATTTATTTACCCATATTGATGGACACTTGACTTACTTCCAGTTTTGTTGCCTTACACACAATGATGCAGGAAATATCTTTGCCCAGATGTCATTATATACTGATATTTTCAGTAGATTTTGGAGAGTGGGGTTACTGGGTTAAGAAGACCTCTGTGCTGGAGCTGAGACCCATGGATGCACAAGAAAGAAAAAGATCTTCCTACTAAAACTTTATTTCAATTTCATGTAGACTAGTAATCTTAGTTAATTTGGGGTTCCCCTTCTGGGTGTGAGTCTAAGTTTGGGTCTCCCCAAATAATGCCCAGGTTCTCTCTCCTGGTTCTGTATTGCGGGGGAGAGGGTGGGGAGAGGGATGGGGGTTTGGGGCTGGCCTTGCAGCCCAGGCAGTTCTCTGGCTGGACTACGGCAGTTCCGGGGACCTGTTGCCACCTTATCAACAGAACCCCACATCTCAGGAGAGGGCCTGCCTACCCCAGAAAGGCACAGACACCTGGCAGTTCTTCTTTGCTCTTTCAGGGCCAATGTCTTGGCCTTTGTCACATCCTCTGCCGTTTTTCTCTGTTCCCTGAAGGCCACTCATCTGGACCCCACCCTAGGGACATCTTTTCTGAAGGGCAGAGTGATGGGCTGGGAGGGGAGCTTCCTTCTCCTTAAATCTCTTCCTGACCTCCTGTTTCTTCAATGTTCTCTCTGGGCCAAGCACCTTCTCTGTTTACTTAAGGGCTTGGTTTTCAAAGCCCAGAGCTGTAAAAATACCTGTAGTCTCCCCTGCCGACCCCAGACCCTGACTCCTCTCCTGAATTAATGAGGGAAGAATGGCAAAGCTGCACTCATTGGTTGGGGGTGGAGGAGGAAGGACAAAGGGAATCGGAAGAGGGAGGGAATAACAGGTGGAGAGAAATAAAACATGGGGTAACATGTAAAAAAAAATCTGCTGCCACAGACGTTTAGAAATTGTAATAAACAATGCACCATTCAAAAATATGTAGCAATTCACCATCGCACCAGTAATGACCTCTACAGGTGTCTAATTCCCCACAACCTCACCAGCTCCAAATGCTATTGTTCCTTTGAATTTTTGTCACCCTCGTGGGTGCTGTTCTCGCTCGAAGGTACTGACACTTAGCGATGTTGAGGGTCTTTCAACATCTGCAGCTCCTTTTCTGTGAACTATCTGGTCCTGCCTTTGCCTATTTGTCTATTGAGTTGATGGCCTTTGTCTCCTATTTGCAGGAGCTTGGGAAGTGGTGTTGATCAGGGTTCTCCCCAAGAGGTAGACCCTGTTGACTAAGCTAAAGATCTAGGGGCTCAAGAGCCCGCATCCCACATGGGCACAGAATGAACAGGACTGTGGGTGGGACAGCAGGAGAGAGCAGAGTGTAGGCTGAGCCAGCATCACGCTAAGGTCCTTAGAAAAAGAACGAGTAAAAACAATGAAATATGTCAAATAAAATACAGTAAAGGGAGGAGGAGAAGGAAGGGGAAGGAGAAGGGAGCAGAGGGGAGAGGGCAGAAAAGGCAGTGATGCTCTGGGGCAGTCCCTGCTGGGTCAGCCACCCTGAGAGCAAAATGGTGGGTCCTCAAACCCCTTCCAATCCCATACCGACTCCCACGCTTCCTTTTAATGACCATAGCAATCCTGTCCGTGCAAATTAATATTCCCACTTAGTGGATTGATTATCCAGGGAGGCCCAGAGAGGTAGAGGGACTCGCAGAGGACGTAGGTGGGAGAGCCAGGAATGGGGTTTGAGGCTGATTCCCCTCCACATCACTCAAAATACTTTTTCCCCCCCTTATTTCCCTTCACTGTTTTTGGTTGGCGTCGTTGTTTTTAGTCTTTCTTTTTCTAAGGACTCCCAAATAAACGTGTGGGTCAGTAAGGTGCACATAGTTGGCGCCTAATCCCTGTCCCAGAAAGACTCACTAGGCTGGTCCGGTGGGCTGGTCCTTGCAACCAGTCAATTCAGCCTCTGCCCCTGCCCCGACAGGCGGCCGCAGATGGGGCCTGAGCTGGGATAGTCAGAGGCCAGGTGGGCAGCTCACAGCTGCTGGGTGGGCCTGCCCAGCCCTGGCACACGCGCTGACCTTCCCTCCTGCGTGCAGCCTGGCACAAGGTGAGGGCTGGGCCCAAGTGCGCACGGCCAGGTGGGCTTTTTATGGCGTGGCCCAAGGAGGTCATTCTTATTAGCGGCTTTTACACAGATCCTTCACTTTATTTCTAGCTCCTTAGAGGCTTCAGCAGGAGCCAGACAGCCTCCTAGCTTTCTCCGGTGCTCCCCCTCCCCCTCCTCCTTCAAATCCTCGGGCTGAGCTCCTCCCGTCTTGTTTGTCTGCAGTGTGTCTCGGGTGTGTGGGGGGGAGACATGCTAGCCCCAGCCGCCCCGATTCAGCCTCCCTCCCCTGGTACGGAGGATTCTGGCTTCCCGGTCCTCGTCGTCTTGATGCGCATTGCTTTCGATGGCAAACTTGAGGCTCTCTCCAACAGCTGCGAGGCGGGAGCCCGGCCCTCCCTCCCTAGCTCTGCAGCCCAAAGCACCCCACCTCGCCCCAGCTCAGAAAGTGCCTGTAACTTGCCCACGAGGCCTTGCACCCACTCTTGGCCGAATGCATCATGTCTAGCGCTCCAGCCAGGCTCTGGGCGCCGTCGGGTGTGATGGACGCCATCGGGAGCGGGGCCCGGCTTGGGCTTTGGAGCCGGGAGACCCGCGCAGGCTCCCGCTCTGCCATCTACCATCGGTGCGTTCTCGCCAGGACCCTGGAGCCGCCAGTTTCCTCGCGGTCGAGTGCGGTGACAGCCCCTCCCACCTCGGGGCGGGGCGAAGCCGCAGGCACTTGAACCGGCTGGCCGGCTCCCTTCCTCCAGCCCCGGGGCAGCCCGGCGCCCGCTGCCCCAGAGGGCTGATTGCTCAAATGGTCCAGCTTCCCGGGCCTCCGCCGAGCGAGTCGACACGCCCGCGCCTGGAACAGCCGCCCGAGGGGGCGGCCCGAGGACTGGGCGGGTGGTTCGGGGCCGACTCCTCGGAGGCCTGAGTTACCCGCCACGGATGGCATAGGCCGGCAGGCGGCCAGAGGAGGTGGGCCTGCTCCGCGGGTGGGCTCCCTCAGGCCTGCGCCAGGGCCCCGCCGTGCGCTCCCTCCGGCGGCGCGATCACAAGGCGTCTGCTGCCATCTGGTGGCGGCGCCCCGGCAGCTGCGCGCAGAGCGGGGCGGCGGGGCCCGGGGCGCGGCGGGGGCGGGGGTTCACGAATCCTCCAGCGCCCCAGAGCCTTTCACCGCCGCGCAACGCAGCCAGGAAGCCCCACGCCTCTGCCACCTATGCGGCTCCGGATGCGCCCAGCAGATTGGGGTCCGGAGAGAGGCAGTGTGGTGCAGTGGTTGGCGCCTTGGCTTTGATGCCAGCGCTAGGCTGTAGAATCAGACTTGCTACACCTCATCCGGGTATCCTGCAGCAGGACCCTTCGCTCTCTGAACCATTTTCTCGTCTGTAAAAGAGGATGAAGCAAGCGCGTGCCTTGCAAGGAGCCTTTGCAGAGTACTGCCTGGGCAAACGCAGGAAAAGCCCCAGGCCCATGGCAAAAAGCATAGTAAATGTTAGCTGTTTCTCCTATAAAATCGCTAGCTGCAAACACAAGGGACTCTTAAATACGGAGGACAAACGGTTGCCGGAGGGGAGGTGGCTGGGGGGTGGGCTAGATGGGTGATGGGCACTAAGGTGGGCGCTTGTTGTGATCAGCACTGGGAGTTATATGTATGTGATGAATCACTAGGTTCCACTCCTGAAACCAATGCTATACTGTATGTTAACTAACTTGAGTTTACATAAATTTAAAAAAAATTCTAAACTGCTTCTCAGGGGCTCAGACTCCCTCTTCTCTCCCTCTCTCTCCCTCTCTCTTTCTGTCTCCCACTCTCTCACCCTCTCACCAGTGCTCAACGTTGGCCATACCAGGGATTTTCCGTAAACCGGGGGTGCCAATGCCGACCTCCCACTCAGGTATAAGGTAAAAAGGGTAAAGAGGGCGCCACCTCTATGCAGACAGGTGCACCTGGTGTCAAAGGTCCGCTGGGCCTTCCACCTCCTAAGCGCCCAGAGGTTAATTCTCTGTTAGAACGAAAAGACTCTCCCAGCGGCTGCTCGAAAACCGGAGGCTCTGTCAGCAGCCTTGTGGACAGGGCCTATTTCCTAAGCTAAGGGCGTCTGGGTGGCTCTTCTTCACTCCCTCCCAGGGGTCACAGACCAAGGGATCCAAATCAGGGGTCATGATTTCTGACCGCCTTCCACAAAGGCCTCACTGAAGTAGATGCCTCATCCCTTTAGTAATGTGGTGGAGTAATTAAGGAAAATAAACTTTCCTTAAAAAGCGAAAGAGCCGTTTGGATCCATTCACGCACGAGGCACTGTCCCGAGACTAGGGTTTGGGGTGTGAGTGAGGCGTGTCTCACGCACCTTCTGCCAGGCACAGAGCTTTAATTACTTCTCAGGAGGCAGGAAGAAGGGGCCTATAGAACCGGGCGTGACAGCCAGGTACGCCAGCAGGGAGGGGGACTTCTCAAGCAGACGCTGCCGCTGCCGCTCTCTGCCTGTGAAAACGCCGGCTCCAATTCAAAGGTATCAAATATTTGCCTAGCTGTTCAACATTTCTTCAAATAATATACTCACGGCTAATTCATATCTAGACTCGATGTCTTCATCTCTCCCAGGCCTCCCTCCTGGATTAGCGTGTCTTGTCTATTCTGGGAGAAAGTTGTCCTACATTCTAAAAATAGGCCCTGGAGTCTGGACACTGGCATGCACAGTCAGCAGAGGCTCTTTGACTTATCTTGAGGGCCGTCCTGTGGGGACAGGTGCAGCAGAGCCCAGAGACACATCCGTGAAACAGCCAGTGTGGGCGCCCAGGTGCATGGAGGAGGCTGGGTCCTCGCGAGATGTCTGTTCTGGCTGCTGGCTTCCGAGTGAGGCGGTGGTCTGTTCCCAAGGACCCCCCCCTCCCAGCCTGGCTCTTTGACATTTGAGGGCAGTACAAGACTTTCACATCAGAGGCAAGGTCCTTTCTGTCCACATACAGGTCCCTTTCTTCCTCAGAGTTAGAAGCCCAGGATGTCCCTGTGTCAGCCAGGACCTGGCAGGAAGCAGGTGGCATGCTCGTTCAGGCCATTCAGGGAGAGCTTAATGAAGGGACAACTTTACAAAGGGGAGCACAGGAAGGAGAGATGGCACTCTGGGTCTGGTAACAGGGGGGGCTCTTCCCACCCTGGGTTGCAGGGCCCAGAGAGGAGAAGCCACCTGAATCTGGAGGTGGAGAGTGCCATCCAACAGGGGAGGTGATCTTGGGAGGAGAAGCCTGGGGAATGGCCGCCCAACCACTCCCCGGTCCATGCCAGGGCTCCCCAAGCTCAAACCCACCCACAAGGCAGAGTTATGTGTGGATGTGTCCATGCAGGGGGCCTGCTGGGGGAGGTAGTCAGAGCAGGTGAGGGAGGGTGCAGAAGAGGAGCTGGTCAGCTCCCTGTCCCTTTCTTGGGACCTCTCCACCTCGCTCCCCACCTTCTGTCTCTCCTTGTACCAGTCATTATTTCTCTGAGAGCCTCACCATCAGCATCTCGGACTGACTCCCCTTCTCTTTGTTTTCCTCCAGCTATATCTTCCCCACTTTCTGTGCCCTGAAGGAGGGCGGGTGGGTGCCCATGCCCCCTTCCCAATTGATGGAGTTGTAGGGGGTTCCAATAGTTCTCCCCATGGTCACCTGCCAATGCTAGAGGAGGGGGAGCAGCCTGGCCCTGGAGACCGGCTTCATGTGACTCTCTGCTCTTCCTCCTCTGCACTGCTCTAAATGAGGCCAATCAGGGCTGCTTTCATTTTATTACTTCAAGGACTTCCTCATCCACTTCCTTTCATCCTTCTTGCCGCTCTGGCCTGGAATTAGGGAGGAGGAGTTGTAGAACTCTAACGGCCCCACAGCCCTAACGAGAGCTCCCCCTGGGTGCCCAGCCTGCACACGTGCTGTGGGGGGCCTGCGCTCAAGGAGTCACAGCAGATGGGGGCTGGACCCACCACCCATTCACACAGTCACTTGACAGAATGCACCCAGGGCCACCGCACTCGGGCCCTGCGTGATCCCCCGGTTGTATATACAACAATGAAGGATTTAGTGTCTGCTCTTGACAAATACAGATATGTACCCTGTGTACTGTGTGACACAATGCATAAGCTCGTCTAAGCCTTAATTTCCTCTTCTGTTAAATGGGGGAGACATCCCTAACCCCAGGCTTGCTTAGGGGTGATGTGAGATCACAGGGGGGCTGTTAAGTGACAGCAACTTGTGCCCCATCCATGTACATAAAAGGTAAAACCTCAAAAGGAAGGTGGGGCCTCCCAGTTGGGGGCCGAGGATGCAGATCTCAGATAGCAGGGGGAGGGACAGATGTGGACCCAGACCTCCAACTTCAGCTCTGGTTTTAAATGGAATAAAATAATCCCCCGAATAAATAACCCCTTGATGAGGCAGGTCCCCTTGTGAGGTCACTCCTTGTAACAGATCTCACCACGGCACAGAGAATGTTCTGCTCCCCCTATCTGGGGATGATATATACAGCCAGGTAATGCAAAATGAATTTTCATGTTATTTTTGCTTATTTTTTAAGTCCATTGGGTGCATCGCGGCTGATCGCTGTTCTGACATTTTTCTTCCCTCATTAAGAAAGATGCCCCTGGTGAGTTACCTGTGTCGGGCTCCGAGCAGAAAATAAATATCGCTGGCATCCACTTTCCTGTGCTCTCTGGGTGTAATTAAGAAAAAGGCACCTGCAGGAGACAGAAAGAACAGGGCAGAAAACGGCCAAGTGGTTACCCTTCACAAGAACTTTAAAACCATGGTCTTTAAAACCATCCAAATGTCACCCCTTCCATGACCTCCTTCCTGACCTGTTGGGGCCTCCCTCCACCTTTGCACCCTAATGCTATTCCGTTCCACTGTGGTTTGCTTTCCTTTAGCATATATATCTCTTATCCCTGCTGTGGTAGACAGCCCTGTTCTTCCCTCTGTCCAAGGTACCTGATTTTCTTTTGGGACCCACAGTTCCTGGGAACCCCATGCAATCTGGGTGGAGCCTGCCTGTGCCCCAGGAGACAACCAAACCAGGGCAATCAGACTTGTCTCAGGACTTGCCAGGAAATGCTTCATGAAATACTCTTGGGCTGAAGCTTAGCCTGGGGCCATGGCCATTTTGACTTCGGGGAGAAATTGTCTTGAGAAGGAAGCCAGACAGGGGTGCCTGGCTGGCTAAGTCAATAGAGCATGCGACTCTTGATCTCAGGGTCTTGAGTTTGAGCCTTACGTTGGTGGTAGAGGTTACTTTTAGGAGGAGGAGTGGGAGGAGGAGAAGAAACTGGACTGCTGAGCCTCTCATGAGAACTTGGGACCCGGTGTCCCATGTGTGCCCTGGATCTGGAGCCTGCTGGATCTTGCAGACAGGCATTATGGGGACCCTCCCATCTTGCCTCACTCTCACTGTGACCAGCCACTGCCTATGGTTCAGGGAGCTTGTCATTGGGTCCGTCTCCAGAGGAGGCAGAGCTGGCACCTTGGGCTCAGTGCTCAGGGCTGCAGCTCAGGAGCGTTGGTAATGCCCTGGCTTCCTGTTTTACAGCCAGAAGTGTTCCATAAATGGCACAGCTCCTTCAGTGAGCTAAGTCCCCACTTCCTGCTGGGTCTGACGCCCCCACCAGTGATCTCAGAACCCAGGGTGTGAGACTCAGTTCATCCCCTGGGCCAGCTGACCTGCTTCAGGGCCACATTTGCCACCTTCGCCTTGGGCTTTTGTTCTGCATCTCTGCAGAGGGCTCGCATGCCAGGGTTTCTCTTTCTGTTCTGATCCCGCTGCCCCACTTTGGGCCCCTTTCCCCTGTCTTGTCTTGTCCTCTTTCCTCTATAACCTTTAGTCATGTTCACCAAATTGTGAGCATCTATTAGGCACCTGGTGTACACAGCCCGAGTAGAGGCTTCCCTGACAGCCTGTGTGACTTGAGTTCCCACGGTGTTCTCTCTCAGGGTGCCCCATTCTTTTCCTACACAGCAGTTATCACCCTTTACCATTGTTTTTTGTAAGTGGTTTTTTGTTTACTGGATTCACTGCTGTCTCTTCAGTTATTCAGTTCTCAGAAGATGGAAACTTTTATTATTTTTCGCCTTACACTTAAGTCAGGGACTGGCACACAGGACCCTCAAGAAACATCCATGGCATGACCGTGTGGGTGAACGTGAGGGGACCGGGCCCTGGCCCTGGTGCTGAAGCGCAGCATTGCAGACTGGGCCTGAGGCTGTTCCCACAAGGCTATGCATCGGGTGGGCGGAGTGCTGTGGGGTGAGGGGTGGACCCAGGCCTCCAGACAGCTGTGGTGTGGAGTGTCCTTGTGCAGACCAGACCCAGAGCCCAGAGCCCTGAGAAGACATGAAGCCTGCTGGGTGGACATGCTCACTGGGTAAACTCTTGTGGCTGAAACACAGGGGATTTCAGAGACATGTAGAAGTGGGAGAATGGGGAATTCTGTTCACTGTTCGGTCATGTTCATCTGCTGATTGCTCTCTGGTCACAGCTCCCCAGGAAGAAAGGCAGCTCCCTGGGTCCCTGGGGCAGAGGTGGGCTGTGATGCCTCTGGTCTAAACTGCATCATTTGGCACAGGGCTGCTCTGCATGACAGGTGACTAATAAGGCTTATCCCCCACAGGAAATGGCTTGTGAGTGTCCAAGTGTCCTATGTGCAGTGCCCAGTTTCAGGTCTGGGGTTAGTGTGGTGGGCAGAGTAGCCCAGTGAATGACCTGGCACCCATCCAGCATGACGTTATCCAACAAAGGAAGGTTGATTTTATCCCAAGGGGCCACCTCAGTGGTCTCTAAATGTGCTATTCACACCTCACGGCTGGCCCCAGGGGCCCCACACATGAGGCTGGTTCTAGCTGGATGGGAGGCGTAGGGCATTAGGCTTTGGTCTGAATTGCAGCCTTACCACTTAGTGATGAGCGGTGTGGGCAAGCTCCCTGACTTTGCCCAAGCGCACTTCCTGCACCTGAGAAAACTCTTGTGAGGTGTGCGGGGGGGGGCTTGTCGACACCTGGGCCCACAGTGAGGCCATCTCCCCATGGCTGCCCCCCGCCCTGGGCTCGGGGCTCCTCTGTCTCCTCTGCAGCTTTGCCTCCAGTACAGCAGGCAGCAGCTGCCCGTGCCAGTGTCTGTAGAGCATGCGTTCTTGGCCTCCCTGCCCGGTTGTGCTTCCTGGACGGCAGGGACTTGGTATGTCTGGATGCTGTCCTTCTTCCTGCTTTACCACCGAGGGCCCAACACCGGGCCTTGTGCATGCTTGGTGCTCAGAAGGCATTTGATGAGTGAGTGGTGTATAAATGACTAATAGGAATTCAATCCATGTTAGCAGAAATACCAAACCGCTTTGCTAACTTCCCCCAAACTACCTGCCACCCTTCATCAGCACTTGGCCCGCTAGCAGGGAGAAGGGCCTTTACTTAATCTTGGGACCAGCCGGCCAGGAGAGCGAGGCCCACCCGGCTTAGCACCTCGAACCACAGATGCAGGATTGATGGTGCCCTCAGAAGCTCACACTGGGCCTCCTCAGGGCCCCATCTGTAGAGGGAGGTCTTTCTGTAAGCAGCTGCGGTGGAACCCGGAGGCTGCAGGGGCTCCACGCCCCCTGCCTTCTGTGTTGGCCAGTAGATGGGGAGCTAGTGACCAGACCCAGCTCCCTCTCCCACACACGTGGGCCAGTACTTGGAATCTATGATGCCTGATGAAGGCTACATTAGCCAGGCTCCCAATGGGGAGCCAGTCTCTGCCACTTGCAGGAGCCAGGCAACCCTGAGAGCCAGGGCTCCGGGGGCGAGGAATGAGGTTTTGACTTTAAATCTGGCCGTTCTCATGTCACTCCAGCCCCGTTCCCCAGAAATAAGCTGGTCCAGTCTGCCATCTTTCCAGACAGTTCCTGTTGAAGCAGAAATAGTCCAAATTCTAAATGTCTAGACACTGACATATGGGGTTTCTTGATATTGTTTTCATACAGGAAAACTTGCTCTGAAAAACACAGCTACACACAGCCACTCACACACCACCGGCCCCACGCACAAAATCCTGATTTTCAAAATGTTCAGAGCCCTTCCTGAACTTGCCTGAGAGATGATGTCATCAGAGTTTGTTACTGGGGAGTTTTAGAGATCTTTCTTTAAACACACACACACGCAGAGACACCCCGACACACACAACACTGACAATTTGTCTTCTCTCATCTTCCCAACAGCAGGGGGGTCCGGCCCTTGAATATGTATGGGCCTTTGCTGCATGCTAGAAAATGAGGCACCTGAGTTCATGGGCGCTGTGAACGGGGGGCAGACAGCCCAAGGATGGGAGACAGGTGCCCTAGGCAGGGAACCAGGACACGACACTGGGAAGTCTCTTTAGCTCATTTTGTTCATCAGTAAACTGGGAATGGTAGTTCCTTCCTTGCTTGCGAGATGTGAAAATCTCTGCAGGAGATTGGATAAACAGAGGTTGCCGCTGTGACGTTGGAGATGGGAAAGCAGCAAGAATGACCATCTGGGCTCTGGAACGAGCTGTCTGTGCTTGAATCTTGCCTCTGCCCATTGCTAGCTATGTGACCTTGGTGGAGCTACTTAACCTTTCTGTGCCTCTGGCTCCTCAGCTATAAAGTACCGATAACATGAATAGCTGTGACCTCATCAGGTTTTCGTGAGGACTGGAAAAGTTCATAGGAGTTGGCTGGTCCGTGCGGAGGCGCTGACACCCAGTGCCTGGTGTGCCATAATTACTGCCTCCTCCCAGTAGGGTCCCTCTTTCTACCCAGAGTCTTCTCTAGGACATGGCCCTCAAGCCTGGGCTTCCCAAGGGTCAGGAGAAGCCTGGGCCACTTCCACTTGTGCAAGCGTCCAGTATATGAAGTCATAACAAAATGCCAAAGCAAGGTTACACAAGTTAAGGTAAACTGAATACATTTACATAAAGCAATTCAGTGGTTTTCGACAGACACACAGAGACTCCCTGGAAACCCTCACTGGACACAGTGGCAACACTATGATGTTCGTCAGGAATGGATGGCCTGGGAGAAAAGGTTCTCCTTCCCTTTGCCCTAGCCTGCCCTTAACAGGCCCTGCCTTGAGGTATTCGTGTATCCCATAAATAGGAAGAACAGAAATATTCCTGACTTCCAGCCTGGGCAGAGGCAGAGACTAAGGGCTGGGGGGTCCAGAGGATGGCTAGTGCCCAGCTGGGAACCTGCATTTCCTTGGAGCATGCTAAGGTGCTGGGTGGCCGCAGGGAGGAAGCAGGTGGGGTGACCTGCACAGCTGTGTGCGGAGGGGCCATGGGGGGAGGGGCAGCCGGAGCAGCCACATCGGGCAGGCCATGGACTTGTTGCTGGACTGGCCTCCTTGGGAAGCACCCCCTCCTCCCCAGTCACCCCAGGGTTGTCCAAGAGCCTGGGGAGGATGATTTAAAATGACTTGCAGCTCAGGGCTCCTGGCTGGCTCAGTTCGATAAGCATCCAACTCTTGGTTTTGGCTCAGGTCATGATCTCGCAGTTTGTGAGTTAAAGCCCCACGTTGGGCTCTGAGCTGACTGCATGGAGCCTGCTTGGGATTCCTTCTCTCTCTCTCTCTCTCTCTCTCTCTCTCTCTCTCTGCCCCTCCCCTGCTCACACACTTTCCCTCAAAATAAATAAACAAGCTTAAAAAAATTAAAAAATAAAATAAAATGACTAGCAGCTTAAATGACTCTGAAAAGTTTCTATTCCCAGTGTGTCCCCATGCTCCCTGGGATTGAGTGACAGGAGTTCAGTTTTACAAATCTAGCCAACACCCAGCTCCTGTGGTGGCAGGAAGCTCCAGCTTCGACACCTGCTTCCTCCCTTGTTGGCCCTCTCCCTGACTCCCTGGGACCTGGGGTGTTCTCTGCATGATCTGCTCTACAGGTGTCTTGGGGCTCAGCCAGGAAGTTCCTGGCCGGCAGGGTCAGAATCTGGTTCTCATCTTCTTCCCAGGACCCCCACCTAGCCCCTGGGTTCCTCAATCCTGGATGTGCATGGCTGTCACCTGGGGGGTGGGGGTCTTTAAAATGCCAGCACCTGCTTCGGCACCCCCCCCCACCCCCAATGCAGAACAACAGTGCATGTCACCCCAGTCAGGCCCAGGCATGCCTCAGTTGCATATTTGACCTGCACGCCCACTATGGAACCTAAACCCAGGCTGGGGGCTGCTTCCAGAAGGGTTCTGAGAAGAGGATTCAGGTCCAGAGAGGTAGCTTTCCAGCGCAGCCACAACAGGAATGCCAGCGGGTGACAGAGACTCTTTGCACCGTGAAGGCTGTGAGTCTGATCAAACAAGATTTAGCTCCAAATCCAGCCTGATTTACCCAAGTACAACTGTGGGCCAAGGGCATTATCACCTCCCTCCTTGCCACAACATACCCATCTTTTTGAGTGTGTGGGGCCAGAAGGGCTCTATGTTAGAACAGGGAGCATCAGGCTGGCAGGGAATCCATCCCGGCTTGTTCCCAGGGAATCGATCTTTATGCAGAGTGGCTCGAATGCCCATACATCCTTTGGTCCAGCTTGGAGTTTCCTAAACTCGAGGACACATAAGTTTTACTACGCAGAACTGGGAGCCTGGAACTGTACATGCTGTGCCGTGGGTGATTCCAGGGGCCTTCAGGGTAACACTGAAGTGTGCAGAACTCTGCGGTGACTGGGGGCGGCAGTCTGACAGCCCGGCTGCAGTGACCTGCCCACCTCCTGCTCCCCATGTCATTTCCACTTGGCTCCCTTCTCTCTCTCTCTATCCTCGGCCATCAAGACTTTCTCTTGTCCCTCACCTGGCCAGATTTGTTCACAGCTGCAGCCACAGCACCTACAATTGTGCCTGGGGCAAGGTTGTTTCCTGATGAGCATTTGTTGTTCTTGACAAATGCTGAGGATGGCAGGTGCTCCCAGAGCTAACAGTGAATTTGGGTAGATGGACGGGACAGACGGTCAGCTCAGGACCCCTGTGGAAGGTTCTGGGGATGCCCTGCCCCTGCCCTTCAGCATTCGCTGTTCCCCGCATGCAGCTGAGCCCGTGTCTGGTGCTCTGCTTTGGGGACCCGAGATGGCCTGGCCGAGGGGGCCTGCTGTGCCTGTGTGAACAGGTGGGAAGTGCCAGCTGTTGCAACTCAGGGAATAGCCTCCAGTCGGTGACAAAAGAAGCTGTGGATAAATAGCCCAGTTCCCTTGTCCTCCGGATGGGCTGTGTCCCAGGTCCCCGCGGTAGGAATGCGTGGGTTCCTCCACTCTGGACTGGCCTCCTTCCTTCCGCTTCCCTGCCTCACAGTGCCAGCCTCCCACGGACAGTGCCTGGAAGAACCACCCTTGGCACAGTCTACCCAGCAGCCTTTCAGTGAAGGAGCCACCCAGGGCGAGGGAGGCACCCTGAGGCTCTAATGACTGCTTGTGGAGAGCCCGTCCCTAGGAGGACAGTAGTGACCTGGTGGTTCCCTTTGCTCTAGTGTTGGATCTCAGGTTCCTGGGGAAAGTGACTCCTTTGGCTTCCTGGCTTGGACCCACAGACAAACTGAACAAGGTGAAAAAAGTTGTCATTTGGAAAAGTCTTGTGGCCAAAGGCTGCAGGGGGATGGGGCTTGGGAGAGACGGGGCTGAAATGCCTGGAGAAGCCAGGGAAGCCACTCCTTCCGGAACAAACTTCCCAGCCCGGACACAGGCGACAGCCACCCGTGGGAGCAAAGAAAGTTTCGCTGCTCCTCCCTCCCAGAGATATTTCCAAGAGCTTTATTTTTCTCGCCAGTTGGCTAAGAAGCAAAAAAGGAACAATAGATTCAAGCTGAAATAATTTGCATTTATGATGAACACAAGGAATATCTACCTTGCATTTTCCTAAAAAAGAAAAATTAAACCCCGTTTTTAATTAACTGATAAACTATTAATCAAATTTTTGCAATGTTAGGTGACACATTATTCATTTAGATAGAATGACTGTGAACTTAAACTAATCAAATCTGATTTGCCCACATAGGCTTGATTGAAATACATTTTAACTAGCATATACAAAGAGAAAATCTTGGATTTCTTACCTAATCTTCAGAGTATACTGCTGAGTTAATAAGGGCAGTTTTTTTTTTTAAATGAGACCACCATTTCTTCATCTGCATATCAAAATCAAGAGGAACTTAATTGCAAAACACATATTCCTGAAATCTAATCATTACACTGCTTTAGGGTATTTTATTGAAGCATGTTAAATTATGGACAGAATATTAATGATGGAGCTAATCAAACCCAATTAGTCACTTCTAACAATAGTCACATAAATATACAAGTCAGGTACTAAAGTACTGTAGATATGATGTAAAATTGTTAAAATATTAAATGTATGGGATATTTATGAAATATTCATGTAGAATTTAAAGCCAAAAATTATCGGATAAGTCCCTTTAAAGAAAACAGGTTTGGCAGTGTCCTACGATATTTGTCTAGAATTCACAAGTTTTCACCTATTCTCCAGGTACATTTGAATCCAGGGGATTAGCGAGTCTATAATCAATCAATCAGCAAATTCTAATAAGATGACTTACCATATTCATGACCCAGTATTTCACTCCTGCATCCAGAGACTTTTTTCAGTCTTTTGTTTTCTGACTTTTTCAAGGCCTGGTGGAAGGGTAGGTCTGGAGTCTCGGGGCCTTGGGAAAGCTGATGGAGGGCTGGATAGAGTGCTCTGAGTCCATGGTGTTTCCTCCCCACCCCCATCCCCATGCCCAGGGCGAAGCCAGGCAGGACAAGGTGGGGAAGCTGCTGTCTGGTGGACCTTCTCCTCCTCCCATTGGTGAGGTGTCAGGAAAGGATGCTAAGAGGCCCAGGGGAGTTCCAGCCGTGGCCTATGAGGAGTCTTGGTGGAAGATTCCAAGCCCGGGAGCTGGACCAAAGCAGGTAGGCAGCACCAGATATGGGAATCCCCTCTGCAGAGACCTCCCCCCGCCCTGTTCCCTTCCAAGCATGGCTGCATGGTCCCAGACCAGCACCCACACAGGCCTGCATGGCAATTTCACCCAGGGCTAGCTCCCAGGGCTTCACTAGTCAAGGAAGCTGTCAAGCTTCACAATTCTCTTTACTGGCCCTCGTCCGATCCTAGTGTCCCATCCAGACCCCTGCTTTCCCCTCTCCTGTTCCTCTTTCCGGAACGCTGCCCTCCTGCCTCTCATGCTGGAGTCTCAGTTCTGGGCAGACAGTGGTCCTGTGGCACAGGTCCCTGCTCTGGCCAAACATGCCAAGTGACGCATTAGAGCGATAGTAGCCGCTGTCCCCCCGACCCATGCATCTCCCCGTCTATCTATCGTACAAACCAAGGAGGAGCATGTCCTAGACCCTGTGCTGGACCATCCCTAAACTCAGGGAGCACAGAAAAGAAGCAGAAGTTTTACTGCTTTTTCCTGTACGTCACGCATGTTCCTGCTGCAGATAACAGCATCTCCGTTTTCCTTCAAAGAGCCCCTCTACCCCCACTTTGAGCCTCTAAGGTTTGGGGGCTGCTCCACTCCCTGGAGTCACAGTGGGCAGATGACCCAGGCCTGCCAGTAGTGCTCCACCCCTTTGTCCCTGTGATAGGCTTCCGGGTGGGAATGTGATCTGGATGTAATCTTGGGGGTTTTGCTGGAACTATAAGGAAAGAGAACCCCTTTTCTGCTGGGGCGTCCTGGGAGCAGAGGCTGGGGCCGCAGCACACACAGAGACTAACGCAGAGGAGAGAACAAGTCCCAATGACATTGCTTGAGCTCCCCAATTCCGCTGTGCCCGAAAGGCTAGTTACCTGCGCCAATAAGTCTCCCCTCTTTTCCTATTTTTTTTTTTTTCCCTTAGCCAGTTGGAGTTGTGTTTCCTGGCACTTGCAACCCAAAGAGTCACGGTTAATGGACAGGAGAGAAACAGAAGAGGTACAGTCTAGACGCTCAGATGAGGTAGTGTGCGGTGTCAGCAGCAGGACACGGCCTTGCAGCTTCTGCAGCTTGTGGGAAGGGAAGGTAGACAGAAATCAGGCTCTGGTTCTTGACTGACAGGTCACCCCCGGGTGCCCCTTTGTGATCTGTGAGGGAGGACAAGTGGAGTAAATGTGGTCACCCTGAGAGAGAGGGGGTCATGGTGTGGACACATTGAGCATCATTGTGGCATCCAGGGCCCGACATGTGGCTCAATGAACAGTTGCAGGTGTGCACAGGTTGATATATTCTAGCAAGTTGACATGCCAGACTAGTACTGAAGATACAAGCTCCTTCTGGCAAGAATCCCCTTCTTGCCTGGTACCCATGGCTCTCCGCGGATGGCCCCACGCATACTCCTGCTGTGGTTGCACCTCTGAGTTTATGAGTGCCCGAGCACCTTCCCCAGCCTCTGGAACCCTCCATCCCTCTGTCTTCTCCTTCCACGAGGCCCAGAAGGACACCTCCTCCATGAAGCCTGCCCTCGGATCTAACTTGTTTTTATGGATCTCTCATGACCTTGGCTTTCCATGCCTTGGAGTGGGAAGGGGAAATCTTGGGGCAGACGCGACATCCACGTTTGGGTGTAGGCAGCAGCGGAGACTGAGGGTCAGACTACAGATGCAGAGTTAAAAATAAAGAGCTTAGCAGAAGCCAACCACCTCACCAGAGATGAGCAGGGGAATTTGCAGCAGGGCCATAGGACTCCTCACAGGACATGGAGTTGTGTTCACATCATGCACTTCTTTGTTTCTTTTTAAGTTTTTAAGAATGTTTCTTTATTTTTGAGAGAGAGACAGAATGCGAGCGAGGGAAAGGCAGAGAGAAAAGGGGGCACAGAATCTGAAGCACACTCTGGGCTCTGAGCTGTCAGCACAGAGACCAACTCGGGACTTGAAGCCATGAACCATGAGAGCATGACCTCAGCCGAAGTTGGACACTCAACCGACTGAGGGACCCAAGTGCCCCTCACTTCATGCACTTCTAATCTCTATGGACAGGGCGAGGCCCTTGACCTGAGTGTAGGCCTGCAACCCAGATCTCCTACCAGACCATGAGCCCCCAAGGGCAGGCAAGGAGCTGGCCTGTTTCTATCAGCCTTCTGCTGACATCAGGACTGTTGGTTGGCGGACAACTCCAGACTCTGAGAACTTTCCGGAGGCTCTGAGACCCCAGTCTCGTGTTTCCCAAACCAGGCTCTAATTGAGATTTAGTTTGGGGTCAGCATGTGGCCTACATTTGTGGGCTGTTGGTACAACTTCACACCAGGCTAAGCTGCCTTTTTGTTCATGTATTTTTGAATAATTTTTAAAAATCAGATAATAATCATAAATTCATAAAAATCATAAACACCAGTTAACATTTTTCTTTTTGCCATTTCTGTCTCACACATAGATGCCTGATGCCAGGCACCGTGTCATTTCCAGGTAGTGAGTGTCCTTCTTCATGTTTCCTTGGCCACATGTGTAAGCAAATCTAGGAATCATCCAGAAGTGCCATAGCACCTTTGCCTTTTTCCTTTGTTGCCAAATTTACATTCCCACCATAATGTGTGAGGGTTTCCCCAGACCTTCTCTGACCCATGGTATCATTAGGCTTAAATGTTTTTTCTTATCTCATGGGTATGAAATAGTAGCTCATGGTTGATTTAATGTGTATCTTCCCAATTGCTAGAAGCCCCATGTGCCTTTTCAGGCAATTTTTAATCCACCCCATCATCACGCTGGTCTCCTCCCTCTCAAGACTGGGCTCCTGTAGGAGGCACAGCTGCTGTGGGTTTCAGGTAAGCAACTTAGCCTCCATGTCCTTGTCTGTGAAATGGACAAAACAATGGCTAATTCATGAGGTTTAGACAATGCAGACCAGCTATTTCAGCCTCGTAGGGTCCAAAGCTGATGAGTGGACCACAGTCTGTCTTCTCCAAGGAATCAGGCCTGGGGTGACGCTCTCATTTTTGTCAGGAGGAAGGGAATCTGCATTGATGAGTCGAGGGTGCCATTTCAATTCAAGCAGAGCTTCTCTGAAGCTGGGGTAGCAGAGAAAAGTGAACCTTCTCCCTGCAGGAAGCTGGGGAGGAGGAGGTGGGCAAGGAGGAGGAGAGCAGGAACCACATTCAGAGTCCCATTTTGGGGGGTTGGAGAACCTGTGTGCTTCAAGGTCCCCTGCTCCCTGTTGGCAGGCCTCCATCTGTTCTCCATATAGCCCAGGCAAGTGGCCTTTCCTACCTGGGGGCCTTGGCAGACGTATGAAGGGGAGGCAGAGCCCAGGGTCAGGTCAGGCTGACACCACCAAAAGGAAGCATCTGTTGTGGGAGACATACCTGACAGATGATTTATTTCTGCCCTAAGTTCCCCAATGGCCCAGCCTTATCTCTGCTTTGCAAGGCCTCCCAGGCCCCAAGGCAGAAGAACTCTGCTTCACTCAAGGCAGCAGAGAACCATCTAGGGGACTGCCTGAATTTCCTAGAAAATTTTTCTGGGAACATCCCGAAGCAGCCTGTTAGCCATCAAGGCACCAACAAATTACCTGAACTTTTCAACTACCCGAAAAGCATTAGCAAATCACCTTCAAAGGCACTCATTTCAGAGGTACAATTTGATGAGTTTTGGCAAATACGTATACTTGTCTAACCAGACCTAAACCTTCCAAAATGCATGATTTCTATGGGCTTTGATACAATTAGTTGAAAACATGACATTGCAGTTTTTCCCAATCAGTGAGCAAGAACACTGACCCACATCAGGGAAGACCAGCATTCCCTGGCTGGATTTTAACAGAAACTATAGTTGGTAGACAGACTGGAAAGTGAGCACATGATTTATTGATGCCTGTTCCCCATTTGGATTCACATAGCTTTCTGAAGTGCCTTTTTAGTTATCAAAACCATGAAGCCAAGTATCAGGAACCAGGCTTCCGAATTGCTGCTTCACAAAGTGTTCATCAAGATTTTCGAAAATAATGAAGAACAATTAATCACATTGGCACTCACTAAGAATATCATAATTAATATTTGGGTGAGAGCAAAACGATTGTGTTAATAAATATATTATTTTAAATGTTTATCTTGTCTTTGTAAAATGTGTATTTTGTGTGTGTCTTGTTACAAATGAATGAAATAGTACCATAGGATACAGCAGACCCAGAGACAAGGACCTGGGTACAGGTTGGTTGTTCATCTGGGAGGTGGTTTCAGGAAGTGGGAGGGAGGCCATGGGGTAGGGAGACAGAAAAGGATGCAGTAGTAATGGGTTGGCTCACTCCCACAGAGGCTGTGTGAGGCTTCATGAGGAATGCATTCCAAGCATCCCATAGAGAGAAGGGGAAGTTGGGAAATTGTCCTTTGGGACACTTTCCTTCTTTGGTTGAGAGTTGCTCTTGGGATGTTAACTTTTTGCCACTTTCAGGCTCCCCGAAAGCTTGGGTGGTGCTGGAAAAGCCTTTAGTCTGACAACCATTGGTGGTGGAAGCTGTCATCTGTGTGGGAAGGAACCACCCTAACTGTTGCCAAACTCAGCCACGGGCTGAGGAGATATGGGGTGGCCATCTACAGTGTTCACTAAAAGCTCTGTCTGCGCTTGTAAATATCTGACTGAAAACATGCATCTAAAACTGAATGGAGATCACTAACCCGGAGACTGTTCAGAAGGCCATGATCAACCAGTGACTGGGAACCACTGGTCTTTGAATCCAAACTCCACCCTTGTTATTAACAGTGAACGCATGCCTTTGCTTTAGGTGGCACATGGCAGCAAGATGGCGGGACAAATTTCCAAGAAGAGGAAGTTTGCAGCCGATGGCAACTTCAAAGTTGAACTGAATGGGTTTCTCACTCGGGAGCTGACTGAAGATAGCCATTCTATAGTTGAGGTCTGAGTTACACCAACCAGGACAGAAATCATTATCTTGGTCACCAGGATGCAGAATGTTCTTGGGCCAGTGGATCCAGGAATTGAGTGTTGTGGTTCAGAAGAGGTTTGGTTTCTCTGAGGTCAGTGCAGAGCTTTATGCTGAAAAGGTGGCCACAAGAGGTCTGTGTGCTATCACCCAGGCAGAGTCTCCACCTACAAACTCCTAGGAGGCCTTGCGGTGTGGAGAGCGTGCTGTGGCGTCCACTCATCACGGAGAGTGGGGCCAAAGGCTGTGAGGTCGAGGGGTGTGGGAAACTCCGAGGACAGAGCACTAAGTCCATGAATTTTGTGGATAGCCCGATGATTCGCAGGGGGAGCCCTGTTAACTAGTACTTTAACACTGCATGTGCTGCTGAGTCAGGGTATGCTGGGCGTCAAAGTGAAGACTGTGTTTCCCTGGGACCCAAGTGGTAAGACTGGCCCTAAGAAGCCCCTGCCTGATCACGTGAGCATTGTGGAACCCAAAGATGAGACACCACCTACCGCTCCCCTCTTGGAACAGAAGGGTGGGAAACCAGAGTCACCTGCCATGACACCGCCAGTGCCCATAGTGTAACAGGGTCTTGTTGGCAGCCGGATCTGGAGTCTGGATATAGCTTTGTAAATACTTTTAATAAAATCTTTAAAAAAGAAAAAAAAAACAGTGAAAGCACACCTGTCCTTCCTGGCCACAATCCACCCCGTTCCCCTGGCACCTAGCCCAGATTATTTTATGGGTGAACTCAGTTAAATCGTTAAGGAGCAGACAATAACCATGCTGCTTAAACTGTCCCGGAGCACGAAAAAGACCTACTATGTTCCTAGACAGAAAAGCTCGCTATTGAAATTATGGTCATTCCCTTTGTATTACTCGTCAGATTTAATGTCATTCTAATCAAATGAAGAGAAAGTTGTTTTGTCAAAATTGTTATGCCTTTCTTTTAAACCCTCTTGAAAGGCACCCCTTAATGCCTTTGATTTCTATTTTTTTTTAATTTTTTAAAAGTTTAATTACTTTTGAGAGAGAGAGACAGAGCATGAACAGGGGAAGGGCAGAGAGAGAGGAAGATATAGAATCTGAAGCAGGCTCCAGGCTCTGAGCTGTCAGCACAGAGCCCGACGCAGGGCTTGAACTCGTGAACTGAGAAATCATGATCTGAACCAAAGTTGGATGCTTCACTGACTGAGCCACCCAGGAGCCCCTGAATTCTATTTTTAATCCATTTAATTCAGGTATAATTTCCATACCCACAAAAAAAAATACTTTAAGCATCCACTTAAAGCATACAATTTGATGAGGTTGGCAGATGTATGCACCTCTGAAAGTGGCCCCACAGTTGACACAGAATATTTCCATCACCTCCAAAGGTTTCCTCGCGCCCCTTTCTCTCCACCCTTCCCTCTCTCAGCCACAATCCCAGCAACCACTGATCCATTTTCTGTTATCAGGGATCAACTTGCTTTTTCTAGATTTTACGTAAGTGGAATTATGCAGTATGTGTCTGGCATCTTTTATGCGGCACAATTATTTTGACATTTGTCCATGTGGTTTGTTCATGTTCATGACCATGTAGTTTTCCATTGCACAGTTATACCACATTTTGTTCCCCTGTTATATCATGTATGTTGCTTCCAGGTTTTGACTGTTGCAAATAAACAGTGAATATCTGTGTACAAGTCTTTGTGGGCATGGATCAGTTTTCTATTGCTCCTGAAACAAATTACCACAAATTTAGGGCTCAGAACATTAGCCATTTGCTATCTCACCATTCTGTATGTCAGAGGTCTGGGTACAGAATTGCTCATTGGGACCCTCTGCTTAGGGTTTCCAAGGCTGAAGTCAAGGTGTTGGACATTGTTGGGTCTCATCTGGAAGCTCTGTGGGGAAGAGTCCAAGTTCATCTGTTTCCTTGCAGCTGTAGGGCTGAGGTCTCATTTCTTTGCCAGCTCCCAGCACAGGCCAGCCTTTGGGCTTAGAGAATGCCCCCTGGCTCTTCCTCATGGCCACCTGTGTCTCAAAGCATCAAAGGCACATCAAATTTTTCATATGCTCAGAATCTCTCTGACTTCTCTCCTGCTGCATCTCTACTGACTCCAGCTGGAGAAAATTCTCTGCTTTTAAGAGTTCATGTGATCATATTTTCCCGTATGATACAGGATGATCTCCCTTAATTACATTTGCAAAACCCCTCTTGCCATATTCATAGATTCCAGGGATTAGGGTCTGAACATCTTAATAGGTCATTTTGTCTACCACAGGTTATATGTTTCAGTTTATATTGAGTTAAATACCATAGTGAAATGCCTAGGTTGCAAGGTAGGTGTGTATTTAACTTTACAAAAAAATAATATGCCAGTTTATATTCCCACCAGCAGCATGTGAAAGTTCTATTTGTTCCATATCCTTGTCAACACTTGGTATTGTCAGTCTTTTCTTATTTTAGCCATTCTAAATACGTAGTTTCTTTTGCATTTCCCTGATGACCAATGATGTTAAGCACCATTTCATTTGATCCTTGGTCATTTGTATATTTTCTTTTATCAGTTGTCTATTCAAATATTTTGTCCATCTTTTTGATTGGGTTATTTATCTTTTTATATCTGATTGTAAAGATTCGTTCTGTGTTCTGTGATTAAATGCTTTGTGAGTTATACGTATCGAGTCGCATTCTAGTCTGTGACTCAACCTTTTTATTATATTAGAGTGACTTCCTAAGAGCTAAAATTTTTAATTATGATAAAGTGCAGATTATCATTTTTTCTTTATCATTCATGCTTTCTGTATTTTAAGAAATCTTTGCCCGCCCTAAAATTACAAAGATTTTCTCCTGTGTTTTCATCTAGAATTTTTATCACTTATAATTTTACATTTATGTCTGTGACCCATATCAAATTAATTTTATGTATGATGTGAGTTAAGGGCCAATGTTCTTATTTTCCAATGGATGCCCAATAGTTACATTTGTTGAAAACTTCCTTTTTCTTTACTAAATTGCCTTGCCATCTTTGTCAAAAGCAATTGAAAATATATGTGTGTGGGACACCTGGATGGCTCAATCAGTTAAGTGTGCGACTTTTGATTTCGGCTCAGGTCATGATCTCATGGTTGGTTAGTCTGACCGAGTTGGTCCCTGTGCTGACAGCATGGAGTCTGCTTGGGATTCTCTCTCCCTCTTGCTCATTTCCCCTCCCCCACCTCACAGATGTGTGCACTCTCACTCTCTCTCAAAATAAATAAGTAGACTTAAGAAAATATGTGTGGATCTATTTCTGGACTCTGTATTCTGTTTCATTGTTTGTCCTTTTGCCAATACCTCCTTGTGTGATTAATGCAGATTATAGTATGACTTGAAATCAGGTTGTGCAAATCCTCCAATTTTGTTTACCTTAAAGAATTGCTTTAGCTATTACAGGTCATTTATATTTCCATATGTGTTTTACAATTAGTTTGTCAATTTCTATAAAAAATCTTGCTGGAATTCTTACAGGGATTGCTTTTAATCTATAGATAAGTTTGGGGGGAATTGACATTTCAGCTGTATTCAAACTTCCAATTCAGAAATGGTGTGTTTTTCCATGTAATCAATGTTCTTTACTCTTAATTGTAGAAGACTTTTATGTCTTTTGTTGTATTTACTGCTAAGTATGTTTATTGATGCCATTTTATTTCACTTATCACAATACCCTCTAGTTCCATCCATGTTGTCACAAATGGCAATATCTCATTTTTTATGGCTGAGTAATATTCCATGGTATATATACACCACGTCTTTTTTTTTTTTTTTTTTTTAAATTTTTTTTTTCAACATTTTTTATTTATTTTTGGGACAGAGAGAGACATAGCATGAACGGGGGAGGGGCAGAGAGAGAGGGAGACACAGAATCGGAAACAGGCTCCAGGCTCTGAGCCATCAGCCCAGAGCCTGACGCGGGGCTCGAACTCACGGACCGCGAGATCGTGACCTGGCTGAAGTCGGATGCTTAACCGACTGCGCCACCCAGGCGCCCCTACACCACGTCTTTTTATCCATTCATCTATTGATGGACACTTAGGTTGCTTCCACATCTTGGCTATTGTAAAAAATGATGCAATAAACCTAGGGGTGCACTTATCTTTTTTAATTAGTGTTTTTTTAATGTTTTATTTATTTTTAAGACGAGAGAGACAGAGCATGAGTGGGAATGGGGCAGAGAGAGAGGGAGACACAGAATCTGAAGCAGGCTCCAGGCTCTGAGCTGTCAGCACAGAGCTTGATGCGGGGCCCAAACTCACAAACTGTGAGATCATGACCTGAGCTGAAGTCGGACGCTCAACCGACTGAGCCACCCAGGGGCCCCTGAATTAGTGTTTTCCTTTTCTTTGGGTAAATACCCACGTGGAATTACTGGATCATATTGTATTTCTATTTTTAATTTTTTGAGGAACCTCTCCATACTGTTTTCTACAGGGGTCACATAAAACTACATTCCCACCAACAGAGCACAAAGATTACCTTTTCTCCACATTCTCATCAACACTTATTATTTCTTGTCTTATTTCTTGTCTAGCCAATATCACTGGTGTGAGGTGGTATCTCATGGTAGCTTTGATCCTATCTGCATTTCTCTGATGATTAGTGATGTTAGCATTTTTCATATATCCATGGCCAGCTTTATCTCTTCTTTGGAGAAATGTCTATTCAGGTCCTCTGCCCATTTTTTAATTGAATTGTTTGTTTGAGGTTTTAAAAAAATATATTGAGTTGTGCAAGGGTTTTTTCCCCTATATTTTGGATATATCATTTGTAAATATCTTCTCCCATTTGGTAGGTTTTTTTTTTCATTTTGTTGATGGCTTCCTTTGCTGTGTAAAAATTTTTACTTTGGTGTAGTTCCAATAGTTTACTTTTGCTTTTGTTTCCTTTGCCTCAGGAAACATCTAGAAAGAAACTGGTAGGGCCATTGTTAGAGAAAGTACTACCTGTACTCACGTCTGGGGTTTTTATGGTTTCTGGTCTCAAATTTAGGTCTTTAGTCCACTCGAGTTTATTTTTTGTGGATGGTCTAAGAAAGTGGTCCAGTTTCAGTCTCTTGTATGTAGCTGTCCAGTTTTCCCAACGCCATTTGTTGAAGAGACTGTCTTTTCCCCATTGCATACTCTTGCCTGCTCTGTCACAGATTAATTGACCATCTAAGCACGGGTTTATTTCTGGGCCTTGTATTCTGTTCCATTGATATATATGTCTACTTTTGTGCCAGTATCATACTGCTTTGATTACTGCAGTGTTGTAGTCTAGTTTGAAATCTGAGATTTCCAGCTTTGTTCTTTCTCAAGATTGTTTTGGCTATTCAGGGTCTTTTGTGGTTTCATACACATTTTAAGATTATTTGTTCTAGTTCTGTGAAAAATGCTGTTGGTATTTTGGTATGGATTGCATTAAATCTGTAGATTGTTTTGATTAGTAAGGACATTTGAACAATATTAATTCTTTCAATCCATGAGCACGGTATATCTTTCCATTTGTTTATGTCACCTTCAATTTCTTTCATCAAAGTCTTATAGTTTTCAGAGTTTTGAGAAAACTAGCTGTAGCCACCATGGGCTTACTAGTGGGTAGAGCTGGCATTCTTCCTGCCAATAGCCACTGCCACAGCTGCAAGGGCACCAAAGGTCAGGGCTTGCTCCATGGACAGCTAGCTAAGAGGTATTGTTGTAGGAACTATGGGTGCACTGTTGTGGGGGTTATCTTCCCCTCCCCCCAGGGCAGGAGCTGGTTTGGAGAGGTAATGGATGGGGGCTGCTGCAAGGTGTGGCATGGTAGTAGGCACTTTTGAGGGTTCTGTCCCAGTGGCAGATGGTTTGGGTGGAATGGCTCTACAGGGGAGCAAGTGGGAGGCACCTGCTTGCTAGCAAGGTGGATGGAGAATGTTAGAACTGGCTCCTGCAAGCGTCCAGGTATCTAGGGTCTGGAAGGGCAAGAATGCTAAAGGCAAATGCTCAGTCTATGTTTATTGAAATGATCATTTGTTTTATTCTGTTAATATGAAAAATTACACTGATTGATATTTAAATGTTAAATATCTTTATTAGATTTTGCTGGTTGCAGAAGATTAGTTGGGAAATGTTGACCTCTTCTATTTTGCAAAAGGGTTTATGTAAGATTGGTGCTATTTCTTCCTTGCAATGGTAGCAATCACTGGTGAACCGTCCAGGCCTGGAGTTTTCTCTGTTGGAAGGTTTTAAACTACCAATTCCATTTCATTAATAGATATGTAGAACTATTCAGGTTTTGCCATATCTTGTGTTAATTTTGGCAAGTTGTCATTTTCAAAACAACTTGCCCCTTTCTCTTTTTCTCTTGATCAGTCTAGCTAGATGTTTATCAATTTTGCTGATCTTTCCAAAGAACCAAAAGAACCCCTTGTGGAGTAGACATGAGCCGAACCCACAGAGAAGAGTTCAGTCTCCCTGGCCCCAGAGCTTAATGCAATGCCCCCAACAGAGCCCAGCCCAGATCAGCCAATTTCCAGCCAGCCAGCCTGCAGATACAGGAGAGAGAATAGGTGATTGCAGTTTCCAGTAACTGAATTTTGGAGGTGTTTTGTTTTTTTTGCTTTTAATTTTTTTTAATTATTATGTTTATTTATTTTGAGAGAGAGGGACAGAGTGTGAGTGGGGGAGGGGCAGAGAGACAGGGAGACACAGAATCCAAAGCAGGCTCCAGGCTCTGAGCTGTCAGCACAGAGCCCAATGCAGGGCTCGAACCCATGAGTGTGAGATCATGACCTGAGTCAAAGGCGGACGCTCAACCGACCTGGAAGTGCTTTGTTAAGCAGCTATGGCTGACTGATACAGTTTATAGGTACTTCATTTAACCAGTTTTCTATGGATGGACATTTAGCGAAGTGAATGATTCCAAACAAAGCTTGGCTCATCTTTAGAAAGCACTTCTAGAAGACTTATCTCTAGAAGAATTGTAGAGTCTAAGGGTTTGCACAGTTGAATATTTTAAATAATATTCTTGAATTATGCTCATCAAAGCTATGCTGATTCACATTCCCACCAGCAGTTTGTAAGCATTTGTGTTTCCTCACAGTTCCAATACTAAAGGTTAAAACATTTAATTTTCATCACTCTAATAAGTGAAATATAATATCTATTTAAATTTCCCTGAGCACTGGGTGGCTTAATAGTTTCCATGTATGCATTGGCCGCTTACATTTCTTCTCTGAATTGCCCCTTATGTTCTTTTTTCTTCTATAAAAATATTTTTTCCTTTCCTGATTGTCTGTAAGAGATTTTTATATATTTTTCATGTTACCCTTTTATCCGCTAAAAATATTACAAATATTTTAATTTGTGACTTCTTTTTAAACTTTGTAGTTTAAAAAGATACCTTATGGTATCCTTTGTTGGAGAGAAGTTTAAAGCACAGTTAAATCTGTTCATTTGTTTTTCTTTATATCTACTAGATTTCCCTAAAAATGCTTTTCCCATCCAAAAAGTTCCTTAAAACTCTATCATATTTGGGGTGCATTGATGGCTTAGTTGGTTAAGCGCCTGATTCTTGATTCCAGCTCAGGTCATGATCTCGTAGTTCCTGAGATCAAGCCCCGCATTGGGAGTCTGCACTGTTAGTTCAGAACCTGCTTGGAATCCTTTCTGTCCATCTCTCTCCTCCTTCCCTGCACATGCACACACACTCTCTCTCAAAAATAAACAAACATTAAAAAAACAAAAAAATTCTATCGTATTTACTACTATTATTTTTATAATACTTTTTATTATTTTACATCTTTAAATCATCTGACATTAGTTTCGGGTTATTATTTTGAGTGAAGTATAAGGTTCCTTTTCCAAACAATAGGTGATTATTCCAACAGTGTTTATCAAATACTCCATTATTACTTCTTTAATTTGAAATATCAAATTAAAACTAAATTTATGAGTTGTTTCTAGAATTTCCATCCTATTCCACTGAGGTCTCATAGTCTTCTGACAATACTGTGCTGTTCGATTGCTAATGTCTTAAGCCATATTTTGTTTTTTGCGCAAAATACTTCCTAGTGCTCTTCAGACATATTTTTTTTATTCTTGGTATTTGCACTTCCAGATGAACTTGAGAATATTAACAAATTCATAAGAAAATCTATGTGGATTTTGTTTGGGATTGCATCAAATATATAGGTTAATTTTTTTATGTTTTTATTTATTTTTGAGACAGAGAGAGACAGCATGATCAGGGGATGGGCAGAGAGAGAGAGAGGGAGACACAGAATCTGAAGCAAGCTCCAGGCTCTGAGCTGTCAGCACGGAGACCGATGCAGGGCTTGAACCCATGAGCCATGAGATCATGACTTGAGCTGAAGTCGGATGCTTAACAGACTGAACCACCCAGGTGCCCCATATATAGGTTAATATGTAGAGAATCATAGTCTGACAACGTTGAGTCATTGCACCTGATTTACATCTTGATTTTTAGAAATACTTAAAAATTATTTGGTTTTCTTCAGGTAGGTTTTGCTCAATTCTTGTTAGCTTTAGTCTTAGAGTTTGTTTTTGTTGTTCTGAAGGGACTCTATTGACATGAAAATCTTTTATCTGATATATGAGGCCAAAAATAAGGTTAATAGCATTTATGATGTGATCCCATTTTTGTAAAGAATATCTGTATATATGGATATTTGTATGTACAGAAAATCTTTGAGTATAATTGCTCATTTCACTCTCTGTCTCTACTAGGTTGATCTCTTTTGGGGTAGGAGTCATTGTTTGATGACTTTATATGTAACACAGAGAAGCTGGCACATATCAGGAGCTCAAAACACGCTTGTAAAATGAATGAGTGAATAAAATAAAGGGATATTGAGTGACCTACATAGAAAGGATAATTATCTTTTCCCTGACTATATGGAATTATGGATTTCCTTAGCTTCTTTCTGCTTTGCTGTATTTTCTGATTTTTCTCTTGTGATCACGTATTATCTTGTACTTTAGAAAAATAAAGAAGATGATTTTCACTTGGAAAAAGAAGAAAACCATAACAAAAGAGCACCATACTATGTATCTCCCTTAATACTTGTAATATTTTAAAATTACAAGTAAAATTAACATACAATGTTATATTCGTTTCAGGTATAAAATATAGTGAATCAACAATTTTGTATATTACTCAGTGCTGATTACAATAAGTGTACTCCCTTCATCTATTTAACCTGTCCTCACTGCCCTCCACTCTGGTAACCACCATTTGTTCTCTACATTTAACAGTCTGGTTTTTTTAAATTTTTTCAATTAAATTTTTTTTAATGTTTATTTATTTTTCAGAGAGAGGGAGAGAGAGAGTGTGTGTGAGCAGGGGAGGGGCAGAGAGGCGGGGAGAGACACAGAATCTGAAGCAGGCACCAGACTCCAAGCTGTCAGCACAGAGCCCAACGCAGGGCTGGAAATCATGAACCACAAGATTATGACTTGAGTTGAAGTCGGACGCTTAACCAACTGAGCCACCCAGGTGACCCATTAACAGTCTGGGTTTTTTTTTTTTTGTTTTTTTTTGTTTTTTTTTTTTTACTGTTTGTCTTTTTTTCCCTCCATTTGTGTGTTATGTTTCTTAAATTCCACATATGAGTGAAATCATATGGTATTTGTCTTTCCCTGACTGACTTCTTCACTTATCAGTATACTCTTCAGCTCATTTCATGTTTTTGCAAATGGCAAAATTTCATTTTTTTTTGGCTGAGTAATATTCCTGTGTGTGTGTGTGTGTGTGTGTACTGCATCTTCTTCATCCATTCATCTATCGACAGACACTTGGGTTGTTTCCATATCTTGGCTATTGTGAATAATGCTGCGGTAAACATAGGATGCATATATCTTTTTGAGTGAATGTTTTCATTTCCTTTGTGTAAATAGCCAGTAGTGAAATTACTGGATCATATGATAATTCTATCTTTAATTTTTTGAGCAAGCCCCATATTGTTTTCCACAGTGGCTACACAAGTTTGCATTTCTACTAACAATGCACAAAAGTTCCTTTTTCGCACATCCTCACCAACACTTGCTGTTTCTTGTGTTGTTGATTTTAGTCATTCTGACAGGTATGAAGTGATATCTCATTGTGGCTTTGGTTTCCATTTCCCTGATGATCAGTGATGTTGAGCTAAAATGTTCATATTACCCAAAGTAATCCACACATCTAATGCAATCCCTATCAAAAGACCAAGAGCATTTTTCACAGAGCTAGGACAAATAATCCTAAAATGTTCATGGAACTGCAAAAGACCCTGAATAGTCAAAGTAATCTTGAGAAGGAAGAACAAACCTGGAGATACCGCAATCCCAGATTTCAAGATATACAACAAAGCGGTAGTAATCAAAACAACATGGTACTGGCACACAAACAGACACATAGATCAATGGAACAGAACAGAGAGCCCAGAAATAAACACATGATTATATAGTCAAGTTAATCTTGGACACAGAGAGCAAGAACATGCAATGGGAAAAAGTCTTCACACAAATGGCGTTGGGAAAACTGGACGGCTACATGCAAGAGAATGAGACTGGGCCACTTTCTTACACCATACACAAAAAATAAACTCAAATGGATTAAAGACCTAAATGTGACACCTGAAGCCATAAAAATCCTAGAAGAAAGTACAGGCAGTAATTTCTCTGACATCAACCATAGCGACATTTTTCTAGGTATGTCTTCTGAGGCAAGGGGAATTAAAAGAAAAATAAACTGTTGGGACTGCATCAAAACAAAAAGCTGTTGGCACGGAGAAGAAAATAATCAACAAAACAAGAAGACAACCTACTGAATGGGAGAAGGTATTTACAAGTGACATATCTTATGGGGAGTTAACACTACTTGTAAATTTAAAAAAGAGAAACAACTGTGTAGACCCTAAAAATGGCTAGGGAGGCAGGTGGTTCACCCATCTAGATGACCCCTTATTCCAATTTTAGAAGCTTGGTTTTGCCGTCTGAAAAATGGGATTAGTTTTGCCTTGCCTTTGCCTGTCTCCGATCCTCCCAGGTTGAGTGAAGACAGGTTTGCTTGTGCTTGTGTGGAGCTCCAGGCCCTCAGCACAGGCCAGCACAGTCAGGAGGCATTAGAGGGAAGCTAGGGAAAGTAATTCTTCAGTCCCTGAGGTTGCTTTTACATTATGATGATATATGGTATATGTTGCTACAATGCCCAGGGCGCACTTACGGGGAGGACGGACCAGGAAGCCCCGAGGGCTGGGAGGGCCACCAGGTCAATAATATATGCAGCTGGTAGAAGAGAACACCGACCTCACTTCCTCCAGAGAATAGATGACTCTAACCCTGGAGTCCTGGTTTGCATGTAAATAATGAGCAATGGTACCACTTGGCTGCTTGTATCGTTGAGGACAGAGTGAAACAAGAATGAGAGAGACAAATTAGAAAAATATGAGGGCACCACTTATAGATCTGTGCAAGGAAGTATAATTCATCAGCTTAATTTTGCTCTCTCTAGAAACACAGCACAGTGTTGGTACATTTCTATACCTGAGGTCAAAAAAATTTTTTTTCTTGGTATGATGATTATCAAGTAACAAAAAATTAATCATAAGCTTCTCAGGAGGCAGACCGATGCATCAGTTACAACATTTGGCAATGGAGCCCTTTATAACCCCACCTGGCACGAAGCGGTCGCCCCATGATGACTCCATTGGTAATACCCTGGGAAGTGGCTGAGGGTGTGTGATTTGGGGACGTTGGGTTCTCTCTCTAAGCCTGGTTACAGGCAGCAGCCTAGGGTCTGCTCCATCTGGAAGCTCCTGGTTTGCTTTTAAAAACATTTTCTTAAGGACAGCCAGCCCTTCATGTGCCCTGCATTTCCCGTGCTAGCACAGAGCACAGTGTGCCACGGATGCTTCCCCTGACACTTAAAAATTGCTTTTAATTGACAATTTTTAGAGCAGTTTTAGGCTCATCGCTAAATTGAGAAGATACAGAGATTACCAACATGCCCCTCCAGCCCCCACGCATGCACAGCACTCCTCCATTATTAACGTCCCCCACCAGTGTGGAACATTTGTTACAACTGATGAACGTACATTGACATATAACCACCAAAGTCTTTTGTTTATTTTAGAGTTCACTCTTGGTGTTGTACATCCTGTGGGTTTGGGACAAATGTATAATGACATGTATCCATCATCATGTTATCATACAGAACAGTTCCACTGCCCTCAAAATCCTCTGTGCTCGCCCCCGATTCATCCCCTCCCCCAACCCCAAAACTCCTGGTAACCACTGGTCTATTTTTTTGTCTCCATAGTTTTGCCCTTATCAGAATGTCATGTAGTTGGAATCATACAGTATGTGGCTTTTTCAAATTAGCTTCTTTTACCTGGTAACATGCCCTTAAGTTCCTTCCATGTTTTTGCATGCCTTGATAGCTCATTTCTTCTTAGTGTTTGAATAACATTCCATTGTCTGGATGTACCACAGCTTACTTGTCCATTTACCTAGTGACGGGCATCTTGGTTACTTTCAAATAGTTTCGATTATGAATACAGCTGTTATAAACATTTGTGTGTGGGTTTTGTGTGAACATGTTTTCAACTCCTTTGGGCAAATATCAAGGAGTGTGATTGCTGGATTGTATGGTAAGGGTATGTTTAGTTTTGCAAGAAATTGCCAACCTGTCTTCCAGAATGACTACACTTCCAGAATGACTACCACCAACAACGAATGTGAATTCTTGTTGCTCCATACCCTTGCCAGCATTTGGTGCTGTCAGTGTTTCAGATTTTGGACATCCTAATAGGTATGTAGTGGTATTTTTTTGTTCACACTCTACTTTTTTATTATGGAAAATATAAACATATGCAGGAGTAGATGGGAAAGTATAATACTCCCTTCTCCATATCCATCCCCCAACTTTGACTATTATCAATTCATGGCCATTTTGCTTCATCTCTACCTGTGCCTCCTCCTCTTTCCTCTTTACATGCCCACAGGCTGGGGAACTGGGTGTCTTGGCGAGAAATCCAGCCTTGTGCAAGATTCCAGGGCACAGAAAGCCAGGCCTGAATCATGATGAGCCCATGACCTTGTCAATGCCAGGGAAAGAGGGAAACCCAGGCCAGAGAAGAAAAAACCCGAGAAGCCACAAGAGCCATCTTCAAATTTTGGCAAGACAATTAAGGAGCAGGGGAAACTGATTTTGAAAGCTTGAACTCCAGCGAGACAAATTTGGGGTATAACTTAAGGAAAATGTTCAAAACACAGAAAATAGTATGGAACGGTATTCACCAAACGCTGATACCAATGGTGACCATGTCCAGAGCAAGCACCCCTCACTGGCGGTGTGTCCGGATGGAGCATGATTGCCCAATCTGGACAATTGGAAGAACCACTCGGGAGCTTATTGAAATACAGATATCATGCATGCGTGCAGGTCTGGAGGAGGGCCCAATAGTTTTTTGTTTTCTTTTTAATTTCATAACATTTAAATCTTGACTGGATATTGGATGATATTAAGACATTATTAATTTCCAGCAGATGTTGAGACGATGCTCAACATCACTAATCATTAGGGAAATGCAAATCAAAACGACAATGAAGTATCATGGCACAACTGTTAGGATGGCTAGTCTCAAGAAACAAAAGATAACGAATGTCAGTGAACATGGTGCGGATGGGTGGCTCAGTCGTTTGAGCGTCTGACTCTTGATTTCGGCTCAGGTCACGAGCTTATGGTTTGTGAGATTGAGCCCCGCTTTGGGCTCTGCGCTGGTGGCACGGAGCCTGCCTAGGGTTCTCTCTCCCTCTCTATCTCTCTGCCCTTACCCTGCAATCAAATGTGTGCGCAATGCTCTCTCAAGATAAATAATCTTAAAAAAAAAAAGCAAGTGTTGGTGAAGACGTGGAATGATTGGAACCCTTGCGCAGTGTTGGTAGAAATGTAAATGGTACAGCTGCTATAGAAACAGTGTGAAGTTTTCTCAAAATTATGAAAGAAGTGAAACGGAGATCTCAGAGGTATCTGTGGTCTCATGTTCATTGCAGCGTTATTCACGATAGCCAAGATGTGTAAACAACCTAAGTGTCTATCTATGGATAAAGGAATAAAGAAATACACATGCAATGGAATATTCAGCTTTTATTTATTTTTTATTTTTTATTTTTTTGAAAAAAAAAGTGAACGGGGTAGGGGCAGAGAGTGAGGGAGACACAGAATCTGAAGCAGGCTCTAGGCTCTGAGCTGTCAGCACAGAGCCCCACACAGGGCTAGAACCCATGTATCATGAGATCATGACCTGAGCTGAAGTCGGACGCTTAACTGACTGAGCCACCCAGGCACCTTTCAGATTTATTTTTTTAAGTTTATTTTGAGAGATAGAGCCCACGTGCAAGAGTGGGGCAGAGGCAGAGAGAGAGGGAGAGAAAGAGAATCCCAAGCAGTTTAGGCACTGTCAGTGAGGAGCCCCATACCGGTCTCCATCCCAGGAACCGTGAGATCATGACCTGAGCTGAAATCGAGTCAGATGCTTAACTGACTGAGCCACTCCACACCCTTTCTTCTTAAGTTTATTTATTTGAAATATTCAGCTTTTAAAAAAGAAGGAAATCCTGCCATTCACAACTGGATGGACCTTGAGGACATTATGTGAAGTGAAACAAGCCAGGCACAGAAGGACAAATACTGCATGATCCCATTCATATGAGTGGGAGTAGGGGCTGGAGGGAGGAGGACATGGGAAGTTGCCATTCAGCAGGTATAAAGCTTCAATTACGTAAGCCGATTACAGTTCTAGAGAGCCGCTGTGTAACACTGTGTCCACAGTTAACAATACTATATTGTGCACTTAAAAAATCTGTTAGTGTTAAACGTTCTTATTAAACATTCTTACCATGTTAAAGGTTCTTACCACGATTTTAAAAAAGGAATGATTATGGGGTGCCTGGATGGCTCAGTCAGTTAAGCGTCCAACTTCGGCTCAGGTCATGGTCTCATAGTTCGTGGGTTTGAGCCCCGCCTCGGGCTCTGTGCCGACAGCTCAGAGCCTGGAGCCTGCTTCGGATTCTGTGCCTCCGTCTCTCTCTGCCCCTCCCCCCTGCTCATGCGCTCTCTCTCTGTCTCTCAAAAATAAATGTTAAAAAAAAAGTTAAAAAAAAAAAAGGGAATGAGTATAACCATTTTTCCTTACATGTGATGATGTTCCGGTTATATTTTTAGAAAAAGTCTTTATCCCTTTGAGATACATGAGGAAATAGGTACAGGTGGAATGACATAATGTAGGGATTTGTTTCGAAATAACTAGGTGGGTAGGCAGTAGGTGGGGGTACAGATGAAACAAAACTAGCCTGAGTTATCGTTGAAGCTGGGTGATGATGTGGAGTTCCTTATGCTGTTCTGCTTTATTGGTTTGAAATGTTCCACAAGAAAAAAAAAAATCAGGACGCCTGGCTGGCTCAGTCGGTGGAGCATGCGATGCTTTATCTCAGGGTCGTGAGTTCAAGCCCCACACGGGCATGGAGCCTCCTTAGAAAAAAAAAAAAATCTCCTCAGGTGATTCTGATGATCCACCGGAGGTGGGAACCCCCAGCTTGGCTGGTCTGCAGTCTGCCTCCCAGTTACTGTTCTCTGATGCTGCACAGGGCAGGAGTGAGGATAAGTAGCCAGGCCTGGGCCATGTTCCCACCTCAGCTGGAGGCAGCTGGGAGGAGGAGTCGTGAGGTACATGAACACGAAAAGGGTCTGGGGAAAAACTTGCAGACGTTATCTGTGCAGTCACCTGATCTGCATTCAACAGGGAATAGCATTATTCATTTGTTTATTCAACAATTATCTACTGAGTTCCTACTCTGTGCCAGGCACCGTGCCAAGTTCTACCGATACGATTCTCAAAGTGTGGTCCCCCAGGGATCCCTGAGATACTTTCAAGCAGTCTACAGGGTCAAAACTGTTTTGCAACTTACGATGATTTACGGTAATACTAAGATGTGGTTTGCCTTTTACACTCCTTTGACACTTACGCCGATGGGTGCCAGAACAGTATGAGTAAAGCTGGGGACACCCGGCCGCTCACCACACTGCCACCGGTCATCGTGTCCTTCACGCCGCTAGCTCATAACCACCACCACACCAACTAAAAATCCACTTCTACTCAAGAAAGTCCTTGATGAAGCAGTAACAATCTTTGTTAGTAAACGGCGGTCACTGGGGACTCATCTTTTAAAGATTTTGTGTGACAAATGCAGAGCACATACAGAGCAGTCCTGCCACCCGGGTGACGGTCTCCAGGTGAGTGCTGTGCAGGTGTTTACGTGGTGAGCTGAACCAGCTGCTTTTTGTTTTTGGTTTTGTTTTTTTCATGGAACATCATTTTCACTTCAAAGAAAGCCCGACACATAAAACTATGGTTACACAGACCTGGATGTTTGGCAGACATTTTCTGCAAAAGGAATAAAATAAGCCTGTCACATCAAAGAAAACAACTGGTGTTTGTGTGGCCGATGATAAAATTCAGGATTTCAAGTTAAATATTAGACTTATGGAAAAACTCTACCACCATGAGCTTGACAGCTTCTCAACAGGTAGAGACTTTTCTGATGAGATCAGCGGTGAGATTTAAAAATTTGATTTTTGATAGCGTAGAGTCACTTCGACATTCAGAAGCTCTAAATAACTTAATGAGCCAACGTTTTCCAAATGACCAGTGCACGGTGTTACGAAATCCGTTCAAAGTGCACGATGGATATTACACAGCAGTTCTTTTTCACTCGGCATGTAGAGTGAGGAATAGCGTTGTTCCCACTCTAACAGCAAGAAAAAGCCAGGTACACTACCAAATCAAGAATGTGCTTTGATCTGGGGCACCTTGGGTGGCTCAGTTGAGCATCTGGGTGGCTCACTTAAGCCTGGGTGGCTCAGTTAAGTCTCCAGCTCTTGATTTTGGCTCAGGTCATGGTCTCACAGTTTGTGAGATTGGGCCCTGCGTCCATCGTGCTGTGCACTGACAACACAAAGCCTGCTTGGGATTCTCTCTCTCTGTCTCTCTGTCTCTCTGTCTCTCTCTCTCTCTCTGTCTCTCTCTCTCAATCTCTCTGCCCCTCCCCTGCTTATGCTCTTTCTCTCTCTCAAAATAAATATTTAAAAATATATATGCTTCAGGGTGCCTGGGTGGCTCAGTCAGTAAGTTCCCGACTTTGGTTCAGGTCATGATCTCACAGTTTGTGAGTTTGAGCCCCGCATCAGGTTCTCTGCCGTCAGCACAGAGCCCACTTTGGATCCTCTGCCTCCCTGTCTCTCTGCCCCTCCCCTGCTCAAGCACATGTGTATGCAAGCATTCTCTTTCAAAAAAAAATTTTTTTTTAAAAACTAAAAAATATATATGCTTTTTTTTTTTTTTAAAGAATGTTCTTGATTTATCAGAGAGCTGAGGTTGCAGGACAGCAAAGTAGCTTGAAATCTAGGTAAAGACAAGAACCTACAGAGATGGGACGTGAACACCTGTAGCTCCATGTACTATGCAAGGGGGAAAAAGAACTCACATGTTGTTGTTAGCAAATTTTAGAGCCTCAGTGTGGACTTATGTAAGAATATAGAGCCCTGGGCCCTATAGACTCAAGGGGACTTTCTAGAGACCTCCAGTACGTGCTTATGAGGTCTAGGGACAGAGCACTGTCTCTGGTAGAGAAAGCTGCGTTTGGTGGTGCAGGCCTGGAGGATAGGATTGGCCATTCTTGCAGAAAAGGCATGAAACACTTTCCAGACCCTTCTTCCAGACTCTGAATGGAACAAAACCCTAAGCTGTCATAGGGAGGAGGGAATGGTTCACTGAAAAAGCTCTCTCTCGGAGATTCCAGGACACGGCATGTATCAAATCACAATGGCAGTCAAGGATCAGAGTGTGGGGAGCGCTTCTGATGTGTGGGTACACAGGGAAGGCCACAGACTGAGGGTGAGGCCACAGACCTTCCCAACCCCAAGCACAAGTTAGTGCTTAGGAATCTGAACCTGGTGTTACACCGACACAAACCATAGCAATGACAAAAACCGAACCCAGATTGACTTCTTTTTTTTTTTTTTTTTTAAGTTCACTGATTTATTTTGAGAGAGACAGAGAAAGCCCCAGTGGGAAAGGGGCAGAGAGAGAGGGAGAGAGAGAGTGTCGAGCAGACTCTGCTCTGTCAGCGCAGAGCCCGACACAGGGCTCAATGTCATAAAGTGTCAGATCATGACCTGAACTGAAATCAAGAGTCGGACTCTTACCTGACTGAGCCACCCAGGCGCCCCAAACCCAGATGGACTTCTGACTCAGTGGCCTCAGCTGCCCACGTTAATGGCCAAGCAGAGGAGGGGGACTCAGTTCCAGGCCTACTTGCTGTTTCTTCAGCCTCCACTATCCTGTGCAAGATGTTCAGCATCATTTTAAAATTTATGAGGCATATAAAAATGCCAGAAAAATGACCCACCCTCAAGATTTAAAACTATCAACAGAATCGGCTTTTTACACTTGATCTTAGCCAAAAGGCTGAGAAGCAATAACAGGCTTTTTGATACCCAGTGAAAATCTTCAATATTTTTAGTTTATTTTAATAAAAAGACTTTTTCAGACAAACGGAAGCTGAGAGAATGTGTTACCAGCAAACCTTCATCGGAAGACAAGTGAAAGAAAGTTTTTTAGGCAAAAGGAATATAGCATATATATTTGAGGAGAGGACTGTTATTACTTGAAGATGGATATGTAAGCATTAGGGAAATGATTATGAAATTTTAAGAAGAAGCATAAATGATCAGTAATAAAGAAAGGTATAATAGAAAATACTCAAGCCAAGAGTTGGCAGAAAAAAAAAAAGAGAGGGGAGAAAAAAGAAGAACAAAGACCAAACGGAATAAATAGAAAATAAGTGGATGGTGGATTTAAACCCAATTATATAAATAATTACATTAGATACAAATGATCTAAATATGTTTACTAAAAGATAGAGATTGTCAGATTGGATAAAAAAGCAAGACCTAACTATATGCTGTCTGCAAATAAATCCATTTTAAATGCACAGCACAAGGTAAACTAAAGAAGTTTAATGAAAAAGAGTGTAAAAAGTATACCAGTATGTTTCCAGATTCCACATTGTAAGTTTCCTTAAGAAATTACCACTGGGGCACGTGGGTGGCTTAGTCAGTTAAACGTCCGACTCTTTTATTTTTTTAAATAATTTTTAAAAACTTTTTTTTAAGTTTATTTATTTATTATTGAGAGAGAGAGAGAGAGAGAGAGAGAAAGCACAAGCTGGGGAGAGGCAGATAGAGAGGGAGACACAGAATCTGAAGCAGGCTCCAAGCTCTGAGCTGTTGGCAGAGTCCAACGTGGGGCTCGGACTCACAGACTGTGAGATCATCACCTGAGCCAAAGTCAGACACTTAACCGCCTGAGCCACCCAGGTGCCCCAAGTGTCCAACTCTTGATTGCAGCTTAGGTCATGATGTCATGGTTCATGAGTCCCACACCGGGTTCTGAGCTGGTAGTGTGGAGCCTACTTGGGATGTTTTCCCTCTCTCTCTCTGCCCATCCCCTGCTCGTGCTCTCTCTGTCTCTCTCAAAATAAATAAACATTAAAAAAAAAAAAAGAAATTACCACTTACTGAGTTTTGGTATATTATCAAAGATTATCCACAATTATCTGAAAAAGCTATTAAAATACGTCTCCCTTTTGCAATTACATATCCTTGTGAGTCTAGATTTTCTTCATATTCTTCAACAGAAACAGCAGATGGAAGAAGATTGAAGGCAGAAATAGATCTGAGAATCCAATCGTCTGCTTTTAAGCCAGACATGACAGAGACTCACAAAGCTGGAGAACCGTAAATTTAAAAAGCTAGTTTTTAATAAGAATATTTTATTTATGCTAACGTAATATGGGTTTATAATTGTTGCTTTTAAGTGAATTAATAAGCTTATATAAATTCTCTGTTTCAATTTATAGTAAATATCAACCAACCAATGTAATACAACCAACCAACCAAAATAAATCAACAAAAACAAAAGGTCTTTGGTATCCTCGGTATTTTTAAGCATGTGAAGTGTCTGAGACCAATATATTTGAGAATGCTGCTCCATGGAAAAACAGAGATGGATGAGACAAAGGACCAGGAACAACTTACACTATTGTCAACGTCTTCTTCAGCATCATCATCTACTGAATAATCAAATGATTCTGCTGTGCCAGGTCGTATCTTAAGCTCTTTACATGCATCACCTCATTTAATCCTCACATCCACTCCCTGAGATGGGTGTAATTGCTATCACCCCATTTTCCATATCAGGAAAGTGAGGCTCAGAAAGGTTTAGTAACTTCCGCAAGGTCCCACAGCTACCGAGGGGGTAGATCTCAGGTCTGTCTGATTCCAGGGTATCACTAACGCTCTGGTCTTAGAGTAGGAGATGGGCACCTGTGGAGTTAAAGGTAATACATGCTTCCCACTCATTCATTTATTCTTTGGTAAATATCAACATCAATGTATGCCTTCTGTGCCTTCAAAGAGCCTAACCTGCTTTGGATAAAACAGTTCAGGGGCGCCTGGGTGGCGCAGTCGGTTAGGCGTCCGACTTCAGCCAGGTCACGATCTCGCGGTCCGTGAGTTCGAGCCCCGCGTCAGGCTCTGGGCTGATGGCTCGGAGCCTGGAGCCTGTTTCCGATTCTGTGTCTCCCTCTCTCTCTGCCCCTCCCCTGTTCATGCTCTGTCTCTCTCTGTCCCAAAAATAAATAAAAAACGTTGAAAAAAAATTTAAAAAGATAAAACAGTTCAGATGAAACATATCCACAAGCACACACATACACATACCAAACCCTGGCATACACGGATAGCCTCATTTCTCTGGAAAGGAAAGGACCCTTTGGGGCGAGCTCCCTTCTCCGCAACCCTGGCAGTTACAAGGGCCCCCATTGTGATGTCTGGGCCCCATCAGAACTAAAGGCCATCAAAACACTAACATCTGTGGTCCTGATTCGTTCTCGGACTCACCGTTTGCTGAGGAATGGGTTACTAAGGGGGCTAAAAAGATCTGGCCGGAGATGTTGTAGCCCCACCAATAAAAGGCCTGAGGTTCTCACGACAAGCCCCCTACGGCAGTTCTATTCAGTGCCTTGCTGCCAGGAGAGGCCCAAGCGGGGGTGGGGGGCAAGACCCTGCAAAGAAATACGCCCCACCCTAGGAATCAGGGCGCTAGCGACCACAGGCGTGTTCGCATGGAATTGCAACACTTGCTTGAGGCCCGGGGACCTCAGCTCCCTCTAGAGAGGAGAACAGAGCTGGGAAACAACCGGCTTCCTCTGGAAACCCCTCTGGTTCCCAGGGCTGCGCACAGCTCCCCCCCCCCCCTCCCCGTACCTTGATGCTGTGTGGGTTCCCTGCTGCCTCGGGGCATGTACCTCGTCCCTGCTGTTCACCCTGCCCAGCACGGGAAGCCTCAGTGCAGAAAACTCAGCGGTGTCCCAAGAGACACTTTGCAGGTGGATGAGTGTCCTACAGGTGGGTCTTACCCTTCAGACCAGGCCTTTCCACGCGCAGTGAAAAAGAGATGATTTTCGCAGTGAAAAAGAGATGATTTTATGTGCTCCACAGGAAGGCAGTTTTTGTCATTTTGTTTCGCCTTTTGCTTAACGACTACCATTGCAGCAGTAATGTTTCTTTTTGTTCCTTCTTCCTAAATACTGAATATCTAAAGTCGCCACTTCTTTTTTTTTATTATTTTTTTTAATGTTTATTCATTTCTAAGAGACAGAGAGAGAGAGACAGCACGAACAGGGGAGGGGCAGAGAGAGAGCGAGACACAGAATCGGAAGCAGGCTCCAGGCTCCGAGCTGTCAGCACAGAGCCCGACGTGGGGCTTGAACCCACGAGCCGTGAGATCATGACCTGAGCCGAAGTCGGATGTTTAACCGACTGAGCCACCCAAGCACCCCATGAGATCATCACTTCTAATAGATATGAAGGGTATGAAGAACTGTGTAGCCACCATCGTGCTTGAGAGAGAACACAATGGCTTGTCCCCACCTCTCTTCCAATCCCCATCTTGGTGAACGCTCTCCTGAATCTTGTGTCTCTTGGGGATGGCTCCTGAACATTACCTCAGCCAGATGGGGATCTACTTACTTCAGTTTGGGCTGTTCCTGATTTCTATAAATGGATTCCTACTCTATATATTCTATATGACTTTTCTTTCTTCAACAATTTAATACATTTTTTATCTGAGAGGTTATATGCTTTTACTGTGGGATTGGGTAAAAACATACATAACCAGCGCATAAGCTCATGATTTCATGGATATTATTGCTAAATTAAATCTTTACATTAAAAATATGAGCTGAGTTAGATAAAAATATCAAGTAAATATTAGTACAGGTGGCAAATGGATATGGCAGAAAAAATGATGACATTGGAATGTGAATTAAATTCAGGAAACATGGTTTTAAGTAAAGACAGATACATCTAAAATTGCTCTGGATTTTTGGAAAAATTGCTCTGTTGTCCTTTATAAGCCTAGGCTCCCTGTCATAAGCCCTAACCGGGCACGAGGAGAAGGCGTTTGGGTCTATGCTTACTCCTTTCTAGCTTCAGGCCACTTTCAGCCAGCCAGCTGGGTGGCTTCTTGCCTCCCTGGTCTCTGTTTCCTGCTGGGAATGCCCCCAAAGAATGGCCCTCCTCCCAGCTCCTCAGTGCATGGCCCCAGGGCCAGCCTGTGCAACCCACCTTAGATCAAACTTTCTTTCCTGGTCTCTGCTATCGGGGTCCACTCACCCTCAGGCGGGAGACTGCATTCACGGCTCCATCCTTTACCATTCTCTATATCCACGTCCTCTGCCAAGTAACTTTGCAGGGCTAACTGCATATGTGGGAGCACTTAGCTCCCACTCTGTTCAGTGGCTGTGCTCCACCCAGAGCAGGAAACTCTTCCATGAGGGAATCAAGCATTTCCACATCTTCACAAACATGCCCCATAGCTGGGCCAGTATAACCCTGCCTAGCAGTGGGAAGAGGGGGCAGTGAGGGCAAATGGAGTCCTTTTTGCTCAGCCCAAGGAACAGAGGCGGCTAGCTCTGCTCCACAAACACCGTGGTCCCTCGCCACGCACTTCTCAGCAGACAGTCATGTCAGCGGGGACTGGAGCTGAGGCAGGACGAGAGCCTAGGGATGTGTTGTGTCCTGGGGATGCTGGGGGAGGCCTGGTGACATGTCCCTGCCCGGGACACAGAACCGGAATCCTCATGTCTGCCAAATTCTAGAGCCCTCTCTGTGTCACAGGTGGGTATTCTTTCTGGGCGACCCTCCAGCTCTCTGCCGGGCTCCTTGAAAATCACCCTCCTGATGTTAACATGGTGTTTCTGCCCAGGACGTCACGCCCCTGAGGGGGTTCAGCCTGTGCGTTGGGTGAGTTGAAGCTGACTTGTGTTATGGCTTCTCCTCTGCTGGGGTTCCACGTGAGCGCTTTATTTTGGCCACGCTTGTGCAGCCGTTTGGGTGTTCTGTCATGACTCTGCTCGTTTCTCCACAAGCAGAGGCAAAGTCACTTGCCAGGTTGGGAGCTTCTTGCTATTGTTCCACGTACCGGCTCTGTAAAGAAATGTGTGTGTTGTAGCACATTTTTGCCATATTATAGCCACCAAGCGTCCACTCCCTGGTCCCAATGACATTGATTTCCTCCTGGCGAATATCCTCCCTCTCACTGTGGGAACCAGAGGGGCCAAGGCCTCCTTTTCCCAGTCCTGAGACAACCGGACTTTGTCCTGGAACAGTGAGTTAGTGACACAGGCACTGATGGGGCGGCCGGATGCTCCCATGCTTGCTCTCTCGGGCAGAGGCAGCAGTGGCTGCTGGCCAGGCTTGTGTCTGTGTGAGCCACGCTGGAGTGGCATTCCTTCTGTTCACTGTCCCCCATCCCGCTCCCTCCCCACTCAGCCCTGCTAACCCTTTAGATGAGTGTTACCTATGTTTAAACTTCATCCAAACGGACTTACACAGTATGTGCCCCTGGGTCTCCCTTCTCCCATCCAGTGTCATGTCAGTTCATATGGTATTTTCATCAGAGCTGCCTATATAACTTGTGGGACTCACTGCAAAATGAAAATGCAGGACCCCTTGTTCAAAAATTAAGAATTTGAAGATGGTGACAATGGAGCATAAGTCCGGTCGAGGGCCCTTCGGAGTGCCTGTGGGACTATCACATGCTCCATGAAGCTGGCCCTGACTTCTGCTTGTCACCTATCTGCTTGTGGGTCTTTGGGGGCAGAAGCTGGTCTGATGGGGACGGTGTGGCTGCCATGAGTGGAGTATGGGAAAGCCAGTGTTTCTTCAGGACTTTTATACCCTTAACCCATCCGAGTCTCACAGAGGCCTTGAGGACTGCAGGGCTGGTGATCAGTATAAGCCTCAGGCCACTTCATAGATGCAGAGCTCAAACTAAAGATGCCACAGGACCACCCAAGTCCCACTGCGAGTGCAGGGCCTGAGACTTGCCCCAGGGTCCTCTGGTTCCAGAGAGCCCCCTCTTGCCATTAAACCATGCCCAGCCTTGCTCGAGTCCCTGCTATGTGCCAAGTGCTGGATTCATGAGAAAGGGAAGAAATCCTCCTTGTCCACAGGAATTTACAATCCAAGTGGAAAGCAAAGACAGGACTTACACACATGAAAAATTATTAACCAAAACATTTCTTCCTTCAAGGACGGGGGCTTATAGCTGCAAGAACTATGGGTGCTTTCTGTCTCTCCAAGCAAGAGGAAGGGGAGGTCTGTGGGAGGACAGGAGACTAAGGGCAGGCAGGTGTGGCCGTGACTCTGAAGACAGGGCCCCAGCCTGGCTCACACAATCTCAGTGCCTAGGACAAAGTGTGCTTAGCAGAGCTGGTCAAAGGCCAATCCCTGGATGTCCCAGGGGTGGAGGTGGGAGGGTCAGGCCCTCCGGTTCCCAAAGTGGGATGCAGGAAATTCACCCTCTGTGGTTCTAGAAATGTTCTATTTTCTTGATCTGGGAACTGGTTACGCAGGTATGCTGACTTCATGAAAATTCATCAAGCTATGCATAGGATTTATGCATTTTTCCGCAGGAACGTTGCACTTCAGTATCAGGTTAAGAGAAAATTTGTGAAAGGATCTGCATGTAGTTAAGGGAAATCTAGGGTGCTGTGTTTAACCCACCCTTGGGTGCTCAGAGAAGATTTCCTAGAAGAGGGTCTGAAAAATGTCCTGAGGGAGGGAGCAAACGGTGAGGGTGGGGCTGTTCCTGGCAAAGGGGATGCATGCCTGTGATTTGGGAGGTGAGCAATGCATGGCTGGGGAGAGCATGGGCTGGCGGGTAAGACTGGCTCTGCCTCAGAGCTTGAGGAGGTGGAGAGGACAAGAGACACAAAGGCTGGCGTGTGTGGGGCCTCCCAGGCCTGCCGAGTATGGGTTGCCATGAACGGTTGTGAGGGTTGTGAGCTTGAGACTCCAGTTGCAAGGGTGGGGTAGATGGGGTAGGAAATGGGAGGTAGGGAGATGACCCTGAAAAGGCCACCAGACTTTGCTAAGTGAGCAGTGATGGCAGCTGGGCCTGGGAGAGTGTAGAATAGGGAATGATCCCAGAGACTGCTTTTTCAAATGGTACATTTGGGGGATATAACAAGCGACCACAAGTTCTTTGACATTTGTCCCATCAAGAGATGGAGTCTAATTGCCCATCTCTAGCGTGTGCGCTGGCCTCAGTGACTTGTTAGTGATGAAGCGGATGAGGCTGAAGTGATGCTCAGTGACTTCTGGAGCCGGACGAGATAAGGCAGTAAAACTCCCACCTGGCTCCCCTTCCGAAGCTGGCCACCATGCTGTAAGGAAGCCGGGGCCCCAGGCAGGCATTCCAGCTGCCCACTCCGCTGACGTCCTGAGAGCTGCCCAGCTGACCCTGCCTCCCTCCAGAACTGTGCCTTATGCCACTACGTTTGGGTGGTTTGTTGGCAGCAAGAAAATGGCTCCCTTGATCGTCGGGCAGAATCAGCAGGGGAGCTTAAAAAATTCCCAACGCCCAGGCCAGATCCAAGCATTAATATTCTTTGGGGCTCCCAGTGTTCAGCCAAGGTTGAGAACCATTACTGTAGACCAAACCTAAGGCTTGAGCAAGGGTTAGCTTCAGGAGATGGCTTCCCATTTCACCCCCTCCCCCTCACCCAGCTTCCTTTTGTCCTTTTGGTTCTTGTCCCCCCCACACCCCCCAACTCCCATTTCCCTCTTTGGGCACATGAAAGTGAATCCTCTTATGCAGCAGGGAGGCTCCCAAGGCTGGGTGTGTTAATAGGATTGCCAGATAAAGTACAGGAGGCCCAGTTAGAGTTGAATTTCAGGTAAACAGTGAATTTGTTTTTAGTACACGTGTGTTCCAAATGGTACATGGCCACACTAGAAAATTATGTATTGTTATCTGAAATTCAAATTTTACTGAGTGTTCTATACTTTTATTTGTGAAATCTGGCAACCGGAAGCGTGAAGCTGGGTCAAGGTGATATTTGGCTTCACCTGGGGACATCTGTAGATTCCTGAGTCCCTCAACAGCAGGGTAGGATACACCTCAGGAATCCTCAGGTCACTTCCCTTGTTAGAGGAAAGTGAGGCCCCAAAACAGGAAGTAATAAACCCAAAACAGGCTGTCCTTGATTTGCATGATATTGTCTAACCAAACCCACGCATATTGGCGAATGTATCAACATTTGCATGCAGGTTTTTATGTCAACGTAGATTTTTAGATCTGCTGGGGGATGTCTGGGAATATGATTGCTGGGTTGTATGGTAAGTCTATGTTTAATTTTGTGCAAAAGTACCAAACTGTCTTCCAGAGAGGCTGCACCATTTTACATTCTCACCAGCAATAAGAGAGAGTTCCTTTGCTCCATAGCTTAGCCAGCAGTTGGTGTTGTCTCTTGTTTGGATGGTAGCCATTCTAACAGGTATGTAGTAGTGTCTCGTTGTTATTTTAATTTGCATTTCCCCATTGACAAATTATGTTGAGCATCTTTTTATATGCTTATTTGCCATCTGTATATCTTTGGTGAAATGTCCAGATCTTTTGCCCATTTTTAAATTGGGCTGTTTTCTTATTGTTGAGTTTTAAGAATTCTTTATATACTCTAGATACAAGTCCTTTTTCAGACATATTGTTTGCAAATATTTTCTCCCAGTCTGTAGTTTGTTTTTTTCTCAACCTCTTAGCAGTATATTTTGCAAATGTTTTTAACTTTGATAAAGTACAATCCACCAATTTTTTCATTGCCAAAATCAAGGTCACACGGATTTTTTTTCTTATGTTTCCTTCTAGAAGTTTTATAGGTTTGTATTTTGCATTTAAGTCTGTGATCTATTATGAGTTAATTTTGTGCAAAATATGAGGTATGAATAGAGCTTTTTTTTTTTTTTTTTTTTTTTGCAAATAAACATCTAATTGTTCTGGCATCATTTATTAGAGAAACTATTCTTTCTCCACTGAACTGCCTTTGCACCTTTGTAAAAACTCAGTTGCTTATATTTGTACTTGACTATTTCCGGGCTCTCTATTTGCCCCATTGATGTGTGTCTATCTCTTTGCTATTATCACATTGTTGGGATTCCTGTAGCTTTACAGCACAATATACTACCATACACAATATACAGCACAATATATAATAGCATAGCTTTGAATTCAGGTATGTGAGTGTTTTTCGCTATGAGAGACCTACTTAAATGCACGTAAGAAGGTTGAAAGGAACCAGGGTCTTCTCAGATTGCTGCAGGCCAGCAGGTCACCTGCTGTCCCCAGAGTGGTACTGGGCTGAATCAAGAGCAGCTGATCCTCTTGGGGGACCTGCTTTCAGCCTCATGGCCCAGCATCCTCGAAGCCTTCCGTGCCTTTGTATCACTCTCCACTCTCTGCAGGCCTGTCTCAGCACCTCTGGCCCCAGCACTCTAGCTTACCCTCAACATGGGCCTCTCACAAACAACTGAGAGCTGTGTTTTTGGCTAGCACACAGTTTTGTTTTATTTCTTAAAGTTGAATTAGTTGCTGATATTTTCACATTGGGTGATTTCACAAAGAAGTCCAGAAATCTGGCTTCTCCTGGGCCTGAATCCCATGAGTCGGCTGGAGCTAAGTAGCAGTAGGTCCCTTGGGTGAACTGGATCTCTAGTATGCCAGCCCCTCCAGCCCCCTTTGCTCAATTATGTAAGAGGGTCTGTCCCCTGCAGATCTCTAAGTGTATAATCTCTGGTCTCAGGCTTCAGGATTCCAGTCTGACAGAGAAAGCCAAGCAGTACAGTCAGTTGAGACATCTACCCCACAGAAACTGGGCAGTGGAGTGTGGCAGCCAGGTCTTTGACCAGAGGAATTTAATGACCAAGGCCCAGCTGATATGCTTGAAAGCCACTGCAAAGGCCATGCTTCCCATCTTATCACTGGGCATGGTGGGTATACTAAGTCAGGCCTGTTCCTGGGAGGCAGAGGACTCCTTTGATGGCCATCTTCAGCATGAAGGCTCCTCAAACCAGCCTTGTTGAACTTTCCTTAGAACTGCATTGCAATCTTAGATGCTTTTCCCCAAATTTCCTTTCTTCCTTCACTTGGCCTTGAGACCTACACTATGGGCCAAAGTTCTTACAACTTATGGCCCCCCTCCCCATTTTCCCTCACAGGTGTTTCTCTTATAAATTTTGTACATGTTGGTCTTGTTCGGGCATCTGCTTCTCAGAAAACCAGGTCTAACACAGGGGTGGGCGTCACTCAGCAGGTATGAAAGAAGCAGATTCTTGGAGAAGGGGCTCTGGCTATGGTTAAGGCAGAGACCTTGACCAACAGGCTCACCCCACCCTGTCCTTTGCTGGTAAAATGATAGAATTAAATAGGACCACAAATCTCCCCAGTCCCATCGTGGCTTCTCTCTCCCCTCATACTGGTACCCTTCTGAGTCAGAAAGGCTCAGAGAAACCTCAGGGCCTGAGGTAGGCAGTGGAAGGGGGGTGCACAGCCATCAAGCCTAAAGTCCCAATTTGCCAACTAAATGACCCAACTAACCATCTTTACCAAACTCCTGTGAGTACACAAGGTGTCACAGACATTTGCTTGATTTTTGGTCACCCAGCATCCCTCCCTCCTCTTTTGGTACCGGTGCCTGAGTTTTGGGGGCATGTGGGGCTGGGCGTCAGTCCAGCTTTTGCTGTTTTTCAGCCCCATGATTGGTTCAGGACAGGGCATGTGACCTAGTTCAGAGAGAATGAGATACCCTGAGGCTTTTGCTGGGAAAACTGGGAGACTGATGTTTCTCTTTCTTACTCAGAGCAGGCAGAGGTCCCCGCTTGACCCTAGAAGTTGGGAGTCTGGAGCTCCCAGACACCTGAGAATGATGTAGATGCAGTAAAAGGCAGGGCCCTGAGAAGAGAAAGCAAGCTCCGTTGTTGTTGTTTAGGACTCTTAATCAAGCCCAGCTGAAAGCTGAACCACTCCTGAACTTTTCAGAGTTGAGAGCCAATAAACTGTCTTTTAAATGAAGGCAGTTTGCAACAGATTTGCACCTTAATAAATTCTAATTGACATAGGCATTTGATCATCCACTAAATGGGTCATTTAGGACTCTCATCTTTCTTCTTCTGGTATTATCACTTGAGGGTCGGCTAACTTCTACATCAGGGAAAAAGTAGGTTAAAAAATTTTTTTTCTGAAAAGGTGAGGAATATCCAGGCTCCTGGGGGCCAGCAGCTCTTGTTGAAGGGCTGGAGCTTGCAGTGGGCATTTGAGGCTTTGCCTGTATAGCTTCCTCTCCTATGTTTTCAGATGTTCTCTGGGGAGACACCTTCTCCTACCCATACTCGTTATGTTTAGAATGGAGTTGGGGGGCGCCTGGGTGGCGCAGTCGGTTAAGCGTCCGACTTCAGCCAGGTCACGATCTTGCGGTCCGTGAGTTCGAGCCCCGCGTCCGGCTCTGGGCTGATGGCTCGGAGCCTGGAGCCTGTTTCCGACTCTGTGTCTCCCTCTCTCTCTGCCCCTCTCCCGTTCATGCTCTGTCTCTCTCTGTCCCAAAAATAAATAAAAAACGTTGGAAAAAAAAAAAAGAATGGAGTTGGTCCATTCCTTCCTCTTGGGCTCTAGGCGTGGGCAATTAAGCCAGCCAATTTAGGAGGAAAGAGGTACCTTCCTCCCCCTGAGATTGCTCAATAAGTACAATGATGGTTAGGAATGTTGGGAGCCTCCACGTGTAAGGAAACTTCAGAGGAAAGCTGATGCAGAAGAAAGCACAAAGAAGAGGAGAAAGACATATCCGTGATGCTCCTGGGTGTAGCCTTATCTGAAACTAACTTTCTGTAACTGAACTTTTCAGTTACATGAGGAAACAAAGCCCGTTGTTGTTTTTTTTTTTCTTTCAGGGGGAAAATATAACATAAAATATATTATTTTAGCCATCTCTATACAATTCAGTGGCATTGGGTACCGCAATGTTGTGTAACATTTAACCAATGTTGTGTCACCACTCGTTCTAGAACTTTTATTACTCCCAACAGAAAAATTCTGTAACCATTAGGCAATGGCCCCCCTCTCCCATCCCCCAACCAGGTCTTGGTGACTTCTAATCTAATTTATGTCTCCATCAATCGACCTGCTTTAGGTACTTCATATAAGTGGAATAATACAATATTTTTACCTTTGCATCTGGTTTATTTCACTTGGGTTTTCATAATTTCATATTAATTTTATATTACTTTATGCTTTCAAGACTCATCAATGTTGTAGCATGGATCAGAACTTAATTCCTCTTTATGATGACTGAGTAACGTTCATATGCATATATATACGCACAAAATATATATACACACCACATTTTGTTTATCCACTTATCTGTTGAGGGAAACTTGGATTTTTTTCACTTTTTGGCTGCTGTGAGTAATGCTGCTACGAACACAGATGTATTTGTTTATTTGTTTTTGGTTCTTTGGGGTATATGTCGAGGAGTGAAACTATTTGTTCATACGATCTTTTTGAGAAATTGCCAAACTTTCCCACGGCAGCTATAGCATTTTACATTCCCACCAGCAATGAAAGAGTGTTCCAATTTCTCTACATGCTTGCCAACACTTGTTTTTTCCTCTTTCCTTCCTTTCTTCTTTCCCTCCCTCCTTCCCTCTCCTCATCCACGTCGTCCTCCTTCTTCTTCATATTTGTCCTAGAGGCCATGAAACAGTATCTCATTGTGGTTTAGACTTGCATTCCCTAATGGTTAGGGTCATTGAGCAACTTTTCACGTGTCTATTGGACATTTGTACATCTTTTTTCGAGAATTGTCTTTTCAAGTCCTTTCCTCATTTTTGAATTGTTTTCTTTTTTGTTGTTGTGGTCGAGTTGTAGGAGATATATCTTTCTATGTATCTATATATAAATATAAATATATATAATAAATATATATAAATATAGAAATAGAGATAGATAAATATAGAGTTAGATATTCTTCATATTAAACCCTCATAAGATACATGATTTGTAAATATTTCTTCCTTGTGTTATATTTCCATTCTCTTGAAAGTGTCATTTGATGCATAAAAGTTTTTAATAAGTTTTAATGAAGTCAAATATACTTATATTTTTCTTTTGCTGCCTGTGCTTTTAGTGTCATATTTAAGAAATTGCCAATTCCAAAATCATGAAGATTTTCCCTTATGACTTCTTCTAAGAGTTTTAAAGTTTTAGGTCTTTTGTTTAGGTCTGATTCATTTTGAGTTAATTTTTGTATATGGTATAAGGTAAGGGATCAATGTCATCGCATTGCATGTGGATATCCAGTGTCCTTAGTACTATTTGTTGATGTGACTGTTCTTTACCTATTGAATGATCTTGGAACTCTTGTCAAAAATCAATTCACCATATATGGGAGGGTTCATTTTGGGGCTATTCATTCAATTCCATTAGTCAATGTGTTTATCCTTACGCTAGTAACAGTGTTTTGATTAACATAGATTTGAAGTAAGTTTTGAAATCAGGAAGTGTGAGACTTTTCCAACTTTGATCTTCCTCAAGATTGTTTCAACTATTGAGGGTCCCTTGTAATTCCACATAAATTTTAGGATGGGTTTTTGTACTTCTGCAAAATATGACACTGGGATTTGATAGGGATTGCTTCAAATCTATAGACTGCTTTTAGGAGCACTGTTTATTAATCTGCTTGGGCTGCTATCACAAAATACCACAAAATGGGTGGTTTAAGCAATAGGAATTTATTTTCTCATAGTTTGGGAAGTTAGAAGTCCATGATCAAGGTAATGATCAAGCAAGTTCAGTTTCTGCTAAAAGATTTTTTCCTAACTTATGGATGACAGCTTTTCACTGTGTCCTCACTTGGCCTTTCCTTAGTGTGTGTGTGGAGAGAATGAGTTTTCTGGTGTCTCTTCTTATAAGGACACTGATCCTATTGGATCAGGCCTTATTATTTTTGTTTTTTAAATTTTTTAATGTTTATTTATTTTTGAGAGAGAGAGACAGAGTGCAAGCAGGGGAGGGGAAGAGAGGGAGACACAGAATTCAAAGCAGGCTTCTGGCTCTGAGCTGTCAGCACAGAGCCCAACATGGGGCTCAAACCCACAAACCATGAGATCATGACCTGAGCCAAAGTCAGGCGCTTAACCAACTGAGCCACCCAGGCACCCCACAGGACTTATTTTTATTATGTCACTTAACCTTAATTACTTCCACAAAGGACCTATCTCCAAATATAGTATATTGAAGGTTATAGCTTCAATATATGAATTTTGGGGAAACATTCCATCCATAACAGTTCTCCTCTTAGCATTATTAAGTCTTCCAACCCATGAACGTAAATATCTTTCCATTTATTTGTGTTTTCTTTAATTTATTGCAAGAATGTCTTGTAGTTTTTAGTGCACAATTTTTTATGCCTCCTTAGTTTAATTCATTACTAAATATTTTTTATGCTAGTACAAGTGAGATTTTTAAAAATTTCCCTTTCAGATTGTTCATTGCTAGTGTATAGAAATGTAACTGATGTTCGTGTGTTGATTTTGTATCCAGTGACTTTGTTGACTTTGTTGCTCTAAGCTATTTTTTGTGTGTAGATTCTTTATGGTTTTCTATATATAAAATCATATCATCTACTGAAAGAAATAATTTTTTTGTTCTCTTCCAATTTGGCTTCCTTTTATTTCTTTATCTTGCTTAATTGCTTTGGCTAGAACTTCCAATACTATGTTAAATAGAAGTGGTAAAAGCAAACATCTCTTTCTTGTTCCTGATCTTAGAGGAAAAACTTTGGCTTTTACCCTTGAGTATGTTACCTATGCGTTTTTCATATATGGCCTTTATAATGCTGAGGTTTCTTTCTATTACTAGTTTATTGGTTTTTTTAGTCATGAAAAGGTGTTGGGTTTTATCAAGTGCTATTTCTGCATCAATTTGGATTATCATGTGTTTTGTTTTCCTTTGTTCTATTAATGTGGTATATTACATCGGTTGATTTTCATATGGTGAAACAACTTTGTATTCCTGGGATAAATTCTGCATAGTCATGGTATATAATCTTTATAATATGCTGTTGAACTTGTGTGTTCATATTTTGTTGAGGATTTTTGCATTTATATTCATAAGGACTTTAGCCTATTGTTTTCCTTTTTTCCCCCAATATTTATTTATTTTGAGAGAGAGAGAGAGTGACGAGGGGGTGCAGAGAGAGAGGAAAGAGAGAATCCCAGGAGAGCCTGACATGGGGCTCTATCCCACAGATGATGGGGCTCTATCCCCAGATCATGACCTGAACTGAAACCAAGAGTAGAACACTTAACCCACTGAACCACCCAGGCACCCTTATAGTTTTCTTTCCACCAGTGTCTTAGTGACCTCATAGAATGCATTCCTTCTTCAATGTTTTGGAAAAGTTTAAGCAGAATTGATGACTATTTTTTAAATGTTTTGTAGAATTCACCTTTGAAACCATTTGTTCTGTATTTTTCTTTGTTGGTAGGATTAATGATTCATTCTTCTTACTTGTTAATAGCCTTTTTATAATTTTCTATTTTTCCTTGAGTTAGTTTTGTTTGTATTTTTCTAGGAATTTTCCCATTTCATGTAGACTTATCCAATTTGTTGCATATAATTGTTCATAGTATTTCTGTAAAATAGCTAGTAATATCCTATTTTAATTTCTGGTTTTGAAAATTTGAGTCTCTCTTTTTCTTAATCTAGTAAAGGTTTGTCAATTTCATCGATATTTATCTGAGAATAAATTTTGGTTTCATTAATTTCCTCTGTTGTTTTTTATTCTCTGTTTCTCCCTCATGTAATCTTTGTTATTTCTTCCTTATGCTAGCTTTGGGTTGCTTGCTTTTCTTTCTAGTTCCTCGGTGTATACAGTTAGGTTATTGATATATTAGTTTGCTAGGGCCACCATAACAAAATACCATAGGCTTGGTGACTTAAACAGCAGACATCTATTTTTTCATAGTTCTGGAGGATATAAGTCCAAGATCAAGGTGTGACTAGGTTGGTTAACACTGAGGCCCCTCTCTTGGGCTAGCAAATGGCTGCCCTCTTGCTGCCCCTTCACATGGTCATCCCTGTGTGTGCACGTGTCCCTTGTGTCTCTACATATTCCCTGCTATTTTTTTAATGTTTAGTTTTGAGAGGGAGGGGAGAGGCAGAAAGAGAGAGAGAGAGAGAGACAGAGAATCTGAAGCAGGTTCCACACTGTCAGCGCAGAGCTGACACCTGTCTGTAACTCACCAACCAGAAGGTCATGATTTGAGCTAAAGTCAGATGCTTAAACGACTGAGCCACCAAGCTCTCTTCTAAATATCCCCTTCTTATAAGGACACCAGCCAGATTGGATTAGGGCCCACTCAGATGGCCCTTTTAATGTATTCATTTTAACATATTCACCTTTCAAAGCCCTGTCTGCAGACATAGTCACATTCTGAGGTACTAGGGGTTAGGACCTCTATGTGCGAATTTGAAGGGGTGACAGTTCAGCCCGTATCACCATTCTTTTACTTTCAATTCTTTTGTGTCTTTCAATCTAAAGTGAATTTCTTGTAAATAGCATGTAGATCAATCATTTAAAAAAATCCATTCTACCAATCTTTGTTTTAATTGTACTGTTTAATCCATTTACATTTAAAGAAATTGTTGGTAAAGAAGGACTTAGTTCTGCCATTTTTGTGTGTGTGCTTTTTTTTGTTCAATTCCTACATTTTTTATTATTAGATTATTTTATAGTGTATTGCTTTGATTCCCTTTTTTCCTTGTATGTATATATTTCAGTTATTGTAGTAGTAGTTCCCTTGTGAAATATAATTAACATTTTGAACTTATAACATCCTAGTTTGAATAACACCAATTTAGTTTCAATAGTATACAAACACTGTGCTCCTATACAGTTTTGTCCTTCTCCCTTTATATTGTTATTGTCCCAGATCACATTCCTATACATCGTGTGTCCCTTAGCATAGATTTATAATTACTGTTTTATACATTTGCCTTTTAAATTGTAGTTGAAAATAGAGGAATTACAAACCAAACCTGCGGTAATACTGGTTTTTATATTTACCTGCGTAGTCACTACTTTTTTAAATTTTTATCAAAAACATTTTTTTTCTTAGTCACTACTTTTATCAGTGTTCTCTATTTCTCATATGACTTTGAGTTCTTGTCTGGTGTTCTCTCATTTCAGTCCAATAGATTCACTTTAGCAATTCTTGTGAAGCAAGTCTACTAGTAATGAACTCCTTCAGTTTTTATTTATCTGGAAATGTTTTAATTTCTCCTTCATTCTTGATAGTTCATCTAAGAAAGAATTCTTCATTGAGAGGTTGTTTTTTCCTTTCGGAACTGAATATGCCCTTTGGCCTCCATGATTTCTTTTTTCTTTTTTAAAACAGGAGGTGCTTTTTTTGTTTTTATTTTTTTGTTTTAGTAAAGAGCGAGACTATGAGCAGGGAGAGGGATGGAGGGAGAGAGAGACAATCTTAAGCAAGCTCCATGCTCAGTGTAGAGCCTGATGCAGAGCTCAGTCCCATGAGTCTGGGATCATGACCTGATCCCAACCAACTGAGCCACCCATGTGCCATGGCCTACGTGATTTCTGATTAGAAATCAGCTGTTAATCTTGCTGAGTATTCCTTGTATGTGACAAGTTACTTGTCACTTGTTGCTTCTAAGATTGTCTTTTTTTGTGTGTTTTGACAATTGGATTATAATGTGTCTCAGTTCTTTTTTTTTTAATTTTTTTTTTAATGTTTATTTATTTTTGAGACAGAGAGAGACAGAGCATGAATGGGGGAGGGTCAGAGAGAGGGAGACACAGAATCTGAAACAGGCTCCAGGCTCTGAGCTGTCAGCACAGAGCCCGACGCGGGGCTCGAACTCACGACTGCGAGATCATGACCTGAGCCGAAGTTGGCCGCTTAACAGACTGAGCCACCCAGGCGCCCCATAATGTGTCTCAGTTCTACACATCTCTTTGAGTTTATCTTGCTTGAAGTTCCTTAGGCCTCTTGGATGTATGTATTCAAATCTTTCATCAAATTTAGGAAGTTTTCAGCCATTATTTTTTCAAAAATTTTTTGTCCCTTTCTGTCTCCTCCTGGAACTCCTCTTGTGCATACTGTTGGTATTCTCAGTGGTGTCCCCCAGGCTCATAGGGTCGGTTCATATCTCCTTTTTTTTTTCTTTCTTTACCTGACTAATTTTGAGTGCCTTATATTCAAAGTTTTTTGATATTTCTTCTGCCAGCTCAAAGCCTTTTGGCTCCTGTAGTGAATTTATTATTTTATTTTTTATTTATTGTATTTTTCAGCTCTAGGGTTTCTATTTTGTTCCTTTTCATAATTTTGATCTCTTTTTTGCCATTCCCTATTTGTTCATAATTTTTTTTGTGTGGTTTCCTTTAGTTCTTTGTCTATGATTTCCTTCAGCTTATTAAGCATATTTAAGATAGTTGATTTAATGTCTTTGACTAATATTTCCAATGTTTGGGGTTCCTTAGGGATGGTTTCTAATTATTATTTTTTTTTTTCTGCGAATTGGCTTTACATACTTGTTTTTTGGTATGTTTTGTATTGTTTGTTGAGGACTGGACATTTTGAGTATTAGTATGTGAACTCTGGAAATCCGATTTTCCTGCTCCTCAGGGATTGCTGATTTTTGCTTGTTGAAGTTTGCTGTCATCTCTTTAGTGATTTTTCCAAACTATTTTTCAAAGTGTATTCCTTGGAACGTGTGGTCATTGAAGTTTTTATTCTGTTATCTCTACAGCCAGCCAGTGACTTGAAGATTTTCTTAAAAAAAAAAAAAAAAAAAGTCTGTCCCTTTAAATCTTCCAATAGATGCTGTCAGGGGAAATTGCTACAGTTCTAGAAGGCCAGTCTCCACCTGTCTCTCAGGGAGCTGGTAGACTGACCGAAATGTTCTGGAGGACAAGGACCTTACTGCTCACACTGGCATCAGCCAACCACTCCAGGAATGGTGGCCGCTAATCCCACAGCTGCATGGTGGGGTGCGGGCTGAGGAATGGGGCATGGCAGCTGGTTCTCACCCCTCCCCACCCCTACCAACAGTTGGTGACCTTTTCCTTTATCATGCACTCTCCTGGTTTTTTAAAGTTCAAGTTCCAGGGTTTCAATATTGTTGACTCTGTGAGTGTTCCGTTTCCAACTGACAGTTGTTTTTGTTTGTTTGGTTTTTAGGGTTATTTATTTATTTTGAGAGAAAGAGAGAGGGAGAGAGAGAAGGGGAGGAGCATAAAGAGAGGAAGAGAGAGGATCCTAAGGAGGCCCTGCGATGTCAGCGCCATCGCTGAGCCCCTCTTGGGGCTTGAACTCACGAACCATGAGATCAAGACTGAGGTGAAACCACGAGTTGGACACTCAACCGACCGAGCCACCCAGTGACTGCTCTGACAGTTGTTTTGATGAAGGGACTGATCCCTAGGGCCTTCACTCCACCATTTTGCCTCATGCCCTTCTGAATCCCTCCTTTTAAATTTTTGGTTTTTTCCATAACTCACTTTGAGTTTCTATTACTGGCATCTGAGAGATGGCAACAACTGTAGCAACTGCCATGCTTGGTGCTATGTATTTTTCAGACTTAAAGATGATTTCATCCCTTTCTTTGGAGGGGAGGCTGAAGTGTACAGAAAAACCATATACAACAAGGATTCGAGTGATCAGTGACAACCCTAAGGATAAGCAGATGAAGTACCAGGGGAACTTCATGGAAGGGATGATTTTTTGACCTTGGGGTTAAGGATGAACCTCCTATAGAATTAAAAGAACCTCATCTAAGGTCTTTGGCCCTCCGTTGACTCCAAGATCCACAGACAGTTCTGGTCCCTGCCTTGATCACCTCCTGCTTCTCATGCACAAGGGAGGGCCTAAACATGGAAGGGGGTCAATAATTTTTGCTGAAATTTAACTTTGTTTTATTGAAGGTGTTTTGGGGTGGCTGATGTTCACCTGGATGAGTGATTATAATTTGAAGGATTTTAGATGGATAGAGGAAGTTTTCACTGTCAGCTTTTATACTTGTGATCACCATCATTCTTCAAGCCAACCCTGAGGCAGGTATAGCTCTAAGACTTGTTGTACAGGAGAATGAAACTCAGCAGGTTAAGGGTCTTGCCTAAGACTTGTCAGCAGGCAAGTGGCAGAGTTGGGACCATAGCTTGGGTCTGTCTGGGTTTTACAGTTCAAGTTCTTCTGCTGTTACTTCTGAGAGCTCTTAGGACTGAGTGGAGGAAGCAGCAAATGTTCATGGAATGTCAACCAAGTCCCTGTTTTCATGGAGCTGGTGTTCTACTGTGAAGAGATGGTAACTAGTATAGAAGCAGATAAAATTGGTAATCCTAAAAAGGGATAAGTGCTATGAAGAAAATTTAAAAAGTGAGGTGCTGGAGGATGCTTGGAGGAGAGGGGAGGGTCTTCTACAGACAGGATATCAGGGAAGCTTTTTTATTTGAATCGAGGCCTGAGTGATGCAAAGGAGTAGACCATGCAACAATCCAGCAGAAGTATTGCAGGCAGCAAGATCAGCCAGTGCCAAGACCCCAAGGCAGGAGAAGAGCGAAACCATTATGGTTGGTATGAGTGGCAAGGGGGCTTGCAAGGCAGTTAGAAAGGTGGGTCAGATATAATACAGAATTCTAGTAGGACATCTGGATTTTATTCTAGTTGCAGTGAGAATTCATGGAGGGCTCAAGCAGGGAGAGTGATATGATCTGGTTATTTTTAAAAGCTCCTTCAGGCTGCTGAGCTGAAAATAGATTGGGGGTATATGAATCAGAATCTTTGGCTGCTGGTGACATAAAATATGATGCAAACTGCCTTAATCCGTCAGAAAATTTACTGGCCTCTTTAACCAGAAGTGCAGAGGTAGTGTAGACTTCAGAGCTGGCTGATTCAGCCCTGAATCCAGTGCTGGGATATAGTCAAGAACTCAAGTTCTGTCTCTTGGCTCTGCTGACCACAGACTCAACTTCACCGTGAGGCTAAGAGGTGTCCGGGTGGTTTTACTAGAGCTGAAATACACAGGGCCATATGCCCTGTACTTCCCCACCAAGGGATGGATAGATTTTTTTTTTTTTTTTTTTATGGAAACACTTCCAAAGAATGAGGGAGAACTTTTTCAGAAGCCTTCAGGAAATCTGTTTGTGAAGTAACACATGCCTTTTCTGGAATCAACTATTTACAGGGAAAATGCATCATGCCTTTAGACTGGAGCTGGGGTGGGTCAGCTTCCCAAAGGCACAGGAACTATGTGGGCTAGGGTAGACCATGTGAAGGAGGGGAGATAGACAAAGGGCAGCTGACAAAGTCCATTACAGGGGCAAGAGTGGAAGCAGGGAGGCCAGAGAAGAAGCTACTGAGGTAGGTGAGGATAGAGAGATGATGGTGGAGATAGAGGAGGTGGTATGAGAAACATTCCAATTCTGCCTCTTTCAGAGGTGTTGACGTTGAATATGCAGTGAGGAAAAGAGGAATTAACATATACCATTTGCCCAAGTTTTCCTTGCGTCTTTCTTTGAAGCAAATGGAAAAAGGGTGTATGTATCTGGACTGGAGAGCTGGCCAAGAGAAAGGGAAGAGAAACTGCAAGAAGGCATACAAAGGTGTAAACGGCAGATACCCCTCAGCCTACTCCCATCTGTACAACGCTAAACAAACAGGATCCATCGCTACTGTTAAGAACTGGAGCAGAGGTGGTGCTTAGGGCATGGCCAGTTCCGGCTAGGAAGCATTAATTGGGTGCCTACTGTGTCCAGAGGCTGTAGGAGAAACAGAGCATAGTTCTGAAATAAGAGAAAAAGTTTGGGCTAAGTTATCCTTGAAAAAATCTCTTAAGTAGTCCAAACATAGCACTATATTAATATAAGCACAGTAATTAATACACACGCAAAACATAATTGCATATTTTAATTCATTAAACAGGCACAGGAAAGAGTTGAACTTGCTAAAATTAAATTATGTTCTTACACAGCAGCTTTGGTTCTTGAATTAAGCTTCCACCGCCAGATGCAGCGCTAAACGACTGGAAGACGAAGGGGACACAAGGCTCACCTCCAGGAGCACTCACTCAGCGTGGATCCCGGATAGAATGAAAGCTTCCAGAGGCTACAATGCAGCGCAAACCTCGCGGGGTAAGCCCGCCTCAGCCGCGTCACTGCTGCACCACGTGACCCACTAGGGGGCGGGGCCGGGGGGGCTCCGCGCGCGCTTCCCGGCGTGCCGCGCGGGGCGGAGCGAGGGGCGGAGCCTACGGGGGAGGCGCGGAGGAGGCGCGGCCGCCACAGGACGCCTGTCTCGGCCCGGCCACCGGACAGGCGCCTCCGGCTCTCACCGGCCCGCCTGCTGCTTCGAGCCCGCGGCGGCGGCGGCGGCGGGCGGCATGCGCGTGTGAAATGCGGCCGCGGGCAGCCGGGACGCGAGCAGCGGCCGCCGCGGCAGCGGAGAAGACAGGCGCGGCCTCCTCAGCGAGGGGCACGCAGTGCATGAGGGCGAGCACGCGGGTGCTGGGCAGCCGCCGGCCACGCCGCCTCCATAAACATTTGTTTAGGACTCGTTCGCCCCGCTGAGGTCCCGGCGCCTCCACCATGGAGGCCCCGGGCGACCCCGGGTCCCACGCCTCGGCCTCGGCCTCGTCCTCGGCCGCGGCGCCGCTGCGCGCCCCGGAGGTGGCGCGGCTCCGAGAGGAGCAGGAAAAGGTAACAGGCCGCGCTCCGGGCCCCGCGCTTCCGGCGGTGGTCTCGGGAGGCGCCCGCTCCCTGGCACATCCTCGGCGCCCGGCCCCCCCAATCTGGGGCTGGGGCCCTCCTCGGGGTCCGCTTTCCCCGCTCGCCCCGGCGGCCCCCTCCTTCCCGCTGTGGGCCGCAGCCCTCTGGTCCCGGGCCCAGCTCGATCCTGACCCGGTACCGGGGAGGAGCACAGCCTCCAGGCTTGGCGAGAGAAAGTGTTGGGAGAAACTTTTGTCACGTGCTTTTGTTGTCTTTTGTCTGGAGCCCTTTGACCTTCAAGGGGAGGGAAGGGATGGGAAAGAGGGAGGTGACTATCCCTTTAAGTTGCGTATCAAAGTGAGTTTTTAGACCTAATACAGACAGCAGTGCGTGGGAATTTTTTGGTTTGGGGTACGCGGTCAATGGAGGGCTCACCTTATTATCTTCTTAAAAATCATTGCTAAAATATATACACATTGTTGCTCTTTATCAGGTTGCACGCAGTGATAAACAACTTGGTTTAGTGTTGGTCAAAGTGGAACGCAATTTTTTTAAATTTTAACTTTAATCGTATAATAAGTTTTAATCTGCCAGTGTAGGGAAGAAAATTTTGCATTTCCTAGTGGGATTGTATATGAAGAAGTATGCCCGATTTAAGAAATACGGTGTTGTTTAATTTCAGTATTTTTTCCTTTGGATTTTGTAGCATTTCAGGTTGTCAGTGTCTCCAGAAAGTTTGAAATTCTTACTTTGAAAAGCAATATTTACTTAAAATGTCTTATGTCTTCTTGAGAGTATCATGGCTAAAAGGGTTAGGAAGTTGTTTCAAAACTGTAAACAATGGGAATCCCTAACTTTTTCTGTTGAACATTCCTGTATAAAAGTAACTACTTGCATAGGTATACAAATATACTCAGTTCATCTAGATGAGGGGCTTTTCACAGAACCTAAAAAAAATCCTGGTTTGCTTGGAAACCACCTGTTAGGATGAACTGTGGGGATCTTTCCTACTTTGTTCTGGTTCTAAATTATTTTATACATTGAATTTCCTTTTCTGAGGGCCATTTTCTTCTTTTTTTGTGTGTGTGTGTTTTTTTTTTAACATTTTTATTTATTTTTGAGAGAGAGAGAGAGACAGAGCACGATTGGGGGAGGGGCAGAGAGAGAGGGAGACACAGAATCTGAAGCAGGCTCCAGGCTCTGAGCTGTCAGCACAGAGCCCACCAGGGAGCCCAACACCCAACAAGGCACAGAGCCCAACTCACAGACCGTGAGATCATGACCTGGGCTGAAGTCGGACGCTCAACTGACTGAGCCACCCAGGCGCCCCATAGGGCCATTTTCTTCTAATGTCATGTACAACTGCTGGGTTTTAAACTTGGCTTTTTTTTTTTTTTTTTTTAATCCAACAAGTATTGTGTTATTTAAATTATAAGACGTTAATAGATCATAATTTTTCCTTTTTGAAGAGAAAAAGAAGAAAAGACAGCCCTTCTTGAAATTAATTTGTTCATTTTTGGCAAAATTATTTCCATTTTTTGTTTTTTTAGGAAATTTGAAACAGACCCTCAGAAGATGGTGTTCCCATTGCCTTTAGTCTGGTCTATAGAGAAATTACTCTTGTCTCTTTCATAGTATAACACATGCATAATGCTCACTTGATATGTTTCCTTCCATTTGTCATTGTAAAAGAGAGATCCTTAGTTTTATTCTAATGTTAGTGTGGCTGAAATACAAAGGATACATTTTGGGGTGCTCTGAACAGCTTTCTGGTATAGTATCTAGTTATATTTGAAAACTGTCTTTTCAGTTACAGGCCTGTAGGAATCTAAATAACTATTTTCAGTAGACATTGACTGTGTTACCAAATTACTTTTCTGTATTATGTTAATGTTTTGGCAGTTAAAGTAAGCATGTGCATGTGTGTAATGCGTGTGTAAAATTCCCAGTTGATAAAGCCCTTCTGTAAATAGACTACACAGTATTTTACAGGACTTGCTTCAGTGAACAGTAAGCCCATAATGCCACAAAATATCCTAGTTAGATAGCTATACTTCAATTATAGTTTAGTATAGGAAAACTGTATATAGTAAATATTCAGTTATTTTGTGAGGGACTTTATTTAGGCTTTAAGACCAACCCAGTTAACTCAGTAAAATAGAAGTGTTTTGACATTCTTGGAATGAAAAAGGGAAGAATGTCATTGTAGCTTTATATTTGTGTGGCACTTAGTACTTTTTTTTTTTTTTTTTTTAATATAAATCTAGTTAAATGTGCTTTAGGACTTGGGTTTTTGCAGTGGTTTTCCCAGTGTGACAGAGAATTAACACCTGAAGAAAATGACTTGATTTTTTTTTTTTTTTTTTTTGGTACCTAGCTAGTAGGCTCTAGATGCAGAGGAGAGAAATTAATTCATTACATACAAGGATACTTTAGGTTTAGGGCCTTATTTTCACTGGGAGCCTTGGTTGAGAAGACTGTTAGGTAATATGGCTTAAATGTTGCTCGTCAGGTTTTTTTTTTTTTTAATTAAAAAAATTTTTTTAATGTTAATTTTTGAGAGAGCGAGCGAGCACCAGTGGGGAAGGGGCAGAGAGTGACGGACTCACAGAATCCGAAGCAGGCTCCAGACTGAGCTGTCAGCACAGAGCCCAATGTGGGGCTTTGAACCCATGAACCCTGAGATCATGACCTGAGCAGAAGTTGGTCATTTTTAACTGATTGAGCCACTCAGCTGCCCCCAAGTTATTTTTAAATTCAGCTGAGAAGTGTAACTCTCTCTCTGTTTTCCCCTCATTTATACTTTGGAACACTGAGTAACAACGACAAAATTAGTGACTAAGGAAAAAAAACAAAGGTGGGGGATGCGTAAATGAGCCCCAGTAAATGACAACATCTGTAATAAATGGACAGGATCAAATATTTGAACATCGTTTTCATTTATAGCATCAATGCTGAAACACTTTCAAAAACATTTAAAAATTAAAAAAAAATCTTTTTATTTATTTTTGGGAGAGAGAAACAGAGTGCAAGCAGGGCTCGGGGGTGGGGGGGTGCAAAGAGAGGGAGACACAGAATCCAAAGCATGATCCAGGCTCCGAACTGTTGGCACAGAGCCTGATGAAGGGTTGGAACCCACAAACTGAGATCATGACCTGAGCCGAAGTTGGACGCTTAGCTGACTGAGCCGGCCAGGCCCCCCAAAAACATTTTTTTAAAGTTAAAACCTGTTAAAACTTTGATTTAGCCAAAAAAGATGCATACAGAAAGGTCCCCTGCAGCTTTGTTTATAATAATGAAAAAACTAAAAATCCAACATTAGGGGATTGATTAAATAAATCATGATACGTATGATGAGCTTTTATGCAGGCATTAAAGATTATAGAGCAGTATGAATAGTGTGGTTATAGTTATGTTTATATGTAAGTATTCACAGTTTATATAGGAAAACACCATTAAATGTTTTAAAAACAATTTCATTTCTTATTTTAGCTAAAAGTGAATGAAATTGGTTGAGATTTTAGCGCTTTGAATAAAGGCTGTTGATAAAACTTACTTTAATTGCAATGAAAACTAGGATGTTGTATCTTTAACTGCTGAATACTTTTCTGGGCCTGAAAAGTAACTCTTGGCTTGTTTGAACACCGGTTCATATGGTTATTTCTTGGTTATTTCAGAGTTGATAGATATAATTTATTCAACATCTATTCCCAGTTGATTTCCTTTTTTCATTTTTCCTTGGAGGTTTTAGTCTTAATTCTCTGTCAAAAGATTACAGGGACAAGAAAGAACTTCGCTCATCTTTTTTTTTTCTTCTTCTTTTTCTTTTCTTTCTTTCTTTCTTTTTTTTTTTTTTTAACCAATGTTAGTAAAATATTTGGTGGAAAAATGTGAGCTACTTAGGAGCTTCTCTAGACTGACCTATGCCATAAAAGTTCTGATTCAGGACTGTAGTGGGCTGTTTTTGTAGGGAACTTTCCTCATACTCAGATCTTCTTAAATCTGGTTCTGTCTTAGAATTGCATTATGTTGAAATTTTGGTTTCTTTGCTAAGGTGATATTTCCACAATATCTGCATTTTATATTTCCAGATCTTATTATCTTTTATTAGCATAATTCCTGAGATTTTATTGTAATGTGAAAAAAGTGGTATATAGTATTATTTTCATAGGTTTATTTGCTGGATAATAGTAACTTTGGAAAATTGATGAGAATAATATTTATTATTTTGCTATAATTACTGCTGAGTGGCTCATATAATTGTCAATTGGAGTTTGGAATAATTTATTCTTTCCTGATATAAAACCTGGGTTATTAAATGCATTAACACTAAATATCTCAAATTCTTCATAAAGTGGAACAACTAATTTAACTTAATGGAGGGTTTTCATATTTCTTATGATAAACAACTGCATATAGTTTAAGAAACTGTCAGTCATGTACCTCATACAATAGCTGTTCTCTCCACGCCCAGAATCCAAGCATATATTTTTTCAACAAATACTGAGCACTTCTACATGCCAGGCATATATCCTCCACATGGCAGACAAGTACCTACTATATGCCATCTTCTGCTGAGGACACAGTAAGAAACAAAAATAATGTCCTTGCTTTCATGGAGATTACATTCTAGGCATGGAAGAGGCCCATTTAAAATGTCAGATGGTTTGTGATAGGTAAGGCTGGATAGAAGAAGAAAGTTTTGGTAAGGGAGGGTATTTTGGAGAGGAGTTTCTAGTCAGGGACAGTCAGCTCAGAATGAGTCCAGGTGAGTTGTAAGGATTTTGGTTTTTATTTTTGTGAGATGAGAAGCCATTGGAATGCATTTTGAGAATCGTACTGATCTTAAATTATAAGCATCCGTTTCTCATGGGTGAAGAAAGGGTGCGATAATGGGATTGTGGGGTTGTATTATATATAATATAAAATAAATTCTTTGTGTGCTAGGCGTTGTGAAAGATGTTACAAATTTGATATTAGAATCTTCATGGACTCTCTTAATTTTTCAGGTCAACGATTTCGGTTGTTTGTACAGTTTTTGCCCTGAACTTTCTAGTGGGGTATTGGTCTTCAGTTCTACTTATAATACTTGTTTTCTAAAGTGGTGATACCAATTTACATTCCTTGTCAGCAGCAGGTGAAAGTTCCAGCTGTTGCACATCCTCATCACCACTTGGTACTGTTTGTCTTTTTCATATTTGCTAGCCATTCATATTTGCTAACCGTTGATCACTTTTTCAAATATTTTTTGGCTACATGCTTTTCTGTTTGTTTATTTTTGGTAAAATACCTGCTATCTCTTGTCCATTTTCAGTTGGGATGTGTGCCATATTTTAATTGATTCATAGCGGTTCTTTATGTACTTTTGATATGAGTGCTTTTTAGGAAAGTTTTGTAAATTTCTTATCTAGTCTGTGCTTGACTAATACTTTATACTGGTGTCCTTTGATGAAGAGAAGAAATTCTCAACTTTATTTATTTATTTTAATACAATTTATTGTCAAATTGGCTCACATACAGTGTGTACAGCGTGCTCTTGGTTTGGGGGTAGATTCCCGTGGTTCATCGCTTACATACAACACCCAGTGCTAGAAATTCTCAATGTTAAAAAAATGTTTATTTATTTATTTTTTGAGAGAGAGCGCTTGCACGCTCCAGCAGGGGAGGGGCAGAGACAGGGTGAGAGAATCCCAAGTAGGCTCTGTGCTGTCAGCATAGAGCCCCAAGTGGGGCTCGATCTCACGAACCATGAGATCATGACCTGAGCTGAAATCAAAGTCAGATGCTTAACCAACTGAGCCACCCAGGTGCCCCAGAAATTCTCGGTTTTAACAATCCTATATTTTTATTTTATTTTTTTTCAAAGCTCTTTATTTATTTTGAGAGAGTTTGTGGGGGAGAGGCAGAGGGAGTGGAGGAGAGAATCCCAAACGGGCTCCACATTGCCAGTGCATAGCCCTATTGTGACCTGAGCCAAAAGACAACTTTGATTTTAGTCTTTTGATAGTTATTAATAAACATTATGAAACAGTATTTCAGGAGGGGAAACTTTTTTTTCATTATATTAGACCTGTCCAGATTGGAGTACAAGACAAGAATAGTTCCAAAACACTGGTGGGGAAAGGGCAGAGAATGTGCAGAGTCTATGTTTGACCATAACTGATTGGTTTTGTCTTCTCGTCTAATGTTTTTAGTATGGATTTAAAAATCTTTTAGCTTGTATCATTCTTTCCTTCGTATCCAGATTGGTGAATTAGTCTGCCCGATGGCAGTTTTTTCTTTTTTAAGCTACGACTGTTTATTTTGAAAAATTGTAAAAACAACAGGAAGGTTGAGAGAATAGAGTCATTAGTAATATTTTGTACCATTTGATTTTTCTTTCTGTGCCTTTTTTTTTTCTTGTTAAACCATTTGAAAATAAATTGCAGACATCATCACGCCCCTAGTACTTAAGCACATATTCTTTCAGAACAGGGTCATTTTCCTACATAAATATAGTATCTTATTTTCACACCCAAGAAATGAACGTTGACATACAATGTTATTTAACATACTCACATTTCCTTAGTTTTTCTAAAAATGTTTTTTATAACTCTTTTTCCATCCAAGATTCAATCAAAGATTGCATTTGGCTGTTTTTATCTTAGTTTCCTTCTACAGCAATCTCCTTGCTTTTGTCTTTATGAAATTGGTGTTTTTGAAGAGTTGATGACAGTTTTCTCATAGAATGGCCCACAATTTGGAGATGTGCAATGAATATAATCATGAAAACACAACATTAAGCATTTTTGGTTGGATACTACATAGATGATAACTTCTCACTGCATCACAGCAGGAGACACGTGATGTTACTTTATCCCATTGTAGGTGTTGCTGATTACTTAAGGTGGCATCTACTAGATCTTTCTACTATAAAACTACCTGTTCCCTGTGTAAGAAATAAGTGCTTTAATGGTAGTAATGCTTGAAGACTAAATATCCTGTTCCCTCACAGCCCTTTACCATGGATGATCCTTGCCTGAATCAGTTACTATATTAATGTTAGCAGATTGGTGATTTTCTAACTATATAGCTGGCATTTTTCTGTAAAGAAGAGAGCCCTTCCCCCCTTTTAGCATTACTATAAACTTTTGTGTGGTTTTTTTTAAATGTTTGTGATAATTTGTCATTATTCCTTCTGATGCTTAAATTGTCCCAGTTTGTCCAGTGGAAGCCCCTTTCAGCCAGTTCCTGCATCCCTTTGGCATGTTCCATAATTCCTTGGTCATTCATTACCCTGCTTTTGGGCACAAGGTATTCCAGGCTTACCTTGTAGTTTTCTTGCCTTAGTCCTGAAATTGACTATTTCTTCAAAGAACCTTATTTCTTTTTAATGGGAAATGCTTAGAAACCAATCAAGATCAGGGCCCCAGTAGTACTCATCATACTGGGATATTATTTCATCAAGGCTTTTCAGTGGACAGTGCTAAGGAAATACATTAACCTTTAGTATGCCAGGAAAAATAGTCATCATCTTTTGCATGTCCCAGGTCCAACAGATCCTTTTAACTTTTTATTTCTTGAAGTAATTTTCACAAATGATATATAGAAGTAAGAGTAAGGGATAGTGAATAACAATTTTACTACATTTTTTTTTCTTTTAATTTTAGCTAAAGAGAGAGAGAATGCGAGAGAAGGGCAGAGGGAGAGAGAGAGAGAGAGAGAGAGAGAGAATCTTAAGCAAGCTTCATGCTCAGCTCAGTGTGGAGCCCAACGAGGGGCTCGATCTCATGAACCACGAAATCATGACCTGAGCCGAAATCCAGAATCAGACACTCAACCAGCTGAGCTGCCTAGGTGTCAAATATTACTAGATAGTTTAATAAGAGTTTAAACATTGTGGTTCTTTTTGTATTAAATAAGTTTTGGTATACAGAGATCATAAGAGATTTAAGAATAGTGCCACATGTCCTTTTAGAAAGGTAGGATAGTCCAGGTTCTTGCTGCCTGCTATATTACGTGATGAAATTCTTGTTGAATGACAAGAACTGGATGGGAATGCTCTATTTTCTTTGTGTTCTTGGAAGTGTATCATTGTTCATTCATTGATCCTCCCCCCTCTTATTCAAGTCAGTCATCCTTTATTCATCATCCTCTATATTTAAATATGTATAATTCTCTTTCCAGTTTGCATGGTCTGTTCTAGGACTTACAGAGACACAAAAATGAGCCATTACATAATCCTTGCTTTCAAATTTTATTTCCAGTGCTGTCAATGCCTTCCCCTGCCCCCCTGTCCCCCTACCCTCCTGGTCCCCCTACCCAAGTCTCTGACCTCAAGAAACTTTAAAAACTTGGAGTGAAAAAATTTACTGACCTTTTATTCTGGCAGTCTTACTTATTGTGATGAAATATATATATAATAAAATTTTCCATTTTAACCATTTTAAATGTACATTTCCATGGCATTAATTACAATTACTGTTAATGCAACCATCACCACTATTTGCAAAACTTTGTCAACACCCCAAACAGAAAATCTGTAACTATTAAGCAATAACTCATTCTCCCCCTCTCTTGAGCCCCTAGTTACCTCTAAGCTACTTCCTGCCTATATGAATTTACCAATTCTAGTATTTCATAGAAGTGGAATCATATGTCCTTTGTCCTTTGGTGTCCTTTGGTGTCCTTTGGTGACTGGCTTATTTCATGTAGCATGTTTTCACAGTTCATCCATGTTATGGTGTGTATTACAACCTCATTTCTGTTTAAGACTGAATAATATTCCATTGTACATATATACACAACATTTTGTTTATTTGTTCTGTTGATGAAATATGGATTGTTTCTACTGTTTTGCTGTTGTGAGTAACGTTGCTGTGAACATTGGTGTACAAGTATCTGAGTTCTTGTTTTCAGTTCTTTATGGTTGTATACCTAGGAGTGGAATTGCTGAGTCATATGGTAATTCTGTGTTTAACTTTTTGAGGAACTGCCAAACTGTTTTTCATAGCATTTGCAAAATTTTACATCAGCAATGCATGAGGTTCCCTATTTTTCCACATCCTTGCCAACACTTATTTTCCATTGTTTTTGATTATAGCTATCCTAATAGGTGTTGAGATATCTCATTGTGGTTTTGATTTGCATTTCTCTAATAACTAAGGATGCTGAGCATCTTTCCACGTGTTTATTAACCATTTGTATGTCTTCTTTGGAAGAATGTCTATTCAAGCCCTTTGCCTCTTTTCACGTTGCATTATCTTTTTGTTGTGTTGTAGTTCTTTATTCTAGGTATTAAATCCTTATGAGCTATATCATTTGCAAATATTTTCTCCCATTCTGTAGGTTGTCATTTCAATTTCTTGATAATGTTCTTCGTATGACAGTTTTTAATTTTGATAAAGTCCAGTTTATCTTTTTTTTCTTTTGTTGCTCATGCTTTTAGTGTCATATTTAAGAACACATTGCCAAATCCAAGGCCATGAAGATTTATAGCTGCTTGCTTCTAAGAGTTCTGTGGTTTTAGCTCTTATATTTATATCTTTGACCCATTTTGATTTAATTTTGTATGTTGCCCATTGACTGTTGAGTTTGAGAAAATTTAGGATGTTGTTATCTGAAGGTTCATAATCTAAGATTTAATTTATATTATAATTTTCACTATCATTTGTGTACAGTTGTGCAAATAGGGTGGCCACTAACCACATGTAGATGTTAAAGTTTAAAATTCAAATTAATTAAAGTTAAATGAAATCTAAAAATTAAGTTTGTTAGGCGGATTGGCCACATTTCAGGCGCTCAGTAGCCACACATGGTTGCATTGGACAGTGCTGATTTTGAAGCTTTCCATCATCAAAGAAAATTCTACTGGACTGTGCTAGTCAAGAGAGCTACTATTTTTAAAATTTGTATTCTAATTTGTTTAATAATTGTGAAATGTCTTCCTGTGTCATCTTCTCCTTGCCATTATTGGCAGAAAATGAAAATTTCTGAATTGACAACTATTTTCAAAACCAAAAAACAGACTACAAAGGTAGTATCTCTAGTCTTTTATACCTTTTTAAAAAGATGATGCAGTACTTTGGACAATACAATAGGCAAAGTGAAGGATGGTTTTTCACTGTTGATTGCAGTATCCTTCTAGGTGATTTCATCATTTTTTTCATTTTTTATTATATAGTTCTTTTTCTTAAAGCATAGTTAGGAATTATAGTCATGAAGTACAATTACTAGGGTGATGAAATAACAAGACGTAGGGAAAATACAATCAGTAGGATCCCATAATGTATCTTAGACTTATAAAAAGGTTTGCTGTACTCGTATAATAATTATAAGATAAAATGAGTTGCATTCTTTTTGTTTTACTAAGCGTATTTTCTCTATTTTTTGCAAAACCTCTAAAGTCATGGAATGTCAATCTTTGCAAATAATTAGAATTACTTAAAAAAAAAGAATTGTTCAGTGGATCCTGATGCTTTCCATTCAGATCCATTACCACAGGGTTCTTCAACTTTCTGCAAAATCTATATTTGAATCTCCCTTCTTCCGCAGTAAAAACCTTGGTCCTCAACAACGTCTGCATTTATGCATTTGCTCTGTTCTACAATATACACAAAACAGTTTTTAGAATTGCTACATTAATACCACTGCCAACAGCAAACCTATGAAGTGAAGTTCAGGATTTCTTTGCAGTTCCATTTGTTCTTATAGAATTAACCACGTTGGCATGTAGAGTTAGGATACTGATCTCAAAGGTGCTTGAATTACTACTGCTTTTGCTGTGCAGTTATCTCTTGGATTTGATGTACAGTTTCTATCTGTATTGAATTTTAGTGTTTGCTTTTTTATCAGTTTGATTTAATTTTGTTTTATGAATACATAAAACATCTGCGTGGTTTAAAATCACCACTGTATCGAAAGGTGTACTGAAGTAATTAATTCTGTTCTTCTACCTATCCCAATTGATAATCATTTTCAATAATTTTTAGTTTATCCTCCCTGTGTTTCTTCTTTGAAAGTAAATTTTAAAATATACTCTTATCTCCCTTCCCATCTTTCTACATACAATATAGCATGTTATATTTTACCCCTTGTTTTTCTCATTAAATTTATACCTAGGAATTACTCGCGTTCATAGAGATCTTCCTCATCATATTTTATGGTTCATTGTGTGGGCATAATATCCGGTATTCAGCTGGTATCTTTTTGATGGACATTTGGTGGTTTTCAGTCTCTTGATAATGCAAAAATGTTTCAGTGGATCACTCTACATATGTTGTTTCTCATTTGTGAAATGATTTCGTATGAATTCCTAGAGGTGTAATTGGGTCAGAGGATAAATTGGTTTAGCTTTATAAACTATACTTCTATGCTAATCAGTTTAACTTAAAATATGAAGTAAATAGAGGTAAGAGGACTAGCAGAATAAGATGTTCAAAAGCTAGAGAACAGTGTGCTTAGTTTCTGGTGATCTCCACTGCCATTTTCAAGGTAATGGTTTCTTACCTGGAGGCAGTAATTCCTCGCTGGTCTTGGTGACTCCACTCTTGCTCCACTTCTACTTGTTTTTGAGAGCTTTTTTTTTTTTTTTTTTTAAACAATGTAAATAGAATTTTGTCATTTTATCATTGTAAGTCCGATTGTACTTAGAGTAAAATCCAGGGTCAATAAAATGTGATTTGAGACCTTTGTATTGTCTGATGTTTTTAGGTTCATTTCTAGCTACTCCTCACATACTTACTGTACTTTAAGATGATGACCTGAGTTTTGGGGGCAGAATACCCTAAGTATGTTTTTAAAATAATACTGTGTTTCTTTTAAAGAAATCCTAATACAATATAGCAAAAAACAAACAAACAAAAATCCTGTTTAATCTATGGATTTGACCATTGTTCCTAAGCCTTTGATTTCTTTATTTTATGAATCGAGTAATATTAAAGTAATTGCAAATTGATGCTTTTTTCTAGGAACAAAAATACAAGATTGAGTTTTGTGCCAGACACTGTACTAGAAACTGGGATACATAGGGTATTTTTTCTGCCCTCGAGGGACTTATAAATCTGTAGGGAAATGTGTTAAAACATAATACCATGTAATAATTTTCTCTAATTCTTTGCTCTTCATTTGCTTCACAAGCTACTAGAAGCTAGCCTCTATCTTTTCATTGAAATTACTCTAGCTAAAGTTACTGTATTTCACTTGCCAAACTCAGTGAACCCTTTCTGAGTTCTGGCCATACTTGACCTCTGTGCTTTGCTGGAAACTTTAATTGCTCCCTGGTAAACTATTGAAACTGTGTACCCTAGGAGCTTTTGTGATTTTGCTTTTTTTGGGTCTTCATTACTACTTTGTCTCTAGTTTCTTCATCTGATCCTTAAACATCCTGTACTTTTCATTTTTGGCTGTCCTCTCTTTTTACTCCACCTGTCCTCTCTCATATAGTTCTGTATGCCTTCTCTTGTCTAGACCTGTTGCCTTTTGGGCAGCTTCCCTTGAATGGCCCACAAACTGCTCAATCTTATTTGCTAAAATTGAATCGATCTCCTTTGTCCCTAATCTACATGTACATCTTCATCCTAGTTCTCAGAAACCCTATTTAAACCAGAGCCTTTTTAGCCTGCCCCGATCCATCTCTTTAATACTATGAATTTACTAAGATCTTGTCAATTCTTTGTGTGTGATAACTTGTATCTTAAGGGTCCATTAGCATATCTTAATTAGACTTTATTTGAAAAGTAATGTCACATTTTCCAGTTAAAGGTTACTAGTTTTGCTATTTTCAGTCTTTTTTTTAGCCTTCTGATGTTACCTAATGCTTTTATTTTTGAAGTTCTAATCTGTGAGCAAAATATTTCTCTTTCTCGTTATTTCTCATGCCTTTAGTTTTGAAGTTCTAGTCTGTAAACATAACTATTTCTCTTTTAAACTCTATTAGCTTTATTTTACTTTCCTTTTAGTTATTACCTTAGAGATTATAATATGTAACATTTACTAACTGTAGTCTACTTTAAATTAGTAGGAAATTGTTCATTCATCTTCTGAAATTTTGTCACTTATGAAATTATTCAAATAATTTTTTGATAGGTTAATTTCATTAACCCTCTCTCATTTGTGCTATTATCACATTTACCTCTACATATGTTTTTATGCTCTAAAATGTTAGGATTATGGTTTTAAACATTGTTTTTCATTTTTATTTAAGCTGGTAAGTTCTCCCCCACCCCTGACACTTTTAAGATGCCATCACATTATCTTTTGATTTTCTTTCTTCATTTCTGTTAGTCTTCTGTCAGTCTTAATTGTTTTCTTCTCTGAAGAATTTGTGTATATTTTTCCCCTTATCTACTTCAGGATTTTTCTCCTCATCTTTTTTCTGTCCTTTGCTCTGTATGCCAATTTGGATACCTTCTATTGAGCTGTATTCCTGTTCACTAATTCTCTGTTCTTATGTATCTAGTCTGCTAGTAAACCCATCTACCAAATGCCTAGTGACAGTTATTCTGTTTTTTATTTACGTAACTTGTGTTTTCACATTATGTGGATTCTAGGCATCTAGAATTGATGTCTCCAACCTTCACTCTATTTTCATGAGTATGTTTATCATAAAGTGTCTTAATAACTGCAATATGTAAATCAAATGAGAGTCTGTTACCATTGTTTATTTTTGCTCTTGGTTTCTTATCAGCTGCTCCTGTTTTCGTAGGCTGCCTTGTAATTTTTGATTGGATGACAGACATTGTAGAAAAGTTGTAGGGACTGTAGATGATGTTATCTTTTCAAACATTATTAGTAAGTTTTCTTTTAGCAGCCAGTTGAAATTCTTTTGGTCTGTTTGAATTTTGCTCTTATTCCTAGCATGTAACACTTATTTCTAAGGCATAGCTCTAATTCCAACAGAGTATGTCTTCTTCATAAGTTATGTGATCATATATATGTAATTCTGTTTCTCTTCTATTTCATTTCATTGGGTCATTTGCCTATACTGGCATGAATACCACATTTTCTGGCTAGGTCTTGATACCTAGTGGTAAATTCCTCTAGCTTTGTCTTCAAAATTGCCTATACTGTTCTTGAACCACAGCTTTATTTTTTTTTCAAGTTTATTTATTTTGAGAGAGAAAGAGAGAGAGAGAGAGAGCATGTGTGGGGGATGGACAGAGAGAGACAGAGAGGGAGAGAGATGGAGAGAGAGAAAGAGAGAATACCAAGCAGGCTCTACACTCTCCGTGCAGAGCCTGACATGGGACTTGAGCTCATGAACTGTCAGATCACTAACTGAGCTGAAATCAAGTTGGATGCTTAAGTGAGCCACCCAGGTGCCCTGAGCCTTTGCTTTGTTATGAATATTTTAAAATCTTCTTTTTAATACAGAGTAACCTGCCTAGGGTTTTGCTTGGAGTGCACTGTATCTAAATATTAATTGGGGGACTATCAACATTATTGCGCTGTTTTCTAACCCATGAACATGTTATATCTTTGTTTACTTAGTTCTTCTCTAACTTAGTATTGTCTTTTTTTAGTATCTAAATCTTGAATGTATTTTAGATTATCCCTTGATATTTGTTATTTTTAATTGCATTTTATGATTTATTTGGTGTTCGTGTTTTACTGGTATATAGTCTCATACTTGATTTTTGTATATTGACTGTTAAATGTATATTCTGATACTATATGTGTAATATATACAGGCATGTGCATGTTATCTGAATAATAGCACTTTATTCTCTTTAGTTGTTCAGGCTTTTATTTTTTGCCTTTTGAATGATCTGTAGCACCTTTAATATAGTGTTGATTAAAAGTAGTGTTAGTAGGCTTTCTTATCTAGTTCTGCATATCAGGGGAACAGCTTTAAATATTTTATCATTATAAATGATGTTTACTGTAGGCTTTTTGTAGATAATCTTTATGAAAATAAGGAAGTGTTCTCCTGTTCCTACTTTGCTCCTTTTATCATGAATAGGTGTTGAATTTTATCACATGCTTTTTTTGTGTTTTGAGATGTTAATGTGGTGAGTTAGTTTGATTTTTTAAAAATATTGAAACACCATTGCATTCCTGGAGAAAGCCCCTTGTTATGTGTTTATCTTTTCATATGTTGTCCAATTAAATTTCTTATTATTTTGTTAAGGTATTTTGTTTCTGTGTTTATGAGGGTATTGGTTTATAGTTTTCTATTTTTCTTGTAATGTTCATGTTTGGTTTGGGTTTCAGGGTTATGCTAGCCTCATAAAATAACTCATTTTTGTCTATTTTACATAAGAGCTTGTGTACCGTTGGTAATGTTTTTAACTTAAGTGTTTGAAATAATTCGTCAGTAAAGCTGTCTGGGCTTAGTATTTTCCTTTCATGAATATTTTAAAATATGGTCTTGGAGTGCCTGGGTGGCTCAACCTCAGCTCAGCTCATGAGCTCATGGTTTGTGATTTTGAGCCCCACGTCGGGCTCCTGCTTTGGATCCTCCATCTCCCTTCTCTGCCCCTTGCCCACGTTTCTGTCTCTCTCTCCTTCTCTCTCTCTCAAAAATAAACATTAGAAAAAAAAAAAAAAAAACCACCACAATCTCAGTTTCTTTGTTAGTAAAAGGACTATTCATATTTTTCCGGAGTGGCTACACCAGTTTGTATTCCCACCAGCAGTGCCAAAGAGATCCTTTTTCTCCACATTGTCACCAACATCTGTTGTTGCCTGAGTTGTTAATGTTAGCTATTCTGACAGGTGTGAGGTGGTATCTCATTGTGGTTTTGATTTGTATTTCCCTGATGATGCGTGAGGTTGAGCATTTTTTCATGTGTTGGTTGGCCATCTGGATATCTTCTTTGGAGAAGTGTCTATTCATGTCTTTTGCCCATTTCTTCACTGGATTATTTGTTTTTTGGGTGTTGAGTTTGATAAGTTCTTTATAGATTTTGGAGACTAACCCTTTATCTGATATGTCGTTTGCAGATATCTTCTCCCATTCCATTGGTTGCCTTTAGTTTTGTTGATTGTTTCCTTTACTGTGCAGAAGCTTTTTATTTTGATGAGGTCCCAATAGTTCATTTTTGCTTTTGTTTCCCTTGCTTCCGGAGATGTGTTGAGTAAAAAGTTGCCGCAGCCAAGGTCAAGAGGTTTTTGCCTGCTTTCTCCTTGAGGATTTTGATGGCTTCCTGTCTTACATTTAGGTCTTTTATCCATTTGAGTTTATTTTTGTGTATGGTGTAAGAAAGTGGTCCAGGTTCATTTTTCTACATGTCGTCCAGTTTTCCCAGCACCAGTTGCTGAAGAGACCGTCTATTCCATTGGATATTCTTTCCTGCTTTGTCAAAGATTAGTTGGCCATACATTTGTGGGTCCATTTCTGGGTTCTCTATTCTGGTCCATTGATCTGAGTGTCTGTTTTTGTGCCAGTACCATACTGTCTTGATGATTACAGCTTTGTAATACAGCTTGAAGTCCAGGATCATGATGCCTCCAGCTTTGGTTTTCTTCTTCAAGATTGCTTTGGCTATTCGGGGTCTTTGCTGGTTCCATACAAATTTTAGGATTGTGTGTTCTAGGTCTGTGAAGAGTGCTGGTGTTATTTTGATAGGTACTGCATTGAATATGTAGATTGCTTTGGGTAGTATTGACATTTCAACAATATTTGTTCTTCCTATCCAGGAGCATGGAATATTTTTCCTTTTTTGGTGTGTTGTCTTCAATTTCTTTCATAAGCTTTCTATAGTTTTCAGTGTATAGATTTTTCACCTCTTTGGTTATGTTTATTCCTAGGTATTTTATGTTTTTTGGTAAATTGGAATTTATTCCTTGATTTCTTTTTCTGTTGCTTCATTGTCAGTGTCTAGGAATGCAACTGATTTCTGTGCATTGATTTTATATCCTACAACTTTGTTGAATTCATGGATCAGTTCTAGCAGTTTTTTGGTGGAATCTTTTGGGTTTTCCATATAGAGTATCATGTCATCTGTGAAGAGTGAAAGTTTGACCTCCTCCTGGATGATTTGGATGCCTTTTATTTCTTTCTTTGCGTTGTCTGATTGCTGAGGCTAAGACTTCAATTCTATCTTTTTAAAGGAACAATTTTTAACTTTTAATTTTTCTTCTGTATGTTGGCTCTCTACTTCATTGATTTCTGCTTTTATTCTTTTTAAAAATTTCCTTTTGGCTATAATTTTTTTTAGCTTTAAATTTTTTTAAATTTATTATTATTTTTTAATGTTTTTATTTATTTTTTAAGGATAGAGAGAGACAGAGCAGGAGCGGGGGAGGAGCCGAGAGACAGGGAGACACAGAATCTGAAGCAGGCTCCAGGTTCTGAGCTGTCAGCACCAGAGCCCAATGCGGGGCCTGAACTCATGAACTGTGAGATCATGACCTGAGCCGAAGTCCGATGCTCAACTGACTGAGCCACCCAGGTGCCCCTTTTTTTAGCTTTAAAAAAAATTTTTTTTTTAATATTTATTTTTGAGAGAGAGACACAGAGCATGTCCTGGGGGAGGGGCCAGAGAGAGTGGGAGACACAGAATCCAAAGCAGGCCCCAGGCTCCAAACTGTCAGCACAGAGCCCGACGTGGGACTTGAACTCAGGAACTGTGAGATCATGACCTGAGCTGAAGTTGGAGGCTTAACTGACTGAGCCACCCAGGTGCCCTTCTAGCTTCTTAACGTGAAAAGTAATAGAGATGAAAAAGTCATTGATTTTTGCTATTCTTTGTAATGTATGCACTTTGAGTTTTAAAATTTTCTCTAATCATTACCTTAGGTACCCCATACAGTTTGCATATTATTTTCATTATCAGCCATTTATATATTTTTTTGATTTCTGTTGTGATTTGTTCATTGGCCCATGAGTTATTTGGAAATCTGTGCTTTAATTTCTTAACATTGAATATTTTCTACTTTTCTGTTGATGTCATATTTACTTCTGTACTGATCAAAGAACACAGCTTGCAAAACTGAAATTTAAGACTTGTCCCATGGCCTACTATATGATCTGTTTTAGTCAGTTTTAGTCAGTGTCCCATAATTTACTTGGAAAGAATACGAATTCTGCAGATTTTGAGTTTCATAATTTTGTTAGCTCAAGTTAGTTGAAAGTAGTGTTCAAGTATTTTATTATATCCTTGATTTTTTTTGTTTGTTTGCTCATTCTGTCATTTTTGAAGAGACGTCTATTGAAATCTCTTCTAACTAGGGTTGTGGATTTATATTTTTCTTCTTCTTTTTTTAACCTTTGCTTTACACAGTTTGAAGTTCTGTTGTTTGGTGCATACAAATTTAGGACTGTAATAAAAATCTCTAGTGATGCTTTTTGCCTCCAAGTCTCTCTTATTGAATATTAGTATGGCTACACCAGCTTATTTTGGTTTTGTTTCTTTTCATAACACATCTGTCTTTTAACTTCAATCTGTTGGTGTTCTGTCTCTTTTAAATAGCATTTAGTTGTGGTTTTACAACTTCAGTCTGGATACCCTTTTCCTTTTATCTAGGATATTTAGTCAATTTCTGTATAGTGAAGTTATCGAAGTATTTTAGTTTCATTCTATCACCTTTGAACTTTTTATTTTTTAAAAATTTTAGTAGACTATGCATAACAAAATCATTTAAACCAATTTTAAGTGTACATTTCACTGATGTTAAGTACATTCAGATTGTTGTGTAAACTATCATCACCATCCGTCTCCAGAACTTTTCTTTTAATGTTGTAAAGCTGAAATTATGCATTAAAAAATAACCCCCTATGACCCCTTCCTCCATCTGCTGGCAACTACTATTTTACCATCTGTCTTTGAATTTGACTACTCTAGGTAACTCACTAAGGAATCTTAAAGTATTTGTCCTGTTGTGTCTGGCTTATTTTACTCAGCATAATGTCTTCAAGGCTTACCCATATTACAGTATATTTCTGGATTTCTTTCCTTTTAAAGGCTGAATAATATACACATTTTATTATTTGTTCATTCATTGATGGACATGTGTTGCTTTCAGCTTTTGTCTTTTGTGAATAATGCTGCTGTGGACTGAGTGTATAAATATGTTTGAGACCTTGCTTCCAGCCCTCTTGGGTGTATACCCAGAAGTGGAATTGCTGTATCATAAGGTAATCCTGTGTTTAATTTTTGAGAAACCACCTTACTGTTTTCCACAGTGGCTGCACCATCTGACATTCCCACCAACAGTGCACAGTTTAGTTTTTCTATATCCTTGTCAACACTCGTTATTTTCATCCTTTTCCTTCCCTTTTTTTCCTTTTTTTTTTTCTTTTTTTTTCTTTCTTTTTCTCTTTTCCTTTCCTCCTTGCTTCCTTTTGAGCCATCCTAATGGATGTGAAGTGGTATCTCATTGTTTTTTTCTCTGCTTTTTTGGTCTTCCTTTGGTTTAATCAAATATGCCATATTGCATTTTTTTTCGTCTATGAGCTTCTTTGTGATACATTCTTTTTTTTATTATGGTATGTTAGTACTATATCTGTGTTAGCATTAAATATACCATATACTTGTGTTCTTTTTTACTAGGGTAATTTTTCCTGGAGGTCACAACACGAATTCATTTATTCATCCCACCCCTTGCAGTATTGCTTTCATGCATTGTGATTCCATGTGTTTTATTTTATTTATTTATTTATTAAAAATTTTTTTTTTTTTTTTTTAACGTTTATTTATTTTTGAGACAGAGAGAGACAGAGCATGAACGGGGGAGGGTCAGAGAGAGGGAGACACAGAATCTGAAACAAGCTCCAGGCTCTGAGCTGTCAGCACAGAGCCCGGACGCGGGGCTGGAACTCACGGACCGCGAAATCATGACCTGAGCCGAAGTCGGCCGCTCAACCAACTGGGCCACCCAGGCGCCCCTGATTCCATGTGTTTTAAACACGACAGTACTTCATTTAAAATTGTTCGATGTGATTAATATTGACATACCTTTACTTTCTGAAATTACCTCTGCAATTGCTCTTTAGTTCTTTCTGCATTTATGTTGTTTTCAAAAGTCACTGTAGTATTTTTCCCCTGGCTTTATTGAGATGTAATCAACATATACTGTTGTATAAGTTTAAGGTGTACAACTGTTGATTTGATACTTATATATCGTAAAGTGATTATCACCTTAGCGTTAGCTGACACCTCCATCACATCATCTAATTACATGTAGTGTTTCTTTAGTGAAAATTTGCTAGTGAAGAATTCTTTTTCTTTGTGAAAATGTTTTTAATTTTTCTTCATGTTGAAAGAAAGATCTGTTTGCTGTAGACTATGTATATGGATTTTCAGTTATTCAGTGCTTTAAAATTTTATCTTATTTTCTGATTTCCATAATTTTTTGCTGAAATTTGCTCTAACTCTTCTTGTTGCTACTTTGAGGACAGTGTATCTACTTGCTCCTTCTTGCTGCTTATAAAATTTTCGTTTTTTTTTGGCGGGGAGGGTTTCATTCGTGTAAGTACGTTGTTCCTTGATATATTTTCCTTTTATTTCTCTTGCTTGAGGTTCTTAGTGTGTCATGTATCTGGCTGATACCTTCATCTTTATTTTAGAAAATCCTGTCATGGTAGGTTCAAATACTGCTTCTGCCACATTTGGTCTTCCTTCTCTTTCTGGATTTTCAGTTATACAGTATTTCACATGTTTCTTATTGGTCTTTTCTGTATTTCCATTTTTTGTTTTCAAATCTCCGAGCTTTAATTTGGATATTTTCTATTGACCTATAATCTATTGACCTATAATCACCTCTAAAATCCTGATTTCTGCTGTGTGTAATTTCTCATTAGCACCATTTATTCAGCCCATTTTGGATATTTCAATTACAGAATATACAGTTCATTTTTTTGTGTGTGTGTAGATTACAGTTCTTTAGTGAAGTTTGTCATTTTTCCATGTATTTCTTTCTTTCATTTTCTTGAACATGTTAATTATTGTTACTTTATGTTTTAGTTTGTTAGCTTCAATATGTAGATTGCATGTTTGTTTGAATCTGTTTTTTCTTTTTCTTTCTTTTGGATATTTGGTTATATGATCTTGTGTTTTGGTGTCCTAGTTATTTTTAGTTAAATGCTGTGATTGTGTCTTTAAAAATTGCAGGTACTCCTGAAGATGAGCGTGAACTCTGGAAAGTTCACTACCTTTCTTCTGCTAGGTAGAGAGAGGAGGAGCTGGACACTTTAATGGCAAGTGCTAAATGATGTACAGGCCAAGTTTTGCTTTATTTAAAGTATCAGCTATTCTTGATTCCTTTAGGACTTTCACCAAGACTTCTTTCTTCGGAGGTTTCTGAATTCTAAATTTGTTTCATCAGTATCCTGAACTTTTTGCTTTTTCCGAGTTTCAGGTTAGCTTTTTGAGCCTCAGAATTTGATAAATGTCATGAAAAGGAAACAGACTACATGTTTAAGCCCACTCATGTCTCTGATTTTGTTTCTGTGGCTTTCTCAGACTCCCCAGGCTCTGCTTGTTTCTGTCTCCCACTCATGGCTGTCTGCTCAGGGGCAAACATAGTTCTAGCTCTTCCTGTGCCTAGAATTGCCTGAGAAAAAAGCAGCTTCAGAATACACACTCCTTTATAGTCATCTGCTCTCTAAATCTTAGTCTCTCTTGTTCCCATCGCTTTGGCAACTCTAAAGATGCCTGTGAAGAAAAGATTTTTATCTGGCTTTTCCATTTCCCAGAGGGATTACTGTTTTGTCAGAAGCTTTTTGTCCCTACTTGGTAGAAGTGTGGACTAAGTTTTGAAGTTACATAGCTACTTATAATGATTTAGTATTAACTTTACTATGGTCTCATTGACAGTGCATAGTATTTCTTTAAAATAAAAATTTACCCTTTTATTTATTTTATGTATTTATTTTGAGAGAGAGAGAGAGAGAACAAGTAGGGGAGGGGAGAGAGAGGATCCCAGCAGGCCCTGCACTGTCAGTGCGGAGCCTGATGTGGAGTCGGATGCTTAACTGACTGAGCCACCCAGTCGACCCATAATTTACCTTTAATTGGTGCGAAATGGCATTTCATAGATTTCCTTAATTTGACTTTTTTTTGGTCACTAGTGAGATTTTTATTCATCATTCTACTATTCGTATTTACTCTTTAATGAATTGTTTTCTTTGAGATCTTCACAGGCATATCATCGTTCTAATCTATGTGTCAGATTTCTTAGTCAGTTGTAAACCATAGAAATGTTTGGAAGAATGTTCTGAAAGAATTTACCGTAAGAATTTAGGAGGAACCCCAGGCAGGATTTTTTTGTTGGTGTGTGCATGTGTTTTGTTGTACATTTATACCCTTACTTGCTTGCTTGTTTAGATAGTTCGGTAGTTTGTGCAAGTTCCATTGTGGTCATCTTTCAGGTCCAGAATTTGTTATCACCTCAGTCTTTTTTTTAAGAATTTTTTTTAATGTTAATTTTATTTTTAGAGAGAGAGAGGCAGAGAGAGAGGCAGAGAGAGAGGGAGACACAGAATCCGAAGCAGGCTCCAGGACCCAAGCTGTCGGCACAGAGCCTGATGCGGGGCCTGAACCCACAAACTGCCAGATCATGACTTGAGCCGAAGTTGGACGCCCAACCAACTGAGCCACCCAGGTGCCCCCACCTCAGCCTGTCTTTACGTCCAGAGTAAATTTAGCCCAGTTAGTATTAGATATCCACCCTCTCCATTCACTGTGGCTACAGATGGAGAAATGGGATCCTTTGCCTATTGTAGGTAGGAGGAAGGCAGGGTTTCTGGGAGTAAGGTGTGGAAAAGAAGAGAAAATGATTGGTATCTGTAGTAAAAGAGTGGGCATGGAAGCTGCAATTCAAGCATTATTTCACATTCAGAAATACAGGTCATAATACCCAATCTGTAATTCAGAAGTCTAAAAAGCACTGAAAGCAAAGTTCTGCCTAAGTTTGTGGCATATTCATTTGTTGACAAACTGATTGGAACTGATTTGAGTGAGGCACTTATTCCACCTACTTTGAATATTCATGTTATATTGCCAGTGTTATTATATTTGATACTGCATGGTGTTTCACTGGTGGGGGTGTGTGTGCGTGTGTCATAATGTATGGTGTGTGTACTGTATTACCTTGTTAAGGTATGAAAAGTTCTAAATTGAGAAACTTGTCTGCTCCTGAGGTTTTTGACTGATTGTAGACTTGTACTTCTTTAAAAGGACTTGATGCATACTTATTGTAGGGGAGGTGAATACATGGTGAGTTAAGTAGACACGGCCTATAACTTACTGGGCTTTCAGCCAGCACAGTTAAGAGTTCCCTGGATTTCCAATTTCCAATCCTAAAAACAGAACTCTCCAAATATCAGGGTCTTCATTTTTAGAAATATTGTTGGATGTATATGTTAGTCTTTTAATATTTCCATTGTGACACGACTGTATCTTTTTACTTGGTATTATGAGTAATAACTGAAAAAAAAAGAGCCCTAATTTGCAGGTAGAACCATGAAGGGAATGGAATATACAATACCAAAGCTCGTCTGGTATTTGTGGAAATAGAGGCTGGGTTTGAATATGAGAAATGCATCAGAAGTCTGTGTAGGAGAAAACTGGGCTAAATGTAAAAGTGAGGATTCAGATGATCATTTTGATTCCATCCTAACTATATTTTTGAATAAGGACAATTTAACTGTTTTGGCTCTGTATAATTGGAGATAAACTTTTGGTAGCAGTTTTGCTATTTTTGATTTTCAGCGTATTTATTTATTTATTTTATTTATTTAAATTTTTTTAACGTTTTATTTTTGAGAGATAGAGAGAGAGACAAGGTACGAGTGGGGGAGAGACAGAGAGAGACGGAGACACAGAATCTGAAGCAGGCTCCAGGCTCTGAGCTGCCAGCACAGAGCCCGACGTGGGGCTTGACCTCATGGACCATGAGATCATGACCTGGGCCGAAGTCGGATGCTTAAATGACTGAGCCACCCAGGTGCCCTTATTTTCAGCATATTTAGAAAGTATATTTATTTAAAAATTTTTATGTAGAAACACTCAGTTTATTGCAGTTTATTACTGTTTATTGCAATTTTTCTTTTAGGAACCTGTGGTCAATTTCTCCCTTCTTTGCAAAGAGTCTTAATAACAAGACCTGTAGTAGTTTGCTAATTTTGTTGAAGTACACATCTTGTTCATTTTTGCTAATGGCATTTATACATTCTTGTAATTAACTGATAATATGTCTTTTAAGAAATTATTTTCAACTTTTTAAAGTAATTGTCAGATAACAGTGTATGTGTAGTATCCATTGGTTTTAGCCACCACTGTTACTTTTTCCTCTTTGACTCAGCAACTCTAAAACACAAAATTGTACAATCTCTCTGAAGACAGTCCAGCAAGAGAAGCAAACTAAATTTAGACAGCTCTGATTAATACAGTCCTCAGATTATTTTTCTGTATATGAACCCATGACATGGGGAATTTGAAATTGAAATACAGTTAGAAAGGTTTTAGAAGTGAAGTGGAGCATTTTTGATAGAAGTATCACTTGAGACTTAGGCAGGCTTACCCTTTTAGGCTTTCTGTTCCAGTCTAGTTTTAATGTGGTGCTGTATTTAACAGAGAAAACTCATAGGTTGATGCCCCCTTGTGGTCTCTTAACAAAATAAATAGCACAAATGGAAATAAGTAATGGAGATCTTAATACATGTTAAATAATTCATTCCCTCCTTTTAAAAATAGTTTTAAGAAAGTGGCTTCTGAGGAAGAACAGTAAAGGCATTATTATTCCTATATTCCATATACTTTATTGACTTTAAAATTTATCAAATGTTATTTTAACCCTATATAACAGAACGTGCATGTGTGTTAGCTGGACACTGATACAAAGAAAAAGAGGTTGTTGGGTTGGCTTCTACCATTGTCATCCTGGACATCTAAGGCATTTACAAATGCCTTAAAAATATGATGAGATGTGATAGTAATTATGGGGCTAGTGTCTCCTCCCCCCCCCCCCCCCCCAACACATACAAGTAAATGGAGCTTGGGAAATCTGTTGTTTATAGTCACTTGACCTGACCAGGGTCAGATGCAATATGAGGCATTGGAAGAAATGAGGGTTTTTATTAGCCAGTTGGTGAATTTAAGCTTATTTGCTTTTACCAACATTGGCAAGGTCTTCTTTGTGTGTGCATGTGGGTTTGTGGATGAAGTGGAGAAGTAGTAGCAGCAGCAGTCAGTGCTTTAAGAAAGACCATAGGGGTGCCTGGATGGCTCAGTCTCTTAAGCATCTGACTGTTGATTTTAGTTCAGGTCATGATCTCAGTCTTGAGATTGAGCCTCACACGGGGTTCTGCACTTGGTGTGGAGCCTGCTTAAGATTCTCTCTCCCTCCCTCCCTCCCTCCCTCCCTCCCTCCCTCTCTCCCTCCCTCTCTCCCTGTCTTCCTCTCTCCTCTCCTCCCTCCCCCCTTTCCTCCCTCCTTCCCTCTGCCCCTCCCTCTGCCTGTGCGTGTTGGTGTTCTCTCTCTCTCTTTCTTGAAAAAACTCCCCCAAACAGCTGCTTTTCTTCTGTTACCCAGTAAGATGAATGATGGTTGGAAGTGGTCCAATCCAGTGAGTATGGGCTTTGACATTAGATAGCCCTGGTTAGATAGACCTGTTTCTAAAAGTGATTTTATCTCTTACCAGTTCCTGGGTAGTTGTATAATATTGGGTAACATACTTCAATTTTGAACACCGGTTTCCTCTCTTTAAGAAGTTAAAACCTACCTTATTGAACTGTTACAGTTCCATTGTCATCATATGAAGTCTTGGCCTATACCACTGTTAGTACTCTTAGGGTAAGGGCAGTTTTGAATTATTAAGTGTACTGTGTGACTTTTTAACTACTGGATTGTTGGTAAAGACTCCTAATGATGGAATGTATCTTAAAAAGTGGTAAATCACCTCATACTCTTTTATGGACTATAGTCTTTACTGTGGATTTAGTGCTGTACTACTACATAAGCACATATTTTCTTTATAAATTTCTGGCTTTAAGTGCAATTATATCACATTAAAGTATTTACTAGGTCAATTGTTTTAATAGTTGAAGCCTATTAACTAATTCTTTTTATAAAAATGATTCAATAAGATTATTTTCTTCAGGAATAATAGTTACATGTTTGGTAGGTTTAACTTAAACTATTGTTGCTTGATAGGCATCTTATTTAAAAAAGATTTTGTGAAGGACAACAAAGTAATGAAATGGTTTTTGTTGTTTTGCTTTATTTTTCAAGAGTTTTTATAGAAGCAGGTCAATTTTATTTATTTAATACTTGAATTAATATGAGTCTATTTTCAGAAGTAGTAAGATTATTTGGATTTATTTAACTTAACAGAAAAATTAGTTGTTTTTTTTTTTTTAACCCATGCAGATTCAACTTTGAATCATCAGATTTTTCTTTCTTCTAAAATTTTCCTTGGTGTCTAAAGCATTGGAATTTACTAATAATTTTCTTTTGAAAAATGTGCTGTAAAAGAGAAGAAAACTAGAAAGATCTCTCAAAATATCAATACAACTGCTTGGGTTTTAGGAACCCAATGGTTTTAGGAAGTAAGTGGGCTATAAATCATGTAAACAAAGATAACTTGTAGTCCTGTCAGAAGGCTGTCTATGTATTTTCATACCTGCCTCTCTTACCTTTTCCTATATTTATCTGACTCTCAAAATAAAGAGCCTATACCTTTGATTAGTGCCTAACTGAAGTCTCTGTTGTCTTAAACCCCATATGTAACTGATAAAGACTTTAAGACTATTTTGGCAGTGAAAATTTCTCTCATAAATTTTGAAGTGGATTTTTGTTGTTTTATCCTAGAATATCTGTTCTTGGGGAGACTTTAGGAAAGAGAGGGTGAGGTGATTGTGGGGTGGGGAAAAGAGAGCTAAAACAAAGTGGAGACTAGACTGTCAGGGGTGATGGCAAGAACACATGCCATTCTGCTAGGGACTTGTTTTTTAAACATAAAAAGCATATGTGCCAAATTTACATATTTACTAATTAAAAAGGCTTCCTGGAAACATTAAGTAGACTATCTTCTGTAACCTTTAACACTGTCACTAATGGATATTGCTTAGAAAATTTCATCGAAGGTCCTTTAAATAATGTAAATGATTATGAATATGTAACTAGTTAATATGCAGCTACGAAAGGATTATCATGTAGAGGTTAATGAACATTCTGCTCTTATGGTTTGCAGGGCTTTTCTTTTTGTGCTTTTGGCTCACTTCATGCTTGGAAACACATGCATTGGGATTGGAAAACATCCTGACTGTTTTTTGGGTCTCATCTTTTAATGGGGTTGTTAAAGAGGAACTTTATGAAAAGGATTTCATGAAGATTTTTTTCTTTTTCAATTTACATTTAATTCTGTTTGTCTATTTTATAATTACTGCCAAATCAGAAACAGTGAAATGGATTGATGTAGTTTTAGCCTGGCTCTTCCAGATGTAAAGTCAGTACTCTGTTATATATTACCACTGTTATTAAGTGTTGCTATGTGATTGATACTTACTGAGAGATCTTCATTCTAAGATGGACTTTTTATGCTGAGTTAATGTGTAGTATGGCTGGGTATCTGATTACAGCATGTATTTTGGTACAGGATTGCTGCCTTAGTATTTAAAATGTACCAAAAGGGGACATTTATTTCAGGAATTAAATGTTATAATAGGAATTTAGTGACAGCCCCCCCCCCCCCCCCCCCGCCAAAGTCTTGTGATTTTGGGGTGGAAACATTGAGCAAGAGAGACAAGAGAGAATATTGGTGTTTAGAATAGTGAACTAAAGCAATGTGTTTCAAACAAGATAATAACTGCTGTCTTTTTCACATGGCCTTGTATTGAGCATTTTGGCTTGTATCCCTTAGTTTCTCTGTCTCTAAAATGGTGCTACAGTATTTGAGATTATTGTTTAAAATTTTTATAATGGGTAAATTGAAAACAATTAGTAATCTTTGAAAAGGGTATTATTTTTAAATTGCCATTCAAGTGTTTGTTTTTCCTCATTGGTTAGCATTGTTCCCTCCACCCCCCCCCCCCCAGTATTTTGAGAATCTGCTGAAATATCTTTAAGAAAAACAAATAACTCTTGTTCTTAATTTTATTGTTTTAACATTATAAACATAGTTTAAACTGGCCATTAAGTGCCTAAAATTTTATCAATTCACTGAGGGAACAAATGGGCTGTTCAGAGCATCTCTTTATCCCAAGTATTTCTTCTCAAAAATGTTAGTAGAAAAATATCCCTGAACTCATTTTTAATGCATCAGAATAAAAATTACAGGTTAAAACATTTGGAGATATAGTGACAAAATAAAATATTTTTACTACTGTCTTTTTTTTTTTTTTAGTGATGAAACGTGGATGTTACATTGGTTTTTTGTTATTTATAACATTTGCGTATTCTACAAAATATGTAACGTTGAAAGCAGGTCTGTAGATTGTACAAAATACTAGTTATCTTATATCATATGTCACCTAATAGTTATGAAGCGGGTTTTGTAGCAAAGTATGAATCGGAAGGCTGTAATTTGTTCTGCAGTTATCAGCCTGCATTAGGGGTTATGATAAAGTGTGCTGCTTAAAAACTAACAGTCACATCTCTGTGCATTTGACAAATAAAAATGTATACCGAGATGCTATTAAATCTGTAAAGCCACTGTTCTAGTTTTCTGATACACTGATTTTGTAGCTTTGTGTATGGCCCTGTTTTTTCATGAGTAGTTATCTGTTTTCATGACAGGTGGTCACTAACTGCCAAGAGAAAATCCAGCATTGGTGAGTGAAAGATGGTTTTATATTATTTCTGAAATACTGATGGGGTCATCTGTTTGTATTTAAATAAAGTGTGTGTTATTTTTTTGCAACCCATAATTGAATTCTTCTAGTAATCTCCATTTTGAATGCTTTTGATACTAATTTATATTGTCCTTCACTGTTTACTGAATTACGTATTCCCTGATTTCCTGAAATTGTGTCACCATTTGTGTTTATTCTAATTGCCTTTTTTCCTTTCCTTTTTTTCAAACTAGCATAGTATTAATATCATTATGAGATAGAGACTGAGACATTTTTGAACATGCGTTATCACAGAGCACTCTATTTGGGGAATATTCTTATATTTGTAGTAGAATAATGATTGGAATCAGTTGTTTTAAAATAATGATGGAAATATCCACATTTCCCTGAAGTTTGAAAAATCTAATTAATTGCCTACATCCCAGAGCTTTCTTTATGGACTGCACTTTTTTAGAGTGTGGACAGAAAGAAAGCGTATCTATTTTAAAGTGCTAATCTTTAGTTAATAGGACAATGCTTGGTAAATAACACACTTTCCTAAGTCTTCTGAGGAAAAAGCTCAATTTAATGGTGAATAAAATCTTATATTATGAGTTGTCATGAGATATAGCTGTTGATCTTACAGATTCAAATTACAATATATCCATGCTGTGTTTACGAAGATTTTACTGAGAGAACAACAGGAGCTGTCTTGATTATTGTCTGCAGGGTTATTGCAAAATCATGGTAACTGCCCCTTTAGTGGTGAGATTAAACCTTTGGTTATACACCATCAAGCATATAATATTTTAAATTTATTTTAAGAGGCTTTTTCTTCATGCCTGAGAGATCTCCAAGGAAATAATTTATAGTTAGTATATATCAAATGTTTTTTGGTTTAAATGCACATAGGCTGCAAGCAGTGGATAAGAGTGAAAATCGGTGCAATCTGTACACATCATCTTATTAAATTCTGACTATTGGCGTGCAGAAAATAATCTAAAACTAATAATATCCACTTTATAAATAAAAATTCAGGGACTTCATAATTTTCAATAAATGCAGTGTTGTAGTTGCATCTACTGTAGTGTAAGTCTGTCAACATTTCCATGATGGACGTTCGCTTTTCATTACACATTCAGTCCAGGTTGGAACTTGAAATGTAAGTAGTTGGCCAAAGATTAATCATTTTCCCCCAACCCCCACTAATTTGGCCAAAGAGATTCATTTTACAAATAATTCCGGGGAAATTTTATTCATGTGGACTTCTCTTTATTGGTTTGGTAAGGAATTCAGGAAATCAGTGAGAGATTGGATTCACTCAGAACAGATACTAATTGACTGATGCAAATGTGTGAATAACTTGCTTCTGGTTTGCTTTGCAAGATTCTTTCCCTGTTAGACTGAAAATCCTTTGAGGCCAAGGGACACATTTTCTCTCTCTCTTTTTTTTTTTTTTTTGTAATCCACAGCACCTCCTACTGTGTTTGGCATATTATAGGCACTTAATAAATGTTTGAGTAAGTGAAGACCAAATATATAACATTATAAATGACAAATGCTATATATAACATTTTAGTTTGCAAGTACTGTAGCAGTGCCCAGCCCTGGTAAACACAGACAGAAATGTGATATTTAATTCAGAACATCTTCATGTGACTCTCAATTTCAGTTGCCAGTTTTCCAAAGCTTTCCCAACTACAGAAGCTTAGATATTTATCTACACATATCTTAAAGTAGTGTATAGTACCTTATTTATATGTTAAAAATTTTAAAGAAATTTTCTAGTTAAAATTTGATTTTTCCTCTATCATTTCTAATATGGCTCGGGAAACAGACTTTTCTGTTTGTTTTTAATGAGGATCTGATACTGCTAGAATGTAAATGGCCAGTGAACTCAGCAATTTAAAAAAACTGAAACCAAAGTCTCTCTATTCCTCTGAAAGCCAGGAAATAGCTATTTGGGAGCATTGTGGCATTCTCATGATATTTTTATTCTGTTACTTCCACAAACAGTGATTGAGTTCCTACCATATGCCAGTATTGTGTTGCTGTTTGGAATTGAACGACCCTGCCATGGAAGAATTCATAGTCAGACACTATACAGGGAAATCACAATAATTTTGGGCTATTTGCAGAGAGCTAGGAAGCAGGAACAGAAGCTGGAACCATTCTTAAGGGTGTCTTATAACTGCTTCTAAAAGCATGTTGCTTTTCAGTTTTCTTTAGCCCTTGGCTTTAGCCTAGTCTAAAATACAATTCATACAGTTAAGCTCCCCCCTTCTTCATGGGATACATAATATACATACATAATAAGGAAAAACAAAATACATGATTTTTAAAAAATGCTTTCTGATGCTAGTGATGTTTATACTTTTTGTGCAGTTTTAAAGCATTATTTAAGGGAAAAGTAATGAATATTCTAGGCTTCAAAAGTAATCTTATTATTATTATTTTTTTAAATGTAGGACAGGAAGTAAAAATATTTGTAGAAGTGTAGGGGTAAAAATGGCCTGGGGCAGACAGGATATGCCCCCTCCCCCCCCCCCCAAAAAAAAAGAAATCCCTTCCAGGAAATTAATTCAAACTGCAGAACTTTGGTGAACTAGACACATTTGTAGTATTTGTTTAGTTAATAACAGATAGTGAGGAAATGTTTAAGCCTAATAGTTGAGAATTTGTGCAACACTTTTACAGCTAACAGTGGTTTACAACTTAGTGAAGATTAAAAAAATTTAAGTACAACTTTTTTTTCTTAAAATACATTTTACTTAACTCCAGAAATAAGGTTTTTTAAAACCCACACACTATTTTCTCATTAAAATATGGATATGCTTTCTACTGTTTAATGCACCAGGGCCTGATTATTCTGTTTATAGATTATCTGTAATTTTTTATCTTTTTAATTCTTCCCTAAAGAGCATGGGATTCAGAGTCTCAGACTTGCATTTGAATCCTGTCATTTACTAACTGTAACCTTGGGTGAATTACTAAGATTCTTGGTTTTCTCCTTGTAAAGTGACTACGATACTACTTAACTTGAAGATTGAGTGAGATAATGTCTGTAGAACACCCAGACTGGCTCTCAATAAATATTAATAGTAGCTCTGAAATCTTTTTTGGAAATTTAATTGTCAGATGAATAAAGAAAACAAAAAAACCTGTCAAAGCTTTGTAAATATTCCTGAATATTTTGTATTCATGCCATTATCTTCTTTTATCATGATGGAGAGATGGCTTTCTAAGCAGTGTTATTAAAGCTTTACATTAATGTTTTAGATAACTTTTTATTTGGAAGAATTTCAGACAAAAGACGACAGTAGTATTGTGAATCCACTTGTACTCATCACTCAGCCTCAGTAATGATCAACTCATGGTGTCATTTGAGTGTTTGCATTTAAACAGCTTATCCTACCCTCTCCCCACCCCCAACTATTTTGAAATGAATCTGAAAATGTATTCCATCTAGAAATACAGTATATATCTTTAAGACATAAAGCTTTTAAAAATTTAAACTAAAATTTTTTAAATTTGTCAGTATATTTATATAGTTCAAAATTTAGGAAGTTCTAAGAGTGTAAATGGTGTGTAGTTTTTCTCCTGCCCTTATCCCCAATTCTCATTTATCTTTGTAAACAACTGTTTTTGCCAGTTTCTTGCAAATCTTTTCAGAAACAGTTTTCATAAAGGATATATGTGTGTGTATATGTATGTAGGTATATGTGTGCATGTGTATTCATCCACGTTTTTATATATTGTTCTCCCGCCCTTTTTGGCAAAAATGAAATCAGACTGTATACTGTTCATTTGATTCTATACCTTGGAGTTCATTCTCAATTATTAGTTAACTCTTATTCTTTATTTCATTTCCATAAATTTCATTGTTTTTTAAAGGTCTAATTTTTAGAGTTACCAAATAAGTTTTGGTACTGATTTTTTAAAAAATAAATGATGATATTATTAAGAGTATGGCTTTACAACTCAAAATATATTCTTCTCAAGCTGTTAAGTCCATATTTATTATTCCTTAATAAAATTACTCCAAAACTTAGTGGCTTAAAACTACGACCATTTGTTTGTATATGATTCTGTGGATGTACATATTGGGCTTGACTTACCTGTTTTGTCCTTCTGCTACTCTTGTTTGGGCTCACTTGTGTGGTTGCAGCCTTTTGGTGGCTGTGTCAGCTGAGTTGTCCAAAATGGCCTCACCCATAGGCCACAAGTTTGGCGGCTAGTGCTGGTTGTTAGCTGGGCCTCTCTCTCCACGTGCTCTTCTATCTGGTTCACTTTACGTGATGATCTCAGGGCAGCAAGAATGGAAGCTGCCAGGCCATATCCCATTGGTCAAAGGAACTCACAGTCAGCCTGGATTCAGAAGGTGGGAAATAGGCTCCAGTTGGTGGGAGGAGTGAAGAATTTATGGTTATTTTTAATGCATCATAGGTATTTACTTGTATTGAATATGTCCCACAAGAAAAAAGTTCCATTACTTGTGTTGACTTGTGAGAATTTAATGAAATATGGCATGTGATGCCTGGCACATACATACACATCATATGTCTGTTAGGCATTGTTTGTAACCATAAATTGGATGCATATGAATTGTGAACACTTCACTGTCATGCTTCCTTTAAATCATGTTAAGAGAGTTTTAAGTAGTAAAGATACCTACAAAATTACTTGAAGCAGACTTAAATGAAAATACAGAAAAAGGCATTTTATGTTGTTCAAATATTTAATTTTGGAAAGAATAGATTTAAATATGGGCATACAAATGCTGAAACACTTGAGCATGTGAATTTTATTTATTTTATTTTTAAATTTTTATATAAACTCCAGTTAGTTAACATACAGTGTGATAATTAGTTTCAGGTGTACAGTCTAGTGATTCAACACTTACGTGTGACACCCAGTGCTCATCATAAGAATTTTGAGAGAGGGATTCTAAAGCAAATACTTGGCATTTGTTATTTTTTTCAAAGGAAAAAATACTGTTGGGTAACTAGTTTCTAGTACGGTCTATAGTCAAAGTATATAGTAGGAAATAACCAGAAAGCATACCTAAATAGTTAAAAACACAGATGAAGATTTGTTTTTTGTTTTTGTTTTTTTTGGGATTCCTCTTTCGAGTCAGGCGGTGTGGATGGATGGATGTGTATATCTATCTCTGTCTGAGGTTTTTAGGGATTCTTTGCCCCACAGAAGCACCGAGCTATTTCATCATAACAGTTCATAACAGTGCTATGTAGTCTGTGGTATATTTCTCATGAATTACCTGAAACAGTGCTTTCCTGACTTGACTTCATCTACTTATATAAAACTTGTTTTATTTTATTATGCATAATCTATGAAATATTGATTTGCATGCATTTAAAACTTTAAATTTATTCATGGTGATGACTTCATTTTTCAGTGTCAGGTAAATTTCAAAACCATGTTTTTCTTAGTTCCCATTTTACTGACCAAAAGTTTTTAGTCACTATTTTGTATAGGGCCTTCTCTTTGGGCTTTTTCATTTTCATGTGTCTTCCCTACTCCCATCCTCACCCCCGGTAGAGCAGGGAGCAACTTCCAAACTTCTGAAGATTTTCCGTGCTTCTGTTGTTTGTTGTTGGAATCTCTGTAGTTATTTAACAAAGTGTCCTTAGGGACAAGGACAGAGGGAGGAATCATATATAGTAATCCCTTTCTTGGCCACTCATAAGTTCCTGCATAGTTTTTTTTTTTGTTTTTTGTTTTTTTAATGGTATGGTATCTTAGTACTGAATGTGGACGTTAAGTAAGTTTTGGAATTTCTGCGTGTGATGTTTCAAAACAAATTAAGTTGCAAAAAAAAAAGATTCAAATTGAATGTTTTTTTTTTTATTAATTTTTTTTTTTAAGTTTATTTTTGAGAGAGAGTGACAGAGCATGAGCAGGAAAGGGGCAGAGAGAGGGAGACACAGAATCTGAAGCAGGCTTTAGGCTTCAGGCTCCAGGCTCTGAGCTGTCAGCACAGAGCTCAACGCAGGGCTTGAACCCACCACCTGTGGTGAGATCATGGCCTGAGCTGAAGTCAGATGCTCAACCAACTGAGCCACTCAGGCACCCCCAAATTGAATGTTTTAAGGATGATATTTTCATTAAAAAAAAAATTTTTTTTTTTAACGTTTATTTATTTTTGAGACAGAGAGAGACAGAGCATGATCAGGGGAGGGGCACAGAGACAGGGAGACACAGAATCCGAAGCAGGCTCCAGGCTCTGAGCTGTCAGCACAGAGCCTGACACGGGGCTTGAACTCACAGACTGCGAGATCATGACCTGAGCCGAAGTCGGCCGTTTAACCGACTGAGCCACCCAGGCACCCCAGGATAATATTTTTAAAAGCAGAATCTGAATTAGGTTTTTAATTTTTTGTCCTGAGTATAAAATGAATACACATATATAGAAAGGTTGAAATAAGAATAGAATAGTGATAAATTTACTCATAATTCTAAAGAGAAACTAATTCTCCCTCTTTTTAAAACATTTTGTTTTATTTGCTTCAGCTTCTTAATTCTGTATGTGTATTTATGTCACCAAGGTCAAACTGTAAATGCTTTTGTTTTTTAAAAAAGTTAATGGTTTTTAAATTGCTGTTAGAATTTGTTACTTCTAGTAGTCCCCTAGCCTTTGTATCATTTTTGTAAGAGCCACAGTAGTTTAATGCTTGATGGTTTTCTGAAAATAAAATGGAAAATAATGCATTATAGAGGATTTTTTTTATACGGGAGGTTTTTTTTGTTTTTTTTTTTTTTAAATGGAATTTTTTAAGGGATTTTACAAAAATCCCTAAGTACATCTTGTCATTTATAACATAGTCTTTGATTATGTATTATTCACGGTGTTCATATATACATTGTTTGGCTCACAGTTTCCCACATCACCTTAAATCCGGTGACTCTGATTGATGCTACATCTCAATTTGATTTGGCATACATAATGACTTTTCAAATCCTCTTCTTAACTGTATTGTTTGACAGCTACATCTCCTTGCGTTTTGAGGTTTTTCATTTTCTATTCATGTTAATTTATTTTTTTATAAGACAATATACAATAAAACTTATAAGCACTGAAGAGTACCTTGTGGGGATAAAGGTGTGAATATGACAACAACAGTGCTTGACCAAGAGGCAGAGCACTCAGTGATAATCCAGAGTCTTGTTCCTTTTTGAGGTACAAAAGTCTACATTCTGATACACTAAAGGTACTTGACGGTGACTAAGGAAAATGTAGGCGGTAAAAAAATTGAGGCATGAGTACAGTTTAATATTTTTACTAATTTATATCGAACTTGACTACATTGGCAGTGGTTTTCCTGTTTTTATTTAAATTAACTGAGTTAAAGATACTTTTGAGAATTTTACATATTTAAAAACAGGATTGCTCTTTTTTTCTGTTACAAGACCTCTTAAAAAAAATTATGACCTCAAGGGATTTATGAGTGGCTTCTACTGAAATTATATGCAGATTATAGGGCCTTTTATTCTATCAGGAAAGAATGTAGTGGGGTTTTTAATCATTTTATTTTATTTTTAAATTTTTTTAATGTTTATTTTTGAGAGAGCATGCACTCGTGCGCACAAACGGGGGAGGGGCAGAGAGAGAGGGAGACACAGACTCCAGGCTCTGAGCTGTCAGCACAGAGCCCAACACCGGATTTGAACTCAATGGACCACGAGATCATGACCTGAGCCAAAGTCGGATGCTCAACCGACTGAGCCACCCAGGCGCCCCAAGAATCTAGTGTTTTTATCAGTTTCTCATAGGTATCAGTGACCTTAAATGGCTGTGAACCACTGCTCTAGGAAAACAACGTACAAAAAGTTTTCTTTTTTCTGAAATATACTTTAGAAATAAAGCATAGAAAGTTGAAAACAAAATGACAAAAGCTATAAATTAGAATCCAGAATGGCACAAACATTCAGAGCTTAAGTGAGTTATAAACTTATAGCTAAATTCATTTTTTCTGAAAGGCTTTTTTCTGATTTGGTACAGAAATATATATCAGTTGTAAAAAACTTGGAAAATAAACAAAATTAAAATTATCTATACTCATCACCCAAAGCTAACTGAACTAGGAAGCACTTTGGGGCATTTCTTTCACACTTAGAGTGATGTGTTTTTGTGTAATTTTTAAATGTTCTTCACATTTGCATCTCATTTTATTCTTAGAGTGAAAGAACACTAATGAATGAAGAAACAGGTACCCATGATAACTGACAAGTCTGAAGTCACATGTACATATTTGTTGGTAGAACACTCGAAACAATTTCCTTAGTCCCAGCTTTGCTGTGTATAATCCATCATACTCTGTTGTCTTATTGTTGAGAAGTTAAATTGAGGAAATCTAGCAGAATGTTAGCTGCATCTGTCTCTCTTGGATAATTTTCTTTTGTTAACTTTAGAAAAATTAGAAGTATTTATATTTAGGTTCATTTTTGTATCTGTTTCTAATAAAGTTTTTTGATGGATTCATAAGTATAAAGAACATGGAATATTTCATCAGTGTCTTCTGGTAGCATAAATTTCCTAGGTATAAAGAGTTGAGAAAAAGGAGTATGCCACCATATTGCCTGAATTTTGTTGTAGATTTCATTTAATGGTATTTTGCCTTAACCATTTAAAAAAAAGTAATAGAAATTTAACACAGATACATTTTAATCTTTTTTTTTTTTTTTTAATTTATTTTTTTTGGGACAGAGAGAGACAAAGCATGAACGGGGGAGGGGCAGAGAGAGAGGGAGACACAGAATCGGAAACAGGCTCCAGGCTCCGAGCCATCAGCCCAGAGCCTGACGCGGGGCTCGAACTCACGGACCGCGAGATCGTGACCTGGCTGAAGTCGGAGGCTTAACCGACTGCGCCACCCAGGCGCCCCACATTTTAATCTTTAATGTGTCTCCCTTCTCACCCAAATTGTAGATCCTTTACAATGTAAATCCTTCTTTCAAGAATGTTTTCATTGTTTAATATAACCGTAACAATTTATTTAGACTTTTTAAGAGAATACTTTGAAAAAAAATCATTATCATTCCTTTCTTTAGTAATAAGACTTTCCTCTTTACCTGTATATAATCTGTGCCTATATTTTCTTAATTTTAGAGATAAAAGCCCAGGCATCCCTCAAGCTAGTGGGTTTTTTTTTTTTTTTTTTTTTTTTTTTTTTTTTAACATTTTTTATTTATTTTTGGGACAGAGAGAGACAGAGCATGAACGGGGGAGGGGCAGAGAGAGAGGGAGACACAGAATCGGAAACAGGCTCCAGGCTCCGAGCCATCAGCCCAGAGCCTGACGCGGGGCTCGAACTCACGGACCGCGAGATCGTGACCTGGCTGAAGTCGGACGCTTAACCGACTGCGCCACCCAGGCGCCCAAGCTAGTGGGTTTTTAACAAAGAAGCAATGCAAAGAAATAAAACAAGGCATGTTATATTTGAGTGATGATCCCTGCAGCATATGGCATAAGGCTTGGTAGCAGAGGAGAAACTCAATAAATGGTGAAATGAATTAAAACAAAGATTTTCTTGAATTCTTAATAGGAAGTTCTAATGTGGGTATGATGGACTAAAAATCATTTCTAAATAAGATTATATAGTTACTTAGATTCCAGAATCTTTGGGTTTTATAATTTCTTAAATTAAAAACTTAAAATAACTCTGTCCCAGATTAATCCAGATATTAATATGAATGTAAAGCCCTTTTCCTTCCAGCCCCCCCCCCCCCCCCCCCCCAAATAATCATTTGATGTTTCCTGCTTTTTATGTTTAGGACATTAGGTAAAGGAGAGAGAATGGAGATTTAAAAAAACCCAAAAAACCCTACAGGCTTAATGTCACTATTTCTGCCTATTCCAGCTTACTACTTTTAGTTGAAAATTAGCAAAATCTTATTTCAATCAGGTATTTAAATTTTATTTCCTTTTTTATTATATAAAGATGAATGTTGGATTGGAGACTTCCTTCTTCCCTCAAACAAGGAATATAGAACTTTTTTTCTTTACAAAGATTTGTCAGTTGCATTTAAGAAGAAGATTAAAAATATGGACTCACTCTCATATTCCCTGCATCTCCTTTTTAATATTTTATTATGAAAATCTTCAAACATACAGAAAAGTTGAAAGAATTGTGTAGGTGAACCTTGATCATATACCTATCCTTATCTCAAGCCGTTAATCCCTTTTTCCCTGATGCATTTCAAAGTAAGTCAGTGTACTTCACCTGTAAATACTTGAGCATTCACATCATTTAACTTGCTCTCATACTTTTCACAGTTTTATGAAAATAAGGTGTTTCTTATGGGATTTATCCTGATTCATCCTTAAGGTTAAAGCTAATTTGTAGTTGTGCTATGTCCTTCTTTGCTTCTGCTTTTTAAAACAAAAGGTGCTTTTCAAGGCGTATAGCACATGATTAGCAAGATTCAGAAGAAGATTGTAAAGTTTCTTACATATGACTTAGTGCAGTGCTTTAGTTCTTAACTTTTTAAAAGATTTTTAGGTGGGGTGCCTAGGTGGCTCGGTCGGTTAAGTGTCCGACTTCGGCTCAGGTCATGATCTCACGGTCTGTGAGTTCGAGCCCTGCGTCGGGCTCTGTGCTGACCGCTCAGAGCCTGGAGCCTGTTTCAGATTCTGTGTCTCCCTCTCTCTCTGCCCCTCCCCTGTTCATGCTGTGTGTCTCTCTGTCTCAAACGTAAATAAACGTTAAAAAAAAAATTAAAAAAAAAAAAAGATTTTTAGGTAATCTCTATACCCAACATGGGGCTTGAATTTACATGTGATCAAGAGTCACATGCTCTACTGACTGAACCAGCCAGGCACCCTGAATTCTTATTTTCTATAAGGAAAATTGCAGGAGGATATCTGTTGTAAATTAAATCTTCTTTATTAGATAACTTTTAAAAGTTAAGAATCGAAGCCTGAACCTAATCTGTAAGTATCAGATATGATGAAGACCTCCAGGTCTATATATTATAAGTAAGTAGGCTTGAGTGGTTTATCTCTGATGATATCTGTGCTTTATTTCCATTTGAAAAAAAATTAAGCAATTCCCTCTTCTGAATACATATTTAAATATGACTACAGTGTCTAAAAAGTACATGTTTCTAAGTAGTAAAATAGAAAAAACAAACTCTTCAAATTTTGGTGCAAATAAAGATCCCCTACTTACCTTCTGTAACACAATAGTTCTTAGATTCATTCTTGTATTTTCTGCTGCATAGGCTTTATGATCTTTAATGGGATTATTTAATCCCTGTTAGAGGAACTATTTGTAGAATAGACAAACTCTTTGACCAAAGTGCTTGATCCTGGATATTTCTACTAGTGGGACCTTTAGAGAAAGAGCTTCTCAAGCCATAATTTCTCCCAGGGACACGGCTTGTCTCCTACTTTCCTCCCTTCAGAAAATAATTCTGCATGGGCTGCATTTTAAATTTTTTCTTTTCTTTTTGTTTTTGTTTTTGTATTTTTAGAAAACAACTCCGAATTTATAAATAGCAACTCTGATCTTAAACTGTTCTCCAGTATATCCACAGCTTTGTTCTAGAGAGAATCAGTGATACGTTTAAAAGTGAACATACTTGATTTGGAGTATTGACGTGGATCTCGTCAGTGGTTCAATCTACTCTTCTTTTAATATACAAAAGAGATGTTTTAGGGAGTCTCCTTTTTCCACGTGTAGTTACTAAAATAAAACATACTGAATGCTAACTTTAGTTTTTTTTAATCTTAGGTATTTATTTTTATTTACTTTTTATTTTATTTTTATTTAAAATTTTTTAAAAAAACATTTTACTTATTTTTGAGAAGCAAGAGAACACAAGAGTGAGCGTTGTGCAGGAGGAGCAGAGAGAGAGGGAGACAACAGAATTTAAAGGAGGCTCCAGGCTGCATTGAGTTGTCAGCACAGACTGACGTGGGACTCGAACCCACTACATGAGATCATGACCTGAGTTGACGTCAGATGCTCAACCGACTGAGCCACCCAGGCGCCCCTAATACTAGCTTTTTAGCAGTCGCAGAAACATTTAGACATCTAAGCTGATGTATAGTCCTTGAGCATTTGCTGAATTACTTATCTAAAACATACAAACTGTTAGTGTTTGTTAGATTTAATAATGAGTGTTTACTATGTGCAGGTATTGTACCAAATCAGTTCTTTATAGACAGTATCCCATTTATTGCTCACACCAACCGTATCTCCAGAAGCCCCCTGAATGGTAACATTTAGCTCTACTGTCCTTCAAGAAGTCCTGCTCTTTGTATCAAATTGAATGAATTTAACACAATGGAATTTTACCTTAGTGGGTAATAGTCTTTCTTGAAAATTTTTAAATTGGTGTTTTTTGATAGCTCATGAAGGATATTGGATACTCAACATAGATGTTATTGCTAAACCCTTTTTCTTTCTCTTGAACCTGAGAGATAGTTAGGCATTATTCAGGTTTTTACCACTGAAGATGTTAAGACTAGGGTTAGTCTTAACTGGAGCTGGATTCACCCCCTAGCCTGACTTCAAAGCCAAGCTCTTTCTGGTATGTAGCCCTGGGCATGAAGCCTTTTTAAATCATTTTATTTTTATAAAAACTTATCCAGAAGGATGATTTTTTCCCCCCTTAAATAGAATAAAGACATTTTATGTTTATAAAATATTTTGAGGGAACATTTTACAAAAGCACTCGAACACTAGAAAATAAAAAAGCTCGCGTGAAAGAATGTAGGTCAGAAGACCTAGGATAAATTCATTGCTTGCTGCTCTTTTGATCAAGGCAATCTGATTTCTCTTAAATTGTGGTTTTCCCATCTTCCTTCTACTTTTTTTGAATAAGGAAAATGTTGATGAGTGACATTTACTATAGGAATATTTTTAGGATGAATAACATAGTATATATAAGTGAAATTCCTTGATATTTTTCAGACCAAATAATTTTTATTAATTATGCTCCTCTTGCTTTATGGGCACGGAGGAGTAAACTGAAATCAATTCCAGGATGTTTTTAGAGCAGTCATTTTTATTATCTGGAGAGCGATTATCTATGTTGCAATTTCTTCTAATTTCAGTTTGGCAATATGTACATGTTTTTAAAAATTACTTGCTGAATTGGTGAGTTTTTGTTATTTTTTTGTAAGTTGAAAACACCCCTTTGCTTTAAAGTTTTGCTGTGCACACACTGGTTTAGCCTGCAGCCTATATTCGCAAGGAACCCTTTGAAAACCTAATTTTCAGAGAAGGTTTGAAAACAGGCATCTGCATGAAGGACTGTTCATTTCCAACAGGTGTAAGAACTGGGTTCATAATGTGGAAACATATGACCATCTCTGCTCCTATATCTTTTGGTTGTTTGAAATTAATTTATTAGGTAGCTCTGTCTTGATATACCTGAAACAGGCTCCAAAGCCACATTTGTATTACCTCTGCCTAGTTTTTTCTAGCTCCTGGTTGATTCTCCCTCACCTTAATCACATTAGTATGAATAACTGAAGGGTTATTACACAGTTTTCAGCTTTAAGTTTTCAGAGGACTGAAGCATCTGGTGGAATTTTGGGTTCATGCTTTCTGCTCTGCAGCCAGAGCTTCTTTCCTCAAGTTTCATTAAATCCCTTCTTCCTTCATTGTAAGTCCCTCTTTCCTCTAAACATCAGGCCCTTCCTCAGTAGTATCTCCTTTATTTACATATTTTATTTAGTTCAGATGATCTTCTACCTTACGTGTGTTCTCAAGACGTGTGTTCTAGTTCTAAAACCAAAGTCCTTGAAAGGCTTAATTCTTTGATAACTGTATGGTTGAATAATGCCACTGCTAAGCTTGGTAAACATAGGATTTTAAAATTTAAAAATACTTTAATATTTAAATTGCTAAAATTGGGTTTTTGATTAGTTTGTCTTTTGATACGTAGTCTACTCGAGGAATTGTTAATTTGTGTGTTCATTTAGTATCTGCTATTTTTTCATCAACAGGAAGAAGGTAGATAATGACTATAATGCCCTTCAAGAAAGACTCAGTACCTTGCCTGATAAGTTGTCTTATAATATCATGGTATGTTTGGTGTGTTGCTTTTAAAGTAGTATGCTGTTTCTTATAAAGATACTATGTAAAGTAAGAAGATGTTTCTTTGCTTTATGTATACTGATTCACAAATTGACAAGCTAATAGTATCTGAAGTAACTACCATAGCAAGAGAAGTTGTTTTACTTTAAAACAATCCACTAATTGTTGTAATAGTTGGTATTTACTTTTTTCTTTTTTTTTCAGATTTATATTAAATTATCACATTTTGGTAACACAAATGGCATAAATGTTAGAACAAAATTTGACAGATTTGGTATGCAAATTTACTTGTGTTAGAAAACTGTAATTAAGACAGAAATATGGCACTTAGTCGTTTCCTGGTAGCCAGAGCAGGAATAGACCATAATGTTGTATAATTCACAGAATTACATCCTAGAACATTGATTTTTTATAAAAAGGTACTGCTGATTTTTGTCTGAGTGATCTTCGTATCGACATAGTGATCTATTTGTGAGCCCTGGATTAGATTCTTTCATTGCATGAATTTTCTTTTTCATGAAGACTTTGTTCTTAATTGCACTAGCCCAAATGGTTTGTAAATGTATTGTTCTTTATTATACTAGCCCAATTATTTTGTAAAATTTGTAGACTCATTAAAGCTATTTGTTAATTCCAGCTTTGTTTAAAAATGGTTATTTTTTTAGAAATAATTTTCAGTTTTTTTAATCAGAGGTATTCTTTATTAACTTAATATTTCATTATTAGTTTGCTTTCATTTAGATTTATGAATGAACACAAAGTATAAACATTCAGAGACAGTGCTAATTTCTCTGAAAGCTTATGTAAATGTGCAGATTGCTTTTCTTGTTTTAACATTGATTTATTAAACTAAAGCAATTTTGTATATGTTTTCCTAGTGTAACTTTAATGTTAAATTTCTATGAAGTTGACATTTTTTCTTAGTGTCAGCACAGAGCTTTTTAATGCTAAGTGTGTCATAAAATGTATTTTTTAGTGTTTTTAATTTTTTTGCCTCCCTTCCTCTCTCCCACATCCATCTCCTCTCTCTCTCTCTCTCTCTCTCTCTCTCTCTCTCTCTCTCTCTCTTTCTTTCAACAATAGGTACCATTTGGCCCCTTTGCCTTCATGCCAGGAAAACTTGTCCATACTAATGAAGTCACCGTTTTACTTGGGGACAATTGGTTTGCAAAGTGCTCAGCAAAGCAGGCTGTGGGCTTAGTCGAGCATCGGAAAGAACGTATGTACCAGTTACAAATGATGTATCCCTGCTGGATGTTTATTAGTTCACAGAGTGCCAAGCTGATACTAAAAGTATTGTTCATGATGTATTAGTCCAGACTATTTGTGATTCCGTTGAACTGTAGGTAGTTTGAGTAGAACCAACATTTGAGAATGTAAGCTGGAGAATGGAACATCTGAGTTGGAAAACCCACCCACATTAGTATGTTTTCAGAAATTACAAAGTATAAAAGTTGTTAATATGTGGTTTTATGAGTAGAAGTTGGGAAGACATAAGATTTGGGGTCATTTTACATTTTATAATTTGTTTCAGGTGCTTTCATAAACTTACTTTTGCTTTTAATTCTTCAGTACACAGAAGGAATTTCCTTTTCTTGTTGAACTAAGAGAGATACCTATTAGCAAAAGTAGAAACAATTTTTAAACATGCTTTTTGGTTTAGAAGAAGTCATATTTTCATCTTACAGAGGAGTCCAGGTGTGGAGAAGTTGCTACCCAAAACAGAGCCCTTATACTTGTTCAGTGATTTGAGGCCTCTGCCTCATTTTATTGAGGTGGTTCTTTAAGTTTTGTTTGTCTGTGATACTGTTTGTTGGTGTATACATATGCACATACTCATGTTGTAATTGGATGGGTTTGGCTTCAGTTCTAGCGTAGTTGCATTTTAAAATTAGATTTATTTAATATCTATGTTTTTATTTCTATAAAGCTTAAATTGATAGTATAATATCACCCCTACCTGCTTTTTAACCTTCTAGTTAAATGTGTGTTTGAAAATAAATTTTTGAGGATTCTTCTGTATAAATGAGGTCATATAGATAAAAAGCGGCTGAGTTTTCTAAAGCTGAAATTATTTCTCTTATACATTTGAGTGAGTACTAGTTAGAGAACTCATTTACTCAGTGAAATTGTGGGATCTATATTTGGATACTCTAATTGCAAATCAACTCCTATAAGTTTATAATTGATAACATATTTTGATCTTTTGTGACACTAATCAGAATCTTATTGTTAGGCCTGTATATAATTTCTAGCAATGGTAATTCTTTTGGCATTACTTCATGAAAATAAGTCATGTACATTAGAGGAAAAAGAATGAGCATAATTCTTTCTTAAAGGCCTTCCTTAGTGGGGAAAGCATTCTTATTTACTAGGGTGGCTCTGCTGATATGAAATCAGTTCATAGTCTGTTGAACGTTGTTCATTTTGATTATCATATGGATATTTCAGCAAAGAAATCTTTAGAAATCAGTTATGACTTCATATATTAATGAGAGAATGCTTCTAGTAGAATAGAGCTCTTGAATAGAGAAGCATGTTTTGGTAAATCATTTTCCATTGTTAAAAATGTTTTTGGGAAATGACCAAACATGACTTTTGGGATCAGTGTTGATAAAAAATAACTTTCAGAATACATACCTATACATTACATTTGAGAACCTATTATAAATTCTGAAAAGTTGTTTTATTCACAGTTTTATACTCATTTTAATAACTAAAGAAAATGTTTAGATATATTGTGATATCTAACTTTTATTAAGAAAAGATACTTTATTTTTCTTATGGAAGAAGAAATATAACAAATTAAACACATAGTCACCTACCTCACTGTTGACAGGGTAATTGGAGAAGGTGGAGGGAGGTCTGCATGTTTAAAAAGTAGTCAAAATTAAGGACAAGAATGGACTTACAAAAGGATTCAGAGGAGGTGTCTCTAAAGGAGATGATCTTTAAGAGTGTCCCATTCTTTTGTGCTCACATCTTGCATTTTTGCCATTTAACATGAATATGATCAGCTTTTTAAAATTTTTTCAAAAATTTTAAGATTATTAGAGTGAAATTGACTTTTTAGTTTGGTATACTGTTCCGTGAATCACGACATAAGTAAAGATTTATTTAACCATTGCCACTATCAGAATATAGGATACAGGATACACCAGTCAGGGCAAACTCCCTCATACTTTCCCTTTGTGGTCACACCCTACCTTTGTAAGACCTGACAATCACTGATCTGTATCTATTACTATTAATTTTACCTTTTCCAGAATGTTGTAACCTTCTGAGACTGACTTCTTTCACTCACCATAATGCCTCACTTAAGTTGTACTGTGTATGAAAAGGTCATTCTTTTTTACTGCTCAGTATTTTGCCATTATATTCACGTACCACAGTTTTTCTATTCATCCATTAGAGGACATTTGGTTTGCTTTCATTTTCTGGAATTACGAACAGAGCTGACATGAACCTTTGTGCTTTGCGTTACTGTTAAATTTCTTTGCTGTTGATAAAACACCTACAAGTTAGATTACTAGGTCATATGGTGAGTGTGTGTTTAGTTTTTAAGAAACTTTCAAGCTCTTTTCCAGAGAAGCTGTATTGTGTAACATTCCCCCAGTCCTAGCAGGTATGAAAGCCCTAGTAGCTTTGTGTCCTCACCAGCATTTGGTGTTAGTTTTAAAAATTTAAGCCATTTCAGCAGATGTAAAGTGGTTTTAATTTGTATTTCCCTAATGGCTAATGATGTTGAGCATTGATTCATGTACTTACCTGTCATTTACGTATCCTCTTTGATCTGTTGAAGTCTTTTGCTCACTTTTAAAAGTTTGGTTGTATTTTGTCTTACTCTTGAGTTTTGAGAGTTCTTCATATATTCTGGATACAAGTTGTTGGTTAAATATGTGATTTGCAAATATTTTTCTCAGGATGCATGTTGTCTTTTTATTCTCATAACAGTTTATTTCCAGAGCAAAGTTCTTAATTTTGAAATCTAGTTTATTTGTTTCTTTTATGGATGATGTGTTTGGTGTCATATCTAGAATGCTTTACCTAATCTCAGTTCATGAAGATTTTCTGTTTTCTTCTATAAAATGTTTATAGTTGAACATTTTATACTTGCATCTGTGACCCATTTTAAGTTAATTTCTGTACAAGGTGTGAGGTTCAAGTCTCAGTATTTTTACGTATGGATGTCCGGTTGTTCTAACGTCATTTGTTGCAAATCCTTTCTTCATTCAGTTGCCTTTGTACTTTTATCAAAAGTGAATTAGTAGTCCACATCACAAAAGGATACCATTTCATACCAACTAGAATAAGCTGTAATTAAAAAGACAGACAATAACTTGTATTAGAGAGGATATGGAAAACTCAAACCTCATATGTTGCTGGTGGGAATGTAAATTGGTGTAGCCACTTTGGAAAACAGTTTGGAATTTTTCATAAAGTTAAACATTGAGTTTACCATATAGTTCTTTTCCACACCTAGGCAGTATACCCAAGAGAAAGTAAAAACATGTGTCTGCACCGAAACTTGTACATGAATATTAGTAGCATTATTCGTAATAGCCAAAAAGTGTAAACAACCTAAATGTCTGTCACCTAATGAATAGATAAATGTGAATGTTGTTTGGCAAGAAAAAGAAATGTGCCTTGAAAACAATATGGTAAATGAAAAAAGCTACAAAAGACTACATATTATATGATTCCGCTTACATGAAATATGTAGAATAGGCAGTTTATAAAACAAAAACTCTATTAGTAGTTACTTAGGGCTAGGAAGGTATGGGGGAAATTGGAGAGAGACTTCATTTCTTTGAAAAGGTTATATTTGGAGATGGCACAAAATTTAAAGGATTTCTTTGAAAAATAAGTATCCCTTCTCCTGTCCCTTAGCATCCATTTGGTTAACTTGGAGACATTACTGTTACCAGGATCATACCATTTTGTGTGTTTGCATCTAAAGACTTATGCATTCCTAACCCATTATATACACACCTACTGAAATGGTAGCAGGTTTTTTTTTTACATCTTGCTATCTTTGTTAATGGCTGCAGAGCGTTGTATGGGTATGACATAATTTATTTAGCTACTCCTTTTTTGATCATAATGATAAATAATAAGATTATCTCCCACTCAACTGACTTCCCTCCTTTTCCCCCATTCTCCTTCACCTTTTCTCCCTCTCTTCCTTCTTTCCATCTGTTTATTGTGGTAAAATGTACATAAAGTTTATCATTTTAGCCATTTTTAAAGGTACAGTTTGGTGGTATTAAGTGTATTTATGGTGGTTGTTTAACCATAATCACTATCCATCTCAAGAACTTTTTCATTTTCCCAAACTGAAACTCTGTATTATAAACAATAACTCCTCATTCCTCTCTCCCAAGTAGCACCCGGTAAGCAATATTCTACTTTTTCTGTCTATGAAATTTGTTTATTCTAGATACCGGATATAAATAGAATCATAATATTTGTCTTTTAGTGACTAGCTCATTTCACTGAGCATAATGTTTTTAGGATTCATCCATGTTGTAGAATGCATCAGAATTTCCTTCCTTTTTAAGGTTGAATTATATTCTATTGTATATATATACATTTTGTTTATCTGTTCTTATGTCAGTGGTCACATTGGTTGTTTTTACCTTTTGGCTGTTGTGAACATGGGTATAAAAAATATCTGTTCAATTCTCTGCTTTTGACTGAGGTATATATTTAAAAATGGAATTGCTAGGTTGTATGGTAATTCTATTTTTTTTGATTCAATAATTTTAATGTTCATTCTTGATATTAAAAATTAAATAGGACTAGATAGACCTATCCTTCGCCTGATATGTATTTATATATCTCAACCAAGAAGACTGCTTGCCAAATGGCTTGCCAAATGACTTGCCAAATGACAAGCACTCCTAATAAAGAACATGGCAAAAACTTCCATTTTTACTAAAATTATCTAACATAGGTCTGAAGGCACTAGTCAATAATTCTGAATAAGAAGAATCATCAGGGGACTTGAGCAGTCACAGAAAATCTTACTATAAAGCTATTGTAATTAAGAAATATATAGACACTGGAACAGAATAGAGAACACAGAGGAATCCACACATGTATGTAAATCTGAAAAAAGACAGAAATGCCATTGCAGGTCAAGAGATAAAGAATAGCTTGTTCAATAAATGCTACCAAGTAGGACTGCCAGGTAGAATACAGGATGCTCAGTTAAATTTAATTTTCAGATAAACAACAAATAATTTTTTAGTATGCATGTCCAAAATATTGCATGGGACATACTTATACTAATTCATTTTTATCTGAAATTCAAACTAAACTGGTTATTTTATGTATTTTTTTATTTGCTAAAATCTGGCAACTCTAGTGCCAGGCCAGTGTTACTCATGTGGACAAAAGTTAAAATGGATTTCTATCTCATTTTCTGAGATGATTCTTTTTTTTTTTCTTTTTTCCACATGGTAGGAGTTTAATCTTATTTTTTTAATTCTATTTAATTTATTTTTTAAATTTACATCCAAGTTAGCGTATAGTGCAACAATGATTTCAGGAGTAGATTCCTTAATGTCCCTTAACCATTTAGCCCCCCCCCCCCACAACTGCTCGAATAACCCCGCTTGTTCTCCATATTTAAGAGTCTCTTATGTTTTGTCCCCCTCCCTGTTTTTATATTATTTTTGCTTCCCTTCCCTTATGTCCATCTGTTTTGTCTCTTAAAGTCATTATATAAATGAAGTCATATGATATTTGTCTTTCTCTGACTAATTTCGCTTAGCATACTACCCTCTAGTTGGATTCACGTAGTTGCAAATGGCAAGATTTCATTCTTTTTGATTGCCGAGTAATATTCCATTGTATATATATATACCACATCTTCTTTATCCATTCATCCATCTATGGACATTTGGGCTCTTTCCATACTTTGGCTATTGTTGATGATGCTGCTATAAACATTGGGGTGCATGTGTTCCTTCGAAACAGCACACCTGTATCCCTTGGATAAATACCTAGTAGTGCAATTGCTAGGTCGTAAGGTAGTTAGTTCTACTTTTAATTTTTTTGAGGAACCTCCATACTGTTTTCCAGAGTGGCTGCACCAGTTTGCATTCCCACCAGCAGTGCAAAAGATCCTCTTTCTCCGCATCCTTGCCAATGTCTGTTGTTGCCTGAGTTGTTAATGTTAGCCATTCTGACAGGTGTGAGGTGGTATCTCATTGTGATCTTGATTTGTGTTTCCCTGATGATGAGTGATGTTGAGCATTTTTTCATGTGTCGGTTGGCCATCTGGATATCTTATTTTCAGAAGTGTCTATTCATGTCTTTTGCCCATTTCTTCACTGGATTATTTGTATGTTGGGTGTTGAGTTTGATAAGTTCTTTATAGATTTTGGAGACTAACCCTTTATCTGTTATGTCGTTTGCAGATACCTTCTCCCACTCTGTCAGTTGCCTTTTAGTTTTGCTGATTGTTTCCTTTACTGTGTAGAAGCTTTTTATTTTGGTGAGGTCCCAATACTTCATTTTTGCTTTTGTTTCCCTTGTCTCTGGAGACGTGTTAAGTAAACAGTTGCTGCAGCCAAGGTCAAGAGCATTTTGCCTGCTTTCTCCTTGAGGATTTTGATGGCTTCCTGTCTTACATTGAGGTCTTTCATCCATTTGAGTTTATTTTTGTGTATGGTGTAAGTAAGTGGTCCAGGTTCATTTTTCTACATGTCGTTATCCAGTTTTCCCAGCACCAGTTGCTGAAGAGACTGTCTTTATTCCATTGGATATTCTTTCCTGCTTTGTCAAAGATTAGCTGGCCATACATTTGTGGGTCCATTTCTGGGTTCTCTATTCTGGTCCATTGATCTAAGTGTCTGTTTTTGTGCCAGTACCATCCTGTCTAGATGATTATAGCTTTGTAAAAAATTTTTTGATGTTGTATTTATTGTTGGGAAAGAGACAGAGACAGAGCATGAGTGAGGGAGGGGCAGAGAGAGAAGTGGGACACAGAATCTGAAGCAGACTCCAGGCTCTGAGCTGTCAGCACAGAGCCCAACGCGGGGCTTGAACTCACAAGTGGTAAGATCATGACCTGAGCCGAAGTTGGACACTTAACTGACTGAGCCACCCAGGCACCCCTGATGATTACAGCTTTGTAATACAGCTTGAAGTCCAGGATCCTGATGCCTCCAGCTTTGGTTTTCTTTTTCAAGATTGCTTTGGCTATTCGGGGTCTTTTCTGGTTCCATACAAATTTTAGGGATTGTTTGTTCTAGCTCTGTGAAGAGCTGGTGTTATTTTGATAGGTATTGCATTGAATATGTAGATTGCTTTGGGTAATATTGACATTTTAACAATATTTGTCCTTCTGTCCAAGAGCATGGAATATTTTCCTTTTTTTGGTGTGTCTTCAATTTCTTTCATAAGCTTTCTATAGTTTTCAGTATAGGTTTTTCACCTCTTTGGTTAGATTTATTCCTAGGTATTTTATGTTTTTTGGGGCAGTTGTAATTTGGGATTGATTCCTTGATGTCTTTTTCTATTGCTTCATTGTCAATGTATAGGAATGCAACCAATTTCTGTACATTGATTTTATATCCTACAACTTTGCTGAATTCATGGATCAGTTCTAGCAGTTTTTGGTGGAATCTTTTGGGTTTTCCATATAGAGTATCCTGCCATCTGTGAAGAGTGAAAGTTTGGCCTCCTCCTGGCCAATTTGGATGGCTTTTATTTCTTTGTGTTGTCTGATTGCTGAGGCTAAGACTTCCAATACTGTGTTGAGTAACTGTGGCGAAAGTGGACATCCCTGTCTTGTTCCTGACCTTAGAGGGAGCTTTCAGTTTTTCCCCATTGAGGATGATGTTAGAGTTGGGTCTTTCATATATGGCTTTTATGATCTTGAGGTACGATCCTTCTATCCCTATTTTCTGGAGGGTTTTTATCAAGAAAGGATGCTGTATTTTGTCAAATGTTTTCTCTGCATCTATTGAGATCATATGGTTCTTGTCCTTTCTTTTATTGATGTGTGAATCATATTAATTGTTTTGCAAATATTGAACCAGCCCTGCATCCCAGGTATAAATCCCACTTGGTCGTGATGAATAATTTTTTTAATGTATTGTTGGATCTGGTTGGCTGATACCTTTTGAGGATTTTTGCATCCATGTTCATCAGGGAAATTGGTCTGTAGTTCCCCTTTTTAGTGGGGTCTCTGTCTGGTTTTGGAATCAAGGTAATGCTGGCCTCATAGAAGGAGTTTGGAAGTTTTCCTTTCATTTATGTTTTTTGGAACAGCTTCAAGAGAATAGGTGTTAACTCTTCCTTAAATCTTTGGTAGAATTCCCCTGGAAAGCCATCTGGCCCTGGACTCCTGTTTTTTGGGAGATTTTTGATTACTAATTCTAATTCTTTACTGGTTATGGGTCTGTTTGAATTTTCTCTTTCTTCCTGTTTCAGTTTTGGTAGTGTATATGTTTCTAAAAATTTGTCCATTTCTTCCAGATTGACCATTTTATTGGCATATAATTGCTCATAATATTCTCTTATTATCGTTTTTATTTCTGCTGTGCTGGTTGTGATCACTCCTCTTTCATTCTTGATTTTATTTATTTGGGTCCTTTCCTTTTTCTTTTTGATCATACTGGCTAGTGGTTTATCAGTTTTGTTAATTCAACCAGCCTCTGGTTTCATTGATCTGTTTTACTGTGTTTTTTTGTTTGTTTCAATAGCATTGATTTCTGCTCTAATCTTTATTATTTCCTGTTTTCTGCTGTTTTGGGGTTTTATTTGCTGTTCTTTTTCCAGCTCTTTAAGGTGTAGGGTTAGGTTGTATATCTGAGACCTTTCTTCCTTCTTTAGGAAGGCCTGGTTTGCTATATACTTCCCTCTTACGACTGACCACCTTTGCTGCATCCCAGAGGTTTGGGGGCTGTGGTGTTATTATTTTCATTGGTTTCCATGTACTTTCAAATTTCCTCTTTAACTTCCTGGTTAGCCCATTCATTCTTTAGTAGGATGTTCTTTAGTCTCCAAGTATTTGTTATCTTTCCAAATTTTTTCTTCTGGTTTCTTTTGAGTTTCACAGCATTGTGGTTTGAAAATATGCACGGTATGATCTCAGTTCTTCTGTATTTGTTGAGGGCTGATTTGTGTCCCAGTATGTGATCTCTTCTGGAGAACGTTCCATGTGCTCTGGAGAAGAATGTATATTCCACTGCTTTAGGATGAAATGTTCTGAATATTTCTGGTAAGTGCATCTCGTCCAGTGTGTTATTCAAAGCCATTGTTTCCTTGTTGATTTTCTGTTTAGATGATCTGTCCATTGTTGTAAGTGGGGTGTTGAAAGTCCCTTACTATTATGGTATTGTTATCAGTGAATTTCTTTATGTTTGTGATTAATTGATTTGTATATTTGGGTGCCTCCACCTTTGGATCATAAATGTTTACAATTATTATTAGGTCTTCTTGGTGGATAGACCCCTTACTTATGATATAATGCCCTTCATCTCTTGTTACAGTCTTTAGTCTATAAGTATGGCTACTCCGGCTTTCTTTTGTTGACCATTAGCGTTATAGATGGTTCTCCATCCCCTTACTTTCAATCTGAAGGTGTCTTTAGATCTAAAGTGAGTCTCTTGTAAACAGCGTATAGATGGATCTTGTTTTCTTATCCATTCTGTTACCCTAGGTCTTTTGATTGGAGCATTGACGTTTAAGAGTGTGTACTGAAAGATATGAATTTATTGCCATTATGTTGCTCGTAGAGTTGGAATTTCTGGTGTTGTTCTTTGGTCCTTTCTAGTCTTTGTTTGCTTTTGGTCTTCTGTATGTATGTATGTATGTATGCATGTATGTATGTTTTCTCCCCTCAGAGAGTCCCCCTTAAAATTTCTTGCAGGACTGGTTTAGTGGTCACAAACTCCTTTACTTTTTGTTTGTCTGGGAAACTTTTCATCTCTCCTTCTATTTTCAATGACAGCCTTGCTGAATAAAGAATTCTTGGCTACATATTTTTCTGATTCAGCACATTGAATATACCCTGCCACTCCCTTTGGCCTGCCAAGTTTCTGTGGATAGGTCTGCTGCAAACCTGATCTGTCTTCCCTTGTAGGTTAAGGACTTTTTTTCCCTTGCTGCTTTCATGATTCTTTCCTTTTTTGTGAATTTGAATATTTTGTGAATTTGACTATGATATGCCTTGTTGACGGTCGGTTTTTGTTGAATCTAATGGGAGTCCTCTGTGCTTTTGATATGTCTTTCCCCAGGGGAAAGTTTTCTGCTATGATTAACTCACATAACACTCCTATCCCTTTTTCTCTCTCTTCCTCTTCTTGGACCCCTATGATTCTGATGCTGTTCGTTTTTAATGAGTCAATGATTTCTCTGATTTTTTTTTTTTTTTTAATTTTTTTTTTTTTCAACGTTTTTTTTTTAATTTATTTTGGGGACAGAGGGAGACAGAGCATGAACGGGGGAGGGGCAGAGAGAGAGGGAGACACAGAATCGGAAACAGGCTCCAGGCTCTGAGCCATCAGCCCAGAGCCTGACGCGGGGCTCGAACTCACGGACCGCGAGATCGTGACCTGGCTGAAGTCGGACGCTTAACCGACTGCGCCACCCAGGCGCCCCGATTTCTCTGATTTTTAAATCGTGCTCTTTTGCCTTCATCTCCCTCGTTTTTTTTCTGCTTCATTATTCTCCATAAATATATCCTCTATATCGCTGATTCATAGCTTTGCCTTATCCATCCTTGCTGCTGTGGCATCCGTTCGAGATTGCAGCTCAGTTACATTTTTTATTTCATTCTGACTAGATTGTACTTCTTTTATCTCCATAGAAAGGGATTCTAATCTATTTTCAACCCCAGCTAGTGTTCTTATTATCATGATTCTAAATTCTGTTTCAGACATCTTGCTTGTATCTGGGTTGATTCAGTCTCTGGCTGTCATTTCTTCCTGCTCTTTCTTTTGGGGTGAATTCCTTCGTTTCGTCATTTTGAAGGAAGAAAAGGAATTAATGAGGTAAAAAAAAATTAAAATAAAAAAATTAAAAACAACACACACACATACAAAAGAATCTAATAAATGGTGCTAGATCCTAGGTGTGTTTTGGTCTGGTTGTTGAAAGGAACTTGATAGATTAGGGAAAAAAGGGGAAAAAAAAGGAAAATGTTTGAAAATTTGAAAAAATGAATACAGTGAAATAGAATAAAATGAAATTAAGAAAGTAAAATAGAATTTTAAAAATTTACAAAAAAGTAAAAAATACAGTAAAAAATTAATATTTTTAATAAAAATTGAAGATAAAAATAAATTTTTCTTTCTGTATTCAAAAAAAGAAATGAAATGAAAAAGGAAAAAAAAAAAAAAAAGAAAGTTGAATAGATGGACCAGCGAAGAGTTTGAAATATGATTGAAATTACATTGTTTTCTCCTGGAAGTCAAACTGAAAAGCAGTTTATAGTCCGTAAACTAAGCTGGTGGAGAGACTTGTGTTCCTTAACAGTGAGGTTGGCCCAGTTGGGTGTGGCTTAGTGTAAGGGCTCTATTCTCCACTAGATGGCGCTGCTTAGCTTACTGGGGTGGATTGTTGTGGCACTTGTAGGTGTGTATGTGCATACATGGGAGGAGTGAAAATGGCGTCACCCAGCTACCCAGTCTCTAGTATCAGAACTCTGTTCTTCCCGATCAGCAATAGCACACCTGTCCTTTGTCTCCGGCTTCCGTCCACTCCCTGCTTTTACACTGTCCGTGACCAAGGAAGGTTGCCAGGCGGCACCTCCCTCCTGAGTTTTATCTCAGATGCAGCTGTGTTTCCCAACCCCTCACTTCCTAGGGACTGAGACTTTGTCCCACTCAGAACTTCTGGGGGAGGTTTCACTGAGCAATGGCTGGGTTCCGGCCACACCCAGGAACATTTAGGGACCAGGCTGCTGCCGATGCCCAGAGACTGCGGCTGGGTGCCAGCCCACCCCAGAAAATGTTCACACGATTGTGTAGCAGGAGTGTTTCAGGGATTATGGAAAATCTCAGCACACATCTGGCACCAGGCCTCACCCTTAACGATCTTGTTCTAGCACCAGCGAATTTAGTTGTTCTCTGGCATCTGCTGGCACCGTTGACTGTGGGGGTCCACATAGCTTCAACCAAATGTCCTCCCAGCAGGGGAACCGTCTGTCCCCTGTGACCCTAGGACCCCAGACCTCACTCTGCTCCTGGGGATTTGCCCTTCCCACAAGAGCACTGCCGGGTATTGAGCTGTGGAGTTTCCAACTCTGCGCTCCCCGTTTTTATAGAGTCTTAGTGGAATCTGAACCCTCTCCTTTTTCCTTGCTGCCTTTTTAGTTCAGTCCCTGCATCTGTTTCCACTTTTCCACTTTCTCTCTAGCTGCTTTTGTGGGGAGGGGTGCTTTTCCCCTACTCTCTCTGCAAGCAAAAACAGCTCCCTGCCCTCTGTGGCTTCTCTGTCCCCCAGTTCACCTCTCTGCGCCACGTACCTGCTGAGTTCTTTGGTTCAGGTTGTACAGATTGTTGTGTTAATCCTCTAATCAGTTTTCTAGGTGTGCAGGATGGGTTAGTGTTGATTTGGGTGTATTTCATGGATGTGAGACACAAAAAAACCTTCCATGCTGTTCCCTGGTAATTCTGTTTTTTACAGAGTCACCATATTATCTTCCACAGTTGTTGAGCCATTTTACATTACCGCAGTGTACAAAAGGATCCAGTTTTTCCACATTCTTGCCAACTCTTTGTTTACTATTTCTTTGATTATAACCATCCTAATGGTTTGATTTGCATTTCTCTAATGACTAAGGATGTTTGTTGAGTATTTTTTGTGTGCTTATTGGCCATTTGTAGAAAAATCTTTGGAGAGATGTCAATTCAAGTCCTTTGCCTATTTTTAAATTGGATTGTCTTGTTGAGTTATAAGAGTTCTTTATATATTTTGAATAGTAGTCCCTTATCAGATATATGATTTATCAGATATATATTTTTTCATTCTGTGGTTTGCCTTTTCAATATATTGATGATGTCCTTTGATGCACAAAAGTTTTAGATTTTGATGAAGTCCAGTTTGTCTATTTTTTTCCTTTTGTTGCTTTTACTTTTAGTGTCCTTTCCAAGAAATCATTGCTGAATCTAATGTTATGGAGCTTTCCTCCTATGTTTTCTTCTAAGAATTTCATAGTTTCAGCTCCTCATTTTAGGTCTTTCATCGATTTTCAGTTAATTTTTGTTTATTGTGTAAAGTAAGGGTCCAAGTTCATTGTTTTGCATGTGGCTATCTAGTTTTCCCAATAGCATTTGTTGAAAAGACTGTCTTTACCCCCACTGAATGGTTTGGCCCTGTTGTTGAAAATTGTTTGGAAATACATGAGGATTTATTTCCAGGTTCTCTATCCTATTTTATGATTTATATGTTTGTCTTAATGCCAGTACTATATTGTTTTGATTACTCTACCTTTGTAGAAAGTTTTAAAATCAATAAGTATGATCTTTGATCTTTTTAAAGACTGTTTTGACTATTCAGGGTTTCTCAAGATTGTGCATGAATTTTGGGGAGGAATTCTGTTTCTGGAAAAATGTTGGGATTTTGATAGGGATCGCATTGAATTTGTAGATTGCTTTGGGTAAAATGACATCTTAACGATATTAAGCCCTGTAATCCGTGAACACAGGATGTCTTTCCATTATTTGTGTCTTCCTTAAATATGTTCTTTCAGCAACATATTTGTAATTTTTAATGTATAAGTCTTGTGCCTTCTAGGCTAAACTTACTACTAAATATCTTTTTAATGCTATCGTAAATGGAAATTATTTTCCTAATTTCCTTTTTAGATTGTTCATTGCTAGTGTACAGAAATGCAACTTATTTTTGAGTGTTAATTTTGTATTCTGCAACTTTGCTGAATTTATTAGTTTTTTAACAGAGTGTATGTGTGTGTGTGTGTGTGTGTGTGTGTGTGTTTGTAATGTTTTGGGTTTCCTACATATAATATATGTGTCAACAGAGATAATTTTACATATTCTTTTCCAATTTGGATGCTTTTTATTTCTTTTTCTTGCCTAATTGCTCTCACTAGAACTTTTAGTACTGTGTAGATACAATAGTAGGCATCCTCATCTTGTTCCTGATCTTTGGGGAAAAATTTTCAGTCTTTCACTATTGAATATCTTGCCAATTTGGGTTTTTCATATATGACTCTTACTATGTTTAGGAAGGTACCTTCTATTTCTAGTTTCCTGAGTGTTTTGTATTGTGAAGTAGTGTTGGATTTTGTCAAAGGCTTTCTCTGCATCAGTTCAGTTTCAGGTGTACAACATAAAGGTTTGACTTACACATGTTGTGAGATGATTACCCCAATAAACTTTAGTTAACATCTATCACCTCATATACATATAATAAAAATAAATAGACAAATATTTTTTATTACTTGTAATGACAACTCTTAGGATTTACTGTCTTAACAACTTTCATATATATCATATAGCAGTGGTAATTTTAGTTACATATTACATTCCTAGTTTATTTCTCTTATAACTAGAAATTTGTACATTTGGACCACCTTCCTCCAATTCCCCCAGCCCCCTATTTGTTGGCATTTTGTTGAGGAATTTTTGCATGTCTACTCATAAGGGATACTAGCCTGTAGTTTTCTTTCAATGTCTTCGGTTGGCTTCACAGAATGTGTTCCTTCCTCTTCAGTATTTTGGAAGAGTTTGAGACTTGATGTCATTTTTTCCTTGAATGCTTGATGGAATTAATCTATGAGGCCATCTGTTCCTGGCCTTTTCATTGTTGGGAGGTTTTTGATTACTGATTCAATTACCTTACTTCTTACAGGTCTATTCAGATTTTCTATTTCTTCTTACATCATTTTTAGTAGTGTGTTTCTAAGAATTTGTCCATCTAGTCATCCAGTTTGTTGGCATTCAGTTGTTTGTAGTATTCTCTTATAATCCGGTTTATTTCTGTAAAATAAATAGAATTGTCTCCACTTTTGTTTCTGATTTTAGAGATTTGAGCCGTGTTTCTGTCTGTCTCTCTCTCTCTCTCTTTTATTTGGCCCATCTGGGTAGAAGCTTGTCAATTTTGTTGGTCTTTTCAAAAAAAGCAACTTTCAGTTTTGTTGATTTTTCTCTATTGTTTTTGTATTCCCAGTTTATTTCCATTTTAATATTAGTTGTTCCTTCTATCTGCCAGCTTTCAGTTTAGTTCAGTTCAGTTTTCAAGTTCCTTTTAAAGCATGCAGTTAGGCTATGATTTGAGATCTTTTTTTTTTTTTTTTTTTTTTTAAATGTTAGGTATGTTTACCAGATATAAATTACTTTCTTAACAGTGCTTTCACTGCATCTTGTAAGCTTTGTTATGTTGTATTTTCCATTTTCATTGGTTTTAAGGAATTTTCTAATTTGTGATTTCTTCTTTGACCCATTAAATCATGTTATCATAAATTTCCATGTATTTGTGAATTTTTCACTTTTCTTTTACTGATTTCTAGTTTCATTGCATTGTGATTGGAAAAAAATACTTTGTATGATTTCAATATTTTATTTTATTTTATTTATTTTAAAGTTTATTTTTTGAGAGAGGAGGAGGGGCAGAGAAAAGGAGACAGAGTATCTGAAGCAGGCTCTGCACTGCAGAGAGCCCAAAGAGGGGCTCAACTCACAAACTGTGAGATCATGACCTGAACCAAAGTCCAGTGCTTAACTGAGCTACCCAGGCACCCTGTTTTATATTTTCTTAAATTTTAGTGCGTTACTGGGTTCAGGAGTAGAATTCAGCGATTCATCATTTACATACAATACTCAGTGCTCATCATAAGTACCCTCCTTGGTATCCATCACCCATTTAGCCCGTCTTCCACCCACCTCCCTCCATAAACCCTCAGTTTGTTCTCTATCATTAAGAGTCTCTTGTGGTTTCCCTCTCTTCTCCTACTCCTGCTTCCCATATGTTCATCTGTTTTGTTTCTTAAATGTCACATATGGGTGAAATCATATGGTATTTGTCTTTCTCTGATTGACTTATTTCATTTAGCATAATACATTCTAGCTTCATCCACGTGATTGCAGATGGCAAAATTTCATTGTTTTTGATGGATGAGTAATGTACCACATCTTCTTTATCCATTGATCAGTTGATGGACATTTGGACTCTCCATAGTTTGGCTATTGTTTATAATGCTGCCATAAACATTGGGGTGCATGTACCCCTTCGAATCTGTATTTTTGTATCCTCTGGGTAGTGGTTCAAAATTTTAAAGACTTGTTCTGTGGTCTATTATATGGTCTTTCTTGGAAATGTCCCATGTCTCCTTAGAAGAATATGTATTCTGTTGGATAGAGTGTTCTGTACATGTATGTTAGGTCCAGTTGGTCTATAGTTTTGTTCAAGTCCTCTATTATTGCTCTTATTTTTTGTTCAGTATTGATGTCTCCAACTTTTATTGGAGGACTATTTTTCTCTTGGATTCTGTCAATTTTAGCTTCATATATTTGACACTATGTTAGGTGTGTATATGTCTATAACCATTATATTTTCTTGATAGATGGAAATTTTTATTAATATAAGATATCCTTTGTCTCTGAAAACTTTTTTTTGATGTAATGTCATATTTTGTCTCATATTAGTATAGTCATTCCAGTTCTCTTTTGGTTACTATTTTCATCAAATATCTTTTCCATCCTTTTAGTTTCAACCTGTTTTGACTCTCTTGTCGATCACATATAGTAGGATCCTGTTTGTTTTTTTTTTTTTTCTTTAAATTTTTTAATCCATTCTGCCAAGCCATGCCTTCTGTTGGATTTATAGTCACTACTTGTAGGGCAGGGTTTACTTTTGTCACTTTTAAAATTTATTTTCTCTGTCTTAGAGCTTTAGTGTCTCATTTCCTTCATTATTGCCTTTCTTTGTGTTTAGCTGATTTTTTTTTCCTTTGTGTTTAGTTTTTTTTTTTTTTTTTGGTAGTAAAATATTTTGATTCCCTTCTCACTTCTTTTGTTAATATTTTATACATATATTTTTTGTGCTTACTATGGATATTACATATAACATCCTAAGGTTATAATAATGAAATCATTTTGAATTCACATTGATTATTGATGACACATATTACATCTTTATACATTATGTACCTGTTAACATAGATTTGTAATGATTTTTTATGCATTTCTCTGTGTATCCTGTAGGAAGTAAAATGTGGAGTTTACAAACCATAATGACAGTAATACTGGTTTTTATTTTTGCCCATGTTTACCTTTAGTAGAAATTTTTTTATCTTTGTATGGCCTTGAGTTATTGTCTAGTGGCTGTTCATTTCAACCTGAAGAATTCTTAGCATTTCATGTAGGGCAGGTCTAGTGATAAGGATCTCCTTCAGCTTTTGTTTATCTGGAAGGATAGTTGGCAGGATATAGAATTCTCAGTTGACAGTTGTTTTTTTTTTTTTTTTTTTTTTTAAATCTCAGCGCTTTAAATATTTCAGCCCACTGCTTTCCAGCCTTCAAGGTTTCTGCTGAGAAATCTGCTTGTATTCTCATTGAGGATCCCTTACATGTGATAAATTGCTCATCTCTTGCTGCTTTCAAGATTCTCTTTCAAAAGTGTGATTATGGGGGCGCCTGGGTGGCGCAGTCGGTTAAGCGTCCGACTTCAGCCAGGTCACGATCTCGCGGTCCGTGAGTTCGAGCCCCGCGTCAGGCTCTGGGCTGATGGCTCGGAGCCTGGAGCCTGTTTCCGATTCTGTGTCTCCCTCTCTCTCTGCCCCTCCCCCGTTCATGCTCTGTCTCTCTCTGTCCCAAAAATAAATAAAAAATGTTGAAAAAAAAAAAATTAAAAAAAAAAAATATAAAAAAAAGTGTGATTATGTGTCTTGATATTGTTCTCCAGGTTTATTCTACTTGTAGTAACTTGAGCTTTTTGGATTTGTCGGTTCATGTTTTTCACCAAATTTGGAAACTTTTGGGCCATTATTTCTTCTAATAATTTCTTTGCTACTTTTTTTCTTTTTGAGACTCCCTTAATTTGTATATTAGTCCACCTGATAATATCCCATATGTCCTTTAGGCTTAGTTCACTTTTTTCCATTGCTTTCTCTGCTCCTTAGACTTGATAATTTCAAATGTCCAATCTTCAGGTTCACTGATTGTTTCTTTTGCTTGCTCAAATATGCTGTTGAATCCCTGAGGTGAATTTTACAATTCAGTTATTATTTCCACTGTAGAATTTCTGTTTGGTTCCTTTTTATAATTTCGGTCTTTACGTACTCTCATTTTGTTAATGCATTATTCTCTTTATTTCCTTTAGTTCTAATTCTTTGAATTTTTCTTTAGTACACCTGATGCCTTTGTTTCTTTAGGAATGGCTTCTAGAGATATATTTTGTTCTTTTCTATGGACCAGATTTTTTTGTCTATTGTATTCCTTTTGGTATCTGATGAAATTTTTAAATTTTGATGGACATTTGAAAAAACAGTCATCTGGATTTTTGGAATAAAGTAGATATGCCCTGAGCCTTCTTATAAAACCCAAAGTGAAAGGTTATGGTGTTTCCTGTGTTTTCTGAGCATGTGTGTTTCTTGGACCTGTGTGGGGATTTTTTTTTAATATTCTGTATACATAGCTGGTATTGAATGTTGTAGTTTACAAAGAATCTCACCTCTACTTCTCTTTGCGGTCTCAGATTGTATGTTGTATGGCTCTATCCCTAATCTCTTGTGCCAGGTTCCTGTGGGCCTGTAGTTTCCCTGTAGCCTCCCTGCAGCTTTCATGATCAGTGCCAGCTATGTTCCCCCAACTGAGGTCTGGCTTAGGTGAGACAGATACCAGTTATTTAGTCAGCCCCTGGACAGATAAGAATGTTGCAAGTAATGTCTGGGCTATTCTCTGTGGTCCAAGGGAAGGAATAGGGTTCTGGGCTGCCACATTCTCCAGACCAAAGCTGCTTCACGTTGGGGAGGAGGTGGCTAAAGGCAAGTAAAAATGCCATGACATTTCCTGCTGTTTTGATTGTGACTTTTTCTTGGTTGGGTGTTTGCTTGGTTGTTGTAGACCTTTGACTGTTTTTCAGAGCTCTTCTAGTTAGTTTCTGATTGTTCTTGAATGTTTTCTGGTTGCAGTGGGCTGGGGAGACAAGGGCTTTTAGAGCTTTTTAGTCTGTAAGTTTGCTCCTTATTGTTTTAAGGGAAGATTTTATTTTCCTTTGGACATGGGAAATTTTTGAGCATGTTTATAATAAACATACTGAGTGATTAACAGTTTAAGAGAAAGAAATGATACAGGATCCTAGATGTGATGGGATTAAATATACAGAAAATGTAGCTTTGGAAAGTATCAATGAAAAAGAGAAAGGAGCAAAGATAGATGAAGAATTTTTGTGTTAGTGAAGTTAAAGGTTCAGATTTTCATAGAAATAAAGTCAAGTTTATTTAGAAGTGTGAGAGGTTAGAGGGTTAGGAAGTATGTGTAGAATATGTGTTGTGGGAAATGTGATATGGCCATCAGCAGTTTTATGATTTATCTTAATGAGGCAATATGTGTGTTCTTGTGTGTCTTCCATGAGGCATACATATTTTAAGTTCATTGATATTTTGTTATAACTTATGATTTTGGCTTTATAGTTTATGATTTGATTTTATCTATATAATACTTAAATATATACTTATGATTTGTGTTTTATCTATATAATAAATGTCTGTAACTTTAAAACATCATGTATTTTCTGAAAACATAATGAAAAAGTAGTAGGGTCTTGCTCAGTCCCCCTTAGCTTCCATTTCCCATTCCCCAAAGGTAATTACTTTTCAGTCTCTTGGCTAATCTTTTGCTCTTTTCTTTTTATCCATATTTCCCAAGTTATTTGTTATATTCTACTTTCTTGACTGTTTTTCAGTTTTATGTAGTATTTGTTAGATCCCTGTCTATAATTAAAGGCTAGCATTTAGATCATTTACATGCTCTTCTCCCTGTCCCTGCTCCCCAAATCTTTTTAATATTATTTTATTATAATTTTTGTTAAATCATTGTTCATGCTTAGATTTAATTCCATTTCAATTATTGTATACCTCTTCATTTGAAGTTAACTGTTTTTTGTTTGTTGTGTAATGACATGTGTCTTTCATTAATTCACTCAAACACTTTGATTTTATTCTTAAGAGACCTGTGTACTGGATGGAGTTCTTCATAGTCTTGTTTCAATTTGGCCTGGCTTCTATCTTGGAAAACAAAACAAAACAAAACAAAACAAAACAAAACAGTCATCTTCCTGGTGTCTTCCTTTACCATTATACTCCTATTTATTCCTTGTTCCCTGGTTCCCATGGCATCTCCTTTCAGGTTTTACTCATTTTGTTGGTGTATATAGCCTTTAGTAACTTTGTGTGTGGGAGATACATGTTTTGAAATTTTGCATGTCTGAAAATATTTTTTGTACTCCAACTTTTTGTAACCAGACTGTTAGAACTCTAGGTTGTTTTTTTTTTAAACAATTTTTCCTTCAGAAATTTGAAGGTATTCTGTTACTTTTTGTCTTATGTATTGCTTTTGCAAAGTCTGAAGCCATTCTCCTTCCTCTGTATGTAACTTGCTTTGTTTTTGTTTTTAGAAGCTCTAGGTTTCTGTCCCTATTCCCCATGATCTGAAATGCCACTGTGATATATATATTGTGTTTCTTTAAAAAAAAATTTTTTTTTTTTTTTTACATTTATTTAGTTTTGAGAGACAGAGAGAGACAGGGTGTGAGCAGGGGAGGGGCAGAGAGAGAGGGAGACAGAGAATCAGAAGCAGACTCCAGTCTCTGAGCTGTCCGCACAGAGCCCGACGCGGGGCTTGAACCCATGAACTGTGAGATCATGACCCGAGCTGAAGTTGGACGCTTAACTGGCTGAGCCACCCAGGTGCCTCTACCTCATTGTGTTTCTTTTAAAATTTGTTTGCAAGGTATTTGATGGGGTTCTTCCAAGGTGAAGATGCATGTCCTGCAGTCCTGGAAAAGTTTTAATATTATTTCTTTAATAATTTCCTTCTCCTGTTATTCATCTCTTTGTCTTTGTTAAAGTTTTGAAGTGATTTCTTTTTATCTTTGGAATCATGAATTTTTAAAAATATTTCTGTACATTTTAATTCCTAGGAGCTCTGTATTTTTGTTTGCTTTGTTATTTTTTGAATGTTCCTTTGGTATAGCATACTGTTCTTGTTTCATGAGTACAGTATTGTTTTTTTTGATTTTCAAATTTTCTTCATGCATTGTTTTTGTTTCCTCTGCAGTGCTTTTATTTATTTATTTGTTTATTTTTACTTTTGTTCTCCCTTTTTTCCTTCTCTCCCTTCCTTACTCTTTGACATTAACAGTGAAGACTCTTCAGATATTTGGTGATCCTTGGCTAACCATTTATACTTAAGAGGTATGCACTGTTAGGAAGCTGTGTGTATGGGTAGAATTTGATTATTAGTCCTTTCTATAGGGAGTTAAGGTGGCAAACTGATTTTCTTTCATTAAGGAATCTACAAAAATCAGCAGTTTTGGGCTTAATCAGCACCCTACAGAAGACTTTTCTAATCTTTATCCTAGTGTTTTGGGAACCAGGCTAGATGTTTCAGGGTTCAGCATGTACACTGTTTTGAGTAAGACTTTTCCTATTTTCTCCTTTGTTCATCACTCCTCCCACAGTCTCTGCAAACCACTGTAGGTTGTAAATCCTTTGTTTAGTCAAGAAAGGGGATATTACCTGGCTGTGCTTTGTGAGGTTGGGGTTTGGAACCTAACCATTCTGTCCAACCTTTCACCCAGATCTTTGTTTTCACCTTACCCTTTCATTCAGAAATATTTCCAAGAGAGGATTCTTTCCAGGCCTGACAGCCCAGATTGACTTGCTGCAGCTTCCCCTGCTGCAGTTAGGTGTTGGCTTTTTCTGTTGAACACAGTCCGTTATCACTTGTCCAGTTGCCAAGATTTGGTTGACATCATTTTGTCTGCTGTATTTCTTTTCTCTTTTCCCATTATCTTTGTCTTTATGCCTTTGATAAAAATACTTAGCTGTTATTTTAACACAGGTATAGGGAAAAAGTAAATATGAAGTGCATGAATTCAATCTCTGTGTTAAAGCAAAAGTACAAACCTTGGGACTAGTTTATGGAGAGATTCTGTACAGAGATCTGTGAACGTTTCCACCAGGGGGAATGTCCTGTTGGAACTGTTGAGAGAATACTGAAAAACTTAAGCACACAAAAGGAGGTGGAGTGGTCACAAAGGATTCAGAAGAGACTTGTTTTTATAGACTGGATCCTGTTTAGCACTTACAAATATATGTAAGAAGACTAGGTAAAAAGACTGCTTTCATGAATGATGTTTGTAACTTTTACTTAGGTTTTGCAAATTTTATTACATCTGTAACTTTATTCCTTTCAAATATGTATAACTCCACAGGCTGTTAACTAAATATTTCTTTTAAATTTTTTTTGAACATTTATTTATTATTGAGAGATGGAGAGACAAAGAGCATGAGCAGGGGAGGGGCAGGACAGAATCCGAAGCAGGCTCCAGGCTCTGAGCTGTCAGCACAGAGCCCGACACGGGGCTCGAACTCACAAACTGAGATCATGACCCAAGCCGCAGTCGATCGCTTAACCAACCGAGCCACCCAGGTGTCCCATTAACTAAATATTTCTAAATATTTGGTCCTACTTGGTGAATAGTATATCGTTTATCTTTAGGTGAAAATGATTCTGCTCAAGTTTTTAAGAGCTTGTAGATTTTCTTTTCTAGTTTCAACATGGTGTTTAGAACTTGCACTATCAATTTGCTTTCAGTCTCCCTTTTCATAACTAGTGCAAAGAATTTCAGCCCGGTCTGGACGAATTATATTATAGATTCTGAATTAGTGAAGATTTAAAAGATACTAGGTTATACTTGCTGGAGATAGTAGGCTGATTTTTGTCAGCGAAACAGGTAATGACTATATTGAATTCTTTCCTTTTGAAATCCTGTAAAATTTTTTCTCATTTTTAGTTAAAATTATCATTGTTTGAAAACGGCCTTTATTCTCCTTTCTTTCAAATAATTTCTTTCCCAGATTTACTTGTTTTCATTTTTCATTTTTTTTTTTTTTTTTTTTTTTGGTATATGTGGAGCCACAGGTATTCTGTTTTTTGAAAGTTTGTGTTAGCCACTTGTATGAAAGACTGATGTTAGTACCTTGTTTTTCCTAACCGAAATAAAGCTGAATAGAAATTTTCAGTTTTATGAAGAATGGCGAAAAGCAAAAATAGCATTTAAAAGTGTTTATTTTGCAGCAAGCCTTTATAGAGGCATCATGTACCCTAAACACCTCCAAGCACCTTCCCTGGGAATGGTGCTGAGCCTTAAGCCATCATAGCTTTGTACTGTGTGGGCAAGTGTGCTTTATCTCAATGTATTTTGTGCATTCGGTAGCAAGGTATG